>NC_086330.1:0-1422000 GCF_032445375.1 Bacillus rossius redtenbacheri | reverse complement strand
TGGGGGGGGGGGGGGGGGGTAGGGGCGTTAATCCGGCGCAGATGAGATTTTTATCCCCGGAACAAAGGTGCGCGGCCCAAAAAACACAATGCGCGCTCCGGGACAGTTTTCCAATTTTTGTGTCCAAATAGACTGTTGCTGTCCTTGTCTTTCCTCGCACCCTTCCCCTACACTCTTTCCACCCGTACCCCCCTTCCCCTTCCCCCCTCCGGCTAGAGTTGTTCTCTTCGCCTGCCTCCACATAAGTATACCGATCATACTTGACTGTGTCGCCTGCTTGGGTTTTTACGAGTTTTCCTTATACTAAACATGTACATTTTAAACTCTGCTGTTATAATTATTACGTTATGCATTAATATAACAAAACAATTCTGTTTTTGTGTTTTTATCTTAAATAAAAAATTTATTTACTTAAAAGAAAAACTTTTTTCTGGAAAGAATTAAAAAAATATTTAATTCAAATAACTATAGAGCGTCTCACACTTAGATTGCAGAACACGGCTTATGGCTTGCGCTGTTGCCAAATCTTTATTACATGAAGAATTTTAGGAAATGTGTTTCTTTGTAATTCTGATTGTACAAGGTGCATTTTAAGAACTCGTCGTAATTTATAATATTTTATGCTACTACGCTTATAAATTTGTAATATATCGACCTTTTTTTACTTTAACTTAAAACAAGAAACCGTTCACACACATTAATCGATACGTATTCATATAATAATTGCGAGGTGAGCTTGATAAAGGAACTAATAAACTCGCACGCCTTGCAATGACCGCCGCTACCGCTGACAATTAGACGCCCTCCACCAATACTTGTGAAGCAGGAGGGGGGGGGGGGATGACTGGGATGAACGTATCCTCGCTATCTTCACAGCTCTTCTTCCTGGTTTCCCACCATTTCTTCATCATTTGACCGGTTTTATTTTGATACGTGGTCATAAACTTGTGTTGTTAAGGACTCCACATCAAGAACTTTGAAAGTTGTGTTATGCAGTCTTACGAACGTTTTCACTTGGGCCGATACTATTTCAATAAGGTTGAGCTTGTAGCTAGCAAAGTACGGTTCGACATACATTTTTGGCAATTTCTTCAATTGTTTTATTTATTTTACTTATGCCTTTCCCATCCCACTTAATCATACTGACACCATAAGGAATGCTGCTCTCCGTGTATCCCCACACTACAGCGTTGCACACATCCTGCTATGGTGTGACGCATTATCTAAAACAATAACATATCCCTCTGGAGTGTTTGGCCAAAGTTGTTCGGCGAACCACTTTTCATATCGAGTGTCAGCTGTAATCTTTCTGCAGAAGAAAGTAAGGGCAGAGTTTTGAACCAAACCGTCCTCGTTACCTGCGTGCTGTAGGAGGTTTAAGGCCTTCATTGGCTGCCTGTCGAGCGCTCTTCTCTGTTGTCTTTCCATGCCTTTTCCACACTGAGCCCACATTTACCCACGATGCATATGTTTAGACAACTGCCTTTCCTAAATCCCTAACCCTTTTTACTTCTCTCAAATAGGTATGCCGCTACCGAATTATGTCACCACATTCCATAAATCCCGACTTGTTTCCCCTCTTAAACACTCAAACCCAATGTCGTGAAGAATCCTGTGCGAAGTGGTGCGAGAGAAATCTGCTAGTGAGTTGTCACTATTCACTTTTGCTTAAAATAACGTTTACAGTGAAAGGAATTTGAGCAAAAAAAATCTTCCGTTACCCACTCTGTTCAATGCTATCGTAAGTTCGTTTTGTGGGAAATTTTCTGTCTGTCTTTTCTTTTAGATTTTGCTTTACCAGGCGTACTTAGGGTACCATGCCGCTGCAGTTCCGTCCTAAATGCGTGCATGTTCCTTTCACCTGTTGCTTTGGACGCTTCCTTAATTGCATTGTTCTCACTCAGGTTATTTTGAAAAATACTAAAATACTTTCAACACAATATTGCGCTCCCTCTCTCATAGCTACTAATGTAGTTTCTTTTCGGTGTTCCACCTGCCATAGTTTATATGTATGTAATCCAGGTAAAGGCAGAAAATAAAATCTCACATGTGAATAAATACCTAGTCGAAATTGTAACTGTACATAGTCGTATGAAACAACACATCACTTGGTGGTCGCTTACTGGCAGGCTGGTTTCCAGAGATGCGGTGAAGGAAATATCTGGACCAAGAAAGCCTTTAACTCTGAACTTGCTTGCAGGACAGAACCCCACTTCTCCCAACACACGGCCGTGTTTACTCTCACGACGGCAGTGTGGGAGTGAGACTACTGCAGCGCACTCTTGCTCTTCACAGCTGTGGACTCGAAAACTGTAGGAGCAATTGAGACGGTGTTGCTTTTAAAAACAAAACCCCTTAAATTGTGAACACATTTCATGCTCTGACCCCTATCTAACTATAATTACAAAATAACTACAGCGTCCCAGGACTACAGAGTCTTTACAGACTACAAAACTGCATCGTGCGTCGAGACAAAGTCTGGGTTGTGCTATACAGAAGTGTATAAAACCATTGAATGTGTGTTAAGTCAATAAGAAATAAATGTGAGGGCAAACACTTGCAACATTCGTTTCAGTTATGTTTATTCAAAAACATTAAAGCATAACGTGCTTAAATATTACACACAAGATAACTTTATAGTTATAGTGTGAAATTACAAATTATGATTGCGTGAATTGGCATAGCAAGTAGAGAAAATATAAAGAACTGCCGATACAAAAAAAATCAGCTCAAGTAAAATATTTAGAATTTCAATCATATAAATGAACCTTGTGTCTGCAACAAGTTACTAATGACACACATAAATACTTAGATACAATTCGCAATGAGCTAAGGGTATAAAATTAACGCATGAATTGCGTTTCACTCAAAGTTATACATTAAGAATACAAAATTTACGAAGCACGCATGCGTTTACAAAATTTACACTACATATACCATACCGTGGCACGTAAATTAGTATATATATATATACACCTATGATGCTGAAACATTAATAGACTATACGATCGAGCATTGCTCCAGGCTAATCAGTTACATGAAAACTAGACGTTAATAATTTGACATAGAACTGTGTCATAAAGAACTGAAACTTCATGAATGAACAAACGTGTTGAATGTGCACGCACGAAAAATCCGCAACAGGGGCAAGAAATCCTGCATGAATCAAAAAAGAACAGATCAAATACAGAAATTCAAATTATTAAAGAATTTACGTACAAGAAAGAAAAGAGAAAAATAAGGTTAAACTCAACTGAAACGAATATTGCAAGTGTTTGCCCTCACATTCATTTCTCAGCACACATTCACTTCCTGGTATCTGTCTCTCCGCAGTCTGCAGTATGTCGGGTCTCTGCAGTCCGTGGATACTACAAAACCTCTTTATGTGTCATATTTTGAGGAATGCAATTTAGAATTTATAAAATATTTTGTATAAATTAAACAGGGAGCATATTCTTTCGAGATTTATTCGGTGGCTTCCTAAAAATATTAGTTTATTGACAAACAATATGAATTTAATACACCTTAAAGTTATTTTTCTTTATGTTTTACAGTTTGGAAAACTTTAAAACAGATAAAACAGATAAAACAGATTATAGTGAATATGTTAGGGTTTAAATTTTTTGGGGCTTTTAAAATGCAATTACTTATAAAATATGAATCGTTTAATTCGATGATACACAGTATGGAAAAATGCTTTGTTCAAAAAAATTCAAATTGGCATTAAACTTGGCAACAGCGCACACAGAAACCAGAGAGCCGCACTGCAGTGAAAGAGTGCAGCGCTGAATAGCGCCTGGAAGGTAGGCATCTCGGAGACCGCTGCGCACCGCGCACTGCCTACCCACAAGGCGTTCCTCCGCACGTCATGAGCGCTAGCCATGCCTTGAAGCCCGAGCATGGATGCCGTATATTTGGTTTCTATTATTTCCGCTCGCCGGCCCGAGGAGGCAGATAGGTCCGTCTCACTCTCCCGCAACTCTTTCAATAAACGCGCGACGGAAATAAACGGGAGGATGCGGAATCTGGGTTGGGAGGGGGGGAGGGAGGTTGGGCAAAGGGTTCGCTGGGGCGAACAGCGCGGAAGGGGAGGGGAGAGTGTGCGCGCTTTTTAAACAGCGACGCTACATGACGCCTGGGAGGGCGGGGCGGGGGGAGGCAAGGCATCAGAATCCGATTGTTCATCTCCATGACAACGGCGCGGAGGGAAGGAGTGGTTTGTGCTCGCTTCTAGCTCCCCCCCCCCCCACCACACCCCCGGCAAACACCCGGCCCTCCGACAAACCCCGCACACGTCTGAGCGCTCCACTTGTTACCTCGGCCTCGTCTCGCGGCGGCTTAGGGCCTGGGGGCCTGCAGGCCTGTAGCCTGGAAGCCTGGGGGCCTAGAGGCCTGCGGGCCTAGAGTCCTGGAGGCCTAGAGGCCTGGAGGCCTAGAGGTCTGGAGGCCTACAGGCCTGGGGCCTGCAGGCCTGTAGCCTGGAAGCCTGGGGGCCTGCAGGCCTGTAGCCTGGAAGCCTGGGGGCCTAGAGGCCTGTAGCCTGGAAGCCTGGAGGCCTAGAGGCCTGTAGCCTGGAAGCCTGGGGGCCTGCAGGCCTGTAGCCTGGAAGCCTGCGGGCCTAGAGTCCTGGAGGCCTAGAGGCCTGGAGGCCTAGAGGTCTGGAGGCCTAGAGGTCTGGAGGCCTACAGACCTGGGGCCTAGAGGCCTGTGAGCCTGGAAGCCTGGGGGCCTAAATTCCTGAGAGCCCGTGGAGACACCAGCTCGTCCGAAGTGAAGCTGGGAGAGTTGGTCCCCGGTCAAGGTCACAGGGTAGCAGATCATGGTGCATCGCTCTCCTCTGTGTTCCCTTCGTTCCTGGGCAGCATTTGGCTAGCGCCGGGTTGTCCTGCAAGAGTGGGCCTTCTGCTTCAAGAACAATCCGTCTGCTGTCCACAGCCACTCTCTACCAGTTTCCAGTTGTCCCTTCTCAGACACACTCCTGCTCTACCCTCTGCCATTACTCAGTTCTATTCTGCATTATTATCATCTAGCTAACAGCTAGTCTACGTATAAAACATGACGTCAAGAAGTGTGCAAAAATATACTGTTATGTTATTATCAATTGATATTTAAAACATTTCATGACATGGGCGGTTGATACTCTGACAGTTGTTTGCACGCCACCTGCCAGCTGCAGTTGTCAGGGGGGCTTAACTGCTACTGCCCAGGAACCTCGATGGTGGGGCTGCTGTTGAAGGTCTCTCCCACGGGAACTGCCGGCCACGTTCAGTATTAGATGTATTTCTTACCGTTGAACTGGTAACCCTTGTTTGGTACGGAAAATGTTTCTGGAGAATCGTTTAAGTTTTAAGACCACCATCATGTCAATTTTTTTTCGAAATGATGAAACATTTTGTAACCATGCTCTTATAGCCAAACTGACTTTTGGTTATTTTTTCTTTTCCTTTAGAAAAATTGAGTTCGTCAGGTTCTGGCTTGCAATTTTTTGTCCAGCAAGTGCAAAACGCTTACTTACACTTATAAGTTCTTCTATAAATAGTTCGCCTATAGCATTTCTAGGGGCTGAGAACGTAAAATCTTTTTCAAGAGGTTTACAAAATTTGATATAAATTCAGAGCTGATAGCATTTGTACGATAAATTTTGTATCTTTCTTGGAAAATATCAAAGCCTGCATTACCTCGTGCTTTTTACTGTACATTTTGAATTTTTTTAAATTACGAAATAAACAAATTAATGGAAGGCTATATTTCTAGTACAAAATAATTTCACATTAACGAACAAATGTTAGAACAATTCTTAGTATTCGAAGAAATTTATATTATGGAGTTTCAAACTTTTTGCAATTATATTTATAATGAGAAAAATAGTATTTGCTTGCTCGGGTCGATGTTTCCTGTAAGAAATAAAAGTAACGGTTTCTCGTTTGGGCAGACACTTACCACATGCGAGGATAATGTGTATGTACACACATACATACATACATACATACATACATACATACATACATACATACATACATATATATCCTAGGATAAATCTCCCCTGCCCCTCATTTGCCACGCTGTAATTATTTATAGAGCGAGACAAATGTTTATCCCTGTATTGTTTTCTTGGGCCAATATGCTTTGAGCGGCTATGGAAATGTTCGCGCTCGCCACGTCTGCGCGGGCCGCGAGTTAATGGAAACAACAGAGACGAGCTCTCAGCGAGGGGAGGGCGGGCGAGTTTGCAAATGAAGGTTCGTAGCTTTTTAATTTTTATTTCGGAAATGTATTGGAGGATTTCTTGTTTAGGTCAGGAAGAATATATACATTTTTAAAAGTGGAAATGAAAAGGGGGGAGGGAGGATTAACGTAATTATTGTTTCTAGCTGCCCGCTGGGTCCGGAAGTCGGCGGAGGGCAGTATGGTCCGGGGGGTGGAGGGGGGGGGGGAATTGTGTGTTTGGAAAATACGGTAACCGGGCCTCGCTGGAATATTTTGAAATCCGATTAGGAGCGAAGCTGTGATCACACGATAGTTGACGGTGCTTTTGTTTTATGCGGGGTTTTCAAAATATTCCAACTCTGTATCTCCGGCTTGCCACGATGAGAGCTATTTTTTGGAGCGTGTTTTTCCAACCCCCTTCGCCCCGCCCCCACGTGATGAACCCCCTACCCCCCCCCCCCCCCCCGAGCCGGCCCAAACCCCTCCGTCGCGCTATACAGTCAGTTACCCGAGTGTCGATCCCAAACAGCAGCTGATGCGATCCAATCACAACACTTAGGTGTGTGTTGCGATACAATAATTACTCTAATGCCACAACCATGCGACTAAATCGTCTCCAGTGGCTTGTTCTCAGCGAGACGTAAAGCACTAGGGTCGAAGTCGACACTTGTGTGAATAGCGGGGTGCGCCTGGCTGCTCGTCAGCTCGGCAGCCCGCAGTACACATGGCTGTAGCGGGAACACCGCCCTCCAGGGGCACGGCCTCTCTGAGCGGAGTGAGCAGTGTACAGGGCTTGTCTCAGCGCCAGCATGCACTCTCTCCCCAGCACTGCTCTGCCCGTGAGAGGCTCGTTCACTCCACTTCCACTCCCTTCAACCTCCTGGCGACACTTGCACTGTGAAGTATGTTCACGTGAAATACTTGTGAACGTTATAAACTCATGGTAAAGTTGCTGCAGTTGTAATTTACTGCCCGCAACGAGTCGAAGAATTCTCGGATGAGTACATACTTTACCCCTGATTGCCGTCCTGCCTGCAGACTCTGACGTATTCCCGGTTGCCTAAGACTCGCCTGCTGCTACCGTGTGTCGAGCTTGAGTCGCGAGAGTGGAGGGGGTGACCACGTGATACCCCTCCTCTCCTGGAGAGAGGGGAAGTGTCTCAGGCCTCATCGGCCGGTCGAGGAGTGGACGAGCCGAAGGGGCAAGAACAGGCCTGACCTGGCGTCGTGCGCTCAGAGCGAGGGAAGCTCTCGAAGACAGACACCGCCGCTGCGTCCTTCTGCCCGAACGAGCGCCGAACACCAGACCGTGCTTGACCTCAGAAGATGGCAAGAACTGTGTTTCCTGAGTTCTCGCCCAGCGCCGAGGAACATGGTGCAGGCGTCGTGGTGATAGCGCCAAGAACAAGTAAGAGAAGCCTAAAATGTACATCGAGTTCTGTCCCTGCCCGAACACGCCCGAATATTCACCTTCGGCCAACCTCGGGATTTGTTTTATTTTTGCGCAGGAAAAATGAATTCAAATATTAAAAGTGGTCGGTTAGGTTAGCTACATTAAAACACTTTAAAACACTATGGACGGTTAGTTAGGTTAGTATAGCTACATTAAAATAAACAGAGAAATATAAATAAACCCAAGGTTGGCCGAAGGTGAACATTCGGGCGTGTTCGGGCAGGGACAGAACTTGATGTACCTACATCTTAGGCTTCCCGAAAAAGTAACCTTACTCGCTCAGCGGCCAGTGGAGACAACTCGTGCAACGAGTTGGCACTCGCCGAGTGAGTACTTAGTGAAAACTCGTTCTGCAGGATTTAGGACCTTTTGGGTTTATTGTGAGAGCACCTGTGGTTCAGAAAACACTCGCCGTCGACATTACCGAGTCTACTCGCCGAGCGAGTGAGACTGAGAGAGTAAGAATGTATGTTGAAACTATAAGGGCATTTGCAGGCAATACCTAGGTGACAGGAAGGAGTGTGAGGGTGGTTAGTCGGCGACAAACTTAATGAGGCAGTGTGTAACAGCCCGAGTAGAGACAGGAAAAATTCACGGGTTCAACGACCTCCAGAATAGACTCCACTATCCTCTACACACTCGGGCAAATGCCAACTGTTCATTGGCTGCTGACTTGTGAGTCGTCTCGACTGGGTGGCCTGTGATTCGACACTTCTATGAGTGAGGGTCTCTAATTGGCCCTCAGTCCTCCAGATTAACAGTGAACCAATGACAGAACCAGCACTAAAGTATAATTATTTGGATTTTAGCATAAACACGAAATGAACCCGCGAATTGTTCAGGTCTCTAAGCCCGAGTTTGACTTGGCCGACGAATCGCTGAAGTCTGTGGTGACGAAGCTATTCCGTCTCTGGAGTGCCTGCAGCACTGGTAGTGTGTGACAGTGAGCGAGTGTGGAGGTGCGGGAGAAGGCTGGGCTCGGAGCTCCTCTCTTCCTGCGCGCGTCCAGCCGGCCTGGCAGGACCTCCTCTGAAGGACTCCAAGGCGAGAGTCCTGCGGGTTGCGACACCGCCTCACAAGCATGTCGTGCTGATATGCTCTACGAGGCACCAAGCCTGATAGCTTTATAATCATAAGTGTCTTTGGTGTGCAGTAATTTGTGATGTATACTTATGATAATTTGTTAATATTATATGAAAGAGTTAAGCTTCTAGATAATATTTTAATTCAAGGATAAGTTATTGTTTTAAAATACATCTTGGAGTTGGAGTGAGTTTCAGTATGAGTTTGGTAGATTCTCCTGTAACATAATTCAGTGACAAATATATGATTGTTTATTGTTGTTAGCCAGTAATGATCTAAAAGAAAGTTCTTTACTATATGCTTAAAAATGTATTTTGAATTTTAAACTATAGTGCGAATTATATTTTGCAAGGAGCTCCGGTAGAAAAATTTAGCTGTATTAATCCCCTTTGTTTATAATTCTTTTGCTCGTGCTGAAAGCCATCACTGTTGTTGTGATTTTGTTTTGTACGACTAGGACGAAGAATGAACAAGCTCTAAGGCCCACACGAGTGTTCGATAATATTACATTGTAAATTGTTTTTTTGCAATTTCCTGTTGGTAAAACTTGTCTCTGTCACAAGGGTTTTTTGTGTTCGCTCTAGTAACGTCCCTTGTTTCCGCTCTCAGGGGGCAACAAAGTTAAAAAAAGAAATGACATTGGAAAATATAAGGAATTATTACTAGACTAATAAGAAAAAAATTACTTTACAAGTTGTAACTTTGCAAGGCTCTGCGCTCGCCAGCTTTTACAAGTATTTATTAAAATAATAAAAATTGCGTTTTCTCAGAACTGCAATAGATCAGCTGACTTATCCTTCAAGGTCGTAGCGAACTAGTTTTTCATACTTATATTTCATTATTTGTAATATTATTGTAATTAATTTTAATATTTAAGTATTTTATTTTGAAAAGCCTCTTGACTATAATTTTATTGGCTTTCACTTTGCTGGCTTGTATATCTAAATATATATAACTCAAAGGTGACTGACTGACATAGTGATCTATCAACGCACAGCCCAAACCACTGGACGGATCGGGCTGAAATTTGGCATGCAGGTAGATGTTATGACGTAGGCATCCGCTAAGAAATGATTTTGATTAATTCTACCCCCAAGGGGATAAAATAGGGGATGAAAGTTTGTATGAAACTTTGTCAATTTTAAACCGATCGGGCTGAGACTTTGCATGCATAAAGCTACTATGACGTAGGCATCCCCTAAGAAAGGATTTTGAGATGCAGGCTATATAAGATTAGTAACTTTTCAGTTTAAAATATACGAATTTCTGTATGCTGACTTACTCATCACGAGATCTCTAAAACTATACACCCGATTGACTTGAAATTTAGCATAGTTACTGATTTTGTGATTTAGACGCTCACTAAGAACGGGTTCTGCGGAAATCCGATCCCAAAGGGAGTTTCGGGAGCGTAATATATCATAATTTCCAGTTTTTGGTAGGAAATCACCATGGCAACGGCTGTTGCTTTGTTGGTGCTGCATTCGTCTCTGTGGCAACGACTATTTCATTGTTAGTGCAGTCCTCATCACCGTTGAAATTTTGCGGGTACTTTAAATATCAAAAATTGCCCTTTTTTTCAAGTATATATATTTTACAGACTTGAAATTTCACAGTAATGTTCCTTATGTTACGCAGGATGACATTTTCCGAAAATTAGATCCCATGGGTGGTTAAAACCAGGCAACAGTGGGTACTTTGTCTGCATGAGAACAGGATTTTGCATTGTTCATTCTTTCTGCGTCTCCATGGCAACGGGCATCGCGCGGCAGTGGCGTACCCACAAGGAGGGGCATGTATAATGAGCGGCGCAAGAGTTATCTGCCTGTAGACTGCCGTAGCGAAGTACGGGTACATCAGTTGTACGTTGCGTGCACGAGTCGGGAAACCATCGATGCTATTCATTTTCTCTCCGGTACATAATACAGCATTGTAATAAATTTTCACTGAATTTTTTTTATTTACCATTACTGTAAATGGGAGATGTGGCTTAATTTTTTTTCCATTAGTATAGCCGTGCGAAGCCGGGGCGGGCAGCTAGTTATTTGTATAAGTGTGAATTTCAGTATTGTATTGCATTTAAATATTCTTTTATAATAATACACCTATGTATGTGTTTTGTAGTGGATTTAAGATAGTGCTGTGTGAATAAGGAAAGAAATATAGGCGTGCGGCGACACAGCAAACTTTAAATGAATAAACATATTCACAATTATTATATGTGGTTTATTAATATATTTCAAATAAGTAAGCCATGTCCGTAAATAAACGGATACATTTTTTACATAATTTTTAACGTCTAAAACTCACCTAGGGAAGATATATATGCATATATATTTAACTACAACATGTACAACGTATATTTTGAATACATCAGGAACAAATATGGCACATAATTCAATACACAAATAATGTACATATCTTTATAGTGCATGGATGTTTTTAAATTCTAGGTTTTTAAGTACGTATTTGCAAAAAGGCCCATAGCTATAGATATTCTGGAAGTATGTAATGTAATACATGTATTTATTTACATTTGACTGATGTAATCCTGTAGAGCGTGCCCCGCTACATGTACCTTAATGTTGAACTACTACTTGAGGAGTACTTCAAGTCGAGGTTCTGGCATGGGACCAGAATGGCCATTCGTAAAACCAAGCGAAATGTTCTTGTAGGGTTAACACATTTTTATCAGCAACACACATCACATATAAACTGAATTAACTAAATTTCTTCTAAAAGAGATGTAATATAGCTGTGTTAATATTTCGATGCAAAGCAGTTAGAATTTATGTTTGCCTACCATTTGAAAAATGTTTTAAGTATCCATGAAATTTTTATTTGTAAACGTGAAAAAATACAAAATTGATTAAAATATTTGTTCTAGTAATATAAGGTAGTATTATGTATTGTTTATATTTTTAAGTTTGATTGATTTTGTATACATTTAAACGTATGATTTCCATTGTATCTCATGTTTTTTACAAAGAAATTCTAAAGATATACAACACAAGTAACTAAAATTATCAAAACAAAAAACCCATAAAGATTTAGGAACCACGTATGATCATAACAGTCAAATAACCATCGATAAAATGGTAAAAATTATACACAGTAAAATTCTAAACAAGTAAATTCACCAAAATCACTACACCGAATGACAAACACTTGTCTGTAAAATAGCTACGAATACTAATTACAATCTATTAAATTATTATAGCTATAAAATAACCATGTTAAAAACCAATAAAACAGTAACATAAGACACAGCCATTGTAACATGAAGTAGAGGCATACAGATAAGACAACACAGACTTGATGTTAAATCTCGGTGCACCAATAGGAGGGAAGTAGTCTCTGATTGGACGAGAGAGGAGTGGATCTTTTTGGACACAGAGCGCCTTCTTTTGAGACTGTTTGGATGATAATGTATTTTAATTTTTCTAAAACATTTTCTGTTTTCTGCAAAGAATGCTTCGCTCTGAACTTGTCAGTCATATTCCTTTTAAGGCCCTTGCCCACCCGGACACACGCGCTGCGCACAGCTTCAGGGAAAACCTCGCGATTTGAAAACTACTCAAAGATATCCGAGTAGCGTCTGTTCACCAGAACTACTTAAGAATTCGCTGAGGGCGGATAAGTAGTTTAGTTCCCGCATTAAGTTTTTAAACAGTATTTTTGGAAGAGTTAAAATAACTAAAACGCGTGTTCTCAGAGTAAGTTTAGGCATGAAACAACGGCACAGATTCCTTAAACCACTTAAGGGTCTTTCATTACACATTCATATTCATTTATTCGCCATATAATATATTGGTTACCACTCAAATATCATAATCGCTATATGCACGAATAAAAGTCAGCGCGCCAGTTCACAACCATGCGCTTAGAGGCGATACCGCCGTAGAAGCACCAGCAAGTGTCGACTTTATCATCCCGCCTCACTAACACCCCTACACCCCTGACTAGGTGGGCCCCTTAATATTACACTCTGTTGGTTGCTGACGCTTCTGTTGCAGTCAGTGGAAGCCATTTCCTTGATAAGTATTTGTTGACATGTTTCTGACAGTATTTTATACAATTATTGGTGCAGTCATGTTCTATATTTATTTGGAGTAAAAAAATACTTTTAGTTATTATTTTATTGAAAAATCATGTTAACATAAATTAACTGTCCGGTTTGAAAAGAGTGCCTAAGACATTAAGTTTAAGAACTACAATTTATATTCGGAACAACTTGTTTTTATTATAAGCCCACGCTTAAGACACAATTACAATATTTCAAATGCCACAACTCCTACATTGTGTGCCACACCAAGTCTCGATATTCCAGTAATAACAAGGTATTATCAAAGAAACCCGTAAATACGTAGTGAATAGTCACACACGAGCGGCTGTCAAAGGTGCCGCTCGAAGTGACAAGGGTCGGCCAGCATCAGCTCACGTGCTCACGTGCTCACGTGCTCGCAGCTGCAGGGATAGAGGGGTCACGTGACAGCGAGGAGGGGGGAGTGGAACCCCCCCTCAGAGGCCAGGCTGGGAGGCCTAGAGGCGTCTGAGTCCACCTGACTGCCACACTGGCTTACAGCGACGTTGCAAGTAAAGTAACAATATCTCATTCTCTATCAATAGCACTGCAGTAGAACCTCTCATGTCCGACCATAACGGGACCGGGCCATGGTCGGAACGGCCAAAAAGTCGGATATCCGTAGGAGCAAAAAAAAGCCTTTCCCAGCTATACAGTATGTACAGTAATACAACTGTATTTGTAAAAATGATGATGCATACATTTCAAACATTTACTTTTGTTAAATTATAGATGAGAAGATGAATACAATGTAAGCATACCGTATTTAAAGAATTCAGTAATATATTTTTGTTTCAGTTTTGCCAAATCTTTATTTTGCGGGAGTGTCCCTCCACTTTTTTTTTGCCCACAATACACAAATTTATGTTTAAAAAAATTAGTTGTCTGTAAAGTCGGTTTACGGACGATAGTTTAACGTGACGTCATAACAAAACATCGATGAAATGATTGATCCAGAAGAAAAGGAAATATCATATTCGGCCTGAGGCTGAGCTGTAATAAGTTTTTGCAACCAAACCAGTTAGGCATTAAAAATATTATATTCTTTGAGGAAGAAATTTTTTAATTTTTATATCTTTTGTATGATAAAATCTACGTCTGCACACTTTTATGAATAAAATTGAATCATTTTTATTGAATTATCACTATTTTGTATGGATACAAAGGAGTGAAATGAAATGTACAATTTAATTTATAAATTTACTTTTATTTGAATTCATTAATTCAAATTTATTTATGACTTTTGAAATGTTGCGTGCACCGTATTTATTTTTACAAGTACAAAAAAAACTCGCAGCTGCCGGGATTCGAACCGTCAACCAGTTAGCAATGCTGACCGCACGGCCACGAGCCCATACTAAGAATAGAATTGTTTCAGATGTTATATAAGATTTATAAAAATTTTGTTCACGGTAAGGGAATAATATTATTTCGTTTTTATAATACGATTTTATAACAAATACGCATCCCAAATACACCAAACTTATTTATAATGTGTTACAATATTTTTTAAAAAATTTGTGCAAATGATCCCGTGTGTAATTTGAATTATTATGTGTAACTGTAAAACACCATTGTTGGTTCAAAACGTATTTGAATATTCAACATTACTTTTAAATAACCGTACCGATTGTGCTGAAAATCGGTGGACGATCGTTAAATTACATAATATTAATAATCCAAACGACGAAAATATGATTGAAAAGTCAAATCGATGGTTGTTCCAATCGAGTGGAAGAGAGATGCCACGCATGCGTACAATGAGCAAACAGAACACATCCGTAGTGGGACATCCGTAGTGGGACACTTTTTCGTGCGTGCAGCCGGCGTTCATCGATTTATTAGACGTTGTCACGTCAAAAACATAGAAGAGTACAAGATTGTAGTACGAGCACATTCTACACCAACAATCACGGCTGAACTGACAGTTTGCGACACGAAAACATGTAGATGCGTCATTTTTTCTAGTCTGAACAGGCTCGCCAACTACGGAGACTAGGTCGGATATCCGGAGGAGTCGGTGGTGGGAAGGTCGGATATGAGGGGTTCTACTGTAAATAAACTGCAATACTTAGATAGGGTCACTGACCAGTTGCTATCTTGCATTTTGGTGACCTTTGACCTTCAAACTTCCTCAAATATGACCAGGAAAATTTTCCAATTCCAAGGAAGATATTACGGTTGGTGATGTTGGTACACCTAGCGCCGGGATCTCCTCCGAGGGCGTCACACCTTCCATAGATGTTGACATTGGAAATACATAAGGAGGCTTAACGAGAGCTAATCCCCACTCCACCAAAGCGACAGGCTAACTGAGTCTCCACCTTGCCTCTGCTTGTATACTCTCTGTGAGTTGTGCGATTTTGTGAGTCAAAACATTTAAATTTTAATTATTTGAATTGAATTTTATTTGTGTTTATTTTATATGAATTATATATACACATTAACATTGCTAAAGCTACATTTAGCTTCAGCTAGTTCCAATGGCCCCAATTGTTCCAACTGGCTTCATATTGCTACAATGTCTCCCATTGCTCTAACTAGCTTTACATAGCTCCAATGGTACAATTTCTTCAAATGGACACAATGTACATATGTACAATGGACATATGGACAATGGACATATGGACACAATGTCTCCTCCTGATCACATTTAAATGCAATAGTACCAAATGACTGAGTTCAACAGTCGTATGTACGTTATACTAACAGTTAATGTTATGTCTCAGTTCTTAAATATAGTCCATGCTTCTTTGGTGATGGAAAAATAATCAGAATTTTGCGAAAGCAAGTAGAAGTGTTAACTTGCTGACTAATACATATGGATCGTTCCATGACTTGTAATCAATTTCGTCTGTTCCTTTTATCTTCTGTTCATGTTTATTGTTAATTTATTTTTCAGTCTCTAGAGTCTTCATTAATGTTATCATCAACATAGACATGATACAACCCATTATTCCAGTGATCATTGACATCGTATACATTAAAACTAATATTTCCGTTCATTCCGTAACGACGTTTATATCGTTTTTGTCGCACAGCCTCATCATAGTATTCAATATTGCAAACTTCATGTGTTTCTATATTGTTCTAAAGTTTATGGTGAGTAGAAATTTGGGGAAGTAATTTTTTTCGTTTTTCAAGTAAATGCTTCACGTCTACATAAATAAGGATGTCGTGATGTCACACTGGTTGGAGTTATAGCGACAATGCATTTGTATAGGTGGTGGGATCAGTTGACTTGTAGGTAAATATTGTGAAGAGAACGTGTGATTTTTTTATGATTGCATTAATCGGAAATCCAAGCAAGTACTCTAAAATTTGTGCAGTAAGTAAAGTTTTTAAATGCATTATTAAAATTGTTTGGTGTTTTAATTATAATGTTATTAAATTGCTCTTCATGACATTATAAATAACTTAAATTCATATATTTATATATTCTATTTTTTTATATTTGAACTTGTTTGGTAAAAACACAATTTGTGTGTCACATTTCAGTCTAGATCAGCGGCTTGGTTGAAATTTTCAGAGTTTTAAGCAGCATTGAGGTTATTTCAAGCCACCTTTATTCATACATACTTAAAAACATGAATTTTTCTTTCGAAATAGGAAACTTTTGAGTTCTTTATGGTATTTTGAGTAATTTTTGAAGAATTCTTGTCAAAGGTCACCAAAATCCAAAGTGATGACTGGTCACTGTCCTATGCACAATCTTCAATCCCAGACTTAACATGTATTTACTACTATCAAAATATTTGAATAGTAACTTAACCTAAGAGTATGTACTTTAAATAATTTTTAAACACTGCCCTGGTGAAAAAAAAAAACATTTACACAATTTCAAATCTAAAACTCATTAAATAAATAAAGAAACCTTCCGTATTTCTATGAAGCTATGTACATGTCTGAAATTCTAATAATTACATAGATAAATACGGTTACATCATAAGTTTATCTGTACATGGGATACATAAACCTTTTACATCCACAGCTTGATTTATAAGGGATTTAAAACTTATCAATGTCAGTCCTTAAACTTAAATATAATTAGAAGTCGGATAATTTATAGCCGAACATTGTCAATTACTAAAAGTTATTTTACCATTTCTGTTATTAAAAACACTCATGTCGATAGGTTCTTCCCCCACAGTAGAAAAAGTCCTGTTTCAGTCATATTAAATAAAACTCTTAACTTTAAACTAACACATTTGATTTACCTAGCTGTCCATCGAATGCTATACAGAGAAATAACAACATATTTAAAAAAAAAGAGTTTAGAAACTAATGGTACAAATAAATAATTATTATATATATAGGTTACACTTAATTCATATCACATTCAGTCAAAAATAATCATCACAAGTATAACACGCCTTAACTTTGGTAGTCCATGCAATTGTTTGGTTTTTGGGTAATACTGTTGAATCAATGCCTATAAACATTTATAATTTTGTTTGATTTTTGACATCTCTAGGCGGTCCATCAATAAAATATGTACACAATATACAATGTACATCTCAAGCATTAATAATAGTGCTTGTAGCAGCTCCGGTACCACCTCCTCACCAGGCTGGAGGTACCAGACCACGGAGTCCCTGAGGACTGCTCACAGCTGTCTCATGGGCTCGTTGCTGGTCTCTGTCACCTCCTCACCAGGCAGGAGGTACCAGACCACGGAGTCCCTGAGGACTGCTCACAGCTGTCTCATGGGCTCGTTGCTGGTCTCTGTCACCTCCCCACCAGGCTGGAGGTACCAGACCACGGAGTCCCTGAGGACTGCTCACAGCTGTCTCATGGGCTCGTTGCTGGTCTCTGTCACCTCCCCACCAGGCTGGAGGTACCAGACCACGGAGTCCCTGAGGACTGCTCACAGCTGTCTCATGGGCTCGTTGCTGGTCTCTGTCACCTCTCCACCAGGCTGGAGGTACCAGACCACGGAGTCCCTGAGGACTGCTCACAGCTGTCTCATGGGCTCGTTGCTGGTCTCTGTCACCTCCCAACCAGGCTGGAGGTACCAGACCACGGAGTCCCTGAGGACTGCTCACAGCTGTCTCATGGGCTCGTTGCTGGTCTCTGTCACCTCCTCACCAGGCTGGAGGTACCAGACCACGGAGTCCCTGAGGACTGCTCACAGCTGTCTCATGGGCTCGTTGCTGGTCTCTGTCACCTCCTCACCAGGCTGGAGGTACCAGACCACGGAGTCCCTGAGGACTGCTCACAGCTGTCTCATGGGCTCGTTGCTGGTCTCTGTCACCTCCTCACCAGGCTGGAGGTACCAGACCACGGAGTCCCTGAGGACTGCTCACAGCTGTCTCATGGGCTCGTTGCTGGTCTCTGTCACCTCCTCACCAGGCTGGAGGTACCAGACCACGGAGTCCCTGAGGACTGCTCACAGCTGTCTCATGGGCTCGTTGCTGGTCTCTGTCACCTCCTCACCAGGCTGGAGGTACCAGACCACGGAGTCCCTGAGGACTGCTCACAGCTGTCTCATGGGCTCGTTGCTGGTCTCTGTCACCTCCTCACCAGGCAGGAGGTACCAGACCACGGAGTCCCTGAGGACTGCTCACAGCTGTCTCATGGGCTCGTTGCTGGTCTCTGTCACCTCCTCACCAGGCTGGAGGTACCAGACCACGGAGTCCCTGAGGACTGCTCACAGCTGTCTCATGGGCTCGTTGCTGGTCTCTGTCACCTCCTCACCAGGCTGGAGGTACCAGACCACGGAGTCCCTGAGGACTGCTCACAGCTGTCTCATGGGCTCGTTGCTGGTCTCTGTCAACTCCTCACCAGGCAGGAGGTACCAGACCACGGAGTCCCTGAGGACTGCTCACAGCTGTCTCATGGGCTCGTTGCTGGTCTCTGTCACCTCCCCACCAGGCTGGAGGTACCAGACCACGGAGTCCCTGAGGACTGCTCACAGCTGTCTCATGGGCTCGTTGCTGGTCTCTGTCACCTCCTCACCAGGCTGGAGGTACCAGACCACGGAGTCCCTGAGGACTGCTCACAGCTGTCTCATGGGCTCGTTGCTGGTCTCTGTCACCTCCTCACCAGGCTGGAGGTACCAGACCACGGAGTCCCTGAGGACTGCTCACAGCTGTCTCATGGGCTCGTTGCTGGTCTCTGTCACCTCCTCACCAGGCAGGAGGTACCAGACCACGGAGTCCCTGAGGACTGCTCACAGCTGTCTCATGGGCTCGTTGCTGGTCTCTGTCACCTCCTCACCAGGCAGGAGGTACCAGACCACGGAGTCCCTGAGGACTGCTCACAGCTGTCTCATGGGCTCGTTGCTGGTCTCTGTCACCTCCTCACCAGGCTGGAGGTACCAGACCACGGAGTCCCTGAGGACTGCTCACAGCTGTCTCATGGGCTCGTTGCTGGTCTCTGTCACCTCCTCACCAGGCTGGTCGGCGCTGGCCTCGGCCTCTGGTCCTCGAGTCTTGGGCCCGCCCTCGTGCTTCACGTAGTCCACCACCAGCTCGAGGCCGATGAGAGCACGCAGGTCCTTGCAGCTGGTCTTGCCCTCGGCGCTTGCCGGCTCCTGGTCTCCACCGGCCTCCTGCTCCGGGCTGCGCGCCTGGTCGGGCCCGTCCTCGCGGCTCCTCAGCTCCTGGTAGATGCGCCCCAGGTGGCGTAGCACGTAGTTGGTGCTGGCCGTGTTGTCCGCGCGCGGGGACAGCTCCCTGGCCTGCGGGCCCCGGGGCTGCGGCACGCTGAACGCCGAGCAGTGCTTGGTCTGCTTCACCAGGGAGGATGGCCCGGGCGGGGACCTGGGGGCAGGCTTGTCGACCGCCGCCGGTAGACTGTGCTCTGCTGGGGTCGACCCGCCCGCCTTGTCACCCGGCTTCCTGTCCCAGATGTGGCCCGACACCCGCAGGTCGATGAAGAAGTGCAGCGGGTCTATGCCGTAGGGTGGCTGGGGCGGCAGGGGGTAGAGGGGCGGGTACCAGAGGGGCGGTGGTGGGGGCAGCAGCATGTCTGGGGGCAGGGAGCTGTCCGGGGAGGGCAGTGGCAGCAGGCCACAAGGAGGCAGCAGGAGGGGAGGAGGAGGAGGTAGCACGGGGGCCGGTGGTGGCTTGTTGTCCTCTTGTTTGGGAGGAGGGGTGGAGGGCTGAGCTCGGGAGCCGGTGGTCAGCTCGAGTGGCTTGTCGGAGTAGCTGGCGAGCTTGGCGCCTCGCTCAGAGCTGCCCTCCCGCCAGGAGCGCTTCCTGGAGCGCCTTGGGGCGTGGGGCGCAGCCCGGGGAGGCGAGCGGGCCTCTGCCTTGGCCTGCACGAAGCTGCGCAGCATCTCGCTGAAGAAGAAGCTCTGCGGCACGACCGGCATGTTGTAGAGGTAGGGCGGCGTGGCGGCCAGCAGGCGCGACACCAGGTTCCCGTTGCGGTAGTCGAGCGGCGACTGCAGGCGCGGCTTGGAGTGTCCCATGGAGGCTGGGTCCTGGGGCGCCCCCACGTCCCCAGCCGAGCTCATCGCCTGCAACACCGGCACATCCCGGTGGCACGCGTGACAACACATTCCCACACATCACCCGCAACAAACCATTACAACATCCCTGCAGTCAAATAGAGGGGAGTTGTATAATGTTCAGGTACTTCATTATCTTGATGTCCGTGTATCTGTTAGTTATTTGGTGCTATATGTCACATTTATGTTGGAGAATGTGATCCATATTTTTGATAGTTTTATCAACTGTTACACTCCTCAGTCATAACAGAGTAAACTCAAGTTATGTTATAACTTTGTTACAATTCACTCTCTTGATGACCAGGGGTAACTAGTTGATCTTTTTGTTTCAGAAGGCAAAATAATGATTTCGTCTAGTTATTAGTACCCCTGTTTTTATTTTACTTTTGATTATTTTTACATTGGATATTTGATATGTTGATTAACAAAAATATACCTATATAACATGGATTTATATTCACATTATTAAAAGAATGGGCCGGCCCTTATTAGACAATTATATGGTTCATTAACACAATTTAAATACAATTCGTAACAATAAACATGTTAAGGAGTCGCAGTTCCAGATAATGGTGGATCTCTTAAGTCCTAAAGGAAACTTCTGGCGGTCTGATCTGAGCAACGTCGTGGTTGAATGCTAGTTCGAAAAGGTTAAAAAAACTGAAGGGCTGGCGGTTTGAAGGTTGCTGGACGAAGTGGAACAGCTGACTGGGCGTCAGAGGGCCATCCGGCCCGTGGAGACTGATCTGGTCCTTGGAATGTGTCCGGTTCTTGTACCCTGGTCCGGTACTTGTGCCCTGATCCGGTACTTGTAAACGGTCTGGTACTTCGTCCCTGTCTGTGAACAGATCCGAAACACATATGTTCAGGACTGATTCACAGACAGTTGGCGAAATAGGCACAAAATGCCTTCTAATCACGATGATGGTCGGGGAGTAAAAGTCGTCAACTCACCAAACAGGGAGATGGCTCGGATCAGCCCGGAGTCGCGGCGCTCGCGGACTCGCGGTTGTCGCGGACGTTTCCATAACTAAAAAATTAATATATTAATAAATTATGCAGAATAAAACATGACTACTCCTATGAGGTAGAGGTACATGGACTGACTAAAGGCTAATCACTACAGTTCTGGGAATCATATCCCATGTCTAACTGATTACATCTTAAAAGAAAAACGGAGAGGCGTCCTGATGACAAAGATACGATGTGGTCAGTCCAAAATCGCGGCGCGCAGTAAGTTTGGGGCGGCAGCGACACATAATTAAAAGGCGAAGTTAAAGAAAGAAAAGGGGGGAGGCTTCGGCTTTCGGACCGAAAGGTTCCTAAGATTACCGAGGGGCTTGTCGAGAAACACTGACTTCGATATCTCGAAGTTGGTGGTACTGGCCGATGTCAGCGCGACCTACTGAAGTGTGTCTGAACCAAGTAGAGGTCAACTCACACGAGGCGACTGCTAGCAGCATGGGGCTTATGGAGCGGACTAGGCCAGCGCTCTGGTGGCCTGGGAAGGAACTACAGGGTACGGGTTACTGCGGGAGACGCCAGAGGGCAGGCGTTAAGCGGACGTTCAAACACCCAGGGGAAGTGATTCACAAAACTACTGCCAGGTGGCATAAACATGTACTATTTGGGACTAGTGTCGTGGCCTTGGGACAGGCCGACCCTGGCTGGGGTTAGTGGTCAGTCAGAGCCCTGGGCAGAGTTCCCAGGAAAACTGGGAGAGGTGGGGGTGTGGGGACTGCTGATGACAGTGGGAAAGGGACTCTACTGAGCCCGGAGGCGTGACTGAACGCTGGTGAAAGTGGCTCACGTCAGGCGAGGTCTTAGAAGCAGCCTGCCCTGAGAGCTTGGAGGACATGGTAGTTCTCGTCATGGATCGGAGGCGAATTACAGGCGACATTCGTGCGCCAAGGCGGGAATAAAAGGATATCCAGACAGACTGGCCAAAGACTCGGCAAAAATCGGATCTAGAGCTGGGAAAAATTGGGGAGGCAGGCCTGGCAAAGATTGAATGGGAGTGTACAGTAGGAGGAACAAGTTTAAGTTCTTGCAGCAAAAGATTGACTGGAGATATTATTTTTTAAAAATTCAAATTTAAAATTGCGCCAAAATACTAGTTGGCGGCACACAACTCATATTCACATTTTGAAAAATCCTTTCAAATTCAAATAGAGCTCATAGAATATTATTTCCATTAAACTGTAAGGGTAATCACTTCAAAATTGAAATATGTGTGAGGATGAGAGTATACCGCAACAAAATATTCGAAAAAATAGTAAAATAAAAATTAAAAATTTGCCAGTACGATGTGCAGCAAAATACTGTAAATGGCTAGTAGTATATTAAGGCTGGTCCATTGTAACTAATCCCTGCAAACAGGATTCTAATATGTATTAACTTTGTTCTACTCGCACAATTCCTGTTCTTTGACCTTTTCTTTGGCTTTTAAAGTTAAATGTTTTATATAATTCGTTATATAATTTTAAAAAATTATTCAATAACATTAAAAAACCATTTTCACCCCAAAATGATATTCTAATCCAATATTAATGTGTTATGCCACAGAACATTACACGCATTCTGTGTCAGAACCAGCCAAATAACACCACTTCAAATCAAATTTTGTTTAGCTAGTTTAGTTTTTTTGGATCAATAACGCTTTGTCCAAATTATATACTTAACTTTTGTTTTCCAACTATTTATGGTAAAAATCTTAATTGAAACAAGGCTTTATTCAGTGATAGTAATTAAATGCAGCATAGTTGTTTGGTAGTTTAAAACATATCTGCTCAGCATTTTAAAACAGTAAGAAAAATAAAATCAGTTTGACAAAGAGGTAAGTAAATGACTTTAAGAAACTGGTCAGTTTTAAGTGTTGTAATGAATGCTATTAACCAACATCCAGGCAGGCTCTAGAATCCCTGGAGACAGAGACAGTGGAGGCAACTGTTAATCAACAAAAAAATATGCTCGGTGTTAGAACCGAGAGAAGACGAATCCGGAAAGTGTGTTATACTCAAGGTGTTAAGTAGCTAACTGATTCACTCAAAAAATAACTGTATTTGCAAAAGGTTAAACATTTATTGTAAATTAACAATTTTCAATTTACTTGAAATAGTCAGCCTCTACAACAACAATGTTAAATAAGGCTCGTTTACACCTTCTTATAAGTTTATATTTAAATCTGCAAACAGATTACATCGTAGTGACATTAAATATATTTAATGTAAGTTACATGAACTTGCTGATATCACCCAGAGCGCAGCTATGATATTATTAATGCAAAAGTCATTTTTACTGCGAACCAAGCTCCTACTATGCACTCTACAAACATAGTTATAAAGGAATATACAAAGCTGTCATACTCATACGAATGCAGTATGACTAGAATATTAGTGAACGATTAATACTGTAGGGTAATAATTACTCTTAAGATTTATCCAAATCGATCTCATAACTATGCTGAGCGAGTGCAGTAAAATGAATAAATGTACACATGTTTTTCTCTAGTTTCACTAAAGCATGAAAAAACTTACACTGCACGTGTAAACGAATACAATGTAACCTAATGACTATAATACGAGTATATACACAACTTAACGAAAATATCCAAATGCGAGCGGCAGTATTCCCACAAACATGATTACCGCGGAGTTGAAGATACAAATTTTGTTCTCCGCCAGCAAACAAAAAGGCAACCCAATGTAATCGATCCTGCCAAGCAGACGAACTAAGAAGACCAAAAACTACGCAGTCTAAGCGCGTACAGTCCCACGACAAAATTAAGAGCCTGACCTACCATTCATCAAAAACGTAATTCTCTACATAAGAATCTCAAATGCAGTAGAAATACATTTAAAAAAACAAACGACGAAACAATATTCAACCCCGGCGCACACGTCACTTAACGAGAATAATGACTTTTCTAACAATTACTGAAAGTTACATCATCCATCCGATGACAAAATAACATAGAAACCAGAACAGTTTTAAAGCGGTGGATCTCCAAAAATTTAATTTAGCAAAATCATCAAGAGTATCTTAAATACAAAAAAAAAATATCAGAAAGAGAGAGCAAGACAATCTCTTGCCAGACATCAAATTTAAAACTACTTATACTTAGCCATGCTGTCTCGTCCGCCCATATCGCAGTTTTTACTAGAGACCCAGTCTCTGCCTATTTACAAATCATAGTACAAGCCAATAAGACCGTCACAGGGCAGAAGCCTCCTGCGCGCATGCGTGGCTCTCTGTGGGGGAGGGGGGGGGGCAGCCCTGACACCCTGCCAGCTCTAAACTGACGATACTGAATCCACTTCACTGTCTTTACGTTTACTGCATTTACATGTTTCTTTTCTGGCAAGGTTCTAGATATCAAGAAGTAACTACAACACTTTGTTACTGTTACAGTTTTATGTAGATTGTTTCAGATTCCGCTGCCTACTAAATTATAATTTCTTGAAATAGTTCGCCACCAAAATGCCTCGTAGTTGAGAAATCATGTCAGAATACATTAATGCATTCCAGTTTGATTGAAAGTAATTATAAGGTTGTTGAGATTAAGTGACCATATTTATAAATATGGGGAATACTTATTCGCTATAAAAGAACAAGTGTGTCGACAACAAAAAATTTCAAGAACAATTTAGTTAAATTAAAATGCAACAGTAAACCAATGATTTTCCTAAAAAAAACTTTAGTTTAAAACAAGTAATATTACAACTGCCTACTTGCATGCTATTCTTATAAACAAATAATAATACTTGCTTGCACAACCAATACCACTAATTTTTGCAACATTCATACAATAGCAAGGGCTTATTTTTCTGTGACAATGCTTGATTTATGGTACTAACATCATGGTCGCTTGAAGAAAATCATCACAGGGTCTCTTTGACATAAATGTGCGACTAAAGCATTGATGAAGCATCAGTATACCTGTAAAAGGCTTCCCTCTAATGTGATTTCCAAAAATAGGTTCTTCTAACATTCCAATGCCGAATTCTCCTTTACTTTAAACTTCTAGGTAGACTGTTTTGTAAATACCTTTCCTCCTTTCGAACAACAAAACCCAAAACAAAGGGAGACAGAAAAATCAAAGGCAGTTAACTAAAGAAAAGGTACTAGGTTAAGGAACTCAAGCAAAGCAAACAAGTATATTTAATTTCAATTTATCGGTCACCACCAATATCTGAAGATAATTAGTAAGCAAGGGAAGATTAAAAATATCTAGGATCTAAGTACAGGCTTGTGTGTCCTGGAAATACACATGCACTTCAACACCATAAATGGTTAAAGTCTAAACATACATTACATAATTATATGACTCCAATCCCAGGCCTGGCTCACCAACCTTTATATACCACATAGATTAGAAAAATATCCTTACAGTTTATAATTATACATTTATACATGAGAACAGGGGCAAGTCAAGCCCCAGAACGTATTAGGTGATCTAGTTCATGCAAGTTTAAGGTTTTTATCTAAGACTCACTCGAAAAAACACACGTTTTAATAACTTTTCCTCGCATAAAATTATTTTTTCCAGAGCACTATAAACTGCATTTTTTTTCACCTAAGAATACATATGTATTTCCTCTCTATTATTTCGTCTCTATTACTACCCATAAAAGAAAAATCCATGTTTTTTCTGTGATATTACGTATAATTCAAATATTAAAGTTATTATTAAAAGTGCTAAGATTAACATTGCTTCTCGAGCTAGGCAACAGACGCAGCAACTTAAGAGAAGAAGCTATTATTCCGTTCTGACGCAGGAACACTCCTGAGGACTGCTCATCTCCCTGACCAGATATCCCTCACGAGCCGTGCATTTCTGCTCTACTTTCCAGTGAACATTATGATTTGAATATTTTTGGAAACACGATTTTTGACAAGGCTAAGTATTAATAATGTTCGCAGGCTTTCGCGGCCATTGTCTGAAGTAGCTTGGCTTCTGGGTTGTAGCCACGTCCTTGGCAACGTTTTGGTTGAAATTGCAGTCACCATCATCAGGGAGCAGTTACCTACTGAGTAAGTCCAACAAACCTTCCAGACGTGCAATGCAAATGAAACGTAAGTTCACCGTGGTGACGCAGTTATGTTTATTTCAAATGTTTTCTGGGCCGCGTTATAAAGTGTTAACTGGTAGTTTATAAAAGTAGCCGGGTTTGGCGGGACGGTGCTTGGATCGGGAGGCGACGGCCGGCAGCCCTGCACGCTGACCGCTGGTCCCAGGCAGAGCCGGAGAGACTGCTCCGGAAAGGTAACGAGATATCGTCGCCGCGGGAGGATGAGGAATGATAATAAGGGAGAACGAACCGGGCCGCGGGGAGGGGGGAAGCAAGGAAACTTCGGGCGCGCGGATTCCCCAAGTTGGGGATCTCCCCGCTCCTTTGTGCGGCTGTCTCCCCGTCGCGCCGCCGTCAGCCGGGGACGGGAGACGGTAATAAGCTTTTAAGAATCTGCGGCGAGGCATTGTTAGTTAGACTAGTAATTATCGTTCTCGCAGCGCGCACCGGGTGTTGCAGCCCGCCGGTTGAGGGGAAGGGGGGGGGGGGTGTTGCAGCCCGCACCGCAGAGATCTGCTGGCTGCCAGATACCGCCTCACCGCTCTGTGGGCCAATAGCTAGAGACCTGAAATATTCGCGGATTCTTTTCGTGAAATGCTACACTTCAAATAATTATACCTGAATGCTGCTTCTGCCGTTGGTTCACTGTTAATCTGGAGTAATGAGGGCCAATTAGAGATCCTCACTCGTAGAAGTGTCTAATCACAGTCGGTCCAGTCGAGACGACTCACAAGTCAACAGCCAATGAACAGTTGGCATTTTCCCGAGTGTGTAGAGGATTGTGGAATCTATCCTGGAGGTCGTTGAACCCGCGAATTTCCCCGGTCTCTACCAATAGCTGTTCAGTGCTGGCCTCACGTCTTGCCAGGCAGCTGGCGCGCGGCCCCCACGTGACATCACGGTGACATCACGGTGACATCACGGTGTCAGGCAGCGGTACTCGCCGAGATCCGTCCTTCACGTGGAGAACTGAGCGTGGCGTGACGGGTGCAAGTGTGTGCACCAGCGAGGCGGGAAGAGAACATGGACGACCGCTGGTGCTGCTAGCGGCTGGCAACAGTGAATATAGAGCAGAGAACCTGCTAGCTCAACAGGATCACATTCGAGCGTCTTATCACAAAACTCTTTTTTTTTTCCAAACATTTTGCAAAAAGATTGTAGAAAAAAATTGGTTGTCTGTAAAGTCGGTTTACGGACGATAGTTTAACGTGACAACGTCATAACAAAACATTGATGAAATGATTGATCCAGAAGAAAAGGAAAAATCATATTCGGCCTGAGAGTGAGCTGTAATAGGTTTTTGCAACAAAACCATTTATGCATTAAAAATATTATATTCTTTGAGGAAGAATTTTTTTTTTAAATTTTCTCTATCTCATGTATGATAAAATCTACCTCTGCATACTTTTATGAATAAAATTGAATCATTTTTATTGAATTGTCACTATTTTTTATGCATACAAAGGAGTGAAATGAAATGTACAATTTAATTAATAAATTTACTTTTATTTGCATTCATTATTCAAATATATTTATTACTTTTGAAATGTTACGTGCGCCGTATTTATTTTTACAAGTACAAAAAAAAATATTTCGCACCTGACGGAATTCGAATCGACAACCTTACAATTAAAAAATAGCGCCGCTGATCGCTCACCCACGAGGCCACATTCGATAATTAATTGTTTCAAATGTTATATATACATTTATAAAAATTTTGTTCATGGTAGGGGAATAATATTATTTCGTTTTTAAAACACGATTTTATAACAAATACGCATCCCATATACACCAAACTTATTTATACTGTGTTACAATATTTTTTAAAACATTGTGCAAAAGATCCCGGTTGTAATTTGAATTATTATGTGTAACTGTAAAACACCATTGTTGGTTCAAAACGTATTTGAATATTCAACATTACTTTTAAATAACTGTACCGATTGTGCTGAAAATCGGTGGACAATCGTTAAATTACATAATATTAATAATTCAAACGACGAAAATATGATTGAAAAGTCAAATCGATGGTCGTTCCAATCGAGTGGAAGAGAGATGCCACGCATGCGTACAATGAGCAAATAGGACACATCCGTAGTGGGACATCCGTAGTGGGACACTTTTTCGTGCGTGCAGCCGGCGTTCATCGATTTATTAGACGTTGTCACGTCAAAAATCTGAAATGTATGTTTACTGGAATTTAAAAATAATGAAGGTGTTTCGCACGGTTAACCCTGCTACTTTATATCCAAATGAAAACAGTTAAATATAGACGATAAGGAAATGATTCAGCAAGCATTGTTTTGGTGAAATAATAAACGCGTAAATCAACTCGTTATTGTTTACACCACGTGTCACGTGACCACGCCTAGTAGGGCCTGCGCATAGCAGAGCCCAGGCCTAGCAGAGCCCGCGCCTAGAAGATCCTTTGTCTGGCAGAGTTCTGTTCTAGTATGACCTTCGCCACACGTTTCCTTTTTTTTCCCCTTTGTTCCTAGTTTTTTTTGTGAAGTATTTATGAAATAACAGGAAGAGGAAGTATTTTATTATTTATAGCATTGAATTCAATGTAGGTACTGATAAATAATTTTCGATTTGAAATTAGTTTTCATTATTTCGTTTTAGAAAATATTTTTGAGATATTTAAATTTCTCATATAAAGACTGGATTTCAACGGAATTTTATCATTAATATTTATAAAAATAACCCGTGAATAATTTATTTGGATTAGAAATATACATTTTCTAACCTAAATTAGCAAAAATTTATTCGTATTTAAAGTAACTGGTATTCTTAAAAATATTTGTTGAAATAGTTTTTCCTTTTATATATGTTCCACGGGAGGGCTCCTGAACTACTTTTATCCTCGGAGGTGTATTCCCGGACATAGCCGCTCCAATAAACATAGGGCGCCGCAGTAGCAACTGGGCAGGGTCCCACAGAGTCTGCGAGCGCACAAGTTACCACTACTCTAGTTTATGACGCTCCACTTTCCTGTCCTTCCTCCATGGCGACAGGCCCAGTTCCTCCGCGGCGGCTGGCAGTTATTAATGCGGCCGGCAGGAGCGCTGGCGGCAGCTGTGCGCGGACACGTGACGTCACCGCACGCAGGGACATTAATATCGCACCCCGCGGGCCGGTGTGACAGTCGCTCGGGCGACCTCTAGACTGAACACACACACCACCTGCCCTGCGCCTCCGAGTGTTTACAGCGGCCGTCCATGCCACACACGGGCGGTCCCCTGGCCTCCAGCAGAGCAGTCTTGGCGTAACTTTATATCTGCATGCATGTCATTATTATAATTAAAAAAAAAAATAAAAAATAATTGGTTGTCTGTAAAGTCGGTTTACGTACGATAGTTTAACGTGACAACGTCATAACAAAACATTGATGAAATGATTGCAGTTTTTTATGAATAAAATTGAATCATTTTTATTGAATTATCACTATTCTGAATGGATACAAAGAAGGAATACAATGAAATCTACAATTTAATTGATAAATTGACTTTTATTTGCACTCATTAATTCAAATATGTTTATTACTTTAACGAAGAGATTATTTTAACTATAACTTTTATACATGTTTGCTATTTAACTTCAAGATCGTCGAGAATATTTTACGCTTTTTCGCAATTACACATTTAACGACGAAGTTTGTTTGTCGTGAAATTAAACGTAGAATTTAATAAAAATGCCCTTGCAGTTAATAAAATAAGTATTAGTAAGTTTAAGAAAGAATTTCGGCTTTAATCTCCAACCCAGACGCTCGTGGTGCGCTGGGTACGAGATTAAAATTCGTCGAGAATATTTTACGTTTTAATGTCTTCCAGTGCTCAAAATTATATGCAATTGTGGTTCCGGGCACGAAATTTATTTATAATTAATTAATAATAACGCCCCTCGCGATAAACAAAGGAAAATATGTATTAACTAGTGCCTGGTTGCCATGGAAGCGGCTAGATAGCGCGATTCGTTCGGTTCGCGTCCGTCACCGTAGATGGCAGATGGCAGCACCGTAGGGGAATAATATTATTTCGTTTTTATAATACGATTTTATAACAAATATGCATCCCAAATACAAAAAAATTATTTATAATGTGTAACAATATTTTTTAACACATTGTGCAAAAGATCCCGAGTGTAATTTGAATTATTATGTGTAACAGTAAAACACCATTATTCGTACAAAAACGTATTTGAAAATTCAACATTACTTTTAAATAACCGTACCGATTGTGCTGAAAATCGGTGGACGATCGTTAAATTACATAATATTAATAATTCAAACGACGAAAACATGATTGAAGACTCAAATCGATGGTTGTTCCAATCAAGTGGAAGAGAGATGCGGCGCAAACGTACAATCAGCGTAACAGGACACATCGTAGTGGGACAATGTGCGTTACGGGACACTTTTTCGTGCGTGCAGCCGGCGTTCATCGATTTATTAGACGTTGTCACGTCAAAAAGACTGCATTGATAATACAAATAAATACGTTTATGCAGTACTAATTCAATCAAATAAAAAAAATTAAAATAAATAGGTACTCATAATTCAATATAAGTAATTATAAACATGTGTATAAAAGTGATTGTTTAATTTAGTAAAATAAAAGAGATGAATTTTAATTAATAATGTAAACCAATGAATATGTAAATTTTATTCAATTTAATTCATTTAAATTATTTAAATATTAATGAAATCATTTATAATGCAAATAAATTATACATAAGGGAGCACAACCTCACAAAAACTCCCATGAAACGCCCAGGAGACTACTAAACCCTCCACAGACACTCCCTGCCAGCGACAATGGAAGCTTACAAGAAAACCGACATACGGGAACATAACCTCACTTACATAAATACACTTGAAAAAAATGTTTATAAACACAATTATTTCTATCAATAATATTCCCAATAAATGTTTTTAATAATATGTACAAGTATTCAATATCAAATCACTAAAGTATAAGAGTTTGGCTCATAAGAATAATTATTATTTGTATGTAGCTTTTATTTTTCATCCCGTGATAATTTCATTGCATGGTGCGCGCACATCGTAATAATTCACTTCCGTCATTTTTCCATAACGCGCCTAGAGAAGTATAACTTCAGTAATCTTATTCTGCAAGAATCGCTCCGACTTGCATACGGACACAGCCTGGAGGATCTCTACATGGCATTATGTCTCTCGGCGATGAGATACAAAGACATGAATCGTCTAGGAGTCGAGTGGCATCTGTGGAACATAGTTGTTTCTCTGTGAAGTCAGATGCAGGGATGCATGCAAGTACTTGCCAGAACATGTTGTATTGTGGAACAATTCCTGGTTTATTTTCTATACAGATCCGATACTTTTATTTTTTGACGTGACAACGTATATAATAAATCGATGAACGCCGGCTGCACGCACGAAAAAGTGTCATGTAACGCACGTTGTCCTGTTACGCTGTGTCCCGTTACGCTCATTGTACGCTTGCGCCGCATCTAGCTCTCTTCCACTCGATTGGAACAACCATCGATTTGACTTTTTCGAGGCACATTAAACTTGAAACACTCCCATTCGTTTCCTACTTTTCCTATCATCGTCCTATCCTTAACAGAATAACACAGATTGGAAGAAGTTAAATAGCAAACATGTATAAAAGTTATAGTTAAAATAATCTCTTCGTTAAAGTAATAAACACATTTGAATTAATGAGTGCAAATAAAAGTAAATTTATCAATTAAATTGTAGATTTCATTTCACTTCTTCTTTGTATCCATACAAAATAGTGTTAATTCAATAAAAGATTCAATTTTATTCATAAAAGTATGCAATCATTTCATCAATTTTTTTTGTTATGACGTTGTCACGTTAAACTATCGTCCGTAAACCGACTTTACAGACAACCAATTTTTTTTACGTGTGACAGGCCGTAAACGTCCATCACAGACGCCGCCGCTAAGTTGCGACATGGAGGACCTTGCACTGATGTTGGTCTCCAGCAGTTACTCCTGAGTACACTTGTTATCTCTGAGGCTCACTGGCTCCGATACAGCTCTACACGCTCTACAGGATGAGTCATGAGCCTCCATACTTATTCATTTTTCGTTGTCAGAAAGGTGCACCAACTGAAAAGAGATGCCAATAACGGGAAGCCTTCTTTTCATAGACGAGAGAGACAAAACCCGAAGTTCCCCGAAGTTCATTGTTTTTTCCGTATATTTAATGTAGCTATCCTAACCAAATCAACCGTCCACAATGTTTTAAAGTATTTATAATGTAGCTAACCTAACCTAATTGACCATTAGTATCCTTTAATCAACACCGCCATATTTATTTACAATGAACCAAAAAAAACCGAAGATGAACGATCGGGCGTTTGGCTCTCTCGTCTGTGAAAAGGATTCCCGCCAATAACGAAGGTAGAATGGGTTGACATTAGTTTGTCGGCAGGCAGTGGTACCAACCGCCGTGTAGTGGTACTTCCAAAACGTAAATAACCCATGACACGTTTTTTTTTTTCACAGGTCGACCAAAATCGAATTTTTATTTTTGCCAGTGGAAAAGCTTGGTAACAAATAACACGAGAAACATTGTCACGTGTTCGCCTTAACTGATCAGATCGACTGTCACTGTATGTTGACATGGTAGGGAGACATCTGGAATATATCCTGTAACTGTAGCATCATATGATACCTTTTGTTCAACAAACTAAACATTCACCACTGTTTCCTTACGTATGGAGACTTGTGACTCACCCTGTATGCACGGACACCTCCCTGGGTCGCGAGTCACGCAGAGTCACGCAGAGTCACGCAGAATGGAAAGGACAGACGCCGGGTTTGAGTCCACCTCCCCCCCCCCCCCCCCCCCCGTCATAATCAGGACCAAATCGCCAGAGTCTCTATCTGAAGTCGGTATTTGCGAGTTGAATAATTTGCAGATAGTTAAGACATTACTCAGGCCAGATGATATGGATGTTTCCGCTAGTTTCCCAGTGGTATCCACATGTTTAAGCATGATGTTAAAGACATGTAATTGGTTGAAAGCGAAGGGAGTGACTGAGGCCGCGAGCCTCCAGCCAAGGCAGACGAGGCGACGAGGGGTGTTCGGGCCGACTGCTCCAGCCGACCCCAGGACTGAGCTCACAATCACAAATGCGCGGCCTCGCGCCGTTTTAACGAAGGGCGCGACTCCTCGTTACCCGCGGCGCGAGACTCTTCTTGTTCTTCTGCGTTCTTCTGCGTTCTTCTGCGTTCTTCAGCGCCGCCGCGCACCTGCAGACCACGCAACAATTACTCCGACAATTACTGCGGCGCCCCGCCCCCTGCTCCGCCCACCCGGTGGCGCGCCAATCACCCGCCTCCTCCAGGCCCTGAAGAGCGAGGCTGCTGCCGCCAGAGGGCGGCCAGACGTCCTTAATGACGCCTCGCCAGCTCTTCTCTACCGCGAGCCCTGCTCTGAGGAGTCACTACCGCGAGCCCTGCTCTGGCTTGGAGACTAGTCGCTGTGGCTTGGAGACTAGTCGCTGTGGCTTGGAGACTGGTCGCTGTGGCTTGGAGACTGGTCGCTGTGGCTTGGAGACTAGTCGCTGTGGCTTGGAGACTGGTCGCTGTGGCTTGGAGACTGGTCGCTGTGTCTTGGAGACTGGTCGCTGTGGCTTGGAGACTAGTCGCTGTGGCTTGGAGACTGGTCGCTGTGGCTTGGAGACTAGTCGCTGTGGCTTGGAGACTGGTCGCTGTGGCTTGGAGACTGGTCGCTGTGGCTTGGAGACTGGTCGCTGTGGCTTGGAGACTAGTCGCTGTGGCTTGGAGACTGGTCGCTGTGTCTTGGAGACTGGTCGCTGTGGCTTGGAGACTGGTCGCTGTGGCTTGGAGACTAGTCGCTGTGGCTTGGAGACTAGTCGCTGTGGCTTGGAGACTGGTCGCTGTGTCTTGGAGACTGGTCGCTGTGGCTTGGAGACTGGTCGCTGTGTCTTGGAGACTGGTCGCTGTGGCTTGGAGACTAGTCGCTGTGGCTTGGAGACTAGTCGCTGTGGCTTGGAGACTGGTCGCTGTGGCTTGGAGACTGGTCGCTGTGTCTTGGAGACTGGTCGCTGTGGCTTGGAGACTGGTCGCTGTGTCTTGGAGACTGGTCGCTGTGGCTTGGAGACTGGTCGCTGTGGCTTGGAGACTAGTCGCTGTGGCTTGGAGACTGGTCGCTGTGGCTTGGAGACTGGTCGCTGTGGCTTGGAGACTGGTCGCTGTGGCTTGGAGACTAGTCGCTGTGGCTTGGAGACTGGTCGCTGTGTCTTGGAGACTGGTCGCTGTGGCTTGGAGACTGGTCGCTGTGTCTTGGAGACTGGTCGCTGTGGCTTGGAGACTAGTCGCTGTGGCTTGGAGACTAGTCGCTGTGGCTTGGAGACTGGTCGCTGTGGCTTGGAGACTGGTCGCTGTGGCTTGGAGACTGGTCGCTGTGGCTTGGAGACTAGTCGCTGTGGCTTGGAGACTGGTCGCTGTGGCTTGGAGACTAGTCGCTGTGGCTTGGAGACTGGTCGCTGTGGCTTGGAGACTGGTCGCTGTGGCTTGGAGACTAGTCGCTGTGGCTTGGAGACTGGTCGCTGTGGCTTGGAGACTAGTCGCTGTGGCTTGGAGACTAGTCGCTGTGGCTTGGAGACTGGTCGCTGTGGCTTGGAGACTGGTCGCTGTGGCTTGGAGACTAGTCGCTGTGGCTTGGAGTCTAGTCGCTGTGGCTTGGAGACTGGTCGCTGTGGCTTGGAGACTGGTCGCTGTGGCTTGGAGACTGGTCGCTGTGGCTTGGAGTCTAGTCGCTGTGGCTTGGAGACTGGTCGCTGTGGCTTGGAGACTAGTCGCTGTGGCTTGGAGACTGGTCGCTGTGGCTTGGAGACTGGTCGCTGTGGCTTGGAGTCTGGTCGCTGTGGCTTGGAGACTGGTCGCTGTGTCTTGGAGACTGGTCGCTGTGGCTTGGAGACTGGTCGCTGTGGCTTGGAGACTAGTAGCTGTGGCTTGGAGACTGGTCGCTGTGGCTTGGAGACTGGTCGCTGTGGCTTGGAGACTGGTCGCTGTGGCTTGGAGACTAGTCGCTGTGGCTTGGAGACTAGTCGCTGTGGCTTGGAGACTAGTCGCTGTGACTTGGAGACTAGTCGCTGTGGCTTGGAGACTAGTCGCTGTGGCTTGGAGACTAGTCGCTGTGGCTTGGAGCAGCCTTGGGCGAGTGAGAGCCACTGCAACACACGGAGGTGTTGGCTCTGGAGTGTGCTGAATGCCTCGGTGAACTGCGGCATACACACGGGTGTGTCCCCGAGTGAAGCTGCCTCCAGCCAGGTGCACCAACTCAGCCACGAGGAAAACTCCAGCTAAATTATTTCCAGAGCCAAATCCCCAGAGCAACACGCGCCATTGTCTGAACGAGTTACTGCAGATATCCCCCGGCCGCGCGCAGGTGTAATGGAGGTGCTCTGGTCTCCGCTGTGAAGGCACTAATCCAGCCCCTCCCCCACACACACACACACATACACCGACCACAAATGGAATGTGTAATGCCTTGTCGGGGCGAGTGCACTGCCGCGCTCACTTATTCACATGTCGTCACCATTCTCGCTGTAAATAATCATCGGAGTGGAATGCCGCACAGGTTTTATTGGTTTCTGAAAGTTTATTGGGCTTTAATATGCATAGTGAATTTGGTTTGATATTGTAGATAGATAATGTGAATCGAGATAATGAGTCTTGGTTGTAATCGCTAAGCTGTGCACACATGTAAGAGTTAGCGGAGCCACAATTTGGCTTCTATATATAATGGAAATAAATGATTCTCTCGAATATGGCTTAGTGGTATCAAAAAAAAATATTCACAGCAATGAAACCAGTTCCACAGTCAGTTGAAGAAGCTTTAGCATTTTGAAACAATTTTTCAAACATATTTTGCCAAAAATGAACGGAATGAAGTGTGGGCGTGTCGGCCGCTTGCTGCCGACGAACCAGCAGACAAGCTGCAGCGAGGCGGGCTGCGATTGGCCAAACACGCGTCCTTCTGTAACGACAGGATGGGCTCATGACCAACACAATCGCCAGTGAAGACATGTGAAAGGGGTTGCAGTCTGTCTGTGCAGGGCCGATTCTTATGACTTTGAAATAACGTTACAGCAGTGTTGATAGTTATAATTTAATTGTGTTTGATAAGCAAAGTGGGGGAAAGAGTACAGTTCCAGCGTGGGCACTCGAAGCTCCTGGAACAATGGCGTTCTAGTTACGCCACTTCACGCAGTCGGGGCTCCGGGAACGTGAAGAACCCTCTAGACGCGCTGAGGAACAGGGATGGAGGGGGAGGGGGTAGCATGCGCCGTTGCTGGTCCGATTAGGCAAGTAGCGGTAATGTACTGCGCCCCACATGCAACGTGAGCACCCTCTGTGTCGCTAGCAGCGCGGGGTGACACTGTCTGTCGGACGAGGGCACCACGAGGCGCCTCGCTGCACAGTTCCCCCTCCCCCCTGCCGCTGGTCCGAGGCGCGGGAATCAATCATCGCAGAAACAAAACAACATCCCCACCCCCCCTCCACGCCTCGGGGCTCACTTCCGGCGGCCGTATCTGCTGCAGGACTCGGCGTGACGTCACCGCCTTTGTGCCGGCCCTTTGTGCCTCCTTATTTCCTGCAAGACAATGGCGCGCCAGTTGGACCGCGCGCCGCTAGGAGGCAGCAGCGCCCAAGTCCCCTCGCCGCTTCAGCTGCTTGCTTGCTCGCATACTGAGGTTTGGTTTCAGTCAGTATTGCTCTTCAATATTAAGTTTAATATTTAATTCAGTTTTTTTCTGGTAACATATTTATATCCGTATTCTTTACAGGTCCTTTGCTTTAGTGGGTTGCATATCTTGGAATTCTTAATGTAGACTATGTGTATACAATTTGCGCCAGACTTATTTATTAGGTTTGTTAATTTGTGGGCCCGCAGCACAACTTCCTGACCCTGTGTTTGCCGCGATGGCCGCGGTGTGCCGACAGCGCTGCGAGCGTGTGTGGCGGGAGTCCTCCTAGTCGTCTGACGGTGCAATGTCTCGCACTTCCTTCAAGCAGTCGGGTTTGGTAGCGGCGTGACCTTGCAATGCGGTGCAGCCTGAGTACACGCTGACTGCTTGTGCGTGATAGTACCTGGTGTTCATGCACACGAGGACAAACTTCAATTTTATTTTGTGCTCATGAGTAATTCTACATGTGATGTAGAGACTTGGGACATATCCGTCTGGTCACATTGGGCATGACACACACTTTGATGTTTCCTAGACTTTTGCAATTTGAATGTGTTTTAAAATAAGTAAGCAGGTTATAAATATATTTTACGATTACTTTTGCGATGCGAGCTTCTGTATTTTTCTACGCAGTATAGGTCTATGTGTTTGATCGTCGGCTCACGTAACATTTACGTAACTTAAATGGACGCAAGCGTATTGTTACGGCGAGGCAGGCCAGCTGCGTGTGGGGCGAGGTACATTACCGCTACTTGCCTGATCGGACTAGCAACGGCGCCGTGCTACCCCCTCCCCCTGCTGCCCTGCTCCTCGGAGCCTCTGGAGGGGCAGGACCCTGAGGAAGGGGCACCTCCCCTCGGCCTGCTGAGTGGCCACAGCCCAGGTGCCAGCAAGGGGCGACTCCCGGGCTGGGAGCGGCGGAGACCCTGGCTGGCCAGTGGCTGGCTGCGAGGGGCACACGAGGGGTCCACGCGGTGCTCTTCCATAGCAGCAGGCAGGGTGGAAGGATGTCTCCTGCTCCGAGCCGCTGATACTGCACCTTGTCCTCCTCTCCTACGAGGTGCAGCTACTGGGGTGACACGAACACCTCGTGTCGTGTCGCGGTACTCCCTCCAGAGTCGGCCAGGGCCCCAGAGAGCCTGGTTTCCAGGTATCCTTTACCTGACAGGACGAGGATTACAAGTCTCTTTTGAATAATATTCAAAGGAAACCTTCCAAAGTAAAAAGATACGCACAGTAAATGTTAACAATTATGAGCACAGTGACCTGGTTTACAGTCTTTTGATTTTTTGTTTTAATGTTGGTGTTTGAAAAGTTGTTGACTCACTACCAGGGGAGGAACCTTGCTTCCTCTCAGTCGAGGGAGTAGATGTGCCACTCTTGCGCGAGACGAGTCCAGCCTCCACCTGAAGTGCGTCTCAATGGACCAGGCGTCTTGCTCCCCCCCCCCCCCCCTCCACACACACACACACGGCCTCGCGGTGCGAGAAGACGTACAGCGCCAGCTGCCCCGCCCACTGAGGACACTGCCTGCTCGCCATTGGCTGTCTCCCAGCCTCGCACCTCCAAGGAACCAGCGGTCTTGAGTTATCACTTCATCGCTCACTACCACTGCTCATTGTTGGAACACTCACCTGGTTGGTTTCTTCCATTTACCCCTGTTAGATATTGCTGGAACTTTGTCGAATCGTTTATAAAACATACTAGCATGAGATCAGTGCCTGACAGATAGGATATGGTCTCGGAATAAATATATATAAATTTAAATGGTATCTAAGTTTCTCATTTGTGATTCCACTAACCCAATTTGGTATTCCGTTTTAAATATGATTCACATCTCCAGTTAAATCTTAAGAATTATTTTGAAGGTAACGAATTAATTTGTTCTCAACAAATATACTATCAGCTAACTATAAGAGCCACCTCGAGCATGACAATGAAGTCATGATGACACAGTAGAAGCTCTTCCTGTGTTCCACAACAAATGATGCATCAGCAGGCAGGGTCTTTAGGGCTCCAGCCTAACAGCTGCAGTACAGCGAGGCTAGTGACAACAGTTGTGGCGGACTAGGACATCCTGCTCCACCTCCTCCTACCTCTATGGTGTGGCTGCTCCTCAGCCTCCTTCCTATTTGGACTGGGAAGTAGCTCTGAGGTTTCGGGTTCTCTGTGGCATGACTGCTCCGTCAATTTCTATCTCCTTGGACTGGTTGTCAGATAATGTTGTTTATTACACTCCTTGAAATAGACGTGTCGTGGAAAACAGAAACGAAAAAAAACTTGGCAGGTTTTTCATACACATCTACGAGTTTTTATAGTTGCATCTTATATGTGTGAAAATTAAATATTAAAAATACATATATACCATAACATGTTGATTACATAGTTGCCCTCTACAGGCTGAGTCTAAATTCAAACTAAAACATTGGCTGCAGATTCATCACTACAAAATAAGTTGAAAACCTCTGTAAGTCTTACTGTCTTAAATGTCTCCCATGGCTGGCATATGTCTCTGGAGTTGGAACTGAATAATATTTTAATTGTAAATAATAGAGAAAGTATTATTATGTAACACAGAGCATCTAGATAATGTTGAATTCTATTAAGTTCTACAATTACAACAAAATTTGTCGCTGCCATTAAATCATTTCAGTGAAATAATTAGTGGTAGTAACACCTCACAAATATATGTTGAAAATAAAAGTGTTTACTCCAATTATTTAAAAAAAACAATTGACCAGTTTTGTTGAACGCCATTAAATTGTATCTCCGTTACCAAAAGTTTTTTTCCGTAAATTTTATTTTAGCACCTATATTTGAAGTTTTGTAGACACGCTTGGGTTTTTTTTTGGGCTTGAAATAGCCCCGAGGTTTTAACAGAATGTTTTAATGGACTCCGCTAAGTTATGGAGTGAAGATTTTCCTCTTAACAGCTGGCGCGCGGATCCGGCAACGTACCCTACTTTTTTTTTGAGTGTGCAGCATGAGTGCAACTGTTTTTGAAATAACTTTCTAATCGTGGCCCACTTCAGCTAGTTAATAACATTATAATCCTTTTTAAAAATTTATAAATGATAAAAAATTTGTTTTATTCGGAAGAAATTTTAATGTTCCAAGGAGGAATAAGCATTTATCATGGTAAAAAATAAGTAATTTCAAGAATCCACGATTTCCTTGCAATATTCATTGTTTTGTGAATTTTTTTTATCTTTATAATATAAAAATGGATGTTGATATGTATGAGATTGATAAACTCCGACACCGTTTGACAGATCGCCATGGGTAAATTCTTTTATCACCCTGTGTTCAGCCCGGTCAACGCAGCTAGTCTATATACACAAAAAATTAAGCCTCCGTATGTTTGTGCACTCAAAACTTGAAAAGTAGTCGATTGACTGACTGAAATTTTGACAACAGTGCAAGTGTTTTAATAGTAAAATTAAAAATAAATGGGAATTTACTTGGCATTCCGTCATTTTCAAAGTAAGAAGCATGAATTTTGATATTATAGTGTTCGGTTAGAAATAAACATAAATGGGTCTGACCGTTTTTAGAAATAAAAAAATTTACGTTTTTAATAGAATTTTTATTCGTTTTATTCACATTCTGCCAATATGTAGTTTATAACCTAATTATCTCTGGAAGGTCTAGAGAGAAATGAGATTAGACTCTTCACGGAATGAATATATCCTCATTAGAATACGCAGGCGAAAAAAAAATTAATAAAATACTTGTACGCCGTCTTTTGTTTACGCTTGTCATAGTACGCGTTTTACGAGTTGGCTCACAAGAAGTTATTGGAAGCATTAGACGATACATTGAAAGATTTGAGAAATAATCAGGTAACTTTGGTGGAGCATTGGTGTTACTATCCGGTGACTGCAGGCAAACGCTTCCAGTCATAACTCGCTCAACGCCAATTCATGAATTGCATTCATGTTTGAAATATTCAATTTTTTGGAGCACAGTCAAAAAATGCATTTAGCAACAAATATGAGAGTTCAGCTTCAAACCGATCCATAGCTGACACATTTTCAAGACAATGACTCGGAGGTAAGTAACGGCAATGTACCTTCATGTCCAGAAACGGGAAAAATCACCTTCCCATTTAATTTTTGCAATATCGTGAATTCAAAAGTCAACTTTTCCAAAGCATTGAGACAAATTATCGAAATCACGCATGGTTAAGAGCCATTTTAGCGGCTAAAAATGCCGACGTGAACGATATGAACAACATTCTAAACAGAATCACAGATTTCGGATTGCCGTCACATATTCTGAATTTGAAAATTGGAGTGCCAATTATATTACTCCGAAACGTCAATCAGCCGAAGTTATGCAATGGGACACGATTAGTAGTTAAAAAAATAGGTTATGGACAATCTAATTGAAGCAACAATTCTGATTGGACCTCACAAAGGTGAAGACGTACTGCTTCCACGAATACCACTCAATCCGACCGACATAACGTACGACTTCAAACGGATTCAATTTCCAATACTCGTTGTGTTCGCTATGACTATTAGCAAAGCGCAAGGGCAATCTTTGCAAGTGTGCGGTTTGAACTTAGAAAACAAATGATTCTCTCAGGACAATTATATGTTGCATGCTCAAGAGTCGGTCAACCATCTGGTCTTTGTGTTTATGCAGAAAACGGACAAACAAAGAAGGTCTTTAAAATAAAATAAAAATATTTTATGTTAAAATCTTTTTTTCTTTATTTCCTTTCATTCCACAGCATAGCCATAGCAACGCAAACCAGGGTATTCAATCGAATTATCTTTTTCCTCGGGGAACATTTTTTCACTGTTTACTTTGATATACTTTCGTATCCATTTCATATCAGACTGGCTGGGTTTAGCTAGTTTTAAATAAATTTGTTTCGGTTTGACTTTGAAGTGCAATATTGTTTTGACGTCATGACTATTGTTATTGATACTACCCTTACGCACGGTATTGCGATAGACGAGCCTGCAAGAGGACGCAGGGCAAGACGAGCCTGCAAGAGGACGCAAGCACCGGCGAGGGACAAAGCAGTCCGCGCGCCGGACATGGCGTGGAGAGCAAACGGCGGAATGTTATTACTAATTAAACTTTATTGGCTGTAGTTCTCAATTACATAAAAATGATTGCTCAGTAGTTTCCCCAGGGCCGCTGCCAGCTCGAAAGAGAGAGAGTCTGTAAAAAAAAAAATCGCCCGCAAACGGCAACAAAAAAGAGAAGGGGAGGGAGAGTCGAGGTTATAACCCCCTCCCCCCCATGCACCGAGCTCCAATTGGCCATTACATTTATCGCAAGAGGGCGAAGGGCGCCGACGGCAGGGCCTTTTGGGGGGGGGGGGTCTCCACCCTCCCTCAGGAGTCAGGAGCGACAGGGTGTGCCCACAGGGTGTGCCCACAGGGTGTGCACCAGCACCTAACACTAACACGTGCAATGGCACAAGGCTACCAACTAAAGACTGAAAAGACAAGTGAATAGTGGCGACCATCCTCACCAGCAAGTTGACTAACATCCCGAGGATTGCAATGACCCCCACGGACTGGCCGATATGTTTCAAACGGCTCCAATTATCCGTAACAACTTCGTTTGCTCTGACCATCAATAAGTCTGAGCAAAAAACATTCCTTTCGGTTAGCATTGATTTATGAAATCAGTGCTTCTTACAATTCTTTATCACGAGTTGGAACTCTAGAAAACCAATATGTTTTGCTACCAGAACATAAAACGATGGCTAACATTTTGTACATAGAAGCGCTAAACCAATAGTTACTTTGTAATAAAAATAAACATTAAATTGTTTAATACACTGTTTGTTGTGCACGGTTATAGGGTAATACGAAGATCTAATATGATTCTAATTTAATGCGGGTTGCGGTTACACCACGGGGTTGTGCTAGTCTTGCTGTAAGCCACTGGGACATTATAGTACCTGTCAATGCTTCCCTTGGACACGAACCTTGCACCAGTCCCTAGTGATGATAAGTTGAGCTTAGTTTCCATGCTTTTTGTAAATTGGCTGCGCAACAGTTTGTCAGCTGCAGATCTTGTTGTTGGTTATACTTTTGTGCCTTTTGAACATTTGCATTAAAACTAACCCTCTTTTCCCGTCTAGTGTTACTGCCCTATGCTCTCCCCTTTTGGCTATTGGTGAGTAGATCAAAGCAAGGGTAGTGACAGGCTGCGTCACTCTGCCGACTGCTGTAAGGCGTATTAGTTTATAAGCCGTGTGTTCTTCCGGTATGCTGTAACCATGATGCCGACTACCTGGATCAATGGCTCAGTAAAGCCAAAGTGAAAGTAAAACTGTCTGCTGTGGTTGCAGGGATTATCAGCTGTCTTCGTAAACAATTATTGTCATTCATAAAATGTAACAAGGTGGAAGTTGAGAAGGATAGGGGTGAAGGAAATCATAGCACTCCAGGGATTGAGATTAAAATACAGTTAGTCCTGTCTTCGTTCCAGAATGTGTTAGTTATGACATCAGATCTATGTTAAATTTCATAGTAGCTTCATCTTTATCACATCTGGTGTTGAATTGGTACAAGGGTTGTTGCCCAAATGATCTGGTGTGATCTTATAAGTTCTGTAGGAAGGTCTAGCTATAGGTGAGACCTGGGTGAATATAAGATCTGGGTTGTGGGAGGTGTTATGTCCCGTGAGAGAAAGGTAGCAGTTGACATCAGGTGTTTCAATGAAGGGGTGAGCGTATGACCGAGTTCATCCAAGACATCAGAGAGAATGCTATCGCCTTGGGCAAAATGATTACTGATCAATATTTCATTAACTTTATGATAAAAAAACATGAAGCCAAAGATCAGACAGCGGCACTCTTTCTACGGAGTCATGGATTTAGAGGAGTTAAGGGATTGGGCTCTCCATGTGGATAACCTGGTATACGCTTGCCAGTTATGAACTACAGAGGCATTCTGGGGAGAGGGAGGCTTAACTGTGACAATTCATCATCCTAACCTTGTAATCCTCTCAGAAAGGTCATTGTTTGTTTTAGGTACCACAAAATAGGGCATGTGGCTATGAAATGTATGAATAAGGTGAAGGTAACCACAAATGTTTTTGTTGTGGCAAAGTAGGACATATTGCTAAAAATGGTACATCTGGGTCTTGTAATTCACTAACTGCCGGAGCGGGAAACAGCAATGAGGTAGTAGGCATGCGATCATCGAAGGTCTAATTCTCGGTGGTGTAAAAGTACATGTCATCTTAAAAGGTATTTTTGTTGTTGATTGGTTGTCCTAGGGGTTTACATGTGGTCTAGTCTCCTTTGAGTTTCTGTCGTGGTGTTGTGAGTGTTAGATATTCTTTGGGGGGGTTTCACTTTAGTTGGGTGGGAATGTTTTTGGTTTTCGGGAATCTTGTTCGGTTGCCACTGTGTGTGTGTGTGTGTGTGTTGTCGTGAGTATGTTTCCTTTTGGAGTTGACCGCGCGGCTGAGGTTCTTCTTTGTCCACGTAGGGGGAGGTTTAGGGGTGGCTGTGACTATGATCTCAGGTCGGCACCTGTCTTGGTACAGCGTGTCGTCGAAGTTGTTCCACGTGGTGTGTATGAGCGGCGCGCTGTTGTGTATGCGTTGTCCGCACGATGCGTGCGCCTGTCGCTTACAGCGCCACTGGCTGGCGTGGCATAGAGTTAGGTGGTGTGCCGCGCAGGAGCGAGACTGTCTGTCGGGCGCCATCGGGTGTTTCCACCGCTGTTCGCGCCGAGGAGTTGGTAGTCGTCTCCTGAGGAAGACAAAAGAGTGTAATAAGTGGGTCGTGGTCATGACCTAGTTAACGAAACATTATAAGTAACAAAATTATTGTATAAAATTGATTTTTTACCAGTATTGCAGCGAGGGAAATAGCTCAATAGTTATGTTCTTACTGTGTGTGTGTGTGTGTGAAGCTAGTGGTTTCGCAAGAGAGCTGCGAGAGGTAAGTGGAGATGAAAGAAAATTCTTGTTAATGAATACAGTGTTTAAACTGTATTTATGTTTTTGGTAAAAAGACGTGTCAACATGGCACAAAAAATTTGGCTTGGATGCGGCTTTAGACATGTTGAATTGGGAAGTCTCGTGCCTGGCTGATAGCTGTGTCGGCTGCATCTTTTTCAGATGCAGTGTAAATTTAGTTGATGACTGATGTGCAATACCTTCAACTACTGCTGGGTCACCGCTTCAAAACTTCTAACTCCAAATTTGTTTGCTTCCATAAAATCGTTCCTGACTGCAACTTAAGCAGTAACTGGTGGTAACTGTTTCTGAACATAATCTTCCTTGGCAGCCATAGGAGTTCGCCCGGTATCTTACCAGAATGCTTGGTTATACACAGGGCCGCAACTAGAGTCTCTGGCACCCGGGGCATGAATGGATTCATGCGCCCCCCCCCCCCCTCTTTTTTTGCACATACCACACCAATAAAGCGGGGGGTCCGGGGGCCCTCCCACGGAAAAATGGTGCTATTTAAGGATTTTCCATACCTACATGTAACAGTTTCTGTGCTACTGTAACTTCCATGCATGAACCCACTATGTCCATAAAGTAGTCCGTATAATCACTAGACTTGTTCATTAAATATGTTGAGACGTTATATTGTAAATCAGATTAGACATTCCTGGCATGCAAGTTAAAAAACATTTTACCAGTTACCAGTTGTAGTAGGAAGGAATTACAATGCAAGCGATTTCGGCGCCCCCACAGCTTGCTCCCCCCTAGTTGCGGCCCTGGTTATACAAGCTGTTCAATTGTGTTTAATAATGTTGAGAATTTATCATAAGACAGTGATGATCTTTTTGGTCATTATTTAAATTGTGGAACAGTGGTTTCCAGTTCTCTATATTTAATTGTTTTTACGTCAAGGAGGCAGGATTTATAAATTGGTGCGACAGTAAATCATGCTTCAGTATTACGACATTATTTAAGAACAGCGAAGTTAGTAAATAACTTGTAAATTTTCAACTAGTATAGTGGCTAGGAAAGAAAAAAACATTTAAAGAAGAGGAATGGTATTTCTTCGAGTGCACCATTTGGAAAAGTTATAATTGTAAATAGGTAAATAGGAAAGATTATAATTATAAAAGTAATTCCTGTGATAGAAGTATTTGATTCAGAATTATTGGTGAATAAGTTGTTAAAGGAAATTAGGAAACTGTTTAATGGTGCCAAGTGCATACTACGCGTTTATTTAAAATTATTTACTGTATATAACTTGATAGCCAATTTTTTGTAGAGAAATTGTGATGAGTGATAATATGAACTGGAAAGAGCCTGTATAAATATTTTTCTGGAACGATTCTATATTGGGTTATAACCTAGAGTATCCACTTGGTAGGCGCATACGATTTACAAAAGAGGTAATTTGTTGAGAAGTATTCTGGTTTTCAAGAATTATATATTTAATTTATTACATTATTATATTGCAGTGAAAGATTTATATTTAACCAGTTGGTTGTAATATTTTGGTATCACTTAAGAGGTGCTTATGGAAGTAATTTACTGCAATATAATTAATCTGATGCGATATATTTTATGCACACTGCATAATTGTAGAAGCGTTTTTTAAATTATTGAGAACATTTTATTCTTGTTTTAATGCTGAGATATATTTTATAATTGGTCATATCTTTATATAACTTTGTTTCGGTGGACTATCTATACTAATATTATAAAGCTGAAGAGTTTGTTTGTTTGTTTGAACGCGCTAATCTCAGGAACCACTGGTCCGATTTGAAAACTTTTTCAGTGTTGGATAGTACATTTATCGAGGAAGGCTATAGGCTATATTATATTATCAATAACCTTAGGGATCCTTACTAAAAGTCAAATTTAGAATCAAATACGTTGGAGGGAGTTAGATACAACATGCAGTACACGTACGAAGTGTGTGTTGACAATGCCGCAGGCGCTAGAAGTTTATTTCCTATTGCCTATTAACATTGTTTCAACGCACTAGATGCCTTATCATTCTTAATTTTCCCATACAAGTAAAAAACACCCATGTGATATTAACAACGAAGCAATCAGTACCCTCATAAAAGTTCAATTAGTATTTAAATACTTTTTATCACTTTAAATCGCAAACCTAAACTATTGTTTTTTCCCCCTCTCTGTGTTTAATTTTTTTTTTCTTTTACTAGAATTATTTTTATTATTTTTAATTAATTTTTTTATTTTTCGGACCATCAATAATTTTCCTCTCCCGTTACAATTCTGACAAGGACTTGTATGTGTGTGTGTGTATATATATATAAATATATATATATATATATATATATATATATATATATAAGCGAAATACCACTCACTGACTCACTCATCACGAGATCTCTAAAACTATACACCCGATTGACTTGAAATTTAGCATAGTTACTCACTTTGTGATGTAGACGCTCACTAAGAACGGGTTCTGCAGAAATCCGATCTCAAGGAAGTTTCGGGGGCTTAATATATCAAAAGTTCCAGTTTTTGGTAGTAAATCACCATGGCAACGGCTGTTGCTTTGTTGATGCTTCATTCATCTCTTTGGCAATGACTATTTCATTGTTAGTGCAGTCCTCATCACCGTTGAAATTTTGCGGGTACTTTAAATATCAAAAATTGCCCTTTTTTCAAGTATATATATTTTACAGACTTGAAACTTCACAGTAATGTTCCTTATGTTACGCAGGATGACATTTTCCGAAAATTAGATCCCATGGGTGGTTAAAACCAGGCAACAGTGGGTACTTTGTCTGCATGAGAACAGGATTTTGCATTGTTCATGCCTTCTGCGTCTCCATGGCAACGGGCATCGCGCGGCAGTGGCGTACCCACAAGGAGGGGCATGTATAATGAGCGGCGCAAGAGTGATCTGCCTGTAGACTGCCGTAGCGAAGTACGGGTACATCAGTTTTACGTTGCGTGCACGAGTCGGGAAACCATCGGCGCTATTCATTTTCTCTCCGGTACATAATACAGCATTGTAATAAATTTTCACTGAATTTTTTTTTATTTACCATTACTGTAAATGGGAGACGTGGCTTAATTTTTTTCAATTAGTATAGCCGTGCGAAGCCGGGTCGGGCAGCTAGTCGTCATATATGAACATGTGTACTACATATTAAGTGATTTAACCGACTTGGAGGGTTTAAAATATTGAAGTTACGGCACTGGCATGTGATTCTGTACCGTAATCTGAGTGTGGTGTAGTGTGTAGGTTGGTTTGTAGTGACATTGTTGGCAACAAAGTAAAGTCACAGGAGCGACGCCTCGTGTCAATGCCGACCCTTGCGATGGTCCCTAGTGAAGATTTCATGTTGAGTAGAGTTGCTGTTTGTCAATTTGCTGCGCAACAGTTTGTCAGCTGCAGATCTTGTTAAAGTTGTTCTTTTGTGCCTTTTGAAGATTTGCATTCAAACTAAACATTTTATACACGTATTTCCTTACGTTACTGCCTTTTGCTTCTCCCTTTTAGTTGTTGGTGAGTGACTTGATGTAAGCTTTTGGACATACGCCATTGCTAAGCACATGTATGTCTGTAGAAGAAAACTACAAAAAAACACAAAAGACAAAAACACAAAGTAAGCAAAAAAATTGTTGTTGTCAACAGGATATAAACACCACATAATATTCCATAACAGGAATATGGTCAACAAACAAAGAAAAACAAAGAAAAATGGACTAACAGAACGAAAAAAAGCCCACAAATGATGACAGCACAAAAATATTGAACCCAAAAAAATTCAGCACAACAGTTGAACGAGACAAAAACACGACAAAACGAAAAGACGAAACAAACAAAATAGATTTCTAAAACAGAAACAAGCGACTTTTCGGGAACTGCTATCTGCTCCCGTCCTCAGGCAGAGACGCACATGGTACGAAAACACAAGTGCGACTCACAAACATACATGTGCTTAGCAATGGCGTATGTCCAAAAGCTTACATAAAGTCATGCACCCCCATTGCACAAATCTTTCAAAGATAATATTGTTGGTGAGTATTTCAAAGCAAGGGAAGTGACCGCGCTTTAATTACTCCTGTCACCAGGCAGTTACGTGTTTAACCAAATAGGTATTTTACGCGTAATGTCTGATAGAAGTATTTTTTGTCACTCTTTTCGGGTATAAATTAGTAATAATATTTTTATTATCTATTTTATGTAACTAAGTGTATTTTAGTAATATTGCGCAGTGTAAGTTTGATTCACGGCCTTTTACTTGGTCCTGTACACAGCTGAACTGAATTTTTGGTAAAATAAATTGTCAGTTGAAGTTAAAAAAAATCCTTTAATTTAGTAACTAACCTAAGTCAAAACAGCAATATTTTTGATACTCTACCTTTCATTAATTTTAAGTCAACCCCTCGCATGAGTATTTTGGAGAAAAATATTTTGGCAATAAATTGTAAATGTTTAAAACTCATTTTTGGAATACCAGTTGGGTGTCGAGTGTGTGGAACATACGAAGGAGGTCCCACACCAGGTCACGTGACACAGACAGGCGCGCGAGACAGACAAGAACAAACAGAGCAGACGGCACAGACGTAGAGACCAGCTCAGCAGTTTTCTAGTGGCGACACCTTTGCGTAGAGGGGAAGTTCCGTAAAATTCGGTTCAGTCCTGTTATTTACCAACTACTGCTGGAAAATTCAATGCCTGCAAGCCATATAAAGTATTAATTAGTTTAGATGTTAAGTAGGAAAGTATTTTTAATAAGAAAATCATCCAAGCTGTATAAGCTTATAAAAAAAACGTAAATAAGAATCGGTGTCTGAAAAGTAAAAGTGTAAAAGAATTATGTTTTTGACGTGATAACGTCTTATAAATCGATGAACGCCGGCTGCACGCACGAAAAAAACATGACTCATTGTCACGTTCCGCCTGAGCCGAGCGTGCACTGTTAAGGCGGGCTTTTTAAAAGCAGCGATTTAAAAAATATTTGATTTATTTGTCCAATTTCGTCATTTGAAATTAACAATTTAATATCATTGATTTGATTTCAGTTTATTTCTATAACTAATTGATCGTGATTATATTTAAACAAATTATTTAAATTAAATTTGTCAAAACTGTAAATAAAATTTGAAAATTAAAAAGTATTCAATTTTTCATCAATGTTTTCTTATGGCGTTGTCACGTAAAATTATCGTCCGTAAACCGACTTTACAGACAACCCCCTTTTCTTATCTATAGTAGCGTGTACTGCACATATGATGGTAACTCTGGCACGAGTGTGCCAGCGAGGCCGGGGGCAAGCCCGCGCAGGTTGTCACAGAGCAGCCAACTTTGCAGTTTATTGTCGGTTAATTACACAGCCCGCGGCCGGCCAAGCGTCATCAGCCTAATTGTCGAGGGCGCCAGAGGGGGAGAGTGGGAGGGGGGAGGGCAACCCGCGGACCGCGTGGCAAGAAGTTGCAGGAATTATGGCGCCATTCATTGCATTACGTCACAAATAACCGCCGGCGACCAGATGCGCCGCGCCCGTTGCATACTGGCCCTGCTCTAGGGGCGCCACCCTCGTGTTGGTAGCACTGCTGCTGGCTGCCATAGACTCACGGCGCGGCTCTAGGCACGCCACCCTCGTGTTGGCAACACTGCTGCTGGCTGCCATAGAGTCCTGTTGATGTAGACTGGCGTCTGTCTTCTGGGCATGTGTTCACTAGCTAGGGTTCTACTTGTGGGGCTGCCAATATTATCGGAGGTAATTAAAAAATTGTGAATTTTTTTTAAATTTTCTTTTCAGATATCCCGGCGTTTGTAAAAAAAAATTCTAAAAGTAATTTTTTTTTTATCTTGAAGGTGTTACGGGGGCAATTGCGAGCCTCAGAATTCGCTCGGACTAGTTGATGGAGTTGCGTATTGCGAGCTACTGAGTGTATCTTTGTATGCGCCGCGCGCTGGTCTCGACACTGAGTCTGGCCATGTGAACACAGCATTGTGCTTGTCCGTGGTCGGTAGAAGGAGAAAACTTCCCAAAGAAGGGGGTTGGTTCCAGAACACCGTGGTTACTCGCTGGGAGGGTTGTGACGCATTTCCTTCGTGAGACGTCTCCACTTGGCAGCCTTCACCCATGCCTAACCATCGACACGCCTATAATACCATGCAACATCGTCACCGTGAAGATTCACGTGTAGACGAACTGAACTCTGTTATCCGCGAGACGTAGCAGAAGTCCTTGGTGCTCGGTGTCTTGTTTGTAAGCTAGGTCACTAGTGTTGTGTGATCCTGCAGTGCTCTGCCGTGTGGAAGTGTTCACGGTGTCACCGTCTGTGCTGTTCAGGCACGTGAGATCTCACCGGGCATAGCATCCACGTATCCTTATCTAGAGTCAGCCCCGACGGCAACACTAGTTGTTAGATGTCATGGCACAAGTCTTATCATAATTTTTGACGTGACGTCTAATAAATCGATGAACGCCGGCTGCACGCACAGAAAAGGATGACTCATTGTCCCGTTACGCTCATTGTACGCTTGCGCCGCATCTATCTCTCTTCCCCTCGATTTGACTTTTTCGAGGCACATTAAACTTGAAACACTCCCATTCGTTTCCTACTTTTCCTATCATCGTCCTATCCTTAACAGAATAACACAGATTGGAAGAAGTTAAATAGCAAACATGTATAAAAGTTATAGTTAAAATAATCTCTGCGTTAATGTAATAAACATATTTGAATTAATGAGTGCAAATAAAAGTAAATTTATTAATTAAATTGTAGACTTCATTTCACTCCTTCTTTGTATCCATACAAAATAGTGGTAATTCAAAAAAAATTATTCAATTTTATTCATAAAAGTATGCAATCATTTCATCAATGTTTTGTTATGACGTTGTCACGTTAAACTATCGTCCGTGAACCGACTTTACAGACAACCAATTTTTGACGTGACAACGTTTAATAAATCGATGAACGCCGGCTGCACGCACGAAAAAGTGTCCCACTACGGATGTCCCACTACGGATGTGCCCTGTTTGCTCATTGTACGCATGCGCGGCATCTCTCTTCCACTCGATTGGAACAACCATCGATTTGACTTTTCAATCATATTTTCGTCGTTTGAATTATTAATATTATGTAATTTAACGATCGTCCACCGATTTTCAGCACAATTGGTACGGTTATTTAAAAGTAATGTTGAATATTCAAATACCTACGTTTTGAACCAACAATGGAGTTTTACAGTTACACATAATAATTCAAATTACACCCGGGATATTTTGCAAAATGTTTTAAAAAATATTGTAACACATTATAAATAAGTTTGGTGTATTTGGGATGCGTATTTGTTATCAAATCGGGTTATAAAAACTAAATAATATTATTCCCCTACCCTGAAAAAAAGTTTATAACTATATATATAACATTTGAAACAACTAACTTTCATGTATGGCCTCGTGGTCTTGCGGTCAGCGTTGCAAACATTCAATCTAAAGAATGTCGTTTCGAATCCTGGCTGGTGTAAAATTTTTTTTGTACTTCTAAAATAAATACAGCGCACGCAAAATTTTAATAGTAATAAATATATTTGAATTAATGAATGAATGCAACTAAAAGTAAATTAATTAATTAAATTGTACATTTCATTTCACTCCTTTGTATCCATACAAAATAGTGATAATTCAATAAATATGATTCAAATTTTAAAAAAAATCCTTTCTCAAAGAATATAATATTTTTAATGCCTAAATGGTTTGGTTGCAGAAGCCTATTACGGCTCAGTCTCAGGCCGAATGTGATATTTCCTTTTCTTCTGGATCAATCATTTCATCAATGGTTTGTTATGACGTTGTCGCGGTAAACTATCGTCCGTAAACCGACTTTACAGACAAAAATTTTTTTTTAACAAGTTAATATATTATGATATATTTATTTATGCTATATTTTTACTTTTTAGGGCATTTTATTATTTCGCAGGACATTTAAGAAATTATATAGTGTTTGTGATTTTCTTTCCACCTGATGAGAGCGTATCAAATCCTGTCTCGCTGGTTCAGTTTGTGCAAAAATATGTATCTTACAGTTTGGGCAAATTAAAGGCTGAGTTTTCTTCTCAAGTAAATTACAAATATTGTTTAAAAATAGATTTTGTATTTTTTCTATAAATTCATAACAATAAGTAATTAAAATAATTAATTTATAAATTATGGAGAATATATGTGTTACATTTATAAAAAGTGATACGCACACCCCGCCTGCTCCAGGCTGCGTTATGCACCCCGCAACACGGCCCTGCTCGGCTCGCAGCCTAACGCCACGAATCCAGGCTTAGCTAAACAACCCAAGCGATCTGACTAAACAGACAGACAAGAAAGCGGTTAACTACAATTGTCATCCAGTTCAGGGCTATGTTCAAAACTTATTGTCTCTATTTCATCAGGAAGTTAGTTTTAAATCTATTGTAAAATTTATAACGAACATACTAACAGACAAAAAGAGTGTTAATAAAACGTGATATAAATAATAATAGCACAATAAACTGAAACAAAAAAAAATACTCCCTAACTCATCACACCTACTTTTGTAAGAAAATAAGTTTCCATAAATTATTCATGCATAAACCAATTATTTATAGGCACTGCACCACTGTTAATGAATAAATAATAGTTTAAAAAAACTTTAAAAAAACACACTTTATATAGAAAACCAAACTAAAAAATAGAAAATAAATTTTAATAAATTTGAATTAAGAATAGTGTAATTTTTATTAAATAAATATAAATTAATAATAGTGTAAGTAAGAAAAAAATGTATTTTATTTAAAAAAAAAAGCGTGGGGTGCATGGTGTCAATAGTTATAAATATTTTATTGACATTTATGAGTAGAAGAATTATCATTTCGATGATATCTTTAAAAAAAACCACGCTTTTTTTAAATAAAATACATTTTTTTACTTACACTATTATTAATTTATATTTATTAAAAAATTTTACACTATTCTTAATTCAAATTTATTAAAATTTATTTTCTATTTTTTAGTTTGGTTTTCTATATAAAGCGTGTTTTTTAGTTTTTTAAACTATTATTTATTTTCTACTTTTATAGTTTGGTTTATTTATAATTTTTTATTTGATCCACTAGGTATAGATTCAGCACTTTTTGTTTTTTCCTCTATTTCTTCCAGGTAAAAATCCTTAAACTGTGAGTTTTGCTCTCTATCCAAACATGTTTTTGATATATCATCTGTCAAACTTATCCATATTTTCCGTGTTTTATGTCTCTTATTTAATGATTTACTGATCTTGGCATAGTTTGGAGTATTTGTAAATGCTTGGTGTAGATTTGCAGGTTCGTTTTCGAGTGTAATTTCAAAAATCTGCCCATCAGGTGTAGCTATTGAGGTTATGCATGTGGTGTTTGATTTCCCATCTGCTGTTGGTTTCACAGCAAAATCAAACCTCAATTTTTTCCATGTTTCGTGAAATATTTGCAAAAAATTTTGTTTTATAATAATGTTTCACTCTTGGTTAATTGGTAAAATGAAACAAAGACGTAATTGTGTTTCTCATATTTTTACAAATATAGATAACATTCTCTTTAAGAAAGTATATTGTTCACAATAATCATAACCCACTCTCATTTTTCATTTAATTAAATGTCACAATATTTAGTAGGCTTTGTTTACATCGCGCCAAAGACAAACTGAAAGAAAAGAGTTCGTAAATGAGCGAAATGGTTTTCTTAATGTGCGAACTATTTTCTTTCATTTTATCTTTGGCGCCATATAAACAAAGCCTACTAAGATTGTGTAATTTATATAAATTGACAAAAATCTTATTTTGCAAATCGAATAATGGAATAATCTTATCAAATTAGTGTATTGTCATCGGTCCTTGATAAATCTACAAAGTTTGAATGAAATCTGGCCGTTTAAAGTGGGACAAAATCGCACCCAAAGGAGTCGGTTACAAACATACAAACATACAAACAAGCAAACATACAGGTGAAGCTAATATAAAGCGTGTATAAAGCGAGCTGGATTTATATCACTAAGAATGTAATATTTATGGGCATTACTATTTGCTTTGTCTCAGCTGGTAAAAAAAAGTATACACATATATCAATTTTTAAAACTGATCTTATAAGTTAAAAATCTAAAAAAAAATCAAAATCTGTAAAATGTTAAACTCTTAACATTATAATATTGCTGTGAATTATCTTTATGACGTGACTGATTACATGTAATTTTATGTTTTTTTAATAAAAAAAACCTACATTAAATCATACTCCAATTCCCTTATATTCATTTCATTTAATATTATTAATATATTTTTTAATTAGCCGAACAGGAAAATTCAATTTCATTAGGTAAGAAATTCACAGAATGTTTTTATTATATTAAGACAACTTTGTTGCATTTTGCAAGTGAATTAAATAAGATAAAATAACAGAAATCCATTCCCCAGGTTATATAATTCTAGAATTCACTGTTGGAATGTTCGTGTCTTTTCAGTTGCTTTGGTCGGCAAAAAATAGTGGCTGTGTTTATGGTTGGCACATTAGGTAACGTGTGTGTGAAGAAAATAATTAATTCTTTTCTGCTGCTATACAAACTGTCATGCCCACTTTTTTACCCATGAGCATAGCAGAAGATATGGCAGAAACTAAACATAGTGTAAGGTGGGCTAATCGCAACCTAAAGTCGGCTAGAGACGAAGCTCGGAAGGATCGCTCAGCCTCTCGTCATAGCTGGAGCTCTGACAGCTCTCCCGGCTGCTATTGGAAGGAGTGTGTGTGATGTGGTCTAGTCTGCCTGGGCCTGGGACTAGATGACCTTCAAGGTGCAGTCGACCTGTGGTGGGTGTAAGGACTCAGCGACCTCCCTGCACTGCAGCGCCCAAGAATGGGCCCTCTTGAAAGTACGGAAGAATGTCTCCTGTTCCAAAACTGGTGGCGCCAGGCCTTCGTCTCTTGATAGAACTAGAATGTTGAGATTACTATTGTTCCCAAGTTCTACCCGAGTGATGCACGTTCTGACAACAGCATAGTAGACAGTAGACATAGCCCGATAGCACGTCCCTTGAAGGTTCGGGACGCTCCCACAGCGTCGTCTACGTTCTCGGAGCTTCGAGTGTTAATCGACCATAACGAGGCGACACTAAGGAGGGATACGAGAGTAGCTTGGCCTCTGGTTTGTAGCCGTGTCCTTGGCAAATACATCACCAACGTTTTGGTCGACATTGCAGTCGCTATCATCAGGGAGCAGTTTACTGTAGGTAGCTGTGCAATAGGTAACTGCTCCCTGATGATGGCGACTGCAATGTCGACCGAAACGTTGGTGATGTATTCGCCAATGACACGGCTACAACCCAGAAGCCAAGCTATTTCCGACAATGGCCGTGAAAGCCTGCGAACATTATTGAGGGATACGAGAGTGGCTTCCCGGGTGTATGAGACCACCCCAGTGGGGAGACTGGATCGTGGACTTGCGGTCCTCGACAGAAGCAGGACACTGCAGCCACCACACACGCGAGGCCGCGCAGAAGGAGTATTCCCCGACAGAAGCAGGACAGCTGCTCCGCTGAAGTGAGGCAGACACCATGTCGGCTGGCCCCAGGCGCGAGTCTTACAGACGCTGGGAGTGTGAAATATAGCAGAAAGTTTGCGCAAATGTGGACGTGGCTCAAGAACCCACCTGGAATAGCAGAGCGAGTATCTCGAAAGGTTTGTGTTTCTTTTCGTCGTTTATTTCTTCTATTGTTGCGGCAGATTCCCCCACCCCCCTCGGGAAGTTCCCAGGAGTTGTTTCCCACCGCGGCCGCGTGGCGCGCCAGGGTGGCGGTAATCCGGCGCCATCTTGGTGACTTCCCAGTCCCCTCCACGCCGCCCTCATTAATTATTTCTCATGCTAATTGTCGAGTCTTTGAGGCGAGAATATTTATTTCCCGCGGCGTCCATTATGCAGCAACTGCGGGATATTGCGAACCGACCAACTCCGTCCGAGGCGGGAATAACTAAATGTGGCCGCGAAGTTAAGAAGTGAAGTGAAACTGGGGAAAGAGAAAATATGTCACCACAAACTTTTTTTAAAGTTTTTTTCGCAATCTTTTATTCTTGCCGTTCTGAGCTCTGCTCCCGCGTGGCTGGAAATAATTCATGAACATTTAAATAATGCGTCGCCTGAGTTGCTGCGATGTTGAAAATGCTGCGGGTCTCTGCAGCGGGAGTGACTGGAGAAGTGTCGCAGCGACACTGTACGGTGACTGGAGAAGTGTCACAGAAACACTCGGCACTTACAAGTGGCCCGGGTTTCCTGTAAGACCCGCGTCCAATAAACACGTGCTTAGATGAATGAAAATTAATTGGCGTATCAGCAATTACTGGAGCGTGGGAAAAATTATGCTTGTCTGTATGATTAGAGACTTTACCACTCTTAAGTTCATACATGGGAATTTGAAATAGCTACTGGAAAATAGATGTAGCAACATGGGCCTATTGAAACTATTCAAAACGTTTAATAATATAACATGTATTTGCAAAACATCAGCAAATTATTCTTTTTTTTGTTTTGAATTTTCTTATTTAATACTAGCTAATGCTCGGCATTAGTTGCAGTGCCTCATTCAATTTATTTTTTGTAATTTATTTAAATTAAGTATACATATGCAAAGCAACTCTCTAGCTCTCACTCTCTCTCTCTCTCTCTCTCTGTCTAATTCTCTATCTACAATGATTTTTATTTAAGAAAACGTGCGTTAGTTTTCTCGGTGTGCCCCTGAATATTCCTGGCGATACTTCTGCTGATATTCGTCGAGTGTTTCTGGTTTATCCTGAGAAAACAATACTTGCGTGCAATTTTTTTTTCATTATGAAAAAAGCAATTTTATTCAGCGTTTTGTTTACTTTGTGCATTCATGTTTCCAAATCAGCACTTTCAATATCTTCCTTTATTTTAGGAAGTTCAAACAAAAGAGATTCATTACCAAACGATTAATGTGTCTCAAAACAACTGAGAAGCACTATCATGCAAGACGAACTTCCTTCTCCTTGTTGTCTAGAGAAGCCCTCCTTCGCTTGCGATCGTTAGTGAGCATGCCGCATCCCGCATAAAAAATAAAAAATAATTACCTGCATGCAACATGTGGCGCCATCTGTTGGGAAGAATAGGAACTACTTGCTACAAGTTTCTTGTATAAGATAAATTAACCTTCGCTGATGAAAAAAATAATTAATTCTATATAAGTCATTGTTCTAATTTAAAACTCTCAGTTTGCATCTGGCATTAGTTGCAGAAGCTAACATGCATCCTGGTTCAAGCCTGTAGCTGTATCAAAAGGACACTGCTGTATATAGGCAACTGCAGCAAGAAATTTATCCTAAGAAGGAATGCTAGATGTCACGAGAAGAATAAATGTGTTAAAATACCGCTACGCATAATGTTAAACTGTGATCGGTGTAGCATGTTGTTTACACGAATTGAAGGCTTAAAAAGACATGGCAGAACTTGTAAACCCAAGCCCACTTATGAAATAGAGGACTTCGGTAAAGCCACTACACTAAGGAAGAGTGTGCTGTATGATTGAAATAATATTTCCTGTCTTGAACGTTATTATGATCATAACTGTCATGACCTCAACAAAAAAAACTTAAAATGAAGGATTCTGGCATTTAAAAGAAGACTGAAACCAATGGAAGTATTATCACCGTGAAAAGCGAGAATACATTCAAGCCTATCTCAAGAAGATCCTCCATTCTTCGGAAAAATAATGGACACTTAAAAAAGAAGCTTTTAAACTATGAAGAAGCTTCAACGTTAATGATTTCGAATTCTTTCAGTAATCCCGGTGAAGATCCTGACTTCTGCGATGATGACAGTGACTCTGAAGGAGTTGACAAGACCAAACACTGCGATGAATCTCTTAAAGCTGATAACATCGAAGACTGTGGTGAAGCACTGAGACCAAGACGATGGATATGTTCGTGATAAAATAAATTGTTCTGATAAAGCTTACGATGACCTCTGCGGCAATGACGAAAGTGACCTTGAGGCTGGTGTTAAAACGGGACACTCCAGAGATCTTAATAATATTTATCACAAACATGCAAGGAAGATGATAGCAGAAAAGATGATTATGCATCATGGGAGGATCCTTACGTATTGACAGGTTAAGACAACGTCTACATGCTTCGCTTTTTGCAGGAAACTATTCGCATATCAAAGAAATAGCATTCATGCTCAAAGAACTGATGGAAACGGGCTACATACAATAATGACTTTTTACTTGCATGTATAAAAATTAAAATAATAAGTTATATTTTACATCATTTAAAAAAATGATTGTTTCATCTCTCAAAATCTGATTTCTAACTAAGACTGAGTTTTCGCGACTGTGTGTTTTAATGTGTGCATTGCGTGTTCATTGCATGTACTGTGTGTTCATTGCAAGTTTGGTGTGTGTATTGCATGTCCATTGCATGTACAGTGTGTGTCCTATGTGTGTACTGTGTGATCATTGCATGTCCTGTGTGTGTATACTCTGTGTCCATTGCATGTTCTGTGTGTGTACTGTGTGTCTCTGTGTCATTTGCATGTCCTGTGTGTACTGTGTGTTCATTGCATGTCTAGTGTGTGTCCATTGTGAGTCCAGTGTTTGTACTGTGTGTCCATTGCGTGTACTGTGTGTCCAGTGTGTGTGTGTACTGTGTTTCCATTGTGTGTTGTTTTCGTTTGTTAAATGTGTGTCGTTTCATTAAATGTGTGTAGTCAAATCTGTAGTAGCTCTGAACATTTACTGGTTCAAAACTTCTTGGCCTTGATAAAATATTTTTAAAGGGAATCTTGAACCTTTAGCTAACATAATTCATGTTCGAAGTAGCTTGACTTCTGGGTTGTAGCCACGTCCTTGGCGAATAATTCACCAACGTTTCGGTCGACATTGCAGTCGCCATCATCAGGGAGCAGTTACCTACTGCTACTACTACTACTACTACTACTACTTACTACTACTATGATTATGGCGACTGCAATGTCGACCGAAACATAGGTGAATTATTCGCCAAGGACGCGGCTACAACCCAGAGGCCAAGCTACTTCATACAATGGCAGTGAAAGCCTGCGAACATTATTATAATTCATGTTCCGTTGGTCTATTGCTTGTAATTGATTTTTACGATACTTTAGGTCTGACAGTTCAGATATATTTTCTTGACTGCTTGCACTATGTTATATTTTGTGGTTCGGAGACGTCTGGTCTATACGCCTGACATTTAACATGAAATGGCTTCGTGGTCCAAAGACTCTTGGCCTATGTGTAAGCATTGTATATGAACTGGTTGGAAGGTATTCCATGCATCGAAAAATTTGACTTCCATTGTAGGCAGTACGACATTTTGGATTCGTTGGACGGGTATCTTGAATAGAGTCGTTTTTTTCGTAGAGAGAATGATTAATAAACTCCATGAAATATACTAAAAAAAGGGGGGGATTGTCTGTAAAGTCGGTTTACGGACGATAAATTATACGTGATAACGTCATAAGAAAACATTGATGAAAAATTGCATACTTTTTAATTTTCAAATATTATTTACAGATTTTTCAAATTTAATTTAAATAATTTGTTTGAATATAATCACGAACAATTAGTTAAACCTGTTTGATATTATAGAAGATTTTCTAGCACGGTGGTTGGCCGGTTCTTGCACGCTCAGCTCAGGCGGAACGTGACAATTTTTCGTGCGTGCAGCCGGCGTTCATCCATTTATAAGACGTTATCACGTCAATAAAAAACAGAATTAAAAATGTATTTTAAGTTTGAACTGCTGTTATCACAGAACTGAACCTAGCTGCCGTGCCGTGACGGGGAGTGACCAGGCAGGCGCGCTGTTGCGTCTCGGAGCGAAGCCCTCGGCTGCCTGGCGCCGCACTCGCGAACTTAAAAGACCCGCAGAAACGCGAGAGACGGGAGAGCTTCCCGCACCCCCCGCAGCGGATAATCATCGTGACAAGTAGACAGCGACTGAGAGGGTGAGATGGTGAGAGGGGGGGGAGGGGAGAGACAGGCGCGTGATCTGCCAGGACGAGCACACAGAGAACTCGTATCGATTCATTCGCACATGATCATGAAGTGCGTCAATAATTCACGGCGCGAGTGTACTTTGTAATGAAATGACTCAGGGGGTAAAGGGCTGCGGGGAAGGGAGGTCGCCTGCCATCTAGCGGCGGAACCACCAAGTGCAGCTCGCAGCCGCTCGCAGCCCCGGGGTGAGTGAAGAGAGCTGTTGGCCTACGAAACGGCTTTTACTTAAATATTTAAATGTTTTATATTATGATTTTTGAAGACATTTTGGTAAAAATGTAATAGGGTCGTCCAATTCCACCCGATTTCTGGTGCAGAACTCAAGGTTTATGGTAATCGGCGAAGGTTAAGGTTGCTGTAATCCAAGATGGCTCGCACCAGCCTGACTCTGTGCACACTCGCTGTGGCTGTCTGGCGCATGCGCTGTCTTGCATCCAGGAGCCGACTGACTTGTCGCTACGGGCGACTCTGTCTCGCGCACCGCACGCCTTGTAGCCTCTACGCGCCGGGCGCAGAACTGGCGTGCGCCTCTGTGGTTCTCCGACTCTGTGACTGTATGCTGTGATGACTCCTTCCACTTCCCTCTACCGTTTACAATACTGTGCGTAGAGATTTTCATCCCTCAAATAGCCTTATTCACTGTCCAAAAACTACACGTTATAGACAAAACCATGGAACAAATTTTGTATAGACAGCTTTAATGGCTCTTAGATGCTATTCGTAATCAGACTTTGTTGATGAATGTTGGTGAAGGACGCGTCAACACCTGGCCCAGGACTATACTTGGCGCATGCGTCTCTTTCAGCTCTGCTCGCGACACTGGCGCTATCTTGGGAGACAATTCTTATTCCCGGTTTGTTTCCAGAGAGGTTTCGCAGGACCGTGCGTGTTGCAGTTTCCTCTCGGCTGCGGTTCCTGGACTTGTTTGCTCCGAATATTGCCCGAGAGCGGTTCATGCGCATCTTCGCATTTCCAGACCATGTTCCGTCCTTCGCATTTCCAGACCATGTTCCGTCCTTCGCATTTCCAGACCATGTTCCGTCCTTCGCATTTCCAGACCATGTTCCGTCCTTCGCATTCCCAGACCATGTTCCGTCCTTCGCATTTCCAGACCATGTTCCGTCCTTCGCATTTCCAGACCATGTTCCGTCCTTCGCATTTCCAGACCATGTTCCGTCCTTCGCATTTCCAGACCATGTTCCGTCCTTCGCATTTCCATACCATGTTCCGTCCTTCGCATTCCCAGATCATGTTCCGTCCTTCGCATTTCCAGACCATGTTCCGTCCTTCGCATTTCCAGACCATGTTCCGTCCTTCGCATTCCCAGACCATGTTCCGTCCTTCGCATTTCCAGACCATGTTCCGTCCTTCGCATTTCCAGACCATGTTCCGTCCTTCGCATTTCCAGACCATGTTCCGTCCTTCGCATTCCCAGACCATGTTCCGTCCTTCGCATTTCCAGACCATGTTCCGTCCTTCGCATTTCCAGACCATGTTCCGTCCTTCGCATTTCCAGACCATGTTCCGTCCTTCGCATTTCCAGACCATGTTCCGTCCTTCGCAAGAACACGCCGTGGTTGGGGAACCCTCGCATGATCCAGGTGGTCACATCAACACAAACCCGACTCATATGTACGTCATTGTCAGCATTTCGTATGTATATTTCGAATGTTTAACTGATGAGAATCAAACATATTTCCGACCGGACAGATGTTCCAAGGGTGTCGGAGCTGTGTTAACAAGAGCCCCTATCCAGGAAATCGCCAGTGGAGCACCCAGAAAATAAATATGATCACTACAACGACATTTATTTTTATAGTATGTTGAAAACCCCTACAAAATAGAAACTTTAATCCTTCGATGGGGAAAATAATTGTTTCCTATATATACATATAAATTTAGAATACATTCATGGGCATTTCTTTTCCGTTACAAAAAGTTAATTCCAATTTCGGCAATTAATAGGCTATGGATGATTTCTAGAAATTTAATTTATTTTTAGCCGCTGTTATTTAAATAAATTAATAGAGAACCCGGAAATTAGCGGACTCATTTGGTGTGTGCTCTGCCGACGTTTGCTTTTCCAGTGGATGGTTTTCCAGTGAGAAACTTGTTTCTCTCGTTAGTCGGCGCTACCTTCTCTCCGCAAGGTCATGGGGGCGTGTCCATGGAACCGCGATCCAATCAAGAGCCAGGTGCTTGAGTATGGAGGTTTGCATTCTAACTTGCGACCAAATTAATTAGCGAAATTTTCCATATCTCTAATAATTACCTTGCACAACCGCATAACATATTATTATTCTCTTCACGCGCCGGCGTGTACATTGAATGAAGTGTCACTCACAGTGAAGAGGCAGTAGGTTGTGACGTTTTTGATTGTCCGTGAAACTTCAACGAAGTGTATGTTTTGGTAATATTCTCCTTGTGCACGGACGGCTGAAAGTGAAGTATATTGCCCTCCAGCTGTGGTACACATGGTTGATCGTATGGATTTCCATTTCGTTTCAAAGCGCTCTGATACACTCCACCCCATGTATGCCTATATCGTGTGCTGCCAATTAGTATTTTTGGCACGATTCTAATTTTGAATTTTTGAAAAATAATGTCGCCAGTCATTCTTTGCTGCAACAACTTAAACTTTTTCCGCCTCCTGTACACTCCCGTTTAATCATTGTCAGACTTGTTTCTTCAATAGTTCCCAGCATTAATACAATTTTGCCTACCATCTAATGACCCAGCATGGCTATCGTTTTATCCCCGCCTTGGCACACGTTCCGTCGCCTGTAATTCTCCTCCGAGCCGTGACAAGAACTGCTAGGTCCTGCAAGCTCTCATGGCAGGCTGACGTGAGCACTCCATGGCATGATCTCGAGTCATGTTCACCAACGTCCAGTCACGCCTCCGGACTCAGTAGAGCCTCGTTCCCACTGGCATCGCATTTTCCCCTTATTAAACAACTGATACCCATAGTACAATCATTACATAGTGGTAAGAAGAAATATAACATTTTACATTTGTAGTGGTAAAGTGCTACTCGGAATATTTCAAATGCACTCCAACTCTCCTCTTATCCCGTGCTCTATCTCTCCCCCATTCCTATTGGTCGTCTCTTGTCGTGGCTTGTCGTGGCTTGTCTAAAGGGTTGTCATGACCTGCGCAGGCGCACTGGCGTCTCCGCGAGGCTTGTAAGAGCTTGCACTCGGCGAGGCATCTGCGTGCGATGTGTGGCATGTCCCTTTTTCTTCTCAACTTTACATTCCTATTTCATGTTACCGTGGGTTTCAGTAACATGTTGTACCGTTAAAGAAATTCATCGTTTGAAAGCTTTGCTGACCTTTTATGAATCGAACGACTGGAGCGATCGCCCAGTGTAACTTGGCCTTGAAGATTTTAGTCTGGCGTTTGATTGCATGCGCCTGCGTAGTGCTTTGGCGGAATATTCGAGCCTGTTTTCCCCCGGTCCGTGCAGTTGTGAGCGTGTATGTGCTTGCTTTTAGTAATATTAGTCCATGTTTTGTCGTACTTATGTGATTTGTCTTTCGTCACAGATCGTGTATTTTTGGATGACGTAATATTAATTTATACGTATACATACTTAAATTTGGAAGGCTTTCAAATTAATTTAATTTTTATAATATTGTTTTAATTCTTCATCTAATAATACAGACGTCACCTGATTCATATTGTAACATGAATATTAGTTAAAATTCTAATGAATGTATACTTGCTTATTTAAATTTTTTTTTTTTTTTTGTATTTAAGACTACATTTGAAAGGGATAGTTCCTAATTATTTGTGCACCTATTTGATTTAGGTATGGTAATCACTGTGCATATCACGTTAATGTGATGAATTCCCTATTGTTTCTTAATTTTTAAAGGGGCTCACGTTTATAAATTATTGTGTTACTGATTTCATGTTTGTCGTTCATCAATTTATCATGAAATCATGATAAAGTTGCAATGCTTTAAAGGAAAGAATAATGGTCCTTATTGCTGGTGTCACACACCCTCACGTCTCGCCGACAGGTCGTGCTAGTAGCAGCTCGGATAAGCGATCGTGAAGTGTGTCTCCGAGGCTGACACTGGCTTCAACATTCACAATTATCACACAATCCAAACAAAATGATAATGAAAATAAAATGTTTATTGAGACTCTAAACAAAGGCAGTTGGCTTGCTACATAAATTACTTAATTATCGCTCCTCACTCGCTCGCCATTCCAGTCCTAAGTTATCATTGCAAAGGGATTCCGATGGCCTTCCCCTAAGGAACTGTGTATCTTTACGGGCTGGGAAGTACCCTATCTATGCTTTAATACAATATATGAGTTCAGCTATTCCACAAAATTCATCGATAATCGGTTCGATAGTAATGATGTAATTGAGTAACAGACATCCAAACATCCAAACTTGCACATTATAGTAGGATGTTACATATCGTTTTATTACATTCAGAATTATGAGGTTTTATTATAAAACTAAACTTAACCCTAATTCTCAACATAGTTGTTGAATCAAAAATAAATGGAATATATATATATATATATATATATATATATATATATATATAACACTACATGCATGTAGTTCATACTAAGTATGGTAACTTCCCGTTTGTTAGGTTCGGGAATATGAATTCTTCTTTGTGAAATTAAACTTATTCTATTTTCTCACTTGTTTGAGTTGGGAACTGAGAAAACTTGAAAACGAAGTTTATATTTTTATTAGTGTTTATTTTTAATACTCATTATCTTGATTTCAACTTAGTTGGCTTTCGTTATACGATTATTATAAAAAAACTAAGGTAACCTCCTTTTACCCTTTTGAGGTGGAATTTCAGAAAGTGGTCAAAAATGACGATATTTTTGGCTTTTTATTATTCGCACCCAATATCTCATCTGTCTGTTCAGCTCTGGAGATATGAGTTAGTATTATAAAAACATTTACACCCTTTTAACCCTATTTTCGGTCTAATAAAAACACATTACGTTAGTCTTTACAAACGTTTTTCACAATGAGTTTTTTAAACCCCCACTTAAATAGATTCGACAATATGAAATTTATTTTATAGAAAATGGCATGCTTCATTTTCACCCTATAGGGGTTATTTTCGGGAAATAGTAAAGTTATGTTAATAGTTTTTTTATCATACATACCCAATATTTCAACTATTTTTGAATAACTTCGGATGTACAGTTTTTCTATCATGATACCATATCTAACTTATTTTCATTCCATTAAGTGAAGAATTTAGGAAAACAGCAAAAAAAAGTTGGTATTTTGTGGATTTATTATCATTCACACCAAAAATCTTACCTCTCGCTTGATTTTCTTCGGAGATATTTCTTATAATGAAACAAACTTGCCTCTTTTCACCACTAAAGGAGTGGAATTTCGTAATGATATACATACATATAGCCTGTACTAATATGCGCTGCCTCTGTTACAAATGTTATCGAAATATGTTTAGTAGTTAAGAAGTGACTGAGCAATAAACATTCAAAGTCATGTAGTAGTCAAGTGTAGTATTATATATGCCAAAATATTTCAGACACATGTCAACATGCATGCTGCTTTGGTTCACCTATTATAGCCTAGTTCTAGTAAGTCAGTAAAATCACTTAAATACGTAATTACTATCGTCGTAGTAAAGCGTTTGAAAGTGCAAATAATTTTTTCTTATTACTTGGCGGTTTCTGTGAGTCTTATTCATATTCAATATGTTTGAAGTTATACTTATTTAGGCATGTTGTTAAAAAATGATGAGAGTTAATTTTTTCGATGCGCGCCATGCAACGACATTATTACAGGAAGAAGAAAAAACTACATACAAATAAAAATTATACATATGTGCTTTAAAATCTTATACTTCAGTTATTTGATTTTGAATACCAGTCCATATAATTAAAAACATTTATTGTGAATATTAGTGATAGAAATTGTGTTTATAAAATTTTTCAAGTGTATTTATGAAGTGAGGTTATGTTCCCGTATGTGAGGTTGCTTGTAAGCTTCCATTGTCGCTGGCAGGGAGTGTCTGTGGAGGGTTTAGTGGTCTCCTGGCCGAATAATGGGATGGTTTGTATAATTCATTTGCATTATAAATTAAAATTATTACATTATTATTAGTAAATAATTAAAATGTATACATTAAAATAAACATTCAGCATATTAATTTTTTTCATTATTAATTAGAGTTTATCTAGATTATTTTAATAAATTAAATTTGGTTTATACACATGTTTATACTAATATTGAATACTAAATATTTATTTAGATTTTATAAATTTGATTGACTTTATTTTTTACCAACCGTATTTATCATACCCCTCCAGTCCTTTATTATATGTTCTGTTAATTATTTGAATGCAAAATTAAAATTAGTTTTTTACTCTGCCAAGTAAGTATAACTTCTAACATGCAAACATTTTTTTTTTGTTCAAGTATAAGGTTGGAGCGGAAATAGTGGCAACTACACATATCCCTTGCGAGGTGAAGAAGTGCATACTTAAAATGAAAAATTAATAAATAAAACATGCGAGACGAACCTGATATAATCCTGTGTTCAATGCAATCTCTGGGAGACTCGTCAGTTATTGTCACTCCAAGGTTATTCTGCGAGGCCTCCTCTTCGCGGCATTCAGAAGGAAGAATAATCGGCCGGTTGATTTATGCCTTTCAGGGTTTAGACGTCACAAAGAAGATAAGTCGCTTCCCTCCTTCGCTCTTTCTCCCAGGGCTCGCTCTTCCGTCCTAACTAGTTAGGACTGCACTTGGAGCCCAGGCCTTGAAGCAATTGACTACAGAACACATTCCTGTTGGTAAATGTAGACTGTGCGAGTGTTGGGCGCTCTGGTTCCACTTCTATTGGCGGTTGGACTGTTGCAATGCGCTCAATGCCCAGTTTAGTATATGCCACGTCGAAGTAAATGACACGTGTCCAAGTACACAGTTATATCATTCCTCAAGTCTTAGTACATGACTGTCAATCACATCTCCAAAATGCTGACTTTCTAGATATATGTACCACTAAGCACACCAAGCCACGCTCTGCTACCAGGCACGCAGATAAACACTCGCCAAAACTACAACTTTCTTTTCAACAATTCAAAAATATCAGCGCGTGGAATTTGGAGAGATCAGTATAGGCTATGGAAGTGACGCATCGGCAGCAATACGCTTTTCTTAATTTTCATAGCCATTTCTATAAATGAACAATTTTATTTCCATTTAATTTCAGTTTACAATGCAGCTTCCATAATGTCATACCACTTAAACAATATATGAAACTTATTCACAATTTTATAATATGTTCATTTGCAAAAATGAATCTCTTAAATTTTATAAAATGATCGCTCAAACATTTACAATTAAATGATGTGCCAAATTTATTCTAAAACTTTAAGAATATACTATAGCGTTCTCAAAACTGGTAATGTATGAAAGCAATCTATGCGACTTGGTATTTATTTCAATACATTTTAAGAATATCATCCATAAAGGTCAATAAAAACATACTCTTAATGAATTCCACTACACATTTTGAAGTTTCAAAGCTTTGCAATAGAGCATAGGGATGTTGATATTCCAGCACCGCGTTAGCTTGGACTGGCATAACACTCGTCACTCAACACAGGACTGCGCCTCTACACCGCCATGCCGGGCAGATAACCTTTTAGAAATAGTTTGCCAGGAATGATGACGATATTCTTGACGGACCGCTCCACTGTTGAGCTCCAGAGTCCCTGAGCGCTGTAAGCGTGTCTCGCAGAAGCGGGATCTCAGAGACTGTGTCCCTGCGGTTCCTGCTGATGACATTTTGTCAATTGTGTACTTGGAGGGGGTGTGTAGTGTCATTCATCTCTCGAGCTCGGCCCTGGTTATCCTACCCGGATTGACCAGTTAGTTGGTTGAAGCCTGTCTGGTGGCAGACCCTGGTTGTCACCAGTTCCCGGAGTCAGTACGCACTGGTGGGGTCTTGGCTAACTTCCTGTGAAACTCTGTCCACTGACTTGCGCAGGCAGTTGGCGGTCCGCTGGTCGGACAGAGCGGAGGGGACCTGTCTTCCAAGTCTAGTTCAGATGTTGGGCTCTGGATTGTAAGATCTGTAAGACGACTCCTGCTCCCCCTAAAAGGGCGCAGACACAGGAGGGGAGGTGGCGGGTGAGCCAGCCTTCGGCCGGAAAACAGTGATGAAATTTTGTAAACCAAATTGCATTGCAAGTTCTTGGAGATTGTAGTTCAGTGTAACTTATATTTGTAGCGCGGAATCGCCACCGCTGTGTGTTCGATTGAACTTGGTCTATATGTTCTTCACAGTTCATATCCCCACATGAAGTATTTACTAGCGCCGTATGTACTCGGCAGGTACAGCCACTAGAGGTACTAGATTAGGCAGTGTTCAAACAGACGCCGATGTTGAAAGAGTGACTAACTATATTCCACTAGCAGAACCCAGCAGGCTTTGTTTTGCTAGTGTTTATTCGTCTAAAATATCCATACATAGTAGGTATATATACTTATATCAAATGGATATTTGCATGAAATTTGTACGTATTTTTTTTATCACAGTCACAATCAACTATTTGTTGTTATTGAGAATTAAGGACAGTAAGAATCACAATATACCAATTTTTATGCCATATAGTGGGGAGTTATAGCAAAATGGATAGCAAAAAAAGGGGGTTGTCTGTAAAGTCGGTTTACGGACGATAATTTTACGTGATAACGTCATAAGAAAACATTGATGACAAATTGCATACTTTTTAATTTTCAAATATTATTTACAGTTTTTGAAAATTTAATTTAAATAATTTGTTTAAACATAATAACGAACAATTAGTTAAAAAGCCCGCCTTAACGTGTTTGATATTATAGAAGATTTTCTCGCACGGTGGTTGGCCGGTTCTTGCACGCTCGGCTCAGGCGGAACATGACAATGAGTCATGGTTTTTCGTGCGTGCAGCCGGCGTTCATCGATTTATAAGACGTTCTCACGTCAAAAAAAACCTTCTCCTTAAAAAAAACACTCAACTTTCATGCGGTCAAACGGTGTCGGAGTTTATTCTCGTCATGTATACCAACAACCATTATATATAGATATGTACTTTAATGTTTATAATAAATGGAGGCCTTATCGCGGTCTTGGAACATAGTAAGTGTCTGGATGACCGAGCTTCCGTCGGTCGCTATGTGTCTAAGTAGCTGCGTTTAAAAGTAAAATATTATTGCTAGAAGTTTAACAAAATATAAGTGAACAAACTAAATTAATTCAAGCAAAGACAAACGTAAAATACACAGACTCAGGAGGTTGTTATTTGCTGGTGACTCGTGGCGCTACCTGTATTGCAGTAGAGTTCCCAGAAACGCGCGAATTTAGAAGAGACTACTGGAGAGTAAAGTTAGCGGGTATGCATTATCTCACTTTTAAAAAAAGTAGAAGTTAAAAATTCTTCTGTGCTTGGAGAATATTTGGCTTCTGTATCAAGAATGATAAGGCATGACAAATTAATGTGTGATAACGATTTAAAAAATAAATGACGAAATATCAGGAAAAGTTTTGATTTTAGTTTATTGGTGAAGATTTTTTTTTAAATTTGTGATAAATTCATTTAATTTCACCGGCTAAAATGGTCAACAAAAACACCCTTGCTCTTGACGAAGTGTTCAGTGTAAGAAAAATGAGTGCATAAATTGATTTCAATTCTTTTTAGCGGTTGTTAAAGGATAATAAGAACAAAATCTAAGAAGAATGTTAACAGTATTAAGTATTTAACTAAAGGGAGTAAGTAATATAAAATAAATCAAATATATATTATGTTGTTATGAAAATCTTCTGAGAGTTATAACATCCCCATTGTTAACTACCAAAGGATAAGCCTTCAAGAATTTTGGCGTTATTATTAAATATTGTAATTTAAAAGCAAAATTAATGAAAAATAAACTTTTTTGAAGTTTTAAAAATTATGAGTTCACAGTAATTGTAACCACATATTGTTCATAATCATAATACTCAAAAACAAACACGACTGCAGATCAAAATATTTTCAACTATTGTAATTAAAATTGAAAACAATCTAAAGTAACAAAAATTTATTTTTTGTGTCGCATATTATCTTAACACATATGCCATGTTTTGTATGCTCTCAAAGAATATCTTCATTATTTAAAGTAGGTTGTACATTGATACACGAATTTAATTGGAAATAAACACTTTGTGGCTTCCGGGGTAATGAAGTCAAAGAATCTGATCTAAAAACAAGAAAATGTTTTCAAATGTTCACGTTTAAATATGACGCCAAATCTAATAGTGCGCTGTACAAAATTCGTTTCATTCAAACATGCTGGTTTTCTAGTCGAATTAGTCTTCTTGTCTTGTTCTATGCCTCCCTCCACAACCACTACATGCTTTCCGCAGTGATACCTGCCCTAGAATCACTTCTAGCTCATGGTCATGGCATTCTTATCGAGAATATTCTAAAATAAAATTCGACGAAAATGTTGGATGCAGTTAAAAGAAAACGTTAGAATCATTTTCGTTGCATAGAAAACGAGAAAATATTTAATTGAATAGTTGTTCGAGAACCTATAGGATGTATTTTAGCTACATTAAGTATTTGAAACGTTCCAGAAGTTTCTAAACATTTCCGAAAGAAATAGATCTTGGAATTCTTCCTGCGCCTGTAGGTTGTGTTGAAAGATGATTCATTTTCACACGCTTTATATTAGCTTCACCTGTATGTTTGTTTGTATGTTTGTAACCGACTCCTTTGGGTGCGATTTTGACCCACTTTAAACGGCCAGATTTCATTCAAACTTTGTAGATTTATCGAGGACCGATGACAATACACTAATTTGATCAGATTATTCCATTATTCAATTGGCAAAATAAGACTTTTGTCAATTTATATAATTTCACAAGAAAGAGTTCGCACATGAGCAAAATGGTTTTCTTTACGATGTGCGAACTCTTTTCTTTCAGTTTGTCACTGGCGCGATATAAACAAAGCCTACTAAATATTGTGACATTTAATTAAATGAAAAGTGAGAATGGGTTATGATTATTGTGAACAATATACTTTCTTGAAGAGAATATTATCTATATTTGTAAAAATATGAAAAAAAAAACCTGAAATAAGGGCTTTAAATGTTGTTTCTTTCGTTAAATAGAGAAACACAATTACGTCTTTGTTTCATTTTACCAATTAACCAAGAGTGAAACATTATTATAAAACAACATTTTCTGCAAATATTTCACGAAACATGGAAAAATTGAGGTTTGATTTTGCTGTGAAACCAACAGCAGATGGGAAATCAAACACCATATACATAACCTCATTAGCTACACCTGATGGGCAGATTTTTGAAATTCCGCTCGAACACCAACCTGCAAATCTACACCAAGCTGTTACAAATACTCCAAAATATGCCAAGGTCAGTAAATCATTAAATAAAAGACAGAAAACGGAAAATATGGCTAAGTTTGACAGATGATATATCAAAAACATATTTTGATAGAGAGCAAAACTTACAGTTTAAGGATTTTTACCTGGAAGAAATTGAGGGGGGAAAAGGTGCTGAATCTATAGCTAGTGGATCAAATAAAAAATTGGAAAAACTGTTAGAAAAATTTCTTGAAGAAAAAAAAACTATATCTGAAACTCAAAATTTAGGGAAAATTGCAAAAGATTTCATGATTGAGAAATTCACGGCCAGGAACTCAAATGCTTACCAGTGGATTAAAGATTTTAACAAAGAATGTGAACGTTTCCTAATCAAAGAAGACAAAAAGAAAATAGAAATTTTAAAATATTTCTTAGAATACTCCAGTGTAGTTTGGTACAAATGCATGCAAATGAAACTTACAGTGGAATCGGACTGGAACAAATGGGAGACAATTTTTAGTGAGACATTTGCAAACAAAGGATGGTCACCTATCAGATATGCTGAATTAGAATAAACATCAATGACTTCTCGAATATATTGATTTTCATAGCAGGATATTGAAATTATTGAGTACAATAGTTCTTCAACACGCTATATTGGATATATATTTTAGAAGCAGCCAATATATACTCAAATTCACTTAAATAGCAAAGTCATGTAATAAACAAACAATTGAGCCACATCTAGAGACACTTCTGAGATAAAACATTATTTATCGATTTTATTTTAACTGCAGCCAATATCTATTCAAAACCTACTTTAATAGTAAATTGATGTAATAACTATCAAGTATTTTCACATTGTTATAAAATTTCTTTATACGCCGATAAAGAAGTATCACTTTAAATTATAAATAAACCAAACTAAAAAGTAGAAAATAAATAATAGTTTAAAAAACTAAAAAACACGCTTTATATAGAAAACCAAACTAAAAATTAGAAAATAAATTTTAATAACTTTGAATAAAGAATAGTGTAAACATTTTTAATAAATATAAATTAATAATAGTGTATATAAGAAAAAATGTATTTTATTTTAAAAAAAGCGTGGGGTGCATGGTGTTAATAGTTATAAATATTTCATTGACATATATGAGTAGAAGGATTATCATTTCGATAATATCTTAAAAAGCACCCCACGCTTTTTTTAAAATATTTTTTTTCTTATATACACTATTATTAATTTATATTTATTAAAAAAATTTTACACTATTCTTAATTCAAATTTATTAAAATTTATTTTCTATTTTTTAGTTTGGTTTTCTATATAAAGCGTGTTTTTTAGTTTTTTAAACTATTATTTATTAGATAGAGGGAGGTTAGGTAAAGCTTAATTATATATTTACTTTTCTGCATTTGTGAACATGTTTCACTGAACTACCCCTCACGGATTTATTGCAAAACAATTCTTAACTTAATAGCTCGACATAATTATCGGGAAATTTTAGTTCAAACTGTTTTTTAAGCTGAAGAATTTCAAAAAGCTTTAAAGTATGTATTTTAGTCCTTAGGTATAAACTAAAAAAATAAAAATACTCGTCACTAAAAACACAACACAATGTAAATGTTCTTAATTACTTTATTTTTACATTTTGTAATTAAAGCTCTTATGTGCAGTTTACGACTTAGCGAAATATTAAGTTTCGATTAAATATAATTGGACCACTTCTTAAAAAAAATATATTATTAATAAAGATATTTGTTTTTCAATCAAAGTAAATTTTGTAATCAACATTCCTTAGTACTCAATTAGGCAATCAAATGATGATAAAAATTGTTTAGTTATTTCATGCAAGTATTGGATGATGGTTTAGTGCTGCTGCCTCGCAGTGTATGGGGAGGCCACACGCCACACGTCACACGTCACACGTCACACGTCACACGTCACAATGTCCTACCTTACTGACTATGTGCACTATGCACTTGTTCGAGAGAGAGACACACCTACATGTCATGATATAATACAGCGTTCCGAAGTACAGGTAGCCAAATCATAAACCACTATGAACAACGTTCTTAAATATTATTTATGTTTTGTAAAAAAAAAAAAATAGCGTTCGAGTAAAGAGTCAATGAAGATTCGTTGCTTCAAAGTTAAAAGTAAACAACGCAGAACACAGTGAATTTCATTGTGAAGCGAGTGCAGAGGTACAGTTATGTGTGTTTGTAATGTGGAGTGAACGTGATTTCTAAGTGATTTCAATCGCAGCGCAGCCGAGGCTGTAGGCCTATCCGTGCGCGTGTGAGCTTTCTGCTGCATGCGGTCACGTGCTCAGCTCGAGGGCGTGGTCTGCGCGGGCCCTGCTGTGATTGGTCGAGGGAGGGGCTTGTGGGCTTCTCCGCTAGGGGGTGGTGGGGGGTGGGGGTGGCGCCTCTTGCCGCCTTGTGCGACAAGCAGCGTCGGATAATGACATTGCGGTGAATTTCATTCATATTTCAGAATTAAACTAGTTTCGGAAAATTCACACCAAAAATCAATGTCTGCGAATACTGAAGACTGGAGTTCAGTTCACGCGTTATTTTTGCACGAAGTGAGACTCCACAGTGAATGGGGGAAAAAAAAAAATCAAAGAAGGGCTATACTAATTGTATAATTTAGACATTTTACTTTCTACGCGCCACGTGGTTTTGACAAAGATACTGGCAAATAAGCTGTTGTCATGGCAACTGTGATACAACACACTATAAAATAATATTTAAGTAGTCACTATATATAGATGTACACACACAAGCCGCACCTAATACCTAAAGTTTTGTGGTGGTCATGAAGGGGCTTATTGGTAACAATTAGAATTTCCTGTCACTAATAATTATTGGATCTTTGAGAATACGGAATAATTTTCCTTCGCTATAAATTATTTGCAGGATATTTAATGTATCAAATATTTGACCGGCAGCTACAAAGCAGTTACACCAGAGCACATTGACTCGCTAACACTTAGTTCTGACGACGGCCCGGATATGGTTTAGAGCCATTACACTAGCAAAAATATGTTCCTATCAAACATTTGGTGCAATCTCTTTTTAAACATTTCTCCACCATTGTAGCCATCAACGCTATGATTTTATAAATTTCAATCATTGAAACAGTTAATTTGTTTAAAAGTAAATATATTTTACAGGTTTTAGAGAAGAAAATTTTGTTTCATTGTATTATGTGGCAAAATATGTATACACAAAAAACGTTTTTGATATCGTGATGTTATAGATAGATGTGCTAAATTACCTCTTGGTTTATAACATTTTGCAAAATTTCAACAAAGGTGGCGAATAAATTGCATATAGCATTTTTTAGCCATTTTAAATTAACGTCTGAAAAAAATCAGCCTTAAAAGGAGAAAATTGACAAATATGTATTTTCCATACAATAAAACCCAGTGAGATGAGGTTTTCATGTTCTTTGATTTCTTTTCGGCTCATGAGTGGGAGTCAGTCCAGGTCTCTCCAGCTTTGTTTATATTGAAAAATATATAAGTTTGAAATATGATGAATTAAATCATATTAAAACAAATTTTTAAAAGTAGTATGCAACAATTTCCCTCCTTTGTTTTCATTTTGCTTTAATATATATAAAAAGAGGTAATTAAAAAAGATATTACTCCAAGATGCTAAAAAATTAATTGTGTCTACGTATTTTTCCACAAGATTAAATGTTGCAAAATCCTACTTTTCAAAATTTTGTAAAATGTTATAACTTGTAAACCAATAAACCGATAAAAAAATACACATATAAAGAAGCGTGTTGATGGCTACGATGGTGGAGAGATGTATAACAAAACATGGCACCAAATGTTTGAGGACAGGAAGTTATTTGTACAGTTTCGCGATGGTCCTGACCTACTGTACTCACTACTGTCGGATGTTACTATTGTCGTACCCTGTGTCAGCAGCACGGAGCACCCAGCCGGGTGGGAGTGCTCGACAAACAACCTCATCAACATTCAACAACACCTGTTTTGTTAACAACTAACACTGTAGAAATAGAACATCTTGTTCGAAACTGTGGGCATCTTGATGGTAGTTAAGCCATGTGATCTTAAGTTGGGTTATTACACTCAAAGGGTTATTAAAAAAAAAACAAGTTATTGTTGTTAGAGATGTACGATTGCCCTCCCTGCAGCAATGGACAACAATCACGTCGTGAGAAACGTGTTGTAGATTGTGGACGCACACACGGCCCAGGTTGTAACAGGTGTCGGCGCCTGTGATTGGCTGGAGGCACGTACCTGAGGCAGGGACTACTGGCGCCGCGCGGCGCTCCAGGCCTCGCCCGCCGCCATCAGGACTGCTGAGGGCTGCTGGGGCTCCTGAGGACTGCTGGGGCTCCTGAGGACTGCTGGGGACTGCCGAGGACTGCTGGGGCTGCGACAGCCACCACGGCCGCTGCACGTCTGCACGTCTCCCGCCGCGCGCAGTCCCCCTCCCGCCCCTCCCGGAGCCGCTACCCCCCACCCACCCCCCACTCCGCAGGCAAATGAGATCATAATCGCCGCGACCAGAGATGATCGCGGCAATCTGCGCGCATTCTCCGGCGTCTCTTTTCCCCAGCCTCCCTCCCGCCCACCAACCCCTCACAACACCCTCCCCTCCGGAGGACTTTAAACGGTCCGCGGTCGGAGGGGGTGGGGGGAGCAAAGGGTGGCATCGATCATGCAGCCGCCGGCTCGCTCCTTCGACTAGCGGGTCACGTGACACCGGCCTAGCTGTCCCTACACCTGCACTAGCTGTCCCTGCACCTGCACTAGCTGTCCCTACACCTGCACTAGCTGTCCCTACACCTGCACTAGCTGTCCCTACACCTGCACTAGCTGTCCCTACACCTGCACTAGCTGTCCCTTCACCTGCACTAGCTGTCCCTGCACCTTCACTAGCTGTCACTGCACCTGCACCAGCTGTCCCTACACCTGCACTAGCTGTCCCTGCACCTGCACTAGCTGTCCCTGCACCTGCACTAGCTGTCCCTACACCTGCACTAGCTGTCCCTGCACCTGCACTAACTGTCCCTACACCTGCACTAGCTGTACCTACACCTGCACTAGCTGTACCTACACCTGCACTAGCTGTCCCTACACCTGCACTAGCTGTCCCTACACCTGCACTAGCTGTCCCTGCACCTGCACTAGCTGTCCCTTCACCTGCACTAGCTGTCCCTGCACCTGCACTAGCTGTCCCTGCACCTGCACTAGCTGTCCCTACACCTGCACTAGCTGTCCCTGCACCTGCACTAGCTGTACCTACACCTGCACTAGCTGTCCCTACACCTGCACTAGCTGTCCCTACACCTGCACTAGCTGTCCCTGCACCTGCACTAGCTGTCCCTACACCTGCACTAGCTGTCCCTTCACCTGCACTAGCTGTTCCTACACCTGCACTAGCTGTCCCTACACCTGCACTAGCTGTCCCTACACCTGCACTAGCTGTCCCTACACCTGCACTAGCTGTCCCTACACCTGCACTAGCTGTCCCTTCACCTGCACTAGCTGTCCCTACATCTGCACTAGCTGTCCCTACACCAGTACTATCTGTCCCTACACCTGCACTAGCTGTCCCTACACCTGCACTAGCTGTCCCTACACCTGCACTAGCTGTCCCCACACCTGCACTAGCTTACCCTGCACCTGCACTAGCTGTCTCTACACCTGCACTAGCTGTCCCCACACCTGCACTAGCTGTCCCCACATCTGCACTAGCTGTCCCTTCACCTGCACTAGCTGTCCCTGCACCTGCACTAGCTGTCCCTGCACCTGCACTAGCTGTCCCTGCACCTGCACTAGCTGTCCCTACACCTGCACTAGCTGTCCCTACACCTGCACTAGCTGTCCCTTCACCTGCACTAGCTGTCCCTGTACCTGCACTAGCTGTCCCTACACCTGCACTAGCTGTCCCTACACCTGCACTAGCTGTCCCTTCACCTGCACTAGCTGTACCTGCACCTGCACTAGCTGTCCATACACCTGCATTAGCTGTCCCTACACCTGCATTAGCTGTCCCTACACCTGCACTAGATGTCCCTACACCTGCATTAGCTGTCCCTACACCTACACTAGCTGTCCCTACACATGATTTAGCTGTCCCTACACCTGCACTAGCTGTCCCTTCACCTGCACTAGCTGTCCCTACACTTGCACTAGCTGTCACTACACCTGCACTAGCTGTCCCTACACTTGCACTAGCTGTCTAAACACCTGCATAGCTGTCTATACACCTGCATAGCTGTCCCTACACCTGCACTAGCTGTCCCTACACCTGCACTAGCTGTCCCTGCACCTGCATAGTTGTCCCTACACCTGCATTAGCTACCCTACACCTGCACTAGCTGTCCCTACACCTGCACTAGCTGTCCCTACACCTTCACTAGCTGTCCCTACACCTGCATTAGCTGTCCCTACAACTGCATTAGCTGTCCCTACACCTGCACTAGCTGTCTCTACACCTGCACTAGCTGTCCCTTCACCTGCACTAGCTGTCCCTACACCTGCACTAGCTGTCACTACACCTGCACTAGCTGTCCCTACACCTGCACTAGCTGTCACTACACCTGCACTAGCTGTCCCTACACCTGCACTAGCTGTCCCTTCACCTGCACTAGCTGTACCTACACCTGCACTAGCTGTCACTACACCTGCACTAGCTGTCCCTACACCTGCACGAGCTGTCCCTACACCTGCATTAGCTGTCCCTACACCTGCACTAGCTGTCCCTTCACCTACACTAGCTGTCCCTACACCTGCACTAGCTGTCACTACACCTGCACTACCTGTCACTACACCTGCACTAGCTGTCTCTACACCTGCACTAGCTGTCCCTACACCTGCAAGAGCTGTCCCTACACCTGCACTAGCTGTCCCTACACCTGCATTAGCTGTCCCTACACCTGCACTAGCTGTCCCTTCACCTGCACTAGCTTTCCCTACACCTGCACTAGCTGTCACTACACCTGCACTATCTGTCCCTACACCTGCACTAGCTGTCCCTACACCTGCACTAGCTGTCCCTACACCTGCACTAGCTGTCCCTTCACCTGCACTAGCTGTCCCTACATCTGCACTAGCTGTCCCTACACCAGTACTATCTGTCCCTACACCTGCACTAGCTGTCCCTACACCTGCACTAGCTGTCCCTACACCTGCACTAGCTGTCCCCACACCTGCACTAGCTTACCCTGCACCTGCACTAGCTGTCTCTACACCTGCACTAGCTGTCCCCACACCTGCACTAGCTGTCCCCACATCTGCACTAGCTGTCCCTATACCTGCACTAGCTGTCCCTACATCTGCACTAGCTGTCCCTACACCTGCACTAGCTGTCCCTACATCTGCACTAGCTGTCCCTACACCAGTACTATCTGTCCCTACACCTGCACTAGCTGTCCCTACACCTGCACTAGCTGTCCCTACACCTGCACTAGCTGTCCCCACACCTGCACTAGCTTACCCTGCACCTGCACTAGCTGTCTCTACACCTGCACTAGCTGTCCCCACACCTGCACTAGCTGTCCCCACATCTGCACTAGCTGTCCCTATACCTGCACTAGCTGTCCCTACATCTGCACTAGCTGTCCCTACACCTGCACTAGCTATTTTTATATGCCAGGTACACTATCAATGCACTCTTATTTTTGTTTAACTTTCTAAATACTGTCTTAACTTTTGTCTTAAGCAAATAATTTTTAATGACCAACTGTTACTGCAAAGGGGTGGAAATAACAAGGGTGGGAAGATAAAAATAAATCAAACTTCTTTAGTTGGTATACTATCAAATCCGTCTAATTTATTGTAAACGTCCTAAACATAATCCAAAATGTGACTGAAAATTTTTAAAAATTATTTCTCTGCTATTCCATGTTGGATGCACTGAGTTAAAAACATTCAAAACATTTTTCGCTGCATAGAACATGAGAATATGTTTAATCGAACAATTTTAATTATTGGAGAAGAGATCATATTTTATGTACATTAAGTTTTTAAAATGTTCCAGATGTTTGTAGAAGTTTCCATAAAATATCCAGAAGAAATAAGTTCTAAACCTACCTAGAGTGTAGAGAGTGCTGAACGGGATTTATTATTTATTTTATATTACTAGATTTTTAAACTAGCCAAACAGAAAAATTATATATTTTTAAGTGTAAAACTGCACCGAAAGTTTGTTGTATATATTAAGACAAATTTGTTGCTTTCCTGCAAGCAGCGTATAGAAGATAAAATAATGAAATCCATTCCCCAGGTTAGATCATTGTATAATGCACTGTTGGAATTTGCGTGTCTTTTCAGTTTTTGGTTAAATTACAGTGTTATGTTTATTTGTACTCATATATGCAGTTGTTTTTGTTGGCAAAAATAGTGACTGTTTTTATGGTTAGCGCATTAGATAACGCGTGTGCGAAGAAACTAATTCACTCTTTTCTACTGCTATTCAAACTGCCATGCCCACTTTTATACCCATGAGCATAACAAAGATGTGGCAGAATCTAAACATAGTGTAAGGTGGGCTAATCGCAACCTAAATTGTCTCTGTTGATCGATATCATTCACGACATTTATTTAAATATTAATAGGCTAATATTCTGTAAACTGTGCTCATTAAATAGTAGTTATTTCTTTGTTAGATTAATTTCACTTTATGAAATTAAATTATGCATATGTGGAATAACACAAAAAATTAAATTGGGGAATAATAAATCTAATTTGTTTGACTTTCAAAATATTTTTTTACTTAAGGTTTTCTTTATGCTCCTTTTTTTATAAACATGAAGACTTCGCTGCTGAATTGTCCACTGCAACATTTCATTCATTGATTTGTACCACTTGTAGAGTTTCACAAAGATAACACCTTACTTTTACAACTTTTACACATCAATAATTATTTTACTTACACAACTTACACTTATGAAAACAAAGTCAAAGCAAGGATTTTTTTTAATTTGGTTTTTATACTTATAGTAGCTGTATATCTGGGTATAAATAAACATGTTACTATCAATTTAACCCAATACTGAAAAGCCACAAAAATGCAAAGCATTGGTTCTGAAAGAATGTAAACGTGGAATTGATTTTTGATTATTAAACATCTTAGCTTCCGGTACACGGCATCTGGTAGGAGTAATACCGTGAATGGAACGGAAAAGTGTAAACACGGTGCTGCCATCTCGGCAAGATGGCGGACCTACGTGATTCACCCGGAGGCCTGTATATCAACACTCGGGATTAGTTGGGATGTACAAGGCGTGCTGGTGTGCCAAACTAAACTCTATAATAGTACAACTATCCTTTAATACCTCAAGTAATAATTTATTGTCATAAAAATAAATAATGACAACTTAAAAAGTACGCATTACAATTTGGACAATCGTTAGTTAACAATGAAATGTACAGACATTACAGTGTTCGTCGTACTGTAGAGACACAGGAAATTGTATTCGAAAACATTAATAAAATGATTTCGTGAAGAAATTTTTACCGTTAAATCTTAAATTTTTAATCAGCTCAACTGTTTTTAGGAAGTATTTATAGACTGATTTTTGTCATTTCAGACAAATCAAATACACATACATATACTTAGTATTTTAATATGTGTTTTAAAATGTTTCAGATTAATTTTGTTTTAATGTATTTATTAGAATGCAGATTTTAGTTTGAAAAATACTTAAAAGATAGCGCGGTGTTCGTAATGCTTTAGAGCAGTGGTTCCCAAACTGGGGGTCGCGACCCCTAGGGGGGTCGCGGATCGTTTCGAGAGGGGTCGCGAAAGGTTTCCAAAATAATTTTATAAAGTCGAAAAATACTCTCGAATAGAGTAACGAAAGAAAAAATGAAGTTCTGCCTAAAACTAATTAATTTACTTTAAAAGTAAATAAATACTAATTTACCATTAAACTAATTACTAAACACTAAAGACGATTGTGGTGAATTAAAAATGAAATATCTTCTCAAACTTTCAATATATCTATTTATTAATTATAGATTAAGTAATACAAAATAAATCAGCTACATAATTCTTGGCTTCTGGGCCTGCGATGTATGTTAAATCGGCTACAGTTATAAAGTTTTTAAATAAAAAAATAGCAAATATGTAAAAAAAAGGAACTGATGTGGCTTCAGTGCGACACATGTGCCTGCTTCTCGTTAACAAGTTTTTCTAAGTTTGGCTTAATTTTTGAGATACACAAAAAAGATCATCTTCCACATCCAGCCGATTTCTCGCCTTGGTTTTTATATTAATCAGTGTTGAAAACCCCAGCTCGCAGAGGTAAGACGTTGCAAAGGGCATAATAATTCTGAGGGCTGCCGTAGTCAAACTCGGATATTCGGTTCTTCTATCCAGCCAGAACTTGTCCACGTCTTTGGTGCTGAAAGACAGCTGCAAAGTCTTGTCACAAGACAACTCAATAAGTTTGTCGTGGATATGTGGGCTTAGGTCCGCTTGGTTAACAGAATGCTCGTTAAAAGGGTTCAGCACCCACCTCAAATCGGTATGTTCATCTTCGGGAATGTAGTCGATGATCTGCTCTCGTAGACCCGTCAAATGTGTAACAATCAGTTTGGACAGCTCGCTGACGTCAGGAAAATCTTCATCGCGTTCATCAAGGGACGTAAGAAATTCGTGTGCCAATTCGAAGTTTTCTAAATTTTTTTTCTCAACCCAGGATGCCCACACTGCCAATTTTTTTACAAACGCATTCACTCTGTCTTGGGCAAAAATGATAGTTTTGTCTCTACCTTGCAAGGTAATATTCAGATCGTTAAGATGTTGAAATATGTCCGCCAAGTACGCAAGCTTTAATAGCCACTCCTTGTCAAACAAACCAACAAAGTCTTTGTTTATAACTTGAAAAAATGCTTTAAGCTCAGTGCGCAGAGCTAACACTCAAGAGAACACCTTCCCACGTGACAACCACCTAACTTCTGTGCGCAGTAAGAGGCATTTGTATTCCGCCCCCATTTCTTCGCACAATCGACACTGTAATGGCCTGCTTTTTATAAAACTTACCGATTTAACGACATCGTTCAAAACTTCTTTCAGTTCGATGGGCATGTTCTTTGAAGCTAATGCCTGACGATGTAGAAAGCAATGTACCCAGACAGCCTTAGGCATAATATCCATTAGAAGTTTCACGAAACCACTTTTTTTACCTGTCAGTGCTTTGGCACCATCACTACAGATCGAAACACACTTTTTCCAGTCAATGTTAAGGGAAGCGGTGGCAGAAATAAACAGTTTGTACATTTCCTCACCTGTTGCGTGGTCAGGCAAAGGTTTGCAAAATAATATGTCCTCCTCCACACCGTCATCATTTTCGTAGCGAACAAAACACATAAACTCTGTCAAATTAGATACATCCGTAGACTCGTCTACTTGAATAGAAAGAAATTCACTTTTCTGCAATTTTTCTTTCAACTGGTTCTTGCAGTCTTCAGCCATTTCAGTAATACGCCTCCCCACTGAATTATTTGACAATGGAACATTGGACAGTTTGCTAGCTGCCTCCGGACCAACCATTGTTGAAAGCATGTCTTGAGCGGCCGGTAGAATGAGATCTTCAGCAATCGTGTGTGGCTTGCCTTTCTTCGCTATTCGTAAAGCTACTTGATACGATGCTAGCAAAGCATTTTTACTCACATTATTGCTACTCAACTGAGACACCGAGTTTTTCTGACCGACTAGAACAGTTAATTTTCGCTCAAAAAAGTCCACTGGCTTGTCTTTCAAACTTGAATGTTTAGTTTCCAAGTGACGAATCATCTTGGATGGTTTCATACTCTCGGCGGATAACAACTCACTGCACACAACACATTGTGGCCGATTCCCGAGCACTGTAAATCCGTACTTAATATAACAGTCATTGTACTTTCTCATCTTAGCCTTTTATGTTTCGTTCTTATCGTGAGAAACTGAAGGCCCCGCACGTTTAACAAATTTATCCATGACAGAATAAACGCAAACAATATGTGACCGAACAAAACACTATTAACGCACCAAACGACAGTTCGCTCGAGCCACTGCACTCTCCAGTGCTTAGTTTATCTCCGTTTTCCATCACGGCTTTGTGTGCCATCTCTTGGGGACAGTTTGAACTACTTCTTCACATAATTCAGCTCCGATGGCTCGGTGACTAAAAAAATATTTGTTATACACATTTTATTATTATTTTTTTTAATTTATAAAAAAATGTAGCACAATATTTATATGTTTTAATTTTATCACTGTACTAAAAATGTTTAAGGGGGTCGCAGCAAAAATTAGTATCCAAAAGGGGGTCGTGGAACCAAAAAGTTTGGGAACCACTGCTTTAGAGAACCAACATAATGTTAAATATCTTAGTCGCTATGTTTTTTCCAACACAATTTTCCTGGCTAATAAATTATAGTCGAAATTATATCGTGTTATGAATATTTAAGTTAACAAAATTTATTCCAAGGTAGTATTACTACCATTAAGTTTAATTTGGCACTCCAATACGCTTTTACATCCCCTATATTAGCGTAAGTTAGTATGTACGGGTGCAAGTCGCTGCAAGTGGGTCCGCCATCAACTTTGGCTCGTGACTGTAGCAGTTTCTGCACGCATGCGCGGTGTACTCTCAGCCTGTTACATTTCCGTTGTGTAGTGCGCACAAAATTCATTTCATTTATGGCCAAAGCTAAATTTCACACACAACCCGTGTAAGGAAGTGTAACCTCAAAAACGCAGGCGATGATCGTTCCGGTCCAGGGAGAAATGACAGGTTCAGTGTTGAGACTGGTTCGGTACGCCTGTTGTTCGGCTAGTCCTGAGGAATTATTATTGCCATATTGTTAAACGGAATAATAGGCAGTTTTTAAAAAGGGGAAAATTTTTTTCGTTTTTTCCCCCTAAAATTAATACTTTTCGTATATTTATCACACTCGGCATTATTTTTAAGAATTAAACGTTAAATTTAATGTCCGAATTTCGTATTATAAATTAATTTGAAACAAGAGAACACATGAATTTTCTCGTTACTGAGGTTAGTAATACACTCATCATTGGCAAGCAATAAGTCACATGTTTTATGTATTTTTTATTATGCTCTTCACTTACAAAAAGTAATGCAACTTAAATGTCATAGAGTGGAGAAAAAAAAAAGTCCAACTCTCGACTAAATGAGATCAAGATTTCCTTGATAGTATGATTTAGAAACTTATTCATTTAATATTATTTTTAAAAGTATTTAAGAGAATTTCCGTTAGATTTAACGTAGTTTTACGAGTGGGGGAAACTGTTTCATAAGTTTAGTTTAGTTAATTTAATACAGTTTGGTTTTTACTAATATTTACATTACTAGTTAAATGACCACACTCAATGTATGTTCCCAAGTCACTCGATGTCTGTCAGGTTCCACAGTTCGCACTCCTCACTGGAGCCAGGCTCGACAGTGGTTCGCCCCTCACCTCGCGCCTGTCCACACACACAGTCTCGCGCCACTCAGTCGCACTCTCACGGTCCTGTCGCTCCGCGTCGCGCCACTCTCAGGGGGTCTCTCACCCTCTTTGCTGGGCTCACAATTCACCCAGCCACTTTCGTAACTTCCGCGGAGGCTTTTATACCCGTGACCGTCTCTCTGGAACTGACTGGAGTGGCTGCGACATGTCGCGTCATCCCGGGCAGACACGACGCTCGAAGCATCCAGAAACTCGTCGGAGTCGCGCCACTCCACGCGGCGGCCAGATGACAGCGCTGAGAAGGAGGGAGCGGGGGCAGGGGAAGACGAGGTCGGGCCACCCTTATGCGCGCGTGACGTCAGTGGCCGTGCTGGGCCGCGCGTAGCGGCTTTGCGCTCGCAACAGTAGGATACATGTGGTAAGTATATACCTGAGTGTAAAACATAAACTGCATATAATTCATCGAATTAGTCCATACCCAAACTAACAAATTCATCTTAATTGTTTAAATTGACAACTAGTCATACCTGTTAAATAGTCTAATTTATTGTTAATTTATTACTATGTTAATAACTTAATCATCTTCTTGAAATATTGTAATACACCGTTGTTTTTCAAGACATAAAAAATCCAGAAAAGTTTAAGATAAGTGAAAAGAAAACCATCTCGCATTTTCATTTAACAGTTTTGCAGTTCCTATCAATTGTTCGACTGAATGTATTATTTCTATGGATTTTCACTTTCTTGAAAATGTCTTTTATTTACAAAGTCAATATACATTTATATAAATATATATATATTAAATAACCTTTTTTTCTGTTAATTTTAGTAAAAGTTTACAAATTTGCTGTGGACTAGTATGAAATAAACCGAACAAACGGGTAGAAATATGTATTAAAAGTTCAGTAATGAGCGAACAAATACAATTAAAAATAACGTGTTTGAATAAGGTGCAATGTGAAGAACATAACAAAATCAAAAGGTGAAATACAATTACGTAATTTGAATCAAGTGTTAGGAACATGTTTCAAACATTGGGCCCGGCCGCAGACACACGCGTCCTTAAACATTGAGACGTTACGTCATAACCGTACTAAAGATAGTTTAATCACGAACTGTTAAAAGTCGGTATTACTTCATATTAAAATTATTTAAGTTTACCAAATTTATTCGAGGGTGGTTTCCCTCTGACAAATTCCCATTCGCCCCACCGGTATGTTTGGTGCGTGTCCCGATGTCCATAAACGCGAACACGCGCTAGTCCGCCATCTTGCCAGCTCCGGCTCGCGAGGTGACGTCTAGCGCCGCCTAGCAGTCCGCATCTCGCAGGCTGCGAGCAGGCGGCAGGCCTGGTGCTCTTGCAGTGTGAGAGCACCAGGTCTCAGCCAGACACACCCGCGGCCTGTGAGGGAGACAGGCCGGCAGTCAGTGGCCATACCGGCTTCCAGGCGCGCCGCCCGGGCTAGCAAATGTGCAGGAGTGTGGGAGTGCGGCGCCTGGGCGCTTGCTCCCCCACGCGCCCGCAGCGCCCCTGGCGGGTCTCGTCACAAGTGCACTCCCGTGTCAGGAGCTGGAGGGCGGACACGCATCTGCCAGTAAGAATTAATTCCTCCCCCCCCCTCCCCCGGGATAGCGGGTGAAGTGCGGCGAGTGAAGGGTTGCGGCAGTGACTCGCCCCTGACTCGTCTTCCCCCCGCCATCACTGCTCGACATTCTGGCGACAGGCAGCAGCAGCGTCGAGCAGTGGCAGGTTCTCTTGTTCTGGTGGCCGCCAGTGAAACAGGTATACCTGCGACTAGTGTCCACAGGTAGCAGTGAAATTATGTGAAATCGGCTACCTTGCAGTGATACCACCAAACAATGAAAAAAAATCACCGTTCACCGAATGAAACCCTGCAGAATATTATAGAAGTAGATGAATTCACTGGTGAGGACATCCACTGCGATTTAGAGGCCGATTACTGAAACTCTTTCATGTATGTAGTACCTATTGCAGTCACCAGGTTACCATCGCTGCTTACTAATATAAAATTGTTTACATCGAATGTTTCCCGCGACTTTCATAGGCCCTACACCACCCGAATTTTGAACACTGAAGTGCGGGAAACAGTAGGCCTACTGTCTGCTAAGCAACAGCACTGTATTTGTTCGTTGGATTCCGTAGTATTCTGTAATTGATATGTTTTAGTTTGCAGGACAATATAGTGACATGAATAAAAAAAAGTGTTAGAACTAGAAGCCCTATTTGGGAGTTTTTTTTACCCAAGATCCTACCCAAGAAAATGTTTTGTTTTGTAATATATGCAAACACAAGTTGTCATTCTAAAAACCACTTAAAATTTGAGAAAACATATGCGACAGAAGCAGTTACGAGCACTAATTAATAGTGATTTCAACGTTCACTGTTTTTCACCGTTAAATTTCACCGGAACCTATATTTCACCGGAACCGAATTCACTGTTATTCAGAAGTGACAGGTAAGCCCACCGCTAGTTGGACCGACATGGGGTCGCGGCGGGCAAGTGGTTCATGTTGTCGCCACGAGATAGCAGCTCCTGTGGTCTCTGCGTCGAGTCTTTTGATTCGTAGTGACGACTGACAATAAACAACAGTCTGAAATATGAACAGAATTAGCTAAGAAAAGGCTTTCATTTGTTATAAAAGCAATTATAAAGAAATAAGAAGCCTTATTGAAGCATTAACCTCAAATAACGTGCATTACAAACACTTAAAACACAGATAATAAATGTCGTATGTGCGCTAGAAAATGCAGTAATTTTTATCTCTTTCACTAGCAGAACTAGGCAGACGTCTTGCTAGTGTTTATTTAATTACCTCTATATACATAAAAATTGATGGTTTGTATGTAATCTACAATATACAAAGCGTTTGAAATAGTATTCAATTTTAAACTCGCTCACAAAATACTAATCACATTCACAATTACTAACTGTTGTTATTGAGGATTAAGAACGGTAAAAATCACAATATACCAATTTTCATATCTGCAGTACCCGGCGGTGCCCAGGCTAAACACAGGCTGATATATTGTCAGTGAGTTAAAGCAAAATGGATAGCGCTATATGACATTATAATGGACATAGAGAAATGACGCACAATTGCTGTTTGTATGGCTATGACCTATGATTTTCTGTTTACCCATGGCGATCGGTTTAGCGGTTTAGAATTTGATGCACTGAAGCACCATCTAGCGGCGAGTTACAAAAATTTTATAGCATAAAGTCTATCTCCATGAAAAAGCACTTCCTTGTGCCAACTTTCATGGCGATCGGTCAAACGGTGTGGAGTTTATCGACGTCATACATACCTACATACCAACATCCAATTATATATATATATATATATATGTATATATATTTGGTAATACATAAATATTTAGTAATCATTCGCTGATTTTTTCTTCTGATTAAAAAACATAAGCTATATATGCCGTACAATTCTTGACCTAACTGCCTATACTGTGTCGATCTGAGATCATTATCCATGATCCCAACCGACTGTCGGTTTAACTCAAGGTTGCCACCGCTCGAAGCACAATGGTGCAACAGAGGATGTGGTCGAGCCATGGTCAAGCCAGTTATTGAAACAAGATGGCGCCTGAAGTCTAGCGGTGAAACTGGCCACCAGCCAGCCTGTGCACACTATATTGTCTCCATTACTTCTTAACATTCTTTTGGCTGGAAGAAATGTATCCATCGAGGCGTGGTTGTTGCCGGGAGGCGTATTTCCTTACCCTAGGTTGACTCGCCGACGCGTGCCTGAACTGCGCTCTCATTGGCCGCACCTCTGACCTTGGCAGGAGAGGGGAGGCTACACGAACTGTGTAGGGGAAGGGAAGGGGTCGGGTTCAAGAAAGGTATCAAGTAGGAGAAATCTGACACGGGAACGAGAATATAACAATACATTGAGTTCCCTAGTATATATGTTCGTTTAGGTAGTTTTTGAAGAAATACTACTTATTGTAGTCGTTACCATTATGCCACTTCCGGATAATATAATTATATATTATACAAACTTTTGAGTTGACGATGGTTTTGGGGTCTATGGACCATGAAACGAAAACTATTTAAAAACTGCCCTTATGTTCCATGGACTTGACAAAATGTCTGGACTCTAGTGCTGATCTTAGATACTCTAAATAATTTGCAGTGTTGTTCACTATAACCACGAGTGCCCAAGACACTCGTTTCAAACAAAAATCGTTTCTTTTTAAAGATAGTCCCATCTTGGACCAGCGGTGTTGACTACTTCCAGATCTCGCCTCGATTCTCCAGGGACTCCAGGTTGTGGGCGTGGCCACTGAGCCTAGGTCAGCCCTGCGCAAACCTCCTAGGTCCTTGGTGTCCACTCGTCTTGTCTTGTAATACACCAGCCCCCCTAGCTACTGGCGAGTATCGCCCTTAACGGCGTCGCCGTGCCAGGATTTGTCCAGTGTAAGTGGTGCCGCCTGACCCTTTTGGCAGGGGAAGCCTTCCTTTCACAGACGAGAGAGCCAAACGCCCGATCGTGCATCTTCGGTTTTTTTTTATAATGTAGCTAACCCATCCTAATCGACCGCAAAATTTAATGCCACACCGGTTTATACAATGAGATAGAACGGAAAAAAAAAAGCGAGCATGAACTTCGGGGAACTTCGGGTGTGGCTCTCTCGTCTGTGAAAAGAAGGCTTCCCTTTTCGGGCACCGGTCGAAGCACGTGACATCAGAGACCAAGGAGGTCACTATTGCTGCGGAGGCCAGGGTGCTGAGGCGATTGCGGCGTCACACACGGAGGATCTGCCCAGCACTCGCGGAGTGGTGCCGGGTGAACACCGGGCAACAGCCCAGCTTGTTGGAGTTGTACTGAACAACACCTCGCATGTGGACGCCCAGTTATATCCCGGGCTGCTATCCGGCAATGTTTCTTCAATTAGTCAGGACACCCATCAACTAGGGAGATGGGAGTCTGTTGAGTTCCTAAATATATAAATTTTATGCTTATGTTTTTCCTGTCAAGTATGGCAAAAATTACAATGTGATTGCTAATAAAATTCATTGTAAACTTTAAAAGTAATCCAATTACTCTCAAGATCATTTACAGTTATAAAAAGGGTAACTTTAAGTCTTTAGACATAATTTTTTTTTAATTGTTGGTTTTGAGGGGTTTTGCTTTCTCTCGACAGCCCTGCACACCTCTCTTGTGGCTTTGAAGTGACGTTTTCTGGCTGTGGATATCCGCATCAGAGTTGTGGTAACTTCTACGTGTTGCAGCAACACCCCTGAATGAACCTGCCTCGCCAACAGTGGAACTTGCACGGAGCCTCATGCGCAGCCCGGCAGATCCACGCAGGCGTGTTCGCAAACGGCGCGTCAAAGGAACCCACTACCAACAAAAATCGAGTCCAGCGGAAGCTAATCGATTATTAATCGCAGGCGGGGGCTCGCGCGAGATTGCGAGCGGCCAGCCCGGAGGTATCGTCGCCAACATGGCGGCCGGATTAGTAATTCACACGGTGCTGCCATCTCTCGGACTGGAGATAGTCCGCGCAGAGCCCGTTGGTTAGGGAGGGGAGGGGGAGACTGGTGACGCGAGCCAATACCCCTGTGGGTGGGGGGGGGGGAGGGAAGGTTTTGATTTAATCGCCGCTAACGTCACGTTCTGCGCTGCAGCCGGCTACATAATTCAAAAAAGCGCGCTGGAAGGAGGGTCAAGAGGATGACAAGGGGGGGTGGATGCCCGGAGGGTGTAGGAGGGGGGAGGAACCGCCTGGAGGGGGGAGCGGCGACTGGACCTCGTCAGAGAGAGAGCTGAAAATTTTCGCATCGCGAACTTTATTTTATTATCGGTCGATCAACATCGCAGGGAGAATAGGAGGTGGCCCGGGGAATTCCAAAGTGGGGGGGGGGGGGGGGGGCTGGAGGGAGGGAGCAGTGTAGCCGGGGCAGGTTTGGGAAAAGGTGCAAAAACAGCAATAATGTTCCTCGGCGGGCGAGTTCCCCCCCCCCCTCCCCTTGGTCAAGCTCGGGGCGATGGCAGAGGAGAAAATGCATAAATATGACGAATTGGTTGCGCGCTGATTGCATGGGAGCAGAGCGGCCCAAGTGCCACGACTGCTGTCAGATGGGCACATGGAGGTCGCTTTGACGCGACTCATGACTCATGACTCATGACTCATGGCTCGGGTTAAGACTTCCTCAATAGTTGTGTTAGCTCACTGTTGCACCGAGTCTAAATGCCACGTGACGAACCCCTTGTCTTAGACAAGACTTATAAGATTTACAAGCATTTTGAACGAATTCAATGGTGGCCTACCAACAGTTATAGTTTTTGTTTGTCCTCGAGTCGTCTTGTTCACCCCATGCAGTTATGGTAGGTTGTATCAGAAATGTTTTCAGACAAAAGTGTTTGGTATTACTCTGACGTGTTTTAAAACTGGGCTCAGCCTCACTACTCATAATACGTCCATTTGAACACTTTTTTGTTTAACTTTCTAAATATTGTTTAAAATTATTGTTAAATAAAATTTTTATATAACCAATCATTACTGCAAAGGGTGGAAATAACAAGGTTTGAAAAAAAATAATCTTTACTTTTTAACATAGATATGCTTTCAAATCCGTTATAATGTATTGTATGTATCCTAAACTTCATCTAAAACTTTGCCTTAAACAATTTATTTTAAAGAAACTAATTATTTAAACCTTGGTGCAAAGCAAATTTTTATACGGCCACATTATTTGTGCAAAGGATGAAAAATAGTAATTGGAGGTTAAAAAAATAAATTATTAGTTGGCATATAATATGAAATTCTTTCTAAGCTATTCAATGCTGGCTATATATATAGTTCAAATATATTAGTAATTTGGTTTCGCTGAATGGAAAATGAGCATATTATTAATCGATCATGTTGTAATATTGGAGAACATAAGTATTGTTAGTAACGTGAGAGACCGGACCGCTATGCCAGGTCAGGAGCTGGCTGGCGGCCCCGCACGGCCACTGACGTCACACGCCATCTGTTGAAGTAAGACATGCCACGCGTGCCTGGCCGGACTACAAGGGTCGCCACTACCCCCTTCCCCAACCCTCCGCACCCCGCGCAGCGTCCTGCCTCGGCGCCGTTATCTATCGCTGAGCGGCCTTGGGAATTCCGCGGGCCGCCGCGCGGAGCAGCGTGGACTGACGCCGCCCTTCTGGACTGTTCGAGCGTCGGGTCGGCCCGGGATGACCCGGCTCGTCACAGCCGCTCTCGACGGTTCGATAAGGGCGCCCGAGTACTCGAGCAGCGACGCCGGCCTCCAGGACGGGTGTCGCGACTGAGTGTGTCACGGCAGTGCCGCGACAGGGCGCCACAGTTCCGAGCGAAGGGAAGTGCGGCATCGGCGAAGAGGGTGAGAGAACACCCTCCCCTGAGAGCGCGACAGAGTGGTGCGGGGTGAGGGGCGAACCACTGTCGAGCCCGGCTCCAGTGAGGAGTGCGGACTGTGGAACTTGACAAGACATCGAGTGACTTCCGAATAAATATTTTGAAGGGCAAGTGATGTGTGATCGGACATTTTTAAGTACAATTAATTATTATTAATGTAAATATTAGTAATCAATAAAACTGTATTAAACCTAATTAGGCTATCCTTTACGAACCACGTTCTCCCCACATAAGTAGTTACAATAAGTAAGGTACATTATTTCTTAAAATATTCCCGAAGTTTATAGAAATTTACAAAATATTTCCAGAATAAATATTTATTTCAAAATCTACCTACGCCTGTAGGGTGTGCCAAAACGAATATTTTTTTAATTTAACTAATTATATTAGTGTACATTTAAATCTATTTTTTATATCAAATAATAGTATGAACTTAGTTCTATAATTTGGTTCCAAAAGGGTCATATTAAAGTGTCATGTTTCGTTAGAGATAACTATGAAGTTAATTGATCTAGTGAAAATTATGTTCTAATTTGTAACCTCCTATATTTGTATCTACAATCACTTAAAACATATAATCAAAATTAAAAATATATATTTATCTTAAATTTATTTTAAATTTATTTTTCAATATGTAAAAAATTAATTGGGGCGAACTTATCAGCACACATTCAAACATTTACCTATTCTTCATCACACTCCATGTACTCCCTGAAGCATAGCTATGTGTGTGGCTGTGATAGTTCTGGCCTAGTGACAGCCCATGTAAACCAGCATGCTTGCACACCAGAGAGTGTGAGTCCCAGACTGCAGCCAGCTTGGCGCGGTGCTTGAGGGAGGAGGGAGGAGGGGGAGGGGTAACGAGATCGGAGGTGTTCCGGAACCACCGCGCTTTCTCTACTCACATCGGCGGCTGCGGCGCGGAAAGGAAATGGGTTCGCAGTGCGGGGAAGGGGGAGGGGGCCTCTCAGGACCGCCGGGCGTAAGTGCGAGCAGCGAGCATCTCAGACAGACACTCGGCGGAGCGCGCGGCTCGCAAATGGCATGTTCAGGGATGTGGCATGCGAGCGGGGGAGGGTGTAGGCGTCAGGCCGAGGTGTGGTGTCTGCGGGCCCAGACTGCCATCAACACCTCGCTCCACGGCTGACGCACGACCCAGGCACCTTCGTGGCCGAGAAGCCTGAGATGTCCATCGAGTTCTGTCCCTGCCCGAACACGCCCGAATATTCACCTTCGGCCAACCTCGGGATTTGTTTCATTTTTGCGCAGGAAAAATGAATTCAAATATTAATTGTGGTCGGTTAGGTTAGCTACATTAAAACACTCTTTAAAACACTACGGACGGTTAGTTAGGTTAGTATAGCTACATTAAAATAAACAGAGAAATATAAATATATATATAAACCCGAGGTTGGCCGAAGCTGAATATTCGGGCGTGTTCGGGCAGGGACAGAACTCGATGTACATCTTAGGCTTCCCTTCGTGGCGAGTGTAGCTGTGTCGTCCGGCGACTGCAAACAACGCTGTTTACACAGAAAGGCGCTGCTGTATTTGATGGTGTTCCCTCTGAGGACTGGGCCAGCAGCTAGGACAAACCACTGAGATAGTGCACATCAAGCAAGTCATCCAGCGACCAGAGTGCAAGGAGAGTGCACTCCGAAAGAGCTTCGCGCGGCTCAGGGCTGCCCACAGAGCCATGCCTGTACAGTGACGGGGAAGATAATATCTTTTATTATAAAATTTTAATTTTCAGTAGTAATGCAAAAAATATATTTTTTTTTATTTATACTCCAAACGCAGCCAATATTAACTATTACTAATTAGAGCGCTATTGCCACCTGCATCACCTCAAGTTATCTTTGCAAATATAGCTTTAATTTAATCTAATATGTTAACTACATCCGATACAATGGTCACCAACTTTGGTTCAATAACGTAGACTTGATTAGGAAACAAACATTGCACATTACAGTGTGCTGTGTTATTTCTGGATGTCCAGAATATGAGTTGTCACTCCACAGGCTTCTGAGTTAATTACTATTTAACTTTTTAAGATAATACAACATTTTTACTGTATGCTATTGCGTATTAGCGACAGGTTTTTACATAAGTGGACTACTAATGTAACTGTAATGTAACTACCTGTATAAATATGAAAATTAGTATATTTTTGCATTTAAACTTGTGTCAACCCAATGTTTTGAGCTAATACGGCCACATTGCGTGAGTAGGGAGCAACAACAGCATAGCTCCAAGGTTTGTCGTGTTTTTTTTGTTTATTGTTGGCAAATTTAGTGAAAGGCCGTGCCCTTTTCTTAAGTTCGTAATTCAGATCTCATTATATTTTAAACTCCATTTTTTTTTCATAAAATATAATTAACATAATTATCATCCGCTGTGTGCGTTTATCTAATACACAGTTTGCCTCTGTTACAAATTTCGTCAAGATCGATTCAGTAGTTAATTACTTATTAAGTAAGAACAATTCAAATATCCACTCTTTAACATTTTTTTATATTAGTGGGCTTGGATAAAATAGGATAAGGCCTTTTATACATAGAGCTGGTGGCGCACGCTAATACCCGAAAATGTTTTGCCAGATCATTATTGTTTGATTTTGTTTAACAGCCTGGTAAAATGCGGAGGAAAAGTTTATAAACACATCTATAAAATGATAATAATAATAAAGTTAATAATCGTGAAGAATGTGAGATACATTTGCCTATGAAGCAGGAAGGCTATCACATGAAGTACGGGTCCCACACCAAACACCAAACACCAAACACTAAACACGGCAAGGACCGCCGAGACACCGTCTGGCAACACTGCCTGCCTGGCGGTGGGGGCCAGCTGACCTCACTTGGTGGCCTAGGTCAGGGCTGCTGCCTCCCTCCTGCCTCTTGGCAGCCCTGAAGATGACTGCTGCAATGCACAGCGAAACGTCGGGATAATCCACCACATACCGGGTAACCTCGGAAGCCAAGATAGCAAGGGCGTCGCCAGCCGATGACCAGCCGATGGACTGGGGAGGGGGGGGGGGGCAGAGCAAGTTGTGGGAAAAGTATGTATTTTTTTGCATTTGGCTACATTTTTTTGAATCTCTAGGGCTCTAGGGGGGGGGCATCTGCCCCCCTACCACCCCCCCCCCCCCTGGCGACGCCCTTGCAAGATAGTTTGTAAGACACGGACCGCGAGACTTCAGTTTGCGGTCAGGTCTGTGTCACCAGTAGAGGTGAACACTGGACTGTGAAGTAAGCGACGGGTCTGATAAGGGCGTGCCTCCCATCTCAGGTCATCATTTTATATTTATATTAATCACTGATCAACTTTTAGACTTTTTCAATTGTTTAACTTTCACCAAATGAAATATATATACAGCGCATACTTTTTGCATAATTAGCTGCCAAAGTTACTTTTTTTTTTTTACGTTTTTGGGTTGTACAAATAAGGAGAATTTAATTTATTGCAGAACTGAAACTTTTAAGGTTTAACTGCAATGCCACTGGCTACTTCATGATATGGTTTTCATTTCTATCACACAAACTTATTTCATGTTTTTTGGCTGTCAAAATCATAACAAATTTGAGAATTTTGAAATGCCAGGTAAAATTAATTAATTAATACTATCTTAAAGAAATTCAAACCATTTCTTGAAGTAGCCAGTGGCATTGCAGTTAAACCTAAAAAGTTTCAGTTCTGCAATGAATTAAATTCTCCTTATTTGTACAACCCATAAACGTTAAAAATGTAACTTTGGCAGCTAATTATGCAAAAAGTATGCGCTGTATATATTTTTCATTACGTGAAAGTTAAACAATTGAACAAGTCTACAAGTTTATCTGTAATTACTGTAAATATAAAATCATGACCTGAAATGGGAGGCACCCCCATAGCAACACAGGAAAGTGGAGTAACCCCAGACAAAGAAGACAAAGATGCTGGCTTCGCAAGCTCTGCAGTGTTGCCGAGAGCGGCCGCTTCAGCGCTGCAGTCGCGAGTCGCTTGGTTTGTGGGGTTTGGGGTGGGGGAAGGGGTGTTTATGGAGGCGAGGGAATGTGGTTTCGGTTCCCACAGCAACACTTGTCAATATTTCTCGCTTCCTCCGTCTTTTGTCGAACGAACGTCCCCCCCCCCTCCCTCCTACACCCGTGTCAGACAACTATAATCACCAGCAATCTGTCCAATTACTTCCATCGACGTGTACACTCGCTTCCGACGACACGGGGCACTCCGCTTCCAGACACACCTCTGACTTGCAGACCCGCACATTGGTAACTACAACATGGAGGACTGCAGGAAGACATTAAAAGTAACTGTGGTGTTTCCTTTCTTTTGATGCTCTCTGTGTACGGCACCTGGAAGGGTAAATGTCGTGAATATAGCAGAAGTTGAATAGACGTGAATGTATAACCTCGGTCTGAAGTCGTCAATATGGCGTACCCACGTGTCGCAATATAAACCCGTATGTAGTCACTTTCGTGAATATTAGGGTACATACCAAACGTACTGGTGTGCCATATGAAACATTATGTTAGTGAAACTTCCCTGGAATATATTTGGCAAACTAAAATAGTCATAGTAAAAAGTAATTACGAGTTTTTTTAAAAAAACGTAAGTAAACGGGCATAACAATAGGTATATATTCTCCTTGGAATACCACTAGGCTCGGTAGCGCGGCGATAGGTCACGTGCTTGTTGACTCGAGTGAGAAGTTTTCCGTGGTTCGACCCCCGTCACTGGAAATATATAATTTTCTCTTTTTATTAACATTATAATATATTATTTACTAATAATGTTGAATCTATTCAACGAGGTTAATGTTGGTTTAATTTTGTTTGTAAGAAGTATTTACAGGCTAATTTCAGTCGTTTAAGCAAAATCAAACGTACAAACATTTACTTAGTGTTATAATGTTGTGTTTTAAATTGTTTCAGGTTAATATTTTAGTAATGCCATAAAAGTGTAACTTCTAAAGTGTGCTGAAACTTTATAAAATTAACTGTTTTGTGAATGTTAACTAGATGTGAAGTATTTTAATAAAATTCCTTCCCGAAAATCAGATCCAAAACTGGGGTTTAAGATTTTTTTTCAACATTTTTTTCTTCTTTTATTAGAGCCGTACCTAATTTTTGATTTACATCTGTTGCCTACTGATAGCCGCGCGTGATGGCGGCAAGCAACATTTACGACACAGGCAGTGAACTCTAGCGGCGGGCGCGTGAAGTATGTGTGTGATTTGCGTCTAGAAATTTTGGTATTTGAAAAGCGAATATTTTATTCATCAGTATGTGTATCACGTTCGGAATTATTTTTAAGAATTCTAGGTTTAATTTCGTATCCGAGTTTCGTATTCAAAATATTATTTGCAACTTGAACAACAGATGTTCACACATCACTGGCGAGTACGGAAACACTCGCACACATTTTTTTTTTGACGTGACAACGTCTAATAAATCGATGAACGCCGGCTGCACGCACGAAAAAAATGTCCCGTTACGCACATTGTCCCGTTACGCACATTGTACGCTTGCACCGCATCTATCTCTCTTCCACTCGATGGGAGCAACCATCGATTTGACTTTTTCGAGGCACATTAAACTTGAAACACTCCCATTCGTTTCCTACTTTTCCTATCATCGTCCTATCCTTAACAGAATAACACAGATTGGAAGAAGTTAAATAGCAAACATGTATAAAAGTTATAGTTAAAATAATCTCTTCGTTAAAGTAATAAACATATTTGAATTAATGAGTGCAAATAAAGGTAAATTTATCAATTAAATTGTAGATTTCATTTCACTCCTTCTTTGTATCCAAACAAAATAGTGATAATTCAATAAAAATGGTTCAATTTTATTCATAAATGAATGCAATCATTTCATCAATGTTTTGTTATTACGTCACGTTAATCTATCGTCCGTAAACCGACTTTACAGACAACCAATTTTTTTTTTTTGTTATCTTATCAAACCGTAAACAACATCAACCCTACTTGCTCACTGAGGTGTAATGAAGGATATCGTCCCAGGCACTGTCTCTCTGCCGGACCTGCTGAGTGCTGTACGCCTGACTCTGACGGGTGTAGTTATGCAGTTCGTCTCATGACAGCACCAAATAAACATATAGCCAGAATACGAATTTTGTTTGCATTATTTTGTGTTCAAGGGTAGGAGGAATCATTAAAAAGGCTGTTTATAACGTGAATATCTCCGGAATAATTTACGTTTAAAAGGTTTTTCGTATTTTGAACAAATATAACTTCTGGCTGCCACCCAGTATGATTAGGCATAGGAGCTTACTACTGAGACGCACTTAGTCTTCCCAAACACAATTTTTAGTTATGTTAGGAAAATAATTGCTCGACTCCGGCGATAGTTGGGGAGGTTGGAGACCGTGGGTTGCTGTACAACGCCACTGCTAGGTTAGGTTATGTTAGGCCTGGAACTCTGAGCAGTCATCGTCGCTCTTCATTCCTAGCGAATCCCTAGACATCCCTTCTTTGAGCCTTAGGGCGAGTGCACATATAGTTGACCGCGGAGAGTAGACGTTATTACTTTTCGTCAGTTGCAGAGTCACTAGGAACCAGGTCCTGGACAGGCATTTTAATGAAATGATTCCTTCGATGGTCATGTTGGTGAAAGAGAAGGGAATGAATGAGATGGGTGGATTAAAGATGAGGATAATAACTGAATTGCCGATGAATATGATTTATGTCTGGCTTAATGATGGATTACTAATGGATGAAAATAGTACCTAGCTGCAGTGATGTAGTGATTTAAATTATTTGATTTTGAGTTTGATTATGAATTCGAGATTGATTAATTTTAACTAAAAATTGCATTCAAATTAAATTGTCATCTGGAATATAGTGCGAAATATAAAGCGCCTCATACACTAGCGTATATGCTCGCCGATAGTCCGCCAGTGTCCGGCCTCTGTCAGACCGAGCATACTCACCCTCCGCGCCGGGCCCTGGACCGAGCATATCCGCCAGTGAGTGGCAGGTCCAAACATGCTCGCCCCGAGCCCACAGCGAGTGTGCTGTCTGTTGTCACATCATCATGTCTTATATTTACAATAAAGTTTTTAAGGAGGAGTACATAAATTTATATCGCAGTCTTCGACCAGTGTGGGATATATGGAATAAGGAATATGTCAGTAGGCATATCAAACGAGAGTTCCACGAACAGCTAGTGAAAAAAGCCAGAGAAATGTTTCCAGACACCGACGTCGACTTTGTGAAGGAAAAAAAATTGACAATAATTTACGTGCAAGCTTTCGTCGTGAACTGCGAAAAATTAAAACATCCAAAACAACAGGAAGTGGAAATTATGATCTTTACCAGCCGACATTCCGGTATTTTAATTTACAACATTTTACTGTTGACCAAGAATGTGTGCGCAAAGGAATTTAAGGCGATGTTGCAGAGACAAGGGGGGGGGGGGGGGGGGGGGGGTGGTCACGTCCCCCCCAATAATAAAAGTTTTTAATTTCGTCCCCTCCAATAATATATTTAGTTTCGTAGTTATATAAAAATATGATTTCTGTGATATAACCCATATGTTGCGCATGTTGCATTTAGTCCAATCGTGATAATGTGAGCACTTTTTAATTTGATCTTCGTGTAAAATAAAAATCAGGTCCGATATCGAATACAGATATGTTAACTGTTTTTTTACAAATTTGTTCTCTGAAAATATTTTTTAGAAAAAATAAATTATATATTGCATCCAACTATAATTAGAATATTTAGGAAAGAAAAATGCCTAAAAACCACCTTTCTGCACCTTCAAACCCCAAATTTTCCGGGGGGAGGACCCCCAGACCCCCCGCTTTTTTTTCCAGGGGATGGATATTCCTCAACAATTAAATCAATTGAAGTCCCCCCCCCCCCCCCCAAAAAAAAAATATTTATCCTTGCGACGCCCATGCAACAGCCCAGTAAGTGTAGATATTTATTTCAATACAAATACTATAAATATATGGCGGAGCAGGTCTTAGGAATAATTCGTCCAAGCAACTAAAGGGATACAGTACAGCTTTTAAAAAACATTCAACAAATAAAGAGATAAAACATTTGAGCACGCAAATGTTCATCAGCGTCTACGTTTCTATAGCTTCCAGCGATCGAGTGCTGGTGGACGTGAACGCATTCTATCGGTTATTCAAAGAACATGGCTCCACACAGTTTCGAGATAGAGCGCTGCTCGCAGTGCGAGAATGTCGATATGAGTTGGACGATCCCATACGAAAGCGCCACTGAACTATGGCCACAGCACTAGGAGACAGATGTAGAAGTGCGACTCTTACAAGTGAAACTGCAACCACTTTCGCGCGATATGTGGCGCTAACTGTTGGGAGAGCTCATAATTACTAGCAAAACAAAAAAAAAAACTCCAGTCAGATGTTTTAATACAAAGTATGGTAATTTATCTACTTGAAAAGTAATACAAATTTCAACACGGGGAAAAGTAATTAATGCTGTTTGTAAAAAAACGATCGTATTACATATAAATAAGAAGGAGATGCAAAATTCTTTGGTAAGCAACAAAATATGTGGCTACCAAAATAGAGTTAAATAAATTTACTGTTTTTTTTTGCCTGAAGGCCCATCTACAATTATCCTAACGTGTGTGTGGTCCGTGTCCTTATCCGAATGTGAGTGACGTCACATTGTCTCACCGAAAACTGCCCTGTCCACAATTGCGATGTCCGATGTCCGAATGTATTGATTTCTAAAGTTGTCACCAGAGCGCAGTAAATGTGCCAAACCAAATGTTTTTGTTTATTGTTTTGATGCTTTGTAGTTTGAGTTTGAACTTATGAAAGTTGTGGGAGTTCAATATTATATATTCCATTTCCGTCAATAACAAAAACAAACACCACGTTTTCAAACGTGAACCGGAGATTCAAATATCGTGAGTGTTCTATTCTTTTTCCGTGTCCGAAGTACACAGGTTGGGACAAAAAGTTCAAACTGACGAATGTCTTCGGACCAGGTAGGTTCGGACCTTCGCCCACTTGACGCATGACGTCAGAGGGTCACGTGGACCAATCAGCGACGAGTGTCCTTCGGACGCAGTTTAGGACATTGCTATTGTAGACGGGCCTTGATAATAGCTTATACATTACTTCTCACGAAATTCAGTTATGTTAGCAATAGATTACAAAAGCTACTATCTAGTGGATGGAACTTAAACTACTTCAAAAAAGTAGGTCTCAGTCTCGTCAATCCGAGTTTCTCCCCAATGACAATGTCGTCAGAAGAGAATAATGACATAGGCAAAGGACTACATGCGAGCATTATTTCACATATTATTTATGTTTAGCTTCATGTGATGAGCAAGTGAACATTACTTGATGCATATTGTGCACCAGCCATCAACTAATGGAATAGTTTTTCTTTTTTAATACTTACAAATAATTTAATTTTAGACGACTGAAAGATACAAACGGGACGTACCATTTAATTATGTCATGGAATTAGATAAAAACGGAACAGTCTGAGATAGCATAGTCTAAATATAAACTTTTATAAGTGACATGTTAAAAACAATATATTTTAGGCTATCTTTCCAACTTTATTTTTTGGAGAAAAGTATAAGCCATTGTTTTCCATAAATTACCTCTGTAACTCTTTTATTAAATATACTGGCCTTTAAAGGCCTGACCAGACAGAGCGCGTCCTGCGATCTCTGACCGCCGCAAGCAATGTCAGACAGCGCGCCGTCCTACCGCTGCGTGCCAGTCAACATCGCGGCGACCTTCGATCCAGTTGTAATATTTTACAAGAACGCGAGTGGTCGCCATGTCTTTCGAATAGGATGAGGCATTGATTTAAAAAGTGCGTAACTATCCTTTTGAAGTGTCTCGGCAACAGCGTCCAGTGCTGGAGTGGCTTGAAGTGGGGTGAAAAGCCCGCTGTTATGCTGGCAGCTGCTCCTTGTCTCTCGGATGTTAGCACTTGTTGTCTGAGATGCCTGTGTCCTGCCTTCTTGCTGGGCAGGGGAACAAGGAAGGGGAAAGGTCCTAGAGTGTAATCCTCGGAAGGCCGCTCCAGGAGAAGAGGCATGCTAGAGCGTAATCCGAAGGCCACTCCAGCGAATGATTCCAGAGCGTAATCCCGAAGGCCGCTCCGGAGGAAGGAGAGAGAGGAAGAGTGAGAGGGGAGAAGAGGAGATCAGTAAGTTTTTTTTAAATGAGGGACCCCCCAGGGGGTCCACCCTGCCAAAAAATTCCTGTCCTTTATTAGGCACAGTTGGGAAAATATACATACATGGAGGTAGACACTTGATACAATTAATAGGAAATACATTTACAGTTAATTTACAATACAATGGTTTGCCCGGAGGAAGCCTCGTCCAACTATTTGAGTCCTTGGAGGCTGGTGGTGATGTGTGGTGGTGTCGATTTTGTTGATGGTGGAGGTTCTGATGCTTCGGCGGTGAGGGGGGGCCCTTGGCTAGGCCCCGCCTGGTGTTCGGCGGCCGGGTTTGAGGTTGTCGGCGGTACGGGTCCGGTTGGTGGGCGGGTGATGTTATTATGTCCTCAGTGCTACGTGTAGATGTGCCGGATGCCGGTGTCATCCGTCAGCTCCCCCGGCATCGGCGGCCGCATCTACGTCTTAGGCATCACCCAGGGAGGAGGTGGGTTGTGGAGAAGAGGGGGCTTCTGGGTTGTGGAGCTTCGGGGGGGGGGGGGGTTCGCAAGGAGTCTGATGAGGGGGTGTAGGCTGGTGGAGCATTTTTTGAGAAACTTCTGGGTGATGTGGGATATGGTGTCTTGGATGGTGGGGAGTCCAGTAAGATCGAGGAGATGATGTCTGAGGGTGGCGCGTGGGAGGCCGAGGATGAGGCGTGTTCCTAGGAAGAAAGTGTGGATGATGGGACAGAGGTTGTAGAGTAAGGAGTGTGCCCAGGTAGGGCAGGCGTAGGTGAGATGGGGCATGACATGGGACCGGTATACTGTGATACAGTTGGGTAGGGAGGTGCCGGATGCTGGGCGAAGGATGGGGGCCAGTTGCCCCATGACAGCGCGGGTTTTGGTTTTAATGGAGTCAAGATGTGTAACGAGGGTGATTTTGGTGTCGAGAGTTACGCCAAGGTAGTGTGCGGTAGGGGACCATGGGATGATGTGGTTGCTGATTTTGGGTGGGTGGTCTTGGGTGGGGTGGTGCCGGGAGAAGAGGATGGAGGAGGTTTTGGTTGGGTTAATCGCGATGCAGTGCGCAGGGAATTGTGTTTGGAGGGAGTTGAGTCCGCGACTGAGGCGGCCCGCGAGCATCTACTCGGACATGGAGGAGGCGAGGATGCAGGTGTCGTCCGCGTACTGGACGAGGTAGGTGCCTGGAGGTGCTATGAGGTCGGCGATGTGGAGTGCGAACAGGAGGGGACTGAGGATGGCACCCTGTGGGATGCCAGCGAGGATGGGGCGGGGCTGGGGAGTGTCCCCTCTAGTCTCACCCTGAAAGACCGATCCTCCAGGAAGGAGCAGAGGAGGCAGACCAGGTGGGGGGGGGATGTCGGTGGGGGGGATGTCGGTGACAGAGAGTCGGTGAATGAGCTGGGCGTGCGGGACGGAGTCGGAGGCTCTGGCTAGATCGAGGAGCACCATTCCCGTGTGTTGCCATCTGGAGAATCCTTGGACCACCAAGAGCTCCACACGGGCGATGGCGTGGGAAGTGGAGTGATGTGGGCGGAATCCAAATTGGTGATTGGGGAGCAGGTTGTGGGTAATGACTGATGGTAAGAGGCGCTGAAGGATGGTGCGCTCAGCGATCTTGGACAGGATGGGCAGGAGTGAGAAGGGACGATAGGATGAGAGGAGGGTGGGTGGTTTTCCGGGCTTGGGGATGGAGCAGACTATGGCCGACTTTCAGGGGGAGGGGATGTGGCAGTAGAGGAACATGGCATTGAGGATCTTGGTGAGAAGGACGATATCTTTGCGGGGGAGTTGTAGAAGTAGGGGCGCAGGGATGGATTCGGAGCCAGGAGCGGCGGAGATGCGAAGGCGAGAGATAATAGACCGGATTTCTTTGGATGTGATGAGTGAGAATGGGGGGTGGGTGGGAGAAGGGGTAGTGTGGTGTGTAGGGAGGGGCGAGAGGCCACCTCGTCTGATGAGTCTGAGGATAGGGCGATGTTGGCAGCAGGGGCGAAGGTGGAGTGGAGGAACGTGGCTACGGCCTTGGATCTATCCGCGGTAGTCTCCGCGACTCTGTCGGGAGTCGTGATGTGGGAAATTGTAGTGGGGGCAGACTTGAGGCGGCCGAGGTAGGACCAGAGAGATCCGGTGTTGGCAGAGAGTGAGGCGAGGTGCCGAGTCTCCTGCTGGGCTTTCCACTCCCTCACCAGCCGGTGGCACCAGCCCCACAGCACAAGGTAAACTCTCTTGAGCAGCGGGGACCCGTCAGCCTGCCAACGGGCTCGGAAGCGGTTCCGCCGGGAAAGGGCGTCGTGTAGGGGTTGGGGGAAGGGGGTGATGGCAGTGCGTGGGGCGGTCAGGGGGATGTGGGCTTGGGTGATGGAAGTGATGGCTTGAGTGAGGATGATGGTGTGAGCATCGATGTCGGCTGGGGAGTGGAGGTGTGTGGATAGGGGTTGGTGGTGTTGAAGTCCCCAGCCAGCACGACGTGAGCATCGAGCCGGCCGAAGGCAACAACATCGGCGGTGGGGAAGGGATGTGGTGGTGGGAGGTATAGGGAGATGAGAGTGAGGGAGTAGGGGCCACCGTGCAGCCTCACAGCAACAGCCTCAGTCGCGGGGGAGAGTTGGACGTTGCGGCAGTGGTGGGAGATGCAGGAGCAGAGCAGGACTGCCTCTCTACCACCCCTGCCATCGCGGTTGGCGCGGTGGGTAGCAAATCCTGGGATGTGGAGTTGGTAGTAAGGGGTTAGCCAGGTTTCAGAAAGGAACACGGCATCGGGGGAAAGAGTTTGGATTATCAGGTATAATTTCACAAAGTTAAGTGCTGGGAATGGTGCGTCTCAGTGTGTGTGATGGCCCCCCCAAGGGCATCCCAATTCGATCACGCAAATTCTTTCCCGTGCGGCCTGGGGCCTTAATTAAAGGGGAAAACTGCATGAGTGCATCAAAGTCGTAATTAATTATAAAATGTGCAACGAGGGGAGTGTTTGAATAATAAGCGAACAGTCGCGAACTTGAGCCCCACTTTTGAATGTGTTATCGGCTAATTGTGTGGCCACAAATTCAATAGACACAGAACCAGTTGAGAGTAGCCTTAAATCTAATTAAAACAAGAGTGAAATGTAATAAGCAGGTAAGTTTTCCAGTTTATATTGTATAATGGTAAATTCGAGATTTTGCGCGAGGGAACAATGACTACCTCCCTGGCGCCATGTTCCCCTGGCAGTTCTTCGCGGCTCGCGGCCTAGGGCGGACGTGTTTGTCCCGCGGAGTGTCATCACCTTTGTCTCACTGATCGTCATACTGGTAATTATTTAATTCTTCAAAACCTTTTTCAGTCACCCTCCGCGAGTCCCTAGACCAAGTACGGTGCAGGGCTTAACCTGGCCGCTTTTCATTTAACTTCCGTGACGCGTACATGTCGCCACGCGAGTAACAGCATAACGGACCTGGCCGACTCCAGACCACAGAAATTTTTCTAAGACAACCGCGCAAACGCCTACCGGTCACAAACTTTAGTAATTAGCGAACAGTGAAGTGTCAACTTAATTATAATTTACGGGGCTGGCCGACTCCAGCCGAGACACAACGTATAACTGCCGCTAAGGAACGTGGACAATTAGCGTAAGCAGAGTAGGTGCTCTGCCTTGTACTTTATTTGAATTAACGTGTCAGTGTAAAGTGTTAGTGCAACATGTCGAATATAATTGTGTACTTTGTAAACAGTGTTTGCGGCATCGCAAAATAAAGTGAAACGCACAGAGTGTAATAAAATCCACCAATGGGATCTTGCCGTCAATTATTTCACTCAAACCAGTAATCACCTCAACCGACCCTCCGGATATGGTGTGTTGCAAACCAACTCACAGCCTACGGACCTAGTATACACACACTGGGGCCAACGAACCACACCCTGATCTACCACCCCGTGTCTTCAACAACGGCTAGACACACGGGCTAGCCTGGCGCCTACCTGGTAAATTCGGCATAGAAACAACTCACTATACACTAGGTCCTCCCTGGGTTGCGACCACAAAAACCTGCCGTCCGCCGCGGTCTCGTGTTCGAGATCGGGCGCAGGTCCTAGCGGGGTGGCTGGCTTTCTTAGAGATTTCTGTTCCGGGAGGGCGCCAGGCTAGCTCGGTGTCTAACCGTGTGATGGTCGTGGGTTCGTTGCCCCAGCGTGGTCCGCTAGAACCGTCGGCGGTGATGGAATTTGTTTCCTGATTAGGTTGGGTTGTTTAGGTTAATTTACATACACTGTTCGGGTTGTTCTACGGGTCGCACGTCGCGCACGGGGGGTGCGGGGTGGACTTTTTATTGTTCACGATTGACACTGGTTCATTACATTGGGTGCGAGGTTTACTCGGCGGTATATGACTGCCAATGAGGCGTCGGAACACGTAGAAGTTTTGATTACACTATTATTACAATTACACTTGATAAAACGGCACTCTGTGGTGCTTTTACGTACACGATTACACTGCACACGTTATCTGAGAGGGACACCTGCGTGCCTCTACATGCGTTTACAATTGACGCGGCTGGGTTAGGCCCTACACCGGAAAAGGACCGGGCGCACACGGTGAGTATTAAAAAAAAGGTTTTGGTTGTGACTATAATTACCAGATGGACGTTCGGTGAAACAAAGAGATGCTGGCTCCCCGTGGGACATGCGTCCGTCCCGGTCCGCGAGTCGCGCTGTACTGTCGTCCTGCCCTGGCGCGAGGGGAGGGGTGAGCTCCCTGTCGCGCCAGAGTTTCTAAAGTTCCGTTATTCGTAAAAATCTATATAATTAACTAATTTTAAGTGGCTCTAAATTCACATAATAAAACTTAATGATTAACTTAATCTCTATATATGTTTTAGAATTGACATTTAATAAGTTTGTCTAAAATAAGTTTGAATATTAGAGTCAAGCTGGAGACTGTCTGTTTCTTGAAAACTACTCCAGTGGCGAACGATAATGCTAATTTGGGGTGGTTTGAATTACGTCACACGTTTCACTACTGAATTTAGGCTGAAGGCCGCAAGGGTTGCACTCACAGCTGTTTTAGTATAAAACTACACGTGAGTGACCCGGGCACACCTACGTCGCACTTTATTAATTAGGGGCTTTTGTTTGTTTTTGATTACGTTATTATTGTGTGGGGAATTTTGTAGGCACGGGAAGTGTGTTGCATGCGTAATTAAAATGGTCCGCTATTCTCTACCTTGGGGCTGCAGTCCGCTCACTTGACTCGGGTGGGCCATGGCTAGGGGTGCTTTCCGTTAGCGGAGCCGAGTACTGGCGGGTGCAGGTTGGGCTTTGGGGTGGCCTTCGGCCGTACGATGTCAAACCCAGGTGATGGCATATGTTTACTTATATCTACCTAATTATTGGTGTAATTGGTGTAATTGTCGGCAAATCTTTCGCGCACTTGGAATGCTGCACTATGTGATCTTCTGTTAGTTGGTGTTATGTCTGACAATCCGCGAATAGGTTGCTGGTCCTCATAGTTATTATGTCGGGAGCTACAAGTTTCGTACTGTTCCTCAGAATATAATTATGCAAGCAGCAAGTAGCTTTGACAATGTGCACAACAGTGTTTACGTCTAATTCAATAGGCCAAAAAAATACTCTCCAATTTTGAGCTAGTATGCCGAAGGCATTTTCGACTACACGCCGTGCTCTGCTAAGACGTTTTTGAATTTTTTTTTGGCATGCCAGCAATTGTAGCTCTTGGAAAATGACGTATTATATACATCTGCAAAGCGAAACCTTCGTCACCTATGGAAACATGGGGAATAGGTGGACTCATAGTTCCTGGAAGTGGTTTTGGTGGCAGAATAGTTTTTCCATGAACGAATTATCTATAGACAGTTGAACATTCAAAATACCACTGTCACTATGCCTTCCGTACCTGCCAATATATATGATAAACTTGTAATATTGATCAACTATAGCTAGCAGGACAATAGAAAGATAATGTTTATAGTTGAAAATTATACTTACTAGATTCACAGTAGCTCCTTAAATGTTGATAAAGTTCTTATTACGAGGGAAGATTGCAAATACACATATTACACAGTCAAAGTTAACTAAATCGAAAACACGTTTATTCAAGTGTTAGTACACCATGACACTAAAGGCTTTCCAGAAGCCCTAATGAAACGACGGCGAACTGTCGTCGAAGCCTGAATAAATGCGTAAGTCTCAAGTCCGCTGCCCGAGTACTTGAACATTAAATTTACGTAATATGCCGAAATATCCCTGTTGGGATTTAAATAATTAAGCGAAAAGTCGCACGTAATAACATACGGCTAAGTGGGGTCGGGCGCAGAGCTAATTGAAAAAGATTAGGTAAACTTACGACTATGGCGATGAACTGAAAAAGTGGTGCGAAAACTGTAGGCTCTGCGTTCACAGAGCGACCGACCCCTGTGAGCTCCCGGCGGCAACTGCCGCTAAAGCACCGCGTGACCTCATGCCAAGACACGTGTAGCGCAGGAAAACAGCCACGACCAGTTTTGGACTTAGTTGTAAATATTTTGTGATATTACATGATTATTTTAATATTGCACATAATTCACATATTACTTCAGTATCTTTTAATTGTTGAGGAATTACTTATTTTATTACACACTAGCGCATTGCCACACCCGGCCGGGCGCTTTGGTCGACTTGCTGTTCATCGCAGAACACTTCAACTCACACGACAGACATCACGCACGGGAGTGTTCGTTGCACATACGAGTAGGTGTTGTTGGTACGTAATGGTTACACGAACCCCGCTACTTCTAAGAAAATTTACGTGATTTTAGTATTGTTCGAAATCTCAGGGTAGGTTCGGCCTTGTGGCTAGAGGTAGTGGTTCGACACAGTAGGGCACCCCGAGCTGTTTAGGCCACTCGGGACGCCTGAAATGAACAAGAAAATACCGGCTGATGTCTGATTAATTTATCACGGCACAGACCTATACATAGTGCTGCCTGTCCTGGCCGTAACGGTTGTCCCGAATTGAATTGTCACACGCGAGACCACTCAGTGCTGGCTCACGATTTTATTCCCCGGTGAGGTCATACACTTGGACACGATGTGGTGATTACAAAAACAAACCCTAACATGACATACTATAATCCTGAATAAAAATTACACTTCAGAATTACAAATTACGTAGTACACTGGACTAAGAACACGTAGGCCCGTAACTCCGGCTACGCTACCTGAATCTTATGCCTGTCCCAGAAAATGACGCTTTGCCGTCACCCGACCTCTGTGAAAGGCCCGAGGGGTACGTGACGGGCGCTACGGGCGTCGCGATGCTGTTGTTGTCAGGAGGGGCGTCAGGCTAGTGGGCTGCTAGGCCGTTGATGTTGGGTCGTGGGTACTCTGCCCCCGCATGCCCCGCCAGGTACACGGCTTAATCTAACCTGAATGGTTCTCCCTTGGCTGTGAAGGCCACTCGGCTGTGTGGAGGACGGGACAGATAATTATTGTACACGAGTTGGTGAGAATTACCTTTAATTTAGTCCCGCTACAAAAACTCTCACCAACACTTGGCAACGTCTAGCGATTACCCAATTAAAAAAAAACACAACACTACGCAACACTAATGGTTACCGCGGCAGTCTCGCGGGACGTGGGTCGATGCTCGCTGGAGACGGCCGGCGCCGAATGTTAACGGGTGCAGGGGGGGCTCGATTAGCGGGCTCCTAAGTTCGGAGAAACACTTACGTGAGTGCAGCCGGCAGGCATATGCACGGCGTCCTTAATTAAAAATACTCTCGCTGGAGTCAGCCAGTACCGTAAGTTCCGTGATACGATACGCAGCGCGTTATCACACTGAAGACAGTCGCGATAGGCCCGGTTCCGCAAAATACGCGCCGAGTCGACGTGGGCAGCGGTGAATTAATAAAAGGATTTAAATTTGAAGCTGTAGTGCAGAATAAAAATAATCAATGAAACAAACTTGAACGCTGCCCACGGACACACGTCTGTTCCCGACGCGGAGTGGTTGGAGACTGCCGAACATGGCCACCTCGCAAGGAAGAGAATCTTTCTCTTCTTTGTCATTGGCACAAAAAACTTATAATAATTTAATTGGTTATATGATGAGTAAAAAACATGCTCTCAAAACTTTGCACCTGGTAAATATTTGCCTAAAGCTTAACAATTGTTTTAATTGATTTATTAATTAAAAAAGCGGCACCAAGTTGGCGACTGTAAATTTAACTACAAATTGTCTCAATGTGCACCGTTTGAGTTTGAATTCCCTTAGTTTGGCTATACCACTATCATAGGCCAATTAATCAAGGCCAGTAGCCGCTGTGGCTAGTAACGAGGATTGTTTTCTGTTCCGTGCGAGCCATGCACACACGGAGTCTCTACGACGCACTTGCTTACTGCATGTGATTACTTAAGTTCGTCCTAATGCCTCATTTGGGATTTGTTTTCTGTAGTCGAGCCCCCGGGGTTTCATGTCCTGTTGTTTAATTCAGTTAATCGAGGTCATGCTCGGGGCGCTCGAACGACTCAATCCGGCTGGGCAAGGGGCGCGCTCCGAAAATGGGATATGGTACTGGCGGTGCGGAGCACGGGTTTAATGGCCATGGTCGGTACGTCAGCGTTAGTAAGTTTGAATGTACGTGTTGCCTACTGGCTGCCCCGTGCGGGCTGAAACTAGTTAGCCGGTTGGCTATGTTATCGCGTTGCCGTCACCCGTCCCTTTGGAATAGTTACAGGGGATGCCTAGCGGGCTAAGGGCGTAGCTTTAGATTCGTTGTCCGGTGGGCGCCAGGCTAGCTTGGAAGAACTATACTGTGAGGAGGTTCGTGGGTTCGCTGCCCCAGCGTGCCCCGCTAGGTACGTCGGCTTACGGTGGTGATTGGCTTACTGAGTGGATACAGTATGCGCCCTAGGCAGTGTAGGAGACTGCATACCTATGCAGGTGACACTGAAATTACACACGAGTTGGACTGAATTACTTTAATAATGCGCCGTTATGCACGATTGACACACAGCACTGGTACACGTTTATGACATATCACTACATAGCACTACATGATTCCGTTACTCAACTACCCTAATCTCCGCGGCAGTCTCGCGGGTCGGGATGGTTACCGGAGGCGGCCAGTACCGTGAGTTAACCCGTGACACGGTTGCGCGGGGTGTTTGTTAAGGCGGTCGGGATAGGCCCGGCTCTGCCGAAAATGGTCCGGGGACACGTGAGCAGCGGTAAAGCGAGGTTGTGATATATTTACGTACTGAACATAAGACTTATCGGTGCACTTAAAATGTAAGCTACTCACGGGACACACGTCCGCCCCGGCCGCGAGTGTTCGAAGACTGCCGAAGATGGCCGCCACACGGGGGTGGGAGGACTAGTCCGTCCCCCCCCCCCGTGCCGCGCTCCAACACCTTTATTTTATCTTAAAGTTATAATTTTATATAATACATCCTTCCAGGTACATGATTAAAAATTAGTACCTGGAAACTGTTTACTGAGGGCTTAATACTTCTATCACTAATAATTAACTGTTTGAAAATATAGTCACATGGAACACTGTTGTTTACAAGCATTAACACTGATGAGATCCTGGATTTCATTTAATGTGCCGTCGTCCGGGGTCTCGGGCTCGAGTCCCGGTGTGGCTCCTAGTGGGAAAAGGCGGTTCTTGATATGTGTTGTCCGGGTGGGCGCCAGACTAGCTCATTTCTAGTCGTGAATTTGGGGTCGTGGGTGTATGTGCCCCTGCGTGGCCCACTAGGGCCGGCGGCGGTGTTGCGTGAGATGGTTTTAAATAAGAGACGTGGAGTTGAGGTGGCGGTGTCGTACCTTTTATTCTGAGGAGCGAGTCGTACACAATACAACACTCTACAGAGGTCCCCGGGGGGGGGGTTTACTCGTTATTCCGTGGCGCCGTATTGTTTGTGTTCCGTGTTACGCGGGCCTCGGACGCTGTTACGTCTCATACGTCTCATTGGGTACGCGGGTAACGTAATTTCGTAACACAAAGGCGGGACACAAAATACACTGAATTAAGGGGGCGCGCACAAGTTACGTGGCACTCGTTACTCGGGTAACGTAAGTTAGCAATACAAAATACGGGACACAAAAATACACTGAATTAAGGGGGTGCGCACAAGTTACGTGGCACTCGTTACTCGGGTAACGTAAGTTAGTAATACAAAATACGGGACACAAAAATACACTGAATTAAGGGGGCGGACGGTTGGAGACGGCCAATCCCGTATGCAAATGTCTCTGCGCGGGTGTTGTGCCCACTGTGGTGAAACACGCACCGCAATTAAGTTTGTCCAAGTTCCCTTGCGGGTTTGTGGTCAGCGCCGTGCGCGTGACCTTAAGTAAAATTCTGTAAGTTGCGGGAGACGGCCCGTGCCGTATACTGAAGATCAGCCCCGCTGACCAAGTGTGGTGCGGGGTGTCTTTAAATTGATGTGGTCGGATTAGGTCCTGGACCGAAAAAAGGGACCGGGTACTCACGGAGAAGTTAAGCAAAAAAGGGGTTCTGTTAATTAGTGACTATATTTACCGGACGTTACTTTCGATGAAGACAAAGGATGTTGCCTCTCCGTGGGACGTAGGTCCGCCCCGGTCCGTGAGCTGCGCTGAACTGCCGAACTGGCATGGCGTCCGAGGGAGGCTCGGCCTCTCTCGCGCCAGGCGTGACCTCATTACGCTAGACTCCAAACGGGTGTGTCTGGAAGAGACTTTATTGTCGCTAAAATCCTAATTTAATGTTCCAGGAGGAATGGGTACGGTTCTTCTCTTGTCTACTCAGGTTTTCGCGGTTTTGCCTTTAATTGCTGTTCGGCTCGCCTGACTCGGGTGGGCCATGGCCAGGGGTGTGTTCCGTTAGCGGGAGCGTATACTGGCGGGTGCAGGTCGGGCTCTGGGGTGGTCGTCGGCCAGACGACGTCAAACGCCCCCCCCCCCTGCGAAACCCGACCTTGCGCCGCTTATGGTCCCGCTAACATGGGGCCACCCCTAGCTCCGGCCGCTCCATCCCAGCATGGTTCGCGGCTCAGCAGCTGGTCGGCTCCGCGTACCGGACCCGGTGATCGTGGCTGACTGGGCCAGCGTGCGCGCCGCCCCGGTTGCCGTCGTGGCAGGCATGCCGGGGGCGGCGTCGTGGCGCCGGTGTGGGATCAGCGGCTGGTAGGGCCAGCGCACTGGACCTGGTGATCGTGGCCGACTGGGCCAGCGTGCGCGCCGCCCCGGTTGCCGTAATGGCAGGCGTGCCGGGGGCGGCGGCGTGGCGCCTGTGTGGGGTCAGCGGCTGGTAGGGCCAGCGCACTGGACCTGGTGTTCGTGGCCGACTGGGCCAGCGTGCGCGCCGCCCCGGTTGCCGTCGTGGCAGGCGTGCCGGGGGCGGCGTGTGGTGCCGGTGTGGGGTCAGCGGCTGGTAGGGCCAGCACACTGGACCCGGTGATCGTGGCTGACTGGGCCAGCGTGCGCGCCGCCCCGGTTGCCATCGTGGCAGGCATGCCGGGGGGCGTCGTGGCGCCGGTGTGGGATCAGCGGCTGGTAGGGCCAGCGCACTGGACCTGGTGATCGTGGCCGACTGGGCCAGCGTGCGCGCCGCCCCGGTTGCCGTAATGGCAGGCGTGCCGGGGGCGGCGGCGTGGCGCCTGTGTGGGGTCAGCGGCTGGTAGGGCCAGCGCACTGGACCTGGTGATCGTGGCCGACTGGGCCAGCGTGCGCGCCGCCCCGGTTGCCGTCGTGGCAGGCGTGCCGGGGGCGGCGTGTGGTGCCGGTGTGGGGTCAGCGGCTGGTAGGGCCAGCACACTGGACCCGGTGATCGTGGCTGACTGGGCCAGCGTGCGCGCCGCCCCGGTTGCCGTCGTGGCAGGCGTGCCGGGGGCGGCGTCGTGGCGCCGGTGTGGGATCAGCGGCTGGTAGGGCCAGCGCACTGGACCTGGTGATCGTGGCCGACTGGGCCAGCGTGCGCGCCGCCCCGGTTGCCGTAATGGCAGGCGTGCTGGGGGCGGCGGCGTGGCGCCTGTGTGGGGTCAGCGGCTAGTAGGGCCAGCGCACTGGACCTGGTGATCGTGGCCGACTGGGCCAGCGTTCGCGCCGCCCCGGTTGCCGTCATGGCAGGCGTGCCGGGGGCGGCGTGTGGTGCCGGTGTGGGGTCAGCGGCTGGTAGGGCCAGCGCACTGGACCTAGTGATCGTGGCCGACTGGGCCAGCGTGCGCGCCGCACCGGTTGCTGTCGTGGCAGGCGTGCCGGGGGCGGCGTCGTGGCGCCTGTGTGGGGTCAGCGGCTGGTAGGGCCAGCGCACTGGACCTGGTGATCTTTGCCGACTGGGCCAGCGTGCGCGTCGCCCCGGTTGCCATCGTGGCAGGCGTGCCGGGGGCGGCGTCGTGGTGTCGGTGTGGGGTCAGCGGCTGGTAGGGCCAGCGCACTGGACCTGGTGATCGTGGCCGACTGGGCCAGCATGCGCGCCGACCCGGTTGCCGTCGTTGCAGGCGTGCCAGGGGCGGCGTCGTGGGGCCTGTGTGGGGTCAGCGGCTGGTAGGGCCAGCGCACTGGACCTGGTGATCGTGGCCAACTAGGCCAGCGTGCGCGCCGCCCTGTTTGTCGTTGTGGCAGGCGTGCCGGGGGCGGCGTCGTGGCGCCTCCTAGCTCCGGCAACAGCTCCACCCGGGTGGTGCTCGCGGTGGCCGCAGTTGGTAGGGCCCGAGCACCTGTCCCGGGTCGTCTCACGCCGAACATCCGGGGGTCGACTCGTGGAGATGGCCTTGCGGCTGACAGGCTCTGCGCCCTGGTCCCAGGTCGTAGTCGGCTAGGTGAACTGGAGGTCTGTGGGCCCGTCGGGGTCGTTCCGCGGGCTCGCTGGCGGGTTCGCTTGTCCCCAGTCGATGTCCCGGTCCGCGGAGGTACTCCTTCGGCGGCGGTTGGCAGTTCGTGGACTGGTACGGAGTCCGTTCCCATTCGGGTATGGCGGCTGATGCTGAGGCGGCGATCTCCGGGTCGGTCTCTCCGTGTTGCGTGACGATCGGCGTTGGCCCGTCGTCGTTGCCCGCGTCGGATTGACCTATGCTGTGCGACAGCTCGGCGATCTCCACGGCCTCTGCTTCATCGCCCCGTGGGTATTATTGCGGTGGGGGGCTCTCGTACACCCCGCTCCCCTCCCACGGTTCCACTGCCGTCTCCGGTGCGTCCTCGTGGACCTCTTCCGGTTCGTCTGGCACGTCGTGGGCGGGGTCGCCCCCGGTGTCCCCCGTGGCCGTGCTAAGGGCGTAATCGTCGAGGTACGTGGGCGGGCGCCGCCACCGCCGTGGTCGTGGCCTCGCCTCGTTGTCTGACGCGGCCTCTGCGGGTGATGTCCTGGGCGTGTCCGCGGGTTCGTCTCGGGGCCTTTTGGACGTGGTGTTCGTGAACACCAGGGTGCGGTAGGGGCGTGGTTCGGGTCGGCTTCTAGCGGGGGTCGCTTCTGGCAAGTCGTCCTCTTCCTGGACGGCGTCGCTCTCCGGCGTACGGCGTCCGTTTTCGTCCGGAGTGGGGGGTCCTGCGTCTCCGTCTGGGTTCCTCTCCCCAGGTAGGGCGGTGAGCTGGATGTCGTCCCTGTGTACCTTCTTCAGGCGCCGTTCCTCCGTGCGGACTAAGTACGTCGTCCTGCCTAGTCATCGCCGTACCGTGTATGGCCCGCCCCAGCGCGGGGCCAGTCCCGCACAATAGTTGCGGGGTGCGGCTGAAAGTGGGTGTAGTCGCGCGAACACCTGATCGCCGACCTGCACGGCAGGTGGAGGATGATCTGTGGTTGGGGTGATCCAGTTGGCGTACCTCTCCTGCCTACGTCTTGCCTCGTCATGCAGAGTCACCCGTCGTTGGTCGCGTTCCTCCATCGTCGCGTCGGGGTGTGGAGTGCCGTGTGTGGCCCATTCTCCCGGTAAGGGCAGGTTGTGGCCCTGTATCATTTCGGCCGGTGTGCGGCCGGTTGCGGTGTTGGTGCGGCGCCGTACACAGAAGAGGGCGTCAGCCACGTGTAGGTCCCACTGCGTGTGGTCCGCCCCCAGCCGGATCCGGAGCTGTGCCTTCAGTTCCTGGTTCCAGCGCTCTGTCGGGTTCGCTCTCGGATGGTAGGCGGGCGTCGTGTGGTGCTCGATCTGGTGTTCGTCGCACCAGCCCTTCCAATCTCGCCCCAGGAACTGACTGGCGTTGTCCGTCAACACCGACTGGGGGTATCCCCAACGTGACAGGAATTCCCTGGTCAGCAGGCTGATGATGGTAGGTGTGCGCACGTTCCCGCATGGATACGCCTCCGTCCACCGCGTGAAGAGGTCTGTCACGACGAGAAGGAAGCGTTTGCCGCGCGGCGTGCGGGGGTAGGGGCCCATCACGTCTAAGGCTATCGTTTGGAAGGCGGTGGTGGGTTCCCTGGGTCGTTGTTGCTCCTCGCCGTCACGCCGCCTCGCTTTCCTCGCCTGACAGATCTCGCATTCGCGCACGTACGTATGTACGTCGTGCGTGATGCGGGGCCAGTGGTAGTGCCGGGTGACTTCTCGTCGTGTCTGATCGGTCCCCGGGTGTCCAGCGAGGTCGTGGTCGTGGAAGAACCGAAGGACCGCTTCTCGGGCTTCCGTCGGGACGTAGGTCCTCCAGTCCTCCTGGTGTCCGGGTGTGTGAGTCTGAATCAGGCCGTCTTGCACGCGCCACGCCTCATGTCCGGCGGTCGCTTGCTGGCGGCGTCTTGCCGCGTCTATTGACGTTTCCTGTGCTCGACGTACCCGGTCCTGGACGTCGGCCACGGTGTTGGGTGGGTCTTCGTCCCCGTCCGCGTCGGCCGTGATGCGCGCGCATGCCGAGTCGTGCGATGCGTGTCCGTGTGGTGTGTCCGGGGGTAGAATCTCCTCCCAGTCGTCCTCGTCCGTCAGCTCTGTTCGGGCGTCGGGTTCCCGCGACAGTAAGTCGGGGAGCTGGTTCTCTGAGCCGGGAACGTGCTCGACGTCGAAGTCGAACGACTGGAGGAATAGCGCCCATCGTATGAGTTTGCCTTTACGCCCCTGCATCGTACGCAGCCAGGTGAGGCAGCTGTTGTCCGTCCTCAGTGTGAAGCACTTCCCCTCCAGGTGGGGCCGGTACTTTTTCATGGCCCAGACTACGGCTAGGCACTCTTGCTCGTTGCTGTGATACCGGCGTTCGGCCGGTCCGAGCTTTGCGCTAGCGTAGTCTATGACCTCGCGGACCCCGTTCGGGCCGTGTGGAAAAGCACCGCGCCCACACCGAGTGCGCTGGCGTCGGTCTGGAGGTAGAGGCGGCGTCCGGGGTCTACTCGTGTGAGGGTGTGACAGCGAGTGAAGGCGGCTTTTATTTCTTCAAAGGTGCGTTGCGCGGGTTCGCCCCAATGGTACCGTGCCCGTGGTGACAGGAGGTCGGTCAGCGGTGCGATGGTACGGGAGAAGTCGGGGATGTACCCCCTGAGCCAGTTCACTAGGCCGATAAACCGTTGGAGTTGCTTTCTCGTCCGCGGTGGTGCCGCTTCAGCGATCTTGCGCAAGTGAACGGGTTGGGGTCGGTTGCCAGCCGCGCTTACAAGGTGGCCCAGGAATTCGACCTCCTGGGTCCCTATATGACACTTGTGGTGTGCGGCCGTTAGATGGTGTGTGGCCAAGCGTTCTAGGACCAGCTCCAGGTGTCTGGCGTGGTCCTCCCACGTCTCGGAGAAGACGATCATGTCGTCGAGGTACGCGATCGCGAACCGGCCCAGGTACCCCTCCAACACTCGGGTCATCATTCCCTGGAACGTGGCCGGTGCACACTTTAGCCCAAAAGGCATGGCGCGAAATTGAAACTTCCGCCCGTCTGGTATCGTGAACGCGGTTTTTCCCCTGTCTTCCGCTCGTATGGGCACTTGCCAATACCCAGCCTTCAGGTCGAGCGTACTGAAGACTTTCGCGCGGCCGAGTCCGGCTACGGCGGCGTCGACGCTGATTTGAGGTGGGGGTGATATAATCGTTATCGCGTTTAACGGCCGAAAATCGACGCAAAAGCGTAGCGAACCGTCTTTCTTTGGGGCTAACACGACGCAAGCATTGTAATGACTGTTGGACGGTTCGACTACCCCGTCGCGAAGCATGTCCGCCACCTGCTCCCGGATGGCCCTCTGCTCCCGGAACCCGTAGCCTCTCGGGGCCTCGTGTACTGGGTTGTCGTGGGTGGTCGGGATGTGGTGTTCGGTGATGGTGGTGCGCTTCAGTGGGTCGGCTACCGCGAAGAAGTCCTGTCTTTCTGCCAACACGCGTTCCACTGCTGTTCGGTACTCGTGGGGGACGTTGTGGCGGAACTGGTCTAAGGTTACCTTCTCCCCCTGACTCTCGGGGGTAGTGCCTATGGCGTACACCGTGAGTCGCTCGCGGGTGCCAATGTAAACTCGTCTGGGTTTCATTTCGATCACCGCATCTTGTCTCGCTAACCATGGTTGGCCTAGTACTATCCCTTCGTGTAAGTCCTCTACCACCAGGGCGGTTACTGTGGTGACGTCGTCCCGAATGCGTACCTCGAGTTCGGCTTGCCCCACTGTCGTTCCCGGCTGTGTGCTGGTTGCCAACCGCAATTCGGCTTGGTGGGGCTGCAGCGCGCTGGGAGGTACCAGGTGGGGGGCCACGAACACGTGGCTCGCGCCCGTGTCTACCAGGGCCGCCGTGGGTCGTCCGTTGACTTCCACTGGGATGCGGAGTAGGCCATCGCGTGGGCGGACTAGCTGGTTTAGCTGCGGTGTGGCTGTCTCCGCGGCGGGTGTGGGTTGGCTCGGGTTGCTCGGAGGCGCGGGTTTTACCGCTGTGCCCCCGGGTGGGCGTTTCCCGACATGTTGGTGACGGGTGGTGTTTGCCGGCGTGAAGGGCAGTCGACATGCCAGTGGCGGGTACCTGCGGGGCAGCCCAACTGGCATCGCGGTAGTGGGGGTTCCTGTTGTGTTGATGTCCTATCGGGCCTACCGGGTGGTGGTGCGTCCTCGATGGCTCGTCGCGGGTAGTCGGGTGGGTAGCCCTCTGCTTCCCGGTTCTGGACACTGGCTATTCTCTGACCCATTGGGCGTCTGACCAGGCCCCGGTTCGTGTTTGGGGGGTCGTAGTGCCGCAGTCCCCGGATGTTCCGTTCCGTGTCTATGGCTTGTCGGACGTAGTCCTCGACTTCCTCTGCGCGGGAACACCGCATGAACGGTTGCAGTTCATTGTATAGGAGGGTGGTTATGGTTGCGAGCGCGGCGGTTGGTGCGGCGCCGGGTGCCACTCGGTTGAACAGCTGCATTTTCTTGGCCAGAAACTGTTCAACTGGTTCGCCGTCGCGTTGGCGTTCGCCATAGAACTGCGTAGTGCATTGGACCAGTGCGTGGTCCGTGTCAAATCGGCGGTTGAATGACGTTGCAAACTCCTCCCAGGGCATGCCGAAGCGTCCCCAGATGCTCCACCATTGGCGGGCGGTCCCCTTCAGCTGTTCGCTCGCTCGCCCCGACCATTCGTCAGTCGGTATTCCGGACCGCGCCAGTCTGACCTCGCAGTGTGTTAGGAAGTCTCTGGGTACTTCGTGCCCTATTCCGCTGAACTCGGGTAGTGCTAACTTCCCTGTGTAGTACGGGTTGCGTGTATGCATCCCCGTGTTTGGTCCGGTGATTGCGATTGGTGGTTGGATGTATTTGGGTGCCAGATTAGTCCGGGCACTCGTGAGGCCCGTAGTCGGTAGTATGCCTCCTAGTGTGACGTTAGCTGGTGCCTCCGTCTTGAGCGGTGGCCATGACCACGGTACTTGGGTGTGCTGCTCGCCGAGTAACGTCTCGCTCCAGGGCTTGCCCCAGGTATGGTCGGTGACGTTGTCCCGGGTGTTCGCGCATTGGCATGTCCTATACCACGGCAGTGATCCCGTAAATAGGTCTATTTCCCTTGGTAATAGGCAACGCGTGCACACGAGGTCTGTAGGTGGTGCCTGCATGTTGAGCCGTATGTTGTACGTTCAAGTTCGCCATTTGCGACGGGCTGTTTGTAGTCTGTGCGCGTGTTGTAGCGCGCGGGTTTGAGATGGGCGGCGGGCAGGTGCATGGACAGCAGCACAAAAGGGAACGCGAAGAGTCCGTGCCGAGTGGGGGTATCAGGATGGTTGCCCGAAGCGGAGAGCGTGAAGAGGGGTGACGAGGTGGGGGCAGGCGCCCGGACAGCCGCACAAAGAGGAGGCGAAAACGGTCCGCGCGGGGTGGGGGTGGTGACGTCGCTCCGTTGCTCGCCTCGCTGTGATGATGTGCGGGGGTGGGGGTGGTTGGAGTGTCCTTTGTCCGCTCGCCTCGTCGCGCCGGTCTGTCTGGCCTTCGACCCTTCCTGTGTCCAAAATGGCCGTTTCGTGTCTCCGCTGTCGCCTGTTGGTGAACTTATCTCGAAAATGTCCAGAAGGGGAGAAAAAAAATTTTCACGTTATTTTCTGCCCCACGCAGCGGGCGCCATATGCCGTCGTCCGGGGTCTCGGGCTCGAGTCCCGGTGTGGCTCCTAGTGGGAAAAGGCGGTTCTTAATATGTGTTGTCCGGGTGGGCGCCAGACTAGCTCATTTCTAGTCGTGAATTTGGGGTCGTGGGTGTATGTGCCCCTGCGTGGCCCACTAGGGCCAGCGGCGGTGTTGCGTGAGATGGTTTTAAATAAGAGACGTGGAGTTGAGGTGGCGGTGTCGTACCTTTTATTCAGAGGAGCGAGTCGTACACAATACAACACTCTACAGAGGTCCCCGGGGGGGGTTTTACTCGTTATTCCGTGGCGCCGTATTGTTTGTGTTCCGCGTTACGCGGGCCTCGGACGCTGTTACGTCTCATACGTCTCACTGGGTACGCGGGTAACGTAATTTCGTAACACAAAGGCGGGACACAAAATACACTGAATTAAGGGGGCGCGCACAAGTTACGTGGCACTCGTTACTCGGGTAACGTAAGTTAGCAATACAAAATACGGGACACAAAAATACACTGAATTAAGGGGGTGCGCACAAGTTACGTGGCACTCGTTACTCGGGTAACGTAAGTTAGTAATACAAAATACGGGACACAAAAATACACTGAATTAAGGGGGCGGACGGTTGGAGACGGCCAATCCCGTATGCAAATGTCTCTGCGCGGGTGTTGTGCCCACTGTGGTGAAACACGCACCGCAATTAAGTTTGTCCAAGTTCCCTTGCGGGTTTGTGGTCAGCGCCGTGCGCGTGACCTTAAGTAAAATTCTGTAAGTTGCGGGAGACGGCCCGTGCCGTATACTGAAGATCAGCCCCGCTGACCAAGTGTGGTGCGGGGTGTCTTTAAATTGATGTGGTCGGATTAGGTCCTGGACCGAAAAAAGGGACCGGGTACTCACGGAGAGGTTAAGCAAAAAAGGGGTTCTGTTAATTAGTGACTATATTTACCGGACGTTACTTTCGATGAAGACAAAGGATGTTGCCTCTCCGTGGGACGTAGGTCCGCCCCGGTCCGTGAGCTGCGCTGAACTGCCGAACTGGCATGGCGTCCGAGGGAGGCTCGGCCTCTCTCGCGCCAGGCGTGACCTCATTACGCTAGACTCCAAACGGGTGTGTCTGGAAGAGACTTTATTGTCGCTAAAATCCTAATTTAATGTTCCAGGAGGAATGGGTACGGTTCTTCTCTTGTCTACTCAGGTTTTCGCGGTTTTGCCTTTAATTGCTGTTCGGCTCGCCTGACTCGGGTGGGCCATGGCCAGGGGTGTGTTCCGTTAGCGGGAGCGTATACTGGCGGGTGCAGGTCGGGCTCTGGGGTGGTCGTCGGCCAGACGACGTCAAATGGCACTGACAAATATCCTGGTAATTAGCATCTTATGTTTTAATTGTTACGTAGGTCAGGTAGCGAATCCCTCACTTCACTCGTTCCGGATCTGGCTGGGGCGCGCTCCGAACGGGAGGGTCACTGATCGGGTGAGAACCGGCTGAAGGTAGCATCGGTACGACGTCAGCATGAAGCGCCGAAGTAACATCTCATAGTTCACACACAGTACTTACGTATCACAACGAACGCTCGTCTTGGAGCACTGAGTAATTAAGTTAAATACCACTCGGTAAGTCGAGGCCGACCACGGAACTGAAAGAAAAAGGTTTGCGAAAAATTACAACTATTGAAACTACATATCAGTGAAAATAAGAATTGCTGGTCCCGTGTTGCGCGGAGGCTGACGGCCTCTATGAGCTCCAGAAGGATACTGCCGCTATCACCGCGCGCTTCCACCTCCCCCACCAGCCCTCCCGCGGAAACGTGTGATTTTCGCGGGAAACTGAAACGGCTAGGTTCGGGACAAGGCGCACAGTGAAACATAATTTTGGAGATAATAGTGTTAAATAATGAAAATAATGTCTAATAATATCCTGTGGAAAAAATACATAAACATTTGTTGTAGTTCGGCGGAGGGATATGCCACATCCGGCCAGATCCTTCCGCCGATGTAGCACTTGTTACCTGGCGTTCGCACTTTCTACACTTCGGTGCGCGCATGAGCACGTTTGGTACACATGCCTTCGTGAGACGTTGATGAGGCATAGCGGTCTAGGAGACATAGAGGAGCATTGGCGGTCGGCGTCAATGGTCTGTGTGACCCAGAGGGAGCACAAGCAGTTGGCGTCAAATCTTTCCCTTGAATGAATAGGTCTTCTCCAGTTTGTGGTGGATTTCATGATTGTTGGCTGAATCAGTTTGTGAAGTTCTTCGAAGCACGCTCTTGACATTCTAAAATATTTGTAGAACCGATATTCATGGGCTTGCAGTTCTATACATAGGCGATGAATTTCACCTAACTTTTCCCTTTTTCGGTTTATTTCGTACACTCAAAATCGCCTATGTTTTTTTCTGTTGCAAACTAACGCTAAAAGGAGAAGTTCTTCTTCATCCGAGCTTGACATTTTCGAACGAACTATGCTGAAGAAATTCTGAAATCGAACTGAATATAGCGAAGCGTTCTATCGCTGTCTGTCTGGCCAAGCTGATCGCAGATCGCCGCGATTGCTCGCTCTCGGTCAGAGATCGCAGGACGCCGCGGTAGGATGCACTCTGTCTGTCCAGGCCTTAAGGCTCTGCCACATTGTCTAATATTTTGTTTTTAACTATCATGGCCTTCAGCAACATAGTCTATGGTTGTAACCAAACATTAAACAAACTTTTGTCAACTAAAATAAATAACCATAACAGCATAAAACAGGAATAAATATATTCCAAATAGCCAAATTATTCTTATCACGCCTTAGGATTACGTATTGCCGCTGGATTGCACATGTTTGACGTTTTTATGATTGTCCTATGACTTTGATTTTACAATAATTTGTCTTCATTATATTTGACTCTATGCGTGATTTTAACCGTAACTTTTGATAGTGTTGTTACCCGTTTGTTGTTTAAACAAAAGCTCATTGTTAAAAACATTTAAAAATATGGAAAAGGTATCACCTTCTATTTTTACCAATATTTTTTTCTGTAGAAAGCAATTTAATATACCAATTACTTTTATTTGTAATTTACCATATTAACTATTTAATAAGGAGATTGATAGTTTAGTTTATCTGCTTAACAATACTGTATAGTCGTAAGAATGGCCTGTAGTTTATCATAATTAAAAAGACATTGTGTGGACGATTGGTTGGATTAGGTTAGGTTAACTACAAAATAATTATGATTACATTTTTTGGTTTGTAGGTTAGTTTCGGTTAGGTTAGATATACTGATAATACTTTGAAATTGTTTGAACGTATAGCCAGGTATTATATTGCAGCTAACCTATGAAACCGCTCACACACACAGTATATTTTTTTAATGCATCTAACTGAACCTAACCACGAATTCTTAGGATTTTTTAATGGTACAAAATATGTCAACCAATGTATAAACACTTTCTGGACTATTGACGCTGTCGTGTACTACCTACTTATAAAACTGTTCTCTTATATTTGAGGTTTTGCTACTATTTGACTGGCCAGGCTTAAACATCCCACCTTTCCAACTGCACTAATTAGAAGTTGTTTGTGGTTTACTCAACAGATTGTGCACGTAAACTATAGAACACCACTTATAGCTCCACCCATATTTTCTCTGTATCGCAAAGTATACTACAGTCCCACCCGGTCTAGTCTATTTTGGATAGAAATATTTTGCTACTCATAATAAATTTTCCATTTTTCCTGCTACTGTAATTTTTCATACTCATGAAGTTTTGTAGAATCTAATGCATGGTATTATATTTTAATACACCGCTTTAAGTTTTAACATCTAAAGACATAATTTCTTTGATAATGAAATATCAGTATCACTAAGTAGACCCAATTTATGGGGAGGAGAGTAATTATATGTAATTGAAGATAAGCACCTTAAAAGCAAAATATTAAAACATGAAATACCCCTATATTCCCTGGCTTGTTTTAATAAAGTAGTGGTGGTAATGACATAAGCTACACCATCTTGGTGATGTCAATAGTAGTGTCATGTAATTGGGAATTAGAATAGTCACAATTGTGCAGTTTTAGCACAGTGAAGTTTGCATTGTGATAACCATCATCAAAAACTATAATATAACTAGCCTACAACTGTGTCGTTACACTCATCTATGTTTGCAAATTTAATTTTTACATCCTACAATAATTGTTAGGTTAGTAAAACATTAGTTGTGCTGTGATCGGCCTTTAAGTCCCAATGGGCAGTTGGCGGGGTTTTCTAATTGATGTTATGCAACAAACTATTATGAATGGTATATTGTTATTAATATGCAGCTTACTTAATGCTTATTTTCATTTTGTTGGTGAAAATAATGACTTCTTTAAAGTGAATGTTACTTACCAATCATTCTGGTATTATCGTAATATTATGTGTTTGGTGCAAATTGATCAAGGATTATGGTTATTTTATAACTGTTGTTCAGTACTTGTATGAGTAAAATAGTATACAGTAACAAATGAAACTATTAATTGTATAAATTTCAGATGACAACTGATAGGCCTATTAAAGAAGAGAAGAGTAGTGATAATGAGGGAAATACAAATACAAAAGATCATGATAATGTCTCTAAAATGTTTGGCTCATTATTGGAATATGTTGAAGGTATGTTCTTTTATAAACATGATTGTCATGAATGCCTTAATGATTTATTTTTTTGCAAATATTAGTTTTGATAACATTAATAATATTTTTAGCCAACCTTGTTTTTTTTGTTATTTTTATTTAATGCAGCAACAGGGAAGGATATAATACGGATGGCCTCGGGAAACAATAGTGTGTGCTCATTCCAAAATTCTGCCCCTGAAATGAACGATCAACAAGAAATATGTACTCGGAGGCACAGGTCAACAGAAATACAGCCAACTCTGAAAAAAAATTCAAAAGAAGTTTCCAGAGGATGGAGAAAAAAAGGCCTCTGTCAACGAAGACTGCTGAATACCATAGCCTTGAAGGTAAACTTCCTTACTTTATATACTAGGTAGTAGTACCTACTAATAAAACAAGTGAGCAATATGGGCAGTTTTACTCATGTTTATGTACTATTAATTTCAAGTCTAGTCACAATCGTGCCTGGCTAAAAAAAAACGACTATTCCTTCACATACAAAGACAAACACTTGAGAATATTGGAAGTTGCGAGTAGTGGGGTAGTATGTTGTGCAGATTATTATTATTATTATTATTATTATTGAAGATTAAATTTCTAAAACATTAAATATATGAGTTTTAAATGCACTTTTAAACTTGTTCGTATCAAAACAATACAACCGCCGAGCCGCTGAGACGGCATGACTTATCGGCCCAGCTCGTGATTCACAACTGCTGACGAAACAACAGCCGTTACAGAGCTTACAGATACATTCATTTAGCTGGGGACTTGTCCAAAATGCTTATTTCCTTCTTACTGCAACACTTACTCTTGCACTACTTTTCAGTGATTCCGCTCTCAGAGGGCTTACCCTGGTTCTCTTACACATCTCTGTCTCTTTCTAGCCTTAAACACAATCTGGTGTTCTCCAGTTCCTTTCCATGGTGCAGGCGAACGTCTGTCTGGTTGCGATAAATTATTGTCGTATCATTTCAAGGTTCAACATAGTCTTGCCACACGTCTTAATTTCCTTCTCTCAATGCAATACTCGCTGTTTTAACAGGACTACAAAACTCTTGACATAAAATTATAATTATAAAAAGCACATTCAAATGCAATAAAATACTGAGGATCACACTTAAATAAATATTAACCTAACCATCAAAGTGAAAACCAGTTAAATTATAGTCAAATGGCTTTTCTAAATAAAATTATGAAAATTATTTACGAGAATATTAATAAGGTCAAAATTCAAGTTTTAAAAATTAGGCATTATGACTTTGCAGCAGATATGCAGTACCAACTGAGAAAATCCAATATTTGTTCCTGTATCATATCCTTAGAAAAGCTGGGAAGAGCAGGGTCTTGCAACTTACAAGATAAGTTTACTGCATGCTACACACCAATTGACATGTTTAAAAATGGGTTTTTCCAGTTTAATTTGTACACATCTTAAAAAATTAAAACACTATCGATGAAAAAAAATCCTCACTGGCGTAAATTTAATAATGTTTTACGTAAACTATCATCACGTAAAGATTACTGGGGTATGAAGTAACAAATTCCACTAAGCGGATGTGTTTCGCAAAGGAGGAGAATAGGAAGTTGCCAGACCTTACTATATGACTGTGTGGCTGACATAGAGAAATAACACAAACTCATTGTTTGTGTGTCTGTGACATAGCTCGTATAATTTTCTATTATAAAATTGAATTTATTCCTTTTTCACTTCCTTAGGGATGGAATTTCATAATTATATATAGCCTATGTCATTCTCCGGCCCATAAACTATCCAAGATATGCAAAAAATCATTTTGGTCCGTTGCTCCGTTACTGCGTGAAATAAGGACAAACAGACAAACACACTTTCGCATATATAATATTAGTATGGATTATCCCTCCAATGGAATACCTAACAGACTAACTTACATTTCCATATAAAGTGCGTGTGCCGCATCTTCATGAATAAAATAAGTGATAAATTGTTTTTGTACATCTCATTGTTAACGTACATAATGGAAATGTGTGCAATTTCTGTATTAACAGTGAATTATATTGTACATGTGAAACTACTCTTTGTACAAACAAGGAGTGTACATTTCCTGGCTTAAAAGTTTTGGAATCATTACATTACCTGCTTTTGTAACTTTAGGCTTAAAATTAATTGGTTTATTGATTTGTCTTTTAAATAAAAGTCAACAAACAAAATTACTTGGAAATATTATTATGACATAACTGTCTGAATAATGGTTTAGGACTTGAAAGATTGAGTTAAAAATAAATGGCCACTACACTCCAACCTGAGACCGGTCAAAAATAAATTTTTTTTGCAGCACCCAGGGTATTAGTACACTTCTACAGGTATTATTGTAACTGAAATGTTGTTTGTAATAACAGTAGAGAGAACAGAAGTCAGAAACCAGCAAGGATTAGAATAGAACATTTTTTTTGTGTTTTTAATACAAAAATATGGCTGCATAATTTATATTCTCAATTTTATTCCTACATTAATTTAAAATGAATGCTTGTATGATTATATTACAGGTTATGTAATTCATATTAACAAAATTATATTATGCAAATGGTTGGTGCTGAGATATTTTTTTGATACTATTTTAGTGTGCCATGTGCTGAGATTGTTGTGAAGGATGTAAGCTCCTGACAAGCACAAACTAGTTGTTGAACTAGCAGTTTACTACTTAAAATGTATAAAGTATTTCATATGAAATACAGTAGGAAAACCTCTCTGGCCAAATGCTCAGCAGAAAGTAATCTGTTCTTTTCCTGGCCTTGTGACATATAAACAACATTCTTCTGAGGCCACTACTGCTATTTGTGATGGCTTTTATTTCTTCCAGGCAGCGAATGAAGACTTGATGGTGAAGCAGGAGCCCAGTGAGATAGTTTTCCCTCTAATCAAGGAGGAGTCGGTGAATGAACTGGTGAGTAGACTTGGGTGAACAGGACTGTGAACTACAGATGGTTTCAAACCCGGTCCACTCTCTTGAATTGTTTGAGTGTCTGTGCCGTACACTTGGCGATATGTCGTTCCCGGTCCTCAGTCATCGGTCGGCAACAACAAAGAACCGGGAATTAATTTGGGAACTATGAAATTTTACAGCGAATCCTTTCCCAGTTAAAAAACAGTACAGTAACTTGTGTTACAAGTTACATGGAAAAGTGAACCCATCCATTTAATAAAAAATTATAAATCCTTCATGGAAGTGGTAAAGCATGGTGTGTATCTGACGCAAGCACAGGCAACGCACACCTTCTAGCGTTATGATTTGCTGCTAGTTGAAACACTATCTGCACATGTTTGAGACGGGGCAGTAATGGCTAGTGAATCTTCCTTCACCCGCGTGCGCTAGCTCACCTCGCCCAAGTGGAGAGATAGTGCGAGCTGGAACCGAAACAAAATAAAAAAATGGGGAAGTAGTGGGACAGACACAATACTGTACAGCATCGATTCCCAATAATTTTTCGACCAGGGAACCCTATCATCGACTTTTTTTTGGCGGAACCCCATCTAATTCAAAGTAAGTTATTTGACAATAATTGTGCTTGCTTTATGACATACCACATACGTCCTGATACACGCAATCCTTCCAAGGATCCCCAGGTTTCCGCGGTACACCTTTTGGGAACCGCTTCTGTACAGCATATTACAAACTACACTGCATTTCCACTCATATTTTTTTTTATTCTTTACATAGGATGTAAATGACCAATTCTCCTGTTACATGCAGTATACTATACACAACGAAAAAAATTTGAAAATTGTATTTTAATTTGATCTTCTATTTCTTTAACCATGTTGTTAATCTAAATGGTATTTTAACCAATGTAGTTTAAAATTTTAGTGAATTTTGTGCTTTGTGTTTTTTTTTTAATTGTGTGTACAGTAAAATTAATTTAACTAAGCATTGGCTAAATTCCACTGGCAATTTACTTCAGGCTGTAACTATACAACCTGCGGCATGTCCAAAAATAAGAATTCCATTAAAATGTTGATATAAAAAAAATATTTCTGTTAATTTGATCACTTACCAAGAATAACCTGAAACATTTATCAAGGATACTATTAATTTATAATATTTAAAAAAAATAACTGTAAAAAACATTGTATGGTTATAATGTAATTTAGCATTTAGTACTTGACAATTGTATCAAAGGAAAAAGTTTCCAGAGTTGTTTGACAACTTGCTATTATCATTTTGCATTTTGCTTATTTTATGTTATCTATAAAAAAAAAAAGATGCTTTGCAACAAATAAACAAAATAATGTATGATTTTAATTGTAAATTCTGTAAAAAAATTTAATGACTATAAGAATGACCACCCAACTGGGAAAATCGGAAAACTTGAATTAGCCGGGAATTGTATTATTACCAGGAAAACTGTGAATTTTTAATAGCCTTCTAGAATTGTTTGTCCAGCAAGTTTATAAGAGCCAAGTTAAAAAAACTACTTGTAGTGCATATGAACTGTGTCACTTATGGCCCGTCTACAATAGCAATGTTCTGAACTGTGTCCGAAGGACACTCGTCGCTGATTGGTCCACGTGACCCTCTGACGTCATGCGTCAAGTGGGCCAAGGTCCGAACCTACATGGTCCGAAGACATTCGTCAATTTGAACTTTTTGTCCCAACCTGTGTACTTCGGACACAGAAAAAGAACAGAACACTCACGATATTTTAAATTCCGGTTCCCGTTTGAAATCGTGGTGTTTGTTTTTGTTATTGAAGGAAATGGAAGGTGTTGTATGTCACTTATAACTTACATAACTTCAATCTCAAACTACAAAGCATCAAAAAAGTAAACAAAAACATTTGGTTGGCACATTTACTGCGCTCTGGAGACAACTTTAGAAATCAATACATTCAGACATCGGACATCGCAATTGTGCACAGGGCAGTTTTCGGTGAGACAATGTGACGTCACTCACATTCGGATAAGTACACGGACCACGCACAGGTTCGGACTATTGTAGACGGGCGCTTGTGCCATTTTTGAGCACTGTTTACTGGCAAACCTCCTCTGCGGATGTGAGGTTCCGATATTGCCACCTGGTGGCCGGCAGTTATGAGGGAGAGGAAGTCACTGCTCCCTTTCTTTTCTTTCTTCTGCTTTCATTTTACTTTTAAATCTGAATATATTCACCTTTGTTTATAATAAACAGAAGCTACTATTGAAATCTATTACCTTGATTCTTCTCGTGAAAGATGAATGCTATTGCAGAAAAAAACAAAAAAGAAAATGTTTTACTTGGAAGACACTGGGAGCAGATGATGCTTTAATTCTTTTAAACTTTGTATCTTAAATGAATAAGTTATTTAAGTTAAAAAAGTTAGAAAAAACTTCTATCTATTTGTCAAGATTTTACCATTACAATTAATTTTTCAGATACATTTGTTCTGCAGCCAGTATTAAAATGATTTTTAGTGAATAGTAAAAAAAATTGGACGAACAATTAGGGAGGTGAATTTACAACTCAGTATTACTAGTGTGCAGTTTTTCAGTGATTGAATGGTTCTATATGAATAATTTAAAGCTAGGAAAATGATTTATAGTGCTAAGGTACAAAAATAGTTTTAAAATTTAAATTAATAATATTATAATTATTATTTTATTGTGTAATCTGTTATCAGCACTGGCAGTTGTTGAAGTAATTTAAGTTGTGCCCATATAGTTTGTTGTATTATTAATACCAAAGCTGTCTTTAAAAATTTTCTGTTTTTTGCTAATGTCATAGTCGAAATAACTTACAAGAGCTATTAGATTATATTCAGGATATACACTTTTATCATAGAAGTAATATATGTAGTCTTACAGGAATACTTTATATTTTATATAATATTAAATGGTTGGTATTTAATATTAACTGGTTTACCTATTTGGTTTCAGCTTTGATGTAGCAAACATTATTACAGAGTGGCCACCCTGAACTAGTCACTTTGTCAGAATATTTTATCCACTATCTTGAAAATTTAGGAAGCTACAGGCACTCTGGTTAATAGACAACCAGTTTTGGATACCCTCTTATTTTCTATAAACAGAATAAGAAAAATAAATAATAGAAAGTCAGATAAGTAAACCTTTAATCATTACTTTATACAGAAGCATAAATGTGTGATCTCAAATATAGAGAAAAGTACCAATGTATTCAACAGTATTAAAGGGCTCAATCAGCGGTAACATTTGTTCACGGGGAAGGGGGCGGGGTAGCTAGGGTTGCAATTATTGCATCCAATACTTAACTTCATAGCTACTAGTTTCAAAGAACTATATGTTATAATTGTAAAATACATTAATTTTAGTGCTGTTCCGAAACATATTGATATTGTATATCGGCCGATGTTCAGCTCTTGGCCAATCACATTGTATCAGCACAAGTATCGTTGGGCTCGAAAATAATATGTGCCCAGATTTGTTTTCAAATACTTGCTTTTAGTGATTTGACAGTCCTTGTTTTCGGTTCCTATCAGTGTAGCCACACTGAGAATCCCGGTACCACGAAAAGCTCAACAGCCAAACCTTTGTTGTGAAAATACAGTAGATCTCTGGTAAAATGTCACTGTGGAGAAACTTAAAGTGAGGGCAACTCGTGCAGGACTTTCTGACTTTCCGGTATGCCACAGACAAGTTAAAATAAAGGTTTGTTAATTTTGAAAACTGCCGACAGCGAGAAGACTCCCTTCTCTTCTCCCAAGGGACGTGTCCCGACATAAAGAAAAGAGTTATTAATGCCGAGATTTTGATGCTGTTTTTGGTCCATCTTTTCACTGGGAGTCAGGGATTATCATTTATTCAATTAAAAGTAGACCTTTGGAAACACAACTCTGGCTCAGTATACTTTTAAAAATCTTTAACATAAAAATAATATTAAAATAAACTGCCATGATTTATAGTTGTCAACTTCTCATGAACTGTGAACTAAACCAACAAAACATGTGTGTATCTGTTCTGTTAATTTGGGTGGTTTTACATTCTCTGCACATTATAATACATACTTAACTTGAAATCACTTTGTTGTTCTGAGCTGTGATATTTATTTACTTATTCTCTTGTGAACAGATATATAATTTTTTCCTCAAGTAATTTTTAAGGGTGTGTCTAAATAATAAAACAGTTGTTAGTATGTAATACTAGAGTTTGCTCCACCACAGGGAGTAAATACAATGTTACTGAAGCCATCTAGCAGGACATGAATCAACTGTGCTACTAGGTGCTGGATGACTTGTTTGTAGTGGATTATGATGAAGTAGGTGACTGATTAGACATGTAGGGCACCAGACATGTCTATAGTACGGCAAGATACTTGTGAACCTGCGCAGACCCCAGTTCGTGGCGTGACGCACACTACCGTCACGTGATAGCCGCCAGGGGAAGTGGAGGGGATCAGTTACGCGCTTCACTCGGCTGCGTGAAGATTGCGTCAGCGCGTCATGCCGGGACCTGGGTTACACGGTATAACAAGCGAGCCTATCCTATCAGCCTCGGGAATTAAGTCAAACCTTATTCTAGGACGACCCTTGCGAGGACAGGCGCGTGAAATTGTATACAACGTTGCGACGCATCTGAAAGAAAGGAAGTTGCTGTACGGTTTAAAATACAATGTTACTGAAGCGACAAGTGTTGCGACGGGTGTGTCCGAATAAACGGTAAAAAGAATTTGCTGAGGGGAAAGTAAAAAGTAAAATTGGTCTGAACTTTTCATCACCTACTGGCCAAAAAAAAGAACGCAAAAAACGGTTAGAAGTCGACGATTTTACGTGTGGTGCTGTGAGGAGAAATGTGCATAAATTTTACACTGTCAGGAAAACTGTCCAAATTTAAGTAAATTAAAGACGGCTTTGCGAGATTATTGTTTTTTGGGCCTCAGTAAAGAATTTTTGACAAAACTGTAAAAGAGACTGGGATTCCGTTGGACGAAGTGTCAGTCAAGGAGAAGAATTTTGATTGAGAAGCCTGATAAAGCATTAATGCGCAAGTTTCGAAACGATGGTCGTTCAATTGTTTATGTTGGAGAAACGTACATCCATGCAACCCACAGCAGCATTAGTTCTTGTTGGCGATCGGACAATGAGCTAGGTGTTACAGAGCCAATCGGGAAAGGCCAGCGTTTAATAATTGGGAATGCAGGAGGAGAGGAGGGATTTGTACAGATGCATTGTTGATATTCCGGTCAAAACAAACAACAGGAGAATATCATAATGACATGAATTTCGAAAACTTTTTGAAATGGATTACATATAAACTGCTTCCAAATTTGCCTGAAAACTCCGTCATTGTTCTCGACAATGCAAGCTATCACAATGTACAGACAAATAAGAAGCCAACTTCCGCTAACACCAAACAAGTGATTCAAAAGTGGCTTAAAATAAACAACGTAGCTTTCTTCTCTGACCTAACAAAAGTCAACCTACTATTACTTGCGAAACAAGTGCCCACTTCCAAAACTTTCGAAATTGACGAAATCATTAAAATGAACTCCCAGGAAGTAATCAGGCTTGCACCTTATCCTGACCTCAATCCGATTGAGTTAGTGTGGGGATATATTAAAGGACAAGTGTGCGAATAAATATCATCCTCCCTCGAAAACAAGACATAATGTGAACAGCTGTTTAGTAGCTACTCTAAAGAGCAATGGAAAGAATGCTGCCGGCATGTGGAAAAAAATCGAGAATGAATACTGTAACAGTGATAGGTTATTAGATACTGAAATAGATAAGATTATTGTTAATCTTGAATATCTACAGACGTAGATTCCTCTAATGAAACGGAAAATGCCAGCTTCACATCAGACTGTATCTATAATGAACACACATTTTTGCGTCAAACATTAGTGACGGAAAAAGTAGTGACAAAACGCAAATGTTCTGTATTTTACCTTTAAGAAAATGCTATTTTTACAGAACCCTTAACCAAATGATAATTTGATAACCAAGCCTTCAAAGAAAGAGTAATTTTAACACATGCAGCATTTTTGTTTATGATAATATGGTTTTTTCAGAGAGAGGTTTTTTATGACTGCAAACAAATAGCGTGACTGTTAGCATTCTGATGTTCTGTTAACTTGATTTATTTTTGTAAATATGTATGTGTTTGAATGATTTGGACATGGGTTAACGATGTAGTGTATTTTCCAGTTGTGATTACATGATGCAGTTCATGCGTTGTAACCCTTGTGTCGCGTTCGTGTAAGACGGGCTGACACTCCATCGCCTTGATTTGGAGGGGTCGCCACGCCTTCCCCTCCAGACACTGTCGCGCTAAGGGGCGGTAAAGGGGAAGGCAGCCCATGCGCACAGCGATAACATAGACGGTTCAGATTTAACTTTTCCCCCTATGTCAGGACATACTGTATCTTTTGTGTGCCTGGAAATGTCCTGCTATGATACAAGTCGTACTGTTGATGCCATAACTATGACTTCTTCACCTGAAAGCTACACTTCACCTGCTTGAGGAGGGTGTGTGAAAGGTGCTAAAGTTGGGGGTGGACTTTTGCAGTGTAGCGTTTGGACATTAGTGATGCATTAAAACTTGCAGGGTTCAAGAAAACCATGGGATACTATAATTAGGAACAAAAACTAAATACAAATTTAAATTGAAAAAGATGGCGATAAAACGGTATCGTATATGATGATGCAGTTAGTTGGCGATGAGAGAAGTAATGGGCCTACCGTGTGGTTGGCTGATGGACCAGGCTGAGACACTTGCTCCAGGGTGTGATGTCGCAGTGTGGGAACGAGACTTGAATTACCCCTTCGCAGTGCATTCACATGTCTGCTCTCTGCTTAAACTCATGCTTAAATGTTGAAATAGATATATGTGGCTGTTCAGCTTTCCACGTGCCATTCTCCTTGTAGGTACACAACTTGTGGTTTCACTTGGACATGTGGTTATGGTAACTACAGATTTATTAATGCGTACATGGCCTTAAAATTCTTATTTATTTACAAATAATAAAAAATACAACCAATAAAAATTTTCTACAAATCTCTTTCAGTTACAATCGCCACCAACCAGTTAGTTTACAAGTCTGTAAGCATTGAGGATTATAAATATCTGGCAGGTGGTTTTATAAGAATCTATCAAGCAGTCTACCTTCCAATTTGTCTTCAGGATGGTTTTTTTATTAATAAAGTTCTGAGCAATGCATCCGTGCTGCTAGAGTGAAGTCCTCAGGGTGTGGGATGTGGTTTGTGGTTTCCCCAGAGGTTTCTCAGAGGACCGGGTGGAACGCAGCGCTGGACATTCACGTGCCGAGTGATGTCTTGTTGTTTCAGCCGGCAGATGGAGACGTCTGTGTGAAGCAGGAGCCGAGCGAACTGGGTTTCCCGCCAATCAAGAAGGAGGAGTTGGATGAACCAGTGAGTAGACTGCTTTGTGCAGATGTGACTATGAACCACACATGGTCTCGAGCCTTCTATACCCTTAAGAAGTATTATTATGACCCTTGTATTTTATACAAACCTTATATTTGAATTGTTATATTATTGTCATGCCGTGTCTAGTGATGTAGCGATGAGGCTGGCCAGACAGCTAGACAGCTGTCACACCAGCTTGAAGAGAGGGGCGTGATGCGTTAGCTCCCGCTGTCTCGTACCGGCACCAGTAATCTGATTAATACTGGCCTGGTGCATGCCTTGGTAAATGAAAAGCTGGGCTAGAATAGTTGCTATGGGAAATTTGAACTATTCATTGTTTGTTAAAGCTGATATAATTTTTTTAACTTTTTTTTATTTTTGGAGGTTCACACTGAATGGACAAAATTAACTGGTTCCCTATCCTTCAATTGCAACTTAATTAGGTTTCAGACATAATGACATAAGTGGGTCACCACTATATCAGCATATGGACCCTGAGTCCATCGAGGAGGTAATATCTGAACTCTTCCAACGTCATCCACTTAGGAATCCCAGGGAGCCTGACAATCGTCCAATATTCCACCGTTTACCGTTTGTGAAATTCAAGAGGCGGCGACATCCTTAAAACAGGGAAAAGCGCCGGGGCCAGATGGAATACCAACAAACGTTATTAAGCTAGTAGCGAACGAGTTTCAAGACATCCTCCTCGCTATGTATAATGCCTGTCTTTCCACTGGAAGTTTCAGCAAGAGATGGAAGCATCATAGCCTTGTGCTATTAGATAAGGGCAAGGGACCACCAATCACTTCATCATCATACAGACCTCTTTGCATACTGGACGTAGCTGGTAAACTGCATGAAAAGCTCCTCAAAACCCGAATACGATCGTGGTAGAGAAGGCAGGTGGGCTTGCTAACAACCAGCACGGCTTCAGGAAAGGCCGTTCAACGATAACTGCCATTGAACAGGTACTCAACTTCGTGGTTAAAGCCTGGACAGGCAGCCAACGAAACAGAAGAGTCTGTGTTCCTATCACATTCGACATCTGAAATGCTTTCAATTCGGTTTCAGACTGAAGTAATGTCAGTCTGGCCGCCCTCTGCCCATGGCGAGGGTTAGAAGAGAGAGGATTGTTTTTAGTGGGTAAAAATCCCACACTACCAACTCCACCTAATTCTTCAAATTCCCCTTCGTTGGTGTCTTTGAAGATTTTTTAACCTCTCTTTTTTTTTAAAAAAATACAAACTATATCAGCATATTGGCAGTTTTGCTAGTAGTTATGTAGTGTACCAATCATATTGGCAGATTTTCTAATAGTCTTGTAGAGTACTGTCGTCCTGCCGATGTTGATGCGTGGTTGGGTGGTGTCTGAGGGCGCCAACTAACCTTTAACCGGGGTGGTTGCTGTGGGCTAGTTCACAGCACGAGACTCCGTCTCTCGGTGGTCGTGACGTCGCCACGTGGCAGGCAGGAGTGGTTGGACCACACACACGACTAACGTTGTCGGCACGCACACGACTGTCCGGTCCGCACACGAACACCGATCGCCGAACTCCGCGAGTCGCACACGACTGCTCGCGCCGAGGGGTGAAGGCCAACTGGCGCGTCCTGGCAGGTCCCGTTAGGGCTCGAGTCGATCTCCGCTCTCCATGACAATCGACCTCCACCCGTTCGAGACACTACCAGCGACCACACACGCCGACCGGTGAGGCACCGAGGTGGCATAACGACCTGTGCGAGCCACGGGAGCACCTGGGACGACGTCAAATGCCCCCCCCCCTCACCGAGGCCGTTATGCCCCCTCGAAGCCTCCATCACACGCATTGCCTCGGGGCATTTCCTCCGTAGGTACACTGTAAGTTCTCTGGAGTGCACTGTGTCTGAGAGGTGTTGGTAGATGTAGTGGAGTTGGGCTGGGCGATATGCGGTAGCAACCTCATCACTGAGCAGTGGTGTGCATCCGGGAAAAGGTTCTGTCTAGGGTTGGTGCGGCCCCCAGCACGGGCCCCTAGTGGTGGTTGGTACCCCTCATTTGTCCCGAACCTGACAGGGGGGACATGAGGCCGGGTCGATCGCCGCACCACTTGAGTTTGTGACGTGGCGTCTGGCTCAGCTTGGTTGGGTACAGGCGGTGCTTTCCCTGTGTCGTCGGCCTCATCGAGAGGGACGATGGTCACTCCTCCGTCCTCCTGGCTGGGTTGCCCGTCGCCTCGCTGGTCTGCCCCTGTGGACTCAGGCTCGTCAACCCGCACTGAAAATGTCGATCTCTCCAGACTCGCATCCGCTGGCCATTTAGGGGGGGACATGCCCTGGGTAACGGCAGATGCCGTTAACCCCAGATAGTCCCAGTAACCCAAGCGACTCATCATGTGCTCCAGCTCGGGCATCGTGGCCCTGCTTGCCTGGGGCTCGGGCGACGAGCAAGTATGGTGCACATTCGCCGTCTGCATTGCCTGTGACAGGAGGGGTTGACCTGTGGCTGGTGTCATTGGGCTTGATGATACTATGGTTGCATGATCTGTGTCCGATGTCACCGCGAGAGGTGATGGGGGGAATTGATGTTTGTCTGATGTCCTTCTTGTCCTCTGTGGACCTTTGTGCAGGTGTCCCGGACCAACCTTAGGGTGGACTAACCGGAGATCATCTCGGTGAACCTTGGCGGCTCTTCCACTCCGTGTTGTGACCGCGTAGGTGGTAGGCCCGAGTCGCTTCACTACCTCACGGGGTTCGGACCATTTAGGGGCCAGGCTTGCGCAAAACTTCTTGCCTCTGGAGGAAAGGTGGTGACATCGGACGTACACCTGTTGCCCCGGCTCCAATGACAGGGGTGGGTGAGTGGTCTGAGGGGTATGAGTGACTCCAAACTGTGCCTGATTCCGGCGTGCATCCTCCCGTCTTTCGGCGACAGGCATTTGAAGCACTCGTTCAGCAGCGCCCGCTACCCGGAGTTCCCCTGGGAGGGCGAGATCCCGTCCCTGAAGCAACTCCGCAGGGGAGTAGCCGGTTACCACGTTTCGGCGGCGACGGAGGCAGTACAATATCTTGGGGAGGAGCACATCCCACTGGGTGTGGTCGTCCCCCAGACGTAGCCGCAACTGGACTTTGATGTCCTGGTTGCGGCGTTCTGTCGGGTTTGCTCTTGGGTGGTACGTGGGTGTCGTGTGGTGCTCCACCTCCCAGCGCTTACAATCGGCCTTCCAGCGCCGGCCTTTGAATTGTGTGCCATTATCTGTGAGTAGCACTCAGGGAAACCCATATCGTGGGAATACTTCGGCATCGAGGAGAGTGGCGATGGTCTCAGCTCGTACATTGGTGACGGCGAACGCTTCTGCCCAGCGTGTGAAAGTATCCGTGATTACAACCAAGAATCGCTTCCCGCGGGATGTGCGGGGGTATGGGCCCATTACGTCGAGAGCCACGGTGTGAAATGGGTCATGGGGCCTCCTGGGGCACTGTTGCTCTACCCCGTCAGGCCGACGGGCCTTGCGCTGTTGGCATGGTTGGCAGTCTCGCACATAATCGCGGATGTCACCTGCAACGCCCGGCCAGTGGAACCACTGCCGCAGTGCCCGCTGGGTCTGGTCGGCCCCCGGGTGTCCCGCTAGGTCGTGATCATGATAAAAATGCAAGGCAGCCTTCCGTCCTGCCGGCGGCACGTGCGTGCGCCACGAGCTCATGTCTCCGGGCACACGGCTCTGGAGTACCCCGTCAAGACTACGTAGGTGGGGAAGCTCCTGTTCTCTGCATTTAGCGAGGTCTGCTTGACTGACCAAGTCCTGGCTCTGTGCGAGACAGACAATCTCCATGAGGTTGGCTAGGGTATCTGGCGCAGGGTCGCGGGGCCTCTCGGCCGTAGTGGCGTATAGTGCTGCTGGCGGGGGCTCACTTGTAGACCCCGTCTGGGGGTTGCAGGGGGGAAGTAAGTCGTCCCATCCCTGATCGTCCTTGAACACAGTGTTGGCATCCGGGTGACGGGAGAGCTCGTCCGCCAGCTGGTTCTCCCGCCCAGGGACGTGCTCCACGCGAAAAGCGAAGTTCTGGAGCATCAGTGCCCACCGCGTGAACTTGGATTTGCCTCCCTGGGCGGAGTTCAGCCACTGCAGGCACTGGCTGTCAGTGCGGAGCGTGAAGCGTCTCCCCTCGAGGTGGTGTCGGTATCGCCTGAGTGCCCACACCACCGCGAGACACTCCTGCTCGTTGACGTGGTACCGCCGCTCTGCAGGGCCAAACTTGGCACTGGCGTACTCGATCACCCGCCTCTCTTCTCCAGCTCTTTGTTGGTAGATTACTGCCCCCATACCCTCCTGGCTTGCGTCTGTCTGGACGAATAGGGGAATATCTGGCACTAGCCGTGACAGGGTGTGACACTCCCTGAACTGCTGCTTGACACAGGCGAGGGCCTGCTCTGCCGCGTCCGTCCATCGAAACCTGCTCTTGGGTGACAAGAGGTCCGTCATTGGTGCGGTGATGGTGGCGAAATTCGGGATGAATGACCTGAGCCAGTTTAAAAGTCCCATTAGCTTCTGCAATTGTTTTCTGGTACGGGGAGGCTCTTTCCCCTCTATCAGGGCCAGCTGATCTGGCAGGGGTCGACACCCGTCCGCGCTCACGAGGTGCCCCAAGAACTCCAGTTCCTTCGCGCCGACATGGCACTTGCGCGGCGCACACGTCAGTCCGTGCGTGGCTAGCCGTTCGAGGACCAATGCGAGGTGATGTGCATGATCCTCCCACGATCGTGACCATATGATCACGTCGTCGAGGTAGGCCGCGGCAAACTTACCAATGTAGCCGTCCAAGACGCGGACCATCATGGTCTGGAAGGTCGCGGGGGCATCCATCAGCCCGAACGGCATGGCACAAAACTGAAACCTGCGCCCATCGGGTGCCGTGAAGGCTGTCTTGGGGCGGTCCTCAGGCCGAACTGGCACCTGCCAGTAGCCGGACTTCAGGTCTAGTGACGTAAACACCTGGGCATCGCCCATGCTGGTGAGCGCTTCTGTAAGATTTATGAGTGGGGGTGGTGCCGGGATGGTTAGGTCATTAATTGGCTTAAAATTGATGCAGAAACGCAGGGAGCCATCTTTCTTACTGGCCATGACTATGCGACAGTTGTATGGTGACGTGCTGGGCTCTATTACCCCATCCCCCAGCATTTCTGTGATTTGTTCCTGGATGGCAGTGAGCTCGCGGGGACCGAAACCCCCTGGCTTGGCGAATGGAGGAACATGGGGTACCATGGGTATACAATGTTCTGTAATATTCGTGCGGCGCAGCCGATCAGCTGACGCGAACACCTGTGGTTGCTGCCTGAGGGCTCTGTCTAGAAGGGCACAATAGTCTGGTGGTACGCCATGGCGTAGGTCTATCAACTGGGTAGGATCCGTCCAGGTTGGTGGGCGGCGATGTGACAACCCATACACGGTCCAGCGCCCCTGGGTCCCGACATGCATCCTACCTGCCCCGACTTCTATGTTAGCATCCTCCTGGACTAACCAGGGTAACCCTAGGATGAGCTCATCCCTGAGATCCTGCACTACGAGTGCGCACGTCCTGGTCACATAGTCCCTTATGCCGACACTCACCTCCACACGCCCAGTCGTGACCGTGCTAGATCCCTTTGTTGCGAGCTGAATGGTGTCTGCCTCAGGTGTCACTTCAGCATCAGGGATAAGGTGGGATGCAACGTAGGTGTGAGTCGCCGCGGTGTCCACCAACGCCTCCACCGGCCTCCCATCCAGCGAGACAGGGATGCGGATGAGGTTTCCAGCCTTCGGTCCCATCCGCCCCAGGCGCGGTGGTGCTTGGTTGGGGTCCCCAGCTGTGGGTCGGGTCACCGGCGACGCCTGGTGAATGGTGTCGCTCGCTGGCGACGTGGGGCTGTCCATCATCGGGTGCGGTGGGCCGCCTCCACTGGCGAGTGGTAGGTGAGACAGTAGGTGAGACGGTGCGTCTCTCGACCCCCCAGCTGTGGGTCGGGTCACCGGCGACGCCTGGTGAATGGTGTCGCTCGCTGGCGACGTGGGGCTGTCCGTCATCGGGTGGGGTGGGCCGCCTCCACTGGCGAGTGGTAGGTGAGACAGTAGGTGAGACGGTGCGTCTCTCGACCCCCCAGCTGTGGGTCGGGTCACCAGCGACGCCTGGTGAATGGTGTCGCTCGCTGGCGACGTGGGGCTGTCCGTCATCGGGTGGGGTGGGCCGCCTCCACTGGCGAGTGGTAGGTGAGACAGTAGGTGAGACGGTGCGTCTCTCGACCCCCCAGCTGTGGGTCGGGTCACCAGCGACGCCTGGTGAATGGTGTCGCTCGCTGGCGACGTGGGGCTGTCCGTCATCGGGTGGGGTGGGCCGCCTCCACTGGCGAGTGGTAGGTGAGACAGTAGGTGAGACGGTGCGTCTCTCGACCCCCCAGCTGTGGGTCGGGTCACCAGCGACGCCTGGTGAATGGTGTCGCTCGCTGGCGACGTGGGGCTGTCAGTCATCGGGTGCTGTGGGCCGCCTCCACTGGCGAGTGGTAGGTGAGACGGTAGGTGAGACGGTGCGTCTCTCGACCCCCCAGCTGTGGGTCGGGTCACCGGCGAAGCCTGGTGAATGGTGTCGCTCGCTGGCGACGTGGGGCTGTCCGTCATCGGGTAGGGTGGGCCGCCTCCACTGGCGAGTGGTAGGTGAGACAGTAGGTGAGACGGTGCGTCTCTCGACCCCCCAGCTGTGGGTCGGGTCACCGGCGACGCCTGGTGAATGGTGTCGCTCGCTGGCGACGTGGGGCTGTCCGTCATCGGGTGCTGTGGGCCGCCTCCACTGGCGAGTGGTAGGTGAGACGGTAGGTGAGACGGTGCGTCTCTCGACCCCCCAGCTGTGGGTCGGGTCACCGGCGAAGCCTGGTGAATGGTGTCGCTCGCTGGCGACGTGGGGCTGTCCGTAATCGGGTGCGGTGGCCCGCCTCCACTGGCGAGTGGTAGGTGAGACAGTAGGTGAGACGGTGCGTCTCTCGACCCCCCAGCTGTGGGTCGGGTCACCGGCGACGCCTGGTGAATGGTGTCGCTCGCTGGCGACGTGAGGCTGTCCGTCATCGGGTGCGGTGGGCCGCCTCCACTGGCGAGTGGTAGGTGAGACAGTAGGTGAGACGGTGCGTCTCTCGACCCCCCAGCTGTGGGTCGGGTCACCGGCGACGCCTGGTGAATGGTGTCGCTCGCTGGCGACGTGGGGCTGTCCGTCATCGGGTGGGGTGGGCCGCCTCCACTGGCGAGTGGTAGGTGAGACAGCAGGTGAGACGGTGCGTCTCTCGACCCCCCAGCTGTGGGTCGGGTCACCGGCGACGCCTGGTGAATGGTGTCGCTCGCTGGCGACGTGGGGCTGTCCGTCATCGGGTGCGGTGGGCCGCCTCCACTGGCGAGTGGTAGGTGAGACAGTAGGTGAGACGGTGCGTCTCTCGACCCCCCAGCTGTGGGTCGGGTCACCGGCGACGCCTGGTGAATGGTGTCGCTCGCTGGCGACGTGGTGCTGTCCGTCATCGGGTGGGGTGGGCCGCATCCACTGGCGAGTGGTAGGTGAGACAGTAGGTGAGACGGTGCGTCTCTCGACCCCCCAGCTGTGGGTCGGGTCACCGGCGACGCCTGGTGAATGGTGTCGCTCGCTGGCGACGTGGGGCTGTCTGTCATCGGGTGCGGTGGGCCGCCTCCACTGGCGAGTGGTAGGTGAGACAGTAGGTGAGACGGTGCGTCTCTCGACCCCCCAGCTGTGGGTCGGGTCACCGGCGACGCCTGGTGAATGGTGTCGCTCGCTGGCGACGTGAGGCTGTCCGTCATCGGGTGCGGTGAGCCGCCTCCACTGGCGAGTGGTAGGTGAGACAGTAGGTGAGACGGTGCGTCTCTCGACCCCCCAGCTGTGGGTCGGGTCACCGGCGACGCCTGGTGAATGGTGTCGCTCGCTGGCGACGTGGGGCTGTCCGTCATCGGGTGCGGTGGGCCGCCTCCACTGGCGAGTGGTAGGCGAGGCGGTGTGTCGGCGGAGGCAGGGCGTGAGGTCCGGGGACGGCGGCCAACTGCGTCGTCGCCCCCTAGTTGCAGTTTCCCGACGGCGCGGGTCCTCCCCTTGACGCCATCCACCGCGCCTCTCTGGTCTGGCACACTCTATGCCAGTGGTGTTCGGGCGTCGGGCAGTATTGGCAGCGTGGCGGATGATCGTCACGTTCACTGGTAGGGCCGCCACGTTGGCTGCCTGCCCGTGCTTGTCGCGCCGCCTGGCCGCCCTGATTCGGACGCGATGCCCCTCCCCCCTCCTGTAGCAAGTTGGACTGGGGTTGGGATTCCCTTGGTGGGGGGGGTTGCACATATCGCACCACGGCCAGGGTGTCCTCCAGGCGTCTTGTCGGCCTCGCCTGTGGGACTTGGGGCGTCGTGACGCTTCGGTCGTCTCGTGCTGCCTTGAGGTCCTGTTCTACTTCCCTTGCGAGGGCGAGGAAAGCGTCTAGTCCCTTCTCCACTGCAGTACGCACTAAGGGCCGTACCTCGGGCGTCAAGAGCTCGACAATGTTCGGTAGCACATCCTGTATCCTACCGCGGGGTGTTAGACGTCGGTAGAGCCGCAGCTTCCCGTGCACAAATGCTTCTACTCCTTCCCCGCTAGACTGGGCTCGGCAGAACAACTCGTTCATGCAACAGGCCCGTGCGCGCGAGTCATCAAAGCGTGCCTCCAGGCGTCGTGCAAAATCAGTCCACGCGGTGTCGTAATCGCCTGTCTGAGACCACCAGGTTCGGGCGTCGCCGCGCAACTGGCTGCTGGCGCGTTCTGTCCACTCCTCTGGTGCGATGTGATGGCGTGCTAATTTTTCCTTGCATACCCGCAAGAACATGGCTGGGTCCTCGTGGGCGTGACCCGCGAACTCCGGCAGTATGACCGGCCCACTCGCGGCGCGCGGCGCGGGGGTCAGCTGTGCGTGGTATGCTTGCATCATTGTGCTCTCGCAGATGACGCAGAGGAACAACCCATCACGAAAATGCACGAACTCGCGTACTTCAGCGCACGCGCGGTGTTTTGTGACCCCGCACTGTAGGCATCTGGCCGTCTCGCCTGGCTGCGCGCGGCAGTGCGCGGCTGCGCACAGCGTGTTTGTTGTACCCCTTGCGGCGCTTCCCGGCTGCTCCTCTTTGACGCGGACGCGGCCGCACGCACACTGACACTGAGCACTCTCGTTATTTACGAGTGACTCCGGAAAGGGTCTAAAACAGCCCTCACACAATCCCTCCATGTCGATGGCTATGTCCGGATCTCTCTGCATCCTCGTGGAACGTGGCTGGCCGCCCCGGGAGACGGGATATGTCCGTGGACGCGGTCCGCGGTCGAGTGTGCCGATTCGGCTGCCTTCGGTTCCACTCGGTTAGGCTCGGGTGCCGAACGGCCGGAGTTGGCTTCTTTGGTGCACGTGCGCGCTCGGCTGACCGGAGAGGGGAAAGTGGTGGCCGGTGCTCCTTTCTAGCGCGCGCGTTGCTGGGGTGGGGGTGGGGTGACCTCGTTTGCCCTTGAGTCCCGTTAAGGGCGCTGGTCAGACGCGCCCCTTTGTCCTGCGCGCGCGTTTTCCTCCCCTTTGTCCTGGCTCGCCTTTCGACTACTTTGCCGTAGTTTTGACGGGAATTTTGACGGGTTTTCTTTGCCTAAATTGTTTGCAATTTTGATGAGCCACCTAGATGGGCGCCATTTGTCGTCCTGCCGATGTTGATGCGTGGTTGGGTGGTGTCTGAGGGCGCCAACTAACCTTTAACCGGGGTGGTTGCTGTGGGCTAGTTCACAGCACGAGACTCCGTCTCTCGGTGGTCGTGACGTCGCCACGTGGCAGGCAGGAGTGGTTGGACCACACACACGACTAACGTTGTCGGCACGCACACGACTGTCCGGTCCGCACACGAACACCGATCGCCGAACTCCGCGAGTCGCACACGACTGCTCGCGCCAAGGGGTGAAGGCCAACTGGCGCGTCCTGGCAGGTCCCGTTAGGGCTCGAGTCGATCTCCGCTCTCCATGACAATCGACCTCCACCCGTTCGAGACACTACCAGCGACCACACACGCCGACCGGTGAGGCACCGAGGTGGCATAACGACCTGTGCGAGCCACGGGAGCACATGGGACGACGTCAGTACAAATTATATTTGCAAATGTTCAGTTAGACTTTTAGTGTACGACTCTTGTTGTCAGGTGTACTAGTATTCTTGTAGTGTGTAACTAATATTGGCAGAGGTGCTAGTAGTATTGTAGAGTACAACTTACATGTGTAGTACCACTAATATTACTAATATCGGCAGGTGTGCTAAGACATCAGGTGCTGGGGTGACATGGCTGGTGGTTGTGTTGCAGTGTGAAGACAGCTGGCAGCAGGAACCTGGCAGTTCCTCTGCCAGCCAGGATTATACTCTGTGCAAGCAACAAGTGAAGGAGGAGATAACTATAGAAGAGCACCCTATAGCTGCAGGTACATACCTACAGTGTTACACAGGTTATACTGAGCAGTATCTAATACATAGGTCTGTGTGGGTTTAGTGGTGAGTAAATGAGTTGAGTACATGGTGCATCTACATAGAATGTTTATAAAAGCTGTTGGGTACTGCCAAATACTAAGTGAATTTTATTTACTGCCATTTGGATTAGAATTGATTAAAACCTTATGTATTCATTCTCTCTCTCTCTCTCTCTCTCTCTCTCTCTTTCACTAATTAAAACATCTCCATACAAAAAATGATCTTCAAGAATATTATTAATGATAAAATAAACTTATAAGAATCAGTTAACTATAACTTAAAAGTCATATCAGTTTATTCATCTGAATGTCAAAACATCATATAAATTCCTTTAAAAAATTCTTTTGAAAGCTGGAGAGGGTAGGGACTACCATGTTTTCTCGCATAAATGTAGCTCATTTTATTCTAAAATCAAGTTTGAAAAGTAGGGGTGCGACGATTATGCGGAAAAAATTTTTTTGTTGGATAAATTTATTCATAAAAACAAAACCCATTCATGAAAAGTACATTTATTTAAAGAGTGAATTATAAAAGAGCACGCCAACAATTTAAATTAAAAAGTGAAGTATTAAAGAGCACGCCAACAATTTAAATTAATTTGAAGTCATGTAACAAAAACCTTTCTTCAACTGTAAATAGAAAAACACTATCTGTAATCCGAATGCGAGCCTGAACGAACACATAACTTTCATAGTACGCACGACGAAGGAGTGCGGGCCATCAGATGTAGTTACCTCGGCGCTCTACAGAGAGCGCGCGTTGTATGCACTCGGCGAGATATCCATATTCGGCTACGTGTGCGCACTCTATACGGGAAGCAACATAACCAAACATTAATTATTGCAACGAGCGCTGGCTACATTTTTGTAAGCGGCACACTGTGGCGACGCAGACGGCCAGATGAAGGTTATAACGTTTAAAAAGTCTTTAAAAGAAAATTTACACATCAGACAACATCGTATTTCCGTTAATTAAATAAGTAAGAGGTAATGTTCGAATAAATATTAGATTTATACTTTAAAATACATCGTTTGGTACGGAAAAAAATAGTCACTCAAAGTGCTCAGAATCTAATAGCGTGACCAAAAACATCATGCGACGTATACGCGAGAGGGTTTTTTTTTTTATCCAAATTTCGACGCCCTAAAATATAGGTGCGACGATTACGCGAGTGCAACGATTATGCGATAAAAGAGGGTAGTAACATTACAACTTTCCTATAAAATTTTTTTTTTAAATTCATAGGATATAGTATAATTAGAGATGGTGATTTATAGCATTTAAAATAATAACATTTAGCATTTTGAATTTTAAATTTAGCATTTTTAGTATTTTTAAAAACAAGATTTAGCCAATTCTCTCATTTTACATTACCGAGGAAAAGTATATTTTTAAAAAGCATTAAATAATACACATATTAATTATTAACAACCACAGAAATAAAGATCTAGCACAACTACAAAAATAGCCTATCTTGGCAGGTTTCCAAACAACTTTTTAGCACTTATGAGTGCAATAAATTGAATACTTAAAATTACAATAAATATTTTTTATCCGTGTTCATGGCCATAGTTGATGTAGAGTGCACAAATAATATTATTGAAACTCTTTTTTTTTTTTTTTAATTTTTTTTTCTTTTCGTTTTTTTAATTTTCGGCTTCTTTTGGTTTTCAATCATGCCAGAAACCTTTTCTTGCATTTTTACAGACTTTTTTCCTTCATCTGATTTCTCTGTGAATCTTTTTTTTTGCAGCCTGATGTCCCTCAGATTTAATGTGTTTTTCAAGTACATATTTTTTTTTTCCACTCCAGAAGGCGATTACATAAATTGTGCATTAAAATATTCGTATCACTTTCGTAGAACTGTTTTCTTTTGTATTCATTTATGCGATCAGGAATGGAAATTACGTTTCGTCCCATTTTTACCACGAGAAATAACAGTATACAACACATTCACGAGTATGCACGTTTTGTAAACACACCACCTTCCACAGACTACACAAGAACGCGGCTTTCACGTGAAACACAGCCAGAAAATGGGAATTGTTAGCGCGGCGAAGCAGAGATGTCGCAATATGGCTGCCTAAAAACTTGTACTCTGCAAGATGACGGACACTCTTCCAGCTAGTTGTTCTTTGCTTTGTTTACAATCGCGAGGCACGGATGGCAATTTTTCATTCAATATTTACGAACAATAGTGTTGTGGATGACGTGACAATAAGATACTTGTGCTGAATACGCCATAAAATGATGGTTTCTTTTGATACTGAATTGAAACAAAATACAATCTGTAAATAAATTTGTAGAGTGAAGACGAATCTACGTTTTTTACCTTGATTTCGCATTTATCTCGGAATAGTCTAGATTTAGATTTTATAGCGGAAAAAATATAATTTAGCATATTTTCTCATCTATTTTGCGAAAACGATAAATCACCATCCCGAAGTATAATATTTTATTACGATTATAATGTGGGGAACTGGGTTCATGATGGATAGTCCAATTATGTTTTATTACAGTTTTATTAATTACTTATATTTACATTACTAATAAGTGACTGTACTTAAAATTGTCTGATCACCAATCAGTTGCACTAAAAAATGTTTATTCGTAAGTCATTCGATGTCTGTAAATTTCTACAGTTCGCACTCCTCACTGCAGCCTCGGAAAACCCACATACCGTATTTACCCGATTGCAAGACGACTCGAATGCAAGACGAGGTCAACTTTTTAACCATTATAAACCAGAAAATAGTATATAACAAGCTATAAATAAACATTTTACATAACATATGTTCGAGAGCCTTTCTTTATAAAAACTTGATGTTCCTCGCCTTTCAACACTATCCATTTTAGGTTCCCGCAATTTACCGCATTTGTTTATTAACGAAAATAAACAATTTCGTTTACATAGAATAACATTGTTAAAACGTATACAACACTTTGGGTTACTAAAATTGTTACAGCGCTCGCAACATAGTGGAGATATCATGTACTACAAAATTCAGCATGAGAAATGACCTGGTTTACCAACTCCCAAGTCTAGGTTTCACGTCTTCTTTCGTGCATACTTTATCTATGGTGTGAGCGCAAATAAACAAAGCATGGCGACTAGTACCGTAGATGTTTTTTATAATCTTTTTGCGTACAAATTAGCTTGAAATCGTACTGTTTTTTTTTTCATTAAATTATTTAATGTTAATAGTTATATATTGCCTGTACCCATAAAAGTAACCATAAAAGTAATTTCACATTGTAATAGCCTAAAAATGTGGGACAAACTACCATCAAAAATATAGATTTTCAAATGCAAGACGAATGTGAAATTTTTTACTGTTGCCGGGAGAAAAAATAATCGTCTTGCAATCAGGTAAATACGGTAATTCCCAGGACGGTGCAAGGGGAGCAGAAAGGGAGAATGTGTATAGCGAGGACCATTGTAATCCGCATGCCTTACGTCAGTGGATGTCAGTATTCGCGCAGGGCCGCCAGCCAGATCCGAACCTGACGTCCGTCGCGGTCCTGTCTGCATTCGTAACACTGCCCCTCCTTAAACCTCCCTTCCGGCATATTCCCTCAATCGGTCCAAATGTACCACTTTCATCTGTCCCCTTTTTCTCTCTGGATGCCTTATACTACATCATTTAGCTGTTTCAGGACTTCATACAGGCCTTCCCACGCTGCTTGAAGCTGAGGGCACCTTCCGTTCCTTCGTTATGTGTTGTACTGCCACACCAAATTGCCCTCCTGAAATCCAATTGAGTTAGCCTTCAGTTTGTATGTCATCTTTATTTGATTCATTGTAATCAAAGATTTTTGGGCTTCTTCATGAATAAGCACCATCCGCTCCCCTAGACGATTCACATAGTCAGTGGTGTTGGTCAGCTCCCTGCGAGGACGACCGAACCTGAATCACAGGGCAGCCTCAACTCCTGTCCAAACACAATACTCCCAGGGGTCTGCCCGGTGGATTCATGGGTGGCAGACCTATATGCCATCAGGAACAACTGGATGTGTTGATCCCAGTCCTGTTGATGCTCGGCCACAACCTTGGCAAAGTGTTCATCTCCACTGAGGATGTAGGGCTGTAGTCCTGGTTTTATTTATTCCCAGCAACCGACATACCTCCCGAAATATTGTTTACTCAAAATTGCGGCCTTGGTCTGAGTGGAGCTCCATTGGTACCCCAAATCTAAAATTAACTTGTTGACTATTGCATCCGTGATGGTAGTGGCTTCTTGGTTAGGAAGTATATTAGACTGTAGCCATTTATTGAAGTAATCCATTGCTACCTGAATAGTATACCAGTTACCATCTTTAGTCTTGGGAAATGGTCCAGTGATGTCGATGGCTATCCTCTCGAAAAAGGCCCCTACATTGTAGGACCTCATTTACCACGACTCCGGTGTTGTGGTTATTTTTTAGCCAAGCGTGTTTCGCATTGTCTACACCAAGCCTCCACATCCTGGTGACACATCAACCAATAGTAGCATTGACTGATCTTGGCGAGTGTATTGTTCACCCCTGGATGACCAACAGAGGTACTATCATGGATTTTTTTCAACACCTCTGTCTCTAGATTCTTTGAAAGGATTAGTTGCATGGTAACTATTTTTCCATTTGGACTCTCCCGTGCTTCATTAGCAGCCCATTCACCATCCTCAAGGAATCCCACTGTACCCAGCAAGCTTTCACAGCCCTTCAGTCACTGGAGATCTCATGTCATATTGGACGTCCAGTACAATTCTCTAGCCAGCTATAATGGTTGCCAAGTCTGTATCTTGTCACTGCGCTGCATTCAAGCTAGCATTATCCCTTTTATCTTCCAAGATATTTATCATTATTCGCCGAACATCTTTGATTCCCTCATTATTCTTTGCTCTATTGCAATGGTAACAGTTTACCTTGCAAGGTCTTCATGAGACGACATGAATTCGGCCTTTCCTATGTTCCATCTGACAATCATATTGCTGTATCTGTTCAATCCACCAAGCAGTTATCCCTCTGGATTTTGAACTGTAGTAGCCACTTAAGTGCAGTATGATCAGTGTGTAAAGGGAATTTTCTCTCATATAAATATTAGTGGAAATGTTGCAGAGACTTCACTACAGCCAAGAGTTCTCATCTTGTGACTAGACTCCATAGTGGTGTTCAGGCTTAGACAAAACTTTGCTGTAGAATGCTATTACTCGTTCATTTCCATCTTGAACTTGGGAAAGTATAGCATCCAACTCATTTCTACTTGCATCTGTGTTGAGGATATTCTCTCCATGTTGCCCCTAGGGTCTCCCATTATCCTAGCTGCTTTAGCTTGCTCATGGTTTGCTGGAATTGAAACAGATTTGCTAACTACCACTTGCATTGCAGGAACTTCCAATTCATCGGTGTTAAATAGGGATGGGTCGTGTGATTCTTCGGTGCTTCGATTCCACCGATTCTGCCAGGAATCGGAACCCTCGATTCTTCCGCCAAGTTTCAAGGAATCGTATCGTATTTAGTATGGTACTAAGCACTCTTAATAATATAGAAAAAAAAAGTTTTTTCCTGAATGAAACCAGCGATTCCTGCTAAAATTACGGTTTTTTCGGCCAGAATATTGTCACAATATTTACGTAACTTACCTTGCACTTTGATTTCAAAATTCGGTAAATTACATAATAGTTATCTTATATCACTTTTATATTGGTTGCAGTTTCGGCTTATACAATTACATTATAAAAGTCGTTAGGATAAAATGAAATACATATTTGTTTTCCAAACTCTAGAATCATAACCGTGTTTTAACTTATTTCGTGTTGAATTACACAATACGTAAAGAAAGGAAAAGAAACAAATTACGAATACATCATCTCATCTAGCCGAGTCCGCCATACTTTAAAGTTGTAAACAGCTACCGTATTTGCTCGCGTAAAGGCCCCGCCCGCGTATACGCCCCCCCCCCTCCTCCTTTTTTTGTAAACATTTTTGAGAAAAAATTTATAAACATGTTTTTCTGGGTTTATCTGAGGGCAGGGCAGCTTGGCATGCATCAAACAGCAAGCCATGTATTGTGAGCGGCGGGAGGTGATTTTGTAAGCGGCAGTGGTACAGAGACCGGTATTATAGTTCGTCCGTTCTCAGTAGGACCGTCGTGAGGCATGCCAGACGTAAGCAGTCAGTCCTATCTCAAACGATATGAAGATAAAGAAAGCTGGACTCGTGGGCTTGTGTTAGTCTTGTGTAGTACATGTACTATGTACTGTTAAGAATGTATTCATTCCGCTGAACTAGTACGAACTATTCTGTGTCACTTTGCTTAATAGTTCATACTTAATAGTACACTAGTTTCCAAACAGGATGCTTGCGTACAGATGGATGTTTGTTGTTTACCTCCTTCTCGTTCTCGTTCTCGTTCTGGTCATCCCTTCCCTTGCGGCTGTGCATACTGCGCAGTGCGCACTGCGCAGCTCCATGGTTCACAGTCGGGCAGTGCGCATGCTGCTGTCCTTTACAGGGGTAATGTTGTCTCTTTCCCTCTCCTTGGTTCCTGCTTCTTTCTTATCGCTTATCGCCGCCTCTTCTTTCTTTTTCCATGTCACGGAACGAATGACGTACTAGTACCTTCGGCTTCGAGTTCGAACGACTGAACGAGACAATAACGTGGCGTGCGCGGAACGAGTCGGGCAACAAAATTTAGTACTAGTGTTTTTTTGTATGATTCATAAGATTAGGTAATGTGTGCTCTTGATTATTGAAAGTGACATTCTAATTAATTGTTCATTGGATTTATTTTCTAATGTTTGCTTTTATGGAAAAAAAAGTTTTTATGGATAGAAAGATTACATTAAAATCTTTGTAAATCTAATTAGAAATGCTTATTGCAGGTCTCGACTCAACATAAGTAGGACCTATTTTGCTTTGGCGGACTCTAGTGAAATTCATAATGTACCATATCATCTTATTTTTGATTTATATACTGTTTTAATATTTCAGTTTGTTCTGTAAATACACCTGAATTCTCATTTCTAGAAATTGATGAAATTATAACCTTGTATTGCTTATGAATTAATTAGCATAATACAAGCAGCTGAGTTCTCATTAGAATTGCATTAAAAAACTTTGTCTTGAAATAGAAGTTTGGTTGGAATAATGGTATATTGTATTTTTCCTTTAAGTTCTTTAATGATTAGGTACATGGCAATTTTTTTGGTGGAATCGGAATCGGAACCGAACCTGGAATCGAAGCATTTTTGGAATCGGATTTGGAATCGGGAAAATATGGAATCGACCCATCTCTAACAAAACTAACTCAATAGCATGGATGAAATCTTCCTTGTTTAGAGAGTGGTTATTTCTCTGGATGCTTGTATGGGAGTTAAGAACCAAAACATTCTGCTGTTTCTCAATTGTTGTACAGCTCACAAGCGAGATGATATGAAACTGACAATTATTAAAGTTGACATTTTTAAGTACATACAATGATTTATTAGTAATGTAAATATTAGTAATTAGTAAAGCTGTAATAAAACTAAATTGGGCTATCCCTTACAAAATCAGTTTTCCCACAGTACGTATCTATACTAGTAACAATTTTGGTGTTTGAAGTGGGATAGCCCTAATTAATAGATTTAGTGTACAATTTTTTTAACTAAAAATTAAAAAGAAAAACATTATTAAATTTAGTTTGAGAATTGAGTTAGTTTAGGAATGTAGTTTTGAATGTTGTTGTTGTTGTTGTTGTTGTTGTGTTGTTGTAGCAGTAGTAGTAGTTGTAAAGTTGGTGTTAGTTTTTAGTAGGGGTTTAGGTTGAAGTTTCATAAAATTGTAGTGATAGGCTAGTAGTGTATGTGGACACAAAAGTAGGCAGCTGACAAACTTAAAAACACAATGGCTTTCTTGGCCAAAATGAATAACAAAATTGAATAATGAAGAAGGATCAAGTGGAAATAAAGAAAGATCAGTAGGAAATGAATAATAAAATGAAGTGTCACTAAAAGGTAATGAAGAATGAAATGAAGAATGGCCAAGAAGAAATGAAGAACTAAATGAATAACTGCCAAGAAGAGATGGAAAATGCTATTAAGACTGATATTGAGACATGAAGAAGACCAAGAAGAAATGAAGAGGAGTAAAGAGTTGAGAAATGAAATAGCTGTGCTCAAGAAGAAATGAAGAGAATCGACGAAAACAGAATTCAGGTCGAGAGTAAAGTCAAGTGTTTGGAGCAGCATCTCGCACAACAGGAACAACAGATATTCAGCTCGAGCAGGACACTGAACGGCGTATAGAAGCTGTAACCGAGGAGTGCCGACGGATGATCAAAGAAGCCTCTGCTGCTACGAGCCGTAAGAGTTTCTCCGAGGATGTTACGGTGGAGGGCACTTGCAGCGGCCACCCACCTTCAATGGTTCATTTTCGTGGACAGTGCACAGAACACAGTCTGAGGCAGCTGCAGAAGTAAACGGCTGGGGCGAGGAAGAAAGGGCTACAGCACTCGTCTTGGCCCTGCGAGGATCTCCACTAGAGCTGCTGCAGACCATACCAGTCACAGACCAGAGAGACTATGGAGCATTAGTAGAGGCCCTTGAGCTGAGGTATGGCGACCGATACTTGGACGAGGTGAAAAGAACAGCCCTGAAGACACGTCAACAGCGATCTTCAGAAACACTCCAAGAATTAGAAGCCGACTTTGAGCAACTCGTGTACCTCGCATACCCAAAAAAATAAACGGAGTTCCGCCAGCATTTAGCCACCAGTGCGTTTACAGACAGACTCAGAATTGTAGAGGTTCAGCGAACTCTTATTTGGCCCGGCAAAAGAAGAGATGTGAGGTTTTGGTCCATGGCCTGGAAATCGAGGAAACATGCAGTGCCTCAATAAACACAAACATCAGGACAAAGATAGCTGGACTGGAGACACACAATGGAGCACATGCCAGAAACATCACTAATTAAGTAGATATTCTCAGGGCATTGAAGAAGAGGCTGAATGACACTCCAGGTAACCAGATCAGAAGAGCAAGAGAACGCCCGCAGTGCTTTTACTGCGATGAACCAGGACACACTCAGTGGGACTGTCCGACATACAGGAAGACAACACAGCAGGAAGAGAGACAGGAAGATCAACAGGGAAACAAGCAATAGCTGGTGAGGGGGTGCATGCCAGCTCTACAGGAAATGGTTGCCCAAAGGTGTTTTTCCAGTATCTGTACTTCGTAGAGGCCATGGCAGCTTGTCCTTAATGGATGGATTAATGGCAGACAGTGTTTACTTACTATTGACACAGGGGCATCGGCATCTATAGTTTGTACAGACGTCAGTAGGGAAAAGCTGAAGAGAGCACCCATCCCATATAGACTCAAAACAGCCACCGGAGACACTTCACTTGTGCATGGACAGCTGGATTTGGTGGTAAGGATTGGAACTTGGACATTATCACAGACCTTTCTTGTTGCTGATATCAGGATGAGGTAATTCTAGAAGTGGACATCATGAATCGATACGGATTCATTATTGACATGGAAGGACAGGTATTGCACATTAAAGATGAAGAAAAAGCCTTGTTTAACACTAGAGATGGGTCGATTCCATATTTTCCTGATTCCGAATCCGATTCTAAAAATGCTTCGATTCCAGGTTCGGTTCCGATTCCGATTCCACCAAAAAAAATTGCCATGTACCTAATCGTTAAAGAACTTAAAGGAAAAATACAATATACCATGATTCCAACCAAACTTCTATTTCAAGACAAAGTTTTTAATGCAATTCTAATGAGAACTCAGCTGCTTGTATTATGCTAATTAATTCATAAGCAATACAAGGTTATAATTTCATCAATTTCTAGAAATGAGAATTCAGGTGTATTTACAAAACAAACTGAAATATTAAAACAGTATATAAATCAAAAATAGAATGTTATGGTACATTATGAATTTCACTGGAGTCCCCCAAAGCAAAATCGGTCCTACTTATGTTGAGTCCGAAAATGTTTTAATAGGTTGGTTGTGGTCTTTGTTGGCCCACGAGATATTTTCGTGTTACAATAATTGCATATTGCAAATTTGTCAATTGCAGATTGTAAAATGTTTCCACACTTTAGACATGATTTTTTATTTCTAATACACCGTTTCACGTGTGTATCTGCAAAAACGAGTTATATACGTCACAGAAATACGTGTACTGTACTATCGCAGAAATACGTGTACTATACTATAGTAGAAATAAAATCTCTTGAAAAAAAGTAATTGAAACCACACGTGTTAATAGAAACAAAAGTGAGGTTACAACATAAAGTATTAGATAATATGGAGTCTTTCGTGTTTCTTTTAATGCAGTAAGTGCTCAACCGCGTCAAAATCTATGTGCGAAGCAAACGAAAAAAAGTTAATTAATCAGACATACTAGTTAAATATATTATTATATTAAATAAAAATACAGTGATATATTACGTGTTTTAACCCAATTTTAACCATTTTAAAACTTCAAACAAAATAAATTACGATAGATAGTAGGTATTGCTTTTGTTGTGTTGGACGCTCTGTTAGCTGTTTACAACTTTAAAGTATGGTGGACTCGGCTAGATGAGATGATGTATTCGTAATTTGTTTCTTTTTCTTTCTTTACGTATTGTGTAATTCAACACGAAATAAGTTAAAACACGGTTATTTTATTTATTTATAAATTTATTTATAAATTTATTTTTTTATTTATAAATTGTGACATGCACACCAACACTCTGAGAAGAGATTACAGGGGTGTGCACGGTACAAAAAAAACAAACACAATACACAATACACAAGAGACACAACAGACAAATGACCCAAAACAAAAAACAGAAAATTAATAAACAAAATAAAATATTAATAAATTCAAAAATACAGAAAATTAGTGAATTTAGAATACACAGTTAATTGAATTGGCTGCAAGTGCTACTAAAATAATTTACTAATTGGCTAAGCTTGTTACTATTGGGTCTAAACTATTATAATTGCTTATTAATCTAAAGATATCATTTTGTCTCTTGATTGTACAAAAAGTAGACGTAAGTCGACCATGGTACTGGGGGACTCTTAAACCAGTATTGTCTAAGATGTATTTACAATTGATTTTAGATGAATAACAATTGGAAATAAAAAGATGGTCAAGGAGGGCACGCCGATCAAAAAGTGATGTTAATTTAGGAGGGGGAAATGATTTTTGAGTAATAAGTTTAATACATTTGTTTTGAATTTTTTTCAATTTTATCAATATTGTTTTCCATATTACTGAACAATATTCTAGTTTTTACCTAATTAGTGCTAAGAAAAGAGAAATAATGGAATCTGAATTAATGGCATAGTAAGTAATATATTTAATTAGGGCAAGTGTTCTTCGAGAACTAGAAATTAAAAAATTGCATGTTAATGAAAAAACAATTTAGAATCAAGAAAAATTCCAAGATCTTTTAAAGCAGTCGTTTTTGGAATTGAATTCTCTAATTTGTACTCATAGTTTATAGGAAAATATTTCCTAGTAAAGGAAATTATTTTTGTTTTATCATGATTAAGACGGACAAGATTTGATTTGCACCAAAGATTAACTGCATTGATGTCGGATTGCAATAAAATGCAATCATTGACTGAGATGATTTTTCTACAGATTTTAAGATCATCTGCAAACAGAACACCAGTAGAGTGGGACAAGACATGTGTGATATCATCAATATATATTTTAAAAAGTAAAGGAGATAAAGTACCGCCCTGAGGAACACCAGAACAGGCATTGTGAAGAGTTGAATTACTGTTGTTAATTGAGACAAAGAAACTTCTGTTACTGAGGTAACTCGAAAACCAGTTAACAAAGTTGTCAGATAAACCAAAATTGGATAGTTTAACAAGTAGAAGTGGATGACTAACAGAATCGAAAGCTTTGGCTAGATCAAAGTAACAGGCATCAACCTGACCCCTGTTAGTGACTTCATAGTAGATAGGATTGAGGAAGGTAATTAAGTTTGTAGCAGTGGATATTCCAATTCTAAAGCCATGTTGATTTACAGAAAGTCTATTTTTTAAGGCAAAGTTTATAATTTTGAATATAATTTTTTCAAAGATTTTAGAATAGCCATTTAATAGAGATATAGGTCGATAGTTTGATACCTTTAATTTAGAACCACTTTTGTGAATCGGGATAACTTTGGCAATTTTCCATTCATCAGGAAATACATGAGTTTTTAAACTCATGTTAAATAAGTGAGTTAAAAGAGGAACTAAAAGATGAGAACAGCCTTTCAATATGAAATTTGGTTTCCCGTCAGGACCCATTGACATTGATGTTTTTAAAGTCTTGATGCCCCAAAGTACTAGACTTTCAGATATTATAGGAGCTGAAATTGTGTCATGTGATACAGATGAACAGGAAACATTGTTTGTGTGAGTAGGTGGCACATAAACACTAGAAAAATAACCCGCAAGCATATTAGAAAGTATTTTAGGATCATTGGAAACACTACCGTTAACTTCAAGAGATAGATAATCATAATATCCATGTTTCATTATTTTTACAATCGCCAGAATTTCTTCAGGTTATTCTTGATATTATTATTAATTGATCTTAACCAATTGATTTTATTTCTAGAGTTTGGAAAACAAATATGTATTTCAATTGATCCTAACAACTTTTATAATGTAATTGATTTACTGAATTTTGAAATCGAAGTGCAAGGTGAGTTACGTAAATATTGTGACAATATTCTGGACGAAAAAACCGTAATTTTAGTAGTAATCTGTGGTTTCATTCAGGAAAAAACTTTTTATTTTCTAAACTATTAAGAATGCTTAGTACCATACTAAATACAATACGATTCCTTGAAACTTGGCGGAAGAATCGACGGTTCCGATTCCTGGCAGAATCGGTGGAATCGAAGCACTGAAGAACATACATGACCCATCCCTAATTTTTGTTGGTGCAGGGTAAGTGCTTAATGTGTTTAAAGCACCGATGTTCACAAAAATTTTTGATCACAAGACATGTCAATTTCTCTGAACCGTCAGGGTTGGCCCACAGCAAAACAGTAAACCTCTTTTTACTGGACTTCCTCCATGGCGAGTTTTTCCTTTCAGGGCGAGTGTTTTGTCAGGAAGCAGGTTAAAGAAATTATCTGCTTCGTCAGCATCAAAAACATCTCATAGAGAATATCCTGCTATTAGAGTTTGTAGCTTAGGCTGCCATGATTGTAACACAGATGGAACAACTAATCCTACCTCACCTGCAGTCTTCAGAGTACTTAAATTCCACCGACACTTAAACCTATATAGCAGCCATTTTACGCCTGGAAATTATCAATTCCCATTCTTTGAGCCCCGTATTTGGCTTTTTCTGGGAGAATAGACACAAAGATTGGTATGTTTTTGACCTATTTTACATTAAAAATCAATCATTTACTTTTGTAAGTTACAAACAAATCCAAGAACAAATTTTCGTATTTTGGTATCTAAATGGAATATACCCCATAATTATCAATATCTTATGTTGGTAGGATTGTCTAAGATTTAAAAATATTTTTTTTCTTAAATGCAACCCTAAACTAAATTGTAGATGAGTTGCGCTAATCAGAATTTTACATTTAAGTTTTTTCAGAAGCTTTACGATAACCTAACTATTATTTGCAATTGTGTCAAAAAAGTGGTGTAAAATCAGCACCTCAGGTTCCAAAACAAGACAGAAACTCTTGATAGGTATTACAACCTTAAAAATTTTCTGTTTGCTCCATGAATGGCATTTCTTTCCAAATCTTTCCATTGGTAAAGAATAGTTGATATGTGTTGAATTTGGGATGGATACCAAATCTTTGGCTCTGTCTACCTTTTTGATTCTTTGATAAAAGGCATACAGAATTACAGGTACGTGGTAAAAGATATTATATCCTTTTTTTTTTTAATGCAATATCTGAAAACGAAAATAAATCACCGAAAGTTAAGTGAAGTCTCATCATAAATTAGTGCACCTTCTTTGTCTGACCACAACCTAATTTATAAATAAACTGAATCCATCGAAACTTTCCACTAATCAAGAAACCACATTGAGTAAAAATTGTTTTACAACAATTTGGAAACAACTCTCAAACTCAAGACGAATTTTAGTAAGTAGAACTTCCACAAAATCTGTATTGCTTATTGCGTTATCGGCAATCATTACAATGATCACACATTTTCACAGAACTCTGACGTAAATTTGTGTAAGTGGATGTGAGGCAAACTTCTTAGGTGATGTTCAGAATATTGATTAATCGAAGTGCATTTTTTGTTAGCAAATGTTGGTACACTATGTTTAACTTCACTGTCTTCAAAATGTGTTTCAGTGAGACAGTAGCTCTATGGTCAATCGTAAGATAGAAGCAGTATTGTTTATTTGCCAAAGTGTAATATATTTACCAATATTTCCCTGCCTTAGGGGTGATGTTCAGAATATTGATTAATCGAAGTGCATTTTTTGTTAGCAAATGTTGGTACACTATGTTTAACTTCACTGTCTTCAAAATGTGTTTCAGTGAGACAGTAGCTCTATGGTCAATCGTAAGATAGAAGCAGTATTGTTTATTTGCCAAAGTGTAATATATTTACCAATATTTCCCTGCCTTAGGGGTGATGTTCAGAATATTGATTAATCGAAGTGCATTTTTTGTTAGCAAATGTTGGTACACTATGTTTAACTTCACTGTCTTCAAAATGTGTTTCAGTGAGACAGTAGCTCTATGGTCAATCGTAAGATAGAAGCAGTATTGTTTATTTGCCAAAGTGTAATATATTTACCAATATTTCCCTGCCTTAGGGAGGGCATAGTCCCAGTCGACGTCATTATGTTTGAATAACGATGCCTATCGGTGCTCTACTGCTCTAATGTCACATCACCAGACACAGTAGTCACACAAAACAGACGTCAACAATCACGTAAAAGTGATGTAATGTCTCTATTTTTAAAAAATAAAATTACTGATAACACTATTGTTTCTATCAAATTGATAATTAATAGATTTGTTGGTAAAGGCATTGGTCCTTAGAGCGGACTATCTATTGCTGTTTAAATACTGGAAGACATAACTTCTCTTATTTTTCCATTGGTTGAATCAAGTATTGATCATACCTGAAGGGCCTACCACCCTTTAGGCTCTCTACTTCTACCTGTGCGTCTCTCATGTTTTTAGAAATGGCTAACCAACTGGGCGCTTCTATCCACACACTCAGTCCTGTTATTTATTCGGCCTACAGCTTTCAACACACGTCTCAAAATAAAATCTATGCCTTAATATTTTTCCTCTATCTGGGGTCTCCTATTCCTGCCTCTCTCACACTTTCAACAGCCCAACTCCTTGTGTCTGTTATAGCTTCTCCAGGGACTTCTAGTTTCACATTATAGTCTGTCTGCCTCCAGATTCTCATCATAATTTACCCCCATTGATTTTCTAGGTTCTATTGGTAATTATCTTACTGAAACAAATCTCTCAATACATAAACAAACAAACACCCACCCACATGAAAACATACAATGCAATTAAACAGTACAACTCACTTATCACAACATTATACTTACTTGAACTGAGTCATAGTCTTTGCCTGAAAAAAAGTTAAATACAAATTACACACTACTAACCTATGTCAGCCAACACAGAGCTATACATTAGCATGCAGGGACACAACTGTCAGCATTTCAGCACTCGTGAATCTAACTGTCAGGATTACCAACATCTAAAGTTCTGGTGTGCTCCGCTAGATCACAGCCAAATATGCTTGGACGGATGTTTGCAGCCTGTCTCAAAACACAATGCTGTTAAAATATTTCTGAACTTTCCTAATGTAACATACCATTTCACTAAAATTGTAGACTTATTCCAGAATTATATACCATTTAATTAATAACCTATATATTTCCATTTAAATTACTTCAAAATCAATTACTCTGAATAAAGTAAACACAACAAAAATTTGTAACAATTCACGGTAAATTACGTAATGTAAACTTAACATATCATCTCACATACTAATGACATACCTTTTATTTTACTGTCCTCTATTGTACAAAATTACAACTAATACTTTTTCTTTAAGTACTTACTTACCACAATATGAAATAATTTTAAAGGTATTTAAATTATCTTAACAAAATTGTACGTTAAAATAAACAAAGTTAATTCTATGATCGTAAAACACTAGAAGTGCTTATTAACCTACAGCTTTTAAATTACCTTAAACTAAACTAAAATTTCTTAAATTAACCTATCATATATTAAAATTAAAACTAAAAATAAACTTAAAGCTATTCTGGCTTAAAATTACACTCTTAATACTAAGTCACTCCAACTGTCAAACTCGACTAACAAAACATGTACTGACACGTAGCCTCCTACATGTTACTGAAAATAAGCAAACTAGTATTCTTTTTATTGATTTCTACTCTTTAAAATTGTGCACTCTTATTAAATGTAATAGCCATATGAAGTCAATAGATCATAAAACTTAATTAATCTTCAGTAAATAACCACATTAAAAAATTAACAATAATAATCTCCATCTCTCACCAGAAGTAGAACCTAGACTGTGTAAGCCACCAAATGTAACGGGATAGTTTAAATCAATTAGTAAGCAAAATTCTTAAATGGTCAATAAATAATTTGACATGTCAGACAAGGTGTCATGAATTTTACTAGGAGTACCATAGTTATGCAAAGGGTTTATATTCGTAGTAGTTTATCTTTAATGAACACACATGTTTTCTACCAGGACCTTAAGGGTCTAGGTTCAGCACCCAATACACAATGCCTGGTGAAATGTTAAACTAATAAAATTACTTAAAAATAAATACTATCAATGTAACAATACTTTTTTCAAATAACAAACCAAACTTATAAAATTCTACATGTCAGTCTTTTTGTTACATGTAAATTACGTTGCTGAAATTAGGGAAGTCCGAAATACATTTTAGTTAAACAACTTAATAGATCAACTAAACGAGAGTGAGTATCAAAGTCCTTAACATCTTTAATCTTTATAATCAATAATGGTAACTTTACAAGACAATTGCGTTAAATAATGTCATTCTCCGCAACCTAGAGGGAACTTAAAACTGTTGATCCACATCATCTACAACTGAGGCCCTTTCAAATCATGGACCTGTTACATTGAGTCCTATCTTAGTCGTTTACTTTGAGGAAGGACATAGTCCCTCAGAGTCCAGAGTAAGCCCATGCCTACCAGCTCGCTACCAGTGAGCCTATATGAAGGTACATCTGAGATCACAACTTATTACCGGAGGCCGCGCTGGCCCAAGTGAGCCCCAAGCTCACTCACAGGAATGTGCGGTGGGGGCACCCACACCCTGACTAGCTCTAGATGGCAGGGCGAATGTCGACAAAGCAGTGGTGCTGCGTGGTGGAAACTAAAACACAATTTGGTTTTTAAAACAAAAACCTCACAGTTGTTTGTTTTGTTCAGGGGAAAGTAAAAGTAAATATGCTATATGATAAATTGAATTATTTATGCTACATCACTTGAAAACATTCTAAATTTAGCCATTAAAAGTCTAAATTTAGTTGACGGGTCTCTACAGGGATATTAGGAATCTCAGAATAACCACGAAGTTATTTCACAGGTATCAGTTTGACTTCATGAATCTCTAAAAAGTTTAGATATGCTCTAGAAGTTAATAAATATTATCATAAGTATGAAAGTGTGTAGGGGATATTTTAATTCCTAACCACACAGCTTCAGTTAGTGGTAAATAATATTTCTCAATTGGTTGAACTGATAAATATTTGTGTTTATTCACTGCAATTAAAACACCTCCTCTTTTTTTTTCAAAGTGAGATGAGCTATCATGTTATTTCGAAAGATATGATATTGGTCAGTGAAGAAAAGCTAATTTATACTTTTTTCATTGTATCCTGTTTCCGTGAGGCAAGTGATATAATGTAATTACCAAAAATATTTTTTTTTTTTTTTAATTTTATAATCAATATACCCACTCCTTGGTGCTTCTGCCCCTTGATACACTAGTATCAAATAATTTAGGTCATGGAAATAATTGATTTTTATTCATTTCATTTATCTTGTTCTGTACTTATGAAAAGTTCCTGTTTCTGTTCTAGCCACAGCAGCTGTATGGAATGAACCACACAGCTGTGTGGGTTACCATGGCAACACTTCATCGGGATGCATGGGACACAGATCCCAAGACTCACCAGACACCTGCATCATAATGAAGTCAGAAGTGACTAACATTGACCAAATGAAATTATCAAACCACACAAACTGTCACCCTGGATCCAAGGAAAATGATTGTGTTAGCAATTGTATACCGATACAGCAGCGCACTAATACACACACAGGCCAAAAACGTTTCTGGTGTCAATTATGTTCTGCTAAGTTTAGCAAGTCTTCTCATCTCAAGCGGCACTCTCTTTCACACACTGGAGAAAAACCTTTCTCTTGTACCGTATGTACTGCTAAGTTTAGCCGGGCTTCTGACTTGAAGCAGCACTCTCTTACACACACTGTAGATAAACCTTTCTCTTGTACTGTATGTACTAATAAGTTTACCCAGGCTAGTAATCTGAAGACGCACTCTCTTACACACACTGGAGAAAAACCTTTCTCATGTACTGTATGTACTGCTAGGTTTAGCCTGGCTGGTAACCTGAAGCAGCACTCTCTTACACACACTGGAAAAAAACCTTTATCTTGTACTGTATGTTCTGCTAAGTTTCGCCATGCTATTTCTCTTAAGCAGCACTCTCTTACACACATTGGAGAAAAACCTTTCCTTTGTACTGTATGTTCTGCTAAGTTTAGCACATCATCTCATCTCAAGCGGCACTCTCGTACACACACTGGGGAAAAACCGTTCTCTTGTACTGTATGTACTGCTAAGTTTAGCCGGGCTTCTAACTTGAAGCAGCACTGTCTTACACACACTAGAGAAAAACCTTTCTCATGTACCGTATGTACTGCTAGGTTTAGCCAGGCTGGTAACCTGAAGCAGCACTCTCTTACACACACTGGAGAAAAACCTTTCTCTTGTACTGTATGTTCTGCTAAGTTTAGCACATCATCTCATCTCAAGCGGCACTCTCGTACACACACTGGGGAAAAACCGTTCTCTTGTACTGTATGTACTGCTAAGTTTAGCCGGGCTTCTAACTTGAAGCAGCACTGTCTTACACACACTAGAGAAAAACCTTTCTCATGTACCGTATGTACTGCTAGGTTTAGCCAGGCTGGTAACCTGAAGCAGCACTCTCTTACACACACTGGAGAAAAACCTTTCACATGTACCGTATGCACTGCTAAGTTTCGCCATGCTATTTCTCTTAAGCAGCACTCTCTTACACACACTGGAGATAAACCTTTCCTTTGTACTGTATGTTCTGCTAAGTTTAGCAAAGCCAGTTCTTTGAAGCGGCACTCTCTTACACACAAATGAGAAATCAATTTCTCGTGTTGAGTATTTCTGCTAAATTTATCCAACATTTTGGTCTGCAGAGACATGTTCCTACATTCATTGGAAAAAAAACATTAAATAATATTATATTTTTTAAAACTTTTTTATAATCTCATGTTATACATGCGCTTTCTATGTTATACATTTACAGTGAAATCTCTTTGATACAAATCTGAGGGTTCAGAAAATTAACCACTTTGTAATAATGAAGTTTAAATAACCATACTTTTCCACTTTGCACTTACAATATTGTTCTGTTTGTCAAGAGAAAATTAAAATATGTGCATTTGTTTAGTACAGTGTACTACAATCCGCATAAGAACATTCTCCTAATTAATAACATGATTGGCATACATAATAGTTAATACAAAATTATTACGGGTTTAGTATTTTGCTACAATTTATACACTAGTACCTAATAGTTTACTGAGAATATTTAGGTAAAAAAAAAACTATTTGGTTTGCTTTTAATTTTTAATAAACACTTCGAACAATGCTAGACATGCTTTGATTGTTTCACTGACAGTATTGCTGGAAAGTATAAATTGAGGGAAAACTCCTAAACTGATCTAATACATAAGTACGTCATGTCCGGTACGTATTCTTTCTTTAACATATACTTTCGCTTTACATAAATTCAGATGGTATGCCCAAAATGTGTTGACGAAAAAAACTACAAAAAGTTAAAAAAAAATTTTCTTGATTAATTTATTTTATTTGTTTTGCAGTAGTCTTGTGAATCAGATCCAAACTAGTCCGGGCATCCGGTTAATCTGGACAGATTTATAAATAAATAATAAAACATGATATGTAATAGATGTTGTGGCACTGGAAAAGAAGACAATACAATTCTAAGATAAGAAAGGGTTCGCCTGCCCTCAGTTGCCGGAATTCTTGCCACCAGTTTTCCCTTTTCCGCTCATCGCCTGTATTCAGGGGAGTGACCCACTCTATACCTGCGAGTTGTTTTGTTTTGTTCCCTTCAGTCAATGTTTATTCAAGCTGGTGAAGGTGCTTGTGACAGTTATTTTTATTGAGTGCATGTGTCTTATTTTGCGCACTTATTAAGAGTAACGTAATGGCTACTAAACATAAGAAAGTGACTGTAACAATGGAGCAAAAACACCAAGCCTTATTTTGTATTGATGCAGGTAAATCTTTAACTAGAATCGCGCAAGATTTGGGAGTGGGAAAACAAACTGTTTCTGATTGGGAATAAATCGGAAGGAATTGAAGATTTTTGTGCAAAAATGATGAACAAGGACTGTCTGGGTAACAGGGCACTTTACAGTAAGTCGATTTGGGATGACACCATAGCTACAGCATTTGCAAAGGAAAGTCAAGTTATTGGAACCCTGAGATTAGACGGTCATAATTTTTTTCCAGTGTCCAATATCAGTCTGATTGTGCCTGATGAAGGGAAGGGATATCGGTTCCCGAAACGTCACAACTGTTCTCATTGGAAATCTTCTGCGTTAGTCATTGCTATCGCCGTTGTTTTGTCCAAAGAACTTATTGACCTTTATCGCTGTGGTTATATGTTTGCTGCATTGTCCGGGTTTGTTTTCCGCTTTCATTTAATCTGTCCTGTCGTTAGCCCACTGTGTTTGTGTGTGAGTGTGTTGTTTTATTAATTTTTCCATGACTAAGTTCCTTCAACGGAATTCTTGTGCTGTATGATAGTTATATGTTAAACATTTTATGTCCGTGTTGTTGTCTTTGTGTAGCCATATGCTTGTTGGTGTCATCGTTGACTCCGTTTATCCCACACAAGTTGATTTGGTTGTGTTTTCTGTGAATTTTTATCCTAATATTTTTTATATATTTTTTGATTTTCAGAATTTTTCCTGTGACAAACAGTGAAAAACTGCATTGGTGTATGTCCTAAAAGCTTCATTAAATTATAGACAGTCATTGTAGTGTCAGTTTCTTAGGTATTTTACAACTTGAGAGGGGTTTTTACTATAACTATTTTAGTTTACCTAATATTTTCCTGGGTAGTTTCACTTTCATAAAGTTTCATTTGAAACACCAATATGTGTGTCCCCTGATGTTTACTAAAGTGTATCTATATGGGTAAATGTTGCTACAAGTGGGGCCACCATCTTTGTGTCACATTTCCGTTTATCGACTTCCGTTCCATTTTCATGAAATTACTTCTACCAAGTGCAATATACCGACAGCAAAGATGTTTACTCTTAAAAGAAAGATCATTCATCTAGCAATATTTGAACTGATATTTAGAGTGAAATATAAAAACTAGCCGCTACGGTTGAGCAACCAAAGCTATGTTGTAGTCGGGTACTTTGTGCTCTTTTTTGTCAAATGATAGTAACTCCTGTGGATATGCATTTATTGGATTTGTTTATTTAAAATTGTGCATTTTACTCCGCATGATGGGTCAGCATGTGCATATTGGTTGAAGGGTTACAGTTCTACAGTTCATGTGCGCATCAAGAACCTACGTGGCTTTTTAATATTGTTTATGGCTTGAGTTCAAAATATTTTTCAGTCTCCTTCGATATTCGCATCCAATCTAAGTGATTTTCAGAGTAAATTGTCATGTAGTGCAATATTTTGAATCATCGCTAAACACAGAGTTTTATCACCTTGCGTATATTGTTCAAAGGATTTTTTGTTTTAACAAGTATTGATTTGATTATAATGGTACAACATTCGTACCATTGATGTATAATTCATCTAGGTCAGTGCACGTACAAAATTACAGAAATATGCGTGAAATTGGTTTATAATTGCATGTACTATGATGCCATTAAAGTGAAGGCAAAGTTGACATTTCCTAGTTTGGTTTTATACTATTTTTGATTTTTAAATTTAATCATCAATATTTTATTTAAAATTTTTTTGTGAAAAGTTAAATCTTTAGTTATGTTTTATGATATTTTTCCTAAATTTGTCATAATGGAACTTGTAATAAAATTAAAATATTTATTATTTTTTAGTTGAATTTGGTACAGAAAAACTTACCCACTGTTTGTATTTATAAAGCAACTGTATTTGTCTTTAAGTGTGTACTTAGTTATGATAAATAATACATGAATACACTGAATAAATGTTTTAAATTACCTAAGAAATTAAATTAATAATGTGTTTAGAATAATATAATCTATATAATTTTACAAGAGAATTTTTTAGATCATGAATGGATAAAATTAAAATAACTGTACAAACAACTAATATGTTAAGTTGCAAATAAACATTAAGCGTTTCTCTCATTTATTATTTCGAACTGTTCTATGAAATGTCGCACATGTCCTGTAGGTCTATCTCACATATGATGTGTTAAATTGGTAGCAGAACAAACTAGCGTTCCTGAACTGGAACACCCAAGACAGATTGAGAGATCAATTTATTATTCTTCAAAATTACGGATTCGTGATTTGAACAGAAAGTGTTTTTGAGACAGTTTTAAAACTTTTATCTTTGTTGTCGTGGAGCACAGCGTACAGATTTAGATTGAAACTGTTTTGACTTATGTGATATAATGTTTAGAATATTGATGACTTAAAAAAGTTTTAGCAGTGATTCGCGGGGCAAAATTTTAGAAGTTTATTTTCTTACTTAGGTTGCATTGTCCTGGGGTCCCTAGGACCCAGTAGCCTACGCTTCCACGCTGAAAGACACACAAATACAATGCCCAATATGGTTTAGGCAGCCAAAGTCAAGTGTTCTGAACATAACAGCTGAGTGATCTTCTTAAACAAGAGAACATGCATAATTGTATTAACTGGATGTTATTCTTATTTATTTTCCAAATTAGTTGACAAAAGGTGACAAAATTCCTATAGTAAGACAAACCTCAAAATGCACAATAACGTGCAATAAATAACATGACTTTAACGAGATACAGAGATTAATACCGCAGCACACTGAACAAATGCATAAACATGGATACACAATTGGATATATTGCACAGGAATGTGTAATATGCAAATACAATTACACATTAAAAAACATTTTAGTGAAATGTTACAGCAAATGACCGACCCACGGGCAAAAGGGCAAGCAAAAGACTAATAACCCACGTGAGAAGGCATATTTCACAAACATGGAAATGTCCGCAATTATGAAATCTAACGGGGCGAATGCACGAACAAGCAACTTCGTAGACGCGAGAACAAGCTATATAAAGATAAATTTATTTCATAGCCCACATGGGGCGAGACTCAACACAGAACAGAAGACATAACTAGGGCCTGGAAAATTTCGGTGTTTTCAATATGCAAAAAGCGGTACTTTCAAATTAGAAAAGCGGTGGTTTAAAGTCAGTATTTTCGTTATGCAATGGAAATATTACCGGTATTTTAAATGTTGACTAAATTGTGCAGTTATTGAATATAATAGTTTACATATTTAATAAACAATCCATGTATACTAGGAATAGGCTAATATGCATAATAACAGCCAATTAAATCCAAAACAGTTACACAAAACAGACACGTTGCTATAGATGTTTGCAACTACTCTTTTTTTTTGCTGCCAATGCCACATGCTTAGCCGACTTTAGGTGTTTGTCAATGAAATCTTTTCTATCCCATGAAACTTTCAGTTGCAAAATTTGCACATCACTGTGCTATTGTCAGTACAATAAAACCCATGTTTCTGATACTGATATGCTCGTATTTAATGGAGTGGAGGAACACGGGGTTGCCACTTGAACAAACCCCAGCGCACAAATGAGAAGAAACTTAGTGTGAACTATACCCCAGATCAATTTTGAGCATCAAAACCATATACGAACACGGCTTATGTAAAAATAAGGTAATTATGCTGAAACACAAGACTTGGGTTAAAGGATACTTTAACCTTGTGTGGATCAAGTAGAAAACATTCGGCTATAAACGAAAGAAATAAGAACAATGCTATCCTGAAATGCTGTGACATGTTTTTGGAGTAGATAATCACAGCGACAGATCGACAGGATGCGCTCCCGCCCTTGCCGTCAGCGATGTTTATTTTGACAGCTCAAGCAATTATCGTTTCCACGTCCCTTCGCAGCGTAAAAAAAAAAGAGAAAAAAACACGTTGACAATTTCTCACGCAGAAGGTTGAAATAAGGGAGGGAATGTGTTGAAATGTTAGCTGTTAAAAAAAAAGGGGGGGGGGGGGGGTTGTTTTTACATGGTCTGTGGCTCTGGGAGGGATGAGCCTTGAAGAATTAGCAGGGGATGGGAGAGGTAAGCGTCGCGTCGCGTCACGTCACGTATGACGTCAAGCCGCCCGGCGGGTAAGATAACGTGACAGCTGAGACGGCTTTTCGTGCGATAGTGGAGGCGCCGAGCTCGTCTAGACACTGCCGCGTGGCCAGTCTAGAGGGGTGGTATCTATTTTTAGCCGTCTTTTGTATGCCTGGCTGCTTACAGTACAGCTCTCGCCAAGATAAACGTGAACGCATAGAGCCCAGCAAAGTGTAACAGACTTGTTTTTCAGCCGATTTTACTCAAATTTTCGACTTTCTCTGCTTAAATTTTTCATGTTTTCTCAAAAAACGGCCATATAAACGGAATGGACGCATCAGAGGGGGCTCGCATCGGCGGGATTCTACTGTAATGGTACTTTTCGGGGATATATTCGCAGTGTAATATAGAAATGTTGTGGTTTTCGCGAATGTACTTACTTTTCGCGTTTTCATGCGAAATTCGCGCGAATTTTCGCGAAATTCGCGCGAATTTTCGCAAAATTCGCGATCGCGAAAAATTCCAGGCCCTAGACATAACAGATAAGAATTTAAGAATGTACTGATCACTACAAAAATTTAATTACGGAATCGTGACAAAAAAAAAAGAGAGAAGGCACTTGAGATACACACTTACCAAACATGACTTTGCAACGCTCAGAAGCTTTACGATCACCTAACTATTATTTGCAATTGTGTCAAAAAAGTGGTGTAAAATCAGCACCTCAGGTTACAAAACAAGACAGAAACTCTTTTGATAGGTACCTTACAACCTTAAAAATTTTCTGTCTGTTCCATGAATGGCATTTCTTTCCAAATCTTTCCACGGGGAATGAATAGTTGATATGTGTTGAATTTGGGATAGATACCAAATCTTTGGCTCTGTCTGCCTTTTTGACTCTTTGATAAAAGGCATTCAGAATTACAGGTACGTGGTAAAAAATATTACATTTTTTTTTTTTTTTTTAATGCAATATCTGAAAACAAAAATAAATCACCGAAAGTTAAGTGAAGTCTCTTCATAAATTAGTGCACCTTCTTTGTCTGACCACAACCTAATTTATAAATAAACTGAATCCATCGAAACTTTCCACTAATCAAGAAACCACATTAGTAAAAATTGATTTACAACAATTTGGAAACAACTCTCAAACTCAAGATGAATTTTAGTAAGTAGAACTTCCACAAAATCTGTATTGCTTATCGGCAATCATTACGATGATCACACATTTTCACAGAACTCGGACGTAAATTTGTGTAAGTGGATGTGAGGCAAACTTCCTAGGTGATGTTCAGAATATTGATTAATCAAAGTGCATTTTTTGCTAGCAAATGTTGATACACTATGTTTAATTTCACTGTCTTCAAAGCATGGTTCAGTAAGACAGTAGCTCTATGGTCAATCGTAAGATAGAAGCAGTATTGTTTACTTTGCCAAAGTGTAATATATTTACCAAGAAAATTGAAAAATATGATAGTTCTACAAAATATTTTTGAAGATTTTTTTTTTTTTTTTTTTGCTATAGTAGGTGTTTTTGGTAAAACAAAAAATACATTGTTATTTATAGGTACAAATCCATTAGATCATACAGCGTTTATACAGGACCTAAAAGCCGGCTTCGTTATCTTCTATAACGTATTGTTAGGAACGCGAGAGACCAGACGGCGATGCCAAGTTCAGAGCTGGCTGGCTGCCTCGCACGGCCACTCACGTCACGCACCATCCATCGACGTGTCGTGCCACGTGTGCCTGGCCGGATTACAAGGGTCGTCGCTACCCCCCTCTTCCCTGCGCACCCCGTGCATCGTCCTGCCTCGGCGCTGTTATCTATCGCTGAGCGGTTTGGGGAATTACGCGGGCAGCAGGTGAACAAGTGACACTATTCTCGATCGGTGTCGGCCCTGGATGACGCGACACTTCGGTTCGAGAAAGGCAACCTTGAGATACTTAACCAGTGCCGCGGCGGTTCAGCGACAAGTTCCGCGTGAGAGCCGAGTTCCGAGTGGATTCTCAGCATGCGTGCCGGTCACATCCCTGGACTGTGCACATAAATGTTCCTTGGCGGTTGGGACCGTCTTGCATGCTCCCTCCTCTGCCTGCGGATCCCGTGGCTCCAAGCACACACCCGTGTCGGACCGTGTGGCCCTCGTCACCCCGCTCACGTGCCGCGCGCGCACTTTTACTACAGTACAAGTCATTCAGATTAAACAGGTTTTATACTTCGTTGCGCTCCGACGCAAAACTGCACAACTCACATGCTCCGGATTCCCGTGTCACTATATGTTGTGCCTCACCACATGCCTAGGGTGCCATTTTCCATAGTACTGGGGTTGAAATAGTCACGCGGTGTATGAGCAGACTATATATGGGCGCCACCATGTGGTTTAAGGGCACGTGTACCCTGCTGTACCCTCTCAGGGTCGTGACGTCGCCCAGAGCGACGAGGCTCGGAACCCCCTAACTACTCAAATCTAGCCATACCACCCGCACGCTCCTTAGCTCACGAGAAGAAACCAGAGTGGTTTCTAGGTGCCCCCACACGCCGGGTGACGGGAAGGAATCGCACTACGCTACGACCGAGATGGACTGGCTGTGGTCAAGGTGTCATGGCCACAGGAAGCTCCAGATTTACCTTCTGGCAACAGACATTGACGTGGAGGAAAACCCTTACAGCTCTTAAAACAAATTTAAACATTTTTTCCTTGAATTAACATTACATAAAAACGTCACTAATTTCTACTTAAGTTCAAAAAATAGTCTTCCCGCGTGGGGTAGTTCTGAAACTTGCAGCGCATTAGGGAAAAGTAAAAGAAACGATAAAGAAAGACAATTAATTATTTAAATAGTAATTATGTTAGAGTGGCATGGCACAAGTTCTATAAATCCGCCTCTTGCAGGGCGGACAAGCACGCGCGCACGCACACACACACACACACATGGTTTCCTGCTGGTGGTAGGTTCGAAACCGGGAGAAGGTGGGCCAGGGAGGGTTCGGGCGAGACGTGAGGCACATCGGGCTTAGGGAGGGCGTAGTCCCAGTCGACGTCATTATGTTTGAATAACGATGCCTATCGGTGCTCTACTGCTCTAATGTCTCGTCACCAGACACAGCAGACACACAAAACAGACGTCAACAATCACGTGAAAGTGTTGAAATTTCTCTGTTTTTTAAAAATAAACTTACTGAAACACTATTGTTTGTATCAAATTGATAATTAATAGATTTGTTGGTAAAGGCATTGGTCCTTATAGCGGTCTGTCTAGTGCTGTTTAAATACTAGAAGACATAACTTCTCTTATTTTTCCATTGGTTCAATCAAGTATTGATCATACCTGAAGGGCCTACCACCCTTTAGGCTCTCTACTTCTACCTGTGCGTCTCTCATGTTTTTAGAAATGGCTAACCAACTGGGCGCTTCTATCCACACACTCAGTCCTGTTATTTATTCGGCCTACAGCTTTCAACACACGTCTCAAAATAAAATCTATGCCTTAATATTTTTCCTCTATCTGGGGTCTCCTATTCCTGCCTCTCTCACACTTTCAACAGCCCAACTCCTTGTGTCTGTTATAGCTTCTCCAGGGACTTCTAGTTTCACATTATAGTCTGTCTGCCTCCAGATTCTCATCATAATTTACCCCCATTGATTTTCTAGGTTCTATTGGTAATTATCTTACTGAAACTAATCTCTCAAAACATAAACAAACAAACACCCACCCACATGAAAACATACAATGCAATTAAACAGTACAACTCACTTATCACAACATTATACTTACTTGAACTGAGTCATAGTCTTTGCCTGAAAAAAAGTTAAATACAAATTACACACTACTAACCTATGTCAGCCAACACAGAGCTATACATTAGCATGCAGGGACACAGCTGTCAGCATTTCAGCACTCGTGAATCTAACTGTCAGGATTACCAACATCTAAAGTTCTGGTGTGCTCCGCTAGATCACAGCCAAATATGCTTGGACGGATGTTTGCAGCCTGTCTCAAAACACAATGCTGTTAAAATATTTCTGAACTTTCCTAATGTAACATACCATTTCACTAAAATTGTAGACTTATTCCAGAATTATATACCATTTAAATAATAACCTATATATTTCCATTTAAATTACTTCAAAATCAATTACTCTGAATAAAGTAAACACAACAAAAATTTGTAACAATTCACGGTAAATTACGTAATGTAAACTTAACATATCATCTCACATACTAATGACATACCTTTTATTTTACTGTCCTCTATTGTACAAAATTACAACTAATACTTTTTCTTTAAGTACTTACTTACCACAATATGAAATAATTTTAAAGGTATTTAAATTATCTTAACAAAATTGTACGTTAAAATAAACAAAGTTAATTCTATGATCGTAAAACACTAGAAGTGCTTATTAACCTACAGCTTTTAAATTACCTTAAACTAAACTAAAATTTCTTAAATTAACCTATCATATATTAAAATTAAAACTAAAAATAAACTTAAAGCTATTCTGGCTTAAAATTACACTCTTAATACTAAGTCACTCCAACTGTCAAACTCGACTAACAAAACATGTACTGACACGTAGCCTCCTACATGTTACTGAAAATAAGCAAACTAGTATTCTTTTTATTGATTTCTACTCTTTAAAATTGTGCACTCTTATTAAATGTAATAGCCATATAAAGTCAATAGATCATAAAACTTAATTAATCTTCAGTAAATAACCACATTAAAAAATTAACAATAATAATCTCCATCTCTCACCAGAAGTAGAACCTAGACTGTGTAAGCCACCAAATGTAACGGGATAGTTTAAATCAATTAGTAAGCAAAATTCTTAAATGGTCAATAAATAATTTGACATGTCAGACAAGGTGTCATGAATTTTACTAGGAGTACCATAGTTATGCAAAGGGTTTATATTCGTAGTAGTTTATCTTTAATGAACACACATGTTTTCTACCAGGACCTTAAGGGTCTAGGTTCAGCACCCAATACACAATGCCTGGTGAAATGTTAAACTAATAAAATTACTTAAAAATAAATACTATCAATGTAACAATACTTTTTTCAAATAACAAACCAAACTTATAAAATTCTACATGTCAGTCTTTTTGTTACATGTAAATTACGTTGCTGAAATTAGGGAAGTCCGAAATACATTTTAGTTAAACAACTTAATAGATCAACTAAACGAGAGTGAGTATCAAAGTCCTTAACATCTTTAATCTTTATAATCAATAATGGTAACTTTACAAGACAATTGCGTTAAATAATGTCATTCTCCGCAACCTAGAGGGAACTTAAAACTGTTGATCCACATCATCTACAACTGAGGCCCTTTCAAATCATGGACCTGTTACATTGAGTCCTATCTTAGTCGTTTACTTTGAGGAAGGACATAGTCCCTCAGAGTCCAGAGTAAGCCCATGCCTACCAGCTCGCTACCAGTGAGCCTATATGAAGGTACATCTGAGATCACAACTTATTACCGGAGGCCGCGCTGGCCCAAGTGAGCCCCAAGCTCACTCACAGGAATGTGCGGTGGGGGCACCCACACCCTGACTAGCTCTAGATGGCAGGGCGAATGTCGACAAAGCAGTGGTGCTGCGTGGTGGAAACTAAAACACAATTTGGTTTTTAAAACAAAAACCTCACAGTTGTTTGTTTTGTTCAGGGGAAAGTAAAAGTAAATATGCTATATGATAAATTGAATTATTTATGCTACATCACTTGAAAACATTCTAAATTTAGCCATTAAAAGTCTAAATTTAGTTGACGGGTCTCTACAGGGATATTAGGAATCTCAGAATAACCACGAAGTTATTTCACAGGTATCAGTTTGACTTCATGAATCTCTAAAAAGTTTAGATATGCTCTAGAAGTTAATAAATATTATCATAAGTATGAAAGTGTGTAGGGGATATTTTAATTCCTAACCACACAGCTTCAGTTAGTGGTAAATAATATTTCTCAATTGGTTGAACTGATAAATATTTGTGTTTATTCACTGCAATTAAAACACCTCCTCTTTTTTTTTCAAAGTGAGATGAGCTATCATGTTATTTCGAAAGATATGATATTGGTCAGTGAAGAAAAGCTAATTTATACTTTTTTCATTGTATCCTGTTTCCGTGAGGCAAGTGATATAATGTAATTACCAAAAATATTTTTTTTTTTTTTAATTTTATAATCAATATACCCACTCCTTGGTGCTTCTGCCCCTTGATACACTAGTATCAAATAATTTAGGTCATGGAAATAATTGATTTTTGTTCATTTCATTTATCTTGTTCTGTACTTATGAAAAGTTCCTGTTTCTGTTCTAGCCACAGCAGCTGTATGGAATGAACCACACAGCTGTGTGGGTTACCATGGCAACACTTCATCGGGATGCATGGGACACAGATCCCAACACTCACCAGACACCTGCATCATAATGAAGTCAGAAGTGACTAACATTGACCCCATTAAATTATCAAAACACACAAACTGTCACCCTAAATCCACGGAAAATTTTTGTGTTAGCAATTGTATACCGATACAGCAGCGCACTAATACACACACAGGCCAAAAACGTTTCTTGTGTCAATTATGTTCTGCTAAGTTTAGCAAGTCTTCTAATCTCAAGCAGCACTCTCTTACACACACTGGAGAAAAACCTTTCCCTTGTACTGTATGTTCTGCTAAGTTTAGCACATCATCTCATCTCAAGCGGCACTCTCGTACACACACTGGGGAAAAACCGTTCTCTTGTACTGTATGTACTGCTAAGTTTAGCAAGTCTTCTCATCTCAAGCGGCACTCTCTTACACACACTGGAGAAAAACCTTTCTCTTGTACTGTATGTACTGCTAAGTTTAGCCAGGCTAGTAATCTGAAGACACACTCTCTTACACACACTGGAGAAAAACCTTTCTCATGTACCGTATGTACTGCTAGGTTTAGCCTGGCTGGTAACCTGAAGAAGCACTCTCTTACACACACTGGAGAAAAACCTTTCTCTTGTACCGTATGTACTGCTAAGTTTCGCCATGCTATTTCTCTTAAGCAGCACTCTCTTACACACATTGGAGAAAAACCTTTCACATGTACCGTATGTACTGCTAGGTTTAGCCTGGCTGGTAACCTGAAGAAGCACTCTCTTACACACACTGGAGAAAAACCTTTCTCTTGTACCGTATGTACTGCTAAGTTTCGCCATGCTATTTCTCTTAAGCAGCACTCTCTTACACACACTGGAGAAAAACCTTTCTCCTGTACTCTATGTTCTGCTAAGTTTCGCCAGGCTAGTAATCTGAAGAGGCACTCTCTTACACACACTGGAGAAAAACCTTTCTCTTGTACCGTATGTACTGCTAAGTTTAGCAAAGCTAGTTCTTTGAAGCGGCACTCTCTTACACACAAATGAGAAATCAATTTCTCGTATTGAGTATTTCTGCTAAATTTATCCAACATTTTGGTCTGCAGAGACATGTTCCTACATTCATTGGAAAAAAAAAAACATTAAATAATATTATATTTTTTAAAACTTTTTTATAATCTCATGTTATACATGCGCTTTCTATGTTATACATTTACAGTGAAATCTCTTTGATACAAATCTGAGGGTTCAGAAAATTAACCACTTTGTAATAATGAAGTTTTAATAACCATACTTTTCCACTTTGCACTTACAATATTGTTCTGTTTGTCAAAAGAAAATTAAAATATGTGCATTTGTTTAGTACAGTGTACTACAATCCGCATAAGAACATTCTCCTAATTAATAACATGATTGGCATACATAATAGTTAATACAAAATTATTACGGGTTTAGTATTTTGCTACAATTTATACACTAGTACCTAATAGTTCACTGAGAATATTTAGGTAAAAAAAAAAACTATTTGGTTTGCTTTTAATTTTTAATAAACACTTTGAACAATGCTAGACATGCTTTGATTGTTTCACTGACAGTATTGCTGGAAAGTATAAATTGAGGGAAAACTCCTAAACTCATCTAATACATAAGTACCTCATGTCCGGTACGTATTCTTTCTTTAACATATACTTTCGCTTTACATAAATTCAGATGGTATGACCAAAAAGTTGACGTAAAAAACTACAAAAAGTTAAAAAAATGTTTCTTGATTAATTTATTTTATTTGTTTTGCAGTAGTCTTGTGAATCAGATCCACACTAGTCCGGGCATCCGGTTAGTCTGGACAGATTTATAAATAAATAAAAAAAGATAATAGATGTTGTGGCACTGGAAAAGAAGACAATACAATTCTAAGATAAGAAAGGGTTCGCCTGCCCTCAGTTGCCGGAATTCTTGCCACCAGTTTTCCTTTTCCGCTCATCGCCTGTATTCAGGGGAGTGACCCACTCTATACCTGCGAGTTGTTTTGTTTTGTTCCCTTCAGTCAATGATTATTCAAGCTGGTGAAGGTGCTTGTGACAGTTATTTTTATTGAGTGCATGTGTCTTATTTTGCGCACTTATTAAGAGTAACGTAATGGCTACTAAACATAAGAAAGTGACTGTAACAATGGAGCAAAAACACCAAGCCTTATTTTGTATTGATGCAGGTAAATCTTTAACTAGAATCGCGCAAGATTTGGGAGTGGGAAAACAAACTGTTTCTGATTGGGAATAAATCGGAATTGAATTGAAGATTTTTGTGCGATAATGGTGAACAACGACAGTCTGGGTAACAGGGCACTTTACAGTAAGTCCATTTGAGATGACACCATTGATACGGCATTTGCAAAGGAAAGTCAATTTATTGGAACCCTGAGATTAGACGGTCATTATTTTTTTCCAGTGTCCAATATCAGTCTGATTGTGCCTGATGAAGGGAAGGGATATCGGTTCCCGAAACGTCACAACTGTTCTCATTGGTAATCTTCTGTGTTAGTCATTGCTATCGTCGTTGTTTTGTCCATGGAACTTATTGACCTTTATCGCTGTGGTTATATGTTTGCTGCATTGTCCGGGTTTGTTTTCCGCTTTCATTTAATCTGTCCTGTCGTTAGCCCACTGTGTTTGTGTGTGAGTGTGTTGTTTTATTAATTTTTCCATGACTAAGTTCCTTCAACGGAATTCTTGTGGTGTATGATAGTTATATGTTAAACATTTTATGTCCGTGTTGTTGTCTTTGTGTAGCCATATGCTTGTTGGTGTCATCGTTGACTCCGTTTATCCCACACAAGCTGATTTGGTCGTGTTTGCTGTGAATTTTTATCTTAATATTTTTATATATTTTTTGATTTTCAGAATATTTCCTATGACAAACAGTGCAAAACTCCATTGGTGTATGTCCTAAAAGCTGCATTAAATTATAGACAGTAATTGTAGTGTCAGTTTCTTAGGTATTTTACAACTTGAGAGGGGTTTTTACTATAACTATTTTAGTTTACCTAATATTTTCCTGGGTAGTTTCACTTTCATAAAGTTTCATTTGAAACACCAATATGTGTGTCCCCTGATGTTTACTAAAGTGTATCTATATGGGTAAATGTTGCTACAAGTGGGGCCACCATCTTTGTGTCACATTTCCGTTTATCGACTTCCGTTCCATTTTCATGAAATTACTTCTACCAAGTGCAATATACCGACAGCAAAGATGTTTACTCATAAAAGAATGTTCATACATTATTTGAACTGATATTTAGAGTGAAATATAAAAACTAGCCGCTACTGTTGAGCAACCAAAGCTATGTTGTAGTCGGGTTCTTTGTGCTCTTTTTTGTCAAATGATAGTAACTCCTGTGGATATGCATTTATTGGATTTGTTTATTTTAAATTGTGCATTTTACTCCGCATGATGGGTCAGCATGTGCATATTGGTTGAAGGTTTACAGTTCTACAGTTCATGTGTGCATCAAGAACCTACGTGGCTTTTTAATGTTGTTTATGGCTTGAGTTCAAAATATTTTTCAGTCTCCTTCGATATTCGCATCCAAACTAAGTGATTTTCAAAGTAAATTGTCATATAGTGCAATATTTTGAATCATCGCTAAACACAGAGTTTTATCACCTTGCGTATATTGTTCAAAGGATTTTTTGTTTTAACAAGTATTGATTTGATTATAATGGTACAACATTCGTACCATTGATGTATAATTCATCTAGGTCAGTGCACGTACAAAATTACAGAAATATGCGTGAAATTGGTTTATAATTGCATGTACTATGATGCCATTAAAGTGAAGGCAAAGTTGACATTTCCTAGTTTGGTTTTATACTATTTTTGATTTTTAAATTTAATCATTAAATTTTATTTAAAATTTTTTGTGAAACCATAAAATTTTAGTGGTTATATGATATTTTTCCTAAATTTGTCTTAATGGAACTTGTAATAAAATTAAAATATTGATGTTTTATTGTTGAATTTGGTACAGAAAAACTTACCGACTGTTTGTATTTATAAAGCAACTGTATTTGTCTTTAAGTGTGTACTTATTTAGGATAAATAACAAATGAATACACTGAATAAATGTTTTAAATTACCTAAGAAATTAAATATGTGTTAAGAATAAATTAAATCTATATAATTTTACAAGAGAATTTTTTAGATCATGAATGGATAAAATTAAAATAACTGTACAATCAACTAATATATTAAGTTGCAAATAAACATTAAGCATTTCTCTCATTCATTATTTCGAACTGTTCTATGAAATGTCGGACATGTCCTGTAGATCTATCTCACATATGATGTGTTAAATTGGTAGCAGAACAAACTAGCGTTCCTGAACTGGAACACCCAAGACAGATTGAGAGATCAGTTTGTTAATCTTAAAAATTACGAATTCATGATTTGAACAGAAATTGTTTTTAAGGTTGTTTGAGACAGTTTTAAAACTTTTATCTTTGCTGTCGTGAAGCACAGCATACAGATTTCTATTGAAATTGTTTTGACTTATGCATACCTGCCAACCTATGAAAATCTGAATTAGGAAGATTACTAACACAAATAAAATTACCGATTTCGACAAAAAAATTACCTATATGGCTACAATGCAGACTTGTACTGCTCAAATGCAACTAAATTACACAAATCACCCACTATCAAATAAGCTATAGCTACATTAAAAAATATTTGTGTGTTGTTACCTGTTCACTGTGATACTTGAAGATCAGCAAAATATTTCACACAAGAATACAACTCACAGAATCTATCTTGGTTTCCGATAAGAATTTTGCCAGAAAATTAATATAACATAGTCAAACAATGTGGATTATAAGAATAAAAACAATAATAAATAAATGCTTAGCTAATTTGGAGCACTGGAGCACTGTGGCTTTAAAGAAGCAACTGTTGCCTTATTTGCTCTCTTTAAGAACTCAGAACTAAAATTTTGTTCATAACACAAATTTGATTTTCTTGTCTTCAATATTGAAAGGGATTCTAAAGTGTCACTGGACATGGAGGATCTGAACTGTGTTCTGTTCTTTTTCACCAAACTGAAAATCCTTTCACATTCCGCAATGCTGTGTGGAATGGAAAGTATTGACAGCATTATTCTACAAATTTTATCATATTTCAAAATACCATCAACTCTACGAATTTTGGCTAACTTAGCCCACTTCACATCTTCACTCTCTTCCATGTCAACAATGCCAGAAATATCATCAATCTGAAGAGCTGCGAATTGTTTTGTCACTTTATCCATAGCTGCATCTCTTGATTCGCCTTCTTGAACAGGAAGAATAAAAGGAAACAAATCCACAAAATAGTGAACGGATGAAAAGCTGGAATCCTGAATATTTTTCATTCTTACCACTTCTGTATTCTTCAACACTGCATTTCTGATGGGGAATTTATTAACAATGTAGTCACAAGCTGTAACAAAGTAGTTCCTAACAGCTGCAAAGAAAAGCTGTTTTTCCTTTTCATCAAGTGTTTGTGCAATTCTAGATGCTTGACATCCAATAACTAAATCCACGTCATCTTTTTGATTCTGGACACTATGGTAGTCAAGTTCAAGTAATGAGCAACTATTTACAGTTCTTGGTTTTACAAAGTTTGAAATCAATTCTCTTAAAAAAACAAACAACAGTTCTCTTAAAATGTGAATATGAGGTGGTGATGATTGAAGAATGACATTCAGTTTTTCAAATGATGGCACAACACTTAGGAGAAATGCACACAGTGCTTTATTGAGATCAGAAGAAAGAAACATAAATAGTTTTTCTTCTCGATTCATAAAAGGACTTTCATTCTTCAGAATAGGAACATCATTTTTTGCCGAAGGTGAAGCAACTTTTTTATGGCTGGTAAAGGAAACAGAACTTGGTTTCCTTTTCTTCTCTGTCTCTTTATCTAGGCCTTGATGGGTTCCACTTGAGCTTGCACAGGATGACTGTTGAAGCTTAGGAATTTTGTAAGAGGTTAGACACACAGATTGTTTCTGATTTAATACCTCTGCCTTAAAAAAGCTAAGTAATGGTTGCCATTGCTCAAAAACCCTCAACAAACTTCTTCTAAGAGAAAGCCATCTTGAACACACATGTTTAAGAATTTTCTTGGCTTCTGTATCGTGCAGATCTTGAAACTTGTGTAACCTTTCTTTTCTCTATGAACTCTTCTCCAAATAATAAAAAATGTCTACAAGAATGTCGACTTTTACTGGCAGAGAAGATGCAGCTTTTTCTGCAGCTAAGTTTATTAGATGACAAACACAGCCAATCTCAATAAGCCCAGGGTGTTTTTCCTTCAACACTGCTGCAACCCCATTTTTATGCCCTATCATAACAGCTGCATGGTCTGAGCAAAATGCAGTGCAGTGTTCAATGGGAATACCATTACATTCAAATTGGGAAAGCACTAAATTACCAATATTCCGTCCGGTGCAGTCACCTTCCAGAACAGGAATGGAAAGAACAACATTTACAATTTTATACTGTGCTTCATCATAAAACGTAACTACAATGGGATACAACTTAAAACTAGTATCGTTGCTACCATCAGTTGTGACTGAAAACGGCCCACTTTTTAAGTACTGCACTACGGATTTTGCATCCGAAGCCATCTCTTTCATAATAGCAGAAGTCTTGGTACGCCCACATCCATAATTCTTGGCAATTTCCGAGTCTGGGAACATTTTTTTGACAAGCGCACCTGCATGATCTGCGGCCGCTAGAGGAATGTTATGCTCTATAAAAAACGAAGTAAATAAACAGTCAGTTCGCGTAATATCTAGATCTGCACCCCCAGATTTAACAAAGAATCTTGAAAGTTTGTGATTATCTTCTTGGCATTTCACGTTGGATAAATGCTTCGCACTTTTGATGTGCACGCTGATGTCACTTTTACCGCCATGTGATATGTTGATGTCGCATCTGCATATATTACAAAAGCCAAACCTTTCCCCTTTGTCAGAATTTAAAATGCATGGAAACTCTGCACTATACGTATCACAGAATGTCTGGTAATAATATTGTTTTTTCTTACTAATCTTTGAAAACATAATGCAGACAGTTTGTGCTTCATAACCTGTCACAAACGTCTAAACGAGGCAGCGGCAATAGCCCGTAACAAAGTAAACAAATTCGTAAACAGTTGTTTCACGTTGCACTCGTTGACCACAGCGTATTTTTCCAGTTTAAATGTATTTGAAATTCAAATTTTAATACGTAGTAGCAGCTCGTAAATTATAAATCAAAATCACAATAATACAATATCTTTTGGCTATGGTGTTAAAATGGTGTTAAAATATAATAATGAGTCACATAAGAAAAAGTAAAAATTTATATAGAATTGGACGGATTCCGAACCTAAGTACTTGTGATCATCAAACTCATAATACCACATTAGAAAACACATTGTTTGAAACTTGTAAAATATTGTATTATTAATGCAGTAATGCTTAAATTATAACATATTAGAGTTGCTATTATTTTTGATGGCTATTAAAATTTACAAAAAGTATATGGTCTTTCATTCAAAATATGTTACAAATAAAAAAATACTGCAGAAATTTTTATTATAATGGTGTCATTGTAAAATCATTTGGCTTTCTAACATAAAATGTTTAAAAAATTGAATTATGCCATTTAAAAAAAAATGTGGTTTTGTGTACATTGGAAGGGTTACTTAATGCAGTATTTTGGAAGGGGTGATTATATTTATTTGTACGCAAGTGTATATTCAAATGATTTGTGTGGATGTCTAGAGATCAACTAAAATCTTCTACTTAACTTGTAGCTCTACCTTTGTTTTAATTAAGGATGTTCATAGCACAGAATTCAAAGACAATTACGCTCAGCAACAAAATCAAGTACCAAAACTAAATTTACAAATTATTATTATTCAATGGAATAAAAAGGTACTTAACTGTGTTTGTGATGTTTGGACTCATCACTGGGTATGTTTCAATTTTGAAGAGCCCAGTGAAAAAACATTTCACATAGATATTATTTCCCTCAATTGTGGCTAAAAATTTAATTTTAAACTTACAGCTGGGTTCACAATTAAAAAATATAAACAGTGCATAACAGGCCATGCGTACGACTGTGTGCACCTGTATAAATGTTTTACAATTTAATTCTTGATCAATAAAGATAACCAATGAAAATTTGTGAAGTATCCAACCTCTATTGTTATATTTGGAAATATTTTAACAAATCATATGGTATCTATTTCGTCATAGCTGATCAGTGTAAAGAATTTGAAGTAACAAGGTTGGTAGTGATGTAAGGATCTTGAGTTTTGGACAGTTGAAAGGGCAGTAGCCAAGATGGCCAAAAAGATAAGCCGGATAAGAACATGTTTTTTTTTTTTTTTTTTTTTTTTTTTTATAATTGATCCACACATGGAAAGAACATTGTTAGAAGAAGATAAAGATGTATTTGTGTCATCAAACAGAGCAGAAATAACATTGGAGAAAAGGGTCTTCATGTTGAAAGTGAACGAATTTTGGGGGGGGGGGGGGGGGGGGGGGGGGGGAAACTACGCTCTAGAGAGAAGCACCAAATTATGAATAATTTAAAAACTTGGGTATGTTAATGTTACTGGGAATGTGACTAAAATTACCACAAGTTAGAACAAAAAAAAAATATCTGTACTACCTTGCATCAGCAGGCTATAAGCAAGTACCGCAGTTACAGACTGTGATTCAGTTAACTTTAAAATAAAAATTAGTAGAAATTTGTCAATTCTACTAGCATTTGATTTCTACCTCAAACTAACCAATTAGAAATAACTTCCGCAATATTGGCATACTTCTACATCTTCATTCATTTCCAGTCCATTTATTTTGGGAACAGAATAAAACTTTGCGAATGTACTGTATCATGTCATGAAATTGACCAGCCTTAATGTGTAGCCGCTGAAGCTCTTAAGTGTAACTTCACGTTATGTCGTGTCGCCCTTACTTTCTCTCAACAGCTCTGGGTGCAAGTCCGTCATGTACAGTTTGTTTGCTGCAACTAAGTAGTATGTATATCAAGCACTCCACCATACAGCATCAATACACCACAGCAGGGAAACCGGTGGTCTACTGGAACCTACCCATGGCCTCTTATTAGAAATATTTACATTAAAAATGTTTCTATTGTAACCATGCCATCACCCGGGGTCTTGAACTCGATACCCGGGGTGAGCCTAGTAGTTGCTGGTGTGTCTGTTGAGGTGTTTGTTCTCCGGGAGGGCGCCAGGCTAGTCTGAAGCGTCTAGCCGTTGTTGTGGTGGGTCGTCGGCCCCAGCGTGCACTACTAAGCTCCTAGGCTATATGGTGGCTGAACACAATGAACACACGCACGTTTTTGAACGAATGGGAAACGCGGGGAACGGCACATCCGTCCTAGTTGATGACCCGTTGTCGACTGCCGTTGACCGCGGCCGGCCTAGGAGGGGGGGCGGCAGCGTCAGCCTGCATAGGCTAGGCTAGGGGTGCGGTCTCGCAGCGGGGTAAGGTACTGGCGGGGTGGAGACCGGGCTTCACTGTCACAGGCGGTACGACGTCAACTAAATATAAAGCACGACTTAACAATATTAAAATGTCTACAAGCAAATGTACATCATTATAACCTTTAGTTTCACAGAGTATTAAAAGGTTTTCCAAGCCCCAGACTCGGTGTGTGGAGACGAGATCGCGGTGCGCCATCTGCAGGCCCTGCGTGTAGGGCTTGAGTGATTTTAAAACTGACGCGCCGGCTGCTACGGCACGCGTTTATGGAAGTAACGTGTAGCTGCCAGGTTTTTCACGAAGCAGCTAAAAGTAACGTACACACCATGACGTTTATCAGCATTACCACTGAGATATTATTTAATATCCCTTCCTGGTCCCTTCCTGGGACCTGTGTCCATGCGAAAACAACAGACAAACAAAGTATTAAACTCACGTGTACCTGGCAATTTTTTGCTAACCAGCTAAAAGTATCACACACGGCAGAGTGGGTTATTACAATCAAGTAGGCAACAAACACGGAGGATTTAATTTTAAATCCTACCATTGCTACTCTTACTCTCTTTTGATGACTTCTGTAACTTAAATGTCCCCTTTTAATGACTTTGGGAGACTGGTGGATCTTTTGGTCTAAAAGGTAAAAAACAAAAAAAAAGTATGATTTCGTCTGAACATAAGTGCCACTGTATTTATTTAACCATTAATTACTTTAACATCAATAAAGTAAACATGGATATCACAAACATTTTAAAAAGGTAACTTAATTTATATATATATATATATATATGTATTGACAAAGTATATTAAAATTATAACATTAAATGAGTTGGTTGACAAATATATTAAACTTATTAAATTGTATTAATAAAAATATAAAAATTACAAAATTTAACGTATGGGCCAGGCCAAATTAAAAGATTACCATCAAGTTTACATTTGGCATGATTAGAGAGGAAAAAAAATAATGAGTTAACATAAACAACCCCTCTTATTTAGAGATATCAAAGTTCCGCAATAAATATTTTTGGATGTTCCAGTCTCTTTAACGGAGTTATCTGCTGGACACGCTGAAGATATTGACGTCAGCCGGGGCTTCGCCCCACGAGCCTGATCATCCTCCGTTCCCTTTCCTACCCGGCATTTGTGTCGTGACGTACGTAGCCATGTGAGATTCAAACTGCGCGCCACGAACTACAGCAAGAGGGCGCTTAGCTGCAGTGCGCCGCACCCCTAATATATATTAATAAACATTGTAATCCTTTTTCTTTCCGCCCCAAAACAGTGTAATGATGGCTATGCATGTGAGTGTCTTTTCATTAACGAGTTTATGATGTTTTGTTATTTAATAAGTGACAGCATGAACAAGGACGCTCCCTAGCGGGCGACGGAGGAACTAGCATGCAACTCATTTGAACCATGTTTTATTCTTATAAGTAATTATTACAGATGGTCTGGACATGGAAGTAATTTAATAATTTTTGTAAAAGAATTTATGTATTTTCTAATAGTAACCCGGGGCACGCCACAGCTAAGTTGTAACGGTATTTGTGTTCGGCGCGAAGGGGTGCCATGTTGCCTCCCGCGAGCCATGAGCTCAGCCCAGTCTCCTTCTACAGCCGGCCGAGAGCGGACGTCTCTGCAGACACCCCGAGGACATCACCGTTGGTTCACCGATTAGTAGTTTCTGTAAATTAATTTATCCAAATCGTTTTCTTTTCATCCTCGGGGCCTCTCTCGGTCGGAGAGACTGCATAAGTAATAATTATTTACTCTTCGGAGTTTTTATCTCATCGGTGTATTCAGTAACGGATTGAGGCGGCCACGTGCGTGGTTCGCCTCCTCACCTAATCTGATTCGTGCCTCGGGCGTTTTATAGTTGTATCAATGGAGGATCGTGTAAAGATGTGTACCGTGAGTAAAATAAAAACCAATTACCTGAGTTACGTGTTTTGTGTTCGGGGGGACCACGTGGGTCCTTAACCTGGTCAGCGGCGTGTGGGACGCCCTGAGAGCCCACTGCGATAATTAGAAGCATGCCCGACGCTGAGAGCGGGCTTAGTTAGGGACAGGAGCTGAGTAAAACATCAGGAGGGCTAATATCTCGCCGCACACGGGCCACGTAACGCCCTGAGTTAGAGTCTTTCAGCCGGGTCCACGTGCCCACTCACGTGGTGGCGCCCATTAATTTCCACCAATATTCTCACCACAACACCGGTACGCCCTCAATATCACAAAAATCTGGTGGACTGGAGATTTGATGTTAGCTGGCCGAAGGGTTCTAGGAGTTGCCGAGGCTGTGCCAGTTGTTGCTTGCTTGGCACAGGGGTCAGACGTGAACGCGTACCATGGGCTCTACAACATCTTGCCACCACCATCTGTAACAGCAATAGCGTTTACTTTGGCCCCGTGGCCGGCCCTTCTTATGGTGCGGTTTGAAGGAACTCGCCGCATAACTAGTTCTTTCAGAGTAACAAGTTTTTGAGTCTTACATTTCCTTCCTTTGTAGTTGATGGGCCGCATGCACACACCTATTTTCAGGTAGGAGCTCTTACTCACGAACTTACCAACATCGCCCACACTGGGCCGTCTACGAACAAAATGTTTCAACTTTCTACACAAATTTCTAACTAGTGAATTAGCCATGGGAATCTGCATTTAGGTCAAATTAGTTCATGTGAGAAACATGCATATGAGGGCCCTCCGCCCATAATAAAGGCCAGTGACTATTCCTCTCTTGCGAATCCCCCACCATTCCATCGTGGAAACAATGCAAGACATGTCAAGCTGCCCAAAGCTCCATGCACAGACTCCTTACTAGTTGCCTGTTTAAGATTAACAATAATGGTGTAGTGTTCATTGTTTTGTGTTATGTAGCTCGTCAAGTGTTTACCGTGGTCAATGTAACGGATGTTACTTATCAATAAGACTGCATCCTTGTATCATAACCCACAGACATTCATGCAACATAACCACGGTCTAAGAAGGGGAGGTCTGGACACTCCCCAACCAGGCCAGCATGCAAAAGTGGCACACCTAATGTCTCCGTAGTTCCGCTCCGCTCCACCATCTGACCTGTAGCGCTGGTTGTTCTGCGGTGGTATTTTAAGCTTTGTTGTTATGAACAACTCAACATAATAATCATTTAAATTTTCATTTAAATGTTAAAAATGCATTAATCTCCAGATATCGATACAGTATTAAATCAGATGTGTTTATTTTTTATAAGTTTGGGAATTATTTCATAAATTAGGTCAATTAGGTTACGAAGTATAGTTTCCACATTGGCATTGGCGGGAAGCCGGGAACTTCATTGTGAGCAAGGAGCATTGATTGTTAGTAAATAGAATAAGCGTATATTGTCGGACGAAAAAGTTGCAATATTCCGAGTTCCCAATGATGACAATGTTAGGCAATAATTGTGGCAGAAAGCAATTCCATGAGACAAGTTTGTACTTAAAAGATCCCATTATGTATGCGAAAAACATTTTGTGGAAGACGACATTCTCACAAAAAAAAAAAGGAACACAAAGATCAGTTCGGAAACGTCATTGGAATAGTAAGTTAAATTTTATTATTTGTATGAATGTAGTCTAAATATTAGGCCTACTTATTTTTGTATAGGCCCGACTTTTTTAAAAATGGGTAAATATTTACAATCGCGGTAGATGCCAAAAAAAATGCTAAAAATCCGAAAATACTTTTATTCTATGCTCTTTCACTTCCTCTTTTCAAATCAACCGGCGGAGATAAGAAATTCCAAATACTTTAGGAGATATGAAATTTTTAAATTTTGAACATGTAGAGTAGCGGTATTTGCGAAAAATAATTCTAAAAATCTGAAATTACTTTTATTATATGCTCTTTCACTTCCTCTTTACATTAAAACCGGCGGAGATAAGAAATTCCAAATACTTTAGGAGATATCGAATTTTTTGATTTTCATCACAATACCTGTGAATTCAGGCGGCCACCATTGTTTCTTGTTTACGAGACGAGTATGATTTTTTTCCGCGTAGGTGAACCGACCATTGTTGCTTGTTTACGTTTATGATTTTTTATTTTCGCGACATAGGTAGAACGACTACATCATTTTCTACTAATGGCAAAGGAATGTACCCGCCTCTAACGTATGTGAGTTTTTAACGTTTCAAATTTTAATGTTTTATTTGTTGCGCAAGTAATAAGTAAAAAAATTACGTGAGTTCCTACCGTTCATCCTTTGTCCCGGTTTGTTAGGTCAGGTCAGCTACATTATAAATACTTTAAAACTAAACAACCATTAAAATTAATTTATATTATTTTTAATGTCTGCTTAGTTTGAAAGTATTAATAATGTAACTGACCTGACCTAATCGACCATTTTAATTAATTAGGCATTCACGAACGGTAAATCAAGACGCACATAAAGTTCTGCCATTCCCGATTACACCCGAACAATTTACCTTCGGCCAACCTCGGTTTTATTTATTAATATTTATATTTATCTGTTTATTTTAATGTAGCTATACTAACCTAACTAACCGTCCATAGTGTTTTAAAGTGTTTTAATGTAGCTAACCTAACATAACATAACTATAATAAAAGTATTTTCAGATTTTAATAGATACTCCTAAACAAGCAACAATGTAGTCGTTCACCTACGTCGCGGAAAAAAAAATCATACTCGTCTCGTAAACAAGAAACAATGGTGGCCGCCTGAATTCACAGGTATTGTGATGAAAATTTAAAAATTCGATATCTCCTAAAGTATTTGGAATTTCTTACCTCCGCCGGTTGATATGACAAGAGGAAGTGAAAGAGCACAGAATAAAAGTATTTTCAGATTTTTAGAATTTTTTTTTGGCATCTACAGCGACTCTACATATGATGAAATTAAAAAATTCGATATCTCCTAAAGTATTTGGAATTTCTTACCTCCACCGGTTGTTTTGAAAAGAGGAAGTGAAAGGGCACTGAATAAAAGTATTTTCAGATTTTTAGCATTTTTTTTGGCATCTACCGCGATTGTAAATATTTACCGATAATACACCATTTTTTATTAAAATACAAAATTTGCAAAACGAGTGCGGTCTCTTCCTTAAAAAAAATAATAAAAATCCCAAAATACTTTTATTCAGTGCTCTAAACTTTCCTTTGTTATTTCAAAAGGCGCAGCTACGGAATTCCAACTCGTTTAGGAGTAATCGCCGTTTGTAATTTACATTACAATACCTGTGCATTATGCGGTCAAAGCAATTATTTTTGTTTGCTGTGTATGTGCGTCTTTTTTGTTTTCGACAACTTATAAAAACGTATATATTTTTTATTTGGATATAGTAAGGCAATGTAAATAAAAAAAATTAAAAAATACGTCCCTACTATGCACCAAAGCTGAAGCGTCAACACTTGACATGAGACACAAAACATTGACGATAGCACTTATTTGTGTAGCAAATAATGTATTGTAAATGCAGGTTTGATATTGTTATTCAAATACGTAAATCAGCCAAGTTATGTAATTTGATCCAGCCTTTAATTTTAAATAATAAAATATAGTGTAATTATATTAAAATTCATTGCAGTGCATCAAATACTGTCGTAACTCTCTACGTTTGTAATTATGAAGTAGAGGGCCACCATGGAAATAAAAAAGTAAAAAAAAAACTTATTTTTACTTCCTTACATGATTCCTGATCATTCTGCAAAACGGCATTGCGATATTTCCAGTAATTTGCATAAAATTACCTTTTTAAACGAGTGTATTTTTTTAAGTTTTATAGACATTAACATATTAGGTTGCGGAAATGTGGCCCTATGCCCGATTATCTTGTTACTATGCGTCCTCCGGCGATGATTTTAAACTATCGTTGTGTCGTATATTATTTATATCTTGTTTGTTTTTCACGAGAATTAACAAATTCATCATAAGGCCTAGTGATATATTTCCACCGCAAGACACCTAGCGCTAGAGTTGAATTGTGGACGTCGAACGAACTATGGAGACAGTAAGTTGTCACTTTTATCTGGCGAGTGTCCAGACCTCCCCTTCTTAGACCGTGAACATAACAGATGGACACTTGGTATTATCGCCGCACCCCTGCTTCAGTCATCACCCATCTATCATAAGTACACAGACACTGACACAATACGGGCTAAGTGCTGTGGTGGCACCAAATGGTGTGTTCCCTTTTCTGTAATAAATCAACATCGTTTTGAAATTGATTTCTTTCATTCAATCACACACACTGGATCGGTGCACTGTGTCATCGATTAAAGGCATGGGATATGGGTTTGTTTATTTCATGATTGTGTGGCGAGACCACACGAAGTACAGTAAACATTTCATCATACTTCCGCATGGGTCAGAGTTCGGGAGCTGCCCATGTGTACTATCCCACTCATAGTCTATCAAGAGACCTGGTATTCTACGTATTCGTGTCGTACCACGTAGAGACGAGGTGACTGCTGTCACTGCTGGAATGTCGTCTAGTAGTGACATAGAAATATCCCATTGGTAATCTCGCAGGTAGGCTGGAGCCCTGTGCTTCTGGGTCGAACATATTGGTGCGGGAGCGCTTGTGTTACCTGCAGATGTATCATCAGGTGGTGGTTTTGAGAGCTCGGCTCGGGACAAAGTGGCATCTTGGGACTTGGCTACAGATTACCCAAGGATTGTCGCACTCCTGCGACTCATCTACTCCTGGTTGCTTTGGCAACACTGCTAGTTCGGGGCCCATCGCTTGAGGCGATGATACTGTCTCTCAGTCTCCGGTTCCTCCTCCTCGAGTCTAGCTCGCAAAGCTCGGATTATGCCTCTTCGTCATCCTGCTGCCAAATGAGTGGTTCCTCTCCCTCTCCGTAGAAGGGTCGATTAGAATTCTCTGAGGGGTGTGGCGAGCTGAGGCTACCTTCGTCCATTCTGTGTCGGCAGGTAGGGCGAGTTTTGGCTGGATTTGACAGGGCTGGTTCATGGACGTTGGTGGCACATTCATTCGTCTCTGCATCCACAGGTTGGGCGAGGGGTGGGCTAAATTTTTGAATTCAAGCCTAACATTATCCTTGTCTTTTCTGGATACAGTTTTCACAGGACTCGGAGTTGAATTTATGGGGTTCGTACCCACTGGTGTAGTTTGGTGAACCAGATCATTGAAGTATTTCCTAATGTCTGTCATTAAGTGCAGATTGTCGCTGTGTACTTTTTTTGTAGAACGGACACTTGGTGTGTGTACTGCATGTGAAGAGGGTCCTGTTTTTAAGAGGACCTGTTGGAGCTACGATCATGTAAGAGCCAGTCAGGCACAAAATATTCGGGTACCTGCCCAGAAGTAGTACTGTCTCACATATACCAACTTGTTGGGGTCGTTGGGAGTAGATTAATGGGTGGTCTGAAGCATCTTAACCTTAAGAAACGCTTCTGCTGCTGTCTGGCATGCTCCCACATCGCTTCTAATTCTAGACATAACTCCTTCTGTCGTAGCCCCGGATATCACACCCTTGATGCGGGTTGCGTAGTATGCACAGGGAGGGTTCAGGCCTCATGGTGGGGGAAATTAACACTATCCGAGCTACAATGATATTTCGACAGTTTGACCACAAGTATTTATTGAGCCCTTCGCGTAAACTAGGTACATGGGCAATCCGCGGCACAACACCCTTCCCTCCGCGGAGTGAGGCTGGGCTGCACGTGTTTGGGGTTGGGCAGGCGCCAAGTGCGGACTGCACCCACTGGTCCTTTATGCGAATGATGAACGGTCTCTGCCCCTTCCCTATGATAGTGAGAAACCAATTAAGTTGGAACGCCGTCGCCAGCGACATGAAGTCCGGCCCGTGGCGGCACGCACGTGTCCGCCGATGCGCGAAATGTCCCGTCTCAACAAAACCAAGAAAATACTTATTTACAATTAAATTAGATTCAATGACGACTGATAGCGTAACGCCCGTGAACGTGGAAGTCCCGATCGCCCGGATCCAGTCTCACCAGTTCTGGCTCACGTCTCGCTGCCGCACTCGTCTCGCCGTGCGACCGCCTTCCTCAGCCGCCAGATGACTACTGCTCTCGTTGCCCGGCGACCCTCGTCCCAAGACACGTCTGTCCTCTCCAGCCGCCAGACTCCGACTGCCCCTCTCCAGCCGCCCATCTACCTCTCCGCCCGACCACCCCCCACCCCCGCGACACATGCAGCGCTCGGAGAGATTCCGGGTGTTGGCCTCGGCTTCGTTGTCCGGTGACAGCAATTAAAAATAATACTTGGAAAGACATATAACAATAATAAAATTACAAAAATTACTGAAAATAATACATAAAAACAATACATGACACCTTATTAAATAAAAAGTACGTTCTTAATATATACAAATTATAACGTCACCTCATGGGCAGGGGTGGTTCAGGAGTTGGCGCAGCATAACAGACTTTATGAGCAGGGAAGACACCTGGGTCGACGTCACCTCCTCCACATGTTCTCTGTTTGGGCCGCCAACACCCAGCATTGCCCAGGAATGGCTAGGTTTTTTCCATGCCGCAATTCGGCTGGCAAGTGACTGATAACATCATTCGTGTTACTTCTTAAGCAGTATATTTGCTTAGTGGAGTGGTCCTCCATCAAGTGGAGTTGTTATTGAATTTTTATGTTCTAGTCACGCCACTCACTGGGGTTGTAATGTGTATGGTAGGATGGTGGTGTGCAGTGAGTGATGTCCCATTGTTCACAGTCCAAACGCCATCTACCAGAACTAGCACCCACTGTCTGAGAAAAATCTTTAGGAAGCCATAATGGGGCAATATCACTACCTTAATAGGGTCCCCACTATCCTAGCCCAAACATTGGATACTGGAAAAGACTCAACCGAGTAAAAAAATCTGTAATGACTACCTGGAAGTTTGCGGGTATGGGCCCATTATGCCCATAGCGACGAGATGTAAGGGCTTGCATGGCCAGCATGGTCACTGCTTCTACACTCTGTTGGGTCAATGCACCTTCTTTTCCTGCAATTTTTGGTAGTTCATCACTTAATCCAACAAATCGCAGGAAATGCCAGACCAATGAAACATCTGGCAGGGCTCATTCTGGGTGTGCTGCATGCACGGGTGACCTGTCGGAATGTAATCGTAAAAAAAAAACTGTAATGTGGCAAGTTGTACAGCTTCGGGCACGTGTCTTTATGATACCTGGGGTCCTAGTCTTCAGTACCATCTCGAGACTTCCCTGGTAGACTTAGAGCTGTGATCCACATTTGGTTATTCTGGCTTGTGTGGTGGTATTGGTCTGCTGCGCCTGGTGAATGGCCTTGAGGAGGTCGGCCAGGGTGTTGAAGAGAACTGAGTTTGGTGTTAGAGTGGGCTGGGGTCTGTCTATAGGATTACAGGTGCAGCTTTCCCCAGAAGGGCTGAAGGGTTCCTCGGTGGCAGAAAGTACTCTCAGCTACCATCATCCTAATTTACGGAATCATGGTAATGGTGATCTGACAATAAGTCTGCCAAATGATTTTCGTGTCCCAGCATGTATTCTAATTAAAATCAAAATTCTGTTGGATTAGGGCCTATCTAGTGAATTTGGACTTGCATCCATGCATCGAGTCCAGCCACATAAGGCACTGACTGTCAGTCCGAAATGGAAAAGTCCTGCCTTCGAATGGTGTCTGTTCCTCTTTACCATACACACAATCGCTAGGCACTCTTGTTCATTTACATTATATCTGTGTTCGGCTGGCCCAAACATGGCACTTGCATATTCAATGACATGCTGTTCGTCCCCTTCACCTAGCTGGTACATAACTGCGCCCATATCCTTCTGGCTGCATCGGTCTGTAGGTAGATGGGGTCCTCGGATTTTAATAGAGCTAGCGTGGGGCACTTCCTCAACAGGTGCTTTATGTCGCTGAGCACGCGGTCTGCCTCGCTTGTCCACCTGAACTTGACTTTCGGAGACAGCAGGTCTATCATCAGTTCAGTCACACTGGCGAAGTTAGGAATAAAGTTATGCCACCAGTTCAGTAGGCCCAGCATTCATTGCAGCTGCTATCATGTATGGGGGCGAACTTCGACTCGATCAGATCAAGATGGGCTGGAAGAGGTCGGCAGCCGTCCGTGCTGACCACATAACCCAGGAACTCTCGATTACATGAGACTATTGGGCTAGGTCATTATTAATTGTGCAACTTGCTCGGGAGGAACTCCATTCTGGAGCTCAATTAACGTAATGATGTGGGTTGTGGGGGTTTGCTCTTACCTAGGATATCGAGCATTCTCCTGCCCTGATGGCCCACACATAGCTTACCCTCTCGAACATCGATGGTTGTGTCCTAGATGAGCCTGGGTAGACCCAGGATGAGTTTGCATCTCAGGTACTGTAGCACCAAGGCTGTGGTTTGACCAGACATCACGAATAATGATCTATACCTTGGCACGCCCAGTCATTAGCTCGTAACTACCTTTTGTCGCCAGCTGAACACCTTTTGTCATGGGCTCCAATTCCACCTACGGAACTGGGAAGGGAGGGAGGCGGCTTTACATAGGTGTGGATCGCTGCATTGTCCATCGGGACGATCTGCATACAGGCTCTATAGGTACAGCTGGGATCAATGGCAGAACAGGTGCTTGGCACTGTTCGTTGACGAGACAGTCCAGAGTATAAAAAGGATGTGCGAGGCACATGTGTCCCTCCTGACAAACGGCAGCTGTGCATTACTCAGCCGCGTAGATGTTGCTGGGTTCGCCGATGCCACCATGTGCTCTGATTGACATCCTGATTATTTAGTGCAGGGCATCGATGGGTGGTATGTGGCACACCTGTCCCTCCTAACAGGTGGTGGCGGAGCAAGGCTTGGCACTGCTGTCCTTCTGTGGTTGTTAGCAGGGCCAATTGCTCAGCGTCTCTTGCTGACGATGCAGTGCAGGGCATCGATGGGTGGTGCTAAGCACACCTGTCCCTTCTGACTTGTAGCAGCCTGCTTGTTTTGTCTGGGCGAATAGTCTGGGCAGTGGTCAGCAGATATGCTGCCCCCTACTGGGATTTTCACCTTCTTCAGCATCATCCACTTGTTAAACATGCAGCATGCCATTTGTGACCACTGTCAGACAGTATTGACATTGAGGTGGCTGATCCTCCAACATGATGTGACGTCGTCCGGCCGGAGGTCACCCTAAAGCTCGACCTGAAACCGCCAGTATCCGACCCCGCTAACGGAATGCGCCCCTAGCCATGGCTCACCCGAGTCAGGCGAGCACCGCGGAACAAAGGTAGAATCAAAGCCCATGCCCTAATCAACCGGACAACACGATTCCAGTACATTGTAAATTCAACACACATTAACGATCACATCACTTTTAATTAACAACCCAGTGCAAAGGAAGTGCGACGTAGGAGTGCCCGGGTCACTCACGTGTGGTTTTTTAATAATACCTTTGTGAGTGCTCCCCTTGCGGCCTTCAGACTAATTTATATAAAGTAGTGTGTGACAAAATTTAAACCGCCCCAATTTTCATGTATCATTCGCCACTGGAGCAGTCATCAAGCGACAAACAGTCTCCAGTGTGACTCAGATTATTCAAATTTATTTCATGTAAACTTGTTAAATCCAATTTCCAAAACGTTTATATGTATTCGGTTAATTGTTAATTTTTCATGTGTGAATTTAGAGCCACTTACATTCTGTTATTAATATAATATTTGACGAAAAATGTAACTTTAGAAATTCTGGCATGACAGGATGCTCACCCCTCCCCTCGCGCCAGGGCCAGACGCCAGTACATAGCGACATGCGGACCGGGATGGACGCGTGTCCCATGGGGAGACTTCAACCTTTGTCTACACTGATTTCATTCTGGTAAATATAGTCACGCTTCAAAACCTTTTTTAATTAACTCCCCGTGTGCGCCCGGTCCTTTTACGGTGTAGGGCCTATCCCAGCCGTGTAAACGTAACACTCCCCGCACAACGCATTACGCGGGTCAGTGCAATATACGGCACGGGCCGACTCCCGCAATAACAGACATTCAGTTAACTGCCGAAGTGCACAGGCACTGGCCACATCTAATTGAAGGCTTTAACTAATTTCATAGTGGGCCGCGGTCCACACAGGTGGACCCGCGCGGCGCCGTTCGCAATTTACGGGATTGGCTGACTCCAATCGAAATCTCTCCCTCAACCTCGACTGGTGTGAGGACTTATCTTTAGTGACGGCACGTCAGAGCGCCCAGTGTAATCATAGTGTACTTTGTGTAGGGAAATAGTGTAACTGAAATTGCAAACGTTAATTAAACTTCCACTCTGCACACTCTGTGCGCGGCGTGTAAACGACAGTGCAAAACCGTGTACGTTATTTGTGAACCTCCCCAATCCAGTTAGGGATCAGCGGACTATGCTGTGTAGGGCCAGTAGTGCATCAGAAATTAGGGATCCCTAACACCACGACCACCGCCGCCGTTCCTAGTGGGCTACACAGGGGCTTTTTGTACCCACCGACCCATCTCGTGGTTAACCACCGAGATAGCCTGGCACCCTCCCGGACACGTTTCACGTAATAAACCAGCCTTCCCGCTAGGAACTACGCCGAACCTCGAACACGAGAACCCGGGCGACGGCAGATGGATGCACAGGAAGTCCACGTCACTCCACTTTGAGCCCTGCCTGCGGGTTCATTGATGTGGTTGGAGCCTAGGGTTATAGTGGTCCCATAAGGGACATTTGCTAGTATATCCTGCTCTAACTACCTCGCGATGGTGATGATCTCCTTTAGTCCTTTACACTATGGTGCCTGTACTAATGCCACTATCAGCTCAATGGTGACCAATAGGAAGTCGCACACTTCCCTGCCTGTCCCAGGTGCATATGCAGTCTAACCTTCCTGTAAATGAACACTACCACGCTTTCTCCCTCAGCCTTGACAGAACAGATCGTGCTTTCCGGCTGCATTTGGGTTGCATTTGCTTTCAACACATACTCTATGGGAGAATGCATTCTATTATCTATAGCTTGGTAGAATTGTAGCAAATATTATAGAAGAACAATGTAGGAAACTCAGGCCATTCAACATGGTGAGCGCTGGCGACACATGACTGCAGCGATCCTAGCGGCTTGTCCTGCAGAATGCCCGCGAAATTCAAATTTCCGTCTAATATAATGGGCGATTTCGGCACATTTTTTCTCTCGTCTTTTGAAAACTTGTCATCGCGAAATTAATTTTACCATCCTTGTATTTGTATTAAAACAGTGTTTCATAACCAGAACATGTTTTTTACAATCTACAAAGATTTATTGCCTATAAGATCTGAAAAATGATGTCATTTCAAACATAACAGACAAACTAAAGAACAAAGATGAGACAGCATTTAACAATTAAATATACACTATATCGTTTACTTCGTAAACATTCCGCGAAAAAATTAAATCCAGGTAATTTCCTAAGGAAGTTCATTTTGAAAATAATTATTTTGTAAAATACAAAAGCCTCAAATTTAATTTCAAAGAAATAATTGACGTCGACCCAAGTGTCTCCTCGGCTCCTTCAGGCCGTTATGCCTCGTCAACGTCCTCTCTTGCAATACCAGTGCAACCTAAGTGCAGTGCTACGAGCAGGGACGCACCCGCTTGCGCCTTTGTACGTCAGCAGACGTCACAGTGTATAAATAGTTATGTTTTTATGCCTTTATTTAAGTGACCACAAGCCTCCACAAGTGTATGTAAATATTGTGTAAATACTTCTTTTGTATTAATTCTTTAACTCATTCAAGTGCTGTGTCATTATCATGTAGATCGGCAAGCCTGGCCCGCCGCGCGAGTCGTGTCTTTCACGCCGGCCCGTTTCCCTTTCCTCCCCTCCGCAGCCCGCGCGGGCGGCCGGCGGAGCGTCAGTCAGTCGTCTGCTGGGAGTCGCACGGAGCGGACCTGCTTCGCTCCGCTCCGCGAGAAGTAACACGGGGTCTGGGTCGCAGCGTGGATGAAACGTTCGTCTACCGACATGGTCGTCCCGGCTGTGACAGGATTCCTCGCGATAAACCTCGTTAACAGGATCGCGTCTTCGTAACTCCGCAACACATTCCGCTCGAGGCACACGCAGTGCACGTCTGGACTTTCCTACTCTCTTAATCTGTATATATCGTTATAGAGTCGTCTACGCATACGTCACGAGTCGTGTACGTGCTACGAAGCACCGCTGAACTTTTCGTAACTGGTACGATTCGTTACGGGACCGCATTTGCTTTTACGCCGGTTCTCAATTTGTCTCCAAGTGCTTATTTCCGGGAGTCCGGGTCGCGGCAGAGGAGGACGCTCGTTTCGCGACGTGCCGGCCAGGCTGCGACCGGATTCTTCAAGGAATAAAAGGAGCTCGTGAAAACGGTCATCATCGCATTATCCTTGTTACCATCTACCATTCCTTCCACATACGCTTAGTTCCCTCCTTGTCCCTTACTTTCCGGTCCCGGCCACGTTGGCCTGAACTCACTTCCTCACCGACGAGAGCTACATGGGCAAAGCAGAACATTTCGCAGACAGGAAATTAGGGACCATTGGCCAAGGGACATCATAATATCTGTCAGGAACGTAAGCATATTTTTTTCTAGCAAGAAAATAGTTTTTTGGAGTGTGTGAATAGGCCTACAGAAAAAAACTATATGCTTACAATCTCTTTTTTTTACAATAGTATTTTAAATTTCAAGTCTTAAAACTAACTGCATTAAGTTTAGGTACAGTACCAGAATGCAGGATTGTAATTTATGGACAGTTAATTAGGTTAGTACAGCCAGTAGCGGTCCTGGACTTTTCCGGGCCCTTGGCCACTTTTTTTTTGCGGAGCCCTGAGCCCTGAGCACAGGAAGATATGAAATGTGATTTATCCCAAACTATTAGAAATTTGAAAACGCACTTTTAAGGGTAAACTCAGGGACGTGTCTAGAATGCAAGGAATGTAATTTCCTTTCTTTTTTTTTATTTCATCAGGAGTCTCCCTGTCCAAAAGTTACCCAATTTACAGGATTTGTGTTGTACCCAGCCTAACCTAACCAACCATTCAGATAAACTACAGTATATACTGTAAATGAAGCAAACCTAACCAAATGTTCAAAGATTTAAAAATTAACATTATGACGACAGTCGTCGTACCCTCCCAGATGTAGAGGCCGTACCTGTCCACCGACGTGGGCCTAAGGGAAGTATGTCCCCCTAGTGCACCGTCAGTGAAGTGTTACGATCAGGGACGCACCCGCGTGCGCCCTAGCACGTCAGTAGATGTCATTGTGTTGTAAATAGTTATACTTCTTATGTACATTTTTTAAGTGATCACGAGCCTCCACGATTGTATATATTTGTAACGTAACAGAACTCTCACGCCTTACATAGTGTGCCTAAATATTGTACAAATACTTCACTTGTCATTTATTCGTAAATAATTAATTAAAGTGTGCTTTCGTTTTATCAATTACCATTCAAATACTTGTCATGTCTTCTCTTAATAATTATTTGGTTTTTATTCCAAGTGCTATGTTAGTAATGTAACCGCAGCCTGGCGCGCCGCGAGACGAGCCTCTCTCACATGCCGGCATATTTCCCCTCCCCTCCTCCGCAGCTCGCGAGCCCCTGCACGCGGACGGGCAGAGGAGAGCAGTGGCTAGTCAGACTCGGAGCGGACCAGACGTGGGCTCGCTCCGCTCCGCTCGGGACGCATGTAGCACGGTAACGTTGTTCGCTCTCAGTACGGGATTGCCTCCGCAGTCGAGTTGCACTGTGTCGGGATTCGTTGCACCACTGTACTATCTGAGTCAGTACGTTACGTTACAGAACTATCTCCGCATACGTAACAGGCCGCGTATGTGCTACTTCGAACTGCCGAACTCTCTGAGTCAGAACGTTACGTTGCCGTCGCCCGGGTTCTCGTGTTCGAGAATCGGTGGTGTTCCTAGCGGGAAGCCTGTTTTCTTGCGGGGAAACGTGTCCAGGAGGGCGCCAGGCTAACGCGGTGGTTAGCCACGAGGTGGGTCGTGAGGTCCGAAGGCCCCTGCATGGCCCACTAGGAACGACGGCGGGTGTGGTATTGTTAGGGGTCCATAATGCCTGCTGTACTATTGGCCCTACACAGCATAGGATGCTGATCCCTAACTGGATTGGTGAGGCTCAGAAATAACGTACACGGTTTTGCACTGTCGTTTACACATCGCGCACGGAGTGTGCGGAGTGGACATTTAATTACGCTGGCAAATTACACTTCCAATTACAGTCACACGATTTCCCTACATAAAGTACACTGTAATTATACACTGGGCGCTCTGACGCGCCATCACTAAAATTACGTCCTCACGCCAGTCGAGGTTGAGGGAGAGAGTTTGATTTGAGTCGCCGTATGCTGTACTGCCCCGCGCACTGTGTTATGCGGGGAGTGTGATATTTACGCCGCTGGAATAGGCCCTACACCGGAAAAGGACCGGGCGCACACGGGGAGTGATTAAAAAAGGTTTCAAAGTTGGACTATAGTTAGCAGAAGGAAGTTCAGTGAAGACAAAGAGATGATGGCTCCCCGTGGGACGTGCTTCTGTCCCGGTCCGCGAGTCACGCTGTACACGCATCTGGCCCTGGCGCGAGGGGAGGGGTGAGCTCCCTGTCGCGCCAGAGTTTCTAAAGTTCCGTTTTTCGTAAAAAAAATTATATTAATAACACAATGTAAGTGGCTCTAAATTCACACAATAAAACTTAATAATTAACTATATATATATGTTTTAGAAATGACATGTAACAAGTTTGTATAAAATAAGTTTGAATTATCAGAGTCACACTGGAGACTGTTCGTCGCTTGATGACTGCTCAAGTGGTGAAAGATAAATGCTAATTTGGGGCGGTTTTAGTTGTCACATATTACACTATTGAAATCAGGCTGAAGGCCGCAAGGGGAGAACTCACAGCTGTTTTAGTAAAAATCTACACGTGAGTGACCCGGGCACTCCTACGTCGCACTTGTGTTGCACAGTGTTGTTAATTCAAAGTGGCTTATTCTTTAAAGTGTATTGAATTTACCGTGTACGTGACTCGGTTTGTCTTGCCGATTAAGTTAAGGGCGTTGATAATACCTAAGTTCCGCGGCGCTCATCTGACTCGGGTGGACCATGGCTAGGGGCACGTTCCGTTAGCGTGGTCGGATACTGGCGGTTGCAGGTTGGGCTATAGGGTGGCCTTCGATCGGACGACGTCAACGTTACAAAACTATCCCCGCATACGTAACAGGCCACGTATGTGCTACTTCGAACTGCCGAACCTTCTGAGTCAGTACGTTACGTTACAGAACTATTTCCGCATATGTGACAGGGCGTGTACGTGCTACGTAGCACTGCTGAACTTTCGTAATCGGTTCGATTCGCTACGGGACTGCATTCACCGTCAGGCCGGGTCGTATTTTGTTTCCTTCTAGTTTATTTCCGGGAGTCCGGGTTGCGGCAGGGAGGACGCCCGTTCTGCGACGTGCCGGCCAGGCTGCGACAGGATTCTTCACAGAATAAAGGAGCTCATTAAAGCGGACAGCATCATCTTCTCCTTGTTACCACCTACCATTCCTTCTACCTACGTAAATTTCCCTCCTGGACCCCTCATTTCCCGGTCCCGGCCACGTTGGCCTGAACTCCACTCTCTCTACGACTGGAGCTACGCGAGCAAATCAGAGCGAGTCTCAGGACAATTCACAACAGGGTTTAAGGACCATAGGCCGAGGGACGTCAATATATTTGTTCTTACCCTTGTGATGGCAGGTTACGGTTACGCAAATCATCTTTCTTGAAATGGTCAGAGCTAATGCGTCTGGATTTAAAATGACCAGGTCCATTCTTTCTGAGCACAACATCCAAGTCACTTCGCTCGCATTTATACACCCACTGTTTGCACCTTGAGAAATATTAAGAAGATTATTCAGTAACTAATCTTACTGTTTAACAATATTTAGTATACCTATCAATAAGTAAATTTTTTTAAACCATTCAAAGGTTATCATGGTTATGAAGTAGTGGAGTGGGTTACTTAAGACCGGGCTACATTCGCAATAGCACGCAAACAGCACACAAATAGCACACACGCACAGAGATAGCATAGAGCTTGATGCTACATTCACGCACAACACAACACAAAAGAATACCGGAAGCATTCAAAAAAGTTTTTTAAATTAATTACTTCCATTAACAATTTTGGTCACTGAAGTTGGTTTGTTTATGTTACCGTCATCCGACCTCTGTGAAAGGTCCGGGGGGTACCTGACGGGCGCTACGGGCATCGCGATGCTCTTGTTGTCCGGAGGGGTGCCAGGCTAGCGGGCTGCTAGGCCGTTGATGTTGTGTCGTGGGTACTCTGCCCCCACGTGCCCCGCCAGGTACACGGCTTGAATCTAACCTGAATGTGACGCCAACCGCCGGTGCTCCCTATGGTCCACAAAGGTCGTTATGCCACAACAACACTTGCTCCTAAGTGCATCGAACACGCCCGAGCGTGATGACCGCGGAGTGTGTGAAAGTGCGCCGCGACGAACACCAAAGCGATGTCAGCGCCCGGCCGGGTGTGGCAATGCGCCTAATTAATTGTATAATTATTTTGTCAAATTGAAACAACTAAATTAATAACAATTAAAAAGAAGATTCATGTAAGGGAAATTATGTCTAATTGTCTTATAAGCATATATTGTGTAACTTGACTTTAAGTCCAAAACTGGCCGGGTCGGTTTTCCCGCGTTTCACGTGGTTAGGCGCGAGGCTGCAGGGCGGTACCGCGCTCAGTGACCATCGGGAGCTCGAAGGGGTCGGGCGCTCCGCGAACATCGGGCCATCAACTTTCGCGCTTCATCTCCATATTTGCAATAGTGTAAGTCTTTTAAAATCCTTTAACTAGCTCGGCGCCGACCCCACCCCAGTCGCACGATATTTCGTGCGACTCGTAACTTATTAATTTTTATCCCGACAGGGAGTTTTCTCATATTTTACGTAATTCCATGTCCAGTTTAAGGACAGCGTATAGTGGTACGCAGTTTCGGCTTCACAGCCAGCTAATTTATTACCGTAGGCTCTTTGTAACGAGTATTGAATGCTACTGACTAACTTTCGCCTTTTAATTTTCACCATCTTAAATGTGTAATTTGTAACGTGTGATTTAACTGAATAACTTTCAATTTCAAGAAACTTTAACGTGCACGTCTCCAGCTGGCGTATCTACGTAATTTTAGAGACATTAATATTTCGTCGCAGGCTAGATTGCAAACAATCCTGAACATAGGGATTTCTCTTCGTGTTTCCGTGTCAGCCTAAGTCGTAGCAACATAAGTTCCGCGACTATCCGCCAAATCCTTCATAGGGACGTGTACTCACCGTTTCAGCTTGTCGATATTACTTTGCAACCTATCCTGGTCGCGCGCGTCGTTTACGTTCAGAGATACGCGTGTCACAGCGGTCCGACAACGGACGCGGCCAGTACCGGGACCAAGAAGTGTATCAATACTGAATAAAGTGCAGTGTCCTGTAACTCGTTTACCAATCATTTACAAGGCGTCCTGGGTGGCCTGAACAGCCCAGGTAGGTTCCGAACCACGACGCGCTCCTGTCGGCAGCCACGAGGCCGAACCGCCGTTAAAACCCCTGAGATCCTTTCCAATGCTAATATTTAAATAAAAACTTAAACAGGCAGCGGGAGTGGCGTCAAATGGTTCTCCCTTGGTTGCGAAGGCCGCTCGGCCGTGTGGAGGACGGGAGATTACGGAAAATGATCGTATACGAGTTGGTGAGAATACATTTCATTTGGGAGTTTCACCGTGGGTCCATGTGGGTACACGGTACACTCTACAAGTCCGCTCGGCGGTTCAGTCCCGCTACAAAAATTCTCACCAACACTTGGCGACTTCTAGCGGTTACACAGTTAACAAGAAAAAAAACACAACACTATGTGACAATGGTTACCGTGGCTGTCTCGCGGGGTGTGGGTGATGCTCGCTGGAGAAGGCCAGCACCGAAAGTTGCCGTCGTCCGGGGTCTCGGGCTCGAGTCCCGGTGCGGTTCCTAGCGGGAGTGGCGGTTGCAAATGTAATGATTCCGGGTGGGCGCCAGACTTGTTCTGGTGCTAGTCGGTAGTTGGGTCGTGGGGTCGATTGCCCTGCGTGGCCCACTAGGACCGTCGGCGGTGTTGCTTGGGTTTTGAGGACTTCCCTACTCGGCGGGGGTTGGGAATAGCAGGTTGAAAGAAGCGTACGCTGAAGTGAGGTAATAAATGACGTGTGTCATTTATTCGGTCGACAGTGGCTCTGGTGTAACGTTGCTGGTTACACGCCACGTCGTACAAGGGTTGACGTTACAAGATACAAATTACTCAATTACACGCAACTGAGTCTGAGAGTTACTGAATTACCGTAGCACAAGTTTACAAAAGGAATGTTACACGAGGTGGCGTTAGACAAGTTTATGAATGTTACGTGGAGAGATGCGTCGAACAAGTTTACAAAAGAATTGTTACACGAGGTTGCATTGCACAAGTTTACAAAAGAATTGTTACACGAGGTTGTGTTGCACAAGTTTACAAAGGAATTGTTACACGAGGTTACATTGCACAAGTTTACAAAAGAAAATGTTACACGAGGGTGCGTTGCACAAAGTTACAAAGAAATGTTACAAAGTCACTAATTATTCCGTATTATCGTGTCCCTAGGCGTTTCTGAGCCTGGTTACTCAACGAGGGGTGAGGGCGATTGGAGGCGGCCAATCCCGTAAATCTGCGTATTGAGGCGGTGCTCGCGTCCACGGCAGTGGAGCGCGGACCGCAGCTAAATTCGCTCAAGAGTTCCCTTACGGGGAGTGTCAGCGCCGGAGCGACTGAGAATTAACAAAAGTTCTGTCCTCGGGAGTCGGCCCGTACCGGATAATGCACCTACCCCGCGGACCAAGTGTGGTGCAGGGGGGGGTGTGATATTTATGCGGCCGGATTAGGTCCTGGACCGAAAAGCTGGACCGGGTACACACGGAGAGATTATTAAAAGGGTTTGAAGAATGACTATATTTACCAGAAGTGAACTCGGTGTGGACAAAGGATGATGTCTCTCCGTGGGACGTGCGTCCGCCCCGGTCCACGAGTCGCGCTGTACTGGCGTCATGTCATGGCGTCCGGCCGAGGCTCGGTGGCCCTCGCGCCAGGGTTGACCTCATTACGTTAATTTCTGATCTGATAAGTTAATAAGAGAATTTAATGATGCTAAATTCTTATATTAATTATAAAGGCTGAATTAAGGTCATTTGTCCCTTCTATGAATTGAAAGTTAATATATTTAAGAATTATTATGTTTGAATGTTTTACGTCACACCAGCGACTGTTTGTCTCTTGTCAGATTGCTCTGGTGGGGTTAATGACGCAACACAAGGTTTGAATAATTATGTCATAAGGTCTGGTTGATCGATTCAGGCAGAAGGCCGCCAGGAGAACACTCACATGCGTATTGCTGTAGTTACACAGGTGAGTGCCCGGGCACTCCTACGTCGCACTTCCGTCAACCGACTTTAAATTACTACGTAACATAGTTTAATAATTAGTGTTTGTTTTTATACGTGATTGATTGGAGTGACGGTCTGTTAATTTGGGGGAGACCGGGTTCTACCTTAGTTGTTGGTGGCTCGCCTGACTCGGGTGGGCCATGGCTAGGGGCGCGTTCCGTTAGCGGGGTGAATACTGGCGGTTGCAGGTCGGGCTTTAGGGTGGCCTTCGGTCGGACGACGTCAAACGCCCCCCCCTCGAGAAGCCCGACCTTGCGCCGCTAGTGACCCCGCCACGTTGGGGCGCCCTTAGTTTCGGCAGCAGCTCCAGCCAGGTGGTGCTCGCGGCGGCCTTAGCTGGTAGGGCCTGCGTACTGGATCCGGGTCGTCCCACGTCGAACAGCCGGGTGTTGGCTCGTCGGCGTGGTCCGGCAGCTGGTAGGGCCCGCGCTCTGGACCTGGTGCGTCCCGCGTCGAGTGCCCGAGGTGGTCCGGCAGCTGGTAGGGCCCGCGCTCTGGACCTGGGTGGTCCCGCGTCGAGTGCCCGAGGTGGTCCGGCAGCTGGTAGGGCCCGCGCTCTGGACCTGGTGCGTCCCGCATCGAGTGTCCAGGTGGTGGGACGTGGGCGGGGGCCCGTGGCGCCTTCCCCTGTACGTAGTCGTCCAGGTACCTGGGTGGCCGGCGGTTCCTCGGGGGGAGGTTCCCTGGGGCGTCTCCTGGGCCCGGGGGCTCCTGGGGCGATGTGGCGGCGTCTGGCCGTAGGTCGTCCGGGGCTGAACGCGGCGTAGTGTGGTACGGACGTCTCTCCCGCTCTGGGATGCCAGGTGGCCCCAGGTCAGTGGTCTCGTCGTCTGGTTCTGTCACCACGGGAATGGTCTCAGCCTCGCCGTCCTCTGTCGAGGTGCTGAGGGGGTCCGGGAGCTCGGTGATCGAGAGTGTCTCGACGCCGTCCTCTGGCGGTCTCGGTGCAGTCGTGGGATCGTCAGTGTCCGGAGGCCACTCGATGAGGGGTCCTTGGGGCTCGTCTTCGCGGGTAGGTGTCCCGCTGGGCTCGTCGGCTACCTCTGGTGCCGGTGTGGCCGTCGTGTCCTTGTACACGAGTGTCCGTGGTCGGCTCTGACCAGTTGGGCTTCGTGCCGGGGTGGTCTCGGCGGGCGTGTCCTCCTCAGGCGCTCCCTCGGTGTCCGGTGTGGGTGCTACCTCCTCGTCGTGGGGGTTCTCCCCGGGTAGGTGGGCCAGCCGCAAATCGTCGCGGTGTACCTTCCTGTCCCGTCTCCCGCCGGTGCGTACTAGGAAAGTGGTCCTCCCGAGCCGTCGGCGTACGGGGTGGGGGCCGCTCCACCTAGGGGCGAGTCCAGCGCAATAGTTGCGGGGCGCGTTGGAGAGGGGGTGCACGCGGTCAAACACCTGGTCGTCTACCCGCACCGCAGGCGGGGGGTGTTCGGTCGTGGGTGTTATGTCCTGGGCGTATCGCCTCTGACGTCGTCGAGCCTCGTCATGTTCGGCGGTGCGCCGCCGATCGCGGTCGGCTGTGTCTTCCGCCGGGTGGGGTGGTCCGTGTGTGGTCCATTCCCCTGGCAGTGGCAGGTTGTGCCCCTGCACCATCTCTGCCGGTGTGCGGCCGGTGGCGGCGTTGGTGCGTCTCCGGACGCAGAACAGTGCGTCTGGCACGTGGGTATCCCACTGAGTGTGGTCCGCCCCCAGTCGTATGCGCAGTTGTGCCTTCAGCTCCTGGTTCCGTCGTTCGGTGGGGTTTGCCCTCGGGTGGTAGGCTGGCGTCGAGTGGTGTTCGACCTCGTGGTCGGTGCACCAGGCCTTCCACTGACGGCCCAGGAACTGGCTGGCGTTGTCTGTTAATATGGACTGGGGGTAGCCACAACGTGACATAAACTCGTTAGTCAGGATGTGAAGTAGAGTGGTGGTCCTGATGTTGCTGCACGGGTACGCTTCGGTCCACCGCGTGAACAAGTCCGTCACGACAAGCAGGAAGCGTTTCCCGCGGGGCGTGCGGGGGTAGGGGCCCATCACGTCCAGTGCAATGGTCTGGAAGGCTGTGGTGGGCACCCTAGGCCGTTGTTGCTCCTCCCCGTCCCGTCGGCGTGCCTTTCGTCTCCGGCAGACCTCGCACTCGCGTACGTACTCACGGACGTCGTGGGTCAGGCCTGGCCAGTGGTAGTGTCGGCCCACTTCGCGGCGGGTCTGGTCCATCCCGGGGTGCCCCGCGAGGTCGTGGTCGTGGTGGAACCGCAATGTGGCCACTCGCGCCTTCGTGGGGACGTAGGTTCGCCAGTCGCCGTGGTTGCCTGGGGTCCGCGTCATGACCACGCCGTCCTGCACACGCCAGGTACCGTGCTCGGCCGCTGGGATCTGTCGACGTCGGCGGTCGGCGTCGGCTGACGTCTCCTGGGCCTGGCATACGCGCCGATACAGGTCGGCGGCGGTGTTGGGCGGTCCTTCCTCGTCCTGGGCTTCGGCCGTGAGGCGGCTACATGTAGTGTCACCGTGTTCGGGTGGGTTTGGCGTGACTGGGGGTAGCATGGCGTCCCAGTCGTCGTCGTCCCGCAGTTCGGTGTTCTGGTCGGGTTCGCGTGATAACAGGTCGGGCAGCTGATTTTCGGTGCCGGGGACATTCTCTACCTCGAAATCAAACGATTGTAGAAACAAGGCCCACCGAATCAGTTTGCCCTTCCTGCCCTGCATTGTGTGTAGCCACGTCAGGCATCGGTTATCTGTCCGCAGTGTAAAGGTCTTTCCCTCGAGGTGTGGCCGGTACTTTTTCATGGCCCAGACTACGGCTAGGCACTCCTGCTCGTTGCTGTGATATCGGCGCTCTGCCGAGCCGAGCTTTGCACTAGCGTAGTCTGTGACCTCACGCTCGCCGTCCGGGCCTACGTGGTATAGTACCGCGCCCACCCCGAGGTTACTCGCGTCCGTCTGCAGGTAGAGGTGACGTTCTGGGTTTACACGCGTGAGCGTGTGACACTGGGTGAAGGCGAGTTTGACCTCTTCGAATGCGTGCTGGGCGTGGTCGTTCCACCGGTAATGTGACTGGGGTGACAGGAGGTCCGTCAGGGGGGCTATTGTCCTCGAGAAGTTAGGGACGTAGCACCGGAGCAAGTTGATCAGGCCGATGAAGCGCTGTAACTGTTTCCGCGTTCGCGGTACCTCGGCTTCAGCGATCTTCGTGAGGTGGCTCGCTTGCAACCGGTTACCCGCGGCGTTCACGACGTGCCCCAGAAACTCGACTTCCTGCGTCCCGATGTGGCACTTGTGGTGTGCGACGGTCAAGTGGTGGGTAGCGAGGCGTTCGAGGACCAGTGTAAGGTGTCGGATGTGTTCCTCCCAGGTCTCCGAGAATACGATTACGTCGTCGAGGTACGCTAGTGTGAAGCGATCGACATAGCCCTCAAGTACGCGCATCATCATCCCCTGGAACGTCGCAGGGGCGCATTTCAGTCCGAATGGCATCGCTCTAAATTGGAATTTGCGGCCGTCGGGGATGGTGAACGCGGTCTTCTCGCGGTCTTCGGTCCGGATGGGAACTTGCCAGTACCCTGACTTAAGGTCGAGGGTACTGAACACCGTTGCTCGTCCCAGTCCTGCTACCGCGTTCTCCACGCTGATCTGGGGTGGCGGGGCGCTAACTGTGATAGTGTTCAGTGGCCGGAAGTCTACGCAGAACCGCAGTGATCCGTCCTTCTTCGGCGCGTGTACTATGCAGGCGTTGTAGCGACTATTCGACGGTTCAATAACACCATCCCGGAGCATCTCCGCGACCTGTTCCCGTATGGCACGTTGCTCCCGGAAACCATATCCTCTGGGGGGCTCGTACACCGGGTTGTTGTGGGTGATCGGGATGTGGTGCTCGGTGACCGTAGTTCGTCTGAGGGGGTCAGACACCGTGAATATTTCCTGTCGCTTTGCTAGTACCCGGTCTACGGCGGCGCGGTACTCGGGTGGGACGTCGTGACGTACCTGGTGAAGTGTGACAGTTTCGTGAGCCCGTGCGGGTAGGGACCCGACGGCATAGACTACCAGCCGCTCTTGCGTGCCGATGTGTACCCGAGTGGCCTTGGTCTCAATTACGGCGTCCTGCTCTGCTAGCCAGGGCTGCCCCAGGACTATCTCCTCGCGGAGGTCCTCGACGACGAGAGCGGTCACGGTGGTGGTGTAGCCCCTTATCCTAACCTGGAGTATCGCTCGCCCTACGGTCAGGCCTGGTCGGGTGTTCGTGGCTAATTGCAATTCCGTCTGCTGAGGTTGGAGTTTCCCGGGCGGTACCAGGTGGGGGGCTACAAATACGTGACTCGCCCCTGTGTCGACTAGAGCAGCCGCGGCTCGCCCGTCAACCTCTACGGGGATGCGCAGGAGGCTGTCCCGCGGGTGGGTCAGCTGGTACAGTTGGGGGGGTCTTTCCCTTCCCGTGACAACCGGGAGCGGTGTTCCTAATGCTCCGCCCCCGGGTTGGCGTTTCCCGGCGGTTTGTTCGCGCGAGGCGGTGGTAATGGGCAATCCTTGTGCCAGTGGCGTGTACCGTGTGGGCAACCTCGCTGGCACAGTGGTAGTCCCTGGGCGTCCTGTGTTGCCGACCTGGTGGGTGTGGCGTTGGTTTGGGGCGTGTTTTCGATGGCTCGTCGCCGGATCGGTGGCTGGTTGTCAGCTCCCCCCTGTTGTGATGCCTGGCTGAGGCGTCCCCGACTCGTGTTCGGTGTGCCCCGTTGCCAGAGGTCGCGCAGGTTTTGTTCGACGGCCGCTGCTTGTTGCACGTATTCCTCAACCGACTCTGGGCGACAACAATGCATGAAAGGCTGGAGGCCGGTGTGGAGTAACGCTGTGACAGTGGGTAGCGCTGTCGTGGGTCGAGCGTGCGGGTTGACACGTGCGAAGAGGCGTAGTTTCCGTGCTACGAATTGTTCGGCCGTCTCGCCGTCCTTCTGCCGCTCGCCATAGAACTGTGAGGTGCAGTCGACTAATGCCTGTTCAGTGTCGAATCGGCGGGTTAGTGCGCCGGCGAACTCCGTCCACGGCATGCCGAACCGTCCCCATATGTCCCACCATTCGTGGGCTGTGCCTCGCAGTTGTCCGCTGGCCTGTCCCGACCACTCGTCTACTGGTATACCTGCTCGGGTCAATCGCACTTCACAGTTTTCTACGAAAGTTCGTGGGTCCTCATGGGTGAGGCCACCGAATTCAGGTAGTGTGAACTTGCCCTGATAACCTTGGGGGCGGTTGTACGTAACGAGGTTTGGGTCGATGGGTGGCGGTGGCTGTTGCGCATGGTGTTCCTCTTTCGCGGCGTGTGTGCATGTCGTGCAGGTGGTCGGGCGAGTGTTCACCACGGTGGTGTTAGTTACTGTTTCCGTCTTTACGGTTGGTGCTTGATTCTTCCCCGGGAACTGTCCGTCCCACGGCTGTACCCATGAGTGGTCGTGTGGGTCCTGACTGTGGGGGGTGCATTGGCAGGTCATGTACCATGGTCTCGACCCCGTCAGTAGGTCTGTCCCCCTGGGCAGTAAGCACTGGGCGCATACAACGTCGGAGTTCCGGGTTTGCATGTTGCGCTAGTTATGGTGCGTGTTTAGCGGTGTTGGTCTGTGCTTCTCGCTTGCAGTTCTGTGTGCGGGGTGCAGGCTTGCGCGCGGGGTCGCGCTCGCCGGCTGGGCAGGTGCCCGGACAGCCGCACAAAGCAGAGGCCGAGAATGGGCGCGGCGGGGGTGGTGCGCAGATCGTTGTGCGCAGCGACGCCTGAGAGCGCCCGGACAGCCGCACAAAGCGGAGGTCGAGAACTGTCCGCGTTGGGGAGGGGGTACGGATGAGCGTGCGAGGCAACGGGCGAGGGCGCCCGGACACTCGCACAAAGCGGAGGCCGATGATGGCCGCTGTGGAGAGGGGGGTCGGGCTGTGACGTAGGCTTCTGCGTCGCGGCTGGCGCTGGAATGCCGAGTGGCGTGGGGGGTGGTTGAAGCCCCTTTGTCCGCTTGCTTCGTCGCGCCGGCCTGTCTTGACCCTAATTACTTTTGCCTGTGCAAAATGGCCGTCCCGTGTCCGTGCTGTGGCTTGGCGTGGCCGGAAAAAAAAATTTATGATTTAATAATGGCTCAAATTTTCCGTTTTTTCGTGAAAGTTCTTTGATTTTTCGTGGGGAAAATCTTGATTTTTCTATCTTCGCCCCACGCAGCGGGCGCCAAATGCCGTCGTCCGGGGTCTCGGGCTCGAGTCCCGGTGCGGTTCCTAGCGGGAGTGGCGGTTGCAAATGTAATGATTCCGGGTGGGCGCCAGACTAGTTCTGGTGCTAGTCGGTAGTTGGGTCGTGGGGTCGATTGCCCTGCGTGGCCCACTAGGACCGTCGGCGGTGTTGCTTGGGTTTGAGGACTTCCCTACTCGGCGGGGGTTGGGAATAGCAGGTTGAAAGAAGCGTACGCTGAAGTGAGGTAATAAATGACGTGTGTCATTTATTCGGTCGACAGTGGCTCTGGTGTAACGTTGCTGGTTACACGCCACGTCGTACAAGGGTTGACATTACAAGATACAAATTACACAATTACACGCAACTGAGTCTGAGAGTTACTGAATTACCGTAGCACAAGTTTACAAAAGGAATGTTACACGAGGTGGCGTTAGACAAGTTTATGAATGTTACGTGGAGAGATGCGTCGAACAAGTTTACAAAAGAATTGTTACACGAGGTTGCATTGCACAAGTTTACAAAAGAATTGTTACACGAGGTTGTGTTGCACAAGTTTACAAAGGAATTGTTACACGAGGTTACGTTGCACAAGTTTACAAAAGAAAATGTTACACGAGGGTGCGTTGCACAAAGTTACAAAGAAATGTTACAAAGTCACTAATTATTCCGTATTATCGTGTCCCTAGGCGTTTCTGAGCCTGGTTACTCAACGAGGGGTGAGGGCGATTGGAGGCGGCCAATCCCGTAAATCTGCGTATTGAGGCGGTGCTCGCGTCCACGGCAGTGGAGCGCGGACCGCAGCTAAATTCGCTCAAGAGTTCCCTTACGGGGAGTGTCAGCGCCGGAGCGACTGAGAATTAACAAAAGTTCTGTCCTCGGGAGTCGGCCCGTACCGGATAATGCACCTACCCCGCGGACCAAGTGTGGTGCAGGGGGGGGTGTGATATTTATGCGGCCGGATTAGGTCCTGGACCGAAAAGCTGGACCGGGTACACACGGAGAGATTATTAAAAGGGTTTGAAGAATGACTATATTTACCAGAAGTGAACTCGGTGTGGACAAAGGATGATGTCTCTCCGTGGGACGTGCGTCCGCCCCGGTCCACGAGTCGCGCTGTACTGGCGTCATGTCATGGCGTCCGGCCGAGGCTCGGTGGCCCTCGCGCCAGGGTTGACCTCATTACGTTAATTTCTGATCTGATAAGTTAATAAGAGAATTTAATGATGCTAAATTCTTATATTAATTATAAAGGCTGAATTAAGGTCATTTGTCCCTTCTATGAATTGAAAGTTAATATATTTAAGAATTATTATGTTTGAATGTTTTACGTCACACCAGCGACTGTTTGTCTCTTGTCAGATTGCTCTGGTGGGGTTAATGACGCAACACAAGGTTTGAATAATTATGTCATAAGGTCTGGTTGATTGATTCAGGCAGAAGGCCGCCAGGGGAACACTCACACGCGTATTGCTGTAGTTACACAGGTGAGTGCCCGGGCACTCCTACGTCGCACTTCCGTCAACCGACTTTAAATTACTACGTAACATAGTTTAATAATTAGTGTTTGTTTTTATACGTGATTGATTGGAGTGACGGTCTGTTTATTTGGGGGAGGCCGGGTTCTACCTTAGTTGTTGGTGGCTCGCCTGACTCGGGTGGGCCATGGCTAGGGGCGCGTTCCGTTAGCGGGGTGAATACTGGCGGTTGCAGGTCGGGCTTAAGGGTGGCCTTCGGTCGGACGACGTCAACGTATTACACTGGGCTAATGACACGTAGGCCCGTAACTACGGCGACTCTACCTGACTCCTAGACTTGTCCCTGACATTGACTCGTTAGTAAGTTTGGTGGCACGATACGGTGCGGCGGTTACAGAATAAACCCTAACATGACATGCTATACCCTTGTAACGTGTGTATCTTCGTACACTTGCAAAGTATTGTACCCCTGACTTTTCACGGCATACCACCTGCAACACAGTGAGCTGGGCAGGCTTCCCCCGAATAGACGAGACTATTCTTCTTCCAGCTTATCTGGGAAACCTGCAAGTATAAAAGGGCATGCGCCCAGACTATCTATCAGCAGAACAACTGGGACATCCAGCCAGCAGGCTGCTACGCTGCTTCGACACCGCTCGCCGGCATACCACTGGCAACACAGTGAGCTTGGCAGGCTTCCCCCGAATAGACGAGACTATTCTTCTTCCAGCTCGTCTGGGAAACCTGCAAGTATAAAAGGGCATGCGCCCAGACTATCGATAAGCAGAACAACTGGGACATCCAGCCAGCAGGCTGCAACGCTGCTCCGACACCGCTCGCCAGCCTACACCGTCAACCGCCGCGGAGTTGCTGCCGCCCGAGGACCGACAAGACAACGACTGGGTGAGACCTCTCCGAGTTGTAACCCAGGAAATAGACAGTTCAAGTGGAAACGTCGCTGGAGTAAGCATAAAATATTTCAGAACGAACATTAGCTAAAAACGACGGTTCAGCCACAAGGGAAAAGAGGGCGGGCATTAGCAAACTCCGTAAGGGCCGAGCGAGCGGAAGTATTAACACAATCAAGACACTATCAGGACACTACCCCGACTAGATCGCTACACAGTTTGGACTCTAACTCTACCGCCAGTAATGGAGAATCGTAGTTCCAAGAGACAGTGAACAAGATAATGAACTTACGCGTTACTACGGGAATGCGGAGAGAGTTTCACATGGTACCGGGGGAAGAGTAACAAAAACCTACCCATAAACATTGACAGCGTTACACGACTAGTTGCGTGTATATATTTGTAACCTCTGGTGTTAACTATCTGTTTTTACATTACATGTAACCTTGAGTAATATTAAGATTAGGTATGTTCCTTGTAACTTTGTAAAACTTTGTAAATGGTATAGCCTTAGCAGTTGAAATTGATGGCGTTTTGATCGTTAGCTGTGACGAGCCCTTGGCTCGCCACAATTAAGAGCATTGGTTTGTTTTGTTTTAATTGTTCAGGAATCGAGCACGTAGGGTTAGTTCGTACGTTTTGTGTTCTAGTGGGAACTTACCACAGCAGTTCGTCTCCACGAGAACCCGACTTGTTTAAGGGTTATGTCAGTTTGAGAATCTTGCAATTCCCTTTGGTGTTATTAAATTTGTCAATAAATTGTTATTGGATTGAATTTAACTTAGCAACTAATTTCATAACCACCCGCAAACGTCCCTTTTTCCACCTTGTTAGGGTTTTTTTTGTCCTTAGTAAAACCCGCGACACCCTGACTAATAAAACACTTCACTACTACACATTACGTATTATACTGGGCTAATGACACGTAGGCCCGTAACTCTGGCGACTCTACTTGACTCTTAGGGCGGCTTGCAGAGTCGTTCCGAGAATTCTCCGAGTGCGAGTGGAGTTTGAGTGGAGGAATTTTCATTGCACAGTCGAGAACGGAGTAAAAACGAAGTAATATCCGAATGAAACCGAGTAAAAACGAAGGAATATTGGAGTGTACGCGCAACCACACTCCGAGGGCACTCCGAGGGCCCTCGGAGTGAAATATGGAAAAAAAATTCAAGATGGCTGCGTTATTAGAACCAATTGTTGTGGAATTTCTTGATTTAATTGATGAAGTATTTCTAGAAAATGAAGAAAGAAACGTTGCCAGGGACCCACGTCGGTATTTGAGGGATTTTAAAAATCCACTGGAGTGGTTTAGTGACGTGCTGTTCAGACGACGATATCGCTTTACCAAGGATCTTGTTCGGCATCACATTCTGCCTTTGCTAGTGTTTGAAAAACCACGGAGTCGTCGAGGATTACCGCTACCGCCTGTCCTGCAGCTGCTAATTGCCTTGCGATTTTACGCAACAGGCACTTTCCAGGTAAGCAGTCAGAAATCATAGTTACTAACCAATACCTTTTGTTTACAATAATACCATCTCTCACTCTTTGCCTAGGTTAGCCTATTGTGCACTTCAGTATGCAGTGTTTAATTTGTGGTTTGCATAGGCACATATCGATGCAATGTGAAATACTATTTACAGATGGTGGCAGGCGAGTTAACAGGCGTTTGCGAGTCCACAGTTTCCCGAATTATCAGACGTATCTCTGTCGGTTTAGCGCAACATACTCTACATCTGATACGGTTTCCCACTGGCGATGAATTTCGATTGAACAAGCTACGATTTTAACACTTTCCCGGTGTTACAGGAGTGACTGCACCCACATAAAAATCAAAAGCCCCGGCGGTGCTCGGGGGGAAGTATACAGTAGAGCTGTAGCAAACCGTATGTATTCGTTACTGAGTAACGGGTGCGGCATCTAGTAACGAGTAAAGAAACGTTACACACGAATGCATTTCGTTACTCGCATCTTTCGTATGTTTTACGCATGTGCGCGCTTATTCGTTACAAAGAACGATGTTTGTTTATTAATAAAAGTATAATTTGGAAATTCGTCGTCCAAGTTTTTTACTGTTTATTAAAGGTATTGTGTGTGTAGACAAAGTTTTAGATTCGAACAGAAACAACGTAAGAAAGTATTTTTACAAATTATAAATATGTATGTTTTTGTTTTTTATTATCGCGTATTTTCACGTTTTATGTTCTTATCTTAAAAGATATATTAAAATAAAGCCGCTCTAATGAGATTTAATTGTTTCTTGGTTAACAAAAGCTGTTAATTATCAAATATTTTTAATTGTTTATATTCGATTTATTTTTATTTACGCTACGTCATACTGTACGCGTACGAAATACGACTCGATTCGTTGCTGTTACATAACATAGCATGTGCCATGTCATGCGGTATCAGAAGTAACGAGTAACGATACGAAAGTAACGAGTACTAATTGTTATAGTAACTAGAGGTGTAAAAGTAACGAAAAAATGTGTACCCGTATGTATTCGTTACTATAACAATTAGTACTCGTTACTTTCGTATCGTTACTCGTTACTTCTGATACCGCATGACATGGCACATGCTATGTTATGTAACAGCATCGAATCGAGTCGTATTTCGTACGCGTACAGTATGACGTCGCGTAAATAAAAATAAATCGAATATAAACAATTAAAAATATTTGATAATTAACAGCTTTTGTTAACCAAGAAACAATTAACTCTCATTAGAGCGACTTTATTATAATATATCTTTTAAGATAAGAACATAAAACGTGGAAATACGCGATTATAAAAAACAAAAACATACATATTTATAATTTGTAAAAAATACTTTCTTACGTTGTTTCTGTTCGAATCTAAAACTTTGTCTACACACACAATACCTTTAATAAACAGTAAAAAACTTGGACGACGAATTTCCAAATCATACTTTTATTAATAAACAAACATCGTTCTTTGTAACGAATACGCGCGCGCATGCGTGATACATACGACAGATGCGAGTAACGAAATGCATTCGTGTGTAACGTTTCTTTACTCGTTACTAGATGCCGCACCCGTTACTCAGTAACGAATACATACGGTTTGCTACAGATCTAATAGTAACGAATACATACGGGTACACATTTTTTCGTTACTTTTACACCTCTAGTATACAGGTACGTAGGTAAACATTTTAAGGCATGTTGAAACATGTTTCGTGACAGACCTTAATATGAAATGTGAACTGTGAGATAAATTGAAATAATTTGTCTAGTTTGTATTTATTTCAATATTTAATACAATATTCATGTTAGCACATAGTTCTTTCATGTAGGTAGCTTGATTGTAAAGTATTTCAATTTGTCAAGAGCATTTTCTTGAATCTGGTAATTCTAAAAGCCACCCTTTATTATGTAAAATTAAAATCCTCAAATTATTGTGTCGATTTCCTGACATTTTTTTACTATCGAATTAAATTGATACCTTAAGTAGCTTTGGGTATTTTATAGCTTTTACAAGTTGTAAGGATGTGTGTATGATATTAAGGAAAAGGTCTGTTTTGCAAGGTTAGGTACATGTAAATAACCTGGAAATAGTTTTATTGGTTATGTCACCTACATGGTAATTATTCCATATCACTTTACCAAGTTCATTCCTTGGCTTTGAATTCATCATTTGGTACATAATGCTGTTTTAAATTACTATGTCAAAAGATCCTTGACATTAAATCTAGAATTTTGCTATACAAACAAATTATGTCTCTGGTCTTGTGGAAATGCCTTTTTTGTGTGTGTTGATACACACACACACACACACACACACACATATACATACATATATATATATATATATATATATATATATATATATATATATATATATATATATTAGATCATAATTAATTGTTACATGGCAAGTGTTTTTTTTGTCCATTACCTAGTGACATAGTAATTGAAAACAGCAAACTTCAATTATCTAAGGATCAATGTATACAGGATCCTGCCATCAGGATCAAAGGAAAAACTTGGATATGTGATGTTTTACTTGAGATCATAGGTTTTAAGTTGTAGATAAGCAAGTGCATGTAGTTAGCACTTAATATTCTTTATTGTCCGTTCACCGTGGTACATATACAGGCGCCATAACCGGAACTGACATTCACCTGTTATCAGTGATGCCAACCATCACGAGCAAGGCAGATGTACAACACCTTCCCCTTTATACTGCGAGACATGTGACCACTTGCTAGGGTTCTAAGGTTTACTTGTTGAGACCAAACTTACATACAAAGTTGTGCAATTGCTTATTAACAGTACACACTATAATTCAGAAAACAAGTATACTGCATGAAACACACATGTGCAATTCACAACTCACTTACAACACACTAATTGACAAGCAGACAACATTACAAATTTAAGCGCTTCACAGGCTTCACCTCCCTTCCACTTTTGGTAGCCAAGGTATGGCCACTGCTGTCTGTTGCTTCTTGAGATTTATCACCCTGCACAGTAGACACATCAGTCACTGCATTCGTCGAAGTTTGAGGCTCAAACCCCCGGAAGTCAGGCTCCAATGATGAGGTGCGTGGAGTCTGCTTCAGGCGGTTACCCTCCTCGCCATCAGTCTTGGTGTTGGGAACCTCGAGCAGGCATGGAGCTGACTGGTGGGGCTTCTGCGAGGTAGTGGTTTTTCTCAGATGGATCACATTGCGACGCACTATCCTATCACCTGATCCTCGCACCCAATAGGAGCGAGGTGATGAGTGTTTGCCCACAATGACTCCCGGCTCCCACTTGTCATGTTTGTGGGTTTTGACAACCACAGTTTCCCCCTTAACGAATGTTATCTCCTGTCGCCTGGCCGTTTTGTTGTATACGTCTCTCATCTGCTTCTCCTTTGACATTAATGCTCTCACCACGTGTTCTGGGGAGATGACTCTAGGTCTGAGGGTGTTATATGAGACAGGCAGTTTACTCCGAAGTCTCCTATTAAATAGTAACTGAGAGGGGGACCAGTCTAAGCCAGGAAAAGGGGTGTTTCTATATTCACGAAGTAAGTTTCTGAAATCAGTGCCCTGACTTTTGCGTAGCAGCATTTTGCTAATCTTTACTGCCATTTCTGCCAACCCATTACTGCGTGGATAATGAGGACTACTAGTTCGTAGCTCAATTTCACTCAGGGCATAATACTGACGGCATTCATGAGAATTGAATGGCATGTTATCAGCCATCAGCACTCGTGGGAGGCCATGAGTGCTGAATACTTGTTGCATGGCACTGATGACGGCAGAGGAAGTCTTTTTGGGAAGTTCACACACATCTATCCATTTGGAATATTTGTCCACAAGAACCAAATAATCTTTCCCAGCGAAGTCAAAAATGTCTGCACCTACTGTGTCATATGGCAGCTTTGGAATGGGATGTGGGCAGAGGGGCTGTCTGTAGTTGGCTGGGCGAAACTTCTCACACACAGAGCATTTTTGAATGAACTGCACAATATCAACTGACATAGATGGCCAGTAAAACAACTGACGGCCCTTGGACTTGGTCTTCGATTCTCCACAGTGGCCTTCATGAAGCAGCTGTAGAACATATGGTCTTAGAGCCTCAGGAACAACAACCTTATCGCCGAGGAAGACTAAACCACTTTCAGCACACAAGTCATCCCGCATTTTGTAATAAGGTTTGCATACTTGAGGAACTCTACTGTAGGGGGGCCAATCTGACTGACAAAATTGGGACACTTGACAGAGAGCCGCGTCCTTAGTTGTTTCCAACTGGAACTGAAGCAAGCGTTTGTTTGACATAGGCAAGTGCTTACTGACGGAATGTACTACCTCAACCATTGCAGGATCGTCGAATACCTTGTCTGTAAGATATGACCGCGACAGGTGGTCTGCGAAATACATGAGTTTACCAGGTAGGTAAGTAACGTTTAGGTCATACTTCAACAGTTTAAGACGTAACCTCTGAAGGCGTGCTGAGCCTATATGATGAACTGGTTTGACCATAACATTCACAAGTGGCTTATGATCAGATTGCACTAGGACCTGCTTACCATAAATATAGTAGTGAAATTTAGCTGAGGCAAAAGAAACTGCTAAGAGCTCCTTCTCAATCTGGGAGTAGCTCTTTTCTGCTGCTGTAAGGGACCTGGAGGCAATGTGCACAGGGTGGAGACCCTTTGGGCCCTCCTGAAACAAAGTAGCACCAAGCCCACTCTGTGATGCATCACACTGTATAACAAGTTGGTTTGTGGGATCAAAAGTTGCCAGAACAGGGGCACTAGTGATGAGCGACTTGAGTTTACAAAAAGCCTCTTCATGACACGGGAGCCACAACCAGTCTACATCTGCTTTAAGAAGTTCATACAATGGGGAACACACACTAGACATACCTGGAATATAACAGCGAACAAAATTGAACATCCCCAAAGTACGTTGAAGTTCTTTGCGATTGCTGGGAGCCTGTAGACTAGTTAGAGCTCGGATTCGCTCAGGATCAGGTGACATGCCTGCGGCGGAGAAGATCTGGCCCACATACCTTACTTCGGAAACCTTATATTGAAGCTTATCTGGGTTGAACTTGATTCCAAGGCTGGCTGCACGCTCCACCACTTGCTGAGCACACGTATCATGGTCACCTTCTGTTTCGCCTGTGCAGAGGATGTCATCGAAGAATGTCACCACTCCAGGAATAGAGGCAAAGTTCTCTTCGATAAACTTCTGGAAATTTTCTGGGGCATTGGCAATGCCGTATGGCATGCGTAGATAGCGATAGCACCCAAATGGTGTCGAGAAGCAGCACTTGTGAGACGAGTCTTCATCTAGTTGCACTTGGTGGAACCCTTCCTTAAGATCAAACACTGAATAAAATTTTTTCCCTGTGAGCTTCTCGGACATTTCTTCCAATGTCGGTATTTCATGGTAGTCTCGAATCACCACCTTATTGAGGTCAGTTGGATCAAGACATAACCTCAACTTCCCACTTGACTTTTCCACAACAACTAGGTTGCTCACCCAAGCGCTAGCACTGAGCTTGTCAACTTTACATATAATGCCTTTCTGTTCGAGTCTGTCCAGTTCTTGTTTTAACGCAGGTCTGATTGCTCTAGGGACCCTTCTTGGAGGCTTACAAACAGGGTTGCTATGGTCGCGAATGTTAATTCTACATACTTGGGGGAAACAGCCAAAACCAGTGAATACTTCATTGTGTTCTTTAATGAATCTGTCCTTTGCCTCGTGGCAAGCTGAGTGAACCCTTTTCACAAGATTGAAGTCAACACAAGACTGTAGCCCTAACAAAGGAGTGCTGTCAGAGTCAACTATAACAAATTCAACATAAGACTCTTGGCCTTTGACAGAACAACACAAATTAACTACTCCTTTTGCTGCAAGAATGGTCCCACCCCAAACCTCAATTTTTAGGGATGTTGGCCTGACCTTGAACTGTTTGTCAACCATCCTGAACAAACTGAGTGGCAAAATATTTATTTCAGAACCGGGATCCAATTTTATGTTCACTGCTTTGTCCTCAATCAGTATACGCTCCCTCCACTCATTGATGTGGGTTGTTCTAGTCCCTCTAGGATACACAGAATTGACTGTCACCGCATCACAGTATAGACTCTCACTAGAAGAATGCTTTGCTTTTACCTCCCGAACTTTCCGAACTCTGCACGAGGCAGCAAAGTGATTCATAATGCCACATTTGGCACATTTTTTTCCATATGCTGGGCATTGTCTGGCCTTGTGCTGTGTCTGGCACCTTGAGCAGTTGTACTCACCGTTATCACCAAACTTGCTGTTTTGTCTTGGGCGTGACGACTTCCTATCCTTAGTGGACACAAAGTCACAACTTACACTATCGTGAGTAGAACTCCGAGCTTGAATCTCCTTTGCTTGTTGTTGACTTTGTTCCATCAGACGGCAGTGTGCAGCAACTTTAGTAAGAGTAGCATTGTCTAACCTCAGCAGAGACTCCCGAACGGACGAATCTCTGATGCCCTGGACGATGCGGTCAACCAGCATATTCTCTTCCTGCGAAACTGGGCGCTCATAGCCACATTTTTTAATCAGGCGGCGGCAATCAGTCAAGAAATGATCAAAAGTCTCACCCTCAAGTTGCACACGCTGGTTAAAAACAAACCGTTCATACAAAGGATTTGTTTTTGGTGCCACGAACACGCGATACGCTTCCTTTACTTTAGAATACACAAGCTTGTCCTCCGGTGGGATGTCGAAAGTTTCGAAAAGGGCTCGTCCTTGGGAGCCTAACATGTTTTTGAGTAGGGCGATCTTAACCTTATCTGGGCCCTCATCCTGGCCCGTTGCGATTAAATAATTTTCAAAATCTCCTTCAAACACTTCCCAGTCTTTTCGGGCCGTGGGACTCTCCAAGTCGACAGAGTCAGGGAGCTTTACAAGATTGAGGCCTGCCATGGCACAAACAGAAAAAAACTATACGATTCAGTCTGTCAACAACATTGTTCGATATTCACTATTAACCACCGACGTCCGACAAACACGTGTCGACAAACAAACGCACACCTACAGGTTATATCACCTATAGCACACAAATCCAACGAACATGGACGAACTGAAATATGAACACAATTCCACACGACTGCGCCATGTTTTACTTGAGATCATAGGTTTTAAGTTGTAGATAAGCAAGTGCATGTAGTTAGCACTTAATATTCTTTATTGTCCGTTCACCGTGGTACATATACAGGCGCCATAACCGGAACTGACATTCACCTGTTATCAGTGATGCCAACCATCACGAGCAAGGCAGATGTACAACATGTGATACAGAACTTAAACCTCATACTATCCATTCTTTCTAATGTATAGCATTGTTAACATAGCTAACCAACTGTTCACTTGTATTCATGATTTGTTGACATGGCCAATGTAACCAACTGATCTCACCATTTACACTAATATTTGTGTAGGTACATAAGGTGTAATAGTATGTTCTAAAAGTATGATTTTAAGAAAATGTAAATGTGAGGAAATATTTAAAAAAAAAAAGTGGAATTGTAAGTTTTTTTTACTGAAAACAGACTGTTCTTCAGAATAACATCAAATTGTTGGTGGACAGGTGTGACATTCGCTCCAATCTTTGCTCAGGGAAGCATAATGTGCCTTACCAAAATTATTCCAGTAGTGGGAGTGGCACTTTCTGGTATATGTTTAGACTTTATACTCATATATAAATAGCTGTCACAATTGTATGTACTACTAGTAACTAGAAAAACATGGTTAGTTTGAAACAATTTGTGTTTATGATATTCTTGAAATGTTCTCTAGCTTATTCGAAGATGGGCGTGTGCAGGGACTGCTGCTGGGAGACAGTGGTTACCCACAGTTGCCATACCTGTTCACGCCCATACCAGAGCAGCCAGTCCGTACAGATGCAGAGCAGAGGTATGACATAGTTCATAACAACATTAACAGCATTTTTAAAGCTGCAAGTGTGATTAAATTAAATAATGTGAAATACATATAATATATTGTTTTCAAATGTGTCATAACTGGACTAATCTCCATATACTAACTCTTAAAGCTCGCAACAAAATTTGTTGCTCCAACACCTTAGCTTTACTCATTTCTAAACTTCAACGTAATTTTTTTGGCAAAGTAAAATATGGTGCAAATAGACTACAGCAAAGTTTTGTAGTGCAAACATCTATTATTGTAAAACCACCAAGCAAGGGAGAAACATTTTCTTCTACAGCCAGATCGTTATTGTTATGAACATAATATTTTCAATTATTGTTAATTTAATGTTACATTTTGGAAATTATATTAGATAGTTAATCTATACATACAAATATATGTTTACACACACACACACACACACACACACATATGGTATTAATACATTCTTTGAAAGTTATTTGCACTAGAGAAGATTAATTTAAAACTTTTGTGACATTCGCCATTGCTGGTTTCAACTGTGATATTAAGGTTGTCTCTATTGAATACAGTGTGAACCAGCATGTTTTACATGTGTATAATGTACATATTATGTGTAGTAATGATACACATTAAGGTAATCACACAGGTACTCATGGCTCATGCTCGGACGAGGAATCTGGTGGAAAGGATGTTCAGTGTTTGGAAGCAGCGCTTTCCCTGCTTGCAGCTTGTTTTATGAAACAAGCTGCAGACAACAGCAGCTATCATTGTTGCCTGTGCCATTTGTCACAACATTGGTATCAGGCACAATGATTATGTGGAAGAAGCTGAGCTGCAGGTGAGAAGTGTTTTGTTATATATTATTAATTAGTATTGGCGACACCTGGGATTTCTTCCCTGTAACTTAGTGTATTATTTGCAAATGAAGTGCATAGTACAAATACTTGTTCAGTTTGTGAATTGCAATGATGTTTATTACATATTACTTCCTCTTTGAAAATACAAATGCTTTTGTACCTATAATATGATATATAAACAGCTATAAAATAGGAACCTTATACAAATATTTAAACAGGCAATGGCAATAAACATTGAAGCAAACTAGATATCTTGGCAGCCAAGGTCAACTGGCAAAATCCACCTGAAGAAATCTGCAAATTAGGGGCTCGACTGGTGCTACATTACAGAAAGTGGCAAACCATAGCATGCCAGATGAAAAGCTTTTTGCTGTATTTTTCTGATGGTGTCTTCTGTTGTTTATACACAACTTGCGTGTGTATATGTGTGTGAGAGTGCGTGCGTGCGAGTGCGTGTGTGTAAAACAAACATGTTTTATAATTGATACAAAGCTAAGGTAGAGACCATTTACACTATAGTAATGATAATGTACCTATAAACAATTATTGCCTGCATTGTAATATATTGATTGGTTTGTTACAGGCCAACAATGATGTGCCAATCCCACCAGTTCCTCTCCGACCTGGGCGCGCCTGGCCATCAGGAACGAGTTCATCATCCGGCATTTCAGTTAGCTGTTTTGAAATGATTTTTTACACACATTGTTTTACGTGGCTTTTTGAAATCAGTGACCATGATCGTACCGTTTAATATTAGGTTTGTTTGGCTGGAATGAATATTTTATGATTTTTGCACTCATTGTTATGGCTACTTATGAATAATTAAATGATATATCTTCATTTGTTGCTAAGCCATTCCATTGCAGTTTCTTTAATCCTTCACATACCTACAGGCCCTGGCATTTTGTTTCCAACTTGTAAACAAATTTCAATTAAATTAAGAAATTTACATGAATTTTCTAATAATGCAGCCTTTTACAAATGTCTGAGTAAAGAAGTACATTTGTTTATATTTTTGCTTTTTGATTCTTTTGTATTTTAACTTGATGAAATAGGTAATGTTTTGTTAAAAGTATTATTGTGCAAACATATTTATGTTGTCTCAAGTTTCATTTTGTTCACTTGCCTATGGTATAGGATCTTATTTCATTTACTTTTGTTTAGTTAAAATGGTTTATATCTTAAGAAAGAAAAGTAATATAAAATATATTTGTTTAAAAACATTTAGATATACAGGTGTGGTGAAAATAGGCAGGAAACTGTGAATTCAACTATTATGCAAAAAACATTGGGAATCAGGGGGTAAAAACTGGTTTCATGATTGAAATACTCTCGATGTGTTGGGTAAGAATGTTTCCAAATGGAACATTGAAAATTAGTTGATTGTTTTGCAGATCCTGTTGCTGCCGCCAGTCATGGCTCCACTCAGTGCTCGGTGCTGCGAGTTCCAGCCCCTCGTGTGCCAGCTGTGTGCAGATCAGTTAGTGGGCTGGCAGGGATTCTGTTGTCTCTACATCCTCGACGGGCATGACCAGGAACATTCAAACATTCAGGAATTACAGTTTTCCTTTACATCATATTGAAGATAATTTATTATTTAATGATTTTGCATGTTATTTAGACACACATTTCAGGGAAATTGTGGGCAAACTTTGCCTAGGCTTGTAGTAAGCAGTCATGTGGTTTACCACTGAACTACCCTTGTTTGTTTCAATAAAATAACAATATTCTTCTACAATGTTTTTATTTTTGACAAGAAGGGTAAAGATATGAAAATACAAAAGTACAGCTACAAATCTTTTAAATGCAATGCCAAAAGCAAAGATTTTACATTTTAACATTTTCCTTGTTACAGTTGTTTTAATTGTTTTATAATCGTGCATTAATACATAACAAGATAATATCAAGAAATATTGTTATGGAACCTATTGACTATAACTTTTTGATGTATACATATAATTGATTGTGTAGTGTATGTTATTTCTTGTGGCAACTATTTGTAAGTTGTTAATTTTATTCACTATCTTAGTATTTCAATACTATTAACACAAATCACAACATAGTACACAGTGTTAAAAGCCCTTCATAATTCTTGTACATTTCTGTCTGATGTTTCTCTGGAGACCTTTAGCCATATCTGTTTGAGATCTGATATTGACTGCTACTATATATGTATTTCATGTATTTATAATATGGTTCCAAAATACAAAATACTTTATGGTCACCTTTGCATGTTATTATTTATTTAAATTGTTACTTTTATCTAAATGCTCTGCCACACACATTAATTTATATTGCATGCCGTATTTAATTTCCATCAGCTAAAACATTTCATGTACACATACATGTACATTACATACATATTTCACATACTGCTACTTTATGTTTATTACTTTCAGTATGAATCTGAAAATGTTCAATTTCTGTGAGTTGATGTTTTTGGATTTTGAATTACGGGATGTGGTATTAATGTGTGTTTCTTGACATGACTTTGGAAGAAACCTCGTCATGTGCGTCGTACCTCTTTGAGAAAACCTGTAATGTTATTGTAACTCATTCTGGCTCATACGTTTTGTGATTCAGCACACCTTGTTTTATTATAATTATATATATTTGTACATAAATAGTAAATACTTTTGTCTCTTATTAAGAGCCACTTCAAAGTCCTTTGATTTTCATAAGTGCTGTGGTCCAAGTGAAAAACTTTTATGTATAACAAAACTGTCCAATTCATTGTTCTTTTTGATCACCTTTAAATTCAAAATGGCACATTTTGCTGTCTAACTTTGAACCTATTAAGTAAATGTAAGTGGTGATTTAAGTAAACACCAGGGCTACAAATTTTAGATGTACACTATGCTCAGATTTGATGTGTGGTATCAGAGAATTCTGTACAATTGGGGTTAATCACTGAAATTAATTGTTAGACTAAATATTTAACTTTGTTATTCCGTTGAAGGTTTTGTGATATTACAAACTTTCTACCTCTTTATAGTGGTGAAGATGATGTAAAGGTGTCCTTAAAACTCAGTAGTTTTTACTGCACAAGAGGGTACAAGCCATAAGAAAACTAGGTGATAAAACAAGCAGGCAATACCACATTCCTTTCATTATTTGGGTGTATGCAAAACTTTTTATTGCTTTAGGCTTTGTATGGTACATCTGGTTAACCTAAGTTATTGACATTGATATATTTAAAGGTACATTTGCCATTTTAACATATTACCTATTTGTGGTATCAATGTGTAGTTTAAGACAACATAACTTACAAATATTACTGTGCAGCAACGAGAATTAAGTGACTATGTAGTGACCTGTAGCAATATACTCTATCAATTATAGTATCAATAGTGTGAGTTAAATTAAAATATTGTACCAATAACTCGGAACGAGATTTCACTTTGAAATTTGATAACACTAAAATATCAGTAGATACATTTAACGAAAACAAAATATATAAATGTACAAATGGATGGAAAAGTTAATTATGTTTCCCAAGTGAAGATTGACTTATTTTTCTCAATTTTCTCTTAATGGTGTTAACATTGTTGCATGTATTTAACAATGCTCCATTCACCAACTTTACGTAAAGTTGAATATCATTATTGCCACTGGGTAGGTAAGTTGATGACTAATGAGTGTGTGATGAAAAATACTACATCTGCTACGAATAAGTTGTTGGGTTTTAATTGCCATAGAATTGCCATACAAACATGAAATTCTTAAAGCAACAATGCAATTGTCTGCTTTGTATGTAATATATTACTTAATAATAATATACCTACGTTATTTGGCATGCAATTGACTCTTGAAAATGATACACCCAAATACAAAATAAAGGTTTTGTGTGAATTAGCAGCTGTAGTAGAGCATCGAGGCTGAAGAGTAGGAGCAACATCCTCACAAGAACTGTCTTAAGCTGGGTCTTCTGAAATATACAAAGAATGCAAATATGTTTTGTGAGGATGAGAAACAAAATATAATCATCTGCTGTGAGATTAATGTTTAACAAATTTGCCTCTAAATTAAGAAGTTTATTGAGATATGCCAATTAGTATTCGCCTTTATGGTTTGGGTTTGAAGATTCTATCACATAAATGTTAATTATTTAAAATTATACATCATCAGCCTATAATTTCTAAGTGCACGAATGAGATAGAATTCAACTAATGCATATAAATGTTCAGTCTGAATTGGGTGTAGTATTAATCAAATATGATTGAAACATGCATTATAAAGTGTAATTTTGTAACCAGACTTCAGATTGATGGTGTCAGTCATTCCTAATGTTGATAACTACTACGTTATGTACTATGCCTCTTTTTCCCCATTACTTGTACAATATTCTGTTTGTTATCACTTACAATAAGTGGCTTTTGCACAATCAACCAACACAAACTATTTTGCCATCTACCTTTAGCAATGTGTTAGTTCAGGGGGAACATGATGATGATATGATGCATTATTTGTACACAATTGTTACAAAAATACATTTAATTGTAATTATTTTCTTCACAATACTGGAATTATAATACAGTAAACTCTCGCAAATCCGGACCCCGAGAATCCGTGCTACTCAGAAATCCGTGGTGTTTTGTAACCGAAAAATAAATGTTTTTTTTATAAGCGTTCTGCAGTGTTGTGGTGCGCTGTGTTCCCACGGTAAAAAAGTGTGTGTGCCGCGTCGTGTAACTACAATACACGCACTCGCATCTCTGTTATTTTTTTCCGCCTGTCTAAACGCGTGACATCTGACACGAACACAATAAAAGACGCGCTGAGAGTGTAGGATATTAAGATAGGGGGAAGATAAATGTCTCACGATAGAGAGCAACTGCTTAGTGAAGCGTTTCCGGTAGCTCAGAGTAGACGTGCACAGCAGTTGATTGTACATATTTAAAGGTTTTACTGAGTGTGGAGAATTATGAAGGTGAAAAGAAAACACGTAACACTGACATTAAAACAAAAGCTTGAAATATGTGACAAATTGAATCATGGTGTACGTGTTGCAGCAATCGCGCTTGAGTATGGTATTGGCGAGTGAACTGTGTATGACAAAAAAAAAAAGGAAAAACTCAAAGCTTTCGTAGCAGAGAGAGAGTCTGAAAAAAACTGTTTGAAACGCAAAACTCTTCACACGCCCAAACTACAGGAATTGGACTCTGCATTATTTAAGTGGTTTTCATTAAAGCGGTCAGAAGGTGCGGCAATATCAGGGCCGATGCTAATCGAATAAGGGAAGGAATTTTATGAGAAAATGGAGTTGACAGAAGCTTGCACATTCTCTGATGGTTGGCTAACCCGTTTCAAAGAACGACATGGAATAAGAAAACTTGATGTGTCAGGTGAACAGAAATCAGCCGACACTGAAGCTGCTGACAGATTTCGCACTTACTTAGCAAAGCTGATAAATGAAAATGAACTCTCTGCAGACCAAGTCTATAATTCCGACGAGACTGGCTTATTGTGGAAATGCCTTCCACATACAACTCTAGCTGGTGGGAACGAAACAGCTGCAAATGGATTCAAACGAAATAAAGAACGCATAACTGTACTGGTGTGTGCTATATGCTGCGGGGACGCACAGAGTGAAACTGACAGTTATAGGGAAATATGCTAAACCACGGTGCTTCAAGGACGCGCCCCATGTTCCCCTTCCAGTCCACTACAAGTCACAAAGCAATGCTTGGATGGATTCTGAGATTTTTTGTGGTGGTTTATGAATGTTTTTGTGCCGAGCGTCAAAGCACACTTACAGGCTATAAATAAACCCGACAACAGCAAAGTTGTTATGCTATTGGATAATTGTTGTGCCCACCCTCCAGCAAATCAACTCATTAAAGGTAACATATCTGTTGTATACCTGCCACCAAACGTGACAAGTCTTATTCAACCAATGGACCAAGGAGTTATCCAGAATGTGAAAATGTTATACAGACGTGATTTTATACGGCAACTGACGAGTTATGACGGGAGTATTGCTGAGTTTCAAAAAAAAAGTACAATATCAAGAATGCCATATTTAATCTCTCATGTGCCTGGAACTCAGTGAAATGTGAAAGTCTACACAAAGCATGGCGAAAGATATGGCCTCAGAAGGAAGATGATGAACCAGAAGATAAAGATTTCAAGGGATTTGGCAGGCAACCAGACGAGGAAATACAGGATGTGTACTGTGAAATTATGCACATGGTTGAATGTGCCGACGTTGAGAACCCTGTCAACAAACTTTCGTCTGTAGAATTAAATGAATAGCTAGATGTTGACAAGGATGTTCCTGTTACTCTAACTTTAACAGATGAAGAAATTATTTCAAGCTCTCCAAATCGTAACACTGCCATCCCAGAGAGTGAAAGCGATGATGATGGTGATGATGCTACTGAAGTTGCCTGGAGTGACGCTGCTGCGGCGTGGAACACTTTAATTAAGTTTGCGGAAAACAAAAGGGACTGTTATTCTGTCTCCGAAATAATGCAGTGCCACATATTGCATTCTACGTTTTTACATAAACGAAGACAATCAATCAAGCAGTCGGACATCAGGACCCATTTTTCCAGACAATAAACAACTGAGCTGTCATCCCAGCCCCAGCCGTCGTCATCATCGGGCACTGCCACCAACACTGTTTATGACTCCGAAGACAGTGATTAAAGCAGTCGTGACACTAACTTTGAATCTTCTAAATACGGAAATTAAAAGTGATTTTGTGTTGTGCACGTTCTTCTAAATTGTGTTTATATGCGATACAGACGTATTGTAAAGTGGCTAGTTTGATTTTAATATGTGTAATAATTTTTGTGTCATAAGAATGAAAAGCATAGTTAATGGCAAGGTAAGTGTAATGACAGTTGTTTACGTATTTATCCACGTCAGTTTATGTAAGTGTTTTGTTCTCTGTATATGTTGGCACTCGTGTCCATTATGTTGAGACGTAAGATCTCAAAATTCTACCTTTTTACTGTCAATATTTTATCCAGCTAATGATCTTAATGAAAGATAACATACATCTACACAAAACAAATAGTGACATACACCCTTATGAAACAAGAACTACACTCGACGTCAGAATACCATCTCACTCCACCAGCCAATATGCCAAAAACTGTAACTATGTGGGAATCTGCTTATATAATAGTCTATCTCGGCATGTTAAAAATATTAATAATAAAAACATTTTTGCAATAGAGTTAAAAAAAAAATAGTTGAAAAACAGTTTTTTTATTCTTTCAAAGATATTTAAGACTTTATAAAAATAAAAAATAATAGCAAAGATTTTATAGGGTAATTTCAATCCCACTTGTAATTTATACTATATGGCCTACTATCTTTATTGCATACAAATTATGTGTTATATGTTCTGTTTCACTTTTAATTATACTTTCAGTAGTTTTATATGCTGTAATTAATAACTTATAAGTACAATGTAATTGTATATTTTGTATTTCTTTTTGTGAAATTGTATATTTTGTTTTTTGTGAAACTTTATATGTATATAATTTTTTCCCCTATATGTATTTGACTTGTATCATACCACAGAAATGGGGTCAAAGGATATGAAAATAAATAAATAAAATAAATAAACGTAGTCGTAAACAAAATATTGCATCACTGTTTACAGCCAGCCGGTCGGCGCCGCGCCGCGTGTCTGCCGTCCGTGCGGCCGGCTGGCTGTAAACAGTGCAGTGGGAAATGCTTCAGTACACAGTGTCAAAGAGAGACGTGGCGTTATTTTAATTTTAAGTAATTTTGAATCTTTTTCAGCAATGTATTCTGTTTTATGTAATTCCATTAGATAACTGCTAACGTGTCATTTGCCTACACGAGGGAAGAGAAAAAAAACATATTTTTTAACAGTAAAAAAAAAAAAAACAATTTTTTTTTACCTCTCAAAAATCCGGAGTATTCACAAATCCGTGGTCTGTAAATCCCCAAGAACCCCGGACTGGAGAGAGTTTACTGTACCTACTTTCAATAGTCGTAAGCAATCTTTAATTTGTACGTTAAGTAAAACAAATGATCTATTATTCAGAATCACTAAAAATTAAAATAAATATGCAAGTTTCTTTCCTGTATTAGATAGCACAATAAAATTTAACAAAAATACAACTATACAAAACTTAATTTTTTTTGTGGTTAATTATTATATTGTTTCAAGTTAGTTTTCTTTTTTTCTGCATTATAAATTTGTAAAGAAATTATTTACTAGTTGTTAAATGTTGCATGTTGTGTGTATTGTTTTTGTTTTGTTGTCTTGTATTTTGTATTGTTTTGTTCTGTCTGTATGTATCTGTGTTTGTATCGTGCCTACCACCCAAGACCATAAGCTGTAGGTAGGCACGCAACAAATATTAAATAAATAAAATAAATAATATATGTGGCATTTTAATGTATTTATCCTGACCATTTACTTTTAGAAATGAAAATTGTGTTCTGCAGGACAATCAAGCATCATTAGTACTCAAACCACCATTTTCTAATTTCTCAAATATTTTCAGTCAGTACACTGGACATTTTGCTACTTTTGAATGAAGTATGAGAACAGACACAATACAATATTCAAATAGTTGCCTTGGGCAGAAGTCTGAGGGACTGGTGCAGTTGACGTAGCAGGAGCAGGATCATGAGGCACAGCTTCCACAGCAGTCTCCTCTGGGACAGCAGCTGCCTCTTCCACCGCAACAGCATCTCTGTCCCAGAGAAAACCAAGATTTTCCGTTAAGTGAGGCACTGCTGCATCAAGTGCAGGCTTGCTGAGGATGAAATGTCCACCCCCTGTTCCCATTCTGTACCGGGATTCTGCAGCCAGCTCCTTCCTCCTCATCTTCATATTTTCCCAGCATATTTGTAGTGCAACGAAGTGCGCTATAAAAAAAATAACAAGCATAAATTCCTAAAATAGTGACTAAAGTTAAATATGCACTAGATATTTGAGTGTGTCCAACTTTCTTAAAACTTAATTGTTAAAGCTGAAATAATAAATAAATAAAAGTTTATTGAGTAAACGTTCAGTGTAATATCAAAGTTTATTCTTTCATCCAGATGGAATGATCTTGTACCGTATATATTGTATCTGTGGTACATGATGCTTGTTTTAATTTAGTACACTGAAGGAACCTAGACAAAACAAACTTGTAGCATTATAATGATAATAGTAAAATGCACATCAAGAAAATTATTCCCACAAGACCCCGAGATTGTTTGTGTGTGGCACCCAGGTTTTTGTTATCTTCAGGCTCTTTCAACACACTCAAGCATCGTGTAACACATGATCATGCCATCAAGATCAAGGAGTAAACTTGGATATGTGATATGGAATAATTACCCCGACACATGTTTAATTCAATTCAGTTGTGTACTAGCAAAATAATTGGTCACAGCTTGGGGTCATACATAATGATTGGTAAAATGATGAATTATCTAACGATTTTTACAATTTCAACTGGCATACATGTAGGAGTGTACGTTTTAACGCCAGTAGCAAGTAGCATACACATGTTGTTTGAAAAAAAGCAGTATTAATTTACAAACATACCTTTCTGTAGTGTGAAGTTAGGCCATTAGACAAAAATTATTTCAGATAGGTACTTTAGTTCTAACCACCGATAAAACTATTGATTAAAATTGCGTACAAACCTGGCGATATTTTATCATGCATCCTTATTGAACCTAAACTTTACCTTTTGCACGAATTCTTGCGCATTGAATTCCGTCGCAACTTGCTCCCAGGCTTTCTTTTGCTGTCACTGATGTGACATCGCTTCGCTTGTTTTCAAGGCATTTATGATTATGTACTAGCTTGCACAATATATCCTTTTCTTCAGTACTAAACTTTCTCATACCCATCGGGTCCATTTTTCAAAATTCAAAGAGTGAAGCGGGAAAACTCTATCGATGTTTCGGATGAAATCACCAACATAAAAAAGACAAACATTACATTTACAAGGCGGTGAATATCGAGAGAAATATTTTTCCCCGTGGGCGTGTGGTAACAATTCCACTCGGCTTCGAGGAACCTCCATTTGACGACTCTGCAACGCACGGAGAAATCTCGAGTAATATCATACAATTCTATCTCGAACTCCACTCACACTCCACTCGCACTCTGAGAATTCTCGGAGTTTTGAGGCGGGACTCTGCAAGCGGCCCTTAGACTTGTCCCAGATATTGACTCGTTAGTAAGTTTGGTTGCACGTATCACCTACTGGCTGCCCCGTGCGGGCTGAAATTATTTAGCCGATTGGCTAAGTTATTGCGTGAAGCGCCGACATAACTTCTCGAAGATCCCCCACAGTACTTACGTATTACGATGAACACTCGTCTTGGAGCACTGAATAATTTAAGTGAAATACCACATGGTAAGTTGAGGCCGACCACGGCACTGTTCGAAAAGGATTGCGAAGATTATAACTATTGAAACTACATATCGGTGAAAAAACAAATTGCTGGTCCCGTGTTGCGCGGAGGCTGCCGGCCTCTCTGAGCTCCGGAAGGATACTGCCGCTCTCACCGCGCGCGACCCCCCTGCCCCATCAGCTCTCCTGCGGAAACGTGTGATTTTCGCGGGAAACTGAACCAGCTATGTTCGGGACAAGGCGCACAGCGAAACATAATTTTAAAAGAACTAAAATATTAAATGATGATGTCGTGGTCTGGTCGACTAGTTCCTGACAATGCTGCTGTACTGCCGGCTGCTCAGGGTTCGGTAGAGAGGGGGTTCAGGCCGCGTGGCCGAGGAACTTAGTCTCCAGAGATTAAATGAAAACAATTCTAATAAAGTTTGATGGTCCTTTATGTACAAGACCCCGAACACTTTACATGGGGCTGCCACGTTTCCGCCTGTGACTAATTCGAGGTGGGTAGACACCCGGTTCCGCGCACTGATCCAGTTAAGAAAATTACGGGACGTCCCGCCCGTGATGACTATCACTCCCACGGTAAAGAATTACTCCTTAAGACCCGTGTGTGATAGGATGTCTGTCTGACTGTATTCTGCACAGGCCAGAAAGAAATTAAAAGAAAAATAACACAGAACCTAAGACTGCGAATGACCAGGATGAAACAAAGAATCGCAACTCGCCCGAATTGACAACAGAACACGCGTGTGCGAAAATTAAAACGAAAACTCGCGACCGTAACCGCTCAACGACAAGCTCGACTGCAAAGTTTATGAAAACGTCTCCGCACGGCAAAAGTCTAGTGGCTCTGCAAATACCGCGCCCGCTTGCCTCACCGTCCCGGAGCGACGTCCCCAAGACGTCCGTCGCCTCTCGTGCCGGGTCCACGACTTGCTCCCGCTAGCCCGGAGCGATGACACTCGCGTGACCGCTGTCTGCCGAGTCCTGGCGACGACTGACAACTCCCCTGCCGCGCCTCAGCGCCCGCGTCTCCCCCCCCTTCCCGCGAGACCGCGGAACACGCTGATTGGTCACAGGAGGAAACCGCAGCCTTGGCGCCCAGTGAACAATTAAAACTTATAAAATACAAAACCCTTCAATACAAAATAATTATAATAAAATATAAGCAAAAATATGTACAAAAACGTAAAGCAAAAATATATTTACAATTAAATAATAAGTCATATCCTGTAAAACAAACATACGTCGCACGTCACCGACACTTGCGTCGCACAACACACTCAAGAGATGGCGCTGGCGAGGCATAACGGCCTGAAGGAGCCGGGGAGACACTTGGGTCGACGTCAATGAATATAATGTCTAATAAAAACCTGTGGAAAAAACACATACATTACATTTGTTGTAGTTCGGCAGAGGGATATGCCACACCCGGACGGATCCTTCCGCCGACGTAGCACTTGTTGCCTGGCGTTTGCTTTTTTGCACACTCTACACTTTGATGCGCGCACGAGCGCATTCAGCGCACACGCCTTTGTGAGACGTTGATGAGGCATAGCGGGCTATGCGACATAGAGGAGCATTGGCGGTCGGCGTCAAAGCTATCAAATGAGCCTTCCATTTTTATGTTATTGTGTGTTTGAAAACAATAACAAACTATTCAAGTTGACGCCGTCCCCGCTACCTCTGAGTATTTAGACGTGATTTTGTTCAGTTCGTGATCTCAGGGAAGGTTCGGCCTTGTGGCTAGAGGTAGGGGTCAACGCAGTAGGGCCCCCCGAGCTGTTGAGGCCACTCGGGACGCCTGAATAATAACACAAAACTTCTTCAGATAGTTCGTGAATTTAATACAGCACAGCCCAATACATGGTGCTGCCCGTTCTGGCCGTAACGGTTTGCCCGACGCGACTAGTCACACACGCAGCTCACTTCCTCAGTGGCGGCTCACGATTCTTATGCGCGTGAGGGGCAGACTCGTTTACGTGATGCGAAAGTTACAAAAGACACTCTGACATGGCACACAATATTTTGAAGCACAATACACTACACTAATACCTAGCTCTGGATTAAGTTTGGTGGCGCACTGCCGTACGACGGTGATACATAAGCCCTGACATGACGAATTACACTTAGGCGAACAACTATTCCACTAATACATTACACTTGATAAACTGGGCTAGCAGCACGTAGGCCCGTGTTTCCGGCGACTCTACGTGGTGTCTAGGTGTGACCCAGGGACTGAATCGTTATTAAGTCTGATAGCACGTGTCGCCTGCTGGCTGCCCCGTGCGGGCCAAAACTAAATAGCCTGTAGGCTAGGTTGGGCGTGAAGCGCCGACGTGAAACCACATAATCTCTCCACAGTACTTACGTATGACGTGGAACACTCATCTTGAGCACTGATTGAATTAAGTTAAGTACCTCATGGTAAATTTAGGCCGACCGCGGAACTGTACAAAAAGGTTGAAAAGAAATTACACTATGGAAAACTACATGTCGGTGAATGCAAAGTTTGAAGGTTCCGCGTTGCGCGCAGGCTGCCGGCCTGGTTGAGCTCTCGAAGGACACTACCGGTGTCGCCGCGCGCGACCCCCCTCCCCCGCCAGCCCTCCCGCGGAAACGTGTGAATTTCGCGGGAAACTGAACCGGCCAGGTTCGGGACAAATCGCACATTGAAACATGATTTTGCAAAGACTTAATTATTAATTAATAAAAAATAATGTTTAATAAAATCCTGTGGAAAAACATAATTATAACAATTTGTTGTAGTGCGGCGGAAGGATATGCCACACCCGGCCGGATCCTTGCGCCGGTGTAGCACTCGTTGTATGGCGTTCGCCTCGTCGCACGAACTGCACTTTGCTGCGCGCACGGGCGCGTTCGGTGCACACGCTTTTGCGAGACGTTGATGAGGCATAGCGGTCTATGCGACAGAGGAGCATTGGCGGTCGGCGTCAAAGTCAACAGCACAAATACTTTCGTGACAATTGTTCTTTTATAAGCCCACTAGAGTAGTACTTAAACTGTTTGCTGATTGGCTACCACTAGGGTCGCGCACAGTAAATAACCTAAAAGTTAAAAGTTAATGAACTTTCTGTGCGCCGATCCTGTGCTATTTTTCTGTGCGCGTGCTATTTGCCAATGTGGCAGCTCGTATCTAATAGTGTATGTTGAACTTCTGTGCGTCTGTGCTGTTTGCGTGCTATTGCGAATGTAGCCCGGGCTTTAGAGTGTTTTGTCCTTCGGAAATCTAATAAACGATTTCGAACAGTTAGCAACATCGTAATTGTTGCAACCAAACATTGAACCAATTTTTCCAGCCATAATATATTACAACTACTGAAGAAAACTTTTAAAAAACGTGAAATAAAAATCGCTAAAATAACATAGTCCCACATGCGTTTACGTTGTAGGAACAGGACATGCCAATAGAATGCACTGCACAACGTGTCGTCCGTTTTTTTTTTGCGACTTTCCTATATTGTTCTTCTACAATATTTGATTGTAGTATCTTAGGAACTGTTGGAAGTGATTTATTTGAAGCAAAATTTTATATTCCTTTAAAATGAATATAGAATTTGAAGCCTGGGATGATTTGTCGTGTTTGCCACTCGATCCTCCGAAAATGAGGGATGTTTGTTATCGCTGTCGGTGAGTAGTTTTTGACAGGCACTGGGCATGCTGGGACGAGTGCTCAGGGGGGGAAGCAGCAGCATACGTGACAAGGCCTATAAAACTATGGTCCGCCCCATGCTGGAGTATGCCGCAGCAGTGTGAGACCCATACACGGCAGTACTTGAGAGGGAGCTGGAGGGGGTGCAGAGGAGAGCAGCTAGATGGGTGAAGGGCAAGTGGAGGAGAATGGACAGAGAAGGGAAGGGGGAGTGCAGTACCACAGAGATGATGATAGGAATGAGATGGGAGAGCTTAAAGGATAGAAGACAGAAGGAGAGATTGGTCAAGATGTACCATGTGCTGAGTGGAGTGGGAGGATGGGGAGAGCTGGGGAGAGCTGGGGAGAGCTGGGGGGAAAAGTCAAAATGGGAATGCCTAGAAGTAGGAAGGAAAATACTAGGAAGGTTTTCAAAGAGAGGAGGAGAACAGAAAGGGGAAAAAATGTGATGGTCGTGAGGACAGTAGGGGAATGGAATAGGCTGGAGGAGGAGTGTGTGGTGGCTGGGAGTGTGGACCAGTTCAGAAGGAGAGTGAGGGGAAAGTAGGGAGAATGCTTGCCACCGGGCACTTTGTACCCAATTGCAGCTATGTATATATATATATATATATATATATATATATATATATATATATATATATATATATATATATATATATATATATATATATATATATATATATATATATATATATTAAAAAAATACTTTGATTAATGGTGATGATATTCACTATAAACATAATATGTTAGGTTAAGTAACACCTATTAAATACGTGACTACTAATGTCAAAAGTAAATATCTTAATAATTGTGTAACCAAGAACCAAAATTCACTGAGTCAGGATATACATTACATTTTTACGTATTAACATTTTAACTATTCCAATGGAACTACCTAAACATTAGAGAGATAATTGTTAGCATTCAAATTATGTTATAGGCTTACCTGTACCTAAATGATAAAATATTCTTAATGTATTTTCTACTACAGACATTCCTGTACTAACCCTGAAAAAAGTGTTTCATGTTAGAAACTAAAAAAAATAAATAATTTATGGTTTTTATTTTGATCTGATAATACAATCATAAATTATTGTTACGCCACAATTTTTGTTATATCTAGGTTCTTTCATGTACTAAATTGAAACAGCAAGTATCTTGTTCAACAGGACCAATGTATTCAGGATCATGCCATTGGTTCAAGAGGTAGACTTGGATATGTGATACGGAACTTTTAGTATTTAAAGTTGAAATATTTGAAATGCTGTAAAAAGTACTTCGAGAATCGACACACACTTAGTATCCCGCCTGGGTCAGGGTCTGCATGGATGGAATGGGGCGGACACTTGTGAAAATAAGGGTTCGACTCAACCAAAAATCAAACCCCAGGTTGTTTGGGAAAAAGGGGGGGGGGGGGGGATGGAGCGGGTGGTGAATGTTCTAACCACTCAACCACTGCACCTCCTTCTTTTGTAGAAAGGAATATTTATTAATTTTGAATAGCTACAGTTTAAGCCGATTTTATAACTCGTTTTAGTGTGTTCAGAGTTTCCTTGATGAAATCACACTTTTTTTTCTTCATTTTATAAGATAGCTTTTATTTTTTAATTGTGTGAAACATGCACATATTTAGCATTAATTTTTTTTTTTTGTCATCTCAGATATTTACACTTTGTTTAAGTTGGTTTTATGCACAGAATGATTAAAATAAAACTTCCCCCATTTTTCACTTCATTACAGACACCTATATTATTTTAAGATTTTTGAAACAATTGCATCTTAATTTGTTATGCTTAGTATAAATAAATCAAATTTCCCAAAAAAAAATATTCACCCTCTCAACTTGATTAGATTTGTTTATGATTTTTTATAGACCAAAGCTTAAAAAACTTTTTCCTCAGTTCTGCATTCCTCCCTCTTCATTTTTTAACTCTGCTTTGTTTGCTTCGGAGATTAGATTTTTATTATCAAACCAAATTTATTTGATTCCATTGCAAAATGCAACGGTAAATATGTAAAATGCATAAGTAAAAAAATTACTTTTTCTTATATTAATGCTTTTCGTTTATTTATCACAGTCTGTATTTTTTAAAGAATTCTACGTTAAATTTTCCTATTTTAAGTTTCTTCGCAACATAAGAACACATGAATTCGCCCGTTACTGAGTTTAGATGTTCACACATCACTGGCGAGTGCTGAAAGACTCGTTAACATATTTTTATTAATAAACTGTATTTTAAAATTGTATCTTTACAACATTAGCCATTACTCCTATCCCTCACTTAGCATGTCTTCAGATTGTACTGATACATTTAGCGTGATGTGAATTTTACTGACCCAGTCTTGAATAGATCGTCTGTAAATTTCAGTTAGCACGAAATCTCCGCAGGCAAAAAAAAGTTGAGCACTTAAGGCCCAAATGTTTTTACGTCCGCGCGTATGCCGCCGTGCCGTACTGTTGTCGCCTGGCCACAAACCGGGGCGTGAACTCAGTCCAGCCAGTGGCAGGGAATTCACTCAAACAAATGCAACGTCTGCTGATTCAGCTACCGGTAACTGTACGTGCTTGATCACTCATAATGTATTGTGTTAAAGTATTTGAGACAAATCTATAAAAAAGTATTTGAGACAAATCTAGAAATATTACGGCGTGCATATTGCCATGAGGGCCACGCTTTTGTTGGTCGCACTTTAGTTTTAAGCAAGTCAACTGTGTGCACAATTGTACGAAATAAGGACTCTTACCAATAGTTTATATGTCTGATGCTGTTGGTTATACTAGCGAGAATATATTTGACATTAGAAACCGGAACAGAAATGAACAGATGATTCACATGGAAAAGGTTGTTAAATGAATGTTGCAATGAAAAAAAATAATCATTGGGCTGACAGGATTGGTGTAAACCAGATGGTGAAACGCAAATAAGCACTTTAATTTTTTAAAAATTAAAATGTAATTATCCGGACAGTAATATCGGTTTCACTGTCAGTAGAGGATGGTTTGGAAAGGTACGCGACGTGAGTTGAAGGTCACGCCCGGACGGGCAAGTCAGCCAACCGACTGACGATAAAGTGCATAACCACGTATCTCTTGTTACGCTGTGTCATATTTGTCATACAAAGTTGCGATGGGAGGCATACAAAAAATAAATGATGTGACATATTTATAGTTTAGTATTATTCAATGCATTTATATTACGTAAAGTATATTTTCCTACACAATTTTAGAACACATTCAATAAATTAGCCTTGCTATTTATGGAAACTAATGCTTCAAAATTAGTAACAAATTATCGTGCTAAGTGAGGGATAGGTGTATCCAATTATAGCCAGTCGAAATGAAACCAATCAAGGGTCAATGGTCAACATTCAATAAATCTTGTAGTCTTGTAATAATTTTTGCAAAGTTCACAGTTTTCAGTTTTAGGTAATAAGTGCCTTAAAAACCACTGCTACTATTATAACTTAATGAAAAACTGAACATTAATCTTTTGAAGTGCAACTTTTAGTTTGAAAAATAGTAGATAGTACCTCATTTGCAATTCTTTATAAAAGCAACCAATTTAAAATATCTTTGACGCCATGTTTGTTTCAACACAGTTTTCCTTCTAATATTTCATTTCTTTCAAGTGGCTCTCATTTCTAGCAAGATAAAGTATATACACATTTTTAGGTCTAATCATAAGCTTTTAAACACAAAAAGTTTCATAAAGAATGGTCCAGTAGTTTTTGCCTGATGCTTGAACAACGGTGTGATGTACGTACCAAGCGATAGCATGTTTCAAATTCAAGGCAACACCTTCTACTTTTAAAAATGGCAACCTTTGTTTACCCTCAAGGGTGCAAATATGTCGTTCTTAAATGTGCATGAAGTTGGAATCTGAAGCTGACAGCTGTCTTAATGTGTAGCGCCTCAGGGAAGGGGCGGAGCAAGTCTGCACGTTCGCACTCCTGATGAGGTGATCAGCCAATAGCAGTGCTCGTGCCATTCCTGGCAACTGTTGTCTGTCTGACAGGGTTGTTCAGTCAGTGATCTGTTATTTCATTACAATGTGTGGTTGTTTGACTTTTACTTTTAATTTTTTTCTGTACCGCAAGCGTGTTTTCGTTGTCGGGCCTTCTCGCAATGTTTACGTCGATACGTGTTCTGTAAGGAACGCGGGACTGATGTAAAGAGGAGGAGTGTTGTGACAGGCGTCCGAACGTGGTGTGCTGGTGCCCCTTCCTGCCGGCGGTGCCCGTGCAGACGCGCTGCACGGTGGTGCTGCTGCAACACCCGGCGGAGCAGCGGCGCCGACTGCGCACGGCGCCCATGCTGGCCCAGGCGTTGGCGCCCGGCCGCTGCCTCGTCTTCCGCGGCAAGAAGTTCAACCTGTCCAGGTACGGCCGTGAGCAGCAGAGCTGATTTATCATTGGGCCTCATATCAGAGTTGAATCATTTTTTTTAAAAAACCATGCATGTTAAATTAATATTAGTAACTCAATTATTTTTGACGTGATAACGTCTTATAAATCTATGAATGCCGGCTGCACGCACAAAAAATTGTCACGTTTCGCCTGAGCAGAGCGTGCAAGAACCGGCCAACCACCGTGCGAGAAAATCTTCTATAATGTCAAACAGGTTAAGGCGGGCTTTTTAACTAATTGTTATTAATTATATTTAAACAAAACATTTAAATTAAATTTTGCAATAATCTGTAAGTAATATTTGAAAATCAAAAAGTATGCAATTTTTCATCAATGTTTTCTTATGACGTTATCACGTAAAATTATCGTCCGTAAACAGACTTTACAGACAATCTTTTTCCCCCCCCCCCCTTTTTTTTTTAACTGACCATATAGGCGACAAGACAAGCTCATAGGCTTCTTGCAACTCCAGGATTGCCACCTGCAGCACTCTGTTGACAACATGCGGTAGCATCGTGTGAGACTTGCGAGTGTTGTGTGTAGCAATGATGGTACTAGTCCCACCTCCATTTCAGACTGTGGTGGTCAGCTGAGACTTCCACAAGCATTGCACATGTTACAATTACCTAAGCTTAAAGATTAAAGAATTTTTAACAAAAAGGAAATGTGTAATGAATTTAAATTTATCTTTCCATACTTACTGCATACTGATTTAATGGTTTCTATGAGTTATTTTTAATAATATTCACCCCTGTTACAACTAAAAAGAGGTGATATTTCAGTAAATGATGTGTTTCAAACTGACCCGGCAAGACAGTCCCAAAGTAACAAGTCTTGAAAAAACACTGGAAACTGTTTTTAATATGCAGTTTGGGGGCTGAATAGGAAAGATGCTTTGAAATTTTAAAAATTTGTTCATTGATTCTATGTTAAGATGGTGATTGAAAACAAAAGAATTTCTTGAAACTTATATTTGTTTAATTCTTCACTAAAAAATGATTCCCAAAATTTAAATACACGCAGTTCACGATGCTTTTTCACATATTAGTTCAGACGATTGGCTCGTCTCCCAACACCAGAATATTTACTGTTTGTCGCTAGATAAAGACTTAGTCGTCCAGTCGCACTGTAATTCACAGACTGCCGTCGGGGCAACATGCGAGGCTGCACCACGACCCCTTAATGCCAACGCTGGCGGTAGAGAGATTTATAAATATTTCACTGGAAGAAGGTTTCATGGTGGCTGGGCTCAGGCCACAGACGTTAAATTGTCTCTGAACACATACTACTATTATCAATGATTTCGTGAGCCACCGACCGCAGACAATCGCTCCTGGCTACCGCTGAACGACTGACGAGGCTACGCAGCTGGTAAGTGGCAGCCTTGTGACCTCTCCAACCAATCACAACACAGCTTTTACATACAAGGACACATTACCTTACAAAATACCTTACTCTCACATCAAGGGGTATCTGTAAAAAATTAAATACAAAACAGAAAGTGCTAACCCTGATAAGTTTACTCTCATCCGTGGCAACTAACACCCACCGATTTTCTCATCCTAAGAAAACATCCGGAAAGCACCAGAACGTCTTGGCAGCTAAAAATATTTTAGAAAATTGGTGTTGCCATGTCGGTACCTGTCTTTTGTATTTTCTTTCCCCAAAACGATTCACACTGTTCCAGAAACAAAATAACATGCAAATGAACACACAAGCGGAAACATTTAAATGAAGTAAAATGCTGAAACGTAAGATTGCACAAATAGTATCCTAACAAGCGATGTGAAAACCTTCAAAAAATTTAGTTAAATGGCTTTTCTAAATAAAATAATTAAATATCAGAGGTTATTATAAACACATCAACGACAGTAAAATACAAAACCAGACACCACGACTCGAATACGCTGCCTCGCTGAAGAATGTTATGTCAACAATTTTTTTGGGTAGGTTCTGCGGTGCCAGAAGGGAAATTCAAGTATGTTAGTTAATCATTGCCATTATCGTAAATGAAGTTTGGTTGAAACGGTGGATGTGTATATGATGAAACACGGAGACGCGAGACGTGAGGGCGTGCTGCAGACACGAGCAGCTGCGGGAGATCCTGGCGTCGCCCCACGCGCTGCTGGTGTACCCCTCCGCGTGCGCGCGCGACGTGCGGGAGCTGGCGAGCGTGTCGGAGCGCCGCGCGCCCTACACGCTGGTGCTGCTGGACGGCACCTGGCCCCAGGCCAAGGCCATGTTCCACGGCACGCCCCAGCTGCAGCTGCTGCCTCAGGTGCTCAGCTCAGCTCATTATGTAGGACGGCTTTGGTTTGTTTTGCAAAAGACATTATTTTTCTTAAAGCTATTTTTAGTTTAAGTATTGAACTTGCTAAAGAAAATTGAAAAATAATCTACTTACCTTTTGTTTGCTTACACTTTTTGTTTCGGTTATTAGATTGTCTCGCTGCACTGTCAAAAAAATATATTTGTATGGTTTTCTTTACCAACACTGTGTACCCCTGACTAACTCACAAGACTACCAAGCCATCCATTTAACACATTTCACAATTTGGTCAATGTAGCTAACCTAACCTAAAGTAATGATCCATTATTGTACTAGTATGTGCTAAAATACTTTGAACACAATTACTCAAACTCGACTCTTGTTTTTAAGGACTCGACTCAGCGGTATTGAACAGTGTTTGAGTGCATGTGACCTCGCAGAAGTGTTTATGGTTCTCCCTCCCTCTCGTGAACTGGCACCATACACAATCATCACGTCTATCTCTACAGGCTTTTGTGACGCAGCTGTGTCCAAACATTGCTTTGCGTGAGATTTCTACTGCAACATTTCATTCATGACTGCTGTAAAAAGCATGCTGTTTTTATTGAAGAAACAGACAAAAAAACTGACAAGGCAATAGCATACAGTCTTTTCTCTCTTGGGGAAGACGGGAAGGGAAACATGGGTATAGAAAATAAAAAATTCTTTTTCTTTTATTTATTTTGTTAGATGGTGCTAGGGTGAAGGGGAGGGGTGAGGAAGGGCCATGAAGGAAGATGAGGGGAAAGACGAAGGTCATCAGTCCGTTTCTTACTTACGTGGCAATAAGCTGAGACATGGGCCATAAAGACATCACTTGTATTCTACTGGAGACAGTTATATGGCGCGACTCATATTCCAGGACGACCCTTACTGTGAAAATGTTAGATTTTTTTGTCCAAAATTAAGGGTGCGACCCATACGAAGGAGTGACCTTTCTGTGGGTAAATACGGTATATATGTATATGTTGAAATATTCACACACACACACATGTACATATGTTTGTGTATCACTAATATTATAGATGCATAAGTTTGTGTGTATGTTTGTTACTCAGTAACACCCGAACCGCTGGCCAGATTTGGATGAAATTCGGCATACACCTAGCTCATAGCCTGGTCTATACGTAGGCCACATATTTCTATGAAATTCCATCCCTAATGGAGTGAAAAGGGGGTAAATTCATTTTTATAAAAGATCATAGGTCGTAAATGTACTGTGAGTGTGAATCATTTCTCCATGTCCACCACACAATCATACACATAGTAAGGTATGGCAAGTTCCTATCCTGCTCCTTGGTGAGATCTGTCCACTTCGTGGAGCTCACGGGAGCTAACTAATGAACGGAGGTATGTAATAACAGTTTAGTTCCGAACTTGGTCAATAGATGGCTTTGCCTTGAATTTTAAACACGCTATCGTGTGTCTGTCACATCTTGCCTAGGGTTTGCGAAAGTTTGTGAGTGAGTGTGTATCTTTGTTACTACAGTCAAACCTCTATCTATCGTTTTTCAGGGGACCAACAAAAAAATTCAGTAGATGCGGACATTCAATAGATGTGGACTTCACTCGTAGATTTTGAAAAAAATATTTCAACCTCAAAATTAATGTCAGAAATATATCAGTTACTTGTCATTTAAGTTTAATCAATTGAAAAAAAAATTTAAAATGGAAGAATTTTACTTCATACAATTTACACTATGCACAATAGACCTACAAAGAAACCTAGGCTAGTTACGAAAAATACAAGTCAGGTACAGTACATACAAAAAATTAACTCACCTAGTCCTTGAGTTCCTCAATGTGTACTTTTACTCTCCCTATTAAAAAAAATTATATGTAATAAAATACTAATTAAAAATAACACTATAAAATTTGAAATATTCTGTATTTAAATTGCACTTTCACACTAACTATTTTTAACCACTTTATTTCTTCTTGAAGAAGTCATTTATGGTTGACTGTCTTACATTCTCTCTTCTCACGTTTAATAACATTGCCTCCATTCGAAGCATGGTATCTTGATCCTGTTCACTCATTCTGCGAGCGTAGCAGAAAGTCTTCAGTATTTCCAGTGCACAATGCGCTTCAGCAAATGATGGAACCTTCTCAGGTGGCAAATCAGCTTCTTCTTCCTCTTCTTCACTGCTGTGCTGATGTACTGCTTCTGTAGCCTCGCACATTTCATCCACGCTCTGGACACCACAAGTAACCACTTTTTCATCACAAGTAGCATAAGAGTCAAAGCCTACATTATTCTCATCAAGTTTTTTGAAGTCATCTTCAAAGTCGACATCATCGGTTTCAACCACAGAACTAGATGGAATTTCTTGTGCAACTCCACACTTGGAAAAGCAGTTCTGAATCACTATGGGAGTGATCTTCTTCCATGATGCTGCTAGGTAATGAATAGCTTGCAGGATGTTAAGCTTTAATTCCACCTTGGAATCTTCACTCTTGGAATCAAGAAGTCCAACAACTTTTCGCACGAACATCTTCCGGTACTCATGTTTAAAACACTTGATAATTCCCATGTCAAGAGGCTGGCATACACTGGTACAATTTGCAGGATAGAAGACCACCTTCACATTGCGAAGAAATGTGACGTCTTTAGGGTGTGCAGCACAGTTGTCCACAAACAGAATTATTTTCCTGCAGCGAGTTCCCATAGTGCAATCCAAAGTACGCAGGAATGATGTAAAAATCTCCACAGTCATCCAAGCATTTTTGTTTGCATGGTATTTTACCGGTAATGTCTTAATGTTTTTGAAGCACCTGGGCTTCTGAGATTTTCCAATGACAAGAGGTTGAAGCTTGTCGCTGCCATCACTGTTTGCACACAGCAACACAGTCAACCTTTCCTTCGACATCTTACCCCCGTGACAGGCTTCACCTTTCATGGCCAATGTTCTGTCGGGCAGGCAGTTGTAAAAGAGGCCTGTTTCGTCAGCATTGTAAATATCTTTAGGTGCATAACCGTCTGTAATTTTTTGAAGGTTATTTAACCAATCAGTTGTGGTTTCAACACTCACACCAGCACTCTCGCCACACACCTTCTTGTAAATTAAGCCGTGACGCTCTTTAAATCTTGCTGCCCAACCATTTGATGCAGAGAAATTTTCAATGCCCAACCTCAGGGCAATCTGCTTTCCTTTCTCTTTTAATATTGTTCCATCAACAGGAATACCATTAATACCACTAGAACAACACATCTTCAACTTCTTTGAATGTCGACTCTCTACTTTTTTTCGTTTTTTGCTTGTTGGCCCGTACTTGCTTGCTTGCAAACGAATGTCCTCTTTTTTTGCCAAAATCGAACACAAAGTGGAGGCTGGTAGGCCCAGGCGCTTAGCTGCATCCACACGTTTTTCACTAGGGTTATTTTCAATTTCTTCAATAATCCTAATACGTTCATCAAGTGTCCTCACCTGTTTACCATTCCGAGACATTTTAAACGCTTTAAAATGTTAACCTAACTTTTGCACTTTTTATTCACTCAACATTCACGCACATGTAAAGGAAACACCGATCAGAAATCAGGAAGTAACATGTGCCATAGATAAGGATAGCATGCCCGAACAATGAAATACCGGCCTACAGAAATGCGTTCGCGATGCTGCACAGGAAACAATAAATTTTCAATGCAGCGGACGCCATATTGGTTTCTTTGTACCTTATAAACGAGACGTCTCAATGCTCAGTCATAATAAGGGACATGTTTATTCTTGAAGTGATTTTATATACGTACGGTATAAAATGTTTTGTTTTTTACGTTACCATTTTAGCCGACATGAAAAAACTTCGTTTATAAATACAAGTCGATAGTGTGGCAACGTTTCGTGACGAGTCGATTTCACTGAAATATGGCATCAATGTTAGCCATCTACCGTTTGTTGACTGTTTACTCGTTGCTAATTATAAAATGGCTGCAGATTTAAGGTGATTTTTACTACTTCTGTATACTATCGTTAATGTTTTTATGACGGTTTCTTTCTAAGAAATGGTTATTTCCGCAAAATTTTTATGGTTAAACGATCATCTATTATAATTTATAGTGGCGGGACCACATATTTTGTACGATCAATGCGGACAAAACGATAATTCGAACATCGGTACAAGCGGACTTTTTTAACCTTAGTTGTATGGCAATTTTGCCGGGACCGTAGAAAGTATACGATAAACACGGACATTCGATACATGCGAGTTCGATAGATAGAGGTTTGACTGTACTTCTTTACACGCTGTATTTATCCAGAAAAAATTGGTTGTTCCTGTGGTACGTTCAACGTCACTAAAAGGTCATTGAAACGTGACTGCCTGACATTTGATGTAGAGTTTCATTCTAACCCGTTTTTACAAACTAAATACTTTCATTCAGGAAAAAAAAGAAGGTTCCTGCTGGATAGTATTATCACTAAACTCTGTAACAACATAGACCAAGAATTCTTTTTAATACGTATATACATGAAAGACATATTGTGCAGGCCACCATTATCACTGGAGGAGCCAGAGGATAGTATTAATACCATGTATTCCCATTATCCCTACAAATTTACCTTTGTAGGTCAAATGCATACAGTTCACTTTGAAAGTGACATTTTTAATTACTGTTAACAAAAGTCAAGGACGAACACAAAAGTGGCAGGAACACATCTGGACACCCCCTGTTTTTTGGACGGACAGCCATATGTTGGCTGCTTGCGTGTATCAAGACCCAAAAATCTCTACATACACACAGAAAATAATAAGTCTTGAAACATTGTTTACAGAGACGTATTACAGTACATTTTTGCTCTCCAAACACTCCAAAATCATAACAGTCTACATACCCTGTTACAATTAGTACCAATGACAATTTTGACAATGTTTGAGGAAAAATGTCTTCCAACAAAGCAATTTTATAACAGAATTTTTTCACTTTTTTTTTTAGTTCTAACATAAAAATGGTAAAACCTGCAATAGTCAATCTTAGTACAGTAAAACCTTTTTGTTGCGACCACCTCTCTATTACAGCCCGATTTCGAGGAACCGTGAAAAAATTGCCGAAAATCCGAAGAAAATCGGACAGAAAATAAGTTTCTTGTGGTGAGTAGCGTGTTACTGCGTTTCTCTTGCAGAGTGCTGTACTGCCGTAGGCAGCGCATATCTAAAAATAGATACCACTTCCTGACCACTGTCAGCGCTTGACCACCCCCATTCCACGCCCCTTTGCCGGCAGGGTGCAGATAAAGGTTTTTGTGGCAACGTGTTTACGACCGCTGTCAGCACTTAACAACCCCCATTCCAGGTCCCTTTGCCGGCAGGGTGCAGATAAATGTTTTTGTGGCAACGTGTTTACGACCGCTGTCAGCACTTAACAACCCCCATTCCACGCCCCTTTGCCGGCAGGGTGCAGATAAAGGTTTTTGTGGCAACGTGTTTACGACCGCTGTCAGCGCTTAACTACCCCCATTCCAGGTCCCTTTGCCGGCAGGGTGCAGATAAATGTTTTTGTGGCAACGTGTTTACGACCGCTGTCAGCACTTAACAACCCCCATTCCACGCCCCTTTGCCGGCAGGGTGCAGATAAAGGTTTTTGTGGCAACGTGTTTACGACCGCTGTCAGCGCTTAACAACCCCCATTCCAGGTCCCTTTTCCAGGCAGGGTGCAGATAAATGTTTTTGTGGCAACGTGTTTACGACCGCTGTCAGCACTTAACAACCCCCATTCCACGCCCCTTTGCCGGCAGGGTGATAATAAAGGTTTTTGTGGCAACGTGTTTACGACCGCTGTCAGCGCTTAACAACCCCCATTCCAGGTCCCTTTGCCGGCAGGGTGCAGATAAATGTTTTTGTGGCAACGTGTTTACGACCGCTGTCAGCACTTAACAACCCCCATTCCACGCCCCTTTGCCCCTTTGCCAGCAGGGTGCAGATAAAGGTTTTTGTGGCAACGTGTTTACGACCGCTGTCAGCGCTTAACAACTCCCATTCCACGTCCCTTTGCCGGCAGGGTGCAGATAAAGGTTTTTGTGGCAACGTGTTTACGACCGCTGTCAGCACTTAACAACCCCCATTCCACGCCCCTTTGCCGGCAGGGTGCAGATAAAGGTTTTTGTGGCAACGTGTTTACGACCGCTGTCAGCACTTAACAACCCCCATTCCAGGTCCCTTTGCCGGCAGGGTGCAGATAAAGGTTTTTGTGGCAACGTGTTTACGACCGCTGTCAGCACTTAACAACCCCCATTCCAGGTCCCTTTGCCGGCAGGGTGCAGATAAAGGTTTTTGTGGCAACGTGTTTACGACCGCTGTCAGCACTTAACAACCCCCATTCCACGCCCCTTTGCCGGCAGGGTGCAGATAAAGGTTTTTGTGGCAACGTGTTTACGTTTAGCTTTTTGCGAGTGTCTAGTGTGTTACGCAGTTAAGGCTAAGAAAGCTACCTGCTGGATTTCTCTTGATTTTGATTACTATCGGTTGACAATACACAGCGACCGACTGGATGCACGCCTGCCTCGACTTGTTTTAACTGCCGCAGCGATGTTTATTTTGATAGCTCAAGCAATTATCTTTTCCCGTGGGTTGACAGAAAAAGGTCGCTTCACCCAGCATAAAAAAAAAGGCTACGCCACTTATTCCCCACGCAGCAAACACACTGGCTTCCGCCTGTCTCCCCCGCATTTATCTTTCTTATAACATTCCACGTCTCCCCTCTCGCGCAAGCAATAACGAAGCGACCACGTATTGGGCCGTTTTATGCTTTGTTTGGTGACAGCAGCTTGATTTTATTCGGTATGTTCCTTTTCATAGGACCCTTGCTATTAAAATATATTTATATTTAAGTTTGAAAGCTTGTAAATTCCTGGCCAGAGATGACTGAACTCGAACTTGGTGTGAAAAGTGACATATTTTGACCCCTACCTCACCGCTTTGGTACACCATTCATAATAGCCCAATTTTACGGGAGAAGGGAGGGTGAAATGAGCATTTTCTCACTGAAGGTTTATCAAAGGAAGTGAAGTTGGGGTGTTATAAGGGAGGACACTAGATGGTTTGTGTGGCTGGGAGGGATGAGCTGGCCTTGAAGAATGTTACCGAGAGGAGGGAGGGGTGAGCTTATGCGTCATGAAGCCGCTGCCGCCAGCCAGCCGGGCGAGCTTCGTGTGCGCCCACTCGCGTTGCAGAACCTACAGCTGCCATATTTTTAAAGGAAATGTCCCATTATTTTTTTGTTATTCTTACATGAACATTATTGGAAGTATTAAAGCCGACACAAAAATACGCTGTGTGTTAAAATTAACAGATTTTAATGATCTTTCATATTTTTTTTAAAATTTTTTTTCTGATTTTCACATTTTAGTCAAAATGTCCAATTTTTTGACGGTTCCCGAGAATGTATTCGTAAAATCACTGCTATGTTAAATCCTGGGTTCGTGACATCGGGGTTCTAGTGTATTTATCTACGGCAAGCAGAAAATGTACATGTAAACTAACCAGTAAAAATAAACTGTCTTTTGACATATTTTCTTTAGAGGTGGCCTGTAGGGCGACGGACTTGTCATGAAGGTTGAAGTGGGTTAAAAGCAAAGCCGTCTAGCATTGTGAGTGACAGCATCCTGCCATTGTACAGCTGGTTTCTTAGCGTAGCGGTTTGCGAAAAGGGGGGGGGGGGGGGGGGGTTGAAATGAACTGAAAATTTCGAAAAACATCTATCACGACCCTATTCCTGGGAACCATGAGGGGTCGTTTCAGAGAGGTTTGACTGTATGATTATAGTCCAGACTCTAAAGTATAACAACAAGTAATAAAATTTGGACACATGCGAGCCAGACTCGAGGTAAGTGATGCGAGTGGGGACATGGCATCCTTGGTGTGCGAGTCCTACTCGCACTTGACCGGTTTTTATTAGTTAAATTCAACTGTTAAACCGCTGATGAAAGCTTGGGGTGAGCTAGTGTGTGTATATATAAGCAGAACTAAAAATCAATGTAAAAAGAACCGAAACCGAACCAAAAAATAAAAACCAGAACTGCGCAGCCCTAGTTAATGTATTCAACCTTTAGTATGAGTTTTTTTCTCTATTACATTGTTTTGTGCCACATCTATAGGGTCCGTGGTGTTACGGGGAGGGGAGGGTGACAGTATTATTATTGCACTAGGCTTTAATCAACTCTACTTAAAAATGTGCTGACTCACCCATCTGTAGTAACTACAGTAGAACCCTGTTATAATGTTTTTCAAGGGAGCACAAGAAAAAACAGTATAAGCAGGAAAACGTTATAAGCAGGAAATCTCAATTTAGCCCTTAACAATGTTCGAGCTTTGTACCAATGGACTCACCAAGCTATGTAAACAACTTTAATGTTAAAACCAAAGATAGTATACTTGATACATGAATTTTCTGAAACAAGCCAACAATTTTTCAACTTCGTCTTGTTCCCTAGTTAAATTTTGTTTGTCTTTAAAGATACACTGCCACATTTTTTTGTAAAATTGTCTCACAATTCATGATGACAACATTAAGAGTGAGAAGTCTACTCCTTCGCCACCTGAAAATGTTTAATTTTGGGATTCCTACGTATGAATGAAAAAAAAATTATTTGTAAGCAATAGAAAACACTTTTAGTTATGCCCTCGCTCAATGGTTGGCAACTTAAATATTGTAGGACTATGTACGTGCATTTGAATACCCAAGGAAGAGAAGAGTTGACTAAGGGTGCCAACTGACACGTAACTATGAACATTGTGTACCTTCAGTTGACGCGTGCCCGCCCTCCCTATATTAAATATCACGTTACTTTACGTTATAATTAAACTCAAAACGTGTTTTAAATAAGTTCAGAAGCAATTCAGGGAAAAATGTTTCGGCAATAGGCCTACTCACGTAATATGCGGCGACGAATCTGTGCGACGTCGTAGGTTATAAACAAAGCGACGAACAATAGAATAATTCATAAAAGCAACCAACCATCTTCATCCTTTATTTTTTTACGTCGCTATAACCACACATATTAATGTACTGCAGAATATAATAGTAAATATGGACGAGTTATTAAAACAATGTATATTTTTCTCTTGCCACAGCTAAACATGTACATTGTGACGCCATCTTGTGAACGGCGATCTACCAGCTGTATTTATATTTTATAAAAGTATAAATTTAACTAATTAAGTTGTGAAAGAAAGTTTAAATACTTTTTAATACACAGGATTGAATATTAATGTAGGAACATATAATTATTTATGTCAAGTTTATCTTTTCTTTTTAATTATTAATATCTAGTTTATACTTCCACCACCAGGGCAGGGAAATTTCGGCGAGATTCATGCGCACGCATCTCATCCCTTCCAAAGAGGAGTCAGTTCGCCCCTCCCTTCTTTTTCTTCGTTCCCGCGCATTTCTCCCTATATAAAGGCGAGGTCATCCACCTGAAAGTCAGTTGATCGGCCCGACGGCCAGTGTGGCTGGATTCCGCCCACTGGTCATAGGACGATCATAGGGGGAGCAGCAGAACTACTGGCTATCCGTTTTTCTGCTGCTCGCACCCCTCCTTCGCGAGCTAGGCCAGCCGAGGACCTATCTCGGCCTAGGGAATTTGTCTCCCTTCCCCCCCCCCCCTTTCTGGACGATAGGGTGTACGTATTTCGACTCAGTGTATGTTTGGACATTCAGGACAATAAAAGTTCCGTGTAAAATACCGACATTATTTTCAATGAATAGTTTAGTCCCTATCCCTCACCCCACTAGCTATTCGCCTACACCAGCCGAGTGTGAAACCTGCCGCAAGACCAGCAGCTTGGACCTTCTCCACCCGATACCTGGCTCTCACCCAAGAGAGACATCGGTGAGAAGAAGACCACCCCGTCAAGTTTGGCGCCCAACGTGGGGCCAGACCAGCAGCTCGACGACCTCCTCCACCTCTGCTGGCTCTCTGTCAAGAGGGCTCGGTGCAAGAAGAGGAGACGACAGCACAAGTTTGGCGCACCAACGCGGGGCCCGTTGATTGTTCTACAATACCCGTGAAGACCCATTGCAAGCTCTACCAGATGGACTAGCCAGCAACCACTGGAATGGACCCCTGCCACCACTTGCAACTCATAGAAGACTTAACCAACAGCAGGCACACCATGGCCCACACCGGGAACAGCAGCAAGCAGGCAAGTGCTCCTGACCTTCCTACCACCAGAGATCCTCGAGAAGCAGACCCAGACAGCGGAGGGGAACAGCCTCCCCTCCTGGCGCCCAACAACTCACCTACCTGTACATACCCAACGACGGCAGACGCAGCTCATCGACTCTGCGCTGTAGAAGACTGCCCTGGCACCGGAATCCACCAGATCAGCTGTGCTCACTGTGGACTCCTGTTCCATCACTCTTGTCTGGGATGGCCAGACGAGCCCCGAGATCACGCCGGACTGGAGTATCGATGCCCCGCATGCCAGCAGAGACAATCCTGCTGCAGCCTGGACCAATGCCCTGGGCAAGGCCGCTACCGAATTCAGTGTGACTACTGCCAACGGCTGTTCCACCACTTATGTTTGGGATGGCCAGACACCATCCACAGCCTGGAAGGTATGACCTATCGCTGCCCTCCATGCCGAATGGTCCACGCAGCCTCTCACCAGGATCACAGACCCCCGGTACCATCTCGGGCACAATGGGGTGGACCTGAACATCTCGCACTTCCAGAGTTTCACGGGAAGCCACATGAAGATCCACAAATATTCCTGACCGAATGTGAGAACGAATTTCAAGCAAATCACTTACCACCAGGACACTGGACACAGAAAGCTCGGCGACAACTCCATGGACCAGCCAGCCAATGGTGGGACAAGTATGGAGAATTCATCACTACCTGGCAGCAATTCAGGACACGACTTCAGAGGCAGTTCTCTGGACCTGATGTGGTAACCCAGCTTACCCAGGACCTATACAGTATCCGCCAGACCCCAGACATAGATGTCGAAACATTCATCAGAAGGAAGGCTCAAATATACAAAAGAGTGTTTCCACATGGGACGGAAGAAGCCTGTATCAGCACTATCCTAGGACTTATGGATGCCCCAATACGATCATTCCTTCGGATACCCAAGGCACAGAACCTAGAGGAGCTCATCGAGAGAGCTAAGGAGATCGAAAACGATCACAAGGCAACCCATCGCAACCATGGCAATCGAGGACCCTGTTATACAGAAGGCAAACCCAGGGAATCCAAGCCAGCAATCCCACCCAATAAAACGGAACTACCCCAATGCTGGTACTGCCCCAAACGCCACCTACATCGAGACTGCCCTATTTATCACCAGAGAATCAACGCCAAGACAGCGCCACAACAATGGCAGCGACCAGAAACCACCGAGTTTGCTAAACTACAGGGAAACAGGAGCGCCGGGAAGTTCAACGGGCCGCCACCCCCGGCACAAAACCTCAGGCCCTCAGTTTAAAGGAAGAACAGGTAGAAAACCTAGCCTACTATCCACCACGAATATTAGTTCAAGTAGGAACCCACGAAGCTATGGCCACATTGGATACAGCTGCGACAGCAAATTTCATCAACCCAACCTTACTACCACCTGATATTCAGCAGATCTACTCACCACCACAAGGACGGGTAGGCCTAGCACGAAAAGGCACATATCTACCAATCCAAGGAGTCGTCCAGATACCACTAACCACAGCAGCTGGGACCAGTGAAGTGAAATTCTTCCTAGCCAGAGACATTGAAGAACCCATCATCCTAGGACAACCCTGGCTACTGGAACAGCATTGCATTCTGGACTATCTTGAAAGGAGAATCTACCTTGGGAACACAAAGAGATATGCCATCAACTGGGAAACACCGCAAGACCCAGCACCCCTCCAACCCCTGACAGAGGGCGAAGTAACACACCAGTTAAAACCAGACCAAGTACCTAAACTCTTGAGTCTCATCAACACTCACATTAAGGTATTCAAAGTCAGAGAGCGGCTCCAGCAAACAACCTCAACAGAACATCAGATTCACCTCAACAGCCCAACACCAGTTTATGATCGGCCAAGCCTACCATCTGTACAGAAACAGCAAATCATACGAGAGCAAGTCGAGGAGATGAAGAGGCAAGGAATAATAGAACCCACCAACTCTGCCTACAACTCTCGAATCGTGCTGGTTCCTAAGAAAGGTGGGGAACTGCGATTTTGTGTAGACTACTCTCGCCTCAATAAAATTACCCAGATGGTCGCACCTCCAACCATTCATGTCCAGCATACCCTCAAAGATCTGGGACAAGCAAAAATCTTCTCTACCCTCGACATGCAAAGCGGTTACTGGCAGATTCCAGTTCATGAAGACGCCAGGCACCTCACCGCCTTCACCACGCCTGACGGAGAACAGCTGCAATTTCGTGTCATGCCCTTTGGGTTGAAAAATGCACCGGCAACTTACCAAAGAATGATGAACACCACTATCCTTGCTGGATACATAGGTAAATTCTGCATAGCCTACCTCGATGATATCATCATATACTCTCGCGATTGGGAAGAACACCAAAGGCACCTACATCTGGTACTGGAACGCCTGGCAATCCATAGACTTACCGCCCGCTTACCGAAATGTCGCTTTGGGCAAGAAACTATCGAGTACCTGGGACACCTTATCACACCTCAGGGAAATCAAGCACGACCAGAACAAATCCAGGCAATTCAAGAAGCACCCGTACCTGGGAACCGGAAGCAGCTTCGACGCTTCCTAGGCCTATGCAACTGGCTGAGGGAATACATCCCCAATGTAGCTCCCAACATGGGAACTCTGACCACCCTGCTCTCCAAAAACCAGCGCTGGAAGTGGACGCCCCAACACCAGGAGGCATTCCAGCAGCTGAAAGAAAAGTTCAAGCAACCAACCCAGCTACACCGGCCAACACCGGAAACACCTCTAATACTTCAAACAGATGCCAGCCAGAGGGGACTTGGAGCAGTCCTTTACCAAGAAGGACCCCAGAAACAAAAAAGAATCATCAGTTACTCCAGTACCTTGATGACCAAAGCTGAACAGAAATATAACATCTATGAACAAGAATGCTTGGGAATTGTTTGGGCTGTACGCAAATACAGGTACTACTTGGAAGACCGCCCTTTTGTACTGAGGACAGACAACCAAGCCCTTACCTGGTTAAACTCTGCCAAGGACAAGAAAACCAAACTGTCCCGATGGGCGCTATTACTGCAAGAGTTCCAATTCACTATAGAGCATTGTCCGGGACGAGAAAATGATCTACCCGATGCACTGTCCCGACAACCCGCTCATAAATATGAGACAGTCCCACTGCACAATTGGGAGGAGACTTTGCCTCCATCACCTTCACCACTGCGCCGACCACCTCAGCACCATCTCCAAATTATCAAGCATGATAATAGTTTGGAGAGACTAATGGCTGAGCAACAGAAGGACCCCGAGGTTCATCAATTAATAGAAACTTGCCCATCCACCTGGAAAGAGGACCAAGGGATAATATGGCAGAGCTGCCAACCATTACGGATTTTCCGTAATTATTACGGATTTTAACCCCGAATTACGGAATTACGGAACATCGCTAGTTTATTACGGAAACGAGGCTTTGTGCTGCATGGTAACGGAAAAATTTACGTTTCTGCTGTGCGTGTTTCGTGAACGCTGTTTGAATACTTCGCTTGGTTGCTCAAATAACGGAACTAGTAAGTGTGCGCATGTTCGATGTACTGTCGAAATAAGTAAATTAATTCTCGTGTTTTCAAATAATAATGGGATGGTATTACGTCCGTTGTACGATACAACTAGTACATATCCTCGGACTTATCGTTTGAAGGCTACTTACATCACAATAATTTTTGTACGGTACTTTGGCTAACCTGTGTTGTATTAATTTGTTTCTTGAAAGCCATTTTTTTCATCATAGTGTTTTTGTCCGGTTTTTGTCGTGTCTACAGACGTGAAAATTTTTTTATTTTTTTCGATAGTGTTGTGTTCTTCAGTGCCGGTTGTAGAAATGAAGCGTGTGACAGAATAATGTGCATCTGTGGGAAAAAACACGCAAGACTTCAGAACTTTCCACTTAAATATTCAAAAGAATGGCCATGATTGTCGTTTTCAAATGTTTGGAACGCCACGGTTTTGTAATGTATGCGCGTGTGACTTTTCGATTGCACATGGTGAAAGGGATGACTGTAGACGGCATATTGAATCAAAGAAACATGCAGAACATTTTAAAGCCGTGACTAGCAATAAATCTATATCTTCGTTTTTTCGCTACATCTGAAGAAACGAAAGTAACGAACGCAGTTATTGTTTACAAGTCCTTGTGTTTGTCTTGTTTGTTTACATGACATTTCTTATCGAACCAGGATAAAAGAAGCAAATAAAAAGACAGTTGTTTTAAAGTTTAACTTTGAATACATTGAATTGAAGATTCAAAATATCCAGTAAAATTATTAATATTTCTTACATATTCAGATGATTGTATTGTTCAAATAGATTTTTTTATGTATTAATTTGCATTGTATTCATATTTTTCTTTTTCTTTTGCATATTATTGTCGTTGTTTTATCTTGTGAGTGTGTTATAATGCCCCAGGAAAAATTTATCGTGCATGATTGACGCGTACTTTTTTCATATACCTAATTGCCATTACTGATGGGTGTGATTTGAGGTTGGCAGCTCTGATATGGTACCACCCCAACCAAAACACCGAATGGAAAATATGGGTACCACGATCCCTACGAGTATCCATCTGCCAACACTTCCATGATCACCCATTGGCAGGACACCCTGGCACCCACGAAACAATTCGAGAAATCCAGAGAAGATACTCCTGGAGAGGAATGACCCGGGACATACGAGAACATGTCCGCCAATGCCACATGTGTGCAGCAACCAAAGCAAGTGCTACACAACACCCTACAGGAACACCGAGGCACCCAACAACACCATGGAACCAATTAGCCCTAGACCTGATGGGACCTTACCCCAGAAGCACGACTGGTAAGTGCTTCCTTCTCGTCGTCACAGACCTTTTCTCACGATGGGTCGAAGCCTTTCCCCTCGCTAAAGCTGATTCATCTTCTATCTTAAAGAAACTCCAAGATGAAGTGTTCCCTCGATGGGGATACCCCAAAAGCATACTTACGGACAATGGGGTGCAATTCACTAGCAAACTATGGGCCAACACTTGCGCCAAATGGGAAATAGAAACCTGGGCCACTCCAGTTTACCATCCCCAGGCAAACCCTACTGAGCGCCGTAATCAGGAACTGAAGAAAGGGCTCAGGTTGCGTACCGCGGGCAATCATCGCCACTGGGATCGCTACCTGGGAGAAATCCTCTTCACACTGCGGCGTAGACACAATGAAGCAATCGGAACCAGCCCCAGCGAATTGAACTTGGGACGACAGATCCAGAGACCCGGAGATTGGAAATGGAGTTCCAACCCCACATACCGCCCTTCAGCCGAACAGATCCGTCTAAGAGCTGCCACCAGAGTAGATGCCGCCCGAAAGGCTCAACTAGGGTACCTAGCCCGCAAGTATCCTACACCGAAGAATCTGCCCAACCACCAGATTGCTGAAGGACAAATGGTACTAGCCAAGACCCATCCACTCAGCAATAAACCTAACCACTTCTGCGCCGGATTCGCACCAAAGTGGGAAGGACCCTACCAAGTCCTCCAGCGACAAGGAAATGTCTACTGGATAGAGGACCCACATGGGAAAATACGGAAAATATCTCGTGACCAGCTCAAGCCAGCACCATCAACTACTATACCGAGAGAAGCTCCCAGTCCTCCTCCCACACAAGTAAGAAGAAGAGGCATCCTCACCCCAGCAATGGAAAATCAGGAAGATGAAGGTTGTCCGAGCTCAGTAGCTGACAATAGAAACCGGCAAGTCACCACGGGAAAAGCAAGTAATCAACCCATCATCTTGCCCTCTGTAACCAAGGGAACTTATCCTTCCATGGCTTTCCAGCCAGGAGGTGCAATGCCAACCACGAACCCATGGAAAGCACAGGAGACCCCGAACAGAATCCCGCTCCTAACCACTCCAAGGGAGGTTCAACCAACCCAGTTCCAGGATAACCAGGGCTGGACCAACCACTCCAAGGGCAAGGATCCAGAACATCTTTCAGGGAAAAGACAACCAACCGCTCCAGAGCAACCGTGTACCTCAAGGCAGCCCCTGAACTCCGAGCAATTCAACACAGGTCAGCACCCAAAACCAACGGAGCTCATACAGCAGAGGCCAGTCAAGCCCCAACTAGGCCTCTACCAGCCTCCACAGCGTCGCCAGATGCCATGGCGGAGCTGCAAGGGAGACCCCAAGGACCTACCAGGACGGTACCGAGAGACAGTTTGGCGGCCACCAAACAAACGGCCTTACCAATGGCCGAATCTTACAACCACCGGCAGCAGTCCCAATAGGCGTTCCCAGGAGACCACCGGCAGCAGTCCCAATAGGCGTTCCCAGGAGACCACCGGCAGCTGTCCCAATAGGCGTTCCCAGGAGACCACCGGCAGCTGTCCCAATAGGCGTTCCCAGGAGACCACCGGCAGCTGTCCTCAATCAGGACTTCCAGAAAGCTGAAGAAGCCATATCCGAAGTAATAACCCAGAGACTCGTACACTACAGAGACTGACAGTTATCTATGTGTAAAGTGTTCCTCCAAGATGTCCTAGCTTCTTCTCCCGTAAAGTAACGCTCGCCACTAGAGGGGAAATTGACGCGTGCCCGCCCTCCCTATATTAAATATCACGTTACTTTACGTTATAATTAAACTCAAAACGTGTTTTAAATAAGTTCACTAGCAATTCAGGGAAAAATGTTTTGGCAATAGGCCTACTCACGTAATATGCGGCGACGAATCTGTGCGACGTCGTAGGTTATAAACAAAGCGACGAACAATAGAATAATTCATAAAAGCAACCAACCATCTTCATCCTTTATTTTTTTACGTCGCTATAACCACACATATTAATGTACTGCAGAATATAATAGTAAATATGGACGAGTTATTAAAACAATGTATATTTTACTCTTGCCACAGCTAAACATGTACATTGTGACGCCATCTTGTGAACGGCGATCTACCAACTGTATTTATATTTTATAAAAGTATAAATTTAACTAATTAAGTTGTGAAAGAAAGTTTAAATACTTTTTAATACACAGGATTGAATATTAATGTAGGAACATATAATTATTTATGTCAAGTTTATCTTTTCTTTTTAATTATTAATATCTAGTTTATACTTCCACCACCAGGGCAGGGAAATTTCGGCGAGATTCATGCGCACGCATCTCATCCCTTCCAAAGAGGAGTCAGTTCGCCCCTCCCTTCTTTTTCTTCGTTCCCGCGCATTTCTCCCTATATAAAGGCGAGGTCATCCACCTGAAAGTCAGTTGATCGGCCCGACGGCCAGTGTGGCTGGATTCCGCCCACTGGTCATAGGACGATCATAGGGGGAGCAGCAGAACTACTGGCTATCCGTTTTTCTGCTGCTCGCACCCCTCCTTCGCGAGCTAGGCCAGCCGAGGACCTATCTCGGCCTAGGGAATTTGTCTCCCTTCCCCCCCCCCCCCCCCCCCCCCCCCCCCCTTTCTGGACGATAGGGTGTACGTATTTCGACTCAGTGTATGTTTGGACATTCAGGACAATAAAAGTTCCGTGTAAAATACAGACATTATTTTCAATGAATAGTTTAGTCCCATCCCTCACCCCACTAGCTATTCGCCTACACCAGCCGAGTGTGAAACCTGCCGCAAGACCAGCAGCTTGGACCTTCTCCACCCGATACCTGGCTCTCACCCAAGAGAGACATCGGTGAGAAGAAGACCACCCCGTCAAGTTTGGCGCCCAACGTGGGGCCAGACCAGCAGCTCGACGACCTCCTCCACCTCTGCTGGCTCTCTGTCAAGAGGGCTCGGTGCGAGAGGAGAGAGGACTACACAGTATATTGCATAAAATTGTATTTTAACAAACTTCATGTATTGTATTGCAGTGATTGTAAACATAAACATACAGAAAGGAAACTCTTTATCGTAAGTGTTGGAATAATTTAGTTTTAGAACATTTTTTCCCCATTTATTTAATGTTAGAAAGCAAACATTATAAGCAGGAAATTACACTATTTATGAACGTTATATGCAGGAAATAAATACATTGTCCTTATGGGGAAAATATTGGTACTTTAAAAATATGTCATTATAAGCAGGAAAACATTATATGCAGGAACATTATAACAGGGTTCTACTGTATAGGACAACACATTATGAGAGTATATGTCACGTACTGGATGGCTCACACTATTTCATTTGCTTGATTCCATGTAGATCTCGGTCATCTAAGTTGTGAATGTTTGAAGTCGAAGGGATTGCTCCCCCTCGTGGTTTGTTGACCCGGCCCCCCGTACGCGCGTGACGGGAAGGAATGCTCACAGGTGAAGCTGGTGGACGGAGAGACGAGCGAGTACGTGATCCGCTCGCAGCCGACGGACGGCTGCTTGTCGACCCTGGAGACTGCAGCGCAGGCCTTGTCCATCCTGGAGGGAGACCCCGCGCTGAAGGATGTGCTGGTGCAGCCCCTGAGGGCTCTGTGCTCCTTCCAGCTGGAGCACGGCGCCGTGACGCACCAGAGCACGGAGTTCCGTGTGCGCAACAACACCTACCCGCGTCAGATCGGCCGCCGCCTCAGCAGGCTTCTGCACGGGAGTGCCAGTTGACACGGCATCTCGCGATGGAGCGCGGAGTTCCGTGTGCACGTCTACCCGCGCCGACCTGGCACGCTGCAAGGTAGCACCGGCTGACCGTGTCAGGGTGCAGCGTGCTTGTGTCATCATCGACCCCAGCATGATCGTCTGTATATTACCTGGAAGTTTGTTGTGTTTATCCACAAACCTTACTGTGCGTTATAGTGTGATGTAATTCTATTTACTTCACTGAGGTACCGTATCTACCAGCGTATGGATCACATGTTATATGCAGATTATTACTTTAAAAAATAGTGCTACTCTCATGCGAGGTTTTCAATACAAGTTGAAGAAAAAAAAATTGCGGTTTGTCATTGAGTATTAGCATAAATAATCCTGTGCGGTTTTTAATGTATTTAATGTCGTGTTCCTCCAGCCCCGCACATATTTCTCACTGACTGTAATGGACGTGCTAGTTTTTATAAAAGAAACTGGTAATAAAGAGCAGCTTGCTGTCTTTTTTCTATTTGGGAAGAGGACTGGTTAAAAAAATACAATAATAGCTGGGAAGGGATGTTAGTAGGAGAGGTTCAAAAGGGCACAGAACTGCTGCCTCACTCCCTCCTACAGTAATAAAGCAGCACAGAAAGCAGACAAAAAGAGGATTGAGGGTTAACACCAGTGCCATATTTCTTACGCACCAATAAGCTGAGACAAGGAACAGTGACTTCACTTGAATCTATGGAATTCTACGGAAGACAGATGTATGGTGCGACCCATATTCGAAGGAGACTTACCGTGAAAATTTTAGATTTTTATGACCCAAACTATATGTGCGATCCGTATGCGATAAATACGGTAGTTTGGACTGTATGTTTATCTTCGATAAAAATTGGTTTGTAAAGAGACAATTACTCTTCAATAAAAATTTTGTAGTCTGCCTTTTGTGATGTTAGTTCACAACTGGGAAGGAAATGGTGGTTGTTATAAACTAAAATTTGTCTTGTGATTTTTTCTGAATTGTGTTCCACTAAAAGTTAGTTAAAAGTAGCTTAAGTTGACTCAGCTTGTTTTGACAGTAAATACGCAGTTATGTAAGATTAATTTTGATTTCTCATTTTTTTTGTGTGAGGTTTCAACTACATTAAGATAACTTAAAAGGCTTCATTTTAGAATTGGATAAAAGTCAGAAAAGTGACCATTCCCGAATTTTTCTTCTCGAGATAATACCTCAGGAAAATATATTACAAAAACATAATATGCTTACATTTTTGTCACTATCTACGTCACGTCACAAACAGCAACTGTGCACATGTATTGATCAGACAAAGATATCACAAAAAAATAAGCCCTAACTGTGAAACAAATTCAACACCCATTCATAATCACTGCCAAAGTCAAACCACTTTTACGCCAGGCCCCACTAGGCACGTCCTGGGTCTCAAACCCAAGACTGTGGATGATGGCAAATAAATAATTTCAGCCTCTACCACACTTATGTTCTGCAACAACATGAACGGTAATCAGAACATCTGTAGCATCTAACTCAGATTATGTAAAAACTTTCGACAGTAACGCATAATTTCGTGTCCTGTGTAAAAACAAGCATTCCGCCCTGAAAGACCTTGCTGCCAAACAATGCTGGAATACCCCACGTAACACCATTACTGCACTTACGCTTCTGGCATGTCAGTTTGTGTGTTAAGCACACGCCAGCAGGCAGGATAAAAGAGCATCGGGACTCCACACGAGTGACACGCTAAAGGGCAGAGAAAAATGAGGGAATCAAAGATGTTCAGCAAACGATGACTAAAGAAGAAGAATGAAGATAAATGGGATAATGCCAGCTTGAATGCAGCGCAGTGATAAGATACAGACCTGGCAACCATTATAGCTGGCTAGAGAGTGGTACTGGACGTCCAATATGGCGTGAGATCTCCAGTGACCAAAGGACTGTAATAGCTTACTGGGCACAGTGGTATTCCTGCAGGATGGTGAATGGGCTGCTAATGAGGAAATGGGAGAGTCCAAATGGAAAATAGTTACCATGCAACTACTTCCAAAGAGTCTAGTGGCAGAGGTGTTGAAGTAAATGCATGATGGTACCTCTGGTGGTAGGTAATCTAGGGGTGAACAAAACTCTAGCCAAGATCTGTCTACGCTTCTATTGGTTGACGTGTTGCCAGGATGTGGAGGCTTGGTGTAGACAATGTGAAGCATGCTCGGCTAAAAAAGGAGCCATATTACCGAAGTCGTGGGAAATTGAGGGCATACAATGTAGGGGCCCCTTTTGAGAGGATAGCCATCGACATCACTGGACCATTTCCCAAGACTAAAGATGGTAACTGGTATACTATTCAGGTAGCAATGGATTACTTCAATAAATGGCTACAGTCTAATATACTTCCTAACCAAGAAGCCACTACCATCACGGATGCAATAGTCAACAAGTTAATTTTAGATTTGGGGTACCAATGGAGCTCCACTCAGACCAAGGCCGCAATTTTGAGTAAACAATATTTCAGGAGGTATGTCGGTTGCTGGGAATAAATAAAACCAGGACTTCAGCCCTACATCCTCAGTGGAGATGAACACTTTGCCAAGGTTGTGGCCGAGCATCAACAGGACTGGGATCAACACATCCAGTTGTTCCTGATGGCATATAGGTCTGCCACCCATGACTCCACCGGGCAGACCCCTGGGAGTCTGTGTTCGGACAGGAGTTGAGGCTGCCTGTGACGTCATTTCGGTTGTCTTTGCACAGAGCAGACCATGACCACTGATAATGTGAATCGTCTAGGGGAGCGGATGGTGCTTATTCATGAAGAAGCCCCCAAAAATCTTAATTAGCGACGAACCGATTGAAGACGAGGTATGACCTGAAGGCTAACTCTGGATTTCAGGAGGGAAATTTGTTGCTGTACAACCCGCAAAGGCAAGGAAGCTGCCCTAAGCTTCAAACAGCTTGGGAAGGCCCGTATGAAGTCTTGAAATGGCTAAATGATGTGGTCTACCACATCCAGAGAAAAAAGAGGGAACTAATTAAAGTGACAAATTTGGACTGATTGAGTGAATACGCCGGAAGGGAAGCATTGCCCGTCCCCCTCTGCTCCCCACTCACCACCATCCCACCTTGGACTATTGTCACTGACACTTTTAGTGGCCTGAGAATTCTGTGGACTTACAGAGGATGCCGGCTTGCTTGGAGAACGTGACTTGGGGCCATTCTTGATGTTTCGAGCATCGGGTTGACCCGGGATGACGTGACTTGTCACAGCCACTCTTGTCCGTTCAAGGACGCCAGGGTACGTAAGCAGCGATGCCAGTTTCCACGGTAGAACTGATAGTTCCGCGAGTGGAGGGAAGTGCGACATCGGCATAGAGGGTGAGATATTCCCTCAAGAGTGGCGCGGGACTGTGTGTGGACAAGCGCGAGGTAAAAGAGGCAAATCACTGTCCAGCCTAGCTCCAGTGAGGAGTGCAAGCTGCGGAGCTTGACAGACATTGAGTGACTTGCAAATAAACATTTTTAAGTGCCAGTGATTGGTGATCAGACATTTTTAAGTACAATTATATAGTAGTAATGTAAATATTAGTAATTAATAAAACTTAATTGGGCTATTTCTTACGAACCCATTTCTCACACTTAAGTTGTAACAATACAAAATAAAAAAATTATCAAATCATAATAAATCTTGTTATGTTCAGCCAGCTATTAAACATTACTGCACTTGATTATCTTCCCTTGTATTGAATTTAATATGCAGGTCAGGTCTCAACTGGGCAAGCAAGTTTTTCCGTGCATGCGTGGAAGAAACTTTGGATGTTGCAACTGCAGTTGCACTTCTAGTTAGGTAAAAATAACAAAGCAACTAATGAGCATAAATAAAGTCTGACACTACACTAAGCTGGTGGACCGATTGTTTGGATTGGTGAGATGCTGTTCCCACACACGGAAGTTCGGACTAAGGGCTCTGGAGCTCACAGACCGATACCAGTTCGTCAGACCCTCAGTTCTGACTGATCAGTCAACTGTCCTTGCACACACATGAATGTTTCGACTGTTAAGTTTCAAACTAAACAAAGCAGCTCCACTGATTTGGTGCCGGGGAGAAATGGGTGGAATAAACACGAGTAAACATGTCACACTTTTAGATTGCACAGTGGATGTCCAAGACTCATATTTTTCCTCAACCCATGTAACAGCTCCACACCAGTGACACGCTAAATCTCTCTAAATTACCCAACTTTCAAGAACTTTAGGAAACACCATTACTTGAAACCTGATGCATGTTGTTTATACTTTCTTACCTTGATGAGGCGAACACGCAACCGGCGGCAGTTGGTGTCAAGGTCACTCGAGGTCATGATGCTACCGTGCAGCAAGTGCGCTGCATGGCCAATGAAAACTGGTCGCTTGCGGCTCGCTAGTGACGTGTTGTGCCGGAATTTTGCTATACCTGTATGTACTTGAATTTACCTTGTGGCATCACTTGCATCCACATTTGACTTATATTTTGGTATCGTAATAATTTTTGTTCATACAAAGGAATTATGTGGAAAAAACCAGTTGCAAAACTGAGTTTGGACTGTGGTTGCACATTGATTAGAAAAAACAATTACAATTGTAAAACTTTAATTATTTTCTAAAAAAATTACAACTTCAATTTGTTGAATACTGACATATCTTTACTACCATATTTAATTGCATAATGTCTGCACATTTCTTTTTAAATAATTGAAATGGAATTTTTTAAAATCAGCATAAAGTCCGCACCAAAGCAACCTTGGCCACCCCTGAAAGGCACAGTAACGGGATGTAAATTTACCGACGCTGTCGACAATGCTTTGACCTTGAGTTGTTCATTTCTTCGGAGTGGTCGCTGAGAGGGTTTGTAGCGTGGTGACATACATCAATTCTTACATGTCAGGAAGACAAGGATCTGCTTTGTTTTTATTAAATATTCCTGCTCAGCCTTTCCCACGCTCTGCACTCCTTCCCCCGCTTCAGTCAAGCAGGGCAGGAGGGGACTCGCATGCACAGACGTCTGCCGGTAACTTTTTTTATACACACAGTGGGCAAGGAACAGTGAGGGAGGCTCGCCGCGCCGGCTAAAGCAGACATTAGACATCTGTCCCGTGCCGTTAGTGCCCATCCCAATGAAAGATTAAAAAAATATCTTCACAATTTTGTGTAGGCTGGCTGTGGTTTCTGAACGTAAGAGACACGCGAGTGAGAGAAGAAAAAAAAAAGAGTGGCATCATCCAATTATCTCGACACCTGTCATTTCTCACGTCCGCTGCGGAGGGTCGCAAGTCACCAGCGCTCTGCGAAGTAGTGTGCCGCCGTTAATATTTTTCAACTGGGCCGAGGTAAGGGTGCCAATTACAGTCAAACCTCTATCTATCGTTTTTCAGGGGACCAACAAAAAAATTCAGTAGATGCGGACATTCAATAGATGTGGACTTCACTCTAAGAATTTTTAAAAAATAATATTTCAACCCAAAATTTATTGTCAGAAATATATCAGTTACTTGTCATTAAAGTTAAATCAGTTGAAAAATAAATAAAAATGGAAGTATTTTACTTAATTCAATTTACACTTGCAAAAAAAAAACACACACAATAAATCTACATGGAAATTAAAGACTTTTTCAATATCCTGAAGTCTGAAATATGTTTACTCATGTCATCAAATGTAGAGCTGTACTGAAGAAGCCGATTTTACCAATATTTAGTTGAATCGGCAGTTCTGTCGACTTCCGATACGTTTGTTAATTTTCGGCCGAAATTACTGAAAAACGAGAGATACTGCCATAACCTAAAAATCCACAAGTACCCTTTTCACTTTTCGTAGTAGTACTGCATTCTTTCAGATCGCATTATTTCTTCGCAACATGTGCCAAACGTACGTGTAAAAATTTAACATCCTTTTTTTTCAATAATGTTCTTTAATTTTAATGTCATAAATAAATACATTACCGTCACGGTAAATATACATCTCGGCTGTTACGGTAACTGTAGTGCAAATGTGGTAGCTATCGTGCTTCTGTAGTAATTATGGTATCGACAAAGAATCTTTAGTTCTTTTTATGGTAATTATCTAAGGATAACAATTGGGTTTGTACTGTAGTTATGGTACATCATCCATTTTTCTTCGTAAGTTGTTGTTCATTTGTCTTTTCATATTTACGTGCTCCATTACTTGGCTGCAGATTTAAGGTGATTTTTACTTCTGTATACTATCGTTACTGTTTTTATGACGGTTTCTTTCTAAGAAATGGTTATTTCTGCAAAATCTTTATGGTTAAACGATCATCTATTATAATTTATAGTGACGGGACCACATATTTTGTACGATCAATGCGGACAAAACGGTAATTCGAACATCGGTACAAGCGGACTTTTTTAACCTTAGTTGTATGGCAATTTTTCCGGGACCGTAGAAAGTATACGATAAACACGGACAATCGATACATGCGAGTTCGATAGATAGAGGTTTGACTGTATATGAAGCAGCGATTTTACTAATGCAATCCACGGAACCGTGAGCAAACGTAAAATCAGGGTACTAGTAAACTAATTATGAGAGAACAATTTTTTTACTCTACACAGAACATGTAAAATTTTGAGGAAAACATTTTTTTTCCCGACTGCACCTCATAATGTCCGCACCCCATTTTTTTTGTCAAAAATGTAGCCAAATTACTGCGGGCATTATGCGAGTAAATACGGTATGTTTCATCTGCGAAGAGGCCTTCACATCACTACTGCTCCTGCATGATTTGCTACATATAATTAATTTTAAGAACCTGATTATAAAATTATATGGTTGTCTAATCGCAACAACATACCTAATTCACAAAGTTCTGATTTTTGACACCGTTTAATTTTTAAACAATAATAATAACTGTGGAAACTTCATGTCATCTACAAAGACAATATAGACACAACTCAGAAAAGCACACAAGACCCGGATGTCGCTCACGAGCCACGTCTCTGATCTGCTTCGTAGGCGCACGGCTGAGGAGAACCTGCCGAGTACATGCCTTCAGTTTATTGAATTTTTATTGTAACATACATTTTTTATGTGCGGTTTACGTGTGAATGAACATGTACCCAACTGACAGTAATAATAAATATAAATTTGTTGGCTGTTCACAATACTCGCTAAACAGTTACAGGTAATGAACGTCTCGGCGGTGCGACGCGAGGGCTCAGGTGTAGAAGATGATCTCCGGGATCTGGCCGTCCTCCACGGAGGTGCCGTTGTTGTTGCCCGCCGCGTACGAGAACTGGAACATCACCTTGCCGCCGCTGGGGCTGTCCAAGGTCACCTTGCGGAGCCCCTTGGTGCCGTAGTGGGAGTCGGGTCCCTGCGCAGACGCAGCACGCGGCACACCGTCACATCACGGGAGGCACTCTACTTGAATTTACTAACAAATCTAACATTTTGGATATGTATATCTTTTTAATAATTATTTATTTCATTCATGTTTACTAATATGCTATGTAAATAGAAATAAGAAAGTAATCACTACTAACAAACCACCTTGGATATTTGAATACTGCACGGTTTAAAATGTTTCAGAGTCGGCTTTATTTGAGTAATGTTGAAGATTAAACGGTGAAGTCCCTTGAATGAAGTTGATTAATATTTCTTCTAATGTTTTCACGTATGTACTATTAAGTATATTGAATCTTTAAACTTTAAGAGATCTTGAAAAGCTCTGTAATCTGAAACTCCCTGGTTCAGTTAATTCTGCACCAGCTACTAAGTTAGGGATCCAGGCAAATGTAATATCATGAAGAATGGAAAAAAAAAGCATGAAATTGATTATAGAAAATAAATTTTGTGGGCACATCATTAAAACTAATGCTTTACTTCTTGAAAAAAATATTGTTTTTCTTGATAAGAAGAATAAAATATTCCTTGATAAAATTTTGATCAGAAGACATGACACTAAAATAATATTTTATTTTTTAATAGTAAAGATATTTTCTAACAAAGCTATTAATAATTCTTGGGCAGTCCCATTTAAGTACATTCGCATCATAAATTTTGATATTGTTCTAAAGATATTTACATGTTTACACAATTTCCCGTGCTGCTTGTTAGTGACTAATTATGGTTTTCATAAATTGAAAAGAATAAAATTATCATATATTGTTGCAATTTAAAACCTTGGCCTTTGTTTAAAAGAACAGTTCAACAACCTAGAGTCCCTGTTCCTTCAACCTAGCGCTTGGAGCCTTGTCACCTGTTGTCTAGCGCAAGTATTGCTCCTCCTGGGGTACAGTTCGACCCCAGTACAGTGCAGATGATCCTTCAGTCCACTTCGCAGCAAGCCTCGGGTCATTACGCTGACGTCTTCAATGGGACGTTTATATCCGGGATTTGAACCAGGGCTTTTACACTCCTCCGATCTCAGACTGAACGGAGGCTGGTGTACCATATTGTGGTCCGGTGTGAAGTCTCCCATGATGCAGATAAGGACCCGTATCGGCAGATACCTCGTTTAAATTGTAAACCACGTGCAGTTGAAACAAGACACGGGCAGGAGATGCTCGCCTTGAGAGTGGCGGACGCGGTGTAGCTGGTGTTGGGCAGGCACTCCACCGGCTCCTTGAACATCACGCGGAACGTGAAGTTGGAGCCGTCGCAGCTGAAGCTGGTGTTGTTGGAGCCCATCACCTTGCCCGTGGCCGTGTGGATCACCTGCAGGTTGACTTCGTACTCCGTCGGGCCGTGGATCGAGCCGTACAGCCCGAACCCCACCACGAAGATGCGGTGGTCAACGATGAACCTGTCGAAGACACGACCCATCAATCCTCCGCACTTGGGTCTCAAGTCCGTTGGTGCATGTTCTGTGTTTCATCTTTTAATAGTTACTATAAGTAACACACAGAGAGAAAAAAAAAGTTCCACTCACAACATACTGTACTGATCTCACAAGCCTCCTTCAATCATTTTTTCTCCTTACTTACTTATTATTATTATTACCGTAAAACTGATTTTAAAACAAGTCCCACACAATACAATTTCTCATCTAATATGGTCAAATGTTGTGTTCCCACCATTTTCTCTATAGGTGAGAATTTTTATTTTCTATGTAACAAGTTGTAATTTTTTTTTTTTTTTTTTAACCGAAAAATTATAGTTTACTTAATTATTTAACAAGTAAATGAGTACATTCTCTTCCAGACAAGTTTTCAAATATTACAACTTTAATTTGTTCCGCTGCCGCTGTGTGGCGCAATGAAAATGAAATGTCTGGTTAGGCTCATGCCTGTATGGAGCACACAGTCGTGTATCGATAGCTTGCATGCAGCCTTGAGCCCGGGTGAACTACATTTGATAGGCAGCTCTCTTTTGTGGTCTCAGTGCACTACGCTGCGATAGTTATCAGTACACTCTACGCTAAGATTGTTTTACTTCACACTTGGGTTAGTTTTTATTGTTAATTTATTTAAACTTGATACAAAATATGGGTTTTTGTTTGGTGATATTATAATAGCTATACTTGATGGTGTATGTGGGGGGCAGGAAGATGAAAACATGACAGATGAACGAGGAGGGTATCGTTAACTATTCAAGGGGCTTCAAAAACCATCCGGAGGATAATGCAACATTAACAAATTGTGTAGGGCCAACCAACAATAATACATTTCCTTTCACCACTCTGATTTTCAGATGAGAATAATAAACCAGAAAACCCTTAACTAACACCTAGTGCCACAGAAGGAAAATAATTTAGCAAGACAATGCCAGGATCCTTATGCTGTGTTATTGAAAAATAACCCATTTATGGGCCATCAATGAAAATAAGCAAATTATAAAAACCATTCAAATACAAAAAACATCCTTTTTTATGAGTTTGGACTAGTTTGGAGGTTGGTAAGAATGATAGCAAGTAAAGAAGTAATAATAGCGCAGTTCGTAGGATTAATTCAGGGAAATGATATGACAACAGATGGAATCTTTCGAGCCACAATCGCCAACTGATTCTGGATGGCAATGTCTATGAGAATTTTCCAAGGTTTAAACAAAGTTTTGAGATTCTCGTGCGAGCTACACATTATGTCTCAAAGCAATCTCAAGTTAAAATAGCTATGTTGTAAAATGTTACAGCGACGAGGCAGTGAAAGCGTACAACACTTGATTTATTGCAAGAAGACAAAAAGGGTATTGATAAGTTTTGCAAGCATTTTCTCCTATTGTGACTCAGTAAAGAATATTGAGGTGGAACAATTTAAGTTTCATAGCCGATCTCAAGAAGATGGAGAGTTTTAACTCATTTTGCCCGCTCTAACGAAGCTAACAAAGAGTTGCAGACAGCGTAGAGTAGGACAGAATTGTCCTGGGTACATGTGATAAAAGTCTTCAAGAATGTTTGTTGCGCGAACAGATAATACGGCACATGGTGAATAAAAGGGACCTTGGGTAAACAAACAGAAGCACCGTGTTTTCTCGCATAATCGTCACAGAAGTACCGTGTTTTCTCGCATAATCGTCGCACATTTTATTCTAAAATCAAGTTTGAAAAGTAGGGGTGGGACGATTATGCGGGGAAAATTTTTTTTTGTTAGGTAAAGTTATTCATAAAAACAAAACCCGTTCATGAGAAGTACGTTTATTTTAAAAAAAGGTGGAGTATACAAGAGCACGCCAAACAATCTATATTAATAATTCATTAAACAAAAACCTTTCAACTTTAAATAGAAAAACCAAAACTCTAACGCGAACGCAAGCCACTTGAATCTGACGTGAACTAACGTGTCGTAGTACACACTTGCCACAAAAGAATGCGGGCTATCAAATGTAGTTAACTCGGCACCTGACAGAGAGCGTGCGTTGCATTCAATCGGCGAGATATCGATTTTCGACTACGTGTGCGCACTCTATACGGGAAGCAACATAACCAAACATGAATGATGCACTGGCTATATTTTTATAAGCAGTACGCCGCGGCAACGCAGACAATCGGATAAAGGAAATAACGTTTAAAAACGTCTTTATAAGAAAATTTACACGTCAGACAACTTCGTATTTTTCCGTTAATTAATTAAGTACAGTAGAACCCGTTTATAGTGAACCCGCCTATAATGAATTCCCGTTTATTGTGAATTTCCGTCTCGGTCCTAGCAAAATGATGTGAGGTTATGTATTAATTTATTGGATATAGCGCACAACTTTTGTCAATGTTGATACGTTTTCCCGTGTACCACGAACAAATTTTGCCGACATAATAAACATTTATCTCAAATATTTTCATATAATTACAAGTATTTTCACAAAACGTCTATTCTGGATCACATAACGTTTTTCTCCGCAATATGCTACTCGATTGTCCACTGTTCATATTATAAACAAGTCGTAATCGAGTGGCCTCGGTAGGCTACGTGTAGCCAGAAATGGTGTTCAGTTTGGTGAAAATAAAAAATAGTTTTCCCTGCATAGTTAAAGAATGGGCGAACGCGTGTACATTTAATAAGTTATCAAAATTAAACATAAATTACCGCCACACTAATACGTATGTACATTATAGCAACAAATTCAATATTTTTCGTCTCATTTTTATTGTTCACGTTCCGGACATTTTGATCGAGTAAGGTTCGTAAGACTACCACTAGATAGAACTCTGTGGACTAAATTTTTCCATAGAAAGTAAGAAATTTTCGTTTCAGCTTTAGCAACTGCGATACTAAATGATACGTAGTGATCTTTGATGCGCCAGACTCGTTATTTTTCATTTATTTACTTTTGACGGTAAAAAGAATTTCGTCTTATTAAGCTGCAAATGTGCTTCAATAAGAAATACGTACATAAAAAAGGGTGAAATACGTGTTAAAAAACGTAAGGCATTATCTGTGCGAGATAAACTGGACGTTATTAAAAAGGTAGACTCCAACCCCACTATCCCGCACGTGTTAATATCAAAGGAACTGGGAATTGCAACATCCACATTAAATACAATATTAAACAAGCTGAACAATCTTCTTTCTCAAGCTGCGAATACGTCACAGAGTATTAAACGCCTAAAAAAAGGAAAATACGCCGATGTCGAAGAACCATTAATAGAAAGTTTGTACATGTATAGTGTATTAAAAATAATATCTGCATTTGCTCATAAAACTGTTGCTTTGAGTATTTTCATTCGTTCTTTTCTTGGCTTAGGCCTATGTGTAGTTAAGATTATGCTTTTGAGTATGTATTGCCAATATAAAAGTTTTCCCAGATATAAAGTTTCCCCTCTATAGTGAACATATAAACTACTCCCTTCAGATTCATTATAACAGGGTTCTACTGTAACTGGTAATGACCGAATAAATATTAGATTTCTACTTTAAAATACATTGTTTTATATGGAAAAGATACCTACACAAAGCGCTCGGCATCTACTAACGGGACCAAAAACATCATGCGAGTTTACGCGAGAAGTTTTATTATCTCAATTTTGACGGCCTCAAATATGGATGCGACGATTACGCGCATGCGACGATTATGCTATAAAAGAGGGTAGTTCCAAGAGGAGTGGAGAGAAGCAAGCGATGATAGCGAGAGAACATCTTCCAGTGCAGGAGTTGTCAAAGAATGCATAAGAGAAGGGAATGTAAAGCCTTTGGGGAAGTGACCTAAATTGAATCACTTAGCAGAAGCGTATAGGCAAAATGTGTTGCAGGTTAGGTTACCAAACAATGACCTGGATGAGTACAGTATATACTCGCGCATGGGCCGTACTTTTTATGTCGATTTTTAGTTTTAAAAAATGCAGTGCGATCCTTATGCCAGTTTTTAACTTTGGGTTAAATAATAATAATGTGGTTGAATATTGCGCAAGTAATTAACCTATGTTGGTTTTTAATAAATACAACTCCACGACTATAGTCTTTGGCCTTAGTTAACATAAGAAAATAATACCATTTTTCCATTTTACAATGTACACATTTAGCGAACTATGGACAGCTAATAAGTTTTACTGTACTTTCACAATTTGTTAGTCAAATAAATATGACTAGCTGCAAGGTGTGTGAACAACCACGCGGCCTCACCTGATGCGGTCGCTGGTGCCGCTGTAGCCCCAGCGACTCTCGATCTGCAGGAAGCGGTTCACGGTCTGCTCCTTGCCCGTCATGCAGCAGCGAGGCACCTCCAGGAAGCCGACCGCCGGCTTGGGGTTCACCGTGAAGTACAAGAAGAGCGAGACCACCTCGCGGTCCGTGAGCAGGCCCGACTGGGCCGCCCCGCCCGCGAACTCCTCCACCGACATGAGCGGGAAGCGCACCAGGGACAGGGCTCGCCCCAGCACGGAGCGCTGGTTCTCGGGAGCCGCCGGCAGCTGCTGGCGGCCGCACTCCGCCTCCGACCACCTGCCACCATCATTCTGACCCATTCAGCAATATGACATACACATTTCAAATGAATTTTCACTTCAATCTGGCACTTACAGCAAACCCAACTGCCCATCGTTCAACCCAATTTATTAGGACCCCTTTTTGAGGAACTGTGAAAAACAAAAGTTGAAATGAAATTGGCCAAAATTTCACTTCAAGCGAGTTGCGCTGCGTGTCTCTAGACGAGTGCTGTACTGCACATGACACAGTGGACACCCCTTCCCCCTATCACAGATATGGCTCCGTGGCATCGGCAAGTCTGTGCGTCTGCCGGCCACCAACCACTGTGATGTCGCTTGCTCGCGCTGTGCTCCTGTTGTTACTAGTCATGAACAATCCACTATCACAATAAACACAAAAAATAACACGGTTTGTAATGCTTTGAATTAAAAGACTTTTGTTTTTATTTTTCCCAGCTTTTACACATATTCCTACACAAAGCGGTTCTCATTTTACATACATTAAATTTCACAACTTTCTCGTCAAATGTACCTTGAAAACGGTGCACTGCAAAGAAAGGGTGGGGCAAACGGTTCAAAATATTTACTGCGACCTCCGCACCAACACAACGCTCTTCCCGGGAACCAAAAGGAGGAAGCAACAACTGGGTTTTACTGTGTGTTTGATTACTTTTCTTTTGATTTGCAAGTCATGTCTAGTGTTATAGATAAATGAAGCAAGTAAGCTATTGCTATGTGAAAATGGTGGTAGATAAATCATCTAAATATTGTTGTGAACATCATTTCAACTAACGTGTTAACATTTTTTCTAGTGGTGCACCGATGCGGATACCGATGAATCGTAATCGGCGATTATCTTAACGATTACTTTGCCGATTATTTACGTCCCGGCGTAATTAAGTAGGTTTTTACCGTGTAATATTTTGTTACACAATTTTTAGGATGAAATACGGTAATATTTGTATATATTACAAAATTCATCTAACTCCGTCATATCATAATTACAGATATTTCGTTAAGTTAAATAAATCTCATTGCCTCGAACAATAAAAGACATTTTTCCTACACGTTTATTTACGTTTAGTCTTTTGTTTAGTGGCCTTGTACATTACCTATAGCCAGAGACGTAAAATATATGGCACACAATCAAAATACCACAAACAGTTGCAGTGGATTCTATGACAATCGATCTTTTCGAGTCGTAGTAGCGGTTCAAAATCGTGGTCCCGATACCTTCTAGTTTTTATCACTGGGTTTTACAAACTCGTTATGGGCGTCTTTGGTAACATTATCCGTTTGTTATTTTTATGACGTGAAAAGTGAAAAAGTGTTTTATAATTTTATATATTCAGTCAACATAAATAAAATCACATGTGCTAGTATTGGTTTTTAGTCATTTTTATATAATTATAGTGAGATGGCGAGTAGGGAGAAAAAAAAGTGAAGTTTGGAAACATTTTTCTATAAACTCACGTGAACAAAATAAAGCAGCATTTTTACATTTTTAAACGGTAATTTCTCGATGTAACCTTATGTGATAGTCGATAATAATGCTAGTTTTCCGCAACAAAAACTTACCCACTGTAAATTACAATTATTAGACTGTAGTTCAAGTTGTTTACAATAACAAATATAAATAGAAGTTAATTTAATTTACACTTTGCAATGACTTAATAGTAGGGATGGGGCGACCGAATCCAATATCCGCCGAATCCTAGGGATTCGAAGGTTCAGCGGGTCTGATATAGGATTCGTCAAAGGATTCGGTTTTTACTATTTACGGTAAAAAAATACAGTAAAACTCGCTTACGAGGTCCCGCATGGTAGGTTTTTCCGTATAAAGCGTTTAAATTGCCCGAGGTCTCGTCATTTACGCCATTAAATGTGTGATATAATGTCCGTTAAAATTTTTTCTGAAACTTCTTGTCTCAAATAATTAGAGCTGTAGCAAACCGTATGTATTCGTTACTGAGTAACGGGTGCGCCATCTAGTAACGAGTAACGAAACGTTACACACGAATGCATTTCGTTACTCGCATCTTTCGTATGTTTCACGCATGCGCGCGCGTATTCGTTACAAAGAACGATGTTTGTTTATAAATAAAAGTATGATTTGGAAATTCGTCGTCCAAGTTTTTTACTGTTTATTAAAGGTATTGTGTGTGTGTAGACAAAGTTTTAGATTCGAACAGAAACAACGTAAGAAAGTAATTTTTACAAATTATAAATATGTATGTTTTTGTTTTTTATATTCGCGTATTTTCACGTTTTATGTTCTTATCTTAAAAGATATATTATAATAAAGCCGCTCTAATGAGAGTTAATTGTTTCTTGGTTAACAAAAGCTGTTAATTAACAAATATTTTTAATTGTTTATATTCGATTTATTTTTATTTACGCGACGTCATACTGTACGCGTACGAAATACGACTCGATTCGATGCTGTTACATAACATAGCATGTGCCATGTCATGCGGTATCAGAAGTAACGAGTAACGATACGAAAGTAACGAGTACTAATTGTTATAGTAACGAATACATACGGGTACACATTTTTTCGTTACTTTTACACCTCTACAAATAATGGCACACGTAAATATGAAGAAAAGACAAATGAACAACAACATACGAAGAAATATGGATGATGTACCATAACTACAGTACAAACCCAATAGTTATTTTAAGATAATTACCATAAAAAGAACTAAAGATTCTTTGTAGAATACCATAATTACTACAGAAGCATGATAGCTACCATATTTGCACTATAGTTACCGTAACAACTGAGATGTATATTTACCGTGATAGTAATGTATTATTTATTTATGACATATTAAATTAAAGAACATTGTTAAAAAAAAAAAAGGATGTTAAACTTTGATATGTACGGTTGGCACATGTTGCTAAGAAATAATGCGATCTGAAAGAATGCAGTACTACTACGAAAAGTGAAAATGGTACTCGTGGATTTTTAGGTTATGATGGCAGTGTCTTTCGTTTTTCAGTAATATCGGCCGAAAATTAACGAGCGTACTGTATCGGAAGTCGGCAGAAATGCCGATTCAACTAAATATTGGCAAAATCGGCTTCTTCAATACAGCTCTACATTTAATGACATGAGTAAACATATTTCAGACTTCAGGATATTGAAAAAGACTTTAATTTCCATGTAGGTTTATTGTGTGTATGTTTTTTTTTGCAAGTGTTAATTGAATGAAGTAAAATGTTTTTATTTTTATTACTTTCAATTGATTAAACTTTAATGACCAGTTACAGATATTTATGACACTAATTTTGAGGTTAAGCAATTTTACTAACGCATTCCAGCCAAGCAGGCTGCCAGCGAGAGACGCTTCTCTTTTGGTGGAAACACTATCTCCAATCGTAGAGCTAATTTAACTCCTGAACGTGCAGAACAAATTATTGTTCTGAATGATAGATTAAAGAACAGAATTTAATACTCTGTGACAATCTTTCTCAGAATTATTGTGCTGAAAAGTGGAAATGTTGAAACAATGTGAATGTACTTTTCAAACAACATGATTTTTGGTGCAAGTTTGTTGAAGCTCAGTAAGGACTCCAGAAAAATTGACAAGGGTGAAATTTTTCCAAAGATATGTTACATTTACACAAACATATACTTGGTTATGTTGGATGATATCAGTTACTAATGAACCAATGGAAACAGGTAAGATTCAATGAAAAAAAATGTTTTTTTTTTCTAGCAGTGCAAAATGTAAACACACTCTGTAAATAGTTACCCAAAATTAAGAAGCCCACTTCATTTTAATACTTTATTCAAACATGATATTAAGTTTAAGATAAAAATAATTTCCCAAAAGTGTAACTGTACCACAAAAGCTCGAGCTCGGCTCGAAGTAAAATTCTTAGGCTCGCAGACCTCTAGCTTATTTATAGAAAAAATCCTAACCGCTAATCTGTACAAAAACTGAAATTTCTCAAGAAAAAATTGTTGTCTTTATATACACTTATACCAGAAATGTACCAAACTACTTGTGATAAAGTCAAGGGACTTTTAGTGCAAGCAGAATACATCTCACTTACATTAGATATGTGGACATCATCTATTAAAAGATTCGGGTTTGGGTTCGAGATTCGGCAATTCTAGTCGAGGATTCGAGTTAGGATTCGGATTCGAGGAAATCAGGATTCGCCCCATCCCTACTTAATAGTGTATTTTATATATTTTTATACTGTTATGATAACTGTATTCTCGATTTTACCTAATCTTGTTATTAAATTCACATGGGAATAAAAAATTTTGTGTGCATTATTACACTTAAAAAAATGTCATTATAATCGGTAACTGAATCGGTATCTGCCGATTATTTCTCTCATAATCGGTAATCGAATCGGTAATCGGTAAAGTCATATCGGTGCACCACTAATTATTTCCATAGCTTAACAGTTCCCATGTTTTTGTTGATGTTGTCTATGGTCTTAAACTTTTTTTTTCCTGACACAAGTAAATGCTACCAAACAACAAATAATTGTGTCTTACACGTTCAACACGTTAAATGGAACGATCCGAGCCAAAGAGTATTAAACATCAAAATATAAATTTCAGTTTAAACTAGTTTTCTTCATACTAAGCTATTTGCCTGTAATGGAATCATTTTCTATCAATTTCAACATTGTTCCTTTTTAATATATGAATAATTCATATACTTAAACAGAATAACTATGCTTCATAATTATTTAAGCTGTAGCTACAAAATGAAATATAAATTCTACAAGCAGGATGTATTTTTTTCTTCAATGATCTAGTGATGATATACATGAGATTACTATGGCATACAAAATTATTATTTTTGATACAACACAAACAAATTTAGTGGCCACCAAAAAAAAGTAAGGAATAAAGACTTCCAGCACTCTTCGCGAGACCTGGTGAAGGCCGAACTGAGCGAGTGCTGGCGCACCTGCACACGGCCTGGAAGAGCTTGGCCTCGCGGACACGCAGCGTGTCGCGCTCCAGCACGGCACTCAGCGTGTCCAGGTCGATGTCCGTGAAGCCGTCCGCGCCCAGCGCCTCGGCCGTGTTCTTGTCGATGGTCTCGAGGCACAGCGCGGCCAGCTGTGGCTCGTCGAACAGGCGGGCCTGGGTCAGCAGCATGAAGGCGTTGTCGCTGCCCAGGTTCGACTTGAGGAAGTCCACGCAGTGCTTCTCCAGCGCGGGCACGGCGTACTTCTTGGCCGTGTACAGCGTCGTCATCACCGTCTCCGGGCCTATCTGCACCTCGTCCGAGTACAGGAACCTGCGGCACGCACACCACAGACGCATCGCGAGACGGTGCCGGGCGGCGAGAGAGGGAACACGCGGTCTCACGCTGATGTCCAGGCTCGATTCCTGGTGGGACCCAACAAACACCCATTCATACATCACCAACGAAAGTACCACACTTCATGTCAAAACAATACATGGAACGACGTACGTACACCTGGAGGGAACGAGAACCGACGCAAACTCCAGCTTGCCCTTTGTGGAAGGAAGTGGTCTGAAGTCTAGCATACACTGACCCACAGATGCACAAGCTTGACATCAAACTTACATTTTAGATTCCATTATTTAAAAACTGAACAAAAACCAAAGATTGCTGGGATCGGGTGAGCACAAAATTTTTTTTACAAAAATGCTCACACTTTCTTATAATTTCCCAAACTACGTCTGCATTAAAACACTTCATATTTTTTTTTCTTATACAGCTTTTCCAAAAACTTAATTGTTCACAATTATATTATATGTACAACTTCGGGCTGAAACACGTTGAACTACCCTATGTCCTGTTCTGCATCACAGATATATTCCGACCTTGCGGCCGGCATTACTCAACGTTCCCCTCCCTTTATGCGCCCTTGAAGGGTAGTGTGGGAGTATCTTCCAGTTCTCTTGGTTAAACATTCCAGAGCTTTTTAATACACTGAACTGTGAGGGATCGCTCCCTGTTGTTGATCGGTAGGGTATTAGAGCTTCGGCAATGACCAGAGGCTGGGGCCACCAACCCAGCATAGTCGCCGCCTCAGCCCCTCTGACCAGACAGTTGGCTGTGTCCTGAGCCCTGAGACTTTATCAGCACTGCTGGTGCCTTGTTCTGATACACAGTTGCCCAGGAGCAGCTGTTGCCTGCGAGCCAGTCCTCGGGAGAGGAGCCGGCGCCGACTAGCGACACGGCAGCGCACCTGAGCAGTGCGAGGAACGCCGCCGGCTCCCTCTCACTGGCCGACTAGCGACACGGCAGCGCACCTGAACAGCGCGAGGAACGCCGCCGGCTCCCTCTCACTGGCCGACTAGCGACACGGCAGCGCACCTGAGCAGCGCGAGGAACGCCGCCGGCTCCCTCTCACTGGCCGACTAGCGACACGGCAGCGCACCTGAGCAGCGCGAGGAACGCGGCTGGCTCCACGTCGGGCAGCTCAATCTCGTCCGCGCGCGTGGCCAGCGTGCCGTTGAACATGGCGTCGAACACCGCGCTGCCCACCGACAGCACGAACTTGTGCGCGGGGATGCGCTGCTGTTGCACGTCGCGACCCACCGCAAAGTGCACGTCGCACAGGATCTCGTTGTTGAACAGGAACGCAAACCTCTCCTTCACCGTCGTCTTGGTCGCCTGCAACATCACCATCAACGATGATTAATACCGCCCACACTGCAGCAATGACAGACAAAACACAACAGGCAAAGGGCTATTTGTTCTTCTGATGTAACTATTTCGAGGAATCCAGGGCAGCAGTGCACAGGCAGAGCAGCAGCTACAGCTCGAGAGCAGTCCTGCCGATCTTTAAGATGCTGTTTACTACATCGCTTAAGCTACAGGAAGCACTGCATTTAGCCACAAGAAATACTTGGTTCAGAATGCAAATGCTAATCTAAAGATATACTATATTCAACCACTGAGCTACTGTAAATTTTTCTGTTATTTAACTTGAACACAATTACAAATAACGAGAGATGAAGTGAAGAGCAGGGAACTGCAGTTGGCAGTAATTATACAGACGCTACACCTCTTGTGAGAATACCCTTTGAACCTCACAGTGACTGTAGTGTTTTAAATTTTGTGAAAATTTGACAGAAGAAGATACTTGCATATAAGTATACATATTTTCTTGAATACTTAGTTTCCTGTGAATCTATTCCAAATCAGCAAATGGCCGTCAATGGCACCAACACAAACACTCAAGAACGCACCAATCACGAAGTCAGGAGCCATGAGCTCCAGTGCTCATGCTGACACCAGAACCGACACAGCTCAGTGGCTGTTATCTGGCCATGCCACTGACCCCTGACCCCCTTCAGATCACCAGCACAACTCAGGAGCAATTTGCAAACGTCCACTATTTGAAAACGCAGTGCCTCGTTGAACATCACACTAAACCTCATGTCTAGCCAAAAATTTCAATTACGTGAAAAATGCTTCAATAACTTTGGAGTACGTACATGGTTTGACACTGAATTATTTATATATATTTTTTTTATTCAATACTGTGCTTCAATGAATCCCTGTACCAAACTATAGTACTTGAACTTTGTACGAATGATAACTTCATAAAAGACATAGAACATTCCAGCCACTGAACATTGACAATATTGCAGCCAAACACACGAATGTGACAAAAATGTTTTCTTTTTTTCTTTCAACTTCTAGACACTTCAGTAGACTTGACAACACCTACTGGATCAAAAAAAAATGAATAGTGTCTCTTTTAAAGAAACACAAAGTACCTCCCGGGAACCAAACGTGTGCTTGCCTGCCAGTTGTAGACGGGGCCCGAGCTGGGGGGCGGGGGCGAGGGGGCGGGGGCCGCGCCGTGCAGGTGGCTCTGGTTGCTGGGCGCGTTGCACGGCTGCATGTTCTGAGGGGTGTCCCTCGCTCCCGCGCTGCTGCCCTCGTCCGTGTGCAGTCGCGACAGCGCGGAGCTCAGGCTGAATGTCGCATCGCTGTTGGCGCTGAACGACATCGCGCGCTCCTGCACACGCCCACACGCTCCCTGCGCTTGCACATTACGTTTGGACTTGTTTATGACTGCACAACTCTCTGGTATATCTGCTGGCACCCTTCGACAGTAACTGGCGCTGCAACAGACGAGGATAGAAGCGTGCATGGCAACAACGTTGAAACACAACGCCCACAAAGAGACGTGCCCCTCAAACATCCCGACTGGCATAACCCTGACAGCCGCGAGTGAGAACCATCCAGATGTTAGTTTCAGTCCAGTGTATTGTCTTTTGTTAGGAGGAAAAAGTTGAATAATTTAAAGGGTGATATGCTGTGCTACATGCCGTGTCGGTGCGGGTTGTGCCATGATGCAAGCGACCGCATGCACAGGCGAGGATGACGGCGGGTGACTGATGCTGCACTGGACTGCTCCGGAACGACGGGCAGTTCAGGCAATGTGGCAGGACTCGCTCTGGCGAAGGAGGCCCGAGGTTACAAGTTTGCACCAAGATGTCAGCGTTAAGTTTGTTGGGCTCGCCCATGCAGGAGAGGTGTCCGAGGCTTTGAGTGTGTAGTCAACTGGAAGTTATTTCAGATTAACTACGAGTAGGGGCTGTCTGGTCAACCAAGATGTGGTCACAGTCAACTATAAACGAGTTATAATCCCCTCCCAGAGGCTAGGTCCTGTGAGGAGGAAGAACTAATAATTTGAGTTGGCCATTAAGTTTACACAGCGGCTAATTCTCTAATTAAGTATGTAGATGTTGAAAGTAGCTGTTTGCCCACTCAGCGGAGGAGCCTGAAGGAGCTAGCAGGCCTGACAACCATGTGTGTGTGGGAGGGGGGAGGAGAGAGAGAGAGAGAGAGAGAGACAGAGAGAGACAGAGAGACACAGAGACAGAGAGACACAGAGAGAGACACAGAGAGAGAGAGACAGGGAGAGAGAGAGAGAGAGAGAGAGAGAGAGAGAGACAGGTACCGGTGGGTGTTGGCTGGATGAGAGGCCACGTGGTTACAGCAGAGCTGGCTATGATAAGGTGCACCAATAACATTCCCAAGCATTAATCTTCATGTCACTTACTCCTACTGTTCGCAACCGACGTATTGGAAGAAAGCTGACACTTGGTGTTCCATCTCAAATATACATTGGCACTGGACGGAGTGAAATAATTGGGAGTAGGTAACTTTACGTCAGACGTGTGGCAAATACCAACCTCAACCAGGGGCTAGAAAATTTCACAGTTTCCTTGCTCTTCAGGATGGACTGCACAGTCCTCTGTACTCGGGCAAATAACGCCAGTTTATTGGCTGGCGACTTGTGTCGTCTCAGCTGGTTTGCCTCTGAGATACGTACAAATATGTTATGGAGGAGGGGTAAGTGACATTAAAATTACGAAAGTGGTTAGATTTAACTGAACAAAATTTTACGAGGAGGATTTATAAGGCAGTTTACTGCTGGAAGAGGCAGGCAATAAAGGAGGCAGGGTATAAATAAAAGTGGGAGTCTTTCAGTTCTCGCCAATGATATGTAATAATCTAACCTGGTAACAAGCAAATGCATGTGGTCTCATTTTGCAAATCAACTTATAATACAAAACTGGGACATGAAATTTAACATAGAATTCTTTAAAATAATGCCTAGCTTGATAAATATTTCAAATTGTGTTTTCAACTACATTTCTTGACGCTATTCACACGTAATTTTCACAACCGCTGCTAAAATTCACTGCCGAGCCCATATGTTGAAAATAGAATAATTTATTTTGCAGAGTGAAAGGTTAACATATATAATGAAACGGGCCAAACAGACTTGAAATTATACTAAACACCAGCTTTGGCTATGATTTTTGACAAGAATTTTTATTAAAATAATGCCCATTTTGTTAAAATTCATTAAACAGTTAATAACATTAAAGTATCTCTTTGGCTTTGTGAACTTTGGTTTGCACCATCTGCCACAGATGGCAGCAACTTTCGTTCCATTCACGAAATCAATCCTACCAAATGCAGTCCACAGAGAATTCAGATGTTCATATACACACAACCCGGGATTGGAGCAGGTACAGCTGGTGGCACAGAAGGGGAAGCAGGGCTGGGACTGGTTGGTAGCACACTGAAGGGAACAGTGTACTGCACACTGGCCAGGCCCATGATGGAGGCACAGTGCAGGGTAATAGTGATGATCAAGGAGCTGGTGTGGGAAACACTACAGAGGAGGAAGCAGGTAGAGGCTGTTGGTAATCAATGGGTGAAGCTGGGATATAGGTTGCACAGAAGGAGGAAAGACCGCGAGTGGAAGGCACAGAGACTGGAGGCAAACAGAAAAAGGAGGGCAAGGCCAGAGTGGAATGGGCCTGAAGGTATTGGAAACGCAACGTGTGAAGGACCTTAGGAGAAAGCTAAAATAAATGAGAAAATAAAGTAGAAGGGGGGTCTTCTTGCCACAGGGTATAAGCCCCTATTGCAGTTGTATATTTTAATTTTTTTTTTAAATATAAAAAAACCTGCCACTCAACAAGGGACCACAATGGATCTCAACAGGTTTGTGTAACACAGAGTTGATACCAGGGCTGATTGGTTCTCAGTGTGACCACCCCACTACCTTCAAACATTAGTCTGCCTCCGTTCCATAGCATTTATACCCCTGCAATCTCTTAGACATTTGTTAATCTACCAGCACACATTTACACGCTCACAGAATTAGTCTAGAACTCATTTTGTCCATTTAAAAATAATACCCTTTAGAAATGATAATTTCCTTAAGATACGAGGGTTATTTTTTTTCAACCTCCGATCGGCTGTAATAAAAAAACGGGAATGAATTGGGAAATTATTTTAATGTCAAAAGAAACGTACATCTTTACACAATTTTTTCACATAATCACCGTGCAGATTGAGGGATTTGTTGTACCGATGCACCAGCTTTCCAATACCCTCTGCATAAAATGATGCCTCCTGCCTATCTCCGCCGGTTGATTTGAAAAGAGGAAGTGAAAGAGCATAGAATAAAAGTATTTTCGGAATTTTAGCATTTTTTTTCCGCATATACCGCGACTCTACATATTTACCAACAATTTTACTAAAGCATTCCAGCCACACAGGTTGCCAGCGAGAGATGCTTCTCATCTGCTGTAAACACCATCTCCAATCGTAGAGCTAATTTAACTCCTGAACGTGCAGAACAAATTATTTTTCTGCATGATAGATTGAAGAACAGAATTTAATACTCTATGACAATCTCTCTCAGAATTTTTGTGCCGAAAAGTGGAAATGTTGAAACAATGTGAATGTACTTTTCAAACAACATGATTTTTGGTGTTCAGTTAGTTGAAGCTCAGTAAGGACTCCAGAAAAATTGACAAGGATGAAATTATTCCAAAGTTATGTTACATTTACACAAACATATACGTACTTGTAAACTGTGGTTATGTTAGTTGGATGATATCAGTTACTAATGAACCAATGGAAACAGGTTAGATTCAATGGAAAACATGTTTTTTTTCCTAGCAGTGCAAATTATAAAAGCACTCTGTAAATAGTTACCCAAAATTAATAAGCCCACTTCATTTTAATACTTTATTCAAACATTATACCTACTAAGTTTATGGTAAAAATAATTTCCCAAAAGTGTAACTGTATCACAAAAGCTCAAGCTTCGAGAACTTTTAAGTAGGCTCGCTCGAGCTTGGCTCAAAGTAAAATTCTTAGGCTCGCAGACCTCTAATGTAGGTCTATCTATTTAGTAGGCTAACAATGATAATGGTTTCTTTTTTTATTTCCATATTTTTCTCAAAAGTTCTCACATTTTATTACTCCATCACAGTAAATTTATGTGCAATAAACTGAAAAAAAAAAAAACTCGAACTCGACTCGATACTCGCGAGTATTTTAGCAAACTCGCTCGAGCTCGACTCGAAGTGAAAATCTTCTGCTCGCAGAAGCCTAATAAGCATTCAGCACAATCAAAGTGGGGATCGTTGCAGCACCTGAAAATATAACTGTGGTCGCGATTCAGATGTGGCAGGAAACTTAATACCATCTAGACATCCCCAGGGCTAAAAATGGCACTAATATGGAAGTTTACTCAGTTAAGTCTCAAATTTAATCTTTTCTGTGCATTTTAAGATGCCACACGTGTTTATCCATTACGTATACTTCTTTTATAATAACTGGCAACCATTATCGATGACTCTGTATGTAGAACATGCTGACGAGTAGATGATGCTGGCAAGCCGGGGGATGAGGCCCGTGCGAAGGTCTCCGGGTATGAGGAGGACACTGAAGGAACGCGCAGAGCGGTGAAGGGCAGGAAGCACATAGCAGGCTGTGAACGGGGACCCGAGAGCCTTGAAGGGGTACCATGTTCTTCCACTCTTTCACACAAGCTCGGGGCAGATGGTGGAGATGGTGGAGATGTATATAGCAGAATGTTGAAGATGGAGAAATTTTGCAGAGGTGTCATGCACTTTTTCTGTTGAACAAAAACTAAAAAACTAAAAAAATGAAAAATAATGAAATAAATGAATAATAAAAAAAGACAAAAAATGCAAAATTAAGCAAAAAATTGCTGTTGTCAACAAGGATATAAACACCACAAAATTTTATTATTCATTTATTTCTTTATTTTTAATTTTTTAGTTTTTCTTCAACAGAAAAAGTTCTTGGCAATGGCGTATGTCCAAAAACTTACATCAAGTCATGCACTCCCATTGCACAAATCTTTCAAAGATAACATGTCATGCACTGTTCCAAGGACTGAGCCCCTTGTGAAACGAAGTGGGTTCAAACCCCTGAATGTGAACCCTGTTTGCAAGCCAATGGATGGTCATGGCTTAACATTATGCCTTAGTCATCTAGTTTACAAGTGTATTTAAGCCTAAAGACGATTTAAGAATTGAAGCCTAATGAATTTTTATCCCACTCCAGAACAATATTTTCAGCAGGCTCTTTAGTAACCAAGTGAAACTTGTGCAATTAGTAACTGACAGACTGAATGCCTCCAAGAGAAGCAGAGGACTTTCATGGCATTAGTATTTCTTCAAAATAATATTACTCTCAATTAATTTTAATTTTTAAGTATTAGTTTTTTATATTTCATGTCATAATATGAATAGATTATTTTCTGAGCCTATGTATGTATTGTTTCTCTATAACCTGTGGCACATGTGAAATAAATGTAATTGAGTCATTCTGTAGGGCATGAAAACACCAACCCATGCCATTCCAGTAATGCCATGATACCATTTCACAAGTCTTCTACATCTTCGGCTGAAGGAAGACACCATCTGCCCCCACGGACTTCTACTTTGCTATTCGCTGATATTGTAACTCTGAAACTAATAAATCCAGAACATTCTTCTCACATCCAGATGCCTGACTTATGGGTTCACTGTTTCAGTAAATCATTATTTATCCATCAACTTCATTTTATTCACGAACTATGATCAGACTTTGTCTGGCCATGCTTAAACCGTATGTGCGCTGTAGTAACGTTGACATTTTAGAGTAAGTGAAACATGTAACTATGAGAACTGTACTGGGCAGAATTACGTGGACGCATCTGAATGAGTCTATAAGTGATCAAGTTTTGTCGCGTGCCCCACACTAAGAGCACGCCAGGTCCATGTGTACGAGACGGCAAGGTGGAAATCATGACAGACGTTACGCCTTGAGCAGCCTTACCAGTGTTCAAATGCATTCATACAGTGGAGCCCATTCATACCGCAGACGCTACTCCCTTGCATCAACACTAACGAGAACACATACTTCTCGACGATTTCAAAAACTGTATTTATACTTTCATAAATACATTAGTTACGAAGAAAAAACAACACGTATCATCATCGCTGTAGCATCTTTTATGAAACAGAATCTCTTCAATTTAACGGCGCTTAAAAGTTGTAAACTTATGAATTGCAATGCGAAAGAATTAAATTCATTTTAGTATAAAAACTTATGTACCTAAACATAAACACACACAAACACGACAATAAAGGTACCCATGGTTCTGATGTACTTACAAATAAAATACTTAAACTAATACATATTCAATTAATTCAGACTATTTAATAAAACTGAAAAATCTTAACTTCAAAAATACACCTCGGTCAATTTCCATATGTATAAGCGAAAATTAACATAAAACATATAGTAGGCAACCATGATAGATTCTCAGAAAATAACTCTATACGAAAACATTTATCCAAAACAAAAATTTTCACAAAAACCAAATGAACGTATTGCACCCAATTAAAAAAATTATAATAAAAAAGATAAACATGTAAACAAAATGATACGTTAAAACACAGATTAATAACAAAAATCAAAATCCAGTACAATATTTGGCTTATATTTTTACAATTACATAAAGTTGGATTCATTTCAAACCAAAAATGACATTACACTAAATTACAAAATAGAGCATTTAAAAATACGAAATTAATTTATTATTAAAGATTAACTAATGTAAAAAGGGTAGCAATAAAAACATTTAAAGAACACTACAATCAAAGGAATTAATGTGAACGCATTGACGTCATCCCGACCATGGCCTCTAAGCCTGTGTTCCGCACCGCTAGTACCAGATCCCGTTTTCGGAGCGCACCCTTAGCCCAGCGGGAATGAGTCAGGTGAGTGCCTCGGGCGTGACCCCACTAGACTCAAATAAACTTCAGGGCACGAAACCCCGGGGGCTCAACCACATAAAACAATTAAGGAACAAGACATTAGGACACAATATTAATTCACAGGCGTTAAACGAGTGTGTCGTAGCTACTCCATGCGAGCACCGCACGCACAGAGTAGACAACGAACCTCATTACCAGTCACCGCGGCCACTGGCCTTAATTAAAGTGCCCGTGACAATGATCGAGTCAGATTAGGAGAAATCCCACTAAAACAGTTCACAGTGAGACAATATGTTAATAAATTTACAGTCGCCAACTTGATGCGACAAATCAAATAATTAAATTTTCTAAAACAGTTGTTAAGCCTTAAACACACACAATTACCAGGTGCTATCTTTTAATTGAGCACCCGGAACTGGTTTTTAGCTTATAATAGAGCAAATTAAGTTTATATAAGTTTTTGGCACCGACTCACAAAGGGGGTGAAAGTTTCCCTCCCTTGTTCGGCAGTCTCCAACCAATCCGCGCCGTAATTACGTGTGTCCATGAGCAGCCTTCAATTTTGTTACACTGATCGTTCACTCTGCACTTGATTTAATAACCAAACTTTTTTAATTCATTGCTGCCCACGTAGACTCGGCGTGTATTTCGCAGACCCGGGCTTATCTCGACCGTTTCCTTAGTGATTCCGCACCGCGTCGCGGATCACGCAATTTACGGCACTCGCCGACTCCAGCCAACTCGTTTTCGTTAAGATCGCCGCGCATACACCTGCCGGGTACAATCTCACGTAAGTGTAGAATCGCATTTAGGACCACACTTATTGAACCCTCCTAAGACAATTAACTTTCGGCGCTGGCCGTCTCCAGCGAACTAGTAATCACGTCCCTTGTGAGACTGCCATGGCAAATTCACAGTGTTATGTTAGTGTCGTGTTTTGTTTTGTAATCAGCGTGTGTTAGTGTAATTGTACAACAGCTCATATGCCGCATAGTGCATTATCCTAGCTTTTGTAGCGGTTCTGTCACCGCGTAGTGTATGTGTAGGGAATACAGCATAGCCACGCGTACCACAGGAGTACGTGGATTAAAGCCAATTTAATATAAACTGTGTTGTCTACGATTATTCCGCACCATTCCGGCCTCCACACGGCCGAGCGGCCTCACAGCCAAGTAGGGAGTTTCAGGGTAGATTTCCAGCCGCGTACCTGGCGGGGCACATGGGGTCAACGTACCCGTGACCCATCACCAACGGCCTAGTGTCCCACTAGCCTGGCCCCCCCCCCCCCCCTTCCAGACAACAGCAGCACCGCTACGCCTGTAGCACCCGTTAGGTACTTCCCAGGCTTTCTCCAGAGGCCGAGTGACGGTAATGTTTTGTTTATTGGCACCAAGTACTTTACGATAGTAACTACAGACACATAGAACCTACAACTTTGAGATGTTACCTTATAAATAAAGTAAAGCTTAATTTTTACAAAATATATTTCCAAGTAAGAAGTTTCATTGTACACACCAATATTTTTAGTGTTTCCCATTGTCCAGAAACACAAACATACATATGCTGGTGCATGGTGCCGTATGAGCGAGTCCGCCATCTTGACAGCTTCGGCTCGTGGGTGTATCAGGAAAGACAACACAATTTCCCAGCATTCAACACAACTGATACTGCCTAGTAGTCCACAGTGCTCTTAAGTCATTACCCAGTCTACCCAACATATGTTTTGGTCCTATCAACATTTACTGAGATTATCTGGGAAGACATTCAAAATTTTCCACATGACCATGGATGTAAAGATTCTAGCTTAGTTTGATAACCTAGACCTAGAAAATTGCTGGTTTGCTATAAATTCAAACACTTTGGTTAAAGGATGTAATATGCTAATAGGCAAAGGAGGTAATATGCATTCTTATTATTTGTAATATTTTTATTACTGAAAGTTTTAAATCTCTGGAAAAGAATCAATTTTTAAAAAATTGTTAAATAGTAGTAAAGGAAAGGTGGTCCTGCGCCAGGAGTCGGGTGTGGGTGCTGGTGCCAATGTAAATGGGGTCGATGACCGACTGCTCTGACGTCACGGTGGCCATCTTGGACTCAAAATTCTTCAAAAAATTCCCTATTTACAAGGAAAAATTCCAGTTTATAGGGAAAATTTCCCGTGAATTTCTCCTTTGTTCAACAAGGATAGAGTTCTAGCACAAGCTATAATATTTTGTAATATCGTATTTAAGAAAACGTGTGTTAGTTTTCTCTGTGTGCTCCTGATTATTCCTGCCAATATTTTGATGGTTTTTCTCAGTGTGCTCCTGGTTTATTCATGAAGAGACTTCTGCTGATGTTCTCAAGTGCTTCTGGTTATTTCTGAGGAATTTATGCATGAAAAAATTGTTACTTAATGATACATTTTTTAAATCCAGAGTTACATTTAAATATCTCAGCTGTTGTCAGCACTGTCAGTAGTCAATAGAAGGAAACTTTACATGTGTGGAGGAGTAGACAGACACCTCCCATTAATAGTGACAACTGTAAAAATGATGTTTAGAAATTTGTTAACCAAAAAGTGTTCGTTTTTACTCCTTAGTTGTGATACGTGACAGTTATTACATTGAGTGTGCATTTGTAGATAAATTGTACGAAGTAGATTTCACGTAAGTATTGACTGATGTTTGTGAAATATATGTTAACGAAGTTAAATTAAAATAGCTTGTGGCTAAAGAAGAAAACTTATAAATAATGGTATATCAGTTGAATTATGCATCGTACATTCTAACTTAATGTCGTTTAAGTAATTACCCGGAGTCTTTTATTTCTTCTTACTCGTAGTTCATTGGTATAAGGTGTGGGCATATTAACACAGGTACTCGAGGAGGGCTGAGAATAAAAGTGTAGGACAAGAACACGGGCAGGGGGATGGGACGTGGGCGGGACAAAGATTGTAGTAGAGTCATGGCGAGTAAAGGGAGTGAACAGGGGGGAACAGTAGTAATTTGAAGGATTGGTGGGAGAGAGTAGGATAAGGGGTAGAGAAAGTGAACAGGGCAGAAGAAGGCTGATGAAGGAAGTATTACGTGGGAAAGTAACAGAGTCACAAAGGGAAAAATACAACAATGTGAAGGTAGCAATAATAAATTGTAGGAGTATTCGTAGAAAGGTCGACATGTTCTGGAGCAAGGTAGAGGCCTATGGAGCTGATATTGTAGCGGTTGAGACATGTTTGGACGAAGAAATTGGAGATGGGGAACTGCGGAGGGCTAATTATGAGACGTATAGAAGGGACAAATAAAGAAATGTGGGAGAGATAATGATATGTGTGCGGGAGGGACTGATTGGAAAGGTTGAATGGGTGGGGGAGAATTACGAATCCGAGGCTGGGAGAGACAAGTCAGGTTGCTGGCAGTGTGCGGACCGCCAGGGCAAGGGGATAAAGCCATCGAGGTGATAAAAGACAGATTGAATATGCTAGGGGAGGATAGGTGGGTGATAGTGGCAGTGGATGTTAACATGGCAGGGGTGGTGTGGGAACAGTGACCAGAGGAGATGGGGGAAAATGAAGAAAGGTGGTCATCTTAGTTGGTAAATTGTGGATTGGGACAGGTGGTGGGGTAGCACATCCGAAAGGGTAATGGTAGAGGTGAGGAGGAGAGTGCAAACCTACTGGATGTGGTGCTGTGAGACCGGTGGAGGCGGTGGTGGGCAGGAATCAGCAACGATGCCGGTGGTGGAGTTTGGGATGGGATGGCAGGATGGAGAGAAAAAGAGAGAGAAAGTGGTGAAAGCTTGGGGTAGAGCAAACAGAGCAAGGGTGGAGGCATTCTTAATGGCAGAGTATAACTAGTGGGTAAAGATTGAGGGGTTAGACGAAAAATCGGTGGCCTTCAGAAACATGCAGGGGCGGATGGTGGAGTGTTTAGTGCCGGAGAAGGAGGTGCCCCTCTGTACCAGGACCATCAAGCGGAGATGCAGGAGGCTGCATGCTAGGGGCTAGAAGCAGAGATGAAGGAGTTGGGGAAAAAGACAAGGGAGGCAAGGAATTCCCACAAGGAAAGGCTGATTGATGAAGGGGGTAGGGTATCGCTATGTCAGAAGAGTAAAGGGTGATGAGGGGGTGTCCTGTGTAGGGAGAGGTATGGTGTGGAGCACAGGGCGAGAAGCCAAGGGGAGAGAGACCTGGAAATAAAGACAGAGGAGGTGATAAGGGAGGTGGGTAGCCTAAAGGGGTGGAAGGCAGCTGGTCCTGATGGAATAGCAAACAGCCACCTCAAGCTAGGAGGGAAGGAGTTCTGTAGATGGTAAATATGTAGTTGGGCGGTATTTGCGAAAAAAAATGTTAAAAATCCGAAAATACCTTTATTATATGCTCTTCAACTTCCTCTTTTCATTAAAAGCGGCGGAGATAAGAAATTCCAATTACTTTAGGAGATATCGAATTTTTAAATTTCATCACATTGTTTCTTGTTTACGAGTATCTAATTTTTTTATTGGATAATGATGTCACGTGATTGTTCGTGATAGGCCAGAATTCAAACAAACCAATACGTGATTATTTAGTTAATTTATTGTTTAAAACGGTGTTTAATTACCGCCTCCAACTTAGGTGACTTTTTAACGTTTCTAATTTTAAAGTCTTATTTGTTATTTTGATATTGTTGCGCAAGTAATAAGTAACAAAAAAAATTTATGTGAGTTGCTACTGTTCATCCTTTGTTACGGGTTTGTTTGTTCAGGTCAGTTACATTATAAATATTTTAAAACTAAACAGCCATTAAAATTAATTCACATTATTTTTAATGTCGGCTTAGTTTGAAAGTATTAATAATGTAACTGACCTGACCTAATCAACCATTTTATTAATTACGCATTCACGATTCACGTATTCACGAACACACGGCAAAATAACAAAAATGTCGGCGCTCGAATGGTTCCACAGGTCTTGTATTGCAAAATTAAAAAATTCGATATCTCCTAAAGTATTTGGAATTTGTTATCTCCGCCGCTTTTAATGAAAAGAGGAAGTTGAAGAGCATATAATAAAAGTATTTTCGGATTTTTAACATTTTTTTTTGCAAATACCGCTCAACTACATATTTACCCTGTCAATACTTGCCAGTACTATACACACCGTCACTGTCGGAGGGACAGCTGCCGAGGCAATGAAAGGAGCCCGTAGTGGTGCCTATGTTCAAGGGAGGTAGAGATGCGGCAACACCAGAAATTAATAGTCCTGTCAGCCTAACATCGAGTGAAGGGAAGATGATGGAAAAACTGGTAGTGAGGTATATGGTAGGAAAGATTGTAGAGCTGGAGTGGATGTATGAGAGGCAACGCTGCTTTAGGAAGGGTTTCTCCTGTGAGACGCAGATGGCTGGACTGCTCTAGGACTTGTTGGAGACAGTGGACGAGGGCAAACAGGTAGGCACAATCTTTATTGATTTCGAGAAGGCGTCAGATAGGGTGCCACACAAGAAGGTGATGGAGAAGGTTGCTAGTCTGATAGAGGACAGCAGGGTGGTGAATTGGACAGGGGACTTCCTGAGGGATAGGAAACAGCAGGTGAAGGTGGGAATGGTATTGGCGACCAAGGGATTGCTTACCTCGGGGTAAGTTTTAATTTATTTTTGGATATTGGTCAGTGGCTCCAGCCAGCAACCAGAACCCTCAAATGTATGTGAATATATATGTATATATATATTATTTACAATGTAAACATGTGGACCAAATATGTGTTAACAAATTCGTGCATGGAAGGGGGGGGGGGGGGGAACAGGATACTATAATGTTCTAATAATGTACGCTATTTTCTTGGGTTCAGGGTTGTCAGTTATGATCCCCTGTTATGCATATGGTCAGGTGAAGCATTATGATTTGTTGGCACACATGTGGATGGTTAATGTGTGGGGACATAGATTACATTATTGATGATTTTTCTTGGGTGGAAGGAAAGTAGGGGGAATCTCGGACATGTTGGAGGTTGGCCAATAATATCAAACTGGAATGGACGAATGAAGGAAAATATTGTATATGATATTGGTAACAGTGAAAGAATGAATAGTCTCTTGAAAATATACACGAATGATTGTTTTTGAATGATAGTAGCGGTTGTGGTATAAGTAGGAGTGAATTAATATGTGTAATGGAATATTTTGATAGTTTGTAAGTGATGAGTACACAATAAGTAATTAGGTAATTGTCTAGTGTAGGGGTGCCACTATATAAAAGAAAGGGAAACACTCGAAAATGGATTTATTCAGTGATTCTGTCTATGTGCACATTATTTCTACAACTTCACATGTACTGTAATGCAACAATTTAACATACAATGTGCATTGACTGCCAACACCTTGCTGGAGTCCAGGCAAACTTTAAAGATATTTTTGTGTTAAGGACGGAACAGATCTCAGTTTCTGAAATGTCGCAACTGTTGTCCTAGTCTGTGCTGTAGTCGTTGTGTCCAGAAAATCTGTTTCGTCACATGTGCATCTCTTTATTGCACAGTTGTCCTTAGTATCTGTGTAGTGTCGTCATTGGGTTGGTCTGTCGGCCACTGTGTTGTAGGTAAACGTTTATTTTTTGTCTTTATTCATTTTCCTTGTGTCTTCTGTGCATCGTTTTAGCCCACTGTCTGTGCTGTGATAATTTTTTGACTAATTCCTTCCATTGAATTTTCTGTGCTGCTTACGTTTTTAATTAAAAGCTCTTTTAAAATGTTTTGCTTGTGATCGCGCACGAAAGGAAAACTTTTGTAACAGTTTTAATTTTTTTTAGGTATTAATATATTTTTGCCTAAACACTTTTTAATAATTTTTATTATATAAATTAACCTTTTATACATGTTTCATTTTAATTTATTCATTTAAATTTAGTCTGTTAAGGTTTGATAAACATAATGCAGAAGTGATCACTATATTTATCCATTATTACCATTTTCTGGTACGCTGGTGTATGTATTTAATAGTCCCTATTTATATACACATTTTTTTTAGTGTCATTTAAAAAAAACTATTATAATATTGAAGGAAGTTGGCAGTTTTTGAAAAGGTATGTTGCCTTCTGATTTGTAACACAAATTTTCTGTCTTTTGTAGTTTTCGTGGATGAAAATATATAACAGAATTTTGATGCAATTTATTTGTTAAAAAAAATTTTTTTGTATCAATCGTGTTGGCATCTACTTAACCATTGTTTGCTTTGCAATTTTTTTTATATCAGATGTCTTTGCATACACCACTATCTGGGAAGGAATCTGTCAGATTGAAAATTTTTTTGTGGGTTTGTTTTTAATCTGTTGATACCTTCATGGTAGTTGTAGTTTTACAACCTTGGAAGAGAAAGTCAAGGAGGTGACAAGGACATTGCAAAATATCTAGTAGTTTATACTATTTAAACATTTACTTTTACTAGGTTAGCAAAATTTGAAATATAAAATAGTGTGGATAGTTGCTTAGGTACAATATAAACATTGTCAAATTCACGTTAAAGTGTGAGGAATTTACGTTACGGACTCCTTTTTCGCTATCTGAAGCATGCATTAAGGGGCCCGCCTCGTCAGGGGTGTATGTGTGTCAGTGAGGCGGGATGATAAGCGCGACGCTCGCTGGTGCTTCTAGCGCGGTGTCTCCTCTGGACTGGCGCGCAGTCTTCTCGTCGTGCATAGGAGCGGTGACCGTAACATTATATGGCCGAGAAATGAAGATAAAGGTGTAATGCAAGTCCCTTATGTGCTTTCAAGAATCTGTACCAGTTGTTTTACGTCTAAAAATTACTCTGAAAACATGTGTTTTAGCCATTTTTAACTCTTCTAAAAATACAGTTTAAAAACTTAATCCAAACTCAAAAGTACTTTTCGGCCCTCAGCGAACTCTTAAATGCTTTTCGTAAGCAGGCCCCACTTGGATATCTTGAGTAGTATTGAAATCGCGTTGTTTTTCCTGAAGCTCTGCGCACCGCGTGTGTGCCCGGGCGGGCGGGCCCTTAACTTCTCTGCCGTGCGTAGGCACCTGTGGTCTGGTGAACTGCAATAAACAAAACCAAAAATATTTGTAAAAAAAAAGTCGAGGGATTTTCCACTGATTGGAAGAAGTGTCAGGTAAATCAGCGACACCTTTTTTTTAATGGTTTTCTGTGAGAGTATGGACCAGTTGTACTGCATGGCGTGTTAGCTGCGTGGCATGCATGACGGCCGGCTGCGTGATGCGTGTGTGATCATGGCATGTCTGATTTGTAAACCAAGAAGAACATCTGGATACATAAGTATTTATCACAGTGTCTATTAAGAATACAAATATTGACTGTAGATGCAGAACAAATTTAATGAGTTCATCTTTTAAATAAATTATTTGGTTGGTTGACCCAACTCCCTTCCTACCAGAGATTCCTCCCCCCCCCCCCCTTCCCCCCCCCCTCCCCCTGCGCTTGCCGTCTCTCCTGCTGCGGCCGCAGTAGGTAGTCCTTTACACTTCACTGTTTCATTTTTAAAATTCTCAGTCAAATTAACTATGTGTCAGAAATTTCAGTACATTTTATTGGTATGTCAGAAATGAAATGTTAACATATCTTGATTTTGGTAATTATGTTAATCAGATTTCTTACAACCCCTTCTATGGCAGTCACTTAATACATACTTTGCAAAGTTACAAAGATGTCTTTCCTACTGATTCAAGTGGATGTTCAAAAAAATTTACTCACTAAAAGTTAAGTTTTTAAAATAGTCATAGCAGCCTAGTTTTGTTAGAAATAAAAAACTTTTAAGTACCTATTTCAATATTTCATTCTTTAAAAAAATATCTTGTCATAGTATGTACATATAAGTACAATACAAGCCATTTGCTTAGTCACGAACTTAGATGTTGATTTTGGTTATGGAATGTTTAAGGTGTGTTAGGTTGCCCAACTGACAATTCTGCTTAAAGCGCTCTCTCTCGCCAAAGATGTCAGCAGAGCTGATGAGTGTAAGCAGCCTCGCTCAAAGCGCAGTAGGTGACGGCAGTTGGCTCCAGAATAAAGGAACCGGGAAGAAGTATCTTGCTATCCTGCTGTTTCACACGGGCGGTGGTTCAGTGCAGTGTGTGGTTGAATCAGCAGCCTCTCCGTGTGGGCCGAGGTGAATGTTGAAGTAAGCGGATGACAAACAGTTTGTCGAGTGTGTCGTGGTAAGTGAAGGACTGAAAGTGGCCTGTGTGGTGGGAAGGCGTGTGCAGGCGTCCATGGGCACGCGCAGCCCCGGGGGCGGGGAGCCGCGCTGCGCCAGGCAGCCGCGCGGCCGGCACCGAGCGCGGGACGAGCCCCAGGCGCGGGACGACGCCGAGGCCACCTCCTACCTGCGCATCTGGCAGGTGCAGCAGCTGGGACGCTCGTACATCGACAACCTGATGAACCGTGCCCTGGAGGACGCGCAGGGGGGCGGGCTGGCGGGGGAGGGGGGCGTGGAGGACACGGCCGTGCTGGCCGCGATACGCGACCACGGCCTAAAGCTGCCGCGCCGCCGGCCCCCGCCCCCGCCGCTGGAGCACTCGTCCTTCATGGACGCTGCCGTCATGGCGGCCATTCAGAGGAAGGGCCTGAGCTCTCTGTCGGCCTCCGACGTGTAGCTCGGCGGGGGCTCCTTGTCACCGGTGATGACCGTGTAGCTCGGCAGGGCTCCTTGTCACCGGTGCTCCGACGTGTAGCTCGGCGGGGCTCCTTGTCACCGGTGATGACCGTGTAGCTCGGCGGGGGCTCCTTGTCATCAGTGATGACCGTGTAGCTCGGCGGGGGCTCCTTGTCACCGGTGATGACCGTGTAGCTCGGCGGGGGCTCCTTGTCACCGGTGATGACCGTGTAGCTCGGCGGGGCTCCTTGTGACCGGTGATGACCGTGTAGCTCGGCGGGGCTCCTTGTCACCGGTGATGACCGTGTAGCTCGGCGGGGCTCCTTGTCACCGGTGATGACCGTGTAGCTCGGCGGGGCTCCTTGTCACCGGTGATGGCGGCGGGGGCTCCTTGTCACCGGTGATGACCGTGTAGCTCGGCGGGGGCTCCTTGTCACCGGTGATGACCGTGTAGCTCGGCGGGGGCTCCTTGTCACCGGTGATGACCGTGTAGCTCGGCGGGGGCTCCTTGTCACCGGTGATGACCGTGTAGCTCGGCGGGGGCTCCTTGTCACCGGTGATGACCGTGTAGCTCGGCGGGGGCTCCTTGTCACCGGTGATGACCGTGTAGCTCGGCGGGGCTCCTTGTCACCGGTGATGACCGTGTAGCTCGGCGGGGGCTCCTTGTCACCGGTGATGACCGTGTAGCTCGGCGGGGGCTCCTTGTCACCGGTGATGACCGTGTAGCTCGGCGGGGGCTCCTTGTCACCGGTGATGACCGTGTAGCTCGGCGGGGGCTCCTTGTCACCGGTGATGACCGTGTAGCTCGGCGGGGCTCCTTGTCACCGGTGCTGCGACGTGTAGCTCGGCGGGGGCTCCTTGTCACCGGTGATGACCGTGTAGCTCGGCGGGGCTCCTTGTCACCGGTGCTGCGACGTGTAGCTCGGCGGGGGCTCCTTGTCACCGGTGCTGCGACGTGTAGCTCGGCGGGGGCTCCTTGTCACCGGTGATGACCGTGTAGCTCGGCGGGGCTCCTTGTCACCGGTGATGACCGTGTAGCTCGGCGGGGGCTCCTTGTCACCGGTGATGACCGTGTAGCTCGGCGGGGCTCCTTGTCACCGGTGATGACCGTGTAGCTCGGCGGGGCTCCTTGTCACCGGTGATGACCGTGTAGCTCGGCGGGGCTCCTTGTCACCGGTGATGACCGTGTAGCTCGGCGGGGCTCCTTGTCACCGGTGATGACCGTGTAGCTCGGCGGGGGCTCCTTGTCACCGGTGATGACCGTGTAGCTCGGCGGGGCTCCTTGTCACCGGTGATGACCGTGTAGCTCGGCGGGGGCTCCTTGTCACCGGTGATGACCGTGTAGCTCGGCGGGGCTCCTTGTCACCGGTGATGACCGTGTAGCTCGGCGGGGGCTCCTTGTCACCGGTGATGACCGTGTAGCTCGGCGGGGGCTCCTTGTCACCGGTGATGACCGTGTAGCTCGGCGGGGGCTCCTTGTCACCGGTGATGACCGTGTAGCTCGGCGGGGCTCCTTGTCACCGGTGATGACCGTGTAGCTCGGCGGGGGCTCCTTGTCACCGGTGATGACCGTGTAGCTCGGCGGGGCTCCTTGTCACCGGTGATGACCGTGTAGCTCGGCGGGGGCTCCTTGTCACCGGTGATGACCGTGTAGCTCGGCGGGGGCTCCTTGTCACCGGTGCTGCGACGTGTAGCTCGGCGGGGGCTCCTTGTCACCGGTGCTGCGACGTGTAGCTCGGCGGGGCTCCTTGTCACCGGTGATGACCGTGTAGCTCGGCGGGGGCTCCTTGTCACCGGTGATGACCGTGTAGCTCGGCGGGGGCTCCTTGTCACCGGTGATGACCGTGTAGCTCGGCGGGGGCTCCTTGTCACCGGTGATGACCGTGTAGCTCGGCGGGGGCTCCTTGTCACCGGTGATGACCGTGTAGCTCGGCGGGGGCTCCTTGTCACCGGTGATGACCGTGTAGCTCGGCGGGGGCTCCTTGTCACCGGTGATGACCGTGTAGCTCGGCGGGGGCTCCTTGTCACCGGTGATGACCGTGTAGCTCGGCGGGGCTCCTTGTCACCGGTGATGACCGTGTAGCTCGGCGGGGGCTCCTTGTCACCGGTGATGACCGTGTAGCTCGGCGGGGGCTCCTTGTCACCGGTGATGACCGTGTAGCTCGGCGGGGGCTCCTTGTCACCGGTGATGACCGTGTAGCTCGGCGGGGGCTCCTTGTCACCGGTGATGACCGTGTAGCTCGGCGGGGGCTCCTTGTCACCGGTGATGACCGTGTAGCTCGGCGGGGGCTCCTTGTCACCGGTGATGACCGTGTAGCTCGGCGGGGGCTCCTTGTCACCGGTGATGACCGTGTAGCTCGGCGGGGGCTCCTTGTCACCGGTGATGACCGTGTAGCTCGGCGGGGGCTCCTTGTCACCGGTGATGACCGTGTAGCTCGGCGGGGGCTCCTTGTCACCGGTGATGACCGTGTAGCTCGGCGGGGGCTCCTTGTCACCGGTGATGACCGTGTAGCTCGGCGGGGGCTCCTTGTCACCGGTGATGACCGTGTAGCTCGGCGGGGGCTCCTTGTCACCGGTGATGACCGTGTAGCTCGGCGGGGGCTCCTTGTCACCGGTGATGACCGTGTAGCTCGGCGGGGGCTCCTTGTCACCGGTGATGACCGTGTAGCTCGGCGGGGGCTCCTTGTCACCGGTGATGACCGTGTAGCTCGGCGGGGGCTCCTTGTCACCGGTGATGACCGTGTAGCTCGGCGGGGGCTCCTTGTCACCGGTGATGACCGTGTAGCTCGGCGGGGGCTCCTTGTCACCGGTGATGACCGTGTAGCTCGGCGGGGCTCCTTGTCACCGGTGATGACCGTGTAGCTCGGCGGGGGCTCCTTGTCACCGGTGATGACCGTGTAGCTCGGCGGGGGCTCCTTGTCACCGGTGATGACCGTGTAGCTCGGCAGGGCTCCTTGTCACCGGTGATGACCGTGTGCCAAAATGGTCAGGCAAAGTAGAAAAAAATTTCATGAAACGTGGATTTAATGGTCAGGAGGTTAGTTCCAGCTAAAAATCTATGATGGTTTCAATTTTTTTTTTTTTGCACAGAGCTTGGTTTAGTTTAAGAAGTATGCCAAGAGCTTATGTATTCAAGTATTTAGATGTGTGGTGACAAAACAACCGTATTAGTACAGTAACTGAGATAAATGTAATGCATTTTTCATTATAATGAAAATGTTAGTGAAGCTAAGTGAAGTTAAGTTCTCGGACTAAAAAAAAAAGTAATGATATCTTCTGGATTGGAGGGGAATATGTGTGCACTCCTAATGCCCTTGGAGTATTTGTGTTATTATTTTGTAAATTAATTCTGGGATGTAAATATCACTGTATCAGTTTCCAAAACTTTTGGTTTGTAATCCTGTATATGTACTCCAGTTATGCAAAACATATGTGTGTATTTATGCTAATTTAAGTGCAAGCATTAATATTCTTGTGTTTCTTTGTTTTTATTCAAATTCTCACTCTGAGTGCTAAGCTATTGAAGCTGGTTTTATGCATTGTACAGGGCTGGTCTAAAAAAATGCAGCTGTTATGTGCTGTAAATAGTGATCGGTTCTGCCGGTTTTCAGCAAATTAACCGGTACTGAGAACCGTTACTATAATCCAGGTACCGTTGGTACCACTGAAGGTTCAACAGTTAAACCTTCCCCAGTGAAGATACAATAAAACACAGTTGTATATTGCCAGCGACCAAAACACACATGTTTTTAACCTCATTTAAAACCAGTGAATAGATGCTATCAGCACCCTGTGTGATGAGTGAAAGTAAAGGGTAGTAAATAACGGGTAATTGCCGCCATGATGGACAGAAGTAAACAGAGAGTGCTTTGTGCCGAGATCATGCCCCTGTTTTTATTTGTTCCTATTCACTAGGAGAAGGATGATCATTTCAACTAAAAGTATACCTGTGGAAAAATAACACTGGTTCAGTATACTTTTAAAACTTACTTATAAAATAAACTGCCATGATATAAAGTTTATAATACTCATTAACTGTCATCACATATAATTCAATTACCAAATCTTTGTTTTTCATAAACTCTTTTACCTGTTAATTTAAGGGTTACGTCCCTCACCTATTATAATACATACATAACTTGCAATTAATTTGGTGTGTATTTCAATTGTTATTTATTTTTTTATTGGTGTGCATAAATTAAATACTGAACCAGGCGGAAAAACATTAAAACCCCATATTTGCGTTTTATGTATTTATGTTTTCCTGCAATTAATGACTTTCCTTTAGGTCTCATTTATGAATCATTAAATGTAATGCAATGCAATAAAATACATTCCTTTTAATTACTTCGTGGAAACTACATTCTTTCCGCTATTCACATCTGGTATGTACACGATTATACTGGTTTTTATTTACAAAAAATTTTTTTGAGACATTATCGCATGTTACTATTTCCCATCAAATAACGAAGAAATGTTTCAGTCCCTCCACTTTCTCAGTAAGATGTATGATGTATGTTATTGTTTCTAATGTTGAAGTTGCCCATAAACTTTGTTTCCCATGTAAAACTAGTTTTATTTACTTTAAAAGGCATTATTCTTCAGTAAATTACCATTTACTTATTTAACAGGAATATACTAAGTTTTTAATGTGTAAATTCTTTTTCACACAATTTCAGCTATCTGTTCTTTCGTCGCTGTGTAGCGCGTATGAGAATGTAGTTAGCATTGGTTGGCTTCATGTTTGGTTTGGTTGATGCTTTATAAGAGTGCTTGCATGTAGCCTAGAAGCAATATCGATAGCTCGCTGATTGCACTCTATCTTGTGCCTGTTTCTTTCCTGGTTAGTATGTACTACGACAATAGTTATCGTATTCTGCGTCGATTCTGTCTAGCATTTGGCTCACTGGTTTTGTCGTCAGTCTATTTTAAGTTTATACAAAATATTATTTTTGTCTTGTAATGTTTATTTACTAGTTATATGGAGTCAACTAAAATTGAGATTAAATACAAAATTAGAATATTTGTTCAATGTGTAAATTCTTTTTCAAAAACTTTTTAAACACAAGCAATTTTTTTTTGTAAATATGTTTTTATTCAACCTTATAATATAATAAATTTAAACTTTTTTGTTTTTTGTGTGATTTATTTTGGGCATGGCTTGTGTATTGGTTGTATGTTAGTCGGCTAGACTATGTAAACATTAAATTTTTCGTTGATTTAAACTTTAAGTATTTGTTGAAGTAGGAATACGTACAATTTACACCTTCCTGCAATTTACACTGTTTTCTCTGTTCCCCCTGAAAAGTATAAATAGGGGGTTTGCTGCACCACAGATGTCGGACCAGTCTGCTCCAGTTATCTGTTAGCAACTTGGTGGTTTGTGGTTGGGTTGTGGTAGAGTAGGGTGTTGATTAGTCATATTTATCAAATACACACCATTTATTGGGACATATTGTATCTTCTGGTGTGACTCAAAATTGCATGGAGGTTAATTGAGAACCGACACATCACTAGCTTTGACAGTTGGGAAACAAGCACAAGTTACAGTAACTATGTCAGGATGCAAGTACACTATCAGCATTTAGGATGAGCTCTAGAATGTAGTTTTGGTTACCTTGTGAATTGTTTGCAAGGTGCTGCAGGAACTGTTGTCGTGATGCAGAACTGACGCAGGTAGCGTCAGGTGTCAGCTTGGGTCAGTGTAAAAGAGTTCGCTCAGTGTTGGCTAGGCTTTTAGCTTCGTACTGATGGGTGAAGTAGTGTGTTTGCTCTAGTTTAATGAGCCTTTTTATAATTTTTATTTTTTTTTGTTGATTAAACAAATTTTATTGCAATCTAAGATGTATTAAAGTACAATAAGAAGTTCAAATAATGCTGATGTTATCTTGTCAGTATTTTACAAGTTCCCCCCCCCCCTCCCCCCCCTCCTTTTGTAAAAGCGGTGTGGCTTCTAGGCTGTCATGCGTGGCGATGTCTGCTCCGGAGTCTCTAGTTAGCGCGACTCAGCGAGACCTCACAGACGATCATTCAAGACAAACTAGGGGAAAACCACTCCTACCTCCATCCTGTCATTTTGAATCTTAGGTTTGTGAACACCCTGTGTTCACATTCTATGGTGTATAATGTGCAAGGTAAACCAAACATTGTACTTTGCTCTCACGTAAGTCGGCATGTGTTCTCCGAGTTGTATGAGTAGAAAATAGAATAATTTCAGCTAAATGATTGTGTTTATATAAGGACTGTAGTCTGAGACATTTATAAGGTAAAACCAAACTAAGATCTGTGATCCCCCTTTTCAAAATGTTACAAATTTTAGGTTTGGTTCTGTACTGAAGTATTTGTGTATCCACAGAACACGTCCTGTTGTGCTTTGTATATATAAACTCCAGATGCTGTGTAAAAATTAGGGTGGAATTATCGCATTAAAGTATAATTGGTATGAACATAGGTAGTCATACCTACATTTATGCTGGGTTTAAAGTTACAATTTTTCTTACATTCTGATATGATAAGTTAACGATCTTTACTCTCAATAACGGAATAATTAATATTCACATTTGTTAAATGCTATTTACAGAGATGCTGTTCTATGCACTATCAAGTGGCCAAGATTGCAAATATGTAGTACACATTTGCATACATAATAAAATGAATGTTGTTGACAATAAATGATTGATGTTGCTCTTTATGTAGTATGTATTTGCTTGCTTCTTGCCATATTCATATATGTATGTGTAAATGGTTAATGCTCGCAGTGATGTGCGTTGCGTGATGCCCCTCGGAGTGGAGCTGTCGAGGCTTGTTCAGCAGCCAGGGTTGGCAGTCCTGCTTGCCCATAAGCTGCAGTGTAGGCAAATTGTTTCATTTTCAGCCTGAACTTTCGAGTCCTTATATTTCTTTGGGCCTTGCAGAGTCTTTAGATTTTTTAAGTGAAAACATCTTTAGCCGCATTGAGCGATTTTTGTTAGGGGCGAAACTTATGGGTTCGCGCCACCGACATGCTAGTGACGTGTTGCGCCAGACTGGCGAATCGCAGCGGCCTGTGTACATGTATACGCATATATACACTAATACATTGTATATACTCGACTGAATCATGTGCGTGTTGGACTCCTTGTGGATGGGTAAAATCTGGTGAGTTTGTGTCACCGACAGGCTGTAGTAGCAGTAAGTGAAGTTAAATGGACCATATGAAAAGTTTAGTTTGTGTATACTGTGCATTGTCCAGTGAACACATGACCTAGGTCTGACATCACTGGTAAGTCATAGCTAGGTAATGAATGAATTTTTACGTTATTTTGACACACCACTGACATCTGTTGTGACTAAAAAATTGATGTAAGGATAAATTATATCATGCTGACACCGTACTTATATAATACCAAAATCATTTTCTTGCGTACATTTGCCGTAGAAATGGTGTCATATTACACATTTAAAAACAAAGTCTTAAGTTCTCACTTCTGTCGATAGTCCCCATGACTGGCTATTAGTTTGTTTGGTGCGATACGTGGTAAATAGCACAGAAGCGTGTAGCGGGCGGCAGGGGTGGTCGCCTGGCAGCCTGAGCGGGCGGTCTCCACGTCATGCAGGCTGCAGGGCTGAGTGTTACAGTGGGCTCGCCCCTCTACTAGCCCCAAGGCTGCGCTACACCGTGAAGCCCGTGGCGAATTCATCGGATGTGACCCTCCCTCTGTAAGAAATCTTGACCAATGTTGTTTCTTTTTGATAAATCACTACGTAAATACAAACACTTGACATTGTCCCGGGATGCGCCCTTCTGAGCCCGATGTGCCACCACCTCCCCCTTACACGCTGCGAGCCCCCTCCTTCCCCCACCACCCTCTACGACCACCGAAGTGTGTGCGTGCGTGTATCGGCCCGCGCCCGCCGATGTGACGTCAGTGCTCTGCTCCCGAGAGTTGCCGAGCGAGGACGAACGGGCAGTGAGTCGCGAGCGCTGCTAGAGGAAGGAGCTTCACGCACCTGTTATCGTTCTCGGAGGTATTCAGTGCTACAGGGGGAAACAGGCCTCGCCACACACGGGCTACGTCACGGCCCTGGGAACAGAGTAGCCGGGTCCACATGTGGTGGCACCCTAGGCTTGGACGGACACGTCAACCCCCGTTGCGGTAGCACACTATTATAATTATTGTGTGCAAATTTTTCTATTTTATAGTAAGTTTTAATTTAAAGAACGCATTGATTTAAGTAACAAATTTTTTTTTAGTCAAAAAATTTTTTTTCTTTTTTCATGCTTTCTGTTCAGCAAAATTGTTAATGACAACATAAAAGTTAAAATGTTTAGGTCATGGAATGTTCGAGGGATTGAGTAGCTAAGTTGCATAACCTTTCTTGTCCCTTAGAATTTATTAAATGTTTTTATTAATTTTATTTTTAAAATGATCACTGCACTAGCCATAGTCACAGGAAAGGGTTAAAATGACAGAAATGCAGTGCACACTTCAGACACACAGTGATTTTTACGATTAATAAATACGCAAGTTCTCTTGCAGAAGACCATATTTCTATTTGGTGTCTAAAAGTAGATCGAAAACTGAGAATTTACTTGGAAAACTAGGCAGATATGTCTTGTTTATATAAATCAAATTCTCAAGCCTTTTCCAATAAATCAGCATAATTTCTATTTTGCAAAGTGGCAGGTTGCAAAACACTGAAATTGGAAACAATTTATTTCATTCCAAGTGCATGCTAGTTCATTAATAATGTCCAATACATGATAGAATATGTTCACTTTAAATAAGCTTTTTAAGGAAATTCAGTTGATAGACCATTTTTCTGCAGCACTATACTTATCAAGTTCTTCCAGACAGACTTGTAAATGCTTTGACACGTTTTAAAAATTGATGGCTTTAGACTGAAGTGCTTTAGAGTCTTGTGTTATAGTCTAAAATTTTGCAATGGAAAAACAGTAAATTTAATAGCTTTTGTTAATGCTTTTTTAACTACAAAAAATGAAACTTTTAAAGTAAAAAACATGTAGATGGTTTTTAATGTTACCGAAGTTGAAATCCCCCGTCTTTATTAGATATAAAACTTAATATATTCACACTTTTGATACTATGCCCAAAAAATTATAAATTTGTTGCATGTTTCAAAAAAGTTGGCATTTCTATAACCTTTACTGCATCATTAACTACCAGATTTAAATTATGAGCAGCGCAAATGACAAACACAGATTTTGGCTCAATATCTCTGATCAGTTTTTTTTAACTCCACCATGATTGCATTTCATGTTATTAGCAACACCATATCCTTGCCCACGACACTTATTCAAAGGAATATTTTTGTCATTTATGGATTTTATAATTTGGTTGGACATTGCCAAGGCAGTTTGATCCTTAAATTCATGAAATCCTAAAAATGCCTTTAATTACGAGCACATTTGATGTTCCATTTGCATCTTTCTCGATCACACGCAATGGTAAAGTTGACAACTGATCTGTTTTCGAAATATCTTGGGGTCGTATAAAATATTCCTATCGTCATGGCCTTCTATTCAAAACATTTTGTATGTTTTTAAATGCTCTATTTGCGAATAACGAACGTGGTTCACAATAGGCCTTTTAAAGCAATAGAGAGTAGGACTGCCCTTTATATTCTTGGAGCGCTGAAACTTGTCCTCAGTTGTTACATTGGAGCAGTGTTGCCAGGCGTAGCACACAAAATTCGGGTACACTTACCTCAAAATTCGAATACTTACGGGTACGAGGATTTCTTATTTCGGGTATCATTCCGGTACATACAAAAAAAGGATTAAAACATAAATAGCTATCTTCTTAAACAAAAATTTGTCATATATGACACAATCTCATAGCAAAAACTTTTATAGTATCAAGGCCCGTGTGAAGAATATTAAAATGTGGTTTTGGCAGAACGAGGTGGAAGGGATAGATTAGGTCTCAAATAAAAAAAAAGTATAATTTAGAGGTCAGGAACAAATAACTTCGCTAATATTATAGTTTTTAGTTAACAGCTCAATTATATTATATGATTAAAAGTAAATTAAAATGAATATAAGATCTTCAAAAGCATTATATATATATATATATATATATATATATATATATATAAACTTTTCCTGGTACAGTGAAAAGTGTTTCACACCCAACTACCCCTCTTTTTTTTAAACAATAGCAGACCCTCTTAACGCATGGCTATGCTACTGCTTCTTTTTAAGAGTATTACTGGTGAACAAATGGGCATATTATAATTTTTTAAGTTTGGTTTGTAATATCAGTTGATACTATTTATGAGAATACATTACCTATGTATCAAGCTTTCCGAATGATTGAATGCTTTGTGAGAGAATAGTACAGTCCATTTTTGTAGTATTAAGACTGCTCTCTCACTTACCTTACCTCTGTGTAGTTCTTGACCGTGTGTCTGCACTCCGTAATTTTGTTGCATAAACAGGATAAAAACTTTGTTTTTAAAGTGTGTGTGTTTTCTTGTAGTTGACGTCGCTTTAAACACCAAATTTTTTATTGGGGTTAAATTGTAATTATGTACATAACTGATTCTATATAATGATAATTTTTTCTTGCTGAGTGTTACACTCGTAAATCGTGGTTTTAGAAGTGCGACAGACTTTCGCAAAAAAATACACAAATTTTTATATGACACGTGTGTTTAACAATTTATAGAAAGTTCAGGAAATATTTGCGGGAGGTTCAGTCACCAAAAGAGAAATCGTCTACAGCAGTGACAAGTAGTTGGTTTGTTGTTTGTGGTTGCAGGTCTGCATAAACATTTGCCATTCGATTAAGTGAAATAAATATAAATAGCCAAATAACTCGGACGTTACATACCTACGTTTACCAGGCAATTTCATTTGAAAAAAAAAAAAGACTTATTGAATAATTTCATTCATGTAAACCATGCACAATTAAAAACGCAGGAGTAGTAATACATAAAAACAAGTAACTCAAGCAAGTGGTTCTACACACGAAAATATTTCATATTTACTATTCGTTTACCTGTAAATCCCCAATATATTCCAAGTATGTTGGGTAAAACCTAACTCTAGAGTCATCTCACTAATATTAACTAATAAAGTTACTGTTATAAAACAGAAACATTTTATTAAAATAATAAAGTTGAGAATTTTTTACTATTGATTTTTTCGTTTTCTAAAATTCGGGTACATTTGCGTACCCGAGCAAGTCTTCTCGGGTACTAGGTACAGACACAGTGATTCGGGTATGCGTACCCGAATTCGGGTACGTCTGGCAACACTGCATTGGAGTTTCTGTTAAGAGGTGGGTTGCAGTATATCAATTTGCTACTTTATAACTGATACACGTCTGTATCAAGTACTGCAAACAACTACACTATTCAAGTATCAAGTACTTTAGGATCAGTTTAGAATTCACCTGGAACAACACCACGGCCAATGTGCGCAGAACCCGATCGCAGATGACGGTCATTTGGGCGGAGCTTGTAAAAAGGGGAGGGAGTGGCACGACGAATAGCGATGAAGGGAAAGAATGTAGTGGAGGGGGAAGTCTAAGATGTACATCAAGTTCTGCCCCTGCCCGAACACGCCCGAATATTCACCTTCGTCTCGGGTTTATTTATATATATTTATATTTCTCTGTTTATTTTAATGTAGCTATACTAACCTAACTAACAAGGGGGGGGGGGGGGGGGTCCGAGCCGCTTGGCCGAGGAACTTAGTCTCCAGAATTAAAATGAGAACAACTTGAATAATGTTTGCTGGTCCTTTATACTCAAAACGACGAACACTTTACATGGGGCTGCCACATTTCCGCCTGTGACTATTTCTATATGGGACGAAGCCCAGTTCCGCGCACTAATATGATAATGAAAATACGGAACGTCCCGCCTGTGACGAGTATTACCCACACTATAAGGAATAGAATTCTCTACGACTCGCGCGCAATAGGATGTCTGTCCGACTATACACCACAATGACCGGGGAAAAGTTTGAAAAACACAGAACATACGACAGCGAATATCCAGTTTGCAAAATAAACCATGACTCGCAAAAACTAGGAGAACACGTGTGCGACAAAATGACAAGATAAGAGCACGCGACTGAATGACAAAGTAACAAACTCGACTGCAAGGCTGAAAAACACTTACGCACGGCCAAGTCTAGCACTACTACAAATACCGCTCCCGCTCAATCTCACCGACCCGGAGCGACGTCACGAACACGTCCGTCGCCTCTCGTGCCGGGTCCACGACTACTGTCCCGCTAGCGCGGAGCGATCACACTCATGTGACCGCTGTCCCCCGAGTCCTGGCGACGACTAACTCCATCCCCCGCCTGGCGCGCCGGAGCGCCAGCGTCTCCCCCTCTCCGCAAGCCCGCAGAACACGCTGATTGGTCACAGGCGGAAGCCACGGCCTTGGCGCCCGGTGAACAATTAAAACTTACACAAAATACTTAACCCTTTAATACAAAATTAATTATAATTAAATAAAAGCAAAATATATACAAAAAACCTAAAACAAAAATATATTTACAATTAAATAATATGTCAAATCCTGTATGGAAACAAAACGTCGCACGTCACTATCACTTGCGTCGCACAACACACGCAAGAGATGGCGCTGGCGAGGCATAACGGCCTGAAGGAGCTGGGGAGACACTTGGGTCGACGTCAAATGCCCCCCCTCCGACGAGGCTGTTATGTACGCCAATGGCTCTCATTTATTCACGAGTTTTCGTAGCCGCGCACTGCGTAGCACTGTGTGTGGTGGTGGGGACGACGTCTGGTACCATGGGTCGTGAATTATATACCCCCTTAGTGACAAAATAAGGCAATAGGCTCATGACACTATGTCGGGGCTCCGATGGCAAGATAGGACTGACTGTGCCCATCTGCGAGCACACGAAGTCTCGCAAATACCCTGGTGCCCGTCGTGTCCTTGTGGGACGTGTCAGTTTGGCAGGTGACGTGTTAGAAAATGTGTGGGGTAAGGGTATGGTAGAAACATCCCCCACGAACGGTTCTGGCTCCTCGTCCGATGACATCTCCGCCTCCGTCCTGTCCGCAGACCCGTCTGTACGTGCCTCGTCCGTCGGCAGGGGCGGCGAACCCATTCCGCCATCTTCCTCCTCGTCATCGTCCGTCTCAGGCTCCGTGATCCGGACCGAAAAGTCAGAGTCAGTGAGGCTAATGTCTAATGGCCACAGGGGCTCCCCAAGCCTCTGGGGCTCCTGGTGTCTCCCGGCCAGACTCTCGAACCATACTACCGTCCTGGATGTGACCTGTGGACTGTCGTCTGTCGGTAGTTGTCCGTCCGTCGGGGGCTCCTGCGTCTGCCCTTCGTCCGGCTCTTCAATCAGCCCCTGAAGAGTCACGTCTGTCTGGCTGTCCTCCGTTGACCACTCGGACACCTCGATGGCCGGGTCCTCCTGCCTCGTCCGCTCACCATGTCCTGCCGGCTCCACCGCCTGCGGCTGGTCATGCCTCCCCTCGCCGTTCTGTCTCATGTCCTGGCCTTCCATCGGATTATTCGCCTGCTCTTTTTGTCTGTCGTCAGCGTCCTGCTCGTCCCGTGGCCCGCGAGGAACACCCCTCGCGCGGCCGGTGTCATGTGTTGCGTCTCCTCGCATTGTCTGACGGGGCCCCGTGCTGTCTTCCCTGTCTTCGTCGTTAACCCGTCTCAAGTCGTCACATTGTATTTTAGATGGCCGTCCACTAGGTGTCTGGATGTGGTAGGATGTCTAGCCTGCACGACACAACACCACACGGGGCCCGTCCCACTTCGGGGCCAGCCCCGCGCTGAACTTGTTGGCGCCCAACGACAGATGGTGCTGTCGGACGTACACCAGGTCGCCTGGCTCAAGAGGTTTGAGAGGGCGATTTGTCAGTGGAGTGTTGTGTTGCAGGTATTGCTCCAGCCGCTGACGTGCCTGCTCTCTCATTTCAGAGAGTTCGACGCGGGGGTTCTCTCCCCATCCCCCCTCTGTTGCCGCCGCAGCCACGCCGCATTCTCCCGGGAATGCCAACTTTTGTCCCTGCACAAGCTCCACGGGAGAGTAGCCGGTGACGGCGCTCGTCTGCTGCCGTAGGCAATATAATATATTAGGAATGTGGACGTCCTATTTTGAATGGTCCTCTCCCAACCAGTGGTGGAGCTGAGCCTTGATCTCCTGGTTCCGTCTCTCGGTTGGGTTGGCCCGTGGGTGGTAAGTGGGGGTCGTATGATGTTCGACACTCCACTTCCGGTAAGCCGTCTTCCCCCTGGCTCCCTTGTACTGCCCGCCATTGTCACTCAGTAGCACTGCTGGGTAACCGAAGCACGGGAACACCTCCCCTTCCAACAGTGCCACCACAGTTCCTGAACGTACGTTGGACACTGGGTATGTCTCAACCCACCTTGTGAAAAGATCGGTTACCACGACCAAGAACCGCTTCCCTCTTTTGCTACGTGGATATGGCCCCATTATGTCTAATGCCACAGTGTGGAAAGGCTGCTGGGGCCGACGGGGCCATTGCTGTTCCTCTCCGTCTGATCTCCGCACCTTCCTATGCTGACAGATTGGACAACGGCGGACATACTCCCGGACGTCCCTTGTGATGCCCGGCCGACAAAATGTCTCCCTCGCGGCTCTCAGCGTTTGTTCCGCTCCCGGGTGTCCTGCAAGAGAGTGGTCATGGAAGAAGGACATGACTGCCGTCCGCGCCCCCTCCGACACGTAGATACTCCAGGACTCCATGTCCCACGGGACTCGGACCTGCAGTAATCCCCCTCTGCAGCGCCTGAAAGGTAGGTCTCTCGCACGGCACTCCTCCATCTGCGCCACGGTCGCCGTGTCTCCCAGTTGCGCCTGCTGCACTGCCTGTACCAAGTCTGAGAGTGAATTTCCGTAGCCCGAGTCAATGTTAGGGGCGGCCTGCGTGGTCAGGTAAAGGGCCGTGGGTGACGACCCCTCTGTCGTGGACGAGACATCCCCTTGGGGTGGCACCAAGTCATCCCAGCTGCCCTCGTCCTCGAACACCATGGCTGAATCAGGATGCCTGGATAACTCGTCTGCCAATTGATTTGTCTTCCCTGGCACATGTTCGACCTGAAAATCGAAGTTTTGAAGCGTCATGGCCCAGCGAGTGAACTTAGACTTCCTCCCTTGCATCGAGTTCAACCATTTCAGGCATTGATTGTCCGTACGAAGCACAAACGACCACCCCTCTAAGTGGTGACGGTACCTGCCAACCGCCCACACCACTGCCAGACACTCCTGTTCGTTGACATCATACTTGCGAGCAGCAGGCCCGAACTTAGCGCTTGCATACTCCAGGACCCGCCGTTCGCCCTCGGGCCCAAGCTGGTAGAGCACGGCCCCCATGCCCACCTGGCTAGTGTCTGTCTGGAGGTACAGGGGCTCCTTCGGCCTCAGCCTGGCCAGCGTATGACACTCACGAAACAGGGCCTTGACAGCAGTCAGCACCTGGTCCGCAGCTTCTGTCCAACGGTACTTAGTTTTGGGGGACAAGAGATCAGTCAGCGGTGCGGTTACTGTTGCAAAATCTGGAATAAATGTCCTGAGCCAATTTAAGAGCCCCATCAATCGCTGAAGCTGCTTCCTCGTCCGGGGTACTGTTTTGGCCTCGATGAAATCTAGGTGCTCGGGGAGAGGGCGGCACCCGTCCCCGTCAACGATGTGGCCGAGGAAGTGAATTTCCTCTGCCCCGATGTGGCATTTCTTTGGCGCGCAGGTCAGACCATGTCTGGCCAGATGCTCGAAAACGATGGCGAGGTGTTGCGCATGGTCCTCCCACGTGTCCAACCAGATGATGACATCGTCCAAGTAGACAGTCACAAACTTTCCCACATACCCATCAAGAACTCTGACCATCATCGTCTGGAACGTCGCGGGGGTGTCCATCAGCCCGTATGGCATTGCGCAGAACTGAAATCTGCGGCCATCGGGGGTGGTGAAGGCAGTCTTTGCTCTATCCTCCTAGCGCACCGGCACCCTGCCAGTACCCGGACTTCAGATCTAAGGAGGAGAAAATCTTGACCTTGCCCAGGCCGCCCAAAGCATCTGTGATGTTTATCAAGGGTGGTGGGGCGGGAATCGTGACCGAGTTCACCGGCTTAAAGTTCACACAAAACCTCAGGGTCCCGTCTTTTTTCTTTGCCAACACCACCCGACTCTTGTAGGGTGAGTCAATGGGTTCAATTACCCCGTTCCTTAACATTTCACTAATCCGTTCCTCAATTACCTGCCGTGCCCCATGCTCAGTGTCATGTGGCTTCACGAAGATGGGTGTGTGGGGCCTGGTGGGTATGGTGTGTTCGGCATAGGTGGTGCGGCACAGCATGTCCGTTGCTGCAAACACCCGTGGTTGCTGCGCGAGCATGTCCTCAAACAGCGATGCAAACTCGGGAGGCACGCTATTGCGGATGTCCCCTAGACTAATGGGTGGGGAGGACTGGTGTGGAGCTCGTAAGCCGATCCGTTACAGAGTACCGCTCAATCTTACCGTCCCGGAGCGACGTCACGAACACGTCCATCGCCTCTCGTGCCGGGTCCCCGACTCCTTGCCACTAGCGTGGAGCGATCACGCTCACGTGACCGCTGTTCCCCAAGTCCTGGCGACGACTAACTCCATCCCCCGCCTGGCACGCCGGAGCGGCCGCGTCTCCCCCTCTCCGCGAGCCCGCGGAACACGCTGATTGGTCACAGGCGGAAGTCACGGCCTTGGCGCTTGGTGAACAACTAAAACTTACACAAAATACATAACCCTTCAATACAAAATTAATTATAATAAAATATAAGCCAAATATATACAAAAAACGTAAAACAAAAATATATTTACAATTAAATAATGTCAAATCCTGTATGTAAACAAAACGTCGCACATCACTCTCACTTACGTCGCACAACACACGCAAGAGATGGCGCTGGCGAGGCATAACGGCCTGAAGGAGCCGGGGAGACACTTGGGTCGACGTCAACTGGTTGGATCTGATACCGAAAATTGCTGTAACAACCCACCTCTAGTTTCTGTTCTATACCTTCTCTTTTGTATGGATCATAACATGCATTCCCAACGAAACATTATTTCGCGCCAACACATTATACTGTTTTTTGATTGGCACTTATCTTAATTCTTAAATTCCGTGGTGAAAATATGAACTAACAAAAAATAAAACAATTGACAAAACTTTAATTCCATAGAAAACAGCACCACGTCTACAAGTGGCGTTGACTCCCTTATTACGTACAGGATGCTTTCTAGAACTAAGCGATCGTTTTCTTACAAATGCATTCAAATCTTGTAACATGTGTATATTTAATTTGTGTATGTACTTTATCAGACAAATTAATTGAATACGAAACTAATAAATTTTAACTAATTTTTAGTTTTAATAATAAATGTTAGGATCCTCCTGTGCTCGTGGCCCTCTCGGGATGGGGCCCCTGGCATTTTACCCTTTGTGCCACCCTATTGTCACTCCCTGTTGATCATGTATCAAAATATAAGTTTTAAGTAATTTTGAGAAACATGCTCATGATTTATTATTTATTATGTTTTAAATCAAGTAAACAGTTTTGATATTTTCATCCTAATCATGCTAGCTTGAAAACAAAAGCAAAGAGCAGCAACTTATTCTTTTAAATAATTTAGAGCGACTGAGGGAGTTAATGTGCTATATCTAGTACATGATGTAGCATTAACTTGGCTCTGGGCCCATTGCCTCCCTGGGGGGTTATGGTGTAGATCACGAGGGGCATGATTGGTCCATGATGGCCACGTGGCCAGAGCCAGTAGTGCGTTGGTGATTGGGCCTTAATTTATGACATTAAACTCACAGATGTTTGACGTCGTCCGACCGACGACCATCCCTAAGCCCGACCTGCACCCGCCAGTATACTCTCCCGCTAACGGAACGCACCCCTGGCCGTGGCCCACCCGAGTCGAGCGAGCCACCGAGCCGAACGGCCAAACCAGACATTATTATTATAAAGCACACTAAATCCGAGTGGACTAGAGACGAACCACACCCATTCCCCCTCAAACAATTAATTACGAATTTTGCGACCTTAAAGTCTCTTCCAGACGCAGTCATTTAGTTTTTAACGTAATGAGGTCAAGCTTGGCGCGGCAGGGGCCGACGCGCCACCGGACGCCATGCCAGTTCCGCAGTTCTACTCGACTCGCGGACCGGGACGGACCTACGTCCCACGGAGAGACCACAACCATTGTCTTCATCGCAAGTAACGTCCGGTAAATATAGTCATTTAGCATAAACCAAACCTTTTTCTATTCACCTCTCCGTGCGTGCCCGGTCCGTTTTTTACGGTTCAGGACCTAATCCGACCGCGTAAACGTAAAGACGCCCCGCACCACACCTGGTGCGCAGGGTCGTTCTTCAGCATACGGCACGGGCCGTCTCCCGCAAACCACAGAACTTTCTTAAGGCCACGCGCCTTCGCGCGGACCACAAACCCGCAAGGGAAACTTCGCCAAGTTTAGTGGCGGTGCGTGTACCACCCAGTGGGCACGGCACCCGCGTAGAAACAATCGCTTACGGGACTGGCCGACTCCAGTCACCCACAAACTCTGTGTGCCACGTCAATTGTGCGCGCCTAATTTTCATTAAGTGTACTTTGTTAACGTAACTTTGCGCCACGTCAATTGTGCGCGCCTAATTTTCATTAAGTGTACTTTGTTAACGTAACTTTGCGCCACGTCATTTGTGCGCGCCTAATTTTCATTAAGTGTACTTTGTCAACGTAACTTTGCGCCACGTCATTTGTGCGCGCCTAATTTTCATTAAGTGTACTTTGTCAACGTAACTTTGCGCCACGTCATCTGTGCGCGCCTAATTTTCATTAAGTGTACTTTGTCAACGTAACTTTGCGCCACGTCATCTGTGCGCGCCTAATTTTCATTAAGTGTACTTGGTTAATGTAACTTTGCGCCACGTCATCTGTGCGTGCCTCTCTTGCATCAAGTGTACTTGGCCTGCATACTGTTACCCGAGAAACCAGTGCCACGAAACATTGAACATGTACCGGCCTACACCCCGCAACGGACAAGTAGCCCTCAGGGGCATGTCTGTACTCAGTAATTGTATGGTGTGACGTCAATCCCTTGAATAAAGGCACGTCGCTACTACGGCAATCCCACGCATTCTTCTTTAACGTAAATTCCCAGGCAAGACCGCCGACGGTTCTAGCGGACCACGCTGGGGCAACGAACCACGAACCCTCATTGGTTAGACACCGAGCTAGCCTGGCGCCCTCCCGGAACATAAAACGTTAGTCAGACCAGCCACCCCGCTAGAACTCGCGCCCGGACTCGAACACGAGACCGCGGACGACGGCATGTTAAGATGCTGTGTTTATTCTTAACATACACCTGTACACAGTGCTGTCATCGACCTGGCCTGGTTTGTGTTGGGAGACGTAACTCGCCCGTAAGCACAAGGATTCCGCACACAATGTGCTAATTCGGATCGTGTGAGGGTTGCCGGTCTCCTGAACACTTATGTGTAGTGGACATCGTGATGTCTCGCGACAGGCATATAACATTTGAACACAATGAAGGTAACTAATGATTGCATATGAAGAACTGAAACATGCAGAAATATACCTGACTGACTGCTAGCACTAATTACATACAATAATTAAAATGAGTAATAATAGGCGTCGATGCCCCGACACAGATGGCACTATCGAGGAAAACTCGTGGCCCATTTTAAACCGATAAAAATTATGTGAACTACAAAACTAATCCCGAAAGAACAAACATGACTAACTACGGGACTGGCGGTGTCTGGCAGAGTAGGAGGAGGCCAGCCACAGAGCAGATAAAATAGATTGGAAAAGACTTACAATATGCTGTTTATCGGTGATGGTGGGAAGGTGATGGCTCCATGGTAGGCAGGCGACACTAGTCTCAGCACAAGGTAGAGAGTGGCTGCTGTGTTCCCCAGGAGGCATGTGCCGCTGGGAGGCAATTATATATGCGAGGAGCATAAAGAGTGGGAAACGAATCAGGCCAAAAGTTAGACATATTCGCGCAGCGAGCAAAACTTTAATTATTAAATTGTTATCAAAACATTATAAAATCATTATTACATTACTTTAAAAGAACTGACATTGCATACAAGCAGAATGATACAGCCAATCTGGCAGAGTGATAAAGATGTTGAAGTCGATAGTTGCGTGGACGGCTATTTACACGTCGGCGAGGGCTGTTCAAGACACTATACTACATTGCACACACAGGCATGTTCCCGCAATAGCTGAGGTGTCGATGAGGCATAGCAACCTGAGAGACCAGAGGGAGCACAGATGGCCAGCATCTGACGTCGACACAAGTGTCTCCCCGGCTCCTTCAGGCCGTTATGCCTCGTCAGCGCCCTCTCTTGCATTATTAGTGCATCGGGAGTGTGGTGCTGTGCGACGTGCAATTTTTCTTTCAAGGATTTGACATTTATTTTTATTGTATATATATTTTTTGTTTTTATTAATTGTAAATAACTTTTTCATTTGAATTTTTATGTAATTTTATTGTTGTACTTGTTCATTGGGCGCCTAGGCCATGGTTTCCGCCTGTGGCCAATCCGCGTGTTCCGTGGGCTCGTGGGAGAGGGAGGAGACGCGGGCGCTCTGGTGCGCCAGGCAGAGTGGGAGGAGTAGTCGTCGTCTTGGCTCGAGAGACAGCGGTCACGGGAACGGCGTCACTCCGCGCTGGTGGGACAGTCTGTCGTCATCCCGGCAGAAGAGGCAGCGGACGTACCAGAGACGTCGCTCTGGGTCGGTAAGAGAGGACACGACCGGGCACTGTGTCTTCAGTAGCCTTGAGCTGTGCCGTGCGGGAGCTAACCACAGTTTTTCGGTCGCATAGTTTTCCAGTCGTGTTTTAGACACAGCCATTTCTCACTCATGTTTCAACATAAGTTTTTGCGAGTCGTGCAATTTTTTTTGTAAACTGGACGTTCGCCGTAGCAAGCATAGTTTTCTTACGTGTCTCCCCAGTCAATGTGTTGTACAGTTGGACAGTTATTGTGTTAAACGCGAGTCATTGTGTATTTAAGTCACTGCTGCTGGATTTTATGGAGACAATGTCAGAGGAGGATTTGCCGAATTCGGGACAATCGGATCTTGTTACGTCACCCCATCATTTTTCCACCAGACTAAGTCAGCCGGGCTTTAGTGCCACGATAGTAAGAAAGGATCTGTATCGGCAAGGGTGGGACATCCCGTATTTCAGGATAGCAAAAGTGCGCGGAACCGGGCTACGCCTCATTGGGATTGTCACAGGCGGATCCACGGCAGCCCCATGTAAAGTGTCTGCCTTAATGTGCATAAAGGACCTTGGAAAATTTATTTGATTTTATTAATTCTTGAGACTAGATCCCTCGGCCACGTGGCCCGAACCCCCCTCTACCGAATCCCTGAGTAGCCGGCATCATCGGAGAAACTTCAGGGACTAGTCCCCAGCTTACGACACATCAATATGTTGAGAACAAATACTTAAGACTTTTAAAATTCAAAATTTTGCTAACTAGCTATGAAACATTTTAAGATGCTTGTATATTTGTTGTCGCTAATCCTCGTGGTCAACTGATTTTAGAAGGGACATGTATGACTGTTTAGTTTCAGCAGTAAGTTTTCGCTGCTCAATACCTCTACACTACCTTGCACTGAATGTGTTTTTGAGTTGAGTTGTAACATTCCATAACAGTCTCAAAAGTCAAGAGGGCAATGATTTTGCACATCATATTTATGAAATGGTAAGGAATTTTTTATTACTTATAAATTGCTGTACTGTGTACTGCTAATGTTTGCCAGCTAGACTCAGGGCTTAAAAGATATGTAAAGTAATATTTAGAGTGTGGCCATTTTACAGTGGGGCTGAGCACCACAATTTATATCTAATGACAAATAAGGAAAGGTAAACAGTTTGTCATGAAATTTCAATATTAAATTAATGATTATGCAAAGGTGCGCAGGGCATAAAAATTTTCATTACCTACACAAGGAACTGATGCCAACCATCAGTGCTCTTCTATCTAACAGGCTGTTATGTCACATCGATGGCCGCCCCCTTAGTGTGTGTATAAAACGAACACTTTGGTGGTATAAGTTAGTCAGCGAAGGAAACGACCCCGAAGTTGATGAGTTGATGGCCGCCCACGTGGCTATCGAGAAGTGTGGATGTGTTCATCCACCTCTGCAGTTACATCCTGAACATAGGTCCCAAACATTAGTATTTACATATTGATTAAATCACTAATTGTTAAATATAGTAAATTAACTACTCGTATTTCATACTTAAAAAAATATTTTTCACTGCGCGAGTATACCGCAAATCTCAGCCCAAATCGTTCCTGTGCTCTGTGTACTTCACGTAGGAAACATGACCCATGGTAGCTCAGAGCTGCCAGAGCTACGTCAGTCGCTGCTCGCTCGGCGCAGGGGTTGGACGCACCTGCGCACCACGAGGTCTTCAACATCTGGCCATCTCTGACTATAACCTCCATAGCATAAGTTTTTAAATACTTTGCATCGGACCATGGCCTGCTCCATTTTCAGTGCAGTCGGAAGGAACATACCTTATAACTTAATTATTTCATTCCGAGTAACACGTTATCGAATTTTAAGTTTCATACCTTCTCAGTTGATGGTTCGCGTTCGTGTACCCATCCTTGGGTAGGATGTACTCTTCGTGAAGTTTTTCAGCTTCGCCCGCACTGGGCTGTCCCCAGACTAAACGAGTCAACATTCTGCAAAACTATCTAAATATGGGGGCCTGTGGTATGCCACATTCGTCCACGTGGGAAACTTGCTTACTAGCGTCACCCAATCATGCTTGACTCCAGGGACTGTTCCTCTCTCATGAAACATTGTCTCCACCCAGACGATCATAAACTGAACTCAACTACTCGCGATACTCGTGCCAATGTCCGCATCTCATAGTTCCTCACACAGTCTCTCTACTGCGAGTGTAATATTAATGTTGACGTCGACCCAAGTGTCTCCTCAGCTCCTTCAGGCCGTTATGCCTCGTCAGCGTCCTCTCTTGCATTACTAGTGCAACCTAATGCAGTGTCTGCGAACAGAGACGCACCCGCGTGCGCCCTGGAATGTCCAAAGGCAATCTTTTGTCTTGTAAATAACTTCTAATATCCTATACTTATGGTCACTATGTTCCATTGTAAATATTCACGAGTGTCTACATTTTGATTAATAATTTATAATGTCCTTTTTTTTAATACTTTGCTTTCGGGATTTCTGTATATATTTTTAAGTTCTTATGATGTGTCATTATCATGTAGATCGGCAAGCCTGGCCCGCCGCGCGAGTCGCGTCTTCCCTGCCGTCCGTTTCCCCTTCCTTCCATCCGCAGCCCGCGCGGGCGGGCAGCGGAGCGCGGAGTGTGAGACAGTTTTCTGCTGGGAGTCACACGGGGCAGACCTGCTTCGTTCCGTTCCGCGAGACGTAACACGGGGTCCGGGTCGCAGCGTGGATGAAACGTTCGTCTACCGACGTGGTCTTCCAGGCTGTGACAGGATTCCTCGCGATAAACCTCGTTAACAAGATCGCGTCTTCGTAACTTCGCCATTCACTCCGCTCGAGACGCACGCAGTGCACGTCTGGACCTTCCTACTTTCTTAATCTGTATGTATCGTTATAGAGTCGTCTACGCATACGTCACGAGTCGCGTATGTGCTACGAAGCAACGCTGAACTTTCGTAACCGGTACGATTCGCTACGGGACCGCATTCACTGTTATGCTGGTTCTCATTTTGTCTCCAAGTGTTTGTTTCCGGGAGTCAGGGTCGCGGCAGAGGAGGACGCTCGTTTCGTGACGTGCCGGCCAGGCTGCGACAGGATTCTTCACTGAATAAAGGAGCTCGTGAAAATGGACAGCATCGTATTATCCTTGTTACCATCTACCATTCCTTCCACCTACGCAAAGTTCCCTCCTGGTCCCTTATTTTCCGGTCCCGGCCACGTTGGACTGAATTCCACTCCCTCTCCGACGAGAGCTATGCGGGCAAATCAGGATAATTCACCACAGGGAATTAGGGACCATAGGCCGAGGGACGTAAATGTATTGTGTTATGTTTAATATTCCATATTCTTTCGTCTTCATAGTGTTTGCCATGTTCTTCAACACAAACGTTAAGCATCAGTAAGACTGCAGCCTCGTACCATACTATGCGTACCTCCCCACAGCATAACGGGAACTCATTTTCACTGTCGCACCCCTGCTCTAGTCGTAACCATAACACTTTCATATTGTAAGTACTTAGAGATGTGTTCTGGTACCGACACAACCTGGACTCAGTGCTGTGGCAGCACCATTTAAAGTGATATCTATTTTTGTAATAAATTATAACCTATTCAGAGCTACTTTATTTCATTAGCAATGAACTACTCTTGTGTCCAGCAAAATTCCCTGAACCCCACTGAGAACTCATCGGGCACCACTATCAGCCTACTTCAACCACGAGACAGCCCATATGGCAGCAGCACTGTGTGTGTGTGTTTGCTAAATGAAATTTACATGTAGTGTTTAAAGAAATCACAATTCCTTGGTTGGAACAAATGTAAAGTTTATTCTCAACAAAGTGATAATATGTACATTTTCCTTATTCCTTGCTCTGACAAAGATGGTCGAGTCTCATCTCTTCCAACAAGATCGTCCACATTTGGTCCGTGGGAGTGCAGTGGTACTTCAACCATTGTAAACGGTCAGGCTACTTGGACGAATTAGCTACCGACTGAGTGTACAGATTGCAGATATACAGTAACTCTTCGAACAAGTCACATTGGAAATTGACATGAAATTCCTTGAAGTAATTAACCTTGTTTCGATTTTCTTAAGTTGAGAATGGTTCTGTTATCTTTAAAAGATTTGTGCAATGGGAGTGCATGACTTGATGTAAGTTTTTGGACATACGCCATTGCTAAGAACTTTTTCTGTTGAGAATGGTTCTGTCTGTTTACAAATTTCTCAAGTTGAAAAGTTGAAAAGTTTATTTTGAAAAACTTTTAAAAGTTATGTATCTAGTATTTTCAGTGTGTGCCCGCTAACCCTACACTGTCGTGAATGCTCATCACTTAGTGCACACTATGAGCAAAAAAACAACATATTATGTCAACTCCACATTTTAACTTTTAAACAGGTTGAAATATGGCACTATTTAATAGAAAAATTGATATTTTTTATGTATATGACACTGATACAGCATGTCTCTTGTAACTTTTCATATTTGACAGTTCTCATAAGAAGTGCCATTAGTGCCCAGATCATTATTTATTTATGAACACTGTTCATCAAATGATTTGTTTAGAAATACTACTGGCAGCAAGATATATACAATGTACATTGGTACTACTATTGAGAACTATGTATCCAGTTTGACACATTTCCATGTTGTCATATCTTGCAGACATGTGTTGGTTATTGTGGACCGAGGAGTGGTGCAGTGCTAGCTCCAGTCCACCGAGACGAGGGACGCCTCGCACGGCTCGCGGCAGGCCGTGCAGCAGCGGTGCGAGCAGAAGAACAGAGCAGCGATGATGTGAGGCTCCTCGACCGCCCAGAGAGTGGCGTAGTGGTAGATGGGCGCGTGGCACTCGTGACGAGAGCAGTGCGCGGTGGGCCCACGGCGTAGTTCCTCGCGCAGACTTGTGGGCAGAAGCGATGCCACGTGCCGTGCTGCCACGGGGTGAGATGCTCGCAACGCCAGCTCGTACAGGGACACCACGAGCCGCGCGTGTGGCCTGTGCACGTGCCACAAGGCGGACGGCATGGCTAGGGTGCGCTGGCCCGCGCGCAGCACTAAGCCTGTTGACCTGGTGCAGTCCACGGGCTCGGTCAGTAGCTTCTTGGCCGCCAGGATGTAGTACTCTGCATGTCTGCGGGTCACAAGACACACTGTGTTCATGCTCACTTAGTCGACCCTGTACTAACTAACTGGTCATGGCTCTGCCTGGTGATGTAAACTTATGAAAAATGGTATAGAATGAGGGAAAGTTGATTTGTACTAATAACGTATTTCCTTACAGCTGAAGCCCGCCTCAATAGTGAAATTCACCGTTTCTGCCCACAGTGGTAAAAACAGCAAGCCTCCCAAACTTGAGAGTAGCCACTAGCCTGAGTCAATTTTTTTAAAGTTTGTATTAATTATTGTTTAAAGCAATTTTAAAAGGTAATTTAAAAATAACTTAAATTAACTGTGTTTTTATTAATGCTAGTGTGCCATATAATATTATTTAAAAATAATGCTTCTCTATTTACCTTTTTTATAATGTTTTGGTACGAAGTGACACTGTCTCGCCCCTGGCACCATAACTTCCCGGCCAATGTATCAAACTGTGGCCCAGGGCCTGAGCCTACAACTTTGAAAGCTGACAACTCCTGATTATTTATAATTCATCGCACCTAATCTTTTATTGATCACTCCCCAAGCATCTCCAGGTCATTTTGCGGCGCAGGGCCTGAACCGACAGTTAAAGCTTCAATTCTACACATGATCATGCCGTGAGCTTACTGGCTTATGGAACTGGCCGACTGCAGTGAACGATGTGTTTTAATTAATTAGTCATGAATATGTCTGCAAGAAGGCAACAACATCCTAGAGTATGGTAACATATCCCGATCCACAGTTATACCCATTTACAAACTTATGGGATTGGCCAACTCCAATCGGTCCCATGGGTGGATGTGATTTCACAGGGTGTAATCCCACAATGGTGGGTAGTACTTGTAATTTATGTACCTATACTATTACAGCCATCCAAAAAAATAAAATTCAATAATCTCATATTAAAAAAAGTGTCTTTGTTGACGAACTTCCCCTTCCACAGAGCGGAAGGGGCGCTTAAGTGGCAAATACATTCAAAGAGAATAGACAGCTCTATATCAATATCACTCAAGCGCGAGAGACGAGTAGCAGCGATGACATCTAGTGGTGCGATGTAAAGAATAGTGAAATTTAAATTACTGTTTTACTAACATAGCAAACAGACCAATGTTTAAAATATTAATTCTCTGAAAATATGGTCTTTGGCATATGACAAAATTCTGTTAAAAGATCATTAAAGTTTTCATATTTTTTGTGCCTGCAAAATGAATTAAACACAATGCTATCGAGAGATGTCCACATACATCAGCACTCCACAGGAGACTAGCCGGTATATTCTGTAGTGCACATCATTCGTGTGCTGCAGCACTTGCGCTGGCAGTTAGGTGAGCGCAGTGGGCAAGGAAGAGTGGCGCATGGCCACCAGGTCAGCAGAGTGTACCTGATGTAGTGCACATCATGCATGTGCTGCAGTACATGCGCTGACAGGTAGGTGAGTGTGGTGGGCGGGGAAGTGTGGCGCATGGCCACCAGGTCAGCAGAGTGTACCTGATGTAGTGCACATCACGAGTGTGCTGCAGCACGTGCGCTGGCAGGTAGGTGAGTGCAGTGTTGTGGTCCAGACGCAGCATGGGGCGCGATGTGAACTGCAGCGCGGGCAGGTGGGTCAGGTGACAGTCCATGGCGGTGAGAACCCGCAGGCTGGGCAACCCTGTCAGGGAACCCGGCAGTGTCACCAGGGGGTTGCCGTCCACCGTCAGCTCGTGTAGCCTCCGACACCGGCCCAGCGCATCGGGCAGCTCGCGCAGGGCATTGTGGGACATGTCCAGATACTCCAGCGCTGACAGGCGGCCCACATCTGCAACACAACTCTTTTACTGCAGCTTCTCGCTATCAAGTTCCTAACCACATCCACCATATTCTTATATATTATGTTTATATTTTTTGTCATACATGCATCTCTTGGCTATATTAAACACACACTATGTATTTTCCTTACTTATGTAAGTACTCACAACATTTTTGTACATAAAGTACATGTAGAAATCAGTCTTTTAAAATTATATAATCTTACTTGCCTGGGATCAAAGTACTAATTATAATGCCATCTCCCAGAGTCTCGTGCTCCAGACTGGGCATGTGTCCCAGCAGATATATGGCTTTAGGTGTTTCTCCGGGTGGGCGCCAGGCTAGCTGCTCTAACCATGATGTGGGTGTGGGTGTTTCGCTCCTTGCATGGTCTACTAGGATCGTTGGCGGTACTTACTACAAATAATGTACACAGATTTTCTTAGATGTCTTTTAATTGCGCAGCGCGCAGCCTGCACTGTACGAATGTTTGCAATTACATACGAAGTTACACGATACCTTACACAGGAAGTTACACGACACATTACACTGTAAAACTACGTAGGTTGAATGGCACTGTTTCCTACGTGATACCCTAATGCCAGTCTCGGTTGGGGCGGCGATTGGAGGCGGCCAATCCCGTAAATTACAAGCCAATTGTAGGCCGGGCTCACCTGTGTGAGCCATGGTCCAAATTAAATTTAGCGAAAAAGTCTGCTACGCGGTTGATATCGGCACTCGTGTACCTGACACATTAAATAAAGTTCTGAGTCCTCGGGAGTCGGACCGTGCCGTGAAGTGAGTACACTGTGGATCTAAGTCACATGTGAGCGAGACATTAAGCGGCCGGGTTAAGCCCTGCACCGTAAAAGGATGCGGGGGGTATAGTTAAGAAAAAGGGTTAGGACGATGAGTTAATAATTACCAGAATGCACAGTTCAGTGACGACAAAAATGTAGCTCCCCGTGGAACACTAGGTCCGCCCCGGTTCGCGAGTCGCGCGGTACTGGCGTCTGGCCCTGTCGCGAGGGAGGGGGTGACCACTCTCTCGCGCCAAGGTTCCTAAAGTGCAGTTATTCGAAAAATATGAAACATGAGTAAGTTATGATTGTACACAAATTCTATTAATAATTAGTTATAGGCAAATTAGGCGACAGAAGGCCTATAATAATTATGCTAATGAAATTTACGTAAAATTATGTTTGAAAATCCAAAGTCACGCTAGAGACTGTTCGTCACTAGTTGACTACTCTAGTGATTGCTTATGCGTAAAAATGTGGAGGCTTAATTTGGTAGACATAACACTACACTTGATTAAGGCGGAAGGCTGCAAGCGGAACACTCACGCTCATAGATCAACACGTTCCCGCGGAAGTGATCCGGGCACTCCTGCGTCGCACTTTCCCCAGACGGGGTTGGGAAATTATATAAAAATCACTGGTGATTGGCATCTAATAATTAGGTGTGGGGGTCAAGCGGTATGGTGGTTAAGTGCTGTGGCAACAGTTTTACCTTAGAGTTGGGAGGCTTGCCTGACTCGGGTTGGTTTGGCTAGGGGTGCGTTCCGTCAGCAGGGTCAGATGCTGGCGGTTGCAGGTCGGGCTTAAGGCGGCCTTCGGCCGGACGACGTCAATATGCCAATATGTTTAGTAATTTGATTAGTCCCAATATGATCATCTTGATTTTGGTTTCCAACCGTTCTCCGAATTCAATTTAGAACTATGGTAGCCATAAACCATTTAGCGATAAACTATTTAACTCTAATATGTGCCACAATATGTTTCAGTTTCTGATAACTTCGCTTTTAACGAGCTGTAAAATAATGAAGCCTATGGTAACTAAGTTTAAAATTACACACAACTTGTAACTTGCATTAGTTTAGTCCGGACATTCATAAAAACACTGTACCATCTGAATTGATACACATGGGATGTTAGATGTTGTAGACCTTACCCCGATAACTGTCTGGTGTACTACAAGTATTTGCATGGCCAGAACTCCCAAGACAGCAGAACGTGGCGGTGGCGGTGGTGGAGCGGGCCTCACCTGGTGGCAGCTCGCTCAGTCTGTTGTTCGACACGACGAGGGCGGCGAGGTGTCGCAGCTGCCACAGCGAGCAGGGCAGGCTGCTCAGCTGGTTCGAGTCCACATCCAGCCACGAGAGCAGCTGCAGTTCTCCCAGCTCCTCGGGCAGGGCCGTCAGCTCATTGCCGTGCAGGTACAGGTTGGTGAGGTTGCTGAGCGAGCCCAACCACGGTGGCTGCAACACCACCCTCCCTGACTCTCCATACTAGCCACAGTCTGTGAGCACGTCCCTTGCCACAGTCACTGCTGTGCATTCCAACTGTGACTCTCGATACTAGCTACTGATGTGCATTTCAACTGTTACTATCGATACTAGCTAAAGTCTGTGAGCACGTCCCTTGCCACCGTCACTGCTGGACATTACAACTGTCATTTCAACTTTAACAATCTGCCATGACCATCAGAATAACTCAGGTAAAGGAAGGCATATGCATATTTTCCTACGTAATGTACGATAAAGAATTAAGAACAAATGGTTCGAAATGTATCACTATATAGCAGTCAGTATTTAATTTGTCATGGAAACTTTAAATGCAAGTTACCTACACTCCTTTGGTTTATTTGACTCCCCTTATTGTGTTATATGTCAGGAAGAAGACACTTAAGCCATGTCATATTGGAATGAGCTACAACTGAAGATATTCGTAACAGGTATGTATAAGAATATACATATATTAAGTTTCACTTATGAAGACGTGGCCAACATCATGGAAAATAAACTTGCATGCAGGGTCTGGAAGAAAATGAAAATTAAAAGGGGAAGAAGTTGGTAGAATTTGATAAGTGGCACAATCAAAGGCATGTAGAATAAGAAAATTTAGAAGACCAAAGATAGGCCTGAAGAGGATGAAGAGAAAAGAAAATGCCTAATTCTATAACATGTAAATCTTGAGAGAGACTATATGAAATGAATAAAGAAACTTAACACGAAGACTACAACAGTATCGAATAAGATACAGACAGGGCCGCAACTAGAGTCTCTGGCACCTGGGGCATGAATGGATTCATGCGCCCCCCCCCCCCTCTTTTTTTGCACATACCACACCAATAAAGCGGGGGTCCGGGGGCCTCCCACGGAAAAATGGTGCTATTTAAGCATTTTTCATACCTACATGTAACAGTTTCTGTGCTACTGTAACTTCCATGCATGAACCCACTATGTCCATAAAGTAGTCCGTATAATAATAATGATTCAAATTCTAATTGCGAGACCTTTTTGCAGCAAAGATTTTGATGATATCATCATAGTAAATAGAGGATGCTCTCTTGTGTTCTATGGAAATAATGCTCAAATTCGACAGTCTGTCTTGCCTCATACTATTTCTTAAATATTTTTTTTTTTAATTTTCAATTTGCTGAAACTTCTTTCGCCTGAAGAAACTGTTACAGGAAGAGTAAGAAATATCTTAAGGGCTGTGGTGAGGTTTGGATATCTTTCTTCAATTCTGTGTTCGTGAATGAGTTTCAAGATGGTCGCTGCAGATGCTGTTTTCATAGTGTCATCAACTGCCAAGGCGTGATGTTTAAAACTTTCCATTTCTTGAACTATTTCTTCTCCATTGATGTCATCTTTGTATGTTTCAGACAACCATTTGGCTGCAGTCTTCAAATCTTTAACTTCTATTTTGTAGATGTTATTCCCATTTAAAAAGCTAAACTTGTCATTAATTGCTTGAAGAGCCTGAAACCGGGATTTTAAGGCATTCACTATTCCATCGCCACTGCTTCCTCACAGCCAGTGGTACCACCCTCTCTGACAACATTGTACTGTATTCGTATAGAACACGCATTAAAACTTTATAACTTCTCCCTTTACAATTTTTTATGTTAATGATGAACTTAACATTTTTCTCAGAGTATTTTAAAATAAATATGTTGAGACGTTATATTGTAAATCATATTAGAAATTCCTGGCATGCAAGTAAAAAAACTTTTTACCTGTTACCAGTTGTAGTAGGAATTACAATGCAAGCGATTTCGGCGCCCCCACAGCTTTGCGCCCGGGGTGTATGCCCCGCTTGCTCCCCCCTAGTTGCGGCCCTGGATACAGAAGACATGTTGAAGAATGGCTTAACACGATAGCAAGAAGCTGGTAATAATAAATAAGAAGACGAGGAATACGGTGAATAAAGAATTATCAAGAAGATTATATTCTAGCAAGAAACTAGAAAATAATGGAATTAGAAGATTTGGTCTGAAGAGGATGAAGAGGTAGAAGAAAAGACTAATTATTGGACTGACTATGAGGATATGAAACTCTTTAAAGATAAGAGATGAGTAAAACACGCATAGAATTCATGCACAGAATAATTGTTCAAGAAGAATGGATGAAAAAATTAGACAGCAGATGTTATAAGAACTAGGAAGTCAATAAATTATGTTGGCTTAGGCTTGTTAATAAAAAAAAAAAACAACTAAGCCAAAAGAAAGAAGATAGACATTTTTGGAATATTCATAGACAAAAAAAATAGAACCAAATTTCAAATAATCTGGATGATAACAGAACAGCAAGAAAGAAGAAATAAAATTTTGCTTTAGGTGATTCAAAAGAAAGAATGTACATAATCAAGACAGCTTGACGCCAACCGCCGGTGCTCCCTCTGGTCTGCAAAAGTCGTTATGCCACAACAACACTTGCCCTAAGTGCATCGAACACGCCCGAGCGTGAGTGTATGAAAGTGCGCCGCGACGAACACCTAAGCGACGTCAGCGCCCGGCCGGGTGTGGCAATGCGCCTAACTAATTATATATAATTATTTGTCAAGTTAAAACAACTAAATTAATAACAATTTAAAAGAGGATTCATGTAAGGGAAATTATGTCTAATTGTTTTATAAGCATATATTTTGTAACTTGTCTTTAAGTCCAAAACTGGCCGGGTCGGTTTTCCCGCGTTTCACGTGGTTAGGCGCGAGGCCGCAGGGCGGTCTCGCGCTCAGTTACCGTCGGGGGCTCGAAGGGGTCGGGCGCTCCGCGAACGTCGGGTCATCAACTTTAGCATCTCTTCAACATTTCAGCAATAGTGTAAGTTTTCGTAAATCTTTTAATTAACTCGGCGCCGACCCCAACCCAGTCGCACGATATTTCGTGTGGCTCTTAATTTATTAAATTCTTCCCACCAGGGAACTTTACTTTTCATACGTAAATCCATGTCCAGTTTAAGGACCGCGTAGTAGTGGTACGCAGTTTTCGGCTGATTAGCCAATTAATCGTTATCGTTGTAGATCCTCCGTAATAAGTGTTGAGAATAGCACTGACTAACTTTCGTCTTGTAACTTTCTCCGTTTTATAGTGCAAAGTGTAACGTGTATTTTAAGTGACTAACTTTTATTTGTAGGAACTTTTACGTGTACGTCTTCAGTCGGCGTACCCACGTCATTGTTAGAGACGTTAATATTTCGTAGCAGGCTAGACTGCAAACTATCCTGAACATAGAATCTTGTCTGCGTATTTACGTGCCGGCCTAAGTTGCGGCAACAGCCATTCATTTACATGCTAAACCTTTCATAGGGACGAGAAGCCACTGTTTCAGCTTGTTGATATAACTTTGCAATCTATCTTGGTCGCGCGAACCGTCACGTTTAGAGATACGCGTGTCTTAGCGGTCCGACAACGGACGCGGCCAGTCTCGGGGCGTATGAGTGTATTGATACTGAATAAAGTGCAGTGTCCTGTAAGCCGTTTTCCATTCATTTACAAGGCGTCCTGGGTGGCCTAAACAGCCCAGGTAATTTCTGAACGTTTTTTCAAACTCCGAGACGCGCTCCTGCCTGCAGCCACGAGGCCGAACCCCCGTAAAACCCCTGAGATATTTCACATTATTAATAATTAAATAAAAGCTAAAAACAGGCAGCGGGAGTGGCGTCAAGCTCTAGAAGACAAGATAGTGTTAAACATATAACTGTAACTCTGCAGATAAACAAGACATTGGAAATAATGTTAGCATAAGTACCTACACCTTTTCCGTATATATATTTTTTTAAAAAGGCATTCAGTATCTATTGTTCAAGCTACTGTATAAAATTATAAAACGAATTGACATATAATTAGTACTTTGATCCCAGGCAAGTAAGACTATATAATTACAGTACAACAACCGGGATTAACAGAAAATGTGGTTAAGAAGCAAGATAACCTGAAAGTTAACGAAACCATCAAATAAATTTCAGGAAAAGCTTCATAGGAAAACTCAGATTACATCAAGATGTTTTCAGGAATAACTCCGAAAATCCTGTGTTCCGATCCTTAAACTGCTTTGTATGCATTGAAATCTGTGAGTGGATCAAAGTGTGTGATGTAAACCTGGATACTGGGTCATCGTGACACATGATCGAAATCTCTATCCTGGTAAAGTCTTGGCTGTAGAGGGTGGTTATTATTAAAGTTAGTCATATGGCAACGACCGATATACGAGGAAAGTTCAGGTGGTCAAATTCATAAAGATATTCACACCTCTCAAAAAGGAGTAGGTATCGAGGGAAATCACTCCGTCCAAACCAGTGGTCAGTCAGAGAGACAATACATTCTCCCAGGAGTAGATTCCAATCTATATAATAAAGGCGAGAGTTTATATAGCTTTCGAATAGCACAAAGACAGAGACGTCTAGTGCTGTGAAATTTGGTACATAGATCCATTTGTACATCAAAGCCTTATTTAAATTTAATTTTTAAATTTTTTTGGCCATAGATATCGATTTTCGCAGCACAATATTTCATGTTAGTATTTAAGTAGAGAAACTAATGTCAGACTCATTGCTGAGTACGCACGGAGTCTCTACGACGCACTTGCTCACTGCTTGTTATTAATTAACTTTGTCTTAGTGCCTCGTTTGGGAATTGTTTTCCGTAGTCGAGCCCCCGGGGTCTCGTGTCCTGTTGTTTAATTCAGTTAATTGGGGTCACGCCCGGGGCGCTCGCTGGGCCAGGGGCGCGCTCCGAAAACGGGATACGGTACTGGCGGTGCGGAGCACGGGCTTAACGGCCATGGTCGGTACGACGTCAGTAGCATATATTTTTTTAACAGCAGTCATATGTGGCCGTTAATCGAAAATGGGTTTTCAAAATTTTAGTACATTATTTATATTATTTTTGTTCAAATTATTAATGCTTTCTTCCCGCCTTAACATAGGCAAATATGTAATACAAATAGATAAATATTCTTAAAACCGAACATCGTTGAATACATTATAGCATATATTGATTTATAATTATTGCCATTATTCTTAATGTAAATAAATTTGTTGTTTTATAAGATAGTTTTCAAAACTTCAATACAGTAGGTATTTTTATTTTATTTAGGGCGCGGAAGGGGCAGACGCATAAAACGAGGCAGAGGCGAACTAATGAAGCGTGATATTAGAGGCACTGCAGTGGCATACCCACAAGGGCAGGAAAAGGTGGACTTAAGTAGTGTGGTAGTCACTCACTGACTGATCACAGTATGTATAAATTTAAAAAAAGTTTATAACTAACTTAGTTACTAGCATGTTCGTACTCATGTGCTTACAAAGCAATCTGTAGATGTTTCATCTCAGGGTTCCGATTTCATTCGGTCAGGCCATCTTCCACATTTAACAATCACCTTTGACATAATCAAGCTTTTACAAAAGAACTAACATAAAGAATTTCATTAAAGTTGAAATATTTGTTAGCCCAACCAGTGCGGGACTATATATAATTTGATTTAACAATATCTGATCGTTGACTGTTCACTGGCGGTGACTAGAAGCGGGAGATACTCGTAGCATCCAGAGGGAAAGGCATACATTTATTTGAATTCCGGGATGGGCTTGAGCCGGAGGAAACCCTGCGCTCTTGCTCCGTCACTGGAACCCCAACGAAAATGGAGGTCCAGTGGTCAAGAGTAGAAATTAAAGAGCGAAACAACAAGACTCGAGAAGTTAGGGCAAAAGTTAACTAGAGAGCCAACAATAGGCAAAAGGGCGTTGAATTTGCCACTTACCATTCAGGGGGTGGAATGAAGAAACTCACTCCCCGGAAGCTGCACGGGTGCTCGTGGTAGCCACGCGCGAGTCATGCTAGCGAGGTTACCTAGTAATCCGACCTAAAACGACTAGCAGACTAGAAAATAAAATAAAAACTTGGGATCACATCCCTTAATTTAGTCGCGGCGAGACTGCTTCCGAATAAAGTCGTGGGCAATAAGCACCGGAGAGATGCGACCACGGTGACGACAGGTGGATAAATCCACAAATGCAACAGGATGCATGTAATTAAGAAATTGTGTACGAGCCCGGAGGCCTAGGGAGTGGGTGAACTAGTCTCTGATTGGCTGGAGGTCGTGCCGACCAAAAGAAAATAACGAAGGTGGCTAGTGGCCTAACTTGAGGGGCATCGGAAAGCAGTGCGCTCTGTCGGGGAACAGGTGGAACCTACTCGGGGTTAGTACGCAAAAGTCCCGCGAGGGGGACTAGCGTAAGCCTGGCCCTTATGGGACCAACTGATTCGCGCTCTGTCGGGCTAAAGGAGAACTAGCGAGAGGTGAGATTGCGGCCGCTAGAGGGAATGTTAGTTCGCCTCGTGGCCGCGGGATGGCGAAAACAGGCCTTGCCCCGGCCAGCGAGATGTCCTCACGGCCTAGGTCACCCAGTCGAACACTGTTACTGGTCGCTGTTTCTAGGACCAAGATGAACATCTTCTACGGCCACCTAGAGAGGGCTGTCATAAAGTGAAGAAGAAGCCTGCTATGGAGGACAGAGGCTGATAAGGTTGTTGCAGGCAGTGAAGTGACGGTAAGAGCGGAGAGAGGCTAGTGAAGTGAAGGAAAGGCCTTCATGAAAGGAATTACGCTAGTGAAGCCTGCTACATTTATTGAAGTTGAGGAGAGGTTTGCTATGGAGGAAAAAGGTTAGTGAAGCTCGCTGCTGTCAGTGAAGTGAAGGAGAGGCCTGTTAGAGAGGAGAGATTATTGTTAAGATTGATAGGCAGTGAACTGAACTAAAGATAGTTTAGTGGTTAGGTCCGCTCCGTTTGAACTGCGCGCGTGATCGCGGGCCTCCGGCACTCCGCTCCCCTCATCCTTCTCCCTCCTTTTCCCCCCCTCCTAGTGTTTGTTCAATTTGTACTCGTTCCCCCACCCTTTCAATATGCGCATGCGCGCACTGCGGCGCGAGTTTATAAATTCAGCTGCAGCCATGTTGAGGGCCTTCTTCTACTGGTTGACTTTGTCAGGCTTGGTTGTCAGCATTAGCTGACTTGTTAATTCACTAGCATGTAGTCCGAGAGCTTCTAGTTAATCTTCGTGCGTGTGCGACCTCAGGGGAAATAATGTAACTTCTTTCTTTCTTGTATTTGCACTTTGCAGTAGTTTTGTAAATTCATTTTTTTGTAATATAACTTCATTCGTGGAAATTATGCCTCTTTTTGACGATCGTTGATTGGATCGCTTACTGTGTAGCCGGCTTACCCATTAACTCGTTTTGTCAGAAATTGTTCTCACTTTATGTATTCAACATTGCATTGTTTAAGCTTAACATTATCAGAAATGTTAACGTAATATTAATTTTGAATTAATATTGAATTTGTTCTTGTTTTATGTATTCAACCTTGCATTGTTTAAACTTAAAATTATCATAAATGTTAACGTAATATTAATTTTGAATTAATATTGTTTGAATAAAATGTCTGTGTACCTGATACCTTTTACCTTGCTCACCTAAATTACTCCATTCACGTAAGCCCCAGTCCTTGCCAGGTTCTGGCCATCTATCCCAATGTTCCAAAGCTAGATAGGCTTTACAATAGCAGCGAGGTTATTGAAGTCGGTAAAGTGAAAGAAAAGCCTTCTAGATTGGAATTACGCTAGTGAACCTTGCTACATTCATTGAAGTGGAGGAGAAGACTGTTTGGGAGGAGAGAGGGTAGTAAAGCTCGCTACAGTTAGTAAAGATAAGGAGAGACCTGCTAAAGAGGACAGAGGATAGTTAAGGTTGTTACAAGTGGTGAAGTGAAGGAAACATAGTGGAGAGGATAGTGAAGTCGTTGAAGTGAAGGAAAGTCTTGCTAAATATAATCTTTGCTAGAGCAGCTGATGTCAGTGAAGTGAGAGAGATAGGCTTGCTAGAGACGAGAGAAATTAGTGATACTGCTGTGTCAGTGAAGTGAAGGAGAGGTCAGTAAGAGAAAACAAACGCTATTGAAGCTCGCAATAGTCAAGTAAATGAAGGGAAGGCCAGAAAAATAGGAAAAATGTTAGTTAAGGCTGTTAAAATGGGTGAAGTGAAGGAAGGCCAGCTAGCATGGATAGAGAATAGTTAAGGCTGTTGCAATCGGTTAATTGATAGAAACACAAGCTTGAAAGGAGAGAGGCTAGTAACACAGCTGCAGTCAGTGAATGGAAGGAAAGTTCTGCTAGAGAGAATAGAGACAAGTTAGGCTCTTGCAGTCGGTGAAGTAAAAGAAAGGCATGTCAGAGAGGAGAGAGACTAGTAATACCCGCTGTTGTCGGTGAAGTGAAGGAGAAGATATCTAGAGAGTAGAGAGACTAGTGAACCTGCTGCAGTAAGTGAAGTGAAGGTGATGTCATCAAAGGAGGAGAGAAATTATGAAGTTCCCTGCAGTCAGAGAAGTGAAGGAGAGGCTTGCTAGAGAGGATAGGGACTAGTCAGAGTAGTGGAGGAGAGGCTAGGTAGAGGACAGGGCTAGTCAATGTAGTGAAGGAGAGGCTTGCTAGAGAGGATAAGGTCTAGTCAGTGAAGTGAAGGAGAGGCCTGCTAGAGAGGATAGGGGCTAGTCAGTGAACAGTAAGAAAGGCTTGCTAGAGAGGACAGGGCTAGTCAATGTAGTGAAGGAGAGGCTTGCCAGAGAGGACAGGGGCTAGTCAATGTAGTGAAGGAGAGGCTTGCTAGAGAGGATACGGTCTAGTCAGTGAACTGAAAGAGAGGCTTGCTAGAGGGATAGGGATAGTCATTGAAGTAAAGGAGAGGCTTGCTAGAGAGGATAGGGACTAGTCAGAGTAGTGGAAGAGAGGCTTGCTAAAAAGGATAGGGACTAGTCATTGAAGTAAAGGAGAGGCTTGCTAGAGAGGATAGGGACTAGTCAGAGTAGTGGAAGAGAGGCTAGGTAGAGGACAGAGCTAGTCAATGTAGTGAAGAAGAGGCTTTCTAGAGAGGGTAAGGTCTAGTCAGTGAAGTGAAGGAGAGGCTTGTTAGAGAGGATAGGGATAGTCATAGAAGTGAAAAAGAGGCTTTCTAGAGAGGATAGGGCTAGTGAGTGTAGTGAAGGAGAGGCTTGCTAGAGAGGACAGGGCTAGTGAGTGTAGTGAAGGAGAGGCTTGCTAGAGAGGACAGAGCTAGTCAGTGTAGTGAAGGAGAGGCTTGCCAGAGAGGATAGGGACTAGTCATTTAAGTAAAGGAGAGGCTTGCTAGAGAGGATAGGGCTAGTCAGTGTAGTGGAGTAGAGGCTAGGTAGAGGACAGGGCTAGTCAATGTAGTGAAGGAGAGGCTTAGCAGAGAGGATAAGGTCTAGTCAGTGAAGTGAAGGAGAGGCTTGCTAGAGAGGATAGGGATAGTGAGTGTAGTGAAGGAGAGGCTTGCTAGAGAGGATAGGGCTAGTCAGTGTAGTGAAGGAGAGGCTTACTAGATAGGATAGGGACTAGTCATTGAAGTAAAGTAGAGGCTTGCTAGAGAGGATAAGGTCTAGTCATCGTAGTGAAGGAGAGGCTTGCTAGAGAGGACAGGGCTAGTCAGTGTAGTGAAGGAGAAGCTTGCTAGAGAGGATAGGGCTAGTGAGTGTAGTGAAGGAGAGGCTTGCTAGAGAGGATAGGGCTAGTCAGTGTAGTGAAGGAGACTCTTGCCAGAGAGGACAGGGGTAGTGAGTGTAGTGAAGGAGAGTCTTGCTAGAGAGGACAGGGCTAGTCAGTGTAGTGAAGGTGAGGCTTGCTAGAGAGGACAGGGCTAGTCAGAGTAGTGGAGGAGAGGCTTGCTAGATAGGATAGGGACTAGTCATTGAAGTAAAGGTGAAGCTTGCTAGAGAGGATAGGGACTAGTCAGAGTAGTGGAGTAGAGGCTAGGTAGAGGACAGGGCTAGTCAATGTAGTGAAGGAGAGGCTTAGCAGAGAGGATAAGGTCTAGTCAAGAAGTGAAGGAGAGGCTTGCTAGAGAGGATACGGATAGTTATTGAAGTGAAGGAGAGGCTTGCTAGAGAGGATAGGGCTAGTGAGTGTAGTGAAGGAGAGGCTTGCTAGAGAGGATAGGGCTAGTCAGTGTAGTGAAGGAGACTCTTGCCAGAGAGGACAGGGGTAGTGAGTGTAGTGAAGGAGAGTCTTGCTAGAGAGGACAGGGCTAGTCAGTGTAGTGAAGGTGAGGCTTGCTAGAGAGGACAGGGCTAGTCAGAGCAGTGGAGGAGAGGCTTGCTAGATAGGATAGGGACTAGTCATTGAAGTAAAGGTGAAGCTTGCTAGAGAGGATAGGGACTAGTCAGAGTAGTGGAGTAGAGGCTAGGTAGAGGACAGGGCTAGTCAATGTAGTGAAGGAGAGGCTTAGCAGAGAGGATAAGGTCTAGTCAAGAAGTGAAGGAGAGGCTTGCTAGAGAGGATACGGATAGTTATTGAAGTGAAGGAGAGGCTTGCTAGAGAGGATAGGGCTAGTCAGTGTAGTGAAGGAGAGGCTTGCCAGAGAGGACAAAGGTAGTGAATGTAGTGAAGGAGAGGCTTGCCAGAGAGGACAGGGCTAGTCAGTGTAGTGAAGGAGAGGCTTGCTAGAGAGGATAGGGACTAGTCAGAGTAATGCAGGTGAGGCTTGCTAGATAGGATAGGGACTAGTCATTGAAGTAAAGGAGAAGCTTGCTAGAGAGGAAAGGGCTAGTCAGTGTAGTGAAGGAGAGGCTTGCCAGAGAGGACAAAGGTAGTGAATGTAGTGAAGGAGAGGCTTGCCAGAGAGGACAGGGCTAGTCAGTGTAGTGATGGAGAGGCTTGCCAGAGAGGATAGGGACTAGTCAGAGTAATGCAGGTGAGGCTTGCTAGATAGGATAGGGACTAGTCATTGAAGTAAAGGAGAAGCTTGCTAGAGAGGATAGGGCTAGTCAGTGTAGTGAAGGAGAGGCTTGCCAGAGAGGATAGGGACTAGTCTGAATAGTGGGGGAGAGGCTTGCTTGATAGGATAGGGACTAGTCATTGAAGTAAAGGAGAGGCTTGCTAGAGAGGATAGGGACTAGTCAGAGTAGTGCAGGAGAGGCTAGGTAGAGGTCATGGCTAGTCAATGTAGTGAAGGAGAGGCTAGCTAGAGAGGATAAGGTCTAGTCAGAGTAGTGGAGGAGAGGCTAGGTAGAGGACAGGGCTAGTCAATGTAGTGAAGGAGAGGCTTGCTAGAGAGGATAAGGTCTAGTCAGAGTAGTGGCGGAGTGGCTAGGTAGAGGACAGGGCTAGTCAGTGTAGTGAATGAGAGGCTTGCCAGAGATTACAGGGCTAGTCAGTGTAGTGAAGGAGAGGCTTGCTAGAGAGGACAGGGCTAGTCAGTGTAGTAAAGGAGAGTCTTGCCAGAGAGGACAGGGGTAGTGAGTGTAGTGAAGGAGAGGCTTGCTAGAGAGGATAGGGCTAGTCAGTGTAGTGAAGGAGAGGCTTGCTAGAGAGGATAGGGCTAGTCAGTGTAGTGAAGGAGAGGCTTGCCAGAGATTACAGGGCTAGTCAGTGTAATGAAGGAGAGGCTTGCCAGAGAGGACAGGGCTAGTGAGTGTAGTGAAGGAGAGGCTTGCCAGAGAGGACAGTGCTAGTAGGTGTAGTGAAGGAGAGGCTTGCTAGAGAGGACGGGGCTAGTCAGTGCAGTGAACGAGAGGCTTGCTAGAGAGGATAGGGCTAGTCAGTGTAGTGAAGGAGAGGCTTGCCAGAGAGGACAGGGGTAGTGAGTGTAGTGAAGGAGAGGCTTGCTAGAGAGGACAGTGCTAGTCAATGTAGTGAAGGAGAGGCTTGCTAGAAAGGATAGGGACAAGTCAGAGTAGTGGAGGAGAGGCTTGTTAGAGAGGATAGGGCTAGTCAGTGTAGTGAAGGAGAGGCTTGCTAGAGAGGACAGTGCTAATCAATGTAGTGAAGGAGAGGCCTAGCTGGAGAGGACTAAGCTAGTCAATGTAGTGAGGAGAGGCTTGCTAGAGAGGACAGTGCTAGTGAGTGTAGTGAAGGAGAGGCTTGCTAGAGAGGATAGGGCTAGTCAGTGTAGTGGAGGAGAGGCTTGCAAGAGAGGATAGGGCTAGTCAGTGTAGTGAAGGAGAGGCTTGCCAGAGAGGACAGGGCTAGTGAGTGTAGTAAAGGAGAGGTTTGCCAGAGAGGACAGTGCTTGTCAATGTAGTGATAAAGAGGCTTGCCAGAGAGAATAGGGCTAGTCAGTGTAGTGGAGGAGAGGCTTGCTAGAGAGGATAGGGACTAGTCAGAGTAGTGCAGGAGAGGCTAGGTAGAGGACATGGCTAGTCAATGTAGTGAAGGAGAGGCTAGCTAGAGAGGATAAGGTCTAGTCAGAGTAGTGGAGGAGAGGCTAGGTAGAGGACAGGGCTAGTCAATGTAGTAAAGGAGAGGCTTGCTAGAGAGGATAAGGTCTAGTCAGAGTAGTGGCGGAGAGGCTAGGTAGAGGACAGGGCTAGTCAGTGTAGTGAATGAGAGGCTTGCCAGAGATGAGAGGACTAGTCAGTGTAGTGAAGGAGAGGCTTGCTAGAGAGGACAGGGCTAGTCAGTGTAGTAAAGGAGAGTCTTGCCAGAGAGTACAGGGGTAGTGAGTGTAGTGAAGGAGAGGCTTGCTAGAGAGGATAGGGCTAGACAGTGTAGTGAAGGAGAGGCTTGCTAGAGAGGATACAGCTAGTCATTGTAGTGAAGGTGAGGCTTGCCAAAAAGGACAGGGGTAGTGAGTGTAGTAAAGGAGAGGCTTACTAGAGAGGACAGGGCTAGTGAGTGTAGTGAAGGTGAGGCTTGCAAGGATAGTGCTAGTAGGTGTAGTGAAAGAGAGGCTTGCTAGAGAGGACGGGGTTAGTCAGTGTAGTAAAGGAGAGGCTTGCTAGAGAGGATAGAGCTTGTCAGTGTAGTGAAGGAGAGGCTTGCCAGAGAGGACAGTGGTAGTGAGTGTAGTGAATGAGAGGCTTGCTAGAGAGGACAGTGCTAGTCAATGTAATGAAGGAGAGGCTTGCTAGAAAGGATAGGGACAAGTCAGAGTAGTGGAGGAGAGACTTGTTAAAGAGGATAGGGCTAGTCAGTGTAGTGAAGGAGAGGCTTGCTAGAGAGGACAGTGCTAATCAATGTAGTGAAGGAGAGGCTTGCTAGAGAGGACTAAGCTAGTCAATGTAGTGAGGAGAGGCTTGCCAGAGAGGACAGGGCTAGTGAGTGTAGTAAAGGAGAGGTTTGCCAGATAGGACAGTGCTTGTCAATGTAGTGATGGAGAGGCTTGCCAGAGAGGATAGGGATAGTCAGTGTAGTGGAGGAGAGGCTTGCAAGAGAGGATAGGGCTAGTCAGTGTAGTGAAGGAGAGGCTTGCCAGAGAGGACAGGGCTAGTGAGTGTAGTAAAGGAGAGGTTTGCCAGATAGGACAGTGCTTGTCAATGTAGTGATGGAGAGGCTTGCCAGAGAGGATAGGGCTAGTCAATGTAGTGAAGGAGTGGCTTGCTAGAGAGGACAAAGCTAGTCAGTGTAGTGAAAAAGAGTCTTGCCAGAGAGGATAGGGACTAGTTAGAGTAATGGAGGAGAGGCTTGCTAGAGGATAGGGCTAGTCAGTGTAGTGAAGGAGAGAATTGCTAGAGAGGACAGGGGTAGTGAGTGTAGTGAAGGAGAGGCTTGCTAGATAGGATAGGGGCTAGTCAGTGTAGTGAAGGAGAGGCTTGCTATAGAGGACAGGACTAGACAGTGTATTGAAGGAGAGGCTTGCTATAGAGGATAGGGCTAGTGATTGTAGTGAATGAAAGACTTCCTATAGAGGATAGGGGCTAGTGAGTGTAGTGAAACAGAGGCTTGCTAGAGAGGACAGGGCTAGTGAGTGTAGTGGAGAGAGAGAAGCGAGGACTCACCAGTCTGGACAGCTTGTTGTCCTTGAGGTATATTTCCCGCACCTGCTCGCCCTCCGTCCTCAGTCGCTCCGGGATATCCTCCAGCCCCACGTAGCTCCAGTGCAGCACCCGGGCCTGTCGTATCTCGCGCGCTACGCCCGACCCCATGGCGCTACTGCCCTCGGTCACTGCTGTTTCCAAGGTCCCGCTCTTGACTGTCGTCCAACTGGCCCGCTATTTCCGTCGCTCCCATTTACTCTCCGGCCAGCGAGCGCATTTTGTTTACATTCTTGTTTGTGTCTGCATGGAGGTAGGAGTCTCGCAGAGCGAGGCGGTGTTGCCACTTCCTCGGGGCGCAACACTGCGGCGCTTGTCGAGGTCAGCTCTGCGCCGCCTGATCGAACCCGCGACCTCCGCCAACCCTCGAGCTCTCGTCCTGCGCCGGGAGTGGAGGGGAGGGAGCTGTATCGACCGTCGAGCTCCGCCGTGACGTCACGTGTCTTGTGCTGTTTGCCTGCCACTGTGCATGCCTTCATGGTGAACCATGCTCATGCAGACGAAACAAGAACAACTGCCATCTGGTTAACGACAAAGAAATGTTTAAGTGCAGGTTTCTTCAAGAACCATGACAAACTCCGCACGTCTGAAACTATTGTTCCATTCAACTGGTGTCAAATGGGAATTCTGTAAATAATTGAATATGATTCGTAATTCCATCACTTTTTGAAACATGGACTACAAATTAAGATTTTTCCTTTTATTTAGTAGCTTTGTATGTATTGAATGCATAACAATGACTTGTAATTTAGCTGTACTGGTCAGTTTAAGTTGAAGAAAGAACGCAGATCCTAAACAAATTCCTTCAACCCATAAGAAAGAATGTATTAAAACAGGAAGCTTCATGTACCCATCTTGATCTTCAAGCAAGTTTAGTTTTTTAAAATGTTATTTTTTGTGTGAACCACAAATACTTTTTAATTGAAGTAAGCAAAACTTGTTTTTTTTTTTTTTTACAATCATAACTCCAAGACCAATTTTAATGATTAAATTCAAAAGCGTGATATATATCTAATAAAATATAATAACTGGAACACAAAAGGCAAATTTTAAAGAACTTCCCTTACTTTAAGATTAAAATGCAATACACACTAATCTTTTGGATTAAAATACGCACTTGACACCCAATACATGCTTTCTTATGAGAGAAATTCGTTCTTTTGGGTTTTGCTTACTCAAAACTGCTACTTTTACTGACAAATGCATAAAGATTACAAGCCATTGTAAGAGGCTGCGGGACTCCTCACAGGCCCTGGTTCGATGCTCGGCTCTGGCACACGGACCACGAGGCCTGCAGTGGCTGTGGTGACAATCCACTGTGTTGCGGTGTTGTTTCATTGAGCAAGTAGTCCGAGCACCGAGTGGATGGACTCGCCACGTGGAAGGATAGGAAACTCAGAAGATCGCGCCATATTGCCATCGGCTCTCACCAATTTGCCTGGATGTCACAAGGTTAAACACACTTCTACTACTTCTGTATTCAATATTTATAACTTCAAACGTTAAGAGTTTTAATATACCTAACATAAGTTTACGTATTTTGGATTGGTACTGAAGAAATGGGTCCGAACTGGCACCTAGTGGCAGTTCTGTAAATCATCACTCGGAGGTCTAAGATTACGCAGCCCCACGTACTCTTAGCCACACATTAGACATTCATACAACCATTACTTTTTGTTTCACATTTATAACCTCTTTAATATCCCATGAGTTCTTCGCCATTTCAAAGATTCGTTTTGACGGAAACGGATATCATATCCGTTGTCGATAGGCCCCATTTGAACGGCTGATTGCATCCAACATCAAACATATTTTAACCTGTCCGATATGCGAAATATTTGATAGAAACTCAAGTCATCCAACTTGTCAACCACGGCAACGCTAGTGATGTTTACGATGACGTCATAACATGATTGAAGGTGTTGGAAGCGAGAAATTGACAGTGTGGCATGGCCTTTAGAAACTACGTCGTTAAAAAAAGTTAATAAAAATGGTCATTTAAAACTGCTTCCACACTGCAAACACTACATTTTAGCAAATTTTTTGGCGTTTAACCATAATGGCGCAACAATTATCTGAAAAAGAAACATGGTTTCACATACACACCATGTAATCATGCAAACGTAGCCACACCCTGAATTGGTTAACGAAAAAATGTAGCTGTATAAATGCTAACGCAATTTTTTGTTCAACAGCTTAAATAAACTCGTTAGGGAGATTCTTAAAAAAAAATTAATTAATAAAAAATAAAAAAAAACACTTATCAGGAAGATATCATTGTTAAACAAAAATTTATAAACATATCAGCAAAATATTAGCCATTGATTCATTAAAACCAAAAATATTTTCCTATCCAGATGTGAAAGGAGGGCTGAGGGGTGGTTCTCATCGCGACATCAATTATTCACAAGTTTGCACACAACTGCTCATAACTTCTTACCACCATGTGAACTTACATACATGTACTTCGTTTGGGCTGAATTTATTTTCGCAGTGGTTTCTAATTATAGGTCTATAGGAGAGTATGGTTATAGAAGAAGCTAGCGCTTTCAACAATGATTTATCGTGGTGTCAAACACAACTCAAGACATCACAGGAAGGGATTGGCTGTATTTTCCTCTTTGTTCTATGGTTGTTTACATCCCGACATAGAAAGCTGAAGGCTCCCTTGCGGCATGTCGACGGCGCAAGAGACCAGTGCTGAAGAGGAGGACCTGAGCCGGTTGTTCGGGTCTCTGAGGGACTCCTACTGGGACGCCCTCCAGGCACTGCACGAGGCAGAGGACGAGGAGCAGGTTAGACTCGCCCTGGCGCTCCGCCCCACTTCAGAGTGTCTGCTGAGGCCAGCACTCTGTTTGCTGAGCTTCTCTAGCTACCTGGTACCCTCCTAGTGATGGAGGGGGTGTGGTGTTGTCGCAGTTGAAGCTGCAATTGCTGCACACATGGGTAGCTGACCTGCTGGCGCAGAATGCCTCGCTGGTGGACGCTGTGGATGAGCTGGAGGAGCGAGCTATAGCGCAGCAGCTGGCCGGGTGAGGTTATGTCTGATCTGCTGCCGGCACGTCTGATTGCTGCCTGAAGAGAGGGCTAGGAAACACGAGCAGCTGGCCGGGTGAGGTTATGTCTGATCTGCTGCCGGCACGTCTGATTGCTGCCTGAGGAGAGGGCTAGGAAACACGAGCAGCTGGTCGGGTGAGGTTATGTCTGCTCTGCTGCTGGCACGTCTGATTGCTGCCTGAGGAGAGGGCTAGGAAACACGAGCAGCTGGTCGGGTGAGGTTATGTCTGCTCTGCTGCTGGCAGGTCTGGTTTGCTGCCTGAAGAGAGGGCTAGGAAACACGAGCAGCTGGTCGGGTGAGGTTATGTCTGCTCTGCTGCTGGCAGGTCTGATTGCTGCCTGAAGAGAGGGCTAGGAAACACGAGCAGCTGGTCGGGTGAGGTTATGTCAGCTCTGCTGCTGGCACGTCTGGTTGCTGCCTGAAGAGAGGGCTAGGAAACACGAGCAGCTGGTCGGGTGAGGTTATGTCTGCTCTGCTGCTGGCACGTCTCGTTGCTGCCTGAAGAGAGGGCTAGGAAACACGAGCAGCTGGTCGGGTGAGGTTATGTCTGCTCTGCTGCTGGCACGTCTGGTTGCTGCCTGAAGAGAGGGCTAGGAAACACGAGCAGCTGGTCGGGTGAGGTTATGTCTGCTCTGCTGCTGGCACGTCTTATTGCTGCCTGAAGAAAGGGCTAGGAAACACGAGCAGCTGGTCTGGTGAAGTTATGTCTGCTCTGCTGCTGGCAGGTCTGATTGCTGCCTGAAAAGAGGGCTAGGAAACATGAAAAGATGGTTGGGTGAGGTTATGTCTGCTCTGTTGCTGGCAGGTCTGATTGTTGCCTGAAGATAGGGCTAGTAAACATGAGTAGCTGGTTGGGTGAGGTTATGTCTGCTCTGTTGCTGGCAGGTCTGATTGCTGCCTGAAGAGAGGGCTAGGAAACATGAGTAGCTAGTCGGGTGAGGTTATGTCTGCTCTGCTGCTGGCACGTCTGGTTGCTGCCTGAAGAGAGGGCTAGGTAACACGAGCAGCTGGTCTGGTGAAGTTATGTCTGCTCTGCTGCTGGCAGGTCTGATTGCTGCCTGAAGAGAGGGCTAGGAAACACGAGCAGCTGGTCTGGTGAAGTTATGTCTGCTCTGCTGCTGGCAGGTCTGATTGCTGCCTGAAGAGAGGGCTAGGAAACATGAGATGGTTGGGTGAGGTTATGTCTGCTCTGTTGCTGGCAGGTCTGATTGTTGCCTGAAGATAGGGCTAGGAAACATGAGAAGATGGTTGGGTGAGGTTATGTCTGCTCTGTTGCTGGCAGGTCTGATTGCTGCCTGAAGAGAGGGCTAGGAAACATGAGTAGCTGGTCGGGTGAGGTTATGTCTGCTCTGCTGCTGGCACGTCTGGTTGCTGCCTGAAGAGAGGGCTAGGAAATATGAGAAGCTGGTTGGGTGAGGTTATGTCTGCTCTGTTGCTGGCACATCTGATTGCTGGCTGAAGAGAGGGCTAGGAAACATGAGCAGCTGGTCTGGTGAAGTTATGTCTGCTCTGCTGCTGGCAGGTCTGATTGCTGCCTGAGGAGAGGGCTAGGAAACATGAGTAGCTGGTTGGGTGAGGTTATGTCTGCTCTGTTGCTGGCAGGTCTGATTGCTGCCTGAAGAGGGGGCTAGGAAACATGAGTAGCTGGTTGGGTGAGGTTATGTCTGTTCTGTTGCTGGCAGGTCTGATTGCTGCCTGAAGAGAGGGCTAGGAAACACGAACAGCTGGTCGGGTGAGGTTATGTCTGTTCTATGACAACTGAGGCTGGCAATGGAAATGTGTAATGTTTATATTAATGGAGATGTGATTATGGTATTAATACTAGACAGTGTCATGTACTGTGCCAGCTAATAACTAATAACAGTACTTTCACCAGAATAAAACTGGAAATATTTTCTGCAATATCTGTCACTTCTCTTTTTATTGAAGTCATCTCTACATTATGTGACATTTATAACCCCAGCTCTTGCCTGTTGTTAAGTTCGTCATGAGTCCAGAAGAACTTAAATTCTGGTGAGTATAAGCAGCTAAACGTTACTTTATGCTTTTAAAATAGTATCCCAATTCATAAAAAACATCTTAAATTAAATCATTAATTTTTTTCAGCCAAATAACTATTTATTTTAAATAAATTAGCTACTTTCAAAACTAACGAGATAAAAATATTCGAAAAATTAACTCTTGAAATTAACTAAAAATTTCAATCAAGACAATACCCATGTTTGGTACGTTTTCACTAGCACTGACAGATTGTCAGTTACATCATAGACACCCATCTATCATTATCAGGAAGCATTAAAATGGGAATTTGCAAATAGCCGAATGTTCTGACATATTAAACACATAAATTCAGCGCACATTTGGACTTGTAGTATAGTTACAGATAGGTAATAGGTATGCAGTGAGTGTTTGTGGTGAAAGCCAGAGTGTCCAGACTGATACACAGGTTTCTGTACGACGACTCGGGCTCAGAGGAACAGCCAGAAACAGATGAAGTGCCCGAAGCAACGAGCCATGATCCAGAAGACGCTACATGTGGCCCAGAACAACCAGATCTCGATGGAAGGCCCCAGCCACAGAACAGGACGGACTCACGTATTTCCAAGTGCAAAGAGAAGGTGAGGATAATTGGATGAGCCTTTCGATCTCTTTATCTCACCTGAGGCTTATCCAAGGCGCTGTTCTCTGAGGCGACAGTGGGTGTGATGGTTGATCCAGGTACAGCGATGGACTTCCCATGTGTGTTCCGAAAACCACTGTGTACTGTAGGTGCTGAACTCTGACATAATTCTGTGGCTTCCTTGATGATTTTAAGCTTTGACCTTGAAATATTTTTGCTGGGACGAAAATAATCAGCCCTATCTTTAAAAAAAACACATTGATGTAAAGTGCAAAACAGTGCAATGTTTTGGAAAATTTACGATACATTGCCACTACTGACTGTATTAAATTCTTGCTCGGTCTGTATTATACATACACACAATCAAGATGGAATTAAAATTATGAAACTACTGTGCCTGTACTCATATATTATTAGAAGTAGGTATACTGTTTATCTCGTGTACAATTGACATACATTTCTCTATGTTTAACATACTGTACATAATCAAAAATGTGTGATCACGTAATATAGAGCCGTTGATTCAGAGAAACTGTTCTTTCTGTCTTATTAATATTTTATTTTTATAAAGGTTACTGAACATTTTATATTAATTCCTTGCTAGAGTATATCTCGCTTCATGTTCTAATGCTCGTTGCAATTGTCAAGACATCCTAATGGCATTCAGACATAATTCCATTTCCTTGTAGCTGCCTTTCTGTACTGATCCCACATCTGCTGCCTGTCAGTACCATATTTCATCGGTATGACTTGTAAAGTTGAAAATTTTCTATAGAGCTGTAATTTTCATTTTTACTTTTGATTAACTTAGCTATGTTTTGTTTAATTTCCTTCTGATACAACTTTTTAAATAATTTCATTTGAAGGGCTCTGCAAAACCATCCCTGCTTCGCTAAAACTCAAACTAAACGGTGTGTGATTGTAATTGTGATAGATGTAGTTGGGTTTCATTATGTTCTACAGCCTAGCGATGGTGGTGACTGGGAATCTACAGCTTCTGAACTCAAAGAAAAAGTGAGGAAACTCAAAAAGTCTCTAACTGAAGATAAAGAGACTCTTTCCGAGGATAAAAAGTAAGTTTGATCATTTAAGTGCCAATGGTTCAAATCCACGACAAAATACACATATAACATCTTAAAGTGTGGGTGATATGGGAATACGAAGGCCACATGAGTGCAATATCTCTGAGAGATGTGATGCCTTCAAACCTCAAAGTTCAGATCTTAAACACCAGGTAATCATGTGTTGTGTGGGTGGGTGGCCTGTTTAATGTAGCTGAAGAGAACTATATTAGTAAAACACCTCAACAATTGACTTTTTTTATTATTTTTTGTTAAATTAAAATATCATATCTTCTTTTTAAATAATTTATGCAAATAATACTCTGTTTTTTTCCTATTTAATTTATTGTTCTAGCTGTTCATTAGGATATTATTTAAATAAACATAAAAATAATATGTCAAATAGGTTGAGATGACTTTTCATAATCTACTTACTAATGTGTCTTAGTATAATGTCTAACAACACATTGCTACGCGCACCATCAAGATCCAACATGGAAGTGGTAAGAAAAACATACGTTGGAAAACATTCAGTATTAGTGTCCGGCCAATGACAGGATTCCCGGAGTGGAGCGCCAGTTACCTTGGAAACACGAGCAGTATTGTGACTCGCTCGGGCCCCGACCAGGCGTGGTTCAGGGACCTCGTGATGTCCCAGGCCTCGTCACGGCAGTGACTCGTGTAGGGTACGCCCCTCGTTCGGGATGCTATCACCTGCAACTGTAAATAATCTACAGTCTAGCTCTTGTGAAGTACACTTTGATGGCTGTTGAGGATTGTTGTGCTGAATAAAATTTCACTTTTTAATAATTGGAACACATTTATCTTTTATTATTTAACATAAAAATTGCTTTAAGATTTAATTTTCTTTATTCTTCATCATTATGTTCTCATTAACCCATAGACATCATGCATGCACTATTGTTTTAAGCGACCCTGCACGGCCGGCACACAGGAGAGTGTGTGTTTCCACAGGGTGGCAGGGTGCAGTCTCCCGGAGACACAAGACTCTAGGAACCCCACTACGGAACCCGAGACAGCAGAACCGGAAGCTGCAACAGAGCAAGTGAGTGTGTCACTTACAATGCATGTTTTGTGTCTCTTGATAATAAAATAGATAATTTTTACGCGAATATACACTATATTGGTTACTGTATTTACACCAAATATAATGGTGCCATATTGTAACGGGTCTTATCGGGATGGGGTCTTTACTCTTTCTTCGCACACCAGCAGAGTAAACTCTGGAAGGAAGTGGATATGGAAGGATGGGGGTGAGGTTGGGGAAGGTCAGGACACTAGTGGGCGGAAATCGGATCTCTGGACCTTCGTACTTGACGGTTAAGAACGTGCCTTATTTAGTGTGGGGATTCATGAGCTATACTCAAAAACTAGTTCATGCTTGTTCTATTCCATACACACACTATGTATTTACTATTAATGGATATGCACCGTACAGCTTCAGTCACTGGATGATCCCACTCTCTCTAGCTTCGAACCAGAGACCTACAGCGTGAACGACCCGAGAGCAGTACCTTCGGAGACTATTGGGGTGTGCAACCCGATTTACTCGTTGATAACTATCATCCCACTATACAAGTCGATCTTACATGATTCTCGGTACAGCTATCATTACTCTAGCTTCTTTAAAACATACCTCTCTCGGCAAACTTCCAACTGTTAGTCTTCAGGGTGAGGAAGTCAGTTAATGAGTCTCCTCTCTCACTCGACCACGATGTCACGCCACGCTGCAAGTCAGCGGTTACTGCCCAATGGCCAATCGCTACCGACTGGCACAACACGCCTCTAGCTGCTTCTTTCTGCTGACGCGGCCACACACTGTCTTGCACTGCAGGCTACCTTATAATAATTCCCTTATATTTATCTTGTTCGGTTTTGAATGTGTTTAATATTATTCAATCAATATAATAAATTTGAAGCTCAATATAGTTATCAATGTATTTGTAGCCTGCTGACTGTTAATATCGGGATCACAACACAAGGCAAGTATATCCTCGAAAAATGATAATGGAGTATGAAACATAAATTGCTAATCCAATTAAGTACATTAACATGCTTACACAATTTGTTAACAGTTGTCTAGACAATGTGTAACCCAGCATAGTTTCACTTGGATCGCTGCTCTGTCGAGAATGAGGGCTGATGTGCATGGTTGGATGTCCCGATGTTATGCAGCCAGGTGACGACTCCGAGACCGGTGCTCCTCTGCCGTCTCAACTCAGAAGAGAAGTGAGTCACTGCAATAAAGATCTATCCGAAGGCAAAGATACTATTGTCAGCAATCAAACGTAAGTCAAGTTAATAAAAATTATAGTAAATAAAGTGCATTTCATGGTTGGTATTCTCAAAAAGTAGTACATAGTGAGTCTGCAGAAGTTTCCAGACATCATGCCTTTGGACCAAGTACCATTTACATCCCTAAGTGAGTCATTGCAGTGGTAAATTGTTTTTTGTATGGCTAAACATATTTCATTCGTTAGGATAATAATATATCGGAATAGTATTTTCATGCTATGAAATCTGTGAAGTAAACATTGTATTAATATTCACAATACTGCTTAGATTAGCTCTTTAGCTGTGCATCATATCTACATATTCATGCATACTGAATACAAATGCAGATCATGAGCAATATCTAGGAGTGACGGTCCATACTCAGCAGCACGTGGGCCTTGTGGAGAGCGACAATGCCTTTATCCGGTAGCACCACTGTAAGCTGTCGTTCCACGTGTGCATCGCCGAGCTCAACAGGAGCAAACTTCACTATCATTCACTACAATATAATCAATAATATCACCGAATTGAAGTAGGTAAAAATGAGTTCAGTTTTGCTAGCATCACATGCATAATTCATCTCAGGCCACATTGGCTAGTACGAGTTCTCAACAGTCTACGGTAACATAGCTGCTGCTGCCTCCACCGAGTGATCTGCATGCCGTCTGTCGCTTCGTCCCTGTGACCCATGTCCAGTCAGACGATCAGGGCTGGTCCTAGAGGATGCTTGGGGGTTGACTAGGCCACTGTCTGTCAGGCTACTAACTTTGGGTGGCATTACACCTCGTTATGGCATATTGTTCAGTTGCATGATGTCCTCGATGTTGTACTTACAAGCACGTTAACACCGACTCTAGAGATTCACTTCAGAGCTGTAACCGGTCATCCTTTTTCTTCCTCACAACTGTCAATTTTTATAACTAGTGCTGTTGTATTGGGGGAGGATCATGACATAGTTAGTCCCGGTAATGTGCAGGACGTAGGTATTCCTGGTAATGTGTAGGAAACATGTCCCAACGCAGCCCAAACACAATATGGTACGGAACAATACATGACTCGATGTAAGTTTTGTTTGATTTTATGCTGAGTTCAGCCACACACAAACATGTCGATGTAGTCATTTCTTACGATCTCTAAATAATATAGTGATTGCTCCTGCTAGAACTAAAATAGTGGAATTAATCTCGTTTATGTATATTTCTTTGTTGCAACTGAATTTAGTTATTTTTGAAGTCACGAATGCATTCTTTAAGTTTTTATTTTAGAGATTGCCTATCTGCCATAGTAATAAAAACTCTGGAACCAAGAAATTTGGTAGGTCCTTGGCAGCAATAAATAATTTGACAAAAATGTGTTAGTTTTTCAATTATATTTAATACTTTTCAATGATGTTGATTTTAATCTCGTTTAACACACCATAAATAATGTGTTTTAAAATACTAAATAAAAAAATAAAGCACTTTGTTTATTTTATTGTTTCCTATGTTATTTTGTTTGTTGGATTTTTTCTTGCCTAGGCTGGCTTGTTCAACTGAAGTTAATTGTTTCTTTCTAACGTGGTAAGTGAACAAGATGCAAGGCGCAGATACATTGTACTCTTGCAAACAACAGTTACTGAAAGTTCTTGGTGTATTACAGGGAAACCTTGCAGCTGGCAGAAAACTTGCTAGAAAATAATAACATAAAGCTAGCAGCAACAGATGATGAACTGGACCAAAACCATTCCCCAGAAGAGCAGGTAACTACAACCCAGTGCATTTTTACATATATTCAATGATTAATAGAGGCATCTGTCACTACTTCACAGTTTTGTCACTAACTCTGCCAAGTTTACCAAATTCATCTTGTATCCCTCTACTCACTGGTATTGCTATATTTTGAACTAATGTTCAGTAATATTTTGTATTTGTAATTCCATTTTAATATTATATGTCACCCCATGCTTAGCCTGGACACACAAGACTCACACAGAACTAAGATTTAAAGTTTTGTGTCAGATACTGTTTATAGTGTGATAGATGTTAAAACATTGTATCATATCTTACATTGTTGAATCCACTTTCTTTCCCCTGGCCAACACTGTTAACTTGTAGGATGCCCATGCATCTGGCCCATGTCCATATCCATTGACTTACTGGTATGCATTTTTATGATTTGTCTACAGTTGAGTGTTATTATGTTATTTCTAGAAATACATTTAATCTTTAGTTGTGGAGCTCTTTCTCTATAACAAAAATACACTTTTACAGTGAAAATATAGTTGAATACTTAGATTTATTTTTTGGCCAAAAACCATATTGGTTGCTACATAATTTTCTACAAGTCGCACAGGTATGAATTTATGAAAATACACACAGTAAACAAAAACACCTAGTATGGAATCCTTGCTATCTAAATCTGAATCAAGTCTCAGTATAATGCTAGGTGCCAGTTAACATTTAGTATTTGAAGAGAGGAATTGAAAATATACAGACCAATATTACTCACCAAACATTGTCACTTGGAACTTACTAGACACTACCTTCAAATACCAGAAGTGTATTGGCCTGAAGGCCCGATATGCACAAGTGAGCCTAGTCAGCAGTGTGGTGTGAGGACAGGTCCCGGGAGTTAGCAGTAGTGATGAGGAGCGGACACGCTTGGAAGAGATGCAGACGGGAGTGGCAGAGAGGGAGAGAGAGCTACGAGAAGAGCAGTTACGACTGGAACAGGCCAACCGCACAAAGGCCATGCTAAAACAACAACTGAAGGATGTGGAGATGTCCATCGCCCAATACGAGTCTCACAATGCGGAGGAGCAGGTAAGGTTCTGTTCAACAACTTCCATGCACATCTCGTGCTAGCTAATGTTGCCGTCGGCCGAGTTCTCGGGTTCGAGTCCCGCAGCGAGTCTAAGGGGCTGGTGGTGTTTTATGGTGTGTTTTTCCGGGAGGGCGCCAGGTTAGCTAGTACGTCTAACCAATTGGATGGGTCTATCGGCCCAAGCGTGCTTCCCTAGACTCGGTGGCTGTATCTTAAGGGTGGTATTAACTGCTAGTAGACAATGGTGACACTCCCTGTTAAGCATAAGGTGGCTGGTGCCTAACTACAGATGTAATACACGCACTGGAACTGAAAACGTGTGGTACACATTTATTAACGGACATATTTGGGTACACGTTATTGCACGACACTACTCTTGGTTGATAATTTGGACATATTTGTTACACGGTATTACACGACACTACTCTTGATTAATTATGATTGTCTCTCCCTAAGGCAGTCCGTTAGAGGGGGGAGTTCGTTGGCTGTCTTGGAGTCGGCCAGGTCCGTAAAATGACTGATCTTAAGGCGGCCCTGTGGCTAGTGGCCTTAAGGCAGGAATTACGACGGCCGGGTTAAGCCCTGCACCGTAAAAACTGACCCGGGGTCGCGTGGGGAATTGACGTTACAAAGGATTTGATTTGGTTCAAGACTATATTTACAAGAGTGAAGAATCGGTGAGTTACTAAATTGAAGGTTCCCCACGAAACGAACACACGAACACATCCACCCCGGGCCGCGAGCTGATCTGGACTGCCGGAGGGAGCTGCCGCGCGAAGGGGGGGGGGGGGGGGGGGGCAGTTCCGACGCGCGCCAAACCACGAGTGAAGAAAAGAAATTACCGTTATTTGGTTTTTAATTGAAAACTTACTTGTTAATTGTACATGACCCTTGTTTGAATATAAATGCTGACATTAGATGTATTATGAAATATTGATTAAAGGTTTAGTTTAAGAAATTGAACAAATATTATTTAAAAAGATGAGTCAACTGACTAGTTGGTAAAAACCACTGGTTATGTTTATGTTTGTGGATTTGTTCTGGATATTGCTTCAGCATCTTGTTTCTTACTTAAATTAAGGCTCTAGGCCGCAATGAGATTTAAGGGCGTTCATTAAACACTGTGCCCGGAGGGGGCTAACACTCGTGCTCTACGGCGCACATTTCTTATCACGTGTTTATTTAAGGGGATGGCTTGATGAGCTTACTCCGTGAATTATTATCGGTTGTTTGCATTAATTGCAGTTCCGTGACCAAATTTATACACTGGGAGTACTTGCATATCTACTCCGCGTTTGACCCGAGTTGAGTTTGCGATGGGTGCGTTCCACCAGCGGGAGCCAATACTGGCGAGTCGAGGCCGGGCTTAATGGCCTCCGGTCGGTATGACGACAATGTCACCTTACAAACAGCAGGAAATTGTTCCTTTAACACAGTGGGGGTTTTGACATGTCAAACACGTGTAATAGGAAGGTAAAATCTGAGATTGTTCATGCCTATTTGCAGAAATGTCTTAAAAATTATGAGCACATCGACATGAAATAAGCAGGTACCAGCAACTTATAATTTGTAAGGTTTTGTAATACATTTCTGGGAAAATTATTATTATTGTGAAACATTCACCCTAGTTTTAAAATGAATCCTTGTTTGTCACTAGTCCTTACCTACAACCTTGAAAGTTAGTGTCACTGCAGCCTAACCACACTAGTGATTCATGTTTGCAGCACAGCTCTAACGTTGAACCATCAACACTACCAGTTCAAGACCTCCTGCACTCTGAAAACCAGTCCATGCAGGATAGTCCTCACAAGAAGATCTCTTCGCAGGACAACATAGAAAGTGACAAGAATGTGCAAAACATACACATCGAGGAAAACGATCCCAGTGACAAATCTCTGGAGTCATCTCAAGTGAGGACTGAGACTGAGCAGCTCATGGAGTCTGAACAAGCCAATGATGATCATCTACAACCAGATCATGGAATTGAGCAACCTACACATTCTGATTATACCAGTAGCTTAACTTCGCAACCGACTGCTGAAACCGAGCAGCTCATCGAGTCTGAACAAGCTATGAACAAGCTTCCACAATCAGACAGAGCCAATAACAATTCCTCAGAATCGGACCATACTATCAACAAGCCTTCGGAAACAGGTCATACCAATAACAATTCTCCGGAATTAAGAACTTCCAAAAAATCCTCACAACTGAGCCACGAGAGTACGAATCCTTCGACGCAAAACCGTGGCAGTAAAAGGTCTTTGCTTCCACGCCATATCAACGAGAAGCTCATACGGCCGGAGAGTACCACAAACCAGTCCTCCCCACTCCACCGTGCTGGCAAAGAGTCATCGCCTCCTGGTAGTGCCAATGATAGGCGCTCGCAGATTGGCAGAGCCAGGTCACGGTTGCCGCGACCCAGTCTTGTAGCTGGCAGTAGGGAGACTGCGCCGGCGAGTCCACCTAGCAACACTACGTCGAACCTAAACTGAAAGTGACACTAAACACCTGAAGGAAAAGTTAGGTTAACAGCAGATTATATGCTTAACTTAACTATTTTCAGAGTATCTTGCAGTATAATTTATTATATATATATTTAATTGTAGGACCTACACATATTACATGATAAACTGTGTGGAAGTCAATTACTAACTGAACATGTCTTTGAATATTGTGTTCTTTTGTAACAGTGTTTTTTGGCAGCATTAAATATGAAGACTAAAACTAATGTCTCCTCTAATAACTGGCAGTTCAAAACTACCGACATAGTGACATGTCCCGGCAACAGCGTCGGGTGATGGAGTGGCGTGAGGTGGGGCGAAAGGCCTACTGGAAAGCTGGCAGCTGCTCCTTGACTCACAGATATTGGCACTAACCTGCCCTTTTGCTGGGCCAGGGTTAGAGGAAGGGGCGTTAGTTGGTGCGAGCACCCGAAGGCTGCTCCAAAGGGAAGGGGAAGTGGGGCTCCTAGAGCGAGCACCCAAGGGCCACTCCAGAGGAAGGAAGAGGAGAGGTGAGCAGAAAGCAATAACCTAGATTCCAATCTCTGGCTGGGTACATTTCGACCTAGCTTAAATACAGCTCCTTCAGACATTGGTCACTGATACGAGTGACATATTTTGCCCCACACGGGTCATCCTGTGCCCTCCCAATAATTCACACATCAGGACACTATTTACTTATAACATACATAGCACTGACACACATTTTATATAATACAGTCATTAATAAATCCATATGCACTGTTATAACGTTCAAAAATGCTTGCTGCCATCTATGGTATGTTTGTGGCACCACTCGTAGCCTATATCCCACGGCTGGTGTAGAGAAGCTATTGGGATACGGCTTTCTTTGCGAGGCGGCCATGTTGGTTGCAGAGAGAGGAGGCCGAGGGCAAATATAGGACACAACAATAGTTAGTGCTAATGATATTTACTGTGCATACCATAAGACATCATTGACACAGACCTTTAGTTGTTTTGGCTGGAAGGTTGGGTTGGATGATATTTGCCAGGTTTTCAGAAGTTGAATACTGGATGCCATTGAGCATAAACAAAAATTAAGGTCGATGGGCAATGCACTACCTCACACATGGGTACGACATTATCACGTGGCCTGAAGACAGAAACACCATTTTCTGGAATGGGTTATCCAAAGTATGACTCCAGTATGCCAGACAGTAATAAAATAAGGTGTTGGATTTCTGATACAATTTCTTTTTAGAATCACGTGCTCATAAACCGAATAATTCTCCCTCCATTACTTGGGTAAACAAAGCAATGGCAAAATCATTAACACAAAGCAGCGAACTGGCCGATAGTTAAAACCTCACACCGGCATTAAGTGGGGGGTTGGGTCTAAGCTCACAAATAACAGCTTCAGGTAACTACTTAGTGCTTAGTGGAATGGCACTATGATCTCAAATAATGTTCCATTACATAAAAACGTGACATTACAGGCCTGGATATCTAATTGTTAAGTTCAAACACTGCATAGGTAATGTTCTCAATCCCTCTCAAAATTATAAAGTCATAGCATTCATTCTCCACATGGCTATAACCCTGAGAAAAGGTCAAACTGTAAAAGATCCTGGGGGTAACGTCAGTTTTTATGTGGCAACCAGCAAAAGAAAAATATATGATTCACAAATGAACTGCCTTAGAGGCACAAACATAATTAATGAAGTTGACTGTACACTGTACTGACGTCGTACCGACCATGGCCTTTAAGCCCGTGCTCCGCACCGCCAGTACCGTATCCCGTTTTCGGAGCGCGCCCCTTGCCCAGCCGGATTGAGTCAGGCGAGCGTCCCGGGCGTGACCCCAATAGACAACAAACCTTATTAAAAGTCACCGCGGCCACTGGCCTTAATTAAAATGTCCGTGACTAGGATCGTGTCAGATTAGAAGAAATCCAACTATTACAGCTCACAGTGAGACAATATGTTGATAAATACAGTCGCCTTTTGATGTCACATTTTAAATAATTAAATACATTAAAACTATTGTTAAGCCTTAAGCACCCAATTACCAGGTGCTACATTTTAATTGGGCACCTGGAACATGTTTTAACTGGTAATATAGTAAATTAAATTAATATATGTTTTTTGACGCCGACTCACAAAGAAGAGAAAGTTTCTCTTCCTTGCGAGGCGGCCATGTCCGGCAGTCTCGAACCACTCCGCGCCGGGAACAGACGTGTGTCCGTGGGCAGCATCCAAGTTTCTTTCATTTTATTACTTTTTATTCTGTACTAAATCTTTAAATTTAAAACCTTTTGTTAACTCACCGCTGCCCACGTCGACTCGGCGCGTATTTTGCGGAGCCGGGCCTATCCCGACCGTCTTAAGTGTGATACCGCGATACGTATCGTAGCACAAAACGTACGGTACTGGCCGACTCCAGCGAAAGTGTTTTTACTTAAGGACGCCGTGCAATGCCTGCCGGCTGCACACACGTAAGTGTTTCGCCGAATTTAGGAGCCCGCTCATAGAGCACCCCCTGCACCCGTTAATGTTCGGCGCTGGCCGTCTCCAGCGAGCATCGACCCGCATCCCGCGAGACTGCCGCGGTAACCATTAATGTCGAGTAGCGTTGTTTTTTCTGTGTTAATCGTGTAACGGCTAGACGTCGCCAAGTGTTGGTGAGAGTGTTTTTTAGCGGGACTAGATTAAAGGTAATTCTCACCAACTCGTGTATACTAATTATCCGGAGTCTCCCGTCCTCCACACGGCCGAGCGGCCTTCACAGTCAAGAGAGAACCATTCAGGGTAGATTCAAGCCGTGTACCTGGCGGGGCACGCGGGGGCAGAGTACCCACGACCCAACATCAACGGCCTAGCAGTCCGCTAGCCTGGCGCCCCTCCGGACAACAAGAGCACCGCGACGCCCGTAGCGCCCGTCAGGTACCCCCCGGGCCTTTCACATAGGTCGGGTGACGGCAGTACATGCTATGTGGGGCGAGCAGCCCACAGTGGATGGGTACGTATTAGAAAAGTTTATCTATGGTTGTGGACATCAAACTTGACTAAGTTTGCTGCTCCCTGTGGTGCACAATGCTTCGTACCTCGGTGTGAGTCTCTGACGAATTGGCATGCAGCATGTGGCATGGAAGCCACTATAGATGACTCGGCAGAAAACATTCATAGTATGTAGTATATAAAAGGTCATACTGCACCTGGTGCCGGTACATGGATGTAAATGGGTTGAATTAATGATCGCTGTGACCTTCAAAAATTTTCCAAAAGTCCTCAAAATTACTGAAAATTCCATAAAATTCTTAAAAATTTACCTAATTCGAAAGAAAAATTCCCATTTCGAGGAAAATTTCCCATTTTATTGCTCAAGAATTCAAAAATTCGAAAAATGGAATGCCTCAAAAGACTTGCATTTGAAAAATGCTAATGCTAAGGTGTGTGTATGTATGTATGTATGTATGTATGTATGTATGTATGTATGTATGTATGTATGTATGTATGTATGTATTGACGTCCCTCGGCTTCAGGTCCCCGTTTTCCCGTTGAAATAAATGTCCTGTTATGCCCGTACTGCCCTCGTCGGAGAGGTGTGGGTCCAGGCCAACGTGGCCGGGACCGGGAAAGGCGGGACCTGGAGGGAGAGTGAAGTGATTGCGAGGAATGTTGGTAGGTTGTCGCAAGCAGAACACGGCATTAACGAATTTCACGAGCCGTCTTTTATTAACGCTTATAAAGTCCTGCCGCAGCCTGGCGGAACCGTCGCGGAACAAGTGCCCTACCACGGCGACACGGACTCCCTGATGACGGGGCGGTTCTCAAATACGTTTCGGCGCGAATCGTAAAGTTTATTAATGCTAGGCTGACCCAGTGAGAAAGGGCCCGAAGACGGAACGCTGTACATACGCGGCCCGTTACGTAATGTTCCGTGGACGGCGAAAAGTTCAGAGACTCGTAGCACCACGTTCGCGTTGTAGAAACTGCCCGCTAGACACGTCTCCCGATGACTCGTAAGTTAACAATGCTAAGCTGATTCGCGGTGGCAGCTCAGCTGCCGTGACCGACTGCGGACTGAGCGAACGTTCAATCCCGAGCGCAACGTGCGCGGCTCGCGGAGCAACGAACACGTCTGTCTCCGCTCGAGACCAGGACGCGACTGCCTCTCCCCGCTCGCCCGCGGGCCGGCGCCCGCGGGTGGCGGGGAGGGAGGGGAAAATCGGCCGGCGTGGGAGAGAGCTCCGTCCCGCGGCGCGCCAGGCTGCAATTACATACTACGGCGAAACACTTCAGAAAAAGTTATTGAATTATTTACAAAGACATACACGAGACATTAATTACACAGCGAACTTGCACAATGAATAATAAATAAAATAAGTTAATTACACACATTCAAATCCCTTAATCGTTTACAAATATATACACACTGAAATAAAAGATAAAGTCACATAGAAAAAACACTCGTTGGCATGCTAGGGCGCACGCGGGTGCGTCCCTGGCCGTCGCACACACTGGGGTTCACTGGGGGGGAAAATAGGCCCCCTCAGGCCCGCGTCGGTGGCCAGGTACGGCCTCTGTATCTGGGAGGGTACGACGACTGTCGTCATATGCCCCCCCTCTCCCGAGGCCGTCCTGGCCCCCGACGCCGACCTAGACCGGCAGCTGCGTCCGCGTCCGGCCACTTGTCTGGTCGTCGGAGCTCGTCACGTCATTCCGTCCGGGTCGGGCAAACTGGGGCAGGAGCTGCATCACGCTGCAGCGTAACCCCCCGTCGGTCGTTTGTCTTACGTCGCGGGGTTTGCGCTGACTCCCCCACTCGTAGTCCCGGAGGTAGTGGGGGGCCGTCTTCTCACGCGTGGACCGGCGCAACGCCGGTCCCCTCCCCGCGTGAGCGGTCATCCTCGGCTCCCCGGAAGGCAAGTCCAGGACCACCTGCTGGGCCCTGTCGACATCGCCCTCCCCACTGAGGAGCCGGACCGTTACCCCGTCTGTCACGTCCTTGCTCACGTCCGTCCCCGTCACCCGCCGTTCCCAGGAGTGGACGTACCTCCGTCCACGTCTCTGGGTAGGCTCCGGCAACGTCACCACTGGTTCACTCAGGTCGACCAGGTCGCCCTGAGCAGTGTTGTCATGTGTTACGTCCTCGATGAGCGGTCCATCAGTGTCGTTGGCGTAGGCGCTGACGTCATCAGGCGGGAGCACCCGGTCCACAAAGCGCTCCAGCTCTGCCATGCTTGCGCCACGCGGACCCCTTCCGCCCCTTCTGACGGGCGTCCGTTCCCCGCCCCCTCTTGCCAGTTGCCAACCACCGTTCCCCTTTTGCTGTCCCCCCGTAGGAGGCTGAGTCGGTGTCGTCGTGGGGGCCCGTCCATGTGTCGTGCCCCAGGTGTCGTCGTCCCTGTCAACGTTCCTGCCAGCCCCCCGCAGTGACTTGGGGTGGGCGTGTCCTCGTCGACGTCCCTGATCCGGCTCCGGTGGCGTCACCACGGGGTCACCGAGGTCGACCAGGACTCCTACTGCGACGTTGTCATCGGTCCTGTCCCGTGTGTCACCGTCCCCGTCAACGTTCCTGCCAACCCCCCGCAGTGACTTGGGGTGGGCGTGTCCTCGTCGACGTCCCTGATCCGGCTCCGGTGGCGTCACCACGGGGTCACCGAGGTCGACCAGGACTCCTACTGCGACGTTGTCATCGGTCCTGTCCCGTGTGTCACCGTCCCCGTCAGCGTTCTCGCCTGCCACTCGCCGTGACCCGGGGTAGGCGTGTCCCCGTCGACGTCCCTGATCCGGTTCCGGTGGCGTCACCACGGGGTCATCGAGGTCGACCAGGACTCCTACTGCGACGTTGTCATCGGTCCCGTCCCGTGTGTCGTCGTCCCTGTCAACGTCCCTGCCAACCCCCCGCAGTGACCTGGGGTGGGCGTGTCCCCGTCGACGTCCCAGGTCCGGCTCCGGCGGTACCACCACAGGGGCGCCGAGGTCGGCCAGTACACCTTCGGTGACGTCATCCTCGGCCTCGTCACCGTCCACTGGTCCGCTGTCGTCGTGGTCGTACTCGTCGTGCGGGTCGCCTATCAGTCGAATGTCGTCCCTGTGCACCTTAGTTGTCCGTCCGTCGGCGCGACGCACGAGGTACGAGGTGGTGCCCAGTCTGTCTACGATCTCCTGTGGCCCCGCCCACTTAGGAGCCAGACTGGCGCAAAAGCCCCGCTCGCCAGCCGACAGGTGATGACACTTAACAAACACCTGCTGGCCAGGCTCTAGTCGTGCTGGGGGCTGGTGCGTCTGCGGCGTACGTCTAGTCAGGTAGTCAGCTTGGCGACGTCGGGCGTCTTCGCGCAGATCGTCCGTGGTCATGTTGTGCAAGTCGGGGGTTGCGCGCGCTTCCCCGGGCAGGGCGAGGTTCCGGCCCTGCACCAGTTCAGCGGGGGAATGGCCCGTGACCGCGTTCGTCCGACGGCGCAGGCAAAACAGCAGCGTCGGCAGGTGCAGGTCCCACTTGGTGTGGTCCTCGTCCAACCGGATGCGCAGCTGAGTTTTAATGTCCTGATTCCGCCTTTCGGTCGGATTCGCGCGCGGATGGTAGGTGGGCGTCGTGTGATGCTCCACCCCCCAACCCGCGCAGGACACTCGCCAGCTTCTCCCCGTGAACTGCACCCCGTTGTCCGTCAGCAGGACCGCGGGGTACCCGTATCGCGGGAAGAACTCGCGCTCGAGCAGGGCAATCACGGTGCCGGCCTTCACGTTTGGTACTGCGAACGCCTCCGCCCAGCGGGTGAAGACATCCGTGACCACAACAATGAATCGCCGACCACGGGACGTGCGAGGATACGGCCCCATAATATCCACCGCCACAGTGTGGAAGGGATTCCGGGGCCGTCGTGGGACCTGCTGCTCCTTGCCGTCGGGTCGCCTGGACTTCCGCTCCTGGCAACGCAGGCAGGCCCGCACGTAGCGTCTTACTTCTGCCGCGTCGCCAGGCCAGCGGAACGTCCGTCTGACCTCACGCAGCGTCTGCTCCGCGCCCGGGTGTCCCGCCAGGGGGTGGTCATGCAGGTAGCTCAGGACCCAGCGCCTGGCCTCGGGCGGCACGTGGGTCCGCCACCCGCTCGACCTGTGAGCCCCCCTGGTCTGGAGCGCCCCGTTCAGGCTCCGGCAGCCCGGTATCACCCCCTCCCCACACTCTGTCAGTCGGGTCCGGGTGTCGGGGTCCCGGAGTTGCGCCGCGTGGACCCACGCCAGCAGGTCAGTCATAGTCTCGGGTCGCGCGTCAGGTGCAGGAGCAGTGGGGCTTGTCAGCGCGTACAACGCGCACGGTCGCGGCACCGAGTCCTCTACCCCGCGCTCACGCTCAGGGAGGAGCACTTCCTCCCAGCCCTGGTCGTCGTGGAACTCATTCTCAGGGTCCGGATTCCGGGACAACTCGTCGGCCAACTGATTTTCACGTCCAGGAATGTGCTCGACCGTGAACGAGAATTCCTGGATCAGCATGGCCCACCGAGTGAACTTAGACTTCCGGCCCTGAGCGGAGTCCAACCAGCGGAGGCATTGGCTGTCGGTTCTCAGCGTGAATGAGCGGCCCTCGACGTGGTGACGGTACCTCTGTAGGGCCCAGACCACCGCAAGGCACTCTTGCTCATTCACGTGATACTTCCGCTCAGCCTGCCCAAACTTGGCGCTGGCGTACTCGATCACGCGCCTCTCGCCCCGGTCATCCATCTGGTACAACACCGCCCCCATCCCCTCCTGACTCGCATCCGTCTGGATGAAGATGGGGCGGCTGGGCACCAGGCGTGAGAGCGTGTGACAGTTCCTGAACCGGCGCTTCACCTGTCGCAAGGCCTCGTCCGCGGCGGGGGTCCACCGGAACTTAGTCTTCGGCGACAGTAGGTCCGTCATCGGGGCCGTCACCGTGGCGAAGTCGGGGACGAAGGACCGCAGCCAGTTGAGCAGCCCCAGCAGCTTCTGGAGCTGCTTCCTGGTCTTCGGTGCCCCCTTTCCCTCTATTAGCTCCAACTGCTCAGGTCGGGGGCGGCACCCCTCCGCCGTCACTATGTGTCCTAGGAACTCTATTTCCGTGGCCCCAATGTGGCATTTCTTTGGGGCGCACGTCAGTCCGTGTCTGGCCATACGTTCTAGCACCAATGCCAGATGGTGCGCGTGTTCCTCCCACGTCCTGGACCAGATGATAACGTCGTCCAGATAGGCACTGGCGAACTCACCAATGTACCCATCCAGAACACGTACCATCAGGGCCTGGAACGTGGCAGGGGCGTCCATGAGACCAAACGGCATGGCGCAGAACTGGTAACGTCGACCGTCTGGTGCCGTAAATGCCGTCTTAGGGCGGTCCTCCAGACATACCGGCACCTGCCAGTAGCCTGATTTTAAGTCTAGTGTCGTGAAAATAGTGGCGTCCCCCAGTCCTGCCAGTGCGTCTGTGATATTGATCTGCGGGGGCGGGGCGGGAATGGTCAGTTTGTTTATCGCCTTGAAGTTTACGCAAAAGCGTAGACTTCCGTCTTTCTTGGTGGCCAGCACCACCCGTGAGTTATACGGGGAGGTGCTGGGTTCCACTACCCCGTCACGTAACATCTCGTCAATTTGAGTCTGTATGGCCTCCCGTTCCCGGATGCCAAATCCGTATACCTTCTCAAAGGGAGGGCGGTGCGGTACCATCGGTATCCGGTGCTCCGTCACGTTTGTCCGTCGTAGCCGGTCCGCGGCCGCAAATACCTGTGCCTGAGAGGTGAGGACATGGTTGATGACATCGACGTACTCCTCTGGAACACCGTGCTGAAGGTCTTCTAGGCGAATGACTGACTGAGGGGGACTGGGGGGAACCTGGTGCACGCCGTACACCGTCCAGCGCCCCTGGGTGCCGAAGTGCATCCGGCCAGCTCGTACTTCCACGGTGGCGTCGACCTCGTGCAGCCATGGGACCCCCAGAATCAGCCCCTCGCGGAGCTCGGGGACCACCCAGGCCTCGACGTGGCTAACGTGACCAACGATGCTCATTGTTACCTGAGTGATGCCCCCTGCTGCAACGACGGCATCCCTGGTGGCCAGCTGCACCAGCTCCCTCCGCGGTGTCACTGCCTCCGCTCCCACCAGGTGGGCCGCGATGTAGGTTCGGCTGGCGGCGGTGTCCACCAGGGCCAGCATCTCCCGCCCGTTAGCGCGGACAGGAATTCGCAGCAGCTCCGGCTCCTCGGGGCCGACCTGCCCCAGCTGTGCAGTCGTCTGTCCCCCACCGCCCCCGGCCACCTGGCCGTCCGGGCGTGGGGAACTCGCGGCGAGGTCCGCGGCTCGCTCCGGCGCCGACGTGTTGACGTTCCGGTGGTCCACCTCGTCGACGACAGGTCGACGAGGCGGCTGGTCCGGCCCTGGTATAACCGGCCTCAGGGCCGCGGCGGTGGCGCCGGCAGTCAGCTGTCCCTGCACGGAGATGGCCGGCGGGATGCCTGCGCTGATGCTCTGGTTGTCCGCCCCGTCGACGGCGTATCGACGAGGCGGCTGGTCCGGCCCTGGTATACCCGGCCTCAGGGCCGCGGTGGTGGCGCCGGCAGTCAGCTGTCCCTGCCCGGAGATGGTCGGCGGGATGCCTGCGCTGATGCTCTGATTGTCCACCCCGTCGACGGCGTGTCGACGAGGCGGCTGGTCCGGCCCTGGTACACCCGGCCTCAGGGCCGCGGTGGTGGCGCCGGCAGTCAGCTGTCCCTGCCCGGAGATGGCCGGCGGGACGCCTGCGCTGATGCTCTGATTGTCCACCCCGTCGACGGCGTGTCGACGAGGCGGCTGGTCCGGCCCTGGTATAACCGGCCTCAGGGCCGCGGTGGTGGCGCCGGCAGTCAGCTGTCCCTGCACGGAGATGGCCGGCGGGATGCCTGCGCTGACGCTCTGGTTGTCCACCCCGTCGACGGCGTGTCGACGAGGCGGCTGGTCCGGCCCTGGTATACCCGGCCTCAGGGCCGCGGTGGTGGCGCCGGCAGTCAGCTGTCCCCGCAGTTGTCTCGGCATGGGGACAGCTGATGAGGAGTAGTCCCGTTGTCCCCTGCTTCCCGGCGGCATACAGGACGTTAGTGCGGTAGGCGCCGGTGGTGGTCGACGTGTTCTGTCAGTTACTGGGACTGCCGGTGGCTGGCGGGCCGGGGAGCGGCACCCAGTTGTCCCTCCGCCCCCGGTCCTGCGTTTCCCGCCTGCGACGTGTTGCCTTCGCGCGCCTCCTCCCACGCGGCTCTGGTGGGGCAGAGGCGATGCCAATGGTACGCGTCCGGGCAAAAACGGCATCGCGGCGGACGTTCGTCCCTCTCTCTCGTATCTGTCCGCTCGTGACGTCCTCCTCCTGTCGCAGCTGGTTCCGGGCGTTCCCTGGTGCCACCGCGGTCTGTTGTCCTGCGCGGTCCCGCGCCGCCGGCGTAGCTCACCACGGTCAAGTCACTGTCCGTGACCTCTGTGACGGTGACCCCTCGCGGCCCCGAGCGAGCACGGGGAGCTCTCGCGCCCCTGAGTGCCGTCCTCCACTGCGACATGTCACGTTCGATCACGCGGGCGAGGGCCACGAACTCCTCCGTGTCACGACCAGCAGCCGTCCTCATGAAGGGGCGAAACTCTGGCAGCAATTGTTCGACAATGGTTGGCAACGCCGCACTCACGTCCCCACTTGTCCCCAATCGGCGGAACATGCGTAACTTCTCGTAAATGAACTGCTCTGCACTCTCGTCCTCCTCCTGGTTTCGGCAATAAAATGTCCGCAAACACATTGCCCGCGCCTGATCGTTATCAAACCTAGTTTTGACTTGGCGCACAAAATGTCCCCACTCGGTATCAAAACTCCCGGCCATTGACCACCAGTTCCTTGCCTCGCCGCGGAGCTGTCCCGCCACTCGCGGCGTCCACTCCGCCCGTCGCACTTCGTACAGTTTTAGGAGGTGTTCACACTCCCGCAAAAACTCCCGCGGGTCCTCGTTGTCTCTCCCCGCAAACTCTGGCAACTCAAACTGCGTGCTCACGTACCGCACTACCGGCCCATCTGCGTCCGCGTGCCTGTCCCCCTGTTCCCGTTTACTGTCCTCAACTGTGCTGTCCGTGCTGTTTGCGCCCTCGGCCGCGCCGCCGGACCCGCAAACCTCGTTTTTTACGTCCATTTTCGCGGAGTCTCCCTCCTCACACAAGTCCGTTTCGAAACTGATTAGATCGTATCTTTCTTGTCCCGCCTGTTTCCACGCCATCCTGTCCTCCTGTGCTACTGATCCGCGGATCGTGAACACAATCTCCCCCAGTAATACAATACGATCCTCCCCAGCGCGTTATCTTCAGTCTGGGATACCGCTGCACCGCCGTCTTGTATTTCTGTCCCCCACGACGCGCTATCTCTCGCCGAAACGTCTCGTGTTCGCGCCGTTCCCGCGCTGCGTTATCTCCCGCCGGCGCGCCGGCGCGACGTCTCGAATTCGAGCCGCTCCCACGCCGCGCAGCCGCACCTGCTTCCGTTCTGTCCTGCACCTGCGCGCTTGCGTGCGCTTGCGTGCGCTTGCGTGCGCTTGCGTATGCTTACGGCCACACTAGTTGGGCGCCAAATGACGTCCCTCGGCTTCAGGTCCCCGTTTTCCCGTTGAAATAAATGTCCTGTTATGCCCGTACTGCCCTCGTCGGAGAGGTGTGGGTCCAGGCCAACGTGGCCGGGACCGGGAAAGGCGGGACCTGGAGGGAGAGTGAAGTGATTGCGAGGAATGTAGGTAGGTTGTCGCAAGCAGAACACGGCATTAACGAATTTCACGAGCCGTCTTTTATTAACGCTTATAAAGTCCTGCCGCAGCCTGGCGGAACCGTCGCGGAACAAGTGCCCTACCACGGCGACACGGACTCCCTGATGACGGGGCGGTTCTCAAATACGTTTCGGCGCGAATCGTAAAGTTTATTAATGCTAGGCTGACCCAGTGAGAAAGGGCCCGAAGACGGAACGCTGTACATACGCGGCCCGTTACGTAATGTTCCGTGGACGGCGAAAAGTTCAGAGACTCGTAGCACCACGTTCGCGTTGTAGAAACTGCCCGCTAGACACGTCTCCCGATGACTCGTAAGTTAACAATGCTAAGCTGATTCGCGGTGGCAGCTCAGCTGCCGTGACCGACTGCGGACTGAGCGAACGTTCAATCCCGAGCGCAACGTGCGCGGCTCGCGGAGCAACGAACACGTCTGTCTCCGCTCGAGACCAGGACGCGACTGCCTCTCCCCGCTCGCCCGCGGGCCGGCGCCCGCGGGTGGCGGGGAGGGAGGGGAAAATCGGCCGGCGTGGGAGAGAGCTCCGTCCCGCGGCGCGCCAGGCTGCAATTACATACTACGGCGAAACACTTCAGAAAAAGTTATTGAATTATTTACAAAGACATACACGAGACATTAATTACACAGCGAACTTGCACAATGAATAATAAATAAAATAAGTTAATTACACACATTCAAATCCCTTAATCGTTTACAAATATATACACACTGAAATAAAAGATAAAGTCACATAGAAAAAACACTCGTTGGCATGCTAGGGCGCACGCGGGTGCGTCCCTGGCCGTCGCACACACTGGGGTTCACTGGGGGGGAAAATAGGCCCCCTCAGGCCCGCGTCGGTGGCCAGGTACGGCCTCTGTATCTGGGAGGGTACGACGACTGTCGTCATAATGTATGTATATATATACATATATATATATATATACACACACACACACCTTAGCATTAGCATTTTCCAAATGCTAATGTATATATGCAAATATATATATATATCATGTCACATCCACCATCTTGTTTTCGTCTGCTGGAGGCCGCCATCTAGGCTTGTGACATAATAGTCGCCAACTTTTTTTATTCTGTTGGAGACAGACATCTTTAATTTCAGAACTTGCTAACAGGAGCACTAGTTATACGAAGTACACATGTCTTCTGCCTGAGTGAACTACCACCATCATTATTTCAGTAATTGCTACCAGGCTTGCTAGTGTCACATAGTACATATTACATCTATCTACTAGAGAATGCCTTTGCCATATTAATTTAATTTTTACCCGATAGAGTGCTAATCACCAGACTATCGTGGCATCCGCCATTTTGTCAGCCATCTGGGCTGCCATCTTGAAAATTTGTAACTATATAGCTAGATATTCGGGAAAGATTCCAAAATTCATCAAAAAATTCAGCAATTAATATATTCTGACTGATTCTATCGATTATTGTCGTTAGTTCGATCATGGACTGATACAAAAATTCGAATCAAAGTAAAAAAAAATATATATTTATTAATTTTAATATGGTGAAAAATCCTAAATGTGGCTTAAATTTTCCATCTACCATCCTCCAGTAAACCGATGATGACATAATGGCGGACATCTTAGAAATTCATACCGGTAATAATTAACCTAAAATTATATGGAAAAATTCTAAAAAATAATACAAACATCGCTTACTAAAATAGGATCATTTTATTATAATTTACAAAAAATGATATATTAGAGAAAAGCAGCATTATTATAAATAAAACAATTTTACCAAATTTCTATTCTACCACAAGAACAAAAACAAGTAAATTACTAGTGTTTCTCGATTTCTACAGTTTTCTTAGAGTACAAAGCGAGTCCTTTACATACATTGACATGTGTTTTCATGGCATTTTCACATAGCAGTTGATAAATCGGACACGACCATTTGGTAGTTATGCATTTCCAGTTTGAAGTCAGACTAACACATCTAGTAGGTGTTCAGACACATCCAGTTTATGGTCAGACACAAAGAGTTGATTGCTAGAAAAGTTAGTGGTCAGGCACATCCGGTTGTTGGTCAGGCACATAAATTCTATTGACCAGGTACATCCAGATGTTGGCTAGACACCTCCAGCCAGTGACCATGCATGAAATCGGCGGCCAGGAACATTCAGTCCTGTGAAATCGGAGGAGACTGATGTTGACGCCAATCGATAGGGCACCTCTTAGGGCCGTATTCCAAGACACAAAAATAAGGGTTTAGGTGTTGAATATGCGATACCTGTACCCTAACCATATTCCAAGTGCACGATAGGACACGGCCAGTACCTTATTTTTAGGGCACTGATTTTTGGTGTCCTATCTGTTGCCGTTTCGTTGCCAAAATCACGCGCATGCGCAGAGCACACTTTTTCGTTGATTTCTCCCAGATGGCTGAATCGCATCTGGCGCCATTAACTCATATATAGTCATTTTAATTATAATCGGGGGATGTATAATGTGTTTTAGTGTGTCAAATAAAACTTTATAATAGCAAAAACTATTTGATTACTTTAATGGTCATAAAAACAAACAATCAACAACTTTAAAATTACCTAGTGTGTCAAATAAAACTTTATAATAGCAAAAACTATTCTGGAATATATTTGAATAGTTTAATGGTCATAAAAACAAATAATCAACAACTATAAAATTACCTGAGAAAATTAAAATTACGCCAATTAATTCGCACGATAGTGCTGCTATCTGTAGGATTTTGGCGTAGCAAATCCATCGATGGTTGCCAAACATCCGCTAGAATGCATTGAAATCGGTTTCTAGCCTCGTACAGGGCACAGTTTATTAAAACAGTTGCTTTTTCGTTTCCTAACAGGAATTGGATTGGGACGCGTTCTGGAATACAGTCTGCGAGTTAGGTTACAGTTGTATCCCAACAAGGTAGTGCTTATTCGCTACCTTACCTGAATGTTTTGGAATACCGCCCTTAGTCGCACAGGCCGTGATGCCTCACCGACGCCTCTCAAAGCCGTGTGCCACGAACACGTCCGCGCGTTCAACATGGTGCAAAGAGTGTGAGTGCACCGAACGACCCGCAGCTAGCATCACTACCGGGCACATCGGTGGAAGGACTCCGCCGGGTGTGGCAATGTGCTTCCACCGGACTATAGCATTCGAGGTCACATGTTTTCTTCCACAGACATAAACTATGTAATATTTAATTCTTCAAACGTTTTCACTCATTAATGTAATTGTTCAACGTGCGAATATGTCCTAAACTTGGCCGCGTCTGTTCCCCGCGCGCTGAGCTTTTGGCGCGCAATCAGCAGGCCTGCTGTAGCGCCGCGGTACACGAAGTCGCCAGTATCCACAGGGAGCTCGGAGAGGCTGGTCGTCTTCGCGCAATGTTGAGAGGTCAACTTCGCGCCAATTCCGCAGCCTCATCTAGAGCGTGAGTTATGACCCCCACTGGCCGTGCGTCACCGCGCAGGTCTTAACAGCCGTCGCGCGCCTAGCGCCATAACAGCAGCAATGTCTGCCACGTACTGTTCTCCATCAAACTCTCCCTCTCACCATCATAAGCGGGGTCATCACTGAACAGCCATGCACGTGCAGAGCTCACTAACCCCGAACAGTTACGGCCAGGGGATGGATAGCACCATGTAAAGTTTGATAAGGAATAAAAAAACACGCTTCACGTAGCGGAGTGTATCATTTGTAGTGTAAGGCGTCTTGGGTGGCCTAAACAGCCCAAGGATCACCGCTACGGACACGCCCCTGCCTCCCACCTCTTGGCCAAACCCAAACCCCGAGACCCATTCCTCAAAAACTTGATAGCTTTGACGGGGAGGCAGCCGGACCGGTGTCAATGTAACCAAGGCCATGGCAGATATTATGCACGGTGGACACATATTGTTACAACTGTAAATCAGATATCGGCAAATAATTCTACAATACTAACTTCAATGCTTTGATGTCAGGCACCAAACACTTCTCTACATTTAGTAATGCCAAAGCTCTCATGGTCAAAATGTTTATGATGAGAACCCTGCATGGGAGCGGCTCCAGGGCCAGCAACACGGGCAACCCCGCTGCTTGCAGGGCACTGCGCTGGCCCTATTCTTACTGATGCACCTGGAATGTAACATTTTTGCAATTTAATTTTTATAATCATATGTACTCATTTTATTTGAATTCTAACATTTGTAACCCTTCCATATCGGAAGGAAAACCAGATGTCTCAACTTTGAAGTAAAGGGGAATGCAATAGTGTTTGAGAGCACAATGTTTATTCATGGCCTCAAATAAACTGAGGGCATTTAGCAATTACAATAATCACAAAATCCATCTTAAATACAAAGATACCAACTTTACCTGTCTATTTCTGTAAACACTAGAAATATCCAGTGTGAGCCGAAACCTAAACAACATGGGCCTTAAATCATTTTTCATACAAAAGCCTAACAGCAAGTGGCACATGCGTCACACATCACTTGGCAAACTACAAACACAGAACGTTACTAACTACGCCTGTGTTCTGACACTGTCAAAAATCATTTTGCAAATTTTGTTCTGATGGGCTGACGCCTCGTCGCCAGAAGCAAGAGATACACAACACGGACATCAACATTAACATGAAAATGCTAATATGTCTGTTTAAATGGATTAACAGTCTTAGTATGACTGAAACAATATTTAGTAGAAATAAAATATATTGGTAATGGTAAAAACCTAATAAATCATTGTTCATTTAATAATATACGTGCAGGTGTTTCCGCAGAGGATGAATATTTATTTGTTGTTTAGACTTCGCTGCTATAGGCGTCCTGTGAAAAACTCGCCCATGAGAAACATGTTTTTTTCGAGGGAATAAAAGGTCTTTATGTTTCTTTCCTTGCTTGTAGTATAATAATACTTAAATAGGCGGCGCATAAGAGTACCTTCAAGCATGAAGTGACTATAATTTTATTCTTATTGGTTAATAGTTAAATACTGTGTTTCAAAATTATAAAGTGGTTTTATGACAACAAATAATTTTAAGCATTTAATGATTTTGAAATTTTATGGCAGTGTTGGCTGCATAGAGATATGTCATAAATACATATCGTTAGTTTATCTTGTGGATTCCATCAGTAGTCAGTGCTCTATGGTTTCGAAATAAACTTAAATAAAGTAAACACTCAATATCAAAGAATCATATAATTATGTATCGATTATTGATTAACACTATAGATTATAGCCATATATATTGTCTCTGCATGTAAATAATATTTGAAGCAATTTTATTCAGTTACATCGCCGTCTAAAGACGCAGTGAGCGTGGAAGCGTTCCCAAAGACTTGTGCCTGTAGGCACCATAGAGGTTTGAAAGGGGCCCAAAGAAGTGGTGTGTGGAGAGGCAAGTGGCCCTGAGATGTCAAACCAGTTGTGGTCCCTGTACCAGGCCAGTCTCCACAGACTGGAGGAGCATGAAGATGTGGATGAGGTGAGCTGCATGACTTGAACAGGGGCCAGGAGGAGAGAAGGTGTGGATGTTGATGCCGTGAGGGCATCACTGCGATTTTGTACAGCAAATTAATTACGAAAATTTGCATGTTTATTTTGTTCTTTTTCATGTATGTGTCGATATTTAACTTGCTTCATTGTCACTTTTACCTTGGGCTGCCTTGACTTTAATGTTTTTTATGTTAATAATTTACATTTTCAATCCTTATGTTATTTATGATGGATGTCCAAAAACCGGATCTTATATTTCGACTTATTTGATAAATTATTATTGAGATGTGCTAAAGGAACTCTGAAGTCGATATCTGAACCGGAAATTCTAAACAATTTAAGCCCAGTTGCGTCAAATCATAACTGTATTTTTTCTTCACCAGCAGATTGAAAAGTCTTCCGCATATAAATCCAAACAAAGGAATAGGGCAAATTGTATGAATAAAATATGAATATTATATTTACTTTCATATAAATATAATCTTCCTCGATTAATAACATTATAGTTTCTGTGGTTATATCTATAACACTCATTGGTCTCACTCCTCAGAAACAAAATAAAAATATTAAAAACCCATACAATCCGCAACTGTGACTCGCCCACCATCGACACCACCTTAACTCTTTAAGGCCCGGTCCCGCCAACGTAACACCGTGACCACACACAGCTCCACTCGTCACCCCACCATCTCTCTCTCGATGATGTGTAAATGGAACACACAATAAGGATGGGCCAGTGAAGCAAGTTGAGCGTCACTGCTATCACTGGTCGTTGCCTCGGTAGCCGCCAGACTGTGACCCTGTAGCATTTATTTGACTATCCATCGTTATTAATAGAAAGGGTTGAATAGAAGCGTGGCTTTAGCATTATCTCGACAGACAATAAATATGTCATCGAAGACTCAGCACCATTGTGCCACAATATTTAAATTAGTCACGTCCGTGTCACAACACCATCTTTCTGCAATCTTTGCTCAGCACCAAGTCTTAACTCGTTCATCGTCATCGCGCCACCACTCCTAGTGCTGTCAGCTCACTCTTCCACACTCCATGGGTCTGACATTGCACAGTGACAGATGTAAGTCAAGTCTGGCATGAGAGTCATGTGTTTACCACTTGGCACTGTGAGGCCTTAATTGTGAAGCATGCTCTCAATCCAAAATTTGTTTAGTGGGTAGAAACATAGTGTTCTATATGTATGCTTAAATCATGTTCCTTGAAAAAAATTTCAAGCATAAGCAGGCCCTGAAACACCCCATCTCTCTTTTAAGAAATATTGGAGCCCTCACAATACAAAGCTAAACTTTTATAGCATTATAATTGGTTTTTTTTTTTTTGGCAATGTTAAGGATTAATGACATTGAGTACAACTTCAGTATTTGTGACTCAAAGTGTAAAAAACTATTACATAGGTACCTACTAAATTCAACTTGCATAACACATAATTTTAAAATTTCACCCTGATTTTACTGAATTTCACAAACACAATACATAATTTTCCAAATAGCTTATCATTAAAGCAATAGAAGACACAATAGTCATAACCCAAATATAATATCCACTTCTGAATGATATGACAGAAACTTATCTTGCTCAGTAGGTATGTTGAAATCATTCTAATTCTATTACTATTAATTCTCAGTAAATATGAATATCCCTCATAGCAACGTACCTAATACTTATATTTGTCTCACAAAGATACTATGTCAGCAATAACTTCATGCTGATTGCCACCACATAAGCTGTATACTCCTAGTGAAAGGAGGGGGTGTGGTGGTGTTCTTGCAGCTGAAGCTGCAATTGCTGCACACATGGGTAGCTGACCTGTTGGCGCAGAATGCCTCGCTGGTGGACGCGGTGGAAGAGCTGGAGGAGCGAGCTATAGCACAGCAGCTGGTCGGGTGAGGTTATGTCTGCTCTTCTGCTGGCACATCTGATTGCTGCCTGAAGAGAGGGCTCGGGACCACAAGCATTTGTCGGGTGAGGTTATGTCTGCTCTGCTGCCGGCACATCTGATTGCTGCCTGAAGAGAGGGCTAGGAAACACGAGCAGCTGGTCGGGTGAAATTATGTCTGCTCTGCTGCCGGCACGTCTGGTTGCTGCCTGAAGAGAGGGCTAAGAAACACGAGCAGCTGGTCGGGTAAGGTTATGTCTGCTCTGCTGCTGGCATGTCTGGTTGCTGCCTGAAGAGAGGGCTAGGAAACACTAGCAGCTGGTCGGGTAAGGTTATGTTTGCTCTGCTGCTAGCACGTCTCGTTGCTGCCTGAAGAGAGGGCTAGGAAACACTAGCAGCTGGTCGGGTGAAGTTATGACTGCTCTGCTGCTGGCACGTCTGGTTGCTGCCTGAAGAGAGGGCTAGGAAACACGAGCAGCTGGTCTGGTGAAGTTATGTCTGCTCTGCTGCTGGCACGTCTGGTTGCTGCCTGAAGAGAGGGCTAGGAAACACTAGCAGCTGGTCGGGTGAAGTTATGACTGCTCTGCTGCTGGCACGTCTGGTTGCTGCCTGAAGAGAGGGCTAGGAAACACGAGCAGCTGGTCTGGTGAAGTTATGTCTGCTCTGCTGCTGGCACGTCTGGTTGCTGCTTGAAGAGAGGCTAGGAAACACGAGCAGCTGATCGGGTGAGGTTATGTCTTCTCTGCTGCTGGCACGTCTGATTGCTGCCTGAAGAGAGGGCTAGGAAACACGAGCAGCTGGTCGGGTGAAGTTATGTCTGCTCTGTTGCTGGCACTTCTGGTTGCTGTCTGAAGAGAGGGCTGGGAAACACGAGCAGCTGGTCGGGTGAGGTTATGTCTGCTCTGCTGCTGGCACCTCTGATCACTCACTTCGTGATCACAGGTAGGTACTAAATGTTACACAGCGTGTATCCGTGCTCTCCCACGGTTTTAGCTTCATGTGGGCATTCGTGAGAAGATACATATTGCCAGCATGCTGGCAAGGATTCGCCCCCCCCCCACCAATTCCTCCTCCCTACACGCTTTCATCACTGCGGGAGGGGATGCATTCGGCAGGCCTTTACAGAGCGCGCCACAGGCGTCCAGCAGTTTCGCCGTTGCAGACATTTACCTCTAGTATTGCCCTAAGAATGTTCCGCAGTGACCAGCCTGTTAAAATTGATGAATCATAGCAAGAGGGTCCGGGGTTGTCCGACTGGTGAATTCCTTATATTCCAAGCTTTTTTACTTCATAAAAATTTAGGTTGATAAATGCCATTTTCGTGATATTGTTGGGTTCAGAAAAGATTACATGCGGGTACAGAGCAACTTAAATATATCATACTGACGTAAAATGTACTTTTTATTCCTTTCCTGCTCAAACAAAAAGTGAAAAATCTCAATAACTTTTTAAATGATAGTCATAGAGGTAAATGTCCACAATGTCTTTTTTCCAGCATCCAGACGGCACCCTTAAGCACACTCTTTTCTGCACTCATCACTTGAATGGGTCTAGTGTGCCAAGATCTCAGGCGAGAGATTAGAATGCCCTTGACCATCCGCTCATACCAGTGTAGTTTATACTGTCTGCAGTGAGAGATCATTCAAGAAATTAAAACTGACACTTTACAATTCCTGGATATTACATTGATCTAGGGAAACCTTGTTACTTTTTCTCTGCTAAATGCAGTCTCTCTTTGACCAATAATCATCAATGAAATGTAATATCTGCATATGTAAATATTTTTTTTCACAGTGTCATGTGATTTGGATAAAACTATGTACATATTATTGCCGTCACCCGACCTATGTGAAAGGCCCGGGGGGTACCTGACGGGCGCTACGGGCGTCGCGGTGCTCTTGTTGTCCGGAGGGGCGCCAGGCTAGCGGGCTGCTAGGCCGTTGGTGTTGGGTCGTGGGTACTCTGCCCCCGCGTGCCCCGCCAGGTACACGGCTTGAATCTACCCTGAATGGTTCTCCCTTGATTGTGAAGGCCGCTCGGCCGTGTGGAGGACGGGAGACTCCGGAAAATTAGTATACACGAGGTGGTGAGAATTACCTTTAATCTAGTCCCGCTACAAAACACTCACCAACACTTGGCGACGTCTAGCCGTTACACAATTAACACAGAAAAAACATAACACTACGCGACACTAATGGTTACCGCGGCAGTCTCGCGGGACGCGGGTCGATGCTCGCTGGAGACGGCCAGCGCCGAACATTAACGGGTGCAGGGGGGGCTCTATGAGCGGGCTCCTAAATTCGGCGAAACACTTACATGAGTGATACGGTCTGCAGCGCGGTATCACGATGAAGACGGTCGGGATAGGCCCGGTTCCGTAAAATACGTGCCGAGTCGACGTGGGCAGCTTATGAATTAATAATAGGTTTAAATTTAAATATTTAGTGCAGAATAAAATGATCACAGAATGAAAACTTGGATGCTGCCCACGGACACACGTCTGTTCCCGGCGCGGAGTGGTTCGAGACTGCCGGACATGGCCGCCTCGCAAGGAAGTGAAACTTTCTCTTCTTTGTGAGTCGGCGTCAAAAAACTTATATTAACTTAATTTGCTCTATTATAAGCTAAAAACACGTTTCAATTAAAAGGTAGCACCTGGTAATTGTGTGCTTAAGGCTTAACAACTGTTTTATAGTAGTAATTAATTATTTGAATTGTGGCATCAAGTTGGCGACTGTAAATTTATCAACATATTGTCTCACTGTGAGCCGTTTTAGTTGGATTTCTTCTAATCTAACACGATCATAGTCACGGGCATTTTAATTAAGGCCAGTGGCCGCGGTGACTGTTAATGAGGTTTGTTGTCTATTGAGGTCACGCCTGGGGCGCTCGCCTGACTCAATCCGGCTGGGCAAGGGGCGCGCTCCGAAAACGGGATACGGTACTGGCGGTGCGGAGCACGGGCTTAAAGGCCATGGTCGGTACGACGTCATTATAATATAGGCTTGTACTTTGACTGGTTTATTCGCGCAGTATGTTATGGGATTTTAAACTATGAACTAATGAAATCTGCCAGTAACAATTTTTGTCACAAATATGTTCGGTTACCATCATTTCTAAAAGTGGAATTAGAAATTTTTGGGGAATTAAAATAAAGCACTACAGGGTTTCTACTGTAAGAATGTTACAGCGAAGTCAGGGGATTATGTATGTGGGATTTTCAAGACATGCTGTATCTTTTTCACCCCGGCTATAATGTTATTACTGCCCATCATTACCCATAATAAAAACCTTTTGCTGCCTCGAACTTTTTTATTTACCAAATTTATTCTATTGCAAAATTTGGTAATATATTAAACTGCCTTCACAATTTATATATTGTACCACTCTCAGGCGAGAGTAATTAATGAAAGGATAGTTTCCAATATCTTTAATAGGTAACTGCTCCCTTGAGGATGGCAACTGCAAGGTCGACCGAAACGTCGGTGAAAATTTCGCTTTCGACGTGGCTAGAACCTAGGAGCTAAGCAATTTCAGACTAAAATTCACTTTAAATATTGATGTTGCTTATGCGATTTCACAGTGTATTTCCTTCCAATTGCCGCAACAGTTAAGTCACCGAGTCGATGCAAAAGATAAGTTAACGTTGTACGATACTAACATTTTTTGCTGGTTAGCTTGTGTGGATAAGAAGTAAGGAAGCGGTAGCACTTACCCTAACCCACTATACGCCTCATACTGTATTAACCAGCTCTCGGTGTTGCTTCAGGGGTTGAATAGGCACGGCCAGAGTCTTGATTGTATTCGACCAGCTTGCTAGCCGAGTGGCTTACAAACTGGTGCGACTACAGCTAATAGTCTGCCAGGAAACACAAGCCAAGTGACAAGCGACAAGTGACAGCTCTTCCAGGCAACAGCGCGGACTGGAGGACTCGGCACCAGAGGAACAGCGCGCGGACCACTGGCCAGTGACCTCGGGAGCAGCACGGGGCCCACCGAGGCGCGACCTAGGTCCAGACGCTGCTGGTGACAAGTCAGAAAGGCTGCCGCCGGAGCCAGCCTCGAATGACATGGTGACAAAATTCAAGCTAGCGTTTTAGCACACCCTCTTCCCCTCACGACCTCTGAAGCAATGTGCAGAAAAACTGAGGACACTCGAGTGTCTATTGCGTGTTTGAAGTGTAAAGTATTATTTAAGCATAGTTTTAAGTTTTTTGTTGAAGGTCATTATTTTATTATTTTATGTACACACTAGCTTATGAACCCCCGGCTTTGCTCGTGGCAACTTGAGGATATTGCTGATTGTGCACCACTGTCAGACATTTTTGTGAATAATTTTGATACTTTTAACTAAAAAAACACATTAAATTTAAGATATGTTTTAAGATTGCATTCATAACAAAACTGAATAAGGTTTAAACTGGAAATGTCGTGAATCGACAGTGTCCTGCCTGAGACAGGGTCTACATGTGTGGAAAGGGGCTGACACCCACGGAAGCCGGCTGCCCTGTCCGTGGCAGAACGCTTGAGGGGAGATGGGATGGGGTATAGTCTGCATTGGTGGGGGGAACGGGCTGCTCCGAGAAAACTTACAGGCCATCGCATCGGTCGCCACATTTCACACAGGTTCGACTCCATCGGGAATCGAACCCCGGTTCTAACCACTCGACCACCGCAAAAAGTAAAAAAGTAATATTAATGAATGTTACATATAGTTGTAGTACGACGATTTAATTATCTTGATGTAATCAAACTTATCGCTTTTTTTCTTTTCTTTTTATGAGATAGCCTGTTTTAAAATTTGTAGATCACGTTCGCATTTAACTTAAATTTATATATTGTGTCATCTCTGACATTTCCACTTTCATTTAATTTTATTATATGTATAGAATGATTAAAATTAACTTTCTCATTTTTTCACTTCATTACAGACATCAACATTATTTTAACATTATTGAAGCAATCGCTTCTTAATTTCAAATACTAAAGATAGATAATAATGTTTAAAAAAGTAGTTTGTGGTGTACGTACCACTTATTGTTGCGAAATGTATCACCAATTTGAAAGTATATTCCATGACCAAGTACGACTCCATTACAGTTTTATTATGTATTTAGGGGAGATGTGTTTGACACAGGTACTTGGAGATACACTTTATCTGGGAAATAGACGTTAGTACCGCCTCACACCAGTTCAAACTTAAGAGAGTTAGCTCATTATTCAATTCTAGTACACTTATAATTTTGTATCAACGATAAGCAAAATCAATGTACACTTAAAAAGGGGTTTATGTTATGTTTAGATATGTGATATGAAGAAATAAACTAAAAACTGTGCAATGATAGTATAGTGTGTAATGTCTAACATAAAAAAATATTTAAAAAATAATATGTGTTTTAATAAAGCTGACCAATATAAGTTCTTACCTGACACTGGCTTAATAACCTGCTTCTGCCTCACAAATCTTCATTGGAAAAGGCTGTGAATTTGTTCTGTTATCTTCTGAATGTTCTCAGTCAAACAATGATATCGAGGCCTGCGATTCGCAATTGTGTCAACTAAGAAGAGAAGTGAAGACCCTCAAATGTTATCTGAGTGATGGGAAAGCTGCCATAGTCGAAAAGCTCATGTGAGTTATTGACTTTATAAGTTAATTAATTATGAAATAATTTCCTTATACCAAAGGCATATTTTCTTCACACCTCAAGGGATGTTAGTGCAAGATACTGCATTAAGGACAGGGAGTTCTGTATGCAAATCCTAAAATTACCTCGTATAATAGCCAACTGAACTAAAATAATATAAATTTAAGATTGGTTGTGCCATCATACGGCGAACAGGAGAGGGAATAGTTTCCATAGAGTTGTTGTCTAAAACTGTAGCATTGTTACCTGGCAACTATGTCCCAAAGCATTGCTCCAAGTGACGTCGTCCCGACCATGGCCTCTAAGCCCGTGCTCCGCACCGCTAGTACCAGATCCCGTTTTCTGAGCGCACCCCTAGCCCAGCAGGAAGGAATCAGGCAAGCGCCTCGGGCGTGACCCAACTAGACTCAAATAAACTTAGGGCACAAAACCCCGGGGGCTGGACCCCACAAAACAATTAAGGAACAAGACATTAGGACACAATTAATAATTCACAGGCATTAAACAAGTGCGTCGTAGCTATCCCGTGCACCGCACACACGGAGTAGGCAACGAAACTCATTATCAGTCACCGCAGCCACTGGCCTTTATTAAAGTTCCCATGACTATGATCGAGTCAGATTAGGAGAAATCCAACTAAACAATTCACAGTGAGACAATATAATAATAAATTTACAGTCGCCAACTTGATGCCACAATTCAAGTAATTAAATACTATAAAACAGTTGCTAAGCCTTAAGCACACAATTACCAGGTGCTACCTTTTAATTGAGCACCTGTAACGTATTTTAGCTTATAAGAGAGCAAATTAAGTTGATATAAGTTTTTGGCGCCAACTCACAAAGGAGGTGAAAGTTTCCCTCCCTTGCGAGGCGGCCATGTTCGGCAGTCTCCAACCACTCCGCGCCGGGTCAAGATGTGTGTCTTTGAGCAGCCTTCAATTTTGTTCCACCGATCATTCACTCTGCACTTGATTTAATAACTAAACCTTTTTTAATTTTTGCTGCTCACGTAGACTCGGTGTTTATTTCGCGGATCACGCAATTTACGATCCTGGCCGACTCCAGCCAACTCGTTTTCGTCAAGACCGTCGCGCATACGCCTGCCGACTACAACCTCACGTAAGTGTAGAATATATTTTAAGAACACGCTCATTGAGCCCCCCTAAGATAGTTAACTTTCGGCACTGGCTGTCTCCAGCGAACTAGTAACCACATCCCCACGAGACTGCCGCGGCAAAGTCACAGTGTTATGTTCGGGTCGTGTTTTGTTTTGTAATTAGCGTGTGTTAGTGTAATTGTACAACGGCTCAGACGCCGCATAGTGTATTATCATAGCTTTTGTAGTGGTTCTGCCACCGCGTAGTGTATGTGTAGGGAATACAGCGTACCCATGCGTACAACGAGAGAAGTCTGTGGATTAAAAGCCAATTTAATATAAACAGTTTCGTCTACGATTATTCCGCAACATTCTGTCCTTCACACGGCCGAGCGGCCTCACAGCCAAGTAGGGAATTTCAGGATAGATTTCCAGCCGCGTACCTGGTGAGGCACGCAGGGGCAGAGTACCTACGACCCATCACCAATGGCCTAGTGTCCCACTAGCCTAGCGACCCCGGACAACAGCAGCACCGCGACGCCCGTAGTGCCCGTCAGGTACTTCCCGGGCCTTCTACAGAGGCCTTAGATAGATAGATAGGATGCCTTAGATACTAACAAATATGTTAAATAGATGCTTTTATTTACTATTTGTTTACATACTTATTAACTCTCATACTTGTTCAAATTAGGCATGATTACATGAAACTGATTATTTCACAATTAACATTAGCAATAAATTCTATCAAGAAGGCAGAAGTAACATAACTATCATTGGCCATTCCTCAACATGGCTACTGCCCAAGTTGTAGTAATAGTTTGGACATGTATCTGAAATGTTGTGTCCTGAACTGTGTCTAAGATAGTGCCTTACTTTGTTCAAAAAAATGAGACAGCATATTGAACCTCGATATACCAAGCCCCTAGTCAAGTTGTGATAAGTGCAGCGAAAGTAATAGTGTATGTGCAAACCACCCTGTGAACTAACATACAACCTCCATGTGCTCTAAATCCAACCACACTGTGCACTTACAACCAACCTTCCCTCCCGCCGCACATGTTCATTTGCGACTATCAGGAAATGTTGCTGCCAACAAGTACTGAAGGGTCACCTGCATTAGGAGCGTTCCCATGGGCTTAAATCTGGGACACATTCCTTGCTAGCTGCATGGCCGGAACATCACCCACGGTTCCTTTGTTGCTCTTAGAGTGTGTTGAAGGCTTCCATGAGCTTCATGGGACAGTGTAAACAGGTGAAGTACATTCACGTGAACCTTCAACTGCGTGTAACACTATCCTAAAAATACTGAATAAATTATGCTGAATAAAAGGTTTTCAAAGAGGTAATATAACAATTATAGCCAAGGATGGATGCAAAGGTTAAATTAGCAAGAATGAATTTACATACATGTCGTTTAATCCTGGGCAAAAGCCTCACGTAAAACATTCTTTCACATACAAGAGTAATACTGGGTTTTTAATAATACTGATAGCAAGAAAAATTAGCGGTACAAATGCCACGGCACGTGAACACATATCCATGTTTTCTTTAGGATTAAATACTTAATACATAATAGAAACTTGATAGATACTTGATGGATAGAAATATTACAATTAAGTATTAACGCTTACACAATGTCGTGAACACAGACATGCCTCATTAGAGAATACAAAAAAACGTCAAATGAACATGCAGGCGACCGCGGCCTAACCTACACTAGGCGGTATAAGCTTACTGTAAAGCATGATAAAGCATGATATAAAAGGAAAATTCACAAATTAATACATTACATACATTACGTAAAAACAAGTCCTAACGAAGACTGTAGACCAGACGGGGAGAGACGTCAAACAAACTATGCATGGTACTAATACAAAAAAATGATCAAAGAAAGCAATAAATGCCAAATAGAATTTAGACGGTGACGGCCGAAATGGAATTTATAGTAGAGCTATTACCAAGTACCGTTTACATTACTGTAAGGGTCACCACCTTACAACACTTACGTGCATTCTCCCCGCTGTCACACACTCTCTCTAAAGCAAGTATCAGACTACATGCTTAATTCACGACCAGCACCGACTGACTGCTAACGAACAAGAAGAGCCTTCAAGGCATTACACCTAGTTTTAATTAAGCAAGAGGGCGCCACGCGCATGCGCGGACACCTCACGAGGGGAAGACAAAACACAGCACTGGACGCAGAGAGGGGGGGGGGGAAGGTAGGAAGGGAAGGAGCGCCGAAGTCCGCCGCGCGGCGCGAAGTTCAAGTGACGCGCACCGACCACTTCAACTCCCCCACCCTTGACGAACGCAACCGCGAGCCTCGCCAACCAAGTCACAAGGACTCGAGGAACTGCAGGTCCGGTCACAACACTCTTGAAGTAACTCAAATGTCAAGTCAACACAATTCTATGTGTGTATAATAACAAAAGTGTATCTAACTGACGATTTCTTGAAGTGAGTTCAACACATTTCTCTGTGTATACAAATACAAACAATGTTTCTAAATAACAATTTCTTGAAGTGAGTTCAACACATTTCTCTGTGTATACAAATACAAACAATGTTTCTAAATAACAATTTCTTGAAGTGAGTACATGACTGGCATAATTTTCCGTGTAGGACACCTAGCAAGGATTCTCAGTGTATCCACAGAAATAAAGTGTCTTCAGCGTTTCCACTGAAATAAAGACTCTTCAGCGTTTCCACTGAAATAAAAACTCTTCAGCGCTGAAGAGAAAGTTTAGAGTACGGGACGTCCCTAATAAATTCAATATCGGACAGCATCTTCTTCATCCCAGAGTAGCAGGAACAGCATGCCTTCGCCCAGCGCGACACCAGGGCAAGAACGGCGGGCGTCCCCACCGCCTGCCCACGCTCGACGCCTGGCAGGCAGGGCCATCCGAAGCGGCCGCTGCAGAAGAGTCAGTCTCCGCACGCGTCACGGCCCCTCACCGGCAGGAGACGGCGGCGACTCCATGCCACCGCTCCTCATCGGTGACGTGACGGCGACCAACGTCCCAGCAAGCAAGTGGCCTCGCAGACACGACGAACCCGGCGGGCGGCTGCGGTCACGCTATCTCGGGCAGGGCGAGGAGCGTCGGGTGCGCTGCGGCGCGAAGTCCTCTTCTGGGCGTGGCGGGAGCATCGGTGGGAGGAAAGGAAAAAAAAAAAGAGAAGGAAACACGAACACCCAAACAACAACAAAAAAAACTAAGTCCAAAAAAAGGGAAAAAAAAATTATTGATGAAATTTCTTTAATTGACCCACATGGGCCTTTTTATATTTTCTATTACCAGAAGGGTTACGCAATAGGACCGTGTTGTCTCCCAAAATTTTATCAATTACAAATGGCCCAACAAAAGCAGAAATCAATTTTGAATTAACATTATCAGCCAGTTTTGGCAATTTAAAATTCTTTAAGAGAACCAAGTCATTAACAGCAAAACCATGAGGTCTCCGCGTAGCATTATAAGAGGCGGCTACAGCCTCGCGGGCCTTCTTAAGATTACAACTCACATCGTCAAGCATGGCCTCCAGGGAATCACTGTCAGACGCGAGTTCCAGAGGCGGCAGTCCCCAGGAGTTAAGCAAAGGATGGGTCAACTCACGGCCCATGAAGGGGATGGAAGGGGGAAACCCTGTCGCCATATGGACAGCAGAATTAAACGCCACGTTGATGAATTCAAGGTCACTGTCCCACAATGACTGGTCATCCCTGTAATAAGCAGTTAGAGTGGCTTTAAGCACCTTGTTTACACGTTCAGACTGATTACCCTGGGGGCAATAGGGACTACTGTAAATGGGTTTAATAGCCCATTCAAAACACATATCCTTAAATAATACAGACCGGAAGTAACGGGCATTATCACAGGTTATCATAGCAGGAGCACCAAAAAATTTCCACACTTGCTCTCTTAAGGCTTTAACAATACTAGTCGCCTTCATATTTTTTAAGGGGAGTAGTAACACAAATTTGGAAAAGATGTCCAGAACCACTAGAATGCAAATATTTCCCTTTTTGGAGCGTGTAAGGGGGCCAAAAATATCCATATGCAGAACGTGCCATGGAGCAACCGGGGGATCCGCACAATACAGGCCAACCTTGGCACATTGCGGGGGTTTAGAAACCTGGCAGTCAACACAGGACCTCACGTGGTGACGCACGTCTGCACGTAGTTCGGGCCATGCCAGATGCGCGCTGATGCGGCGGAACGTTTTTTCGATACCCAAGTGAGCACCCAACAATGAGTCATGAAAGTATTTAAGAACCATCGGACGAAGGGAGGCAGGGACCACTGCCTTCCTCTGCTTGCCTGATTTCCCTGTGTAATAAATTACACCTTGTTCCTCTACGTAGGGCGTAACAGTGCCATGATGCAAATCCCTGCGTATGTGAACGCACAGCGGGTCATCATTCTGACAATCACGGATACTAAGAAAAGACTCTGGGAAGACCTTGCACACCGCGGCACTAATCGGCTCAGAACAGGATACTGGCAAGGCACTGGTGTCAAACTCCTCAGGGGTAAACATCCGTGACAACGTGTCAGCGACCACATTGTCACTACCCTTAAGATGGTGTAGCTTAAAGTTAAAACGGGACAGCCGTAACACCCAGCGCCCTAATTTCCCTAGCTGGTTAGGATGGTTAAATAACCAGCTAAGTGCCTGATTGTCAGTGTACAGGTCAAATTCCTGACAGTCCAGGTACGAGGCGAACTTCTCAACGCCGAACAAGCATGCAAGCGCCTCCTTCTCATACACACCGAGACGCCTTTCTCCGTCTGTCAACGATCGGCTAGCATAAGCTATGGGGCGTAATCTATCATTTTCGAGGTGACCTAAGACGGCTCCTAGAGCAATACTAGACGCATCGACCTGAAGTGCGAACCTACGCTGAAAATCCGGAAGGATCAAAACGGGAGGAGAAGAGACAAGGGCCTTAAGATTATCAAAGGCTTTCTGTTGCGCGTCACCCCATTCAAAGGCTGTGTTTTTCTTGCGCAGCTTATTCAACGGACCACAGACCGCAGCATAGTCCGGTATAAAGCGTGCATAGTAACCTGTCATGCCTAGGAATCTCTGAATTCCCTTGACGTTTTTAGGGGGCGGAAAATTAACTATGGGTAAAACCTTGTCAGGGTCCATAATGAGCTTTCCCTTAGAAATAATGTAACCAAGGAACTTAACATGGTCCTGGGCCAAACGAAGTTTGTCAGGATTAACAGTTAACCCAGCCGCTCGAAGACGGTCAAACACTTGAGTTAGATGTTGTTTGTGCTCTTCTAAGCTAGCGCTATAAACAATAATATCATCAATATAGTTAAAGACAAATTTATACTTCAAATCAGAAAGAATATGGTCCAGCACGCGGCTCATGGCCTGACTACCAAAAGAAACTCCCATGGGCACCCTATTGAACTGAAATTGTCCCCAAGGGGTAGAAAATGCGGTGTATTTACGGCAATCAGGATGCAAGAGGATTTGATGGAAACTGGCGTTCAAATCGATGACGGAAAAAATGGCTGCCTCTCCTAGGTGTTGTAGAGCGCTCTCTACCGTCGGTAATTCGTAAGAGTCCTGAATGACCTTATCATTTAGAGATTTGAAGTTGTGAACCAAGCGAAATTCTCCAGCCTCCTTTTTAGGAACTAGAAAAGTAGGCGAGCTAAAATCAGAAATAGATGGGGCAATGACCCCAGCTTCCATGAGGCGATCAACAATAATCTTCATTTTTTGTAGTTTAGGGGGTGATACTCTGTGGCCTTTGGCCTTAACAGGCGTGCGATCCTTTAAATAAAACTTGTAGGGCAATACATCACACCTACCTATACGACTGTTTATTACGTCAGGATAACGACTGAAAACGTCCGAAATCAGAGAGTCTCTGAAGGTCATGTCACTCATGTCAGGACAAGACATGACTTCAGGGGCGGCATTCTGCGGAATTAATTTAATTTTTAATGAAGGGTGAAAGCCAAAAACAAGATGCTGATTAGCCACGTCAATCAAACAACGAGTTTTCCCCAGAAAATCCAGACCAAGGATAAGTGAATGACACAAACCAGGAATAATGTAAAAATGCCAGTTCCAGGAAAATCCGGCAATTTTAATGTGAAGCTCAACTGTCATGTGAGCGCGTACTACTTCTCCGTTAGCTACACAAATAATGACGTCAGGGCACGTAGTCACACGGCTCCGCAATGCAGGAAATTTATTACATAAGGAATCAAAAAAATCAGCACTCAACAAAGAACGAGTGGCTCCGGAATCCACTAAAGCCGGGACAATATCACTAAACCAATTAACATGAACAAAATTGTAAAATTTATGAAAGGCGGCTTTTCTCTGACGACGATCGCGGCGACCGCTCATACGCCCGATCGGGGCCCGTTTCCCGGACACTGATCCCTATAGTGCCCTGCGCGGTTGCACCTAAAGCATTTGCGTAAATCACGGCTCACAGCGGGCTGCGTGCACTCAGACACCGCGTGACCGAACTTTCCGCAGTTGGCACACCTAGACCGGCTGGCCTTAAGGCCGGGCGCATTAGTGGGAGGGGGGCGCCTGTCGGTAGCGCGGTCGGAGCCGACAAGGGGCTCGGTTACACTAGCCGCACAATCAACGAGCTGCGGCGCGCGCGTAGCACGAGCAGACTGAGAATAAACATTCACAGCAGGCTGAAATTCTACGTTTTTAGGCTTATAAAACCGCGATGTAGATGAAATGGGGAATTCCTCCTTATATTTTCTAACAGCGAGCAAGCGATTCTCCACTTCAGAGCTCCACTTGCGTAAAGCATTCAAAGTAGTGGGAGGACTAAGCATGGCGCTATGTTGAAGCACAAGCGGAGAGACATTCCCTAATATAGTTTGTACTAACTCAGTTTCTGTGAGGTTTAAATTAAGAACGGCCGCATAATTGGCCACGGAATTAATGAACTGAAGAGTGGGCTCGTTAGGCAATTGAAACCTAAATACTAAGTCCCGTTTACAGCTCTCAAGCACACGTGGAGGACAGGCAAATTGCAAAACTGAGCTTTTGAACTGAGCAAAAGAAAGATTCTGAGTAATTGCGTCAGTAAGTAATTGCAAAAATGCGGCTCCACAGAGACTCAGCAGGGCCTTTAACAATTCTGCCTCACTAACTAATTTCAGCCCTTCAAGACGTGATGCCGCACTTAAAAAATCCAAAACAGCTCGTGGCTCGCAGCTATCAAGCCGAGGAAGAAGCTTAAGGTTAGAAAAAAATATTTTTGTGTTAAATTTTGAGTTCAAGGCGGGGCCAGAAGGGGGGTGGGAACTGCCGAGACGGTACCTCATCAGCTGATTCCCAGGAGTTACGAACATGCTGGACGAGTAGGCTCCTCAAAACAGCAACAGTAGCGCCCTCCTCGAAGGAAACGCCCTCCTCGGAGAGGATTTGAACCAGCTTGTCACGGCGTAGACGATACACCCATCCCGTGACCGGTGACCCCATGGTGCATGCAAGACAAAAGAGAAAAACAAACGCTTTAATAGTCAACATAACACAGCAGAGTTGCGCAGTTGAAGGCTTCCATGAGCTTCATGGGACAGTGTAAACAGGTGAAGTACATTCACGTGAACCTTCAACTGCGTGTAACACTATCCTAAAAATACTGAATAAATTATGCTGAATAAAAGGTTTTCAAAGAGGTAATATAACAATTATAGCCAAGGATGGATGCAAAGGTTAAATTAGCAAGAATGAATTTACATACATGTCGTTTAATCCTGGGCAAAAGCCTCACGTAAAACATTCTTTCACATACAAGAGTAATACTGGGTTTTTAATAATACTGATAGCAAGAAAAATTAGCGGTACAAATGCCACGGCACGTGAACACATATCCATGTTTTCTTTAGGATTAAATACTTAATACATAATAGAAACTTGATAGATACTTGATGGATAGAAATATTACAATTAAGTATTAACGCTTACACAATGTCGTGAACACAGACATGCCTCATTAGAGAATACAAAAAAACGTCAAATGAACATGCAGGCGACCGCGGCCTAACCTACACTAGGCGGTATAAGCTTACTGTAAAGCATGATAAAGCATGATATAAAAGGAAAATTCACAAATTAATACATTACATACATTACGTAAAAACAAGTCCTAACGAAGACTGTAGACCAGACGGGGAGAGACGTCAAACAAACTATGCATGGTACTAATACAAAAAAATGATCAAAGAAAGCAATAAATGCCAAATAGAATTTAGACGGTGACGGCCGAAATGGAATTTATAGTAGAGCTATTACCAAGTACCGTTTACATTACTGTAAGGGTCACCACCTTACAACACTTACGTGCATTCTCCCCGCTGTCACACACTCTCTCTAAAGCAAGTATCAGACTACATGCTTAATTCACGACCAGCACCGACTGACTGCTAACGAACAAGAAGAGCCTTCAAGGCATTACACCTAGTTTTAATTAAGCAAGAGGGCGCCACGCGCATGCGCGGACACCTCACGAGGGGAAGACAAAACACAGCACTGGACGCAGAGAGGGGGGGGGGAAGGTAGGAAGGGAAGGAGCGCCGAAGTCCGCCGCGCGGCGCGAAGTTCAAGTGACGCGCACCGACCACTTCAGTGTAATGTCGCCCTACCCGTCCCTGCTACTATGTTGCCATCGCTGAGGGCGCCAACTAGCCTAAGTTTAGACCCTGCGGGCCAGTTCACAGGTAGAGCGGAGATCCTCGGGGTCGTGAAGTCGCCACGTGGCTGGCAGGGAGCTGGATCGGTAGAGGTGGTGGCCCGGTGCAGGCAGAGCTGCTCAATTACCGGCAGAACTGTGTAATAGGTGGGGCCTATTAGGGATTGATGGAAGACCAGAGCCTGGCTAGGACTGCGGATTACGTGATTGGAGCAGTTGGGTAATCAAGGTAAAAGGTTTCAGGTACACAGACATTTTATTCAAATTCAATATTAATTCAAAATTAATATTGAAGTTGTTCATGCTTTTTGTATTCAACATTGTCAGAAATGTTGACGTTATATTAATTTTGAATTAATATTGAATTTGAATAAAATGTCTGTGTACCTGAAACCTTTCACCTTGATTACCCAACTGCTCCAATCACATAATCCGCAGTCCTAGCCAGGCTCTGGTCTTCCTTCAATCCCTAATAGGCCCCCACCTATTACAACTGTTCACTTGCGAAGCGCGACACGCAACTTGCCTGGTCCAGGTCTGAAGCTCGACTTCCGCGTTCCGCATCGCTGTGCGTCACCCGGAGCCGGAAACCCGCAAAAACGTCCCAAGCACGGCAGGACTCCTCAAGCCGCGAACTACACCCCCACCCTGGTGAGGCGACGAGGGGACATAACGACCTGTGCGAGCGAAGGGAGCATTTGGGACGACGTCAAATGCCCCCCCTTCACTGAGGCCGTTATGCCCCTCGAAGCCCCATGTTACACGCATTGCCTCAGGGCCTGTTCCCCACCAATGTTCGGAATGTATCTAGAGGGTTCTGTGCTCGGGGTTTGGCTGGCAATGATGGGAAGAATGGAATGGGCATCCAAAGGGAGGAGGGTCATTACATGAAGGAGGGGTGCATGGGGGTGTGGCACTCGGTTGGTCTCCTCATGTGGGTGCTCCCACTCGTAGTCCACCAGGTGTCGTGGGGCTAAACGGGCTCGTTTAGAGTGCCTCAGTCCCTCGTGTCGGGCTTCCCTTGGGATGCTGGACTCCCCTTGACTCTCCCGTTGCGGCTCGTCTTCATCCCTGTCTCCCGTTAAGCTGCTGGGTGTAACTGCCGTTGCCCTGGGGCATTTCTCGCAGCCATGTTCCACAAAGACTTGCCATGTGTTGCATGGACGCTCTTCCTGAGATTGTCCGGCTTCGGATTGCTCTGGCTCCTCCATGTTCATCGTGAACATTTAACTGCCATGGCTCGCGTCCAATGGCCAGCGCGGTTGATCCCAGCCGGGCCATCCTGGCGAACTGGAGTCATCGTCTATTCCATCAGGGAATGTGATCTGCGGATCCGACACGGGGTTGAGCAGGATTGGGTCGTCCCCATCGTAAAGTTCTATGGATAATCCCTCTGGGTCCAGCCGATCCATCAGGCTCTCAAGCTCGCGCAAAGTTGCGCCGCTCGAACGGGACATGGGATGAGCGGTAGATGGGTGTTGGTCTAATGGAGATGTGGTACGAGTGGTGGTTAAGTGTTGAGCTGATGGGGATGTGGACAAAGGGTGGTTAAGTGTTGATCTGATGGTGATGTGGGACGAATGGTTGTTGGGTTTTGGTCTGGTGGGGATGTGGGACAAGAAGCGTTAGGGTGTTGAGCTGCTGGGGACATGGGGTGAGCAGTGGTTGTATGTTGGTCATTTCCACTGTCCCTGTCCCCCGCTGGGACAGTTGGGGCGCCGGTGGATGGGACGAGACACAAATCATCCCGGTGGATCTGTCGACCTACAATTCGGGAGTCGGATCAAGTAAGAAGTTGGCCCTAGATGTCGCAGTACCTTCTGTGGGGCGGCCCATTTGGGGCTCAGACCTGTGCAGTAGCGCTTGCTGCTAGACGACAGGTGGTGACACCGAGCATACACCATTTGCCCGGGCTCCAATGGTGTCGGTGTATTTGGTGTTTGTGGAGTGTGCGTGGCTAGGAATCGAGCCTGATGTTGCCGTGCCTCTTCTCTGAAGTCAATGACAGGGAGACAGGTGACAACTCCTGCTGCTTCTGCGACCCGGAGCTCCCCTGGTAGGGCGAGATTCTGCCCATGAAGCAGTTCAGCAGGGGTGTGGCCTGTGACCACATTGGTCCACCGCCGCAGGCAATAGAGCAGCTTGGGCAGCTGGAGGTCCCATTTGGAATGGTCTTCCCCCAGACGGAGGTACAACTGGATTTTTATGTCCTGGTTGCGACGCTCTGTCGGGTTCGCCCTGGGGTGGTAAGTCGGGGTAGTGTGGTGCTCTACATCCCACCTGCGGCAGTCGGCCTTCCTCCGCCGCCTGCGAACTGTCTCCCATTGTCCGTATGTAACACTCTCGGATACCCATAATGGGGGAAGACCTCATTGTCCAGTAGGACTGCTACTGTCCCTGCTCGTACGTTGAATACGGCGAACGCCTCCGACCAACATGTGAACACATCCGTGACCACGACGATGAACCGCGTGTCCCACGACGTTCGAGGGTAGGGGCCCATGACGTCGAGGGCTACAGTGTGGAATAGTTCCTCTGGCCGCCTGGGGCGCTGTTGCTCAATCCAATCAGCCCGGCAGGCCTTGCGCTGCTGGCAGAGCTGGCAGTTGCGCACGTATTCCCGGACATCCTGTGCTATGCCCGGCCAATGGAACAGCTTCCTGATCTCCCGTTGGGTCTGATCTGATCCCGGGTGGCCTGCTAGGTCATGGTTGTGGAAATACTGCAGCACCAGCTGTCGTGCAGTGGGGGGTACATAGGTCTGCCAGGTGTCCATGTCACCCGGCACCCTGCTTTGCAGGACCCCGTCCAGGTTGCGCTGGTGTGGGAGGGCACGTTCACCGCATATTGCCAGGTAGTGCTGCGTGTCTGGGTCATTCTGCTGGGCCAGTTTCATGTGATCTACCAGAGTGGCCAGGGTTGACGATGCCTCTGCTTGGACCGTGGTATACGGTCGTCCGACGACGTAGAGTGCCGCTGGAGGTGATGCTGCTAGACCGGTAGCTGGCTGGTGGGACGGTGGCATCAGGTCATCCCACCCTTGAGTGTCTTGGAAAATGGTATCGGGATCTGGGTGACGGGACAGCTCATCTGCCAGCTGGTTCTCTCGCCCAGGGATGTGTTTGACATGGAATGTGAAGACCTGGAGCATTAGTGCCCAGCTGGTGAACTTCGATTTTCGTCCCTGGGCGGAGTCCAGCCACCATAGACACTGACTATCTGTGTGCAGGGTGAATGGTCTCCTCTCAAGGTGGTGTCGGTAGCGTTTGAGGGCCCACACCACTGCGAGACACTCCGGCTTGTTCGAGTTATAGCGTCGTTCTGCGGGGCCGAACTTGGCACTTGCATACTCTGCTACCCACCGCACGCCATCATCACCCACCTGAAAGAGAACTGCGCCTATACCGTCCTGGCTGGCATCTGTCTGGACAAAGATGGGCTCATCTGGGGCCAGGCGTGACAGGTTGTGGTACTCGCGGAACTGTTGCTTCACTTGGATGAGTGATTGGTCCGTGGCTTCGGTCCATCGGAACTTAGTTTTCGAGGAGAGAAGGTCCGTTATGGGTGCGGTGATTGTGGCAAAATTGGGAATGAATGAATATAACCAGTTTAACAGCCCCATTAGCTTCTGGAGCTGCTTCCTACTGCGGGGTGCCTGTTTCCTGTCAATGAGGCATAGCTGTTCGGGGATGGGGCGGCATCCATTGGCACTGACGATGTGCCCCAAGAACTCTAGCTCACGGGCGCCGATGTGACACTTAAATGGTGCGCATGTGAGTCCGTGTGTGGCGAGTCATTCAAGGACCAGCGCGAGATGGTGGTCATGGTCCTCCCACATCCGAAATAGGTCCAGGACTGTCTCTAACAATATATGGTCTATGGTACTCAGGGAGAACAATGGGGTGGAGAACATCTAGGCAGGGGGTTCGGCCCGGGAAGGGGGTGGAGTGTGTCTCAGCCCATATACAGTTCGGCGGCCCCTGGTCCCCACATGGATCCTCCCTGCGCCGACCTCTACAGTAGCATCCTCTTGCACCAGCCAGGGTAGCCCCAGGATAAAGTTATCGCGAAGGTCCCACATAACCAGGGCACTGGTCCAGCTCACAATGTCTCAAACGCCAATCCTTACTTGGGCACGCCCAGTCGTTAGTGTGCTAGTCCCAGTAGTGGCCAGCTAGATGGTGTCGACCTCCGGCACCAGGTCCCCCTCAGGAATGAGGTGGGCCACAACATAAGTGTGTGTGGCTGTGGTGTCCACTAGCACGGCTATGGACTGCTCATTCAGCTCCACTGGGATCCAGATCAGCACCGCGGCCTCTGGCCCCACTCGGCCCAGGTGGGTTTTGGCCCGACTCAGGCCTGCATTTGTGGGTGGGGCCGGCGTCGATGCCTGGTGGGCGGCGTCGCTCGCCAGCGACCTGGGGCGGGCCCCGAACGGATGAGGCGGGCTGTCCCCACTGGAGCTAGGTGGATGAGACGGCAGCTGGACGAGCTTCTTGGAGGGAGGCATTGTTCCCCGATGTCCTTGAACGTGGTGAGCTTGGGTGGGGCGTCACTGCAGCCTGGTGGCCGTGGTGGCGCACGCGTGTGCGGAGCTGGACGAAGGGTAGGGGGCGGTGGCCAGCAATGTCACTGCTCCCTAGACAGATTTTCCCGGAGGTGCGGCCTCCCCCCTCGCACCTGCCAGATAGCCTCGCGTGTCGGGTACACATTGTGCCAGCGGTTTTCCGCCGTGGGGCAGTAGCGACAGCGAGGCGGGCGACTGTCTTGGGCACCCTGTGGTCCGCTGTGGTGCTCCTCGCGGTTCAGTTGTTGCGCAGCCAGGCTGGGCAGGCTGGTTTGTGACGCTCCCCCCCTCCCCAGGGGTGGAGTGTTAGGCCAGTAGTTATCTCTCGGAGGCGGCTGTTCTATGTACGGAACGACTGCTTGCGCGTCCTCTGCTTGCACCGCCTCCTGAGTTTGCGGGGTTGGGCGCAGCATCGCGATGCCTTTGGTACGTCGGTGCGCCTTCAGATCGTGTTCTATGTCCCTGGCTCGGGCGAGGAAGTTTTCAAGTCTGTGTGCAACTACCCTGCGCAAGAATGGGCGTAGTTGTGGAGACACCAACTCTACGATGAAAGGGAGCACGTCATTGGCACGGCCTGAGTGAAAGCCGGCGGTAAAGCCAGAGTTTGCCATAAACAAACGCCTCCACGCTCTCCCCACTCTCTTGCGCGCGGCTGAACAGTTCACTGCGGCATTTAATCTGGGTGCGCGCATCGTTGAACCGAGCCTCCAACCGGCGTGAGAAGTCTTCCCAGCCCACATCGTTTCCTTCTGCCTGATACCATTAAGTGCGCGCTTCCCCTCGCAGCTGTCTGCTAACCCGCCTAGCCCAGTTTTCAGGCACTGTGTTGTGCCGGGTTAGTTTCTCTTCACAGGCACTAAGGAATAAACGCGGGTCGTCGTGGGCATGGCTCGTGAACTCTGGGAGAGTGACAGGTCCGATATGGTGGCAGTGAACTAAGGCCAGGGAGCCACTCTGTCGCCTATGTGCGCGTCCTTCGCACTCGACACATAGGTAAAGTCCGTCGCGGAAGTTTACAAACTCGAGTGCGTCCGTGCATGCATGGTGCCTGATAGTCCCACACTGTTGACAATGTGCTACTTCATCATGGCGGCCCAGACACCTGTTCGCGGCGCACAGAGGGCCTGTCGGGGCTTGGAGAAACTGACAAGTGCAGCACATATGAGGGTACTCACCAGCGCAGCTGTTGTTGGTGTATGGTTTTCCGCAGTGGTCGCAGGACTCCTCCATGGCGATGGTTACATCAACTCCCTCGTACAAAGCATGGTTCGCGACTGTCAGACCCGGACGACGGGTCGCAGTGTCGGTAGTGGGCCCGGACAGATCTGGGAGGGTGCTCCCTTCGCTATCGTCCGAGCGGTCTTGTCCGCACGTCCTCACCTCGCGGATGTTTGCGCGGTCGCGGTCGGTGGTGGAAAGTGTTTCCTCGGTGATCCTCGGGCGTTCTCGCGCATGCTCGGCGCGCGGGTGGAGGGGTGGTGTCCTGGAGCCTGCGCACTGCTGAGGTGGGGGGTGCCGTGACCTTATTTCTCTGGCGGGTCCAGTTACCCAGCGCCTGCCTGTCTAGTGCCACGCGCCTGAAGCCCTTTGTTCCTACAACTGCGAGTTATCTCGTTTTCGCCCGTGTTTTTCACTGGTTTGCGCTGTATGTCTCTAACAAGCTGAATTTTTATCAGATTTACCTGAAATTTGGTAGCCACACAAGCTGGGCACCATTTGTCGCCCTACCGGTCCCTGCTACGATGTTGCCATCGCTGAGGGCGCCAACTAGCCTAATTTTAGACCCTGCGGGCCAGTTCACAGGTAGAGCAGAAATCCTTGGGGTCGTGACATCTCCACGTGGCTGGCAGGGAGCTGGATCGGCAGAGATGGTGGCCCGGTGCTAAATTACCGGCGGAACTGTTCACTAGCGAGGCGCGACACACAACTTGCCTGGTCCAGGTCTGAAGCTCAACTGCCGCAATCCGCATCGCTGCGCGTCACCCGGAGCCGGCTTTCCGCAAAAATGTCCCAAGCGCGGCAGGACTCCTCAAGCCGCAAACTACACCCCCACCCTGGTGAGGCGACGATGGGACATAATGACCTGTGCAAGCGAAGGGAGCACTTGGGACGATGTCAGTACTTATCAGCATACAATTGCTCTACACAGTTTGATGCCCCATAGCCTCACCAGCGTTCCAGACTCTGCTACTGACCTGTATAACATGTGTACCATACCAATAACGGATGTTAACTCTGTTATTACTGTATTTCATGTGTAGTTCAATAGCTACAAAGGGAACGTGTGATGTAAATTAGAGACTTTCCGCCTTCTCCTTGTACGGTCCCATTAAGGGATCCAAGGAGCACTACTTTACTCGTTAGGACGCTCTAGTGTGTACCACTTTGGCATTGCAGAGTGTGTATCCAGAGGCCTTTGTACCTTACAGCTTGTCCAGAGTGACCTGAGTGAGAATGGTTGAACTTTACTCCGGATAATCTACACAAATTGAAGCAGCTGTGCTACACCCAAAACTATAAAACATTTCAAAAGTTGTAAAGCAGTTTATTTCATTTCAAATAACATCGCAATGCATAGTCAACAAGATAAGAATGATTGCTGTATCTTAGCAGGCCTGATATGGAAAGGTACTGATTTCACCCCCAACGACGTTAGTAAGAAATCATTCAAAATCTTAGTTACACAGTTAATTAGCGATAAGTGCGACATTATCAGAACACACATTCCCGTAACCCCTGTTAGAAAGTTTTTTTTTTTTTTTTTTTCACGGAGCGCAATTAATGGCTCACTGTTCACAGATGACAGTCACTATCAACACCTCTTCCCGTCCAAGCTATCTCTCACTTAAACACACCTCCCAACCTCCGCCCCCCTTGGCGCGGAAGCACATGTGACCATATTTCTGTAACGACACGTAATAAAATAGTTCTAGCACATGCTCTAAGTTACCTACCTAATATTAAGGAAGCGATCAGTTTTATTACTTCTGTCGGTCCGCAAGATCTAACTTATTCCGTTATCAAATTCCATGATTTACCCCTCATTTTAGAGCTTATCGTGCCGGCTAATGACGAAAAATAGACCCACAGTCTAAATATGTACGGCTTCTCTTAAATTTGAGATTTAAAATCATTCAAGAAGATGTCTTTTAAAGGTTGCGTCGATTTTCGATACTGAATGAGATTCGATAAATATCGAATCGGATATCCTTTTGTAAACAGGGGGGGGGGGGGGGACACTTCATAGGGTATAGCAAACGCATTTTTCTAGTTGCTATACAGCTTTATCCAACATCTGAGCATAAAAATTATAATCAAAATACCACGTTGATTAAATAATTATTACATTTGTTTTAACATTTTATCAAATTTATGGCATAAATTGATATTGTTGAAAAGAAAATAATATATTTACTTAAAAGAAAATAAACGAGTTTTCGTTGGCACGTTGAACCACTTGTTTATCCTTTATCCATCAACACCATAATTAATGGCGTCGGTCGGCGTTGAATTAAGCGATATTAGGTTAATAAAAAATTTCTAAGGAAATTTTGTTTCAATCATGTTGAATTAGTAATCTCGTTAAAAATTATCAATGATTTCATGAACTGCTTTATAAATCACTGTTATGAAACATGCCTGATTCAGCTAAGTGTTGTGTTAACTACTGCTACAACAAGAGAAGAGATAATAATAATTAACTTTACTTTAAGTTTCCGCTTGACGAAACTAGGTATGTGTAAATTATTAAAACGAAACAAAATAAAAGTTTTGTGTAATTAAAATAGTGATGAGCATTTTGTTTTCATGCCCTACAGAATTTCCTCTTTTTAGGTAGTGTGTAGTCGCACATTGAGGACAAGCACACAATACATAAATACTTAGGTACTGTTCTAAATGTCAATGAGTCTCAAATTCTGCTCAAACTTGCTGCTTATGTACTTTAATTAGTCTAAATGTTTTGTATGAATTTTATTTTTAGGTTGAGAGGGAGGTGTGGGTAAAAATTTCGTATTGCGTATTCAAGTCTATCCCTTGATACTAATAAATGGCATGATCCTGAATACATTGATCCTGTGGTAATGATGCTTGCTGTTTTAACATTAATTAAAACAGCAAGCATCATGTGCCACCGGATAAATCATACATGATCATGCCAACAGGATCAAGGGATAAACTTGGATACGTGATACGGAACAATTACCGAGGTGAGGGTTGCGAAAAAATGAAGTGTCTTAAATTTTTATGTTGAAATTAAGGTTTTTTTCCCTTAACAATTTATTGCTACACACGTGTCTTCAAGAAGTGAAGATACGATAAAGATTTGTACTTTCACCTAATCCATAAAGAATTAGATGCCATTGGTAACAGCTTCATTTCAGTTATTGTGGAAAAATTGTACATCATAGGCAGTTAAATTTGCCAGAAATACACATTGCCTGTGTTAATGATTATATACTTCTGCACGTTTTTTTATGCATTTTGTTTGCGATTTGTAATGCAATTCGGTAGGTACCTACGAAAATCCTAACCTTAACTTCAATCAACGTGATTCTACTAGAACAGAAAATATTTCTTGGACATAAAAAAGGCAGCAATTTATTATAATCCGAAAATGTGTTACATGTTATGCATTTTAACAAATGTTATGCTACGTAAAGAAATTTTTTTTAACCGAAATGAGGTTAAGTTAAACACTGTCCCGAAGGTAAGAAATTTACTTATTGTTTTAAAAATATTACTCTCCTAAATCATTATATGTTACGTTTACCGATATTTAATTAAATGATTTGCTTATAAGGGGAAAAAGAAAACGAAACAAGTCACAAGCTGGCCAACATTCAGTTGAAGCTGCAAATTTCCCTACTATTCAAATTAGTGTTTTAAGCATATTAACTGCAAATTGTACTTTCTAGGATCAATGTTGTATTTAAATTAAAATTTACTTAAAATTTGAAACGTAAGTCTTACTCCAGAAGGTACTTTATCTCGGTTTTAAGCCATTGCAACTTCGTTTTAATGTTTGTCAAGTTTGCGTTTTTGTATAGCAACTAGCGCATTTCTGAATAAAAAAAACGTAGAACTGCAATAGCATTGAGTGTCCACTCTGTACTAGTACTTTATTTACTCTATGTTTGAAATATCAGCATTTACATATTTCTTTTTTTGAATTGCACTTTCGTAATAATAAACAAAACTTATGATAAAAAAATCTTGGGAGATCCTTCAACAAAATAAAAAATTCCACCGAAAAACCACTTAACCAAAACTACTGACATGTCAGACTTTTCTTATAAGTACTTTAGAATTTACTTTTGATATTTTGTATCACAAACATAACCTACTGCCGTCGCCCGGGTTCTCGTGTTCGAGATCCGGCGTAGTTCCTAGCAGGAAGGCTGGTTTTCTACGTGAAACGTGTCCGGGAGGGCGCCAGGCTAACTCGGTGGTTAACCACGAGGTGGGTCGGTGGGTACGTATGCCCCTGCGTGAAACACTAGGAACGGCGGCGGTGGTCGTGGTGTTAGGGATCCCTAATTACTGATGCACTACTGGCCCTACACAGCATAGCACGCTGATCCCTAACTGGATTGGGGAGGTTCACAAATAACGTACACGAGTCTGGTTTGCACTGTCGTCTACACGTCTTGCACGGAGCGTGCGGATTGGATGTTTAATTAACGTTGGCAATTACACTTGCAGTTACAGTTACAATTACACTATTTTCCCTACACAAATTACACAATGTTTACACTGGGCGCTCTGACGCGCCGTCACAAAGGTTAAGCCCTCACGCCAGTCGAGGTTGAGGGGGAGAGTTCGATTGGAGTCGGCCAATCCCGTAAATTGCAAACGGCGACGCTCAGGCCCACCTGAGTGGACCGCGGCTCGCTATGAAATTAGTTAAAAGTCTTTAACTAGATGTGGCCAGTGCCTGTGCACTTCTGCAATTAACCAAATGTCTGTTATTGCGGGAGTCGGCCCGTGCCGTATACTGCACTGCCCCGCGTAATGTGTTGTGCGGGGAGTTTTACGTTTAAGCGGCTGGGATAGGCCCTACACCGTAAAAGGACCGGGCGCACACGGGGAGTTAATAACGAAAAGGTTTGGAGAGTGACTACAATTACCAGAATGAAATCAGTGTAGACAATGGTTGAAGGCTCCCCGTGGGATGCACGTCCGTCCTGGTCCGTGAGTCGCTCTGTACTGGCGTCTGGCCCTGGCGCGAGGGGAAGGGAGAGCATCCTCTCGCACCATGTTTTCTAAAGTTCCGTTATTCATAAAATATTATATTAACAAAAGATTGTAAGTGGCTCGAAATTCACACATTAAAAATTAACAATTAACCTAATGTATATATACCTTTTGGAAATTGGATTTAACAAGTTTACATTAATTAAATTTGAATAATCTGAGTCACACTGGAGACTGTTCGTCGCTTGATGACTGCTTCAGTGGCAAATGATGCATGAAAATTTGGGGCGGTTTACATTAAGTCACACACTACTTTATTTAAATTAGGCTGAAGGCCACAAGGGGAGCACTCACAATTGTATTAATAAAAAACCACAAGTGAGTGACCTGGACACTCCTATGCCGCACTTCCTTTGCACGGGGTTGTTAATTAAAAGTGATGTGATCATTAATGTATGTTGAATTTACAATGTACTGGAATCGCGTTGTCTGGTCGATTAAGGCATGGGCTTTAATTCTACCTTTGCTCCGCGGTGCTCGCCTGACTCGGGTGGGCCATGGCTAGGGGCGCGTTCCGTTAGCGGGGTTGGATACTGGCGGTTGCAGGTCGGGCTTTAGGGTGGCATTCGGACGTTAGGGTGACCGTACGACGTCACTACAAACATAACCTTTTACATTTACTTCTCATAGCATCAGTTAGAAATGAAGAACATATAACCAAAAAGTGAAAATTATCATATCATCACTTCCAACATTGTATTTAAAGAGGTTTTGTAAACACGTATATTATTGGTATGTTTGAATATAATACTTCTGTAAAAAAATGTGTAAGAGCTATTTGTACTGATGTGTTCAATTACATGTCTTCTTTTGTACCTACACCCGTTTACTTTTTTCTATTCTTCTTCAAAATGTCATTTCTCCCAAATTTTTAAAGAATCCTGGAATGCCACACAAAAATATTTCGTGCGCACTGCGGAATTCCGCACGGGTAGACTAGTACACAAATATTAAGCTATAAAAATGTCGTGCAAAAAATTAATATAATAAAATACTCAAAAAATATTTGCACAACATACTAAATACAATATCAGTTACACTAATTTTTTTTTTTTTTGAGTGGTTAACGGCTTTCGCTCACAAAAAGAACTATATCATTTGAATCTTCATCATATCGTAGCAATCAAATCTCTTAATGTAAATTAACACCCACGCCTTACCCGGGACTCGAACCCAGAACCCCTCGCACCGTAAGCCGGTGTGCATCCGACTACGCTACGGAGGTCGGCTCAATTACACTAAACCTGAATGTTCTCCGACATTCTAGAATATTTTAGGTTTTACCATCGTAACAAATATTCCCTTTAGGCTGCTTTCCGAAATGTGGTCTGTTTTCATAAAAATAAATTATGAACTAAACATAATTGTTTCCATTTCTTCAAGGACAATTTGAAATTTGCACGATTTAGTCTATTGACTTACCAAAGCCATTGCTTATTCTGTTACAATCCACTATTGATGTACACTAAAGTGGGCAAGTAAACTATCGTGCTGAATGTGCATGTATGTTTCAGAAACACACTGGAGCTGGTGGAAAAGATGCTAGAAACGCCCAACCCAAAGGTGGCAACAGCAAAGACCGAGAGATCCCAGTTTATGGCCCAAGAGTCACAGGTGGTTTAAGTTTACATCGTTTTAAGCTATATTGTCACAACATACATTATATAACAGGTTGTGTGCAGTCATGGGCTTCTCTGGCATTTAAAATTTGGTGGCGAATCAAAGAAATTTATTTAAATGGTAGTACCTCCGTCGAGTTTCAGTTTGAACCACAATTTTTGTTGATGAGACAATCCATGGTAAATGCGCAAATTTTAAAAATAAAAAAGTAGTAAAACAGTTCATCTTAACTGTGTATTCCCCGCCAGCTTCAGTGCAGATCAATCACAGTTTGCTTTACACTGGCCTTTCCCTCGGACTTAAGTCACTTACAGCAGCTAAGCACGGTTTTAGAAGAAGATTTGAGCCGTTACACATAATTATTTTAAAAAAAGGTCAAGTTTTGTCGCAGCTATTCATTAAAAGAATTCTGTACTCAATTCGAAAACAGTCACACATGTACTGACAGGCACTACTGAATTGTCAGAATTAAATCACTTCACTTACCTACTTTGGAATACTGATTGTACCGGAGATTGTTGATCGATGGTCACTGGCTGCAGTAAGTCTGGCTGCTAACTCGTCCAGGTTGAGAAGGTCCAGCAGATCTTGGTGTGTGAGAAGTCATGCTGTTTCTTAAATATGTGTTTAGTCTTCATAGGGAGCTAAAACTCCGCTCAGCTCCGCGTGGAGAAGCAAACACCACAACCAAAAGGCGCACTAAGTTTTCAACATTCTTAAACATAGTCCTGACTTCTGGCAACATTTTTTTGTAATATATTACAAAAATCACTGACACATGAAACACCAAATCTTCTGCAGAAATATTTTCACCTCAACTAAAAATGATACATCTATTTCTGTATTATTTCGAAGTAGATTGATAAGGTTTTGTTCGTCCAAACTTGATAACAATGTATCTTTTAATTGCTGAAGGTGCAAGAGATCAAACTGAGCAAATGATTCTAAACCTTTCAGGGCTGCATCAATTATGGCAAAATATTATTTCCTGTAATAAGCATTGTGTCTTCAGGAACCCAATCTTCCCCCGATCCTGTGTACTTTCTTGGTATTCTCTTCATTCTTGTCAATGAAATGGGATTTAAATTAAATTATTCTATTTTTTCATTCACTTCTTGCATTATTTTCTTAAAACTTTCTTTGTTGCGAAGGTTGTCATTACTTTCTGCAACTATTGCAACACCCTTAATCAATCTTAATACACTTTGTTGCCGACTTTAAAATGACTTATTCGGAAACTCCAACATGCCAATTATTTTCTGCCCTAAAAATAGAACCAATAAGGTTGTGCCACATTCGAAGTGCGCCAACAGACCAGAAGCACTTGTAAGCTGCTTTTTGGTTTCGGAATTTTTTTTTTGTAATGTTTCTAGTAATATCATATTTATATACAATTTCTCGACTTTAGATACCTCTGTAAAACCATCTTGTAGAGCAGAGCGGTTTTAATTTACTGATATGACCTATTGGACCTTCATATATTTAGATTCAACAACAGGAATAAACCTTCCTTGTGCTTCAAATGACAGAAAAGAAGACACTTCGCAACTTTCCCTTATTACAAGATTCACACAATGAGCATCATAGTGAACTAACAGTGCTAATGGCTGCCTCGTTTTAATTACCGATTGCACTCCATTATATATACAGCTCATATTAGCAGCACCATCGTACGTCTGTCCCTGCAGCATACTGATGGGTAGATGTAGCCTAGTTAATACGTCCAACATAGCAGATGCTGTAGCCCTACCTGTTGTGTCTGCTGTGCTGGAAAGTCCTAGAACCTTTCATGTAGTTCAAGATCCGCATCTACCCAGAGAATGCAAATACTTGAATGCTGAACACCAGTTATATCACAGGTACCATTGCAGATAACGGAAAATATTGGACGATCTTGTGAACGAACACTGTTACATATACAACTAACAATTTTGTTTGCCATCATACTAAGCACTCATTCCGAATTTCTCCTGAAGTAAACTTATCTCTGTTTGTTCATCCACCCATTCAGAGCAGGAACGTTCTCTGATCGCAGATTCAATCAGCACTGTAGTTTCCACTGTCTGACTCATGGCACTTATTGCCAAGCCTTGCCTCCCTAAAAATCAAATAACAGCTAAATATTTTTTGAAGGTTTTCTTTAGCTATTTTCTGTTCTTGTTGTTTAGTGGAACTTAGTAGCATTTCGATAGACTGACTTAAATGACTATAACTTTAAAACAGCTTGTTTATGAGAATCTGATTTTTCGTGAGCATGGAATCTTTCCAGAGCTTTCTTCCAATTCTTGAAACCGTCCGTTGTGAAGGAATTCTCCATTTTTGTCACAATTATTTTGTCTGGATTTAAATTGCGATATTGATTGCAGTAGAAACAAGTAATACAGTTCACATTTTGTTCAATACTTAGCCATTTGAAATCTTTAAACCACGAAATCTGAAACTACAGGGTTCGTCCTTCAGGTTTTGAACAGGAAAGTTCTCTGGCAGGTGAAGTGGTTGATTTGGAAACATGTTCTTAACTGCATTCAGCATCACTAAAAGTAACACTATAACCAGCACTTCCAGGAACACACTGATCTGATGATCGTGCAATAGTTTTTCCTCACAGGAACAAACCACCGCACTTTGAGAATGACCACCTGTCCGAGAACAAGCTCCAAATTAAGGAAAAATTAAAAAATTGAATTAGAAGAGCGGTATACATCCCGAGATTCTACCACAGTTTAAATTTTGTATTTGAAAGTATATTAGGAGAGTCTATTAAAATCCTACAGAAAAACCAACTTATTATTATCGGTATTACCACCTCAAAAAAGTCTCCAAAACAATAGACTACTTGTTGAGAGGTGCCGGCATGTGCTTCCAGCCGGGCACGCAGCGCAGCGTGGCGGAGACACGGGCACAAGTGGCTCACCGACAGCGAGAGCTGCGAGAGATGCAGGACCGCCTGGTTCGCTTGTCGCAAGAGAAGGCTCGCATCCTTCTAGAGTTGCAGCAAGTCGCTGTGACCGCGGCCCAGTACCCGTCTCAGGTGAGGCTCCTCTCACACACGTTTCTCTGTAGCTATAACCGCGCAACTTATTGCGTTACCAAAGAACCCAGTTAGTTCCAATTCCTTGGAATAAACTAAATACCTATTTACTAATGACAAAATCAGTGCAGGAAACCATGTTCTGGTACATGGTACCAGGGAAACTATGAGTTTTATGTGGGAAGCAAAAACAATAAGGAACTCTTAAGTTTTCAAAAACCACAAGCAGAAAACAGTTTTATTGGAATAGTTGAACGCACAAAAATGTTAAAAATGTAGCATGAACCTATGAATAGAATTGCAAAAATTAAACAATAGCTTTCTCGCACAGCTGGGCTTGTAACCCTCTACAATTTCTATGTTACCAGCGCAATTCAACATATTCAAAAACATTAACTAACTCAAGCTGGTTGTGATTACAGGTGGGAAAAAAAACTTCAGTTTGAACTTAACAGTATGTAATCGCATAACATCGCGTATGTTACAAATGCTAAGCGACACAGTCCAACAAAGTGTAACAAACCAGAGCTCAGTAAAGCCAAATGTTAAAGAACTATATGAGGTGGTAGTACAACCAATGACTGAGCACAAGAATAAATACAAACTTTAAACAAGATGATACATACAATATTATTATTATAGAGGGATTACAAACATATAACAAAACAATATTATGTTGTTATAAAATTAAAGAGAGTATGTAGTGCACACACGTGTTTCACTTAAGGGCTAAGCAAAATAAAGCAATAGATCATGTTTGTTTTATTTAGCACAAAATGACAATCATGAATATGTGCTCTCAAACCCGTTAGGCCTGGACAATACTGGGTGTACCAGAGGACTCAGTCCAATGGGACGTAACCCCTTTAAAATGTAACAAAATGAAGGGCAACTCGCCAGAAGACATGCTGAGACTCGTTATGGCAAATATATAAAGGCTGTTAAAAACATGTATCACGACCCGCATGCACAAACTACGTTGAAACCAAACTAAATTTAGGAGGTGGTAGTACGAAACAATAATTGGAAAAAGGTAAAATATTAAGTTGCAATTGCATTAAATTTTCTGTATGACCACCACGTACCACACAAACTAGCGAACAGAAATTACATATGCAACAACCATGACTCACCTCAGTGGCAAACTATCCGGCATCTCACTACCAGTTCAGGTAATGACAGTAACGACAATAAGGCAGAGGCCCGGGGAAACGAGAAGCTTGTGTGAGCATGCGTGGCACTAGAAACGGGGCAAGTAGGGGAAGTAGAAGAGGTCGGTGAGGCACATCGAGGACAAGTCTCACTAACTTCGTCGTCTGCAGCCAGCGCAACAGGACCAATGATACCACGGTAATACACCAAGGCCCTTCTTGAAGCCGTCCTGTCCAGTGGTGCAACATGAAGCTTGAAATGGGCTGTGCACCTTCACACACCAGAAATTCTGGCTAGCAAATCACATCACTTCCGGTTGACATAGGTGTGTCTTCCAGGGTACTATCACGAGCACTTCAAAGACTGCCACTTTAAAAATTGACCAAAGAATGATTGATTCTACAGCCTGAACGACACCAGTGGCTCATGCTTGCAGCCCCAACATGCCAGCGAGCCAGCCCCACCTTCGACCGACCCTGGCAGTTCTCCGCGGGACAGCATGGACGGTACCGACGACGTGCATGCTGTGCACTCAGACTGAGTCGGCCAGCAGGACTTTCGGTGCGAGCAACCCGACTGCAAGACGTCCCCACTGAGGCACATCAGAGAGTCATCCCACAAACCAGTTGTCCCAAGGGGCCACGCTACCACGTATTGCAGCCTCGTCATGCAGGGGAAACACTCACCATCAACATATTCCATTGTGATGCTTTACTGAGGATTTGTACTGTTGCATGAATAAAATGTGGATTTCTATAAATACGTAATGTTTAGCTAACGTAAATGTACTTTATCGTGGCAGTGCGAGGAATACGGGGGACGTTGCTCAGTGGTGTGATCTCACTGATACAGAAAGTTGTCATACTCCTTGATCACATGAATAAACAATTAACAAGTACAGTTATGTCACTGGTCGATTGCCTTTCGGGCGACAATCGATTCGTTGGTGGTGGCATCTGTTCACCTCGCTGCACTATGTTGCACATGCATCGCACTGCACCCCTGATGGCATAAAGGCATAAGCGAGCAGATGGAGCACCTACAGGTGTTGCCAATGAGCTTCCTCTGTATGTATTTCCACGACAACGAATCACATGGTGTGTTAATGTTCCGCAAGAATGCTGTATTTAGTGGTTGTTCGTTCAAGCGTGGCGGCACTATTGGGGTAGTAACCACTATGCTCTAGAGTTTGCCATGCCTCAGCACCACATGTATGAGGGCTGTGTAAGAATACCAGAACAGCCATGTGCTCATTTAGTAGTTTACTGACCAGCATAGCTTCTCAGAGCTCCAACAGCCGGGGTTCTCAGTCGAGTATACACAATAAGTGACACATAAACATTAGTACATGGCGAAGCACTTTAGGATGACGAAACACAAATTACTTAACATTACAAAACACTAGTAAAACATATGGCCCAAGTCCAGAAACAGGTGCGCAGAAAACGGACGTCTGCTACGTCTCGTGGCAAATAGAGTTCAGTTCATTTACATATTAATTATCTTGGTGACGATGTTGCATAGTTGCATAGGACAGTAAGCATATTGATGGTTAAGCACAGGCGAAGGCTCCCACGATTATGTTCCTCATGTGACGCGGCCTATAGAAAGAATTACCGTATTGGTCCGAATATAAGGCGACCATTTTTACATAAACGAAAGATGCAAAAATTGGAAGTCGCCTTATTTTCGCACCCAAGACGTCAGAACCGCAAACATTAGTTCCAAGCTGAAAGCTACAGTAGAAACATTGTTTAACAAAACGTTCACAATTTTTTATATTAAAACTTTGTTACCTCACACGGGGAAAAACGATAAATCCACCTAATATTGCAGTAATTCACAATTGTTTGAAGTTGAAAATTAAAATATTTGTTCTTGAGTAAAAACGTGAATGTTGAAGCATCTCAAAATGGCAACCTTTTATTTCACAATTCATATTTGTACTTTGTGTACAATCGCGTGTTAACATTTACGGTAATTTATCTTCAGATTTTTAACGGAAATATTTGTACTAAAATATCAAAGTTATTTTCAGAACGATTTTTACGTTTACAAACATTTCGGATGTAATGTTTGGAAATTCACGGCTGCCAACTGTCTTTCCACAATATTTCTTTGTTGTAAAACGAACATTGCCGAACACGCACGAAGACGCCATATTAACAGGAATTTGGTACGTTGCTTCAAAAGCTATTTTAATAATACACTCTTTATTTATGTAAAAACCTTTCATAATTATAATAGATTATTCTTTCAAATTCATAGAACAGACTCTCTCTGTCAGAGAGTAATATGGACAAATATACGCGGTCACGTAACCGAGTTATTCATGGCCGTATGCTTCATCATGTCTGCTAGCCACTTGTTTTGTTCCGGCAAGATGCATTCTTTGTTTGCTTTTTTTACGTTTAACACACTACTAAATAGTAATACGCCTTGTTCTGTGGTAATACGTAGCTTAAGTCAAACGGAAAGTTAAATGCTGTATTTTAAGAGTGATTAATAGCCATTGTAAAAATTTTAAATTCGTAGATACAGTAAACTGTGAAAAATGAACAATCACACAATCACACATCGGTGGAACGGCGGGGAACGAGCTCTAGACAAATAAACAGCTCTGAAGATGACAATTATGCAGCTTCATTAGAGTAAACATACGAAAAAATTTCTAATGTAATACTTAAAAATGTAAATATTTTCTAATTGTTTTCTTTTGACTTTTAGGGTAGGCCATTCAAACTTATTTTAAATAAGTAATGTGATAAATATAAATTAATTGTTATACATAAATGCAAAAACGATTTATCAACACAAAATGTATGTCTAATGAATTTTCACATTAATTTCTACCAAAAATTATTTTTACATTTGTTTGGCCTCCTGAAACTGCAGGTCGCCTTATATTCGGGGTCGCCTTATATTCGGGCCAATACGGTACTACAAATTACATTATTTTAGGAAAGCATTTACAAGTTTCGCCTGTGGACAGCCCAGTGCGGGGGAGAGTCAAACAGTTCACAAATGCAGCTTCCTTTTCTAAGGATGGGCTCGCACGCGCCCCGTCGACTACAAGAGTAGGTAAGCTGTTATTCGCGAATTGGTGGTCGCGAAAGAAAAAGTATATGTTAAACGGTGAGCCTTTTAAAGCTGCACCGAGGTGCATTTAGCAGATTGAAATCCACATGTCACCGTGGAGGAACACCAGGACATTTGATAGCCGCATAGGCAGTTATCGACACATAAACCTCAGGGTCATTCTCAAACGGTTGGTGTCAACCTCACCCCAATATTGCCCACAATGGAAAGTGTGAGGTGAGACATGTGTGTTGGCCCCTTAATAGTACTGTGCTTAATGAACGCCCTTAATTCCCCTTGCACCTTAGGCATAAATTAATTTTACTGTCCTCTTGAGTGGGTCATATAATGTCAAGGCAGTTGTAAGTAACAAATGGAGAAGTTTCAACAAGCAGTAAACAATCTCCTATTTAATTAATAATTTTAAACTAATTATTTAAATTACAATTAACTACAGCACTTCTAGGCCTTCAGACACTTGTTTTTCATTCAAGTATTGTGTACAAGGGAATTGTGATATGTCTAGTCTGTAAGTTTTCTCGTAAAAAATATTTACTGTTGTTCATATTACAATTTTTTTTGTCCCATCTGTGTTCATTATTAAATTACCCAATTGTTTGGTTGACATTAAACATAACAAAAATTAAAAACATATTTAATTAAAAGGCAAATTATAATATATACAGATAAAATATTTCATTCTTCATTATGATACATCATATAAATTATTACAAAGTACACAACAAATCATATGTTAAATAAAGCAAATTTACAAATGGCTTTAAGAGGTTTGGAGCTAATATGTAGACTTGACTTTACCAAAATACTGTATTTACTCGAATAATCGTCGCCATCGCATAATTGCCGCACCCTAATTTATTGACGGCAACTGAGGCGCGAATGGAACAGCCGTAAACACAATGGAACAGCCTGCTTTCATGTGGCGTGTGGCGCGATCGGAACAGCCGTAAACACAATGGAACAGCCTGCTTTCACGTGGCGTGTGGCACTTATCATTGGTCCAACCTTGAGCGGCATGTCCTAATTGGCCGTGTGGGAGGAAGGAGTGTGTGTGGAAGATAAGATGCTGTGATGCCATTGTTTTATCTCGTTTTCATTGGAGTGGAAAGTACCGGTAATTGCAGAGTTTGAGAAAGTTCATTTTGTGAGAATATGGGTAAATACAATTCGTATACTGCCGCTTTCAAGTTGCGCATAATCACATTTGCAGAACAGCACGGAAATCCGGCCGCGGAAAGAGAATTTTCAGTAAGTGAAAACCTTGTTCGTGACTGGCGAAAAACAAAAAGACAACTTGAATAACACAAATTCATCCAGGCGAGCTTTCCAAGTGCCTAAGCGTGGGAAGTTTCCTGAAGTGGATGCGCAAGTGACTGAGTACATTCGTGAGTTAAGGAACAGCGCGTGCAGTGATTCTCTAGAAATGATCAAGTGCAAGGGTAGAGACGAAGCACGTGCGCGTGGCATACTGCACGCCCAGTTCAAGGCCAGTCGTGGGTGGGCGACGAGATTTATGCGACATGAAAATTTTTCACTCCGGCGGGGGACATCTTTGCCAGAAGTTGCCGAAGGACTTTGACAACAAAGTGTTCGAGTTCCAGCATTTAGTTCTGCGGATGCGGCAAACAAATGACTGCCTCCTCTTGCAGATAGCTAATGCAGATCAGATGCCGGTCTATTTTGACATGCCGCAGAACACCACAGTCAACGAGAAGGGGCAGTCAAGCATAATTATACGCACTACTGGGAATGAGAGGATGAGTTGCACAGTAATGCTTGCAGTGACGGCCGACGGGCATACATGTGCGTGCTCAAGAAAAGGGTTGGATGGACGCTGAGCTCGTTAGGGACTGGGTAAAGACTGTGTGGGAGCGCCGGCCAGGGGGTCTCCTGAAACAAAAGGCCTTGTTGGAGTGGGGCAGCTTCCGCGCTCATTTGGTTGAGGAAGTGAAGCGAAGTTTGCAAGAGTCGAGGACTGATATTGCTACCATCCCAGGTGGCCTGACATCGATGCTGCAACCCCTAGATGTCTCCGTGAACAAGCCGTTCAAGGGACATCTCCGTCGCCTGTATGGGGAGTGGATGGCCAGTGGGACGCAAGAACTGAAGAAAGGGAATAAGCTGAAGCGACCATCATTGCTCTTGGTTTGCGAGTGGAAAATGCGAAGTTAGGGTCTCATCACTCATGAGATAATCGTGAAGAGTTTCAAGAAGACTGGCAACTCATGTGCACTAGACGGTACGGAGGACGACACGATCTGGCGCCGGAACAGTGACGACAGCGGCGACGAAGATGACGTTGACGTCCCGGCAAATGAATCTGATGCATCAGAATCTAGTTCAGACAATGAATAGATAAACTTGGTGTGTGTTCAGACTGAATGTGTTTTAGAAATGTATTTTGTTTATTGATTTTTTCGCAATTTTGAGTTTATTCTATATTTTTATTTTGCCAAACTGCTTGTAACCAAAAGTTGTTTTGTTTATTTTGCGCGTGTTGTAAATAAATATTACATAAAGGTACCATGTACCTAGATATTAACTTCTTTAATTTAGCATTTTGAAGCGATTTACTAAAAAAATTAACTTAAAATTTTTTTTTTTATTTTTCCTCACATAATGGTTGCACCCCACTTTTTTTTTTATATATAAAATTTGGTAAAATTGCTGCGACGATTATGCGAGTAAATACGGTAAACAACTCACTTCCTTGGTGAACATAGAAAAATAATCTTAATCACACACATGAATTGAACCTTGGCATTGGGTCTGTGTCAGGAACTGGTTGCCGGTTTTACCACAACACTTGACAGTCTTCTTCTAGGGTCGAGACCCCGGCCTGAGGTGGAGCAGGAAGTGTCGGGGCTCACGGGACTAGCCCCGTGCACTCTGCGGATGGGCACGAACCCCCCCAGGTAGTACGACACCGGAGACTCGTACATGCACCGTTTCCTGTACCTGGACAGACGGGTGTCCGCCCCGTCGTCGTCCGACGAACAGCCCTCGCCGCTGGTTCTCCCAGCCGGGCCACCTGCCCCACCAGCACGGCTGCCAGTGGCCGCCTCGCACGGTTCCTGCTGGACCGTGTTCCGGCTGGCATCGCCTGCAACTAGCACGGAGCGTGCCGGCCACCGCTTCTTCCTCCACACTCCCGCTCCTAGGGTGGCTCACACTTTGCAGCACTAAATATACCGTACAAAAAAATTTTTTTTTTATTACCAAAACTGCTTGAACTGAAAGTGGGGGTCACATTATAATAGCAAAACTTGTAATTTGCCAATGGAAGAACGTGCATTAACAGAGATGAGAATAGCTTATTTGGAAAACTACATGATCTGCCTGTAAACTGTCACTTAAGGGCAAGATATCAGAGTGGGGTATAGTTACGAAAAGCATTTAAGAGTTCGCTGTGGGCTGAAAAGTACTTCTGATTTCCGATTAAATTTTTAAACTGTATTTTAATAAGAGTTAAAATGGCTAAAATGCATGTTTTCAGAGTAATTTTTAGGCGTAAAACAACCGGTACAGATTCTTGAAAGCACTTAAGGGACTTGCATTACACCTTTATCTTCATTTCTTGGCTATATAATGTTATGGTCACCACTGAAATTTCACAGTTATCCTGTGACGACGAGAAGACTGCGCACCAGTCCAGAGGAGACACCGCGCTAGAAGCACCAGCGAGCGTCGCGCTTATCATCCCGGCTCGCCGACACACATACACCCCTGACGAGACGGGCCCCTTAATGCCGCTTTGGGCTGCTCTTGTTTATGGCTTCCTGAACCTAGGGTTGAAGAAGTGGAGGAAAGAGTGTTCAATAAAGTTGGAGGTGTGGTTTTTTCCCACTTCCTTCTGCTTCTCTGGGCTGTGGCCCCCTCACATTCTGTGCTTTCTGACCAATGGTTTTGGAACTACAGTCATAAAACTCAATTTATTTTTCTAATTGCCGTTCGTTGTTTCATAAAAGGCCATTAAATCACTCTACTGAAGAAAGTGCCGCCAGAATAATTCTAGCTTATCTCATATAAATTTTCTAATTTAAATAATTTTTAATTTCTATGTCTTTGAATTGTGATTTCCACTCCATAAAGTATTTTTCATCAGCATCATAACACACTGTAATGTGACCATTCTGCATCATAAATGCACACTTAGAAAGGACACAAACGATAAACACCCTTGCCCAAGCATAATCTCTTGGAACTAACCAACTTTAAACAAGGTTGGGTTTGGGAAATATTGTTGTTCGGAAGATGCAGAAATACCTCACCTTATCAAACAAATGTGTAAAAAAAACACGAACACAAGCCCAACAATAACTGATACCTGTATATTAAATATTTTTAAGATCCTTACTCAATAAACAAAACAAATACCCAACCATTTAAAATCACTCTTATTTAAAAATTCCAAATGTTATGTCCATTAATATACACACGAAAAACTAAACAAAATTCACAGAGGCCTGAAAAATAAACTAAATGAAAGAAAAATAACTGAAATGAATACTACAACAGCATAACTTACAACCTGAGATCCATTGTTAATTAATACATATCTTACACAGGTTGAACCTCAATTTGACTCTAAGTCAGTAGGTAATGGTGGTAAAAAAACTTAAATACACATTCAGAAACAAAATAAAATTTTTACCATGGACTACCTTCAATATTTTTGCTGTCGTCTGCCACTGCCAAGTGATTCTTTTCAGACGCTCTGCGGTGCAGAAACGTAGGTGAATTTTTTCTCTTGCCGAGTTTCCTTGCGCGATGCTGCGCTGTGTGAAGGTGGGTGTGGTCGGAGCTGCTCTCCGAGCCGTCCGACGACCAGCGGCCGCCACCCCGGGGCCGTGCCGTCCGGAAGTGCAGGTCCCCTGCCCGGTCGTCCTCGGAGTCCGTGCTCCGGGAGGACGCCGGGGAGAGCCCCGGCAGCAAGGGGTTGGTGGTCCCGGCCGCGGCACAGAACTGCCGGAAGTGGGGCGGGACCTCCAGGTGCCCCGGGACCACGTAGCGCACCTCGTCGTCGAACTGCACCATGGAGAGGTGCGACGTGGCGAAGTTGTGCAGCTCCCAGCAGAAGAGATCAGCGTTGCTGCCGGTGAAGGACACCGCGCGCTCGCGGAACTGCGGGCTCAGCACGTGCCACTCGCGGCTGGCATGCAGCACCTGCTCGATGGCGACGGCCAGGCGCGCCTGAGCCACGCCGATCACCACGCCCAGCTCTCTGCTGAGCCACGGGATCAGGCGCAGCCGAGCCTCCTGCGGGCGCGACCTGCCACACACCACCTCGCTCAGCACCTGCATGGTGCAATACGTGTTAGTTACTTGTTTGCACACCATACTGTTCGATGCACTCGCCACCGCCCAGTGCCGTGGCATCCTGGGACTTTTCTCGACGAGTGACGACAACCACTGCATCAGGCCCAATACGAGACCTCCAAACTGTAAGTTCTTCCTGGCCATGACCAACCGGCAGCCGTCCCACCAAGTTTGACGTTGTGCACAACTTGGATTTCATTTACGTTTCTACATGGACTGTGTGCTTTGTTATAACGAGTTGTTGAATATTAATTTTTTTTTTTAACACGAGCAGCATTTGCTATGAGAAATTTTTGGAAATTTTGTTGGGCCTCAGTAACAACATTGTTTGCTAAGTAGCTTGCAAGTTCACTACATGCCCCAATTTTACTCAGCCAATGTGTACATAACCTGACATCTGTAATGGTGGATACGACTGTACTTTAATCACGCCTGTCGTCATTTTGCATAGAGAATTACCTAGTAGAGACTTTATTTATGATACTGACGGAGAAGTTGTGGTTGTTCAGCTTCTATCTGGAACTGCTTATTTATTCAAGATCATGCAAGAGATTAGTTTCAAGGGCCGCAAAGTTCAGCATGTACGTGTTGTTAGGGTGATAAAAAACGAATTCAATGTTGTAGACATTCGCATAACCATAATGTCTTGAAATGTAATTGACATTAAAGTTTCTTGTTTGTCTTAGAGAACTTTGTGTAATTTTACTTCTAACTGCTTTATAGGGAAAAAATTTATCAATAATTCATAAGTGACAAAACCCTATTTCAACCTGTAAAAAAAGCCTGAAGTTTGGCAAGAGAGAGACAGACAAACCTGAAGTATTGTGGGATTGAGACGCACAGACGTGAAGTACTGTGGGATAGACACACAAAAACCGCACGTACTGCGGATTAGAAACACAGATGTGAAGTATCATGGAATATACACACAAGTACATCACGTACTTCAGGTTAGAGACAAACAGACGTAAAGTATTGTGGGATAGACACACAAGTACCTCACGTACTGCGGGTTAGAGACACACAGACGTGAAGTACTGTTGGAAAGACACACTGACCTGTAGTACTATGAAAGAGAGACTCATATACCTTTAAGTAATGCGGAAAGTAGACACACGTACCTCATGTACACAAGTAATACACACAGAACTAAAGTACTGCAGAAGAGAGACACACATAATTGAAGTAATAAGGAGAGAAACACAACAGACACAACTTGAAGTACTGCGGGAGAGTGTGTCAGACAGACCTGAAGTACTGCGAGAGAGTGTGTCAGACAGACCTGAAGTTCTGCAGGAGAGAGTGTCAGACAGACCTGAAGTACTGCGGGAGAGTGTGTCAGACAGACATGAAGTACTGCGGGAGAGAGTGTCAGACAGACCTGAAGTACTGCGGGAGAGTGTGTCAGACAGACCTGAAGTACTGCGGGAGAGTGTGTAGGACAGACCTGAAGTACTGCGGGAGAGAGTGTCAGACAGACCTGAAGTACTGCGGGAGAGTGTGTCAAACAGACCTGAAGTACTGCGGGAGAGTGTGTCAAACAGACCTGAAGTACTGCGGGTTAGAGACACAACCTGAAGTACTGCAGGAGAGAGTGTCAGACATACCTGAAGTTCTGCGGGCGAGAGTGCCAGACAGACTGAAGTACTGCAGGAGAGAATGTCAGACAGACCTAAAGTACTGCGGGAGAGAGTGTCAGACAGACCTGAAGTACTGCGGGAGAGAGACACAACCTGAAGTACTGTGGGAGAGAGTGTCAGACCTGAAGTACTGCGGGCGAGAGTGTCAGACATACCTGAAGTTCTGCGGGAGAGAGTGTCAGACAGACCTGAAGTACTGCGGGAGAGAGTGTCAGACAGACCTGAAGTACTGCAGGAGTGTGTCAGACAGACCTGAAGTACTGCGGGAGAGAGTGCCAGACAGACTGAAGTACTGCGGGAGAGAGTGTCAGACAGACCTGAAACACTGCGGGAGAGCGTGTTAGACAGACCTGAAGTACTGCGGGAGAGAGACACAACCTGAATTACTGCGGGAGAGAGTGTCAGACAGACCTGAAGTACTGCGGGAGAGTGTGTCAGATACAACCTGAAGTACTGCGGGAGAGAGTGTCAGACAGACCTGAAGTACTGCGGGAGAGAGTGTCAGACATACCTGAAGTACTGCGGGAGAGAGACACAACCTGAATTACTGCGGGAGAGAGTGTCAGACAGACCTGAAGTACTGCGGGAGAGTGTGTCAGATACAACCTGAAGTACTGCGGGAGAGAGTGTCAGACATACCTGAAGTTCTGCGGGAGAGAGTGTCAGACAGACCTGAAGTACTGATGGAGAGAGTGTCAGACAGACCTGAAGTACTGCGGGAGAGAGTGTCAGACATACCTGAAGTACTGCGGGAGAGAGACACAACCTGAAGTACTGTGGGAGAGAGTGTCAGACCTGAAGTACTGCGGGCGAGAGTGTCAGACATACCTGAAGTTCTGCGGGAGAGAGTGTCAGACAGACCTGAAGTACTGCGGGAGAGAGTGTCAGACAGACCTGATGTACTGCGGGAGAGAGTGTCAGACAGACCTGAAGTACTGCGGGAGTGTGTGTCAGACAGACCTGAAGTACTGCGGGAGAGAGTGCCAGACAGACTGAAGTACTGCGGGAGAGAGTGTCAGACAGACCTGAAACACTGCAGGAGAGAGTGTCAGACAGACCTGAAGTACTGCGGGAGAGAGACACAACCTGAATTACTGCGGGAGAGAGTGTCAGACAGACCTGAAGTACTGCGGGAGAGTGTGTCAGATACAACCTGAAGTACTGCGGGAGAGAGTGTCAGACAGACCTGAAGTACTGCGGGAGAGAGTGTCAGACAGACCTGAAGTACTGCGGGAGAGAGTGTCAGACAGACCTGAAGTACTGCGGGCGAGAGTGTCAGACAGACCTGAAGTACTGCGGGCGAGAGTGTCAGACAGACCTGAAGTACTGCAGGCGAGAGTGTCAGACATACCTGAAGTACTGCGGGAGAGAGACACAACCTGAAGTACTGTGGGAGAGAGTGTCAGACCTGAAGTACTGCGGGCGAGAGTGTCAGACATACCTGAAGTTCTGCGGGAGAGAGTGTCAGACAGACCTGAAGTACTGCGGGAGAGAGTGTCAGACAGACCTGAAGTACTGCGGGAGAGAATGTCAGACAGACCTGAAGTACTGCGGGAGTGTGTCAGACAGACCTGAAGTACTGCGGGAGAGAGTGCCAGACAGACTGAAGTACTGCGGGAGAGAGTGTCAGATAGACCTGAAACACTGCGGGAGAGAGTGTCAGACAGACCTTAAGTACTTAGGGAGAGAGACACAACCTGAAGTACTGCGGGAGAGAGTGTCAGACAGACCTGAAGTACTGCGGGAGAGAGTGTCAGACAGACCTGAAGTACTGCGGGAGAGAGTGTCAGACAGACCTGAAGTACTGCGGGAGAGAGTGTCAGACAGACCTTAAGTACTGCGGGAGAGAGTGTCAGACACAACCTGAAGTACTGCGGGAGAGAGTGTACGACAGACTGAAGTACTGCGGGAGAGAGTGTCAGACAGACTGAAGTACTGCGGGAGAGAGACACAACCTGAAGTACTGCGGGAGAGAGTGTCAGACAGACCTGAAGTACTGCGGGAGAGTGTCAGACAGACCTGAAGTACTGCGGGAGAGTGTGTCAGACAGACCTGAAGTACTGCGGGAGAGAGTGCCAGACAGACTGAAGTACTGCGGGAGAGTGTCACACAGACTGAAGTACTGCGGGCGAGTGTCAGACAGACCTGAAGTACTGCGGGCGAGAGTGTCAGACATACCTGAAGTACTGCGGGAGAGAGTGTCAGACATACCTGAAGTACTTTTGGAGAGAGTGTCAGACATACCTGAAGTACTGCGGGAGAGAGTGTCAGACAGACCTGAAGTACTGCGGGAGAGTGTCAGACAGACCTGAAGTACTGCGGGAGAGAGTTTCAGAGTTACCTGAAGTACTGCGGGAGAGAGTGTCAGACAGACCTGAAGTACTGCGGGAGAGAGTGTCAGACAGACCTGAAGTACTGCGGGAGAGAGTGTCAGACAGACCTGAAGTACTGCGGGAGAGTGTCAGACAGACCTGAAGTACTGCGGGAGAGTGTCAGACAGACCTGAAGTACTGCGGGAGAGAGTATCAGACAGACCTGAAGTACTGCGGGAGAGAGTGTCAGACAGACCTGAAGTACTGCGGGTAGAGAGTGTCAGACAGACCTGAAGTACTGCGGGAGAGAGTGTCAGACAGACCTGAAGTACTGCGGGCGAGAGTGTCAGACAGACCTGAAGTACTGCGGGCGAGAGTGTCAGACAGACCTGAAGTACTGCGGGAGAGAGTGTCAGAGATACCTGAAGTACTGCGGGAGAGAGTGTCAGACAGACCTGAAGTACTGCGGGAGAGTGTGTCAGACAGACCTGAAGTACTGCGGGAGAGAGTGTCAGACAGACCTGAAGTACTGCGGGAGAGAGTGTCAGACAGACCTGAAGTACTGCGGGCGAGAGTGTCAGACAGACCTGAAGTACTGCGGGAGAGAGTGTCAGACAGACCTGAAGTACTGCGGGAGAGAGTGTCAGAGATACCTGAAGTACTGCGGGAGAGAGTGTCAGACAGACCTGAAGTACTGCGGGAGAGAGTGTCAGACAGACCTGAAGTACTGCGGGAGAGAGTGTCAGACAGACCTGAAGTACTGCGGGAGAGAGTGACGTACCAACGGGTGTGTGAAGCTAAAAAAAATTGATTATATTTCTTTAACAAATTTTCACAACCGTCGAGTTCCGTCAGTTTAAAAAAAAATGAATTAGATGTTCTTGGTTCAAACAGCTAAAATTATCAAGGTAAATCAATGTAACTAGTTTATGTGTCGTAAATAAAAGTAAATTGCGTCTGTAACGAAAGTAGGTGTATTTTAGACCTAATGTGAGTGCGTCAGAGCCGTTGCAGGGTACAATTATTATTATACATACATTGATCACATTTTTATCCTTCTAGACTATTAACTTATTCTAGAATGCTTGGAATTCTTTGTGTATGTATGTAACAAGTTTATCCAGTTCAAAACAAAACAACAAAAATAAAAACTCATTCAAAGTTTAGTGTAATGTAAATATATCAACAATTTGTTTTATATCATGTAAACGATTCAATAATTCTATATGTTTCTGTTGAAAGTTAAGTTGTGGTAAGTTCAAATTAAGTAAAATTATGTATTAAGCCAGGATTGAAAGCACTCAGTGAGCGTGGACCACTGAGTGTTGGTGAAACATTACTACATCAGAGACTAACGTTTATATCAAATTTAATGCCCTGAAAGAATTCCAAACAGATATTTACTATTCAATAGTCTTGGGATCCCGAGAGTTAATTTAAATTAATTAGTTTAGTTATTCTAATAATTATAGAACAAGAGATTCAGATTTGGATTTAAATTATGCCGCTGGTAAGTTTTTCAGGCGGAAATCAATGTTTTTATAAAAAAAAATAATGTTCGTGAAATTCAACAAACGGGAAACGTTCCAAATCGACGACTGTACGGGGACTGGAAAAACAACCGACCTCAGTGACAGTTATAGCCTCTACAGACGTATTGACTTCCTCGATGACCAGGACTCTGCGACGATCCGCGTGTAGCTGGCTCTCCTGCTCTGGATAGCGGGTAGGTCGTTGACTCAGTCCTCCTCTCGTACCGGACTGCTGGGCTGTTCTACTGCTCGACTCGTGGGCCGCCTCCTTCTTAGTTTGCGCCGTCGAGTCGGTCCTTCTCGCGGACCGGGCTGCTGGGTTGTCCTCCTGCTAGGCTCCCGAGACGTCTTCTTATTAGCTCGTGTCGTCAAAACTGCAGCGCCTTTCCTATTTTAACGTGGTTCAGTCGTCGTCGATTGAATAATTGAATTGTCTCTCTCTCAAATCCTCAAGATATTTTAACCGTTCTTTTTTGCGTCGATTAAGGTAACATAATTAGGCAGATCTTCGTTCTAGTATAAAACTTTCGTTGCATGTTCTTCCATGAATTTTAGTGTTGAAATCTTCGACGATAATTAACAATTCTTATCAAAACACAATATTTTCAATAAATTTACTTAATTCTTGGTATATATCGATAAATAAATCTTACCGTTACTAAAACAGCTCTTCGATATCTCTTTTAAGTATTAATTCAAATCATACGAAGTTTCCAGTTTGCTGCTAAAATTACGGACGCATATTATCAATGACCGAAAAATGGAACAAACCGAATATTCTAAAAGAATATTTTTACTTGTCCTTGTTTGTAACACGCGATTCTACAATTTTTCTTTAAACAAAAAAAAAATCAATGCTTTAACGCAAGCAAAATATAATCAAAAAGAATCTCCTATTCTTTACAAATATAGTAATAAACAACAAAATTATTACCTTTTTAAAAAAAAACCAAAGATAAGCATACTTCCAGAGACAAAATAACGTTTTAGCTTATTTAAAATTTGTAAAGATTTGCATATCATAAATCAAACAATTTTTTGTTTCGACTTCTGCAACCACCAAAATTGATCAATATAAATATTTCTTTAAAGTACAAACGTTGACTTTATAGATTGCCCCTTCTTAGAAATGTCTATTATGTGCAGTTTAAACATACATAGAACAAACAGAATGACATTTCTAATACACATAGATAACAGAATCTACATCTTCATTATTATTTATCGTCCACCAAACGAGGTTGTCATATTCCTACATTTACTAAGACTAATGACTAAACTCATAATATCCTAACAAGAATATATTACATACATGTTGCAATAAATAAAAAAAAAAACATACAAAGAATGCTAGGTCAACGTAAGGATATTTTAAACATATGTATAAATCATTCAATATTTTCGGTCACAACAGGTTTGTGATATTCTTTCAGTTGGGTAATGTTGTAATGTCCTATAATCTGCCTGGTGTTAAGGTCTGAGAGTTCATAACAATTATTCCGAATGACTTTAGTTATGAGGTATGGTCCGTCGAATAGTAGAAATAACTTCCGGGTAACGTATTGCCAGAACTGGCTGGTTGGATTGGTTCTTTTTAGTACCAGGTCTCCGCAATCGAAAGTAGTTTTTCCGGATAATTTCTGATGCTTCTTTCTCATGTCAGCAGCAGAGGTTAGTTTCGCCCTAACTAACTCCTCGGTTTCCCGTCGTATTTCGTTCAGTTCGTCTTGCTCTTCCTCAGCGACATCATGTTGTAATTTTGGTACCATTGTTTCTGGAATGATATTGGACGGTTTTCCGGTAAGCACTTCGTATGGCGTGGTGTTGGTAGAACTATGGATGGTATGATTAATAACACATTCAATAAATGGTAATTTAGTCATCCAACTTTGTTGTGCATCATAACAAAACGTGCGTAGCATGTTGCCTAGCGTGCGCATTAGTCGTTCTACCGGGTTACTTTGGGGATGTCTAACCGAAGACATGGTGGGTGTAATATGCATCTCCTTTAATCCTTCTTGCCATATCGAACTGGTAAATTGTGTACCGTGATCTGAAATAACCGCTTCGGGGTGACCCACTTCAGCCTCGAATCTCTTCATTTTCTGAAGGACGACCTTGCCGGAAGCATGTACTATTGGGTAGAGCTTGGCGTACTTAGAGAAAACATCTAAGACTACAAATACATATTTTACTCCTGCAGTTGAGCGAGGTAATGGTCCCAGTAAATCTACCGATAACAATTGCAAAGGTCCTCTAGGAATTATCGGTTGTGTTTCTCCAACTAAGTTGCGTTGTGAATGTTTTGCTTTTTGGCATAGGTCGCACGATCTCGTAATTTTCACTACAATTTTGGGTAAGTTCGGACAGTATAATTTTCTACTTAAGGTAGCGGTTAATTTCTTGGAACCAATGTGGGCACAGTTATGATGTATTTCCCATGCAATATTCTTTACTAATTCTTTAGGTACGACCGGTTTCCATAAATCCTCGAATCGGGAACATAGTTTCTTTTTGTAAAATAAAATACCTTCGTTAGAAATGCAATATTTAGTATTGAGTTTATGTTCTGGTACTATGTTTTGAAGTTTTCCCTTAATATTTTGGCAAAATTCATCCCCATTTTGAAGTTGAGCTAAATTTAGGAAAGCATTCCTGATAACATCGTTGTTGGCCATTTGTTCCGCCACTAGATGAGCAACTAAGAATTCTTTCGGGTTACGATGATTCGGTTTTTCGTTTTCCACGACATCCGGTACCCGGCTAAGGTAATCCGCTGCCACATTTTCTTTGCCTTTAATATGGCAAATCTCAATGTCATATTCTTGTATAAGTAGACACCATCGAGTTAGCCTACTACCGAAAATTTTGCCAGTTTTAAGAAATAATAATGATTGATGATCAGTAAGCAGTTTTACATGTTCACCCAACAATAAGTCCCTAAATTTTTGTAAGGCCCATACAATTGCTAAAGTTTCTCGTTCTGTGACTATAATTTTTTTCGGCACTATTTAGTGTTCGGCTTGCCATTGCGACTGTTCGTTCTATATCTTCGTCATCGATTTGCGCTAATTTTGCACCTAGCGCATAAGCGGAAGCATCTGTATACAACAAAAAAACTCTACCTAGAATAAGGTGATGCAATACTTGTTCTTCAATGAAAATTTTCTTCAAGTCCTCGAATGCTTTCTTTTCTTCATCGCACCACTTCCATGTTTGTCCCTTCTTTAATAAACCGAAAAGTGGTACAGCTATTTTAGCTATCTTATCACTATAATTACGATAAAATCCGATCACGCCAAGAAAAGTTCTCAATTGTTTGACGTTCTTTGGTGTTGGAAAATTAGTAATACTTTGTAATTTTTCGGGTGATGTTTTAATGCCGGTTGGTGTCAAAATATGGCCTAAGAAAGGTAATTCTTGGCGACAAAACACAGATTTCTTCAATTTTGCCGTCATGCCAGCGTCACGTAGCTTGGTCAAAACAATGCCGATATGGATAAAGTGTTCTTCCAGGGATGTCGAAGTTATAAGTATGTCATCGACATAAGCACGAGCGAAGTTTTTGCATTCCGGTCCTAATGTTTGGTCTAGACATCTCGTGAATTCAGCCACGGCATTGCATAACCCAAAAGGCATGATTCGAAATATGTACTGGAAATTTTTAAATAAAAAGGACGTGTATTTCCGTGATTCCTTCTTCAATGGAATTTGCCAATACCCGGCTGACAAATCTAAAGTTGTTAGAAATTTTACTCCTTGATATAAGCGTAGAATGTCATTTGTCGGCCGTGGGCTTTCTCGGTCTCGTATGGTAATCTTGTTAATTTCCCGCGCATCCAGACATAGGCGTACGGAACCGTCCTTCTTTCTGACGCACAGGATAGCATTGGTGTATGGGCTAGGAGCTCGTTCAACTACCTTCCAGTCTAACATCAATTGTAACTTGTAAGTATTCTTCAGCTTCACTCAAAAATTTGGCTGGAATCGGGTAGGATTTTCTATGAAATGGCTCGCCTGGTTTCACCTCTATGCTAGCTTGGTATAATTTGTTTAGTCCAGGTTTGTCGGAAAATACGTCTTGGAAATGCTTTAAAACTTGAAATAGTTCCGTTTTCTCCTTGTCGCTAATCAGAGTAATTTCACTCATGGCATTACGCAAATCGTCATCGGTCGCATTTAAATTACTTGCCATGGTAGAGCATATCATAGCATACGAATTTACATTACGAAGGAGTGATACGCAGTTGTCCGTCACTTCCCATTTTTCCGTGGTGGTCGGGTTCTCTAAGCTATCCATAGCCGTAATCATCCATCCCCCGAAATCCATGATAATTTTGTATGTGGTCAAAAAATTGATTCCAAGTATAATTGGTTTTGCCAAACCTTTCACTATCAAAACAGGTACGCGCTTTACGCTACCTAATCCTTCAATTTCTAGCAAAGTCTGTTTATTAATAATGGGTAGAGCCAAGATTTTATGGTGTTATAAAAAGGACTTTTCGTCATTAAGAATTGTGGATTTCGTCTTTATCGTCATAAAAAATTAAAACACATGTAATAACATGTACACACCTAGCAGAGCTGCCTTGATCAAATGCTTCAATAATTCGTGGTTAGAGACTTAAAATATGCACATTAAACAATACTATGTTGAGAGTACATAAAAAATTAACAACTAAAATATTTAGTATTCTTATGCAGGTAAGTACTGTTCCTGAGTTCAGGAGAGAGTCTAAATTAATTAAAATAGAAACTACAGTTAAACATTGTTCTATAAATGCAATATAATTAAGCTCAGGAAAAAGCCACCATTGTCAGCAGTTCAGCATTCTCTGGTTTTAGAGATCTTCTTCTGTCACTTACCACTACAGAATACTTAGAAAAAGATCTTTCTGAGTCCACATTCGTTGCAGGTATCCATATTAACTTTAAAGCAGCAGCTGCAAATTGAGGATAATCCGCTTTCATTTTGTTTACTTTACGGGCCCAACATTGTATGTGGTACATGTGGTCACCAAATACACCTTCAAGGGTACCAGCAGAGTTTGTCATGTACCTGGCACTATCTGTAACATACGCAATTATGTTTTCTTCCTTGACTTCATATTTGGAGCATACATCAATCACTGCCCGAGAACAACAAACAGCATTTGCTGCATCAAGGACACAAGAAGCCCCTAAGATAACATCTTGTTCAGCACCTGGTTTCAGAATTTTAAACAAGATGTAGAAAACACAATTATTACTCTTGTCAGTGGTTTCATCTGCGAGTATGACCACATCTTGCCCCAAGAGCTGCTGCTTGATTTCCACTTCCTTTTTCTCTCTAAGTAGGGGAATGTACTTTTTCCTCATCCAATCCGCTGTTGGAAGATCACCAGCACCACTTACATGCTTCTGCATCCATGCAGTCAGCTTGCTGTTGTCAAGTTTCTCAAGAGGAATACCTGCAGCTACAAAGGCTTCAACAGTTTCGAGAACAAAATCTTCCTTTTGTTTTTTTGCGCATATTTGCGCCACTCCTGCTTCTGGGATAGAAAGCTGTCGTTTCAAAGTGCATGGGGATCGTTTAGCTTTTACATGTTTGTCGCTAATTATGTGCTTGTTTACCGTGTCCTTACGTTCATGCTCCAAACGGCAATTACAATATTTACAGAAAACTATTTTTCCGTCACTGACATATAATCCCTCATTCTTAAACTCGTCAGCACGTGATGCCGCAGTAGCTTTATTTTTCGGCATGATTAAGAAATTTAGCTTTCATTTATGCACGTCATTTGTAAACAAAGCCCGGAGGTACCAAAAACTAGTATTTACTGAAGTTTTAGCGAAAAAATAAACCGCGGGAAGCCTACTTTTTACAGGCGAGAGAGCCATATACTCAACCCGAAGTAAAAGGTTAGGTTATGTCAGGTCAGTGAAATAAATGTTTTTATTTATTTTCTGGGAGGGTTGGGTAGGTAAGCGTTATTTAAAATATTTAATGACCGTAAAATATATAAATCCTTGCAATATGGTGCTTTTTCATTAGCGATCGGAAAACTTCGATTATGTTACGATTTTGGCACTCTCGCCTGTGAAGTGTGAAATGAAAATGAAGGCTTCACGGTAAACTGCTTATTCAACAAGCACACAAAATTGCGTTACAGTGAAATTTCATTAAATATTAAGTGATCATTAAATATCAATGTTCGCTTTTATTTTATTTTCATACGTATTTATTTAATGAATGCAGTTTTTTTTTCACGTGTATTTTTCAAAGGATACAGCAAACAAGGCGCTGAGATTTATCACGTTGTTGTGTTTGTTAACTTGATAATTTTAAGTTTACGATCGTCAGTTGTTAATATTGCGTGATCTCTAGTGGCTATATGCGTTTAAAAACCCTAACCTAACTCCGATAACGATCTTTTTTTGTTCGTGAAATCGTCAATTTTTGTGATATCTTGTAATTTTTTAAGATGAATAATTAACGCATTAAATAACCACCACAATGCAGTTGGATGACAACCATTTCTTCTACAAACAGATACGGAATTTTTGTCAATCAACCAATAGTCGGTAGTTAACGATTTAAATCAATATTGAGGTGTTTATTTGTGGTTAGAAAACATTTAGCATTTTTCGCGGTTTGGGATGAATTTCGCGTGAAAATTCGCGATTTCGCATAAAACCATATAATCTTGGCTCTAATAATGGGACTAGCCCTTGACGTTACTCCTAAAATTTTAATGGTCGGGACAGGCATACGTGGTAATTTGATTCCTGTACTTTCTATCATTTCTATACAATCTTCGCTAATACATGAAACTTCTGCTCCGCTGTCTAGTAGAACCGGTGATTTGACCCCATTTATGCTAAGTGTTATTTCAGGACACAAGGCTTCTTTTGCATTCCCGGCTTCGATGCACGGTTCGCTTAACAGAAATTCGCGTTCGTTTTCTCTGAATATTACGGTATTTATTCTTTTCGTGATGACTGTGTTTGATTGGTTTTCTAGACAAGGTTCACGGTGATGTTTAGCCCCTTCCAAATTCGTATTAGGGAGTGGTGATAGGAGCTGTGATACGCCCTCCCTGCTTAGTTTTCCCTGCGGTTAACAAGTCCAGGTATCTGGTCAGGTTGCCATGTTGGTGTAATTCGACCAGACCTCTCTGAAGTAGTATGATTTGAGTCCACTCTTTGACTAAAATTAACACCATCATTATTTCGGTTACACTGCCATTTCGTGTCATTATCACAGTTACTTGGAGAAATAAATTGTCGATTATTTTCAACTCGCGATGTTCCTTGCTCGGTGTGGTTTGCAGTCGTTATTGCTTTCTCTGTCGGCTGAAAAATCTGTGCTTCTACTCGATATTGTCCGTGTGATGCATTCCGGTCACATGCGAATCCTTCTTCTATCGGATACGTATTAGTTTTTGGACCTGAACTCCAAACGGCCCCTTCCCGTCGTTGGTTAGGGTATTGTTCCCGGTTGTAATTACCCTGTTGTCTTTGGTTCCCATTAGTATGGTTCGGTTGATTCCAATAATTAAAGTTTTTGTATCGTCCCCTGTATCCTTTATGATACCATTGCTGTCTAGGTTGTTCTACGTTAAAAGCGTTTATGCGAGGTGATCTCTGTTCGTTATTCGTGGCTGTAGGTTTATTTCGCCAATTTTGGTACAATGGTGCGGGTGGATTATTGTTCTTCCGCTCGAACGTCTCCTTATTCACGCTAGTTCGGTCTAGTTTTTCTAGCCTGTCGTAGTTCAGTAACTGTTCCTTAAAATCTACTATTCCGTTGTAATTTCGTCCGCTTAACTGTAACTGATATCTAACGGGTAGCTGTGATAGTATCATCGCTATAAATTCCTCGTCTTCCATGTTGCAGTCCAAATAGCGAGTTCTCTCATACATGTTGTTAATGTGTGCTTCTAGATTCTGGCTTCTTTTAGGGTCAAACTTATCAGAATGCAACTGAATACGTAAATTGCTTTGTATTCTGGTGCTCCAGAATTGTTGTATAAATGCCTTACGGAATGTACTATATTCAGTGATAGAATCTTTCAGTAATTCCCACCAATAGAATGCGGTGTCTTTTAGACAATGGCCAATGCTTTTCATCTTGTCTGTCTCGGATAGGTTAAACGTATTACAATACTCTTCGAACTGGTTAATAAATTTTCTGGGATTTTCTGTGCTTTTTCCGGCAAAACTAGGTACGTTATCTAGCCATTTTCGAGCAGGATGATGCAGGGTCAACATGGAATCAGTAACTAACGGAACATTATTTCTAACTATAGTGACTGGTTCTACACTTATCCCAGTTGAACTAGCTACACTAATGTTTTCGCTTCTGTTGTTATTATTTTCATTGGGGACGGTTGATTTAGTAATATTCAACGCAGTGTTTTGTGTAAATTTCCTCTCGATTTCTTCTACTCGTATTTCTACTCGGTTTACTTTACTTTCTAAATCCTTCTGTACTTGACTGACATTTTCTTTTAACAGCGGTACCGTATTCTCTAGGGTTTCAATCCGCTCGTGTACAACAAAAAAATTTTGTTCCATGGTCCGTTGTGTTTGTGTAACCTCCGTCCTAATTTGTTCCGTTTCTGCAGTCAAATTATTTAACGTCGTATTCAAGATTCGTACAATATTGTCTAGTCTATTGGCATTCTCCTGTTTTTCGCGTTCCCGTTCCTGTCTTTCGCGTTCACGTTCCTGTTTTTCCTCTTGTAGCACTCGAAACATTTGTTCCAGTGTCACGGTTTGGTGTTCATTTTCTGTTCGAGTCGTTTCCTCACCTCGTTGTAACTGTTGGTTATTCGGGACGTTCGTATTGTCATGAAGTTCCGACATCGTCTCTGCTCCTATTTCTCCCGTTTCTAGCCTTTCTTCAGCATTCGTTTCTGAATGTGTGCTACTGTTCTCTTCTAGCGCATTTCCTCTGAGGAAGTATGGTTCTCTATTTTCTCCAAATGGCATATTTTTCGATTTCCAGACTAAATGTGTCCTAACGTTCGTATTCTCCACGTCTCAGTGTAGTAGTCAGTGTGTTTCACCTAAATTCGGGCCTAAACGTTGGGCGCCAGAACTGACATACCAACGGGTGTGTGAAGCTAAAAAAAATTGATTATATTTCTTTAACAAATTTTCACAACCGTCGAGTTCCGTCAGTTTAAAAAAAAATGAATTAGATGTTCTTGGTTCAAACAGCTAAAATTATCAAGGTAAATCAATGTAACTAGTTTGTGTCGTAAATAAAAGTAAATTGCATCTGTAACGAAAATAGGTGTATTTTAGACCTAATGTGAGTGCGTCAGAGCCGTTGCAGGGTACAATTATTATTATACATACATTGATCACATTTTTATCCTACTAGACTATTAACTTATTCTAGAATGCTTGGAATTCTTTGTGTATGTATGTAACAAGTTTATCCAGTTCAAAACAAAACAACAAAAAAAAAACTCATTCAAAGTTAGTGTAGTGTAAATATATCAACAATTTGTTTTATATCATGTAAACGATTCAATAATTCTATATGTTTCTGTTGAAAGTTAAGTTGTGGTAAGTTCAAATTAAGTAAAATTATGTATTAAGCCAGGATTGAAAGCACTCGGTGAGCGTGGACCACTGAGTGTTGGTGAAACATTACTACATCAGAGACTAACGTTTATATCAAATTTAATGCCCTGAAAGAATTCCAAACAGATATTTACTATTCAATAGTCTTGGGATCCCGAGAGTTAATTTAAATTAATTAGTTTAGTTATTCTAATAATTATAGAACAAGAGATTCAGATTTGGATTTAAATTATGCCGCTGGTAAGTCTTTCAGGCGGAAATCAATGTTTTTATAAAAAAAAATAATGTTCGTGAAATTCAACAAACGGGAAACGTTCCAAATCGACGACTGTACGGGGACTGGAAAAACAACCGACCTCAGTGACAGTTATAGCCTCTACAGACGTATTGACTTCCTCGATGACCAGGACTCTGCGACGATCCGCGTGTAGCTGGCTCTCCTGCTCTGGATAGCTGGTAGGTCGTTGACTCAGTCCTCCTCTCGTACCGGACTGCTGGGCTGTTCTACTGCTCGGCTCGTGGGCCGCCTCCTTCTTAGTTTGCGCCGTCGAGTCGGTCCTTCTCGCGGACCGGGCTGCTGGGTTGTCCTCCTGCTAGGCTCCCGAGACGTCTTCTTATTAGCTCGTGTCTTCAAAACTGCAGCGCCTTTCCTATTTTAACGTGGTTCAGTCGTCATCGATTGAATAATTGAATTGTCTCTCTCTCAAATCCTCAAGATATTTTAACCGTTCTTCTTTGCGTCGATTAAGGTAACATAATTAGGCAGATCTTCGTTCTAGTATAAAAGTTTTGTTGCATGTTCTTCCGTGAATTTTAGTGTTGAAATCTTCGACGATAATTAACAATTCTTATCAAAACACAATATTTTCAATAAATTTACTTAATTCTTGGTATATATCGATAAATAAATCTTACCGTTACTAAAACAGCTCTTCGATATCTCTTTTAAGTATTAATTCAAATCATACGAAGTTTCCAGTTTGCTGCTAAAATTACGGACGCATATTATCAATGACCGAAAAATGGAACAAACCGAATATTCTAAAAGAATATTTTTACTTGTCCTTGTTTGTAACACGCGATTCTACAATTTTTCTTTAAACAAAAAAAAAAAAATCAATGCTTTAACGCAAGCAAAATATAATCAAAAAGAATCTCCTATTCTTTACAAATATAGTAATAAACAACAAAATTATTACCTTTTTAAAAAAAAACCAAAGATAAGCATACTTCCAGAGACAAAATAACATTTTAGCTTATTTAAAATTTGTAAAGATTTGCATATCATAAATCAAACAATTTTTTGTTTCGACTTCTGCAACCACCAAAATTGATCAATATAAATATTTCTATAAAGTACAAACGTTGACTTTATAAGAGTGTCAGAGATACCTGAAGTACTGCGGGAGAGAGTGTCAGACAGACCTGAAGTACTGCGGGAGAGAGTGTCAGAGATACCTGAAGTACTGCGGGAGAGAGTGTCAGACAGACCTGAAGTACTGCGGGAGAGAGTGTCAGACAGACCTGAAGTACTGCGGGAGAGAGTGTCAGAGATACCTGAAGTACTGCGGGAGAGAGTGTCAGACAGACCTGAAGTACTGCGGGCGAGAGTGTCAGACAGACCTGAAGTACTGCGGGAGAGAGTGTCAGACAGACCTGAAGTACTGCGGGAGAGAGTGTCAGAGATACCTGAAGTACTGCGGGAGAGAGTGTCAGACAGACCTGAAGTACTGCGGGAGAGAGTGTCAGACAGACCTGAAGTACTGCGGGAGAGAGTGTCAGAGATACCTGAAGTACTGCGGGAGAGAGTGTCAGACAGACCTGAAGTACTGCGGGAGAGAGTGTCAGACAGACCTGAAGTACTGCGGGAGAGAGTGTCAGACCTGAAGTACTGCGGGGTGCAGGCTGCCTCACGGGTGTTGCACAACGGCACAGCCGGCAGACGGTGCTCGTACACGTAGCGACGGAAGTCCACCATGATGATGGCGGTGGGCACGTACGAAGTGTCCGTGTCATGTGCTTCGCTGTGTGCCTCAGCGACAGCAGTCAGCGCGGGCTCCCGCTCGTCTCTACAACACACGGCACGCCAGTGGCAGTGGACAGACTGTCATTATTCATGGTGGAGACAAACTTTGCACTACCAAGCACACAGCATAACTGACCTTTTCTGCACAACCAATCCAAAGGTAAATTCAATCAACTGCATACATAATGAATAATTGTAAACATTAAAAACCCACACAAATGTTCAAAATTTACTGTTAACTTAAAGTTGTGCATCACTTCAAGTTTTCTTGGATAAAAAACTAATTTATTTTAAAAGAACTTAATTTATAGTAAAACTGATAATTAGTTATCAAAAGACCAAATGTAAAATTACTGTATCTGGTCATATTTCTTATCTACATTAATTTAGTCATTTGCTTAATACTTCTTATCTACATTAGTTAATCATTTGCTGACTTTGCAATCACGAATCAGCAATTATTATCAGAAATGGTAAAGGTTCTGGACAAATTAAAAGCCAAATTTAAGGAGTGATTACATTCTGGTGAAATCCCCAATCAAGACAGAGACAACCATATCATACCGCTCACCCCCATACGGGCCATACCGCCTATAATCAAGCGTGCGAGAAACAAAAATGGGTTTTCTCAAGGTACTCCTATAAATTTCAATTTTTCTTTTTCACACCATTTCGAGTGATAACTTATTTATGGTAAAATAAAAAGGCAGTTTATAAGTAAGTGTGAAGGCTTCCATGAGCTTCATGGGAAAGTGTAAACAGGTGAAGTACATTCACGTGAACCTTCAACTGCGTGTAACACTATCCTTAAAAATACTGAATAAATTATGCTGAGTAAATAGTGTTCAAAAGGGCAATCTAACAATTATAGCCAAGGATGGATTCAAAGGTTAAAGTAGCAAATAGTTACGTTAACTTAGTTCGTTTAATCATGGGCAAAGGCCTCACGTGGTTCATCATACAAATACATCATTCTTTCACATATAATTAATACTTGCTTAATACTGATAGTGCTAGTACACATGCCACGGCAAAATACGTGAACGCATATCTATATTTTTTTAGGATTAAATACTTGATAGAATACATAATAGAAACTTGATAGATACTTGATGGATAGAAATTTTACAATTAAGTATTAATGCTTACACACAGGGATAATGAATGTCGTGAACACAGACATGCCTCATTAGAGAATACAAAAAACGTCAAATGAACATGCAGGCGACCACGGCCTGACCTACACTAGGCGGTATAAGCTTACTGTAAAGCATGATAAAGCATGATATAAAAAGAAAACTCACAAATTAATACATTAAATACATTACGTAAAAACAAGTCCTAACGAAGACTGTAGACCAGACGGGGAGAAACGTCAAACAAACTATAATACAAAAACGATCAAGGAAAACAATAAATGCCAAATAGAATTTAGACGGTGACGGCCGAAATAAGAATTTATAGTGCAGCTATTACCAAGTACTGATTACATTACTGTAAAGGTCACCACCTTACAACACTTACGTGCATTCTCCCCGCTGTCACACTCTCTCTCTAAAGCAAGTATCTGACTACATGCTTAATTCACGACCAGCACCGACTGTGTGCTAACGAACAAGAAGAGCCTTCAAGGCATTACACCTAGTTTTAATTAAGCAAGAGGGCGCCACGCGCATGCGCGGACACCTCACGAGGGGAAGACAAACACAGCACTGGACGCAGAGAGGGGAGGGAAAGTAGGAAGGGAAGGAGCGCCGAAGCCCGCCGCGCGGCGCGAAGTTCAAGTGACGCGCACCGACCACTTCAAGTGCAATGACTATGGACTGGAAAAATTAGCATCCATTATTTCCAGTATTAGAATTTATGATTTTATAAATTAGCATCTATAATTTCATAAATTAAAATTTCATGCAACTTATTTAAAACTTCATTTTAATCTCTTTATGTTGCAAAAATAAATTAAATATTCAAATATACAAATTTCTAACTTAACACTATATTAGTTTTGTATAAAAAACATATTTGGGGCGTTTTACTTTTCAGATTAAACCACAAAATATTCCAATATTTATTTTACATGCTACAATATGCTAGCAATTATTAAGTTGGAGGCTTAATTGATAGAAATCCACCATCTTGGAATGCATGCAAATGTACCGCATCACGGATACATGGCAATATCACAAAACTAGTGCAGAGAACGACAACCACAGAATAACCTCATGGGTGAAGGGCAGGGAGAACACCGACTGTGGTTTACAACATGCTCACACAAAAGCAATATGCAAACAGTGTAGCCTTAGACTTTTGTTAGTCAACCTTAAACCTTTCGCACAATTTTTTTTTTACAACTGTAAGTCTTCAACAGATAAATAAGTGAACGATTGAATTTAATTGTATCCCACATATATGCAATATGTGATAAATGTAGGCATCTAAAATTTTTTTATCTACATACAAAACTAACTGAGAATGAGAACTTTATGAGAATAGGTATTTACTCACCCAAACGTATTATTGCAGACAATTAAGTTGGTTGAACAGGATTAATGTTTTAATGTTCCAACTAAGTGTCTAATTTGAGGATAAAAACTACTTGTAAACCTACCTACAAGAAGTTATTAATGCTTATTTTATAAATAAATAAACAAACAGTCTTTCACCAACACTACAAACATTTGCTTTGAAATATTATTTGCGGTCTTTCAAAGACTTCATTTCTTCTTCTAGAAGTGCAGTTTCTTTATTTGCATTTTTATCAAGTGCTTTTCTTTTCTAATTATTTAATTTCTACTGAGATTCTTCTCTTTTCTTTTTCAGCAATATCTTGAGCCTTTTCTTTTACTTTTCTCTTTTCTAAGTACTCCTGATAATGGGCTCTTGCATTTCGTGCGGCATGTATCATGGGTTTCGCTATGGTAACAGTTTTGACACCACCAAGTGCCAATACTGCATTGTGTATCTGCCTCTGTGCTATTAAAGATTCCTCTTTTTGGTTTTCCATGATACATTCCTCATTATCTCAAGTCTCGCATTGCCATGAGGAAGAATGATAATTGATGGACCGTGTGTCTCACCAATGTAGACAGGAATGGTAGCTGTGGTACTGACTGAAAGTCTCGCAGCACAATGGCGGATGTTCGCCTGACGCGGTAGTGTAAATAACTGCGGAACACGTCTCCCTATGGTCCGTATGGTAGAACACGGACTTCCTGGACTTGATACTTGCAAAGCTACATAAATCTGCGGTAGCCACGTATCTTCTGGTTCTCTGCGCGGGATCCCTAGACGAGGGACCGCCCCACGCACAGAGGACGTCTTCTCAATCCGAGGCCCAACACTTGAGTAACTGTTCTTTCAAAATTGCCGGCCAGCGAGCGTCTAGGCTAGGAAGAATGACTAAGTGACCTCGCTTCCTACTTGGCGAGAGAGTTAATACGTGAAGATCATAGCTAACGAGTGCAGTGAAGCAAAATCAGTAATAAATGGAAATATAAATTTCAAATAAATATTCAGCAAAGAAGAATAAAATCCCTAACATGAATAGCAACTGATATGCTAAGGAATAAGCCTGGGTCGTCGCACTTTGCACAACTCAGTACTTAAATACATGAAAGAAAAATATATTTATTCTTATTTAAATAAGAAAGTAAACATATAACTATGAGACAAAAATAAGTAAAAACATGTAAACATGTCTCAATGTTTACAACAAAAATATCACCTTTTCAGCATTTCAGCATTTGTAAAATAGTTAAGAAATTCAGTACGGAAATTTGAGTACCTGTTTTTCAGGGAAAAAGTAATTTTTTACGCACGAAAGATTCATAAAGAAAGGTTGCATTTTTACAAAACTATTTTATTATATGGTTTGTATATTATCTTCTGTTCGTCTAGTTTTTTATATAATGCTTTTAATATTACACCAGCTCAGCCCCTATGTAGAAAAAGTTGTTACTTTGATGAAAGATGATATATATATTAAAGCATATTTAAAATCATTTTTGGTGAAAGTTAATTTATTTTCATGCCTGCAATTTCACTTAATTGTTTCTGCTTAAATAATGGGAAAGGTATTAAAGGAAAAAGGTCTAAAAAGTGTTTTGCTCATACACTGGAGTATAACGTAATCATAACGAGGCATAATGGTATTTTTTGACTTTTACAAAAGAGTTGACTAACCGTAATGGTTCTGTCCTAGCGTGTGGAGAGTGTGCCACCGCCCCTTTTATTTCTAATTACACTCTTTCACTTGTTGAATCACAGAAACCTAATTTAATCTGCTACAACTCAAATTAAAAGCTTTATGATCAAGTCATATTCACATCTTAGACTCATATTCGTGATTTTACAAATATCATTTTTAATTCAAACAAAAAAGAAGGTTACCTAAATGGCGATCTCTCTACTTCTGCAACATTAAACACGTGCAGATCGTAATCATTGTCGGAGCGAACGTTGTGCAGGGCAGACTCAAACTTCTGTTGACACAGAGGGCACACGGGTTTCACCTGGAGGAAAAAATAATATAAATTAATAACAAAAACAATCCAACAAACAAGGTGGATTCTAAATCAACTCTTACCGATTGTCAATTATTCGGATCTTGGAATGTTTTACACCTGGATTAAGTAATCTCTATTTTACATACCTATTTAGGGGACAAAGAAAAAAAGGTGAAGTGTGAATGAAGAAAAGTAGAACATTTTTTGTAATTCACTTACGCATCATCTTACAAATATTACTTAACTTTTAACTTTTTTGAATGTTTCCTGTATTATTTTAAAATCAATTTCTTTAAAACAAATTAAATTCTTGTGAAATATTGTACTAAATTCTAAATGATTATTTAAATATAAGTTGTGACTACAGTAGAGCACCCCTCAACCGGAATCATTGGGGGGAGGTCTATTCCGGTTATGGGAAAATTCCGGGTAAGGGGAGTTGCGGTAGGGCCGGCCTCCGGGCCGGTTGAATGACCTTCATTCAAGCAAGCTGGCAGGCACGTGTTTCTTATCACTGTGGGTGGGTGCGTGCGTGAGCAAAGAGGATGATGAAGATGGTTTGGGGGAGGTAGTAGGGCTACAGCTACAGTGTTGTGTTACTTCTGTGTTGACGTGCTAGTGATTCACACTTCCTGGAGAGTGTATAGTCACTGCCACGCACAGTTTACATTTCACATACACAAGAATAACACTTCAAGCATCTCGTTTAAAAAAAACAGAGATAGAGAAATACAGGTAAATGTAGACTGTTTAACCATATATTAACGTATAAATATGTACATAATACATATTTGTACACTAAATTATTGTCTACAAACTGAAAGCATCACACGTTGGAAGTAAATGTTACTGGCTATCACGTGTGTCAGCGTGTATAGTGGGAGTCGGTGTACATACTCTCGGGCCGGCCGGAATTTTCCGTTTACTTGACATAGTGAAACAATAAAACTACTTATATCATAAACATCTGTATAGTAATTCACGCCCGACGCGAAAACCAGCGGTGTATTTACGCAATGCGCGGGAAAGACTGGCTATAATTAGCTCTCTGACAGACGTGCGCGCGTGCCTGCAAGACATGTACAGTCAGGCAAAAGCAAAAAAACCTCGTTCCAGTGCAGAAATGTTTTAATTTTTTTTTTGGAAAATTAGTTCCGGATATCGGGAGTTACGTTTGTGGGAATTACGGTTGAGGGGTGCTCTACTGTACTAATTGTTGTATTTATACATATTTCAGTATGTTTAATTCCTTTAAAAAAAATAATAATAATCCCCACATTCACCGTGCTACACAAGGGCTTGAAGGCAACTAAGAAGCACAGCTCTGTGATGTGCTGAGGCGACGTGATGTTCAAGTCGTGATGGTGAACTGCTCAAGTTGCTGTTTCCTTGTCAGTGCCCACAAGGAATGATTTTCTTAGTCAGTAAACATGTACCACAGAAGAAGAAACGTGCTTCAAGAAAGCCTTATTTTCTCGGGTGTAAGTGACAGGAACTGTTTCTGAATGCAGTGAAAACATAGGGTGTATATTACCAGTGACTAAGAGAAAGTGCACATGATGGTGTGACACCAGTGTCACAATGATATGAATCGTCTGTTTTATACTCTAGTTACAGTGTTGTGTCTACGTGTAATGATACTGCAGTTGTATGAAAAGGAGGCTCTATGTGTGAGGTTTGTGGGGTTCAGGCTGGTCACACTGTGGAGTCCAGGGTGAGCTGCCCCGTGGAGCGCGGTCGGGAGTCTGGCTGTAGAGACGACCGACTGCTTGGTCCGAGAAGAGACCTGCTTCACACGTGGCTAACAAACAATACGTTACATTATCACGTGTATAAACCAGTGAGTGCTGGCTGATCTCCGGACCACTAAGGGAAACAGCCCCCGAGGGCACGCACCTCGGCCCACTGCAGCAGGCACGGGAAGCAGAACTGGTGCAGGCAGTTGTTGAGGTAGGCCCTGTCTCGCGCCCGCTCCAAGCAGATCACGCACACGGCCTCGGGGGAGCCGGGCAGCCGTGCCCGCGGGGGGCTGGGGCGAGCGGGCACGGCAGTCGGGCACGGCCCCAGCTCCAGCCGGCGCCACGGCCCGCGCCGCCTCATCCTGCACGCACGGCCGGGAGGCCGCTGTCTTCTGTCGGCTCACTGCGCGGCGACCTGCCACGATGATATCCTACTGACATGTTTGCATCTGAATCTGACTGCGTGTTTTATTTCCTGAAAAATTTTATATACCTACAAAAAATTTATAAAGCGAAAAAGCTAAACTTTTCAACATTGACAGCTACTGTAGTTATAATCAGGAATGTGGTAATTAATGAGAAGGATTCTAAATAAAAATAAAAATAAGCAAATTAAAATTTGAAAATGCATGATTTTTGTAACAAAAATTTTTTCAAAAATTTTATAAAAGTGTGACAAAGATGTGTCAAATACATAATTACAATTTTTAAAGCTGTTACGAAGTTTCCCTTCTCCAATTTCCTCATCTAACCAAGTCTCTACCGCTACAACAATATCCGTTCCATATGCCTCAAATATGCTCCAAAACATGTCCAACTTCTTATACACACTTCTGCAGTTTTACTACCACACTCAGATGTTCATTGCCTCATACTTTTTTTCTCTTCCGTTTCCGTTTCCCACCTCCACGCTGTCCAACTCCTCCACGTCCAGTCCTTTCTCCCCCCTTTCCCTCCCTGTTTGTCCCCCATTTCCTGTTTCCCGAATGGTATTCCCCTCTTCCCACCACTCTACATGCCTTCGTGACCTCCTCCTCCAGAAACCTTGACAGTTTCTCCTGCCCTTTTAGATTTAGGTGGACCCTCACTGACATCATCTTTCTCCAGCTGGCTCCTGATGTTCACATGCTACCCCCATCACCCTGTTAGAGTCCTCCACACATCTCGTGGGGACTCCCTTCTTGGGAGAACTCCATGAATTATTAAGTTAAGTTCATCCCCTGCCTCCATTTCCTTCTTGCTTCCTTTACAAGCTCGCCCATCCATTTCGTCCTCCATATTCTCAACCCCCTCCCTGTACATTTAATCATTCTCCTCCCCCCCCCCCCCCCCCCGGATGATTACCGATCTCTCTCTTCTCTCACTCCTCATGTTTCTGATTACATCTGTCAAATCTCATATTCTCATGCCACCCTTGAACGCACAATACCCCTCCTCCCCAGCTCCCCTAACCCTGTCCCCCCTCATCATGCATAAATATCTTTCCTCACTCTCTCATTTCTGCACTTTCTCCTGGGATTTACATTCGCCCCAGCTGTGTTTCTCTCCTCTCTGTTGGCGACCCCACACTGCCCCTCCTCGCCAGCTCTGCTACAGCTTTCCCTCCCCCTTTCTTCACGCCTATCACTAATGTTCCAGGCCTCCGTCGCCGCTCCCCACCGCTTCTGCCCAGCAATCACCCCTCAACCACTTGTCGGCCCCTTCCCCCCACTAACTCAGATCCACTCCTACTCCTGCCCTGTTGCTTTCCCCTTACGAGCCCCACCCCTTATTTCTGACTCCTTATCCTTCTCCACCTCTGTTCCCCCACTCCCCTTCCCATGTTGTTCACCCTGTCTTCCACAGGTCCTATACACCTTGCAGTACAACCCATCGCTAGTTTACCCCTTTTTCCTCCAACAATCTCAATTGTTCCTCAAGTTCCAAACGTTTCTGTCTTTCCCTATCTCTGTCTCTTTCAGGCTGCAATCTCTTTAGTCTTTCCTCTACCTTCTCCTGCAGTTCGTCTAATGCTGCATTTAATACTCGACTTCCATCATCCACCCGTTTTTCTTGTTTCTTTGCTTCGTTTTCATCCTGAACATGTTTCTGGATGTCAGCCAAGTTACCCTCCAGCAATTTCACCATTTTCCCTAGCTTTCTCACGTACTCCTCCATTTTTTTCTTCCCCACTGTTTCCTTCCACCTTTCAACAAGTCCACTTCCCTTTTGTTGCCATTTATCAGCCTCTCACGGTTTCTGTCCCTCCCAGATAGCTCCTTTTCCACTTCCTCCTCCCACCTGTGTCATTCCAGGCACATTTCCTTTCCTCCCGCCATAATTTCTACATTTATGATATCTGTTAGCCAGTCATTAACCTCCCTCCAGCTGATTCTCACTACTGCCCCTGACCTCACTATCTCCTGCCCTCTTCCCCTACAAGCCTGTTTATTGCAGTGTTCCTCTACACTTCCCTTGACTGCCTCCTCCTTCTGCATCTCCTCACCATAACATTTACTACCTTTCCACTCGCCCGTATCCTGACCCAACTGCTTGTACTCAGCTCTACTGACTCCTTCACATTTCGTGTGAAACCAAACTCCACACCCATCACATTTCTCTATTCCCCTCCACACTTTCTTACACCCCCCCTCCCCCACATACCTTAGAAGTCATATCTCCTGCCACCGGGTCTGACCCATATTCCTTGCGCTTTACCCACGTGTTTGCTGCATTCTTATCAAGCAATCCATCAGCCTCCCAGAAAATAACTCTCTCTCCCCAACGACACTGCAAACCACCGCACAAGTACCAATATATACTTCACGCGGTAATATCTGTTATTTGCACATTTACATCACGAAAACGAGCTCACACAATTTTATTTTTACTTTGCAGAAAAGCCACGACATAAGATATTTACCAGTGACTGATATTGAATACTAGTCCGTAATCATTGAAAACATTTATATAGTGTGAATATTAGTGTTATGAGTTGTATTTATACACATTTTCAAGTGTATTTATAAAAGTTGGTTATGTAATTATCTGTGTTATAAATTAATTCAGCATATTTATTGATTTTCATTATTCATTAAAATTTATCTTGATTTATTTACTATATTAAATAATTAAATAGTAACATGTGTGTATGCTAACATCCAATACTGAGTATTTATTCACATATCTAAATTTTATACTTTATCATATCAACTGTATTATAGTATCAATCCAGGCCATTTATTTTATTTATATTAATTATTTGCATGTAAAATTAAAGTTAGTTTTTCACGCCAAGTACGTAAAACTTCTAACACATGTACAACTGTACATAAGTACACACTTTTTTTTTTTACCAAAAACTAGACAGTTACCTTAAATTAATATAAACGTAGGAATCAGAAGAAATTGGAATGACTACAATTGTTAAAAACAAATGCTGCGTAAACCCCTAAGATCTTATCGAGGTTCCGTTTACATTTTTGATTGATTGCTACACTTCTGATTGTGCTCCAGAAAGGTGGCAAGGAGTATCCCCCCCCCCCTTCTATTCCAATTTCTGAAGCCTCTTCCTGATATCCTTTCCTCTTCTCACATCCAGTATCTTTCCATCAATCCTATTCCACTCCCTCCCCATCCTGCCAAGAATACTTGCCTTCCTCTTTCCATTCTTCTCCACTCTCCGAATCATCCACCCACGATACCTCCTCCCTCTCTTTGTTCAACCTGTATCCCAGCATCCCCCAGCCCCCCTCGCCCCTTGTCACCCTAAAAAATTTCACTAATCTCTCTACTTTCCTCCTCCTGTGTAATGTGTCCCACCCCAGCTCCATCATCACAGATGGCCTGTGTGTCTCACCCTTCGCCCCTTCCCTCCTCCTCCACATACCCATCGCCCATCTAGCCGCTCTATGTTGCACACTTTCCAGTTCCTTAATTTATATCCCTAGGTATGGGTCCCAAATTGCCGATGCATATTCAAGCATTGGCCTCACGAACATTGAATACACCTTCTCCTTCACTCTCCGCCCTGTCCCCTTCAGTGTCCCAGCAATCAGCCCCAGGCCTCTCCTCCCCTTCTTTACCACTCGCTGCACCTGCTTGCCCCATTCCAATTGCCCTCGACCAAACTGCCAGCTTCTTCAGGTCTTCCTGCAGTGTGCCGCTTCCCCCCCAGATCACGCAGTCATCAGCGAGCAGTCTCAGTTTGCTATCCAATTACTCCCCAACATCCATCATCATGATTAGGAACAGCAGGGGCCCCATAACGCTCCCCTGCAGTACCCCTGATGTCACGTCCCCTTCTGACCATTCCATTCCCACCTTCACCTGCTGTTTCCTATCCCTCAGGATACATCATCTAATAGGGCATTCACGAGGTTAGAAAATATTCGAATCACTGTTGCAAATATAGAATTTATAATCAGTTTACATTTAAAAATGTAAAGGGATATTAAATTTTACACCCTGCCGAATACCTACTGATGTTTATACTTACACAAGATTGAATGAATATTACAGTTTATTGCTAATTTATCTGATGAATTTTAGCAGAATTAAAAGTTACAAACAATTCTTACACGGTTAAATATATCCAGAAAATAAATTATATTTTTGCTGATATTTTGTAACTCACGAATACTACTACTAGCAGCCCTGTTTTATTAATTAGTAAACTTTACAATGTTTATTTGGTTGACAAACAAGACCTGAGTATTTTATTTATTCTATGGATTGTTAGATTTGTTTTGTTCGGGTCTCTTTTGTGGGAAGCCTACGATTCACTAGTACTTCTGGACATACACGAATACTCACGTTGGCAGGACTTCTTTTCACAGACGAGAGAGCCAAACACGAAGTTCCCTGAAGTTCATGCTCGCTTTTTTTGAAGTTAAACTTCTAATGCGACTTCCAACAAGGTTGCTTAAACGTTTAACGCTACCATGGAGGGGGTATGAAAGCACTGTCTGTTTGTACGCGGTGTTCTACAAAACTACTATACGAATTTTAATTGGGTTTTCAAGTTAACTTGAGCGTAGCAGAGAAATAAATATAAGCTTGACGCCGCCGTCGGTGCTCCCTTAGATATCACAGGCCATTATGTGTCCTGAACACCTGAACCAGTGCCAGTGCTATGAACACGCCCGCGTGTGTAGCTTAGTGCAGTGCCTCGAACGACATGACGTCAGTCACGGCCGGCTGTATACACGAAGCACTCGACCGGGTGTGGCAATGTGCAAAAGGGAGTTCAGTGCATATTAAATTTAACTAACAAACACAAACTAAAACTTTTAAGATGTCAAATAATTCTTATTAATTAATAAATGATTTTGTAAACTCTTATCATTCACAAAACTGGCCGGCATCATTTTCCCGCACTCCGGGGTTTTCCCGCGGATTTTCCCCCCTCCCTGGCCGGGTTGCCAGGGAAAATTATCAGTTGCCTTCCAGCACTCACCAGGGCCAGCAGCCCCGCGCACGTGGAGCCTACAACTTTTCGTGCCTGATCCAGCATGTAATGTCCATAGGTAATATTTCTAAATCTTCTTTCATCAGCTCCACGGCGGCCCTAATTCGGCCGTATGACATGTCGTACGGTCCGTAACTAAAATGTGTGACTCGACTACGAGTCTTTTCAGTGTGCTACATAAACCTAAGTGTTTTTATGCAGCCCGCCGAGGTGCCTGCGCTTCACGCCTTCATAACTTTGACGTGTCCCGGCAACAGCGTCGGGTGATGGAGTGGCGTGAGCTGGGGCGAAAGGCTGGCAGCTGTTCCTTGACTCACAGATATTGGCACTAACCTGACCTTTTACTTGGCCAGGGGTAGAGGGGGGTAGTCACAGGAGCCTAGAGCGTAATCCCCGAAGGGCTGCTCCAGCAAAGGATTCCAGAGAGTAATCCCGAAGGCCGCTCCATAGGAGAGAGAGGGGTGGAGAGAGGGGGGGGGGGAGAGAGTGGGGAAAGGGGTAAGTAAACACCAATTCCATAGTACTGCTATTTTTCCCCAGATTTCTCTGAGATAAGGATCTCTGGTTAGGCAAAAAATTTTTTTTTTTTTTTCCTAGCCTAAGTTAATTCTAAGTGTGTAGGGGAGGGTCCAGGTTAGGGGAGGACCTAAGTGTGTCTCAGGCCGAAGCCTATACACTCTACCATGCGGGTTTTTAACCATGCAGGACAAGGGCGCGTGCATCGTGTGCTATTGGGGTTTACTGGCCAGCCATGGCTGCAATTGGCGCCATGACTGACGCCCCATTGGTCGCCTAGCTTAAAGCTAGCTAATGTGACCCAGGTAAAACCTGCATAGACACAGGGAAAACCCTGGGCCGGTTCATGCGGGGATCAATTAACATGCATTAAGCAAGCAGGTAACTTCTGGACAAGAGGAAGAAGGGTCCAGGTAAGAAGAGTTGGAGGGGCTGAAAAATCAACCATGCTGGAGTTGGGTGCTTGGGCCTTGCGGCCCGCATTTAAAGGTTGGGAACTCCTGGGTTATTATTAACCAGGGGCGCAAGCACCCCCAGGGGCGGGCGACTTCACTCGTCAGCCCAGCCACAGCTGCCCAGGCAGCCACAGTTAAAACAGAAGTGGGCAGACGAGCCAGTAAACCGGCTCGAACTGCTGGCTCTCGGAGCGAAAGGCAGCCTGACATTGCGCCATCTTCATCTTCCTTCTTCCAGTCAACAGCCAACGACCTTTCAAGCCAGGGTGGGGGTAAGTCGTTCAGGCGAATGAAGTATCTTGCGAGTCGGACCCTCTTGCCCCCCAAATTCCCGGGTCGGTTGAAAGTCGCGCCGCCCAGGCTACCACTGGCTCCAACAGGGCCCCAACTTGAAGGCGCCGCCATCTCTTCCTTCAGAATTCCGACGCTGTTCAGTTCCGTTGCGCGCGCGGCAGTCCACAGCTCCGCAAGTTCCAGCCCGCAGTTCGTCTACACTTCGCTACTAAGGCACATCGAGCTCCCCTGCGGTGCCTTCGCCGACGAAGCTGCTTTCTGCCGCGCGCCGAGCTACATTCAGGCTACCTTTCTCCCCGACAGCCGTGATAACGACTCCACAGGCCAGCCATTGGTCCGCGGACTGCTATTGGTTATTCACAGCCACCCCAGCGAGATTGCAACTCTCGGGCTGGGCTCCCATATCCGCCACCCGCGGGACGCGGTCAGTAGCAGTTGGCGCTGCTAGGCCGCCCCCAGCACGCACACCAAAACCAACACGCACTGCCAGCCTTCGGTTACCTAATAGGGCGCAGGGAACTCCCAGCTAGAGGTGGGTCGAAAAGTATCAACCTGATACTTTGTCACTGATATGCGCCTGTATCAGGAACGGCAAACGAGTACACTTGAAAAGTATCAGAAACTTTAGTATCAGTTCAGAATTCACCTGAAACAACACCACGGCCAATGAATACAGTACCCGATCGCAGATGACGGTCACTTGGGCGGAGCTTGTGAAAGGGGAGGGAGCAGGAACGACGAATAAGGGATAAAGAAGGGAAAGAATGTAGGGGAGGAAGCGCAGGGGAAGGCGTTGAAGCCTTGAAGGAGAGGCGCAAAGCGATATTGTTACAAGCAGGGCTGCCACTCATGGGTTTTTCCACCCAGATCGGGGTTTTTCAAATGGTGTTTGGGTTTCTGGGTTTTTAAATAATGAATTCCAACAATTCTAGGTTTTTTATTATTTTAATTATTTTTATACCTAAAACAATAATAAAGGTAGTAGCTACTGTATCTGTTGCAATATCTGTTTGATAAATGCAAACAAGTCTGTGTTTCACACACAAAAATACATATAAACACAAAACTAGTTTTCAAGAAGCTAAGTCGAATATTAAATTAGACACATTCTTCAAAGAGGCTTGCAGAACACAAAACCAATGCAACAATTAACCTTCAAACCAATCTTGTAGAATCAGACTCTGAATAAAGACTAACGTACATGATGCAGTTTTATAAAAACAATTACCGGTTTAAAGAATGCAGTGATGGTGTTTGTTTTGTCATGTATATATTTGTAGGTTTTTTTTATGATATGTGCTGGTCCAAGAATTACTTATAAAGCCATTTTGCTGCAGTGTAATTTTCTTGTATTGGTTGTATTTAACCGTTTTCAGTCTTGTAAGGAAATTGTTTTATATTAAAACCAGTTATGTTTATATTTTTGAATTAGTACGCAAACATTTTCAACGATAGCATTTTAGACGCATCTGGGTTTTTTTGTAGGTTATCTAGGTTTTTCATGAATATCAGAGTGGCAGCCCTGGTTACAAGTCGTTTTGTTTATTGTCCTACTTCAAAGTACGCTCAGTGCGCAGTGCGTGCACCGTCTCGTTCAATAATAAAACTAATGAAATTTTAATATTAAAAAGTACATTAATACAAGATATAATATTTATATTTGTGCACCTAACAGCTATGAAAATGCAAATAATTTCTCAGTTGACACTAATAATAGATGTAATCAACATATGGACTTTCTTTTTTCGAAAACAATTAGTAACTAGTGTTTTTATACATTAAAAATTCACGATATCATCAAAAATAAAAAATAAAAAAACAGATAGGTACATTAGTGAGCATACTATATCAATGTTTTTTCAAATGTTTCTTCAGATTAGTCGATGATTTATAACTCAGTTTTTGTTTACACAAATTACAATTAGCAAACTCATTACTTTCCGTGAAAAAATTCCACACAAATGAAGTCTTTTTCGTGCACTTATCCATTCCTTATTTCACTATAAAGATACTAACTACAAAGCATGACAGCCCGCAACAATGTAAATGGTGATACACGGCCAGGACGAACTGCAGTGAATGTTGAACTGATTGATACTGGCTGTATCAGGCGGGCATGAGAGTAACAGAGGTAGAGAATTACCAGGCGTGATAAATAATGTATCAGATTCTCCTTCCGGTCGCACGGTCTGCGTACGCGGAGCTTTGTTGCCTCCTGGGACCGTCTGATACAGAAGTATCAGAGACTTGTAACATGGTACAATTCTGTATCAGTATCAGGTTGGAACAGATACCGAAAATTGCTGTCACAACTAGGGATGCAAACGATACATCGATGTTTTGAAAACATCGATGTATCGTTCATGAAACATCGATGTTAGCATCGATGTTTTGAAAAGCGATACATCGCCGATGCATCGACGAAAAAGTCCAAAAACATCGACATCGTTCATCATTAAAATTGCCCTAGTTTTTTATAATATTTTGTCTATAATTTCATGAATATTTATTGAATATATAAAAAACATTACGATACGACATTAGGTTTTAAGATACACTTTATTTAACTGTCTATACTTACTATAAAAACCTACATTTTTAAGTAAGTATCACAAATGTTGTAAATACTGAACTATTTGGTTGATTTCAGTATCAATTTTTTTCCAGTACTTTAAGGCCCGTTCCACAATGACACGGAAACGGAGACGGAACACGGAAACGAAGACGTATTTCACGGAACAGAGCTTCTACAATAGCACGCAAACGGAGACGGACCCGTACGGACATGCTCAGCAGTGCTGAAGTCTTCGTTTACGTTACTCCGTTAGACCAATAGGAGCACGTTATTTATTCACTGCAGTTGTCAAGCTACAGTTGCGCGTTCATGTTAATTAAGATATTAGTTTTGACTAATGTTTGTTTCCGTATTTCTTGACTACTTTTTTTTTATGCGTGAACAACAAAACAAGATTTGTTTTGAAATTTTAATTGTGCACATGGGTTTCATTATGACGAATTTTGATAAACTTTTAATTTTCATGGTTAAATATACTTGCCATATATGACAAGACGGAGAAGGACTACTTTACCACAACGCAAAACAAAAACAAAAAAAGAATAAATCCACTTACTACATAACCAAGTTAACAACCATACATTTCGATTTAACAGGTAGTTCAATTGATACTCGAAGTTTTCAGTTACGTCACGCTCGCTCTTTCTTATTGGCCAAAATTTCTTACGGGTCCGTGTATTGTAGAACGAGAAAAATACGGACGGAACGGAACAATACTCCGTTTTCGTCTCCGTTTACGTCTGTTCCGTTTCCGTGTCATTGTGGAACAGGCCTAAGATGTGTAAAATCATTTGGAAAAAATAAATACCGTTAAAAAAATTTGTTTGAATAAGAATTTTCTTTTAAATTTATAAAAATATAGGGAAAAAGCAGCGAGACTTTATGGACAATTCATAGCTTGTTGTACATACAAGCTATTGGTATCTACTGATACGGTCTCGCTAGCCCTAATGAGAAAATTAATGTAACATTTTAAACCTGCACATACACTTCATGCTTTTTCCCTATTTTTTTTTCAATTAAAAATAAATTGTGTAAAAAAATAGTTATTTTTAAAATGATTTTAGACTTCTTAAAATACTGGGGAAAAAATGATAAGGATACCAACCAAAATGGTTTAGCATTTGCAATATGTATTTATACTTAAAAATGTAAGTTTTATAAGTATCGAAAATAAAAATAAAAAAGTTTCTTGAAAACTAGATGACGTATCGCAATAATTTTTGGATAGATAGATCTCTCATGATCTTTAATATTTACAATATATTCATGAAATGATAACTAAAAACATAAAAAACAAGGCTGTCCGGGCACACACACGGTGCGGAGAGCTTCAGGAAAAACGTGATTTGAAAACTACTCAAGATATCCGAGTGGGGTCTGTTTACGAAAAGCATTTGAGTGTTCGCTGAATGCCGAAAGGTACTTTTGAATTCGGATTAAGTTTTTAAACTGTGTTTTTAGTAGAGTGAAAATTGGCTTAAATGTTTTTTTTCGGAGTAATTTTTAGGCATAAAACAACCGATACAGAATCTTGAAACCACTTAAGGGCAGTGCAGTACACCTTTATCTTCATTTCTCCGCCATATAATGCTACGGTCACCGCTCAACTTTCACAGTTATCCTGTGACGACGAGACGAATGCGCGCCAGTTCAGAGCCTTGCGCTTAGAGGCTATACCGCGCTGGAAGCACCAGCGAGCGTCGCGCTTAACATCCCGCCTCACTAACACACATAAACCCCGAACAGACGGCCAGTTTTACATACATTTGAATTACGGACATGCCCTTTTAATGTTTACCTTTATTTCTGCTAAAGTTGTGAAGCTGTAGTCATTTAAATTTGTCCACAACTCTTTGAAGTTTACTGAGAGCTGGTCAAGTAGTTCATGCGGATTTTAAAGTTTTTGGTAGCAGACTTTGCTTTTAATACATGTTTTTGTTCTGCATGAGACACGACTGTAAATGGGTTGTGGATATTGTGGTCAAGAACCTGTAGTAGGTATGGTTTTTGGCTACATACTATAGTTTAAATCATTTTTGCATGTTTTTCCTAGAGGTGGGTCGAAAAGTATCAACCTGATACTTTGTCACTGATACGCGCCTGTATCAGGAACGGCAAACGAGTACACTTGAAAAGTATCAGAGACTTTAGTATCAGTTCAGAATTCACCTGGAACAACACCACGGCCAATGAGCGCAGTATCCGATCGCAGATGACGGTCACTTGGGCGGAGCTTGTGAAAGGGGAGGGAGCAGGAACGACGAATAAGGGATAAAGAAGGGAAAGAATGTAGGGGAGGAAGCGCAGGGGAAGGCGTTGAAGCCTTGAAGGAGAGGCGCAAAGCGATATTGTTACAAGCAGGGCTGCCACTCATGGGTTTTTTCCACCCAGATCTGGGTTTTTCCAATGGTGTTTGGGTTTCTGGGTTTTTAAATAATGAAATCCAACAATTCTAGGTTTTTTTATAATTTTAATTATTTTTATACCTAAAACAATAATAAAGGTAGTAGCTACTGTATCTGTTGCAATATCTGTTTGATAAATGCAAACAAGTCTATGTGTTTCACACACAAAAATACATATAAACACAAAACTAGTTTTCAAGAAGCTAAGTCGAATATTAAATTTGACACATTCTTCAAAGAGGCTTGCAGAACACAAAACCAATGCAACAATTAACCTTCAAACCAATCTTGTAGAATCAGACTCTGAATAAAGACTAACGTACATGATGCAGTTTTATAAAAACAATTACCGGTTTAAAGAATGCAGTGATGGTGTTTGTTTTGTCATGTATATATTTGTAGGTTTTTTTATGATATGTGCTGGTCCAAGAATTACTTATACAGCCATTTTGCTGCAGTGTAATTTTCTTGTATTGGTTGTATTTAACCGTTTTCAGTCTTGTAAGGTAATTAATTGTTTTATATTAAAACCAGTTATGTTTATATTTTTGAATTAGTACGCAAACATTTTCAACGATAGCATTTTAGACGCATCTGGGTTTTTTACCCATGTGTCTGGGTTTTTTTGTAGGTTATCTAGGTTTTTCATGAATATCAGAGTGGCAGCCCTGGTTACAAGTCGTTTTGTTTATTGTCTTACTTCAAAGTACGCTCAGTGCGCAGTGCGTGTACCGTCTCGTTCAATAATAAAACTAATGAAATTTTAATATTAAAAAGTACATTAATACAAGATATAATATTTATATTTGTGCACCTAACAGCTATGAAAATGCAAATAAATTCTCAGTTGACACTAATAACAGATGTAATCAACATATGGACTTTCTTTTTTCGAAAACAATTAGTAACTAGTGTTTTTATACATTAAAAATTCACGATTTTATCAAAAATAAAAAAACAGATAGGTACATTAGTGAGCATAAGTTACTATATCAATGTTTTTTCAAATGTTTCTTCAGATTAGTAATGATTTATAACTCAGTTTTTGTTTACACAAATTACAATTAGCAAACTCATTATTTTCCGTGAAAAAATTCCACACAAATGAAGTCTTTTTCGTGCACTTATCCATTCCTTATTTCACTATAAAGATACTAACTATAAAGCATGACAGCCCGCAACATGGTGATACACGGCCAAGACGAACTGCAGTGAATGTTGAACTGATTGATACTGGTTGTATCAGGCGGGCATGAGAGTATCAGAGGTAGAGAATTACCAGGCGTGATAAATAATGTATCAGATTCTCCTTCCGGTCGCACGGTCTGCGTACGCGGAGCTTTGTTGCCTCCTGGGACCGTCTGATACAGAAGTATCAGAGACTTGTAACATGGTACAATGCTGTATCAGTATCAGGTTGGAACAGATACCGAAAATTGCTGTAACAACCCACCTCTAGTTTTTCCTGATATTTAAAAATATCGGTTAAAACATCGATGTATCGGTTGTCAGAACGACGTTTATTGACATCGATGCTTTTTCGTTTGAACTAGTGATGGGTCGTTCGTTAACGATTCGTTCAAAAAGAACGAATCTTTGAGAGAACGAAATCTTGCGATTCGTTCGCGATGTAAAGATCCGGCTCTTTGAGAGCCGGTACCTTGAAAGATTCGGAAGAACGAAAACGCGGAGAGAACGAGAGAACGAGAGAACGAGATGAGAGAACCGGCCACGCGCCCGGTCTGATTCGTTCGTGAAATGATTCATGACGTCAGGAGTCTGAAGAATTAGTAATCACAGCGTGCGCATGTTCACATGAGCAAACGATAACTGATCAAATAAAATAGGGTAACATGAAAAGTATCTATACCTGAAAATGTCAACTGTTAAGTAGTGGTTTAAAATTGCTTTTTCACATTCACATACACAAATTAGGAAAGAAAAAAAAACTAAAAAAAAAAAAAAAACATATGAATTAAAAATAACAGGGAAAGTAACTACAAATGTTCACACTTACCATTTTTGGGTTAATTAATGTACTTCATTTTATTTCTCTTCATACTGAATCGCAGTAGTAGTATTAAATTTTTGTCTTTTTTTCTGTAAATGTGTTGGTCCACATGTAAACACTTTACTGTCACTAAAGTGTAAATAGCTTATATATTAATATTTGTAACTTAAAAAGTAATAAAATATAAATAATCTTGTTTCATATACGCAACTGTGATTCACTGGCTACGGAAAGCAATGTTCAAATTCAAATACAAAAACACGTACATAATACTCTAAAGGATGAACGAGTTACGACACCTGATAAAAGAGCCAGATCCCATACACAGAAAAGAACGAATTGACCGAGATGACCGAATCGTTCTGAACGAATCATTTCACGGAACTGATCCAAAAGAACCGACTCGGTCAAAAGAACCGTTCTGCCCATCACTAGTTTGAACATCGATGTTCGTGATATCGATGTTTTTCAGAGCGATGATGCATCTCTAGTCACATCCCATTTCTACTCCCAGCCAACAGCCCGCGAGAGAGATGCGCACGCCCCGAGAGACGACTAGCGACTCTGGTTAGGCACATTTCGACCTAGCTTAAATATAGCTCTTTCAGACATTAGTCACTGACAAAGCAACAATCTTTCCCCAATACAGAAAAACATGCCATCCTGTGCCCTCCCCAGTAATTCAGACACTAGGATATTATTTACTTATAACATATATAGCACTGACACACATTTTATATTATACAGTCATTAATAAATCCATATGCACTGCTATAACCGTTCAAAAGATGCGTGCTGCCATCTATGATATGTAAACGGCACCACTCGTAGCCTATATCCCACGGTTGGTGTAGAGAAGCCTGTTGGGATACAGCTTTCCTTGTGAAGCGGCCATGTTGGTTGCAGAGAGAGGAGGCCGAGGGCAAATATAGGACACAACAACTTTATACAGAGAATTTGAACATTGTCCACGCAGGGCGGCATTGCGCCTAACGCGAAATAAAACTTTAGAACGCATCACAACCTGGGACGTGCCGCGGTCGCGAGTGAGTTACCACATCAGGTACCACCGCACCCGTACCCAACTTAACGTGGCCCACGCCACCACGAGGACGAGCCTCGATTAACATAATTTCCCTGAATGTAGGGAGTAACATCATCCCAAGCCCGGGACTCGCTTGTAGTAACTTTATTGTCAGATTTCAGTGTTAGTGTTAGTGTTCGCCATCAACCACGCATAAGTGTCCATTTCAGTGTTATATATAATTTCCTATTCAGTAATCAGTAAATCTTCTGTATAACGCACCGTGCTAATCACTTAATCCGCCACGCACCTTAATTATCGTCGCCGTAGCTCTCAGGATAGTCTGCACCCCTAAATGTGGTAGTCTCCCGGAATACCGCCAGACGCTAACCAGTACCGCCAATCGAGGGCCGTGTGAGCGGAGACGAGGTCGACGACGATACGGCCAGCTACGTGAAAGGGGATTATGTGAAGTGAAGTACTGTAACGTGTGTCAACAATAAAATCAGTAACGTTCACATGTTATTTTAATAGTACAGCGTCCTGGGTGGCCATAACAGCACGGGGGGCCCTTTGTAGACACGTCCCTGCTTGCAGCCACGAGGCAAAGAACCCCGCCCTCGAGACCAAATTCTAACCAAAGTAATTTAATTATCATCTTTTCAGGGCAGGCAACGGGGGCGGCGTCAAGCTTTATTTCATCAAAATCGGCTCAAGGAAATAAAAGAAATCTTAAATTTATGACATACAATAAAATCATTATAAGAAGCCATTAAGTTTTGCTATTGTATGGAACTAATAGAGAGTAGGAAAAAAATAAAGATCCTGACTGTTTGTAGTGTCGCCATATTTGTTTCATTTTTCAATACACTTTTTGTATATTACAATTTAAATTGCAGAAAAAAAAACATGTTTCATAGACACATAAATAGTTAGTGTGTGTCATTTCTCTATGTCCACGAGGTCTCGCCGCGTCAATTTTCTCCTTAGGGTGAACCCGTCTGCTTAATTAAATGAACAGCTTTTATCGTTGAATGATTTCATGATTTATTTCATAAAAATCTGCTCTCATAAAAAGTTAGTTTTATAGACATTCTATAGGTCTCTCTCTCTCTCTCTCTCTCTCTCTCTCCTAGTAGCGCCAACTGCTACCGACCGCGTCCCGCGGGTGGCGGATACGGGAGCCCAGCTCGAGAGTTGCAATCTCGCTGGGGTGGCTGTGAATAACCAATGGCCGGCCTGTGGAGTAGTGATGGGCAGAACGGTTCTTTTGACCGAACCGGTACTTTCGGATCAATTCCGTGAAAGATTCGTTCAGAACGATTCGTTCATCTCGGTCATTTCGGTCTTTTTTGTGTATAGGATCTGGCTCTTTTATCAGGTGTAACTCGTTCATCCTTTAGAGTATTGGCTACGTGTTTGCTTCCAGCCTCCCCTCGTTATCGCATGACCCGATAACGAGAGGAGGCTGGATCGTGTGGGTGGTTATCTTTATCTACTCTGCATGGGTAAATGAAATTTCAAACGTCTAGTCATAGGCGTGCGCACGGTAGGTGCCACAGGTGCCTTGGCACCACCATTAGGGTTAACGTTATTTTGTTTTTTTACAAGCAGTAATAATACATACTTACAAAAAACCGTATTATTTCAACAAAAAAAAGTTTTCCAATCGTGTCGAGTTACAGATATGTGCTCATAACACTATCAGTATATCAATTATCAATCGAACCAACTATACACACGGAACAAGCCAGGTGTAATTACTTGTGTTGTTGTTGTACACGCGGGCCGCGGCTACGAAACTTCTGAAATGTAAATACTTCTACTAGTTCTCCTCGAATTACATAGAATGCGCGCTCGGTGTCCACTGTTCACTCCACTCGGCAGGCGCACGGAATAATAGCCGCCGTCCGCCAGGTAGCACTTCTGTGTAGTGTTTACTCTTACTGTTTACTCATCAGTTCACTGTTCTAATGAGTACAAGAGTACAGCCTGTGTTTGTTACGTGGATCACTCATTAATTAATTATCATTTTATTTTCACTAGTTGACAGTTATTATGGTTCGTTAATTGCTGTATATATCTGTCTGTATGATGTATAAATGGGTGATTAAAATTAAAAAGCCGGATCCCGAAAAGGATTACTCGATGACTTATATGCAGTCGCCGACTAAACATTTTTGTTGTATTCCAAAAGTTAAAACTTTCGCCCACTCTTATTTGTGTATTTTTATTATTTTAATATTTTACATATTTGAGGTATGTTACAAAAACTCCCTTGATTTGTTGATTTTAAAACTTAACATTTGAGAATGTTTTTTCTAACATTTATTTGGCGTCTTCAGAAAACATGTAAGTACGGTTTTTCAAAGCCACCAGCATGAATTCCGTGCAAACAATTTGTACAATTTACTTTATGGCTCAACAAAGCTTAAAACTGTAAATAGTTTAGTAGTTTTCCTGGCGATTAAAACGTTCAAAGCCATAATTTGTCATAAAAAAATGTTAAAATTTTTACACCTGTTTATTTAATGTTTTTGTTCGGAAACACCTTAAATAGCACCATTTTGCGCTTTCAAATCCAAATTTTTCCGGGGGAGGACCCCCGGAACCCCCCCCCCCCCCCCCCGCCCCCCGGCTTTAGGCTCGGGTCCGTGAATGATAGGGCTGTTGTGTAATCTGGCACCACCACTGCTGAAGTCCTGCGCACGCCTATGCGTCTAGTTGTATACTGACTGTTATAAAATTATTGACTGTTGATCGCTGCAAATGCTTCATGCAGTGATTCTATATAATACGGGAGCATTAAATCTAAGAATGTTACGAAAGTGATCTTTCTTAACTTTAATTTGTAATCGCACTATTATAGCTAGTACTTGAACATTGCTTTTCGTAGCCAGTGAATCACAGTTGCGTATATGAAACAAGATTATTTATATTGTATTACTTTTTAAGTTACAAATATTAATATACAGGCTATTTACACTCTAGAGAGAGTAAAGTGTTTACATGTAGACCAACACATTTAGAGAAAAAAAGACAAAAATTGAATACTACTACTGCGATTCAGTATGAAGAGAGAAAAATGAAGTACATTAATTAACACCTAAATGGTAAGTGTGAACATTTGTAGTTACTTTCCCTGTTATTTTTAATTCATGTTTTTTTTTTTTTTTTTTTTTTTTTTTTTCCAAATTTGTGTATGTGAATGTGAAAACGCAATTCGCAATTTTAAACCACTACTTAACAGTTGACATTTTCAGGTATATATACTTTTCATGTTACCCTATTTTATTTGATCAGTTATCGTTTGCTCTTATGAACATGCGCACGTTGTGATTACTAATTCTTCAGACTCCTGACGTCATGAATCATTTCACGAACGAATCAGACCGGGCGCGTGGCCGGTTCTCTCATCTCGTTCTCTCGTTCTCTCGTTCTCTCCACGTTTTCGTTCTTCCGAATCTTTCAAGGTACCGGCTCTCAAAGAGCCGGTTCTTTACATCGCGACCGAATCTCAAGATTTCGTTCTCTCAAAGATTCGTTCTTTTTGAACGAATCGTTCACGAACGACCCATCACTACTGTGGAGTCGTTATCACGGCTGTCGGGGAGAAAGGTAGCCTGAATGTAGCTCGGCGCGCGGCAGAAAGCAGCTTCGTCGGCGAAGGCACCGCAGGGGAGCTCGATGTGCCCTGGATGCGAAGTGTAGACGAACTGCGGGCTGGAACTTGCGGAGCTGTGGACTGCCGCGCGCGCAACGGAACTGAACAGCATCGGAATTCTGAAGGAAGAGATGGCGCGCCTTCAAGTTGGGGCCCTGTTGGAGCCAGTGGTAGCCTGGGCGGCGCGACCTTCAACCGACCCGGGAATTTGGGGGGCAAGAGGGTCCGACTCGCAAGATACTTCATTCGCCTGAACGACTTACCCCCACCCTGGCTTGAAAGGTCGTTGGCTGTTGACTGGAAGAAGGAAGATGAAGATGGCGCAATGTCAGGCTGCCTTTCGCTCCGAGAGCCAGCAGTTCGAGCCGGTTTACTGGCTCGTCTGCCCACTTCTGTCTTAACTGTGGCTGCCTGGGCAGCTGTGGCTGGGCTGACGTGAAGTCGCCCGCCCCTGGGGGTGCATGCGCCCCTGGCTAATAATAACCCAGGAGCTCCCAACTTTAAATGCGGGCCGCAAGGCCCAAGCACCCAACTCCACCAAGGTTGATTTTTCAGCCCCTCCAACTCTTCTTACCTGGACCCTTCTTCCTCTTGTCCAGTAGTTACCTGCTTGCTTAATGCATGTTATTTGATCCCCGCATGAACCGGCCCAGGGTTTTCCCTGTGTCTATGCAGGTTTTACCTGGGTCACATTAGCTAGCTTTAAGCTAGGCGACCAAAGGGGCGTCAGTCATGGCACCAATTGCAGCCATGGCTGGCCAGTAAACCCCAATAAGCACACGATGCACGCGCCCTTGTCCTGCATGGTTAAAAACCCGCATGGTAGAGTGTATAGGCGTCGGCCTGAGACACACTTAGGTCCTCTCCTAACCTGGACCCTCCCCTACACACTTAGAATTAACTTAGGCTAGGAAAAAAAAATTGCCAGGCAGAAAAGCTCTCCCCAATAATTTCTGGGTTAATAAAAGCGATAGGATACTTGAACAGTATTATTTAGGCAACGTCCTTACTGGAGAATTGCTCCTCCTTCCTACCTCTCCCTGCTCTTGGGCGGCGACCTCTGCTCGGGGACCGCTCCAGCTCTCTCACTTCCCTCTGCCCGACCTTCCCCTGCTCTTGGGCAGCGACCCCTATTCGGGGACCGCTCCTGCTCTCTCCCCCCCCCCCCTCTGCACGACCTTCCCCTGCTCTTGGGCAGCGCCTCCTGTTCGGGAACCGCTCCCACTCCTCCCCTCTGCCTGGGAAAAGTCAATTTCTAATTTTATTTCCACATTCCGAATTTTCACTTCTTCCGCGCGGAGGGGCCTCACACACTATTTTTGCATGCAATTTGTCGTCGCTCCGCTCGCCCTCCATCGTCGCATGACGCCCGGTTGCTCAGTTGTACAAGGTAGAGTGGGGTTCGGCCAGTGTGGCCCGGGAGGGACAAGCTAAGATGTAGAATTAATATCCACCAGTCCGCGACGAACACCCGATTTATTGTTACAAGGCCCTTTACATGGGGCTGTCCCCACACCTCCTGTGACAGTCTGGTTGGCGCGCTGCGATGCGAAGGTTTATCCCTTGACTGAATACTCCACGTGACGCTCTGGCTAACCTGCACTGTGCTGAGTCCGGCAGTTCAGAGGTACCCGGAAAGGTGACGCGACATTAACACACTATGCCACGAGCTACTGTATGAAAACCTAATGTCTCGCGAGATATTATATGCACTGTAGAAGCTACTACTCTCCGCCACATAAAAGAGCAAGCTATAATTAGGAAGCTGACGCCTAACTACCCCTATGCCTGTGTCGCGATGCACTTACTCCTCGTCGGCTTACAGCTCAGCGACCGTCTCGAGGCACAACTCTCTCGTGACACGACCGCTCCTCGCGCCTGCCTGGCAACAACTCTCACTTCCACTGACCGTCTCGAGGCACGACTCCTCACTCACCATCTCGAGGCACGACTCCTCACTGACTGTCTTGAGTCACGACTCCTCAGCGACGCGACCGCTCCTCGTGCCGGCCTGATCTCAACTCACACCCCTCCGCACTGTGGCGCGGCGCGCAGCGGCTCATCCCTATTAGTCTTGCTGTAACACAGCGCCCAGTCCTTATGTATTTACCGGTGATTCCCTTGGCATGCGCGAATCTGTCTTCCCCCCCCCCCCCCCAACGGCCCTAGCCGCACTGCACTATACGACGCACCCACGACGCAGGTAGGAGAAGGCATTGGCGTGGCATAACGGGCTGTGAGAGCTGGGTCGACACTTGGGTTGACGTCAAATTAAAAACTACTATTTAATGATGCCAAAGAAGTATAACTTCTCACGCGCGTACCTAAGTACAGGCACCCATTTTTTTCCATATCACAAAAGGTGTATTTATTTGGGGGAAACCGTTTACATGTGATGACAGTCGTCGTACCCTCCCAGATGTAGAGGCCGTACCTGTCCACCGACGTGGGCATAAGGGATGTTTGCCTCCTAGTGCGCCGTTGGTGAAGTGATACGAGCAGGGATGCACCTGCGTGGGCCCTAGTACATCAGCAGATGTCATGGTGTTGTAAATAGTTATGCTTTGTATGTACATATTTAAGTAATCAAAAGCCTCCACGATAATATATATTTGTGATGTAACATAACTCTCACGTCTTGAATAGTGTGTATAAATGTTGTATTAATACTTCGCTTGTCATTAATCGGTAACTCATTAATTAATTTGTGTACTCATTTTATTAATTAATTACTTGTCATGTAGTTTAATAATTCTGTGATTCTTTCAAGTGCTATGTTAATAATGTAATCGCAGCCTGGCACACCGCGAGACGGGCCTCTCCCATGCCGGCCGATTTCCCCTCCCCTCCTCCGCGGCCCGCAGGCCTCGGCACGTGGACGGGCGAAGAGGGGCAGTGGCTTGTCAGACTCGGAGCGGACCAGACGTGGGCTCGCTCCGCTCCGCTCGGGACGCGTGTAGCACGGCAACGTTGTTCGCTCTCAGTACGGGACTGCCTCTCAGTCGAGTTGCATTGTGTCGTGATTCATTGCACTGCCGAACTTTCCGAGTGAATATGTTACGTTAAGTTACAGAACTATCTCCGCAAATGCAACAGGCCGCTTAAGTGCTATTTCGAACTGCCGAACTTTCTGAGTCAGTACGTCACGTTACCGAACTATCTCCGCATACGTAACAGGTCGCGTACGTGCTACATAGCACTGCTGAACTTTCGCAATCGGTACGATTCGCTACGGGACTGCATTCACCGTCTGGCCATGTCGAATTTTGCTTCCCTCTAATTCATTTTCCGGGAGTCCGGGTTGCGGCGGGGAGGACGCCCGTTCCCCGACGTGCCGGCCAGGCTGCGACAGGATTCTTCACGGAATAAAGGAGCTCGTGGAAACGGATGGCATCATCTTCTCCTTGCTACCACCTACTATTCCTTTACCTAACGTAAAAGCCCCTCCTGGTCCCTTATTTCACGGTCCCTGTCACGTTGGCCTGAATTCACTTCCTTCTCTGACTGGAGCGATGCGGGCATGACGAGACAGTCCACAATGGGAACTTAGGGACCATAGGCCGGGGGACGTCATATGGCGCCCAACTAGTGTGGCCGTAAATGCACACGAACGCACGCAAACGCACGTAAGGGCATGCAGACAGGACAGAAGCAGGTGCGGAGCGTGGCGTGAGAGCGACGCGAACCCGAGACGGTGCACCGGCGCGAGATAACGCGGCGCGGGAACGGTGCGAACCTGAGACATTTCGGCGAGAGATAACGCGACGTGGGAGCGACAGGAATCCAATACGGAGATGCAGCGGGATCACCAGCGCAAGATAACGCGACGGGAAGGCGCGGACTGTATTACGGAAGAGATTACGATTATATCCCTAATCAGTAGTGCCGGCGCGTGGGATGGCGTGGAAACAGACAGAACAGGACACAGACAATCTGATCAGTTTCGAGACAGAGATGTACGGGGAAGAGGACTCTGAAAAAGTTGATGTCAAATGCATAGTGTGCGGGTCCAGTGGCGCAGCCGGGAGCGCAGAAAGCATGGACAGCACAGACAACGGCGGCAAGCGGGAACAGAGTGACAGGCCCGTGGACGTTGAGGGGCCGGTAGTGTGATACATGAACGCGCAGTTCGAGTTATCAGTGTTCGCGGGGAGTGACAATGAGGACCCGCGGGAGTTTCTGCGAGAGTGCGAGAACCTTTTGAGATTGTAAGGAGTGCAACGGGCAGAGTGGGCGTCGCGAGTAGGGGGGCAGCTCCGGGGTGAGGCGAGAAACTGGTGGTCAATGGCCGGGAGTTTTGATACCGATTGGGGACATTTGGTACGTCAAGTCGAGACCAGATTCGACAACGACCAGGCACGTGCGATGTGTCTGCGGACTTTCTATTACCGGAATCAGGACGAAGACAAGAGTGCGGAGCAGTTTATCTACGAAAAGCTGCGCATGTACCGACGGTTGGGAACAAGTGGGGGCGTGAGTGCGGCGCTACCGACTATTATTGGACAATTGTTGCCGGAGTTCCGTCCCTTCATGAGGACTGCCGCCGGACGAGACACTGAGGAGTTCGTGGCTCTCGCCCGCGTAATTGAGCGCGACATGTTGCAGTGGAGAATGGCACTCAGGGGCACGCGAGTTTCCCAGGCCCGGTCAGAATCGAGGGGGTGACCATCACGGAAGTCATGGACAATGACATGGCCGTGGTGAGGTGCGCCGACGGCGCGGGACCTCGGAAGACGACCAACCGAGGCGGCACCAGGGGACACCCAGAGACATTTGCAGCAGAAGGGGGACGTCAAGGAAATACAGAAACCAGGCCAACAGGAACGCAGGAGAAGGACGAGTGCCCACCGCGGTGCCGGTTTTGCCCGGAGGCATACCATTGGCATCGCCTGTGCCCCACCAGAGCTGCGTGGGAAGAGGCAAGCGAAGGCAACACATCGCGGATGGAAAACGCGGGGACGTGGGCGGAGGGACAACTGGGTGCCGCTCCCCGACCCGCAAATCACCGGCAGACCCAGTAACCAGCAGGGCTCGTCAACCACCACCCGCACCAACAATACCTATATCATGTCTGCTGTCGAGGGATGATGGGGGACAGAAATGCACCCTGCCAGCTGTTTCCGTGCCGGAGCGACCCCGGGGAAAACAGAGTTCCACCACGACTACAGTAGCCCAGTCCCTCTCTGACTGGAGCGACGCGGGCAAGATGAGACAGGCCACAACGGGAACTTAGGGACCATAGGCCGGGGAACGTCACATGATTTCACAGTATTTTGATGTAGCTATCCTAACCATTTCAACTGTCCACAATGTTTTAAAGTATTTATAATGTAGTGACGCGAACCCCGCTACCTCTATGATAATTTACGTGATTTTAGTATTGTTCTGGATCTCAGGGTAGTTTCGGCCTTGTGGCTAGAGGTAGTGGTTCGACGCAGTAGGGCCCTCCGAGCTGTTTAGGCCACTCGGGACGCCTGAAAAGAACAAGAAAATACCGGCTGATGTCTGATTAATTGTTTACTGTACAGCCCTATACATAGTGCTGCCCGTCCTGGCCGTAACGGTTGTCCCAAATTGAATCGTCACACGCGCGAACACTCTCTCAGTGGCGGCTCACGATTTTATTATCCGGTAAGGTCATACACTTGGACACAATGTGGTAATTACAAAAACAAACCCTAACAAAACACACTTAAATCCTGATCAAAAATACATTCCACAATTACAATTACGTATCACAACAAACGCTCGTCTTGGAGCACTGAATAATTAAGTTAAATACCACTCAGTAAGTCGAGGGCGACCACGGCCGTGAAAGAAGAGGTTTGCGAAAAAATACAACTATTGAAACTACATATCAGTTAAAATAAGAATTGCTGGTCCCTTGTTTCGCGGAGGCTGCCGGCCTCTATGAGCTCCAGAAGGATACTGCCGCTCTCACTGCACGCGCCCCCCCTCCCCCGCCATCTCTCCCGCTGAAATGTGTGATTATCGCGGGAAACTGAACCGGCCAGGTTCGGGACAAGTCGCACGCTGAAACATAATTTTGGAGAAAATAAATTTTTAAATAATGAAAATAATGTCTAATAATATCCTGTGGAAAAAATTACATACATTGCATTTGTTGTAGTTCGGCGGAGGGATATGCCACACCCGGCCGGATCCTTCCGCCGACGTAGCACTTGTTACCTGACGTTCGCCCCGTTGCACTTTCTACACTCCGGTGCGCGCACGAGCGTGTTCGATACACAAGCCTTCGTGAGACGTTGATGAGGCATAGCAGTCAATGCAACATAGAGGAGTATTGGCGGTCGGCGTCAGTAGCTAACCTAACCTAATTGACCATTAGTTTTCATGAGTTGTAAATTTATTTACAATTAACAAAAAAGAAACCCGAAGATGCACGATCGGACGTTTGGCTCTCTCATCTGTTCAAAGAAAGCTTGCCAACTTGAGTATTCGGGTATGTCCAGAAGGACGAGCGAATCGTAGGCTTCCCACTATTAGTTCCGTTAGTTTGCAGACCACCGCAACCCTTATTACTGTTCTGTGACTAAGCCGACCAGATGCATCAAGGCAAAGGATAGGAACTTGCTAGATCTATCTATTAGATCGTGCACAAATCACAAATCGGTTATCTTCCAAATTGTAGTCTCTCTAATTATTATATAGTTTTGCGTGCTCTCATATTTCTTGTTATATAATTAACATAAAATTAGTATTCTTGTACCACTGTGGCAAAATAAAGAAGTCTATGAAATGGGAAGCAAACAGTTTCTGCTTAATTACTCTATGGCTCTTCGCTTCAAGGACAAAAATGTGTGGTTGTTATTGGTTGTTGGCGAAACTGAAAACAATTGTCTTTGACAAGTGTTTGAGAGAGGAATAAGAAAATAGAAAGTGGTGGTGTGTGAAGTTACGTGTTGAGAATTGACAAGCTATTCTTTTTCGGGAATTGTGAACTAAATATGCCATGATATAATTTTGCCACTTATTTCTCGGCACCTCAACACAGTATTTTTTTATTTGTTATTTTGTGGTCTCTGTTGACCTCTGCACAGTGTTGGGTGATTTAAATTGAAAACCAACAATGGAAGATATTGTAGACAAATCCGTAGGATGCGAGCACTACAGAAGGAAATCAAAATTCGTTGTAAGTTTGTGTGTTAATTGTTTCATATTAAGTATCCAGTAAATATAAAAATTTTATAATTTTTTTTCAAAATCAAATATATTTTATTTATTGTACTGTTTCGCATCACAAATACGTTCAACTGCTTGCTAAATTTGTAATATTTTACTTTAAAATGCAATTGGATGCTTTACATGGAACAGTTGCTGTTCATGGTGGTTTATGTCTTGATATGATATTGTTTCACTCACAATTAATGAAGTACTTTTGTAGCGACACAAAGAATACAATGGAAAATTACATTGTTGTGTATTTTTATAGAGCAATTTTTAATTCTACATTTACTCGTAATATAACCATTCAGTATTTGTAACGTTACTTTTTACAATCATGAAGCAGGAAGAACTCTAGACAAGGTTTTAGAGTGAGATGGACAACAGAGAGGGAGTGTTACGAGAACAATCGTTGAATGAAAAATAAAATAGTTTGGATAAAGAGAGAGGATTGATAAGGAATGTGGTACATTGCTCTGGAGGAGAGTTAGAGAAAAGTAGAGAGATCTTCATGGCACCAGGCATTTGCCCTGCTATAGCATCAACCAGTAAAAACACTTGATTTAAATAAAACTGCAGGTAAATATTTACTTGGGCGGTATTTCCGAAAAAAAATGTTAAAAATCCGAAAATACCTTCATTTTATGCTCTTCAACTTCCTCTTTTCATTAAAAGTGGCGGAGGTAAGAAATTCCAAATACTTTAGGAGATATCGAATTTTTAAATTTCATCATATGTAGTTAAGCGGTATTTGCAAAAAAAAATGTTACAAATCCGAAAATACCTTTATCATATGCTCTTCTACGTCCTCTTTTCATTGAAAGCGGCGGAGATAAGAAATTCCAAATACTTTAGGAAATATCGAATTTTTTAATTTTGCAATACAAGACCTGTGGAACCATTCGAGCGGCGCCATTTTTGTTATTTTGCCGTGTGTTCGTGAATACGTGAATCGTGAATGCGTAATTAATAAAATGGTTGATTAGGTCAGGTCAGTTACATTATTAATACTTTCAAACTAAGCCGACATTAAAAATTATTTTGTAAATTAATTTTAATGGCTGTTTAGTTTTAAAATATTTATAATGTAACTGACCTGACCAAACAAACCCGGACAGAGGGTGAACAGTAAACTAAAATGGTCGATTAGGTCAGGTCAGTTACATTATAAATACTTTCAAACTAAGGTGATATTAAAAATAATGTGAATTAATTTTAATTATTCTTTAGTTTTAAATTATTTATAATGTAACTGACCTTACCTAACAAACCCGTAACAAAGAATGTACAGTAACAACTCACGTAAATTTTTTTGTTACTTATTACTTGCGCAACAATATCAAAATAACAAATAAGACTTTAAAATTAGAAACGTTAAAAACTCACCTAGTTGGAGGCGGTAATTAAACACCGTTTTAAACAATAATTGAACTAAATAATCACGTATTAGTTCATTTGAATTCTGGCCTATCACGAACAATCACGTGACATCATTATCCAATAAAAAAATAGATACTCGTACGTAAACAAGAAACAATGGTGCACGCACGCCACAGGAATGCGCTGGTTTTGTGCTGAAATTTAAAAATTTGATATCTCCTAAAGTATTTGGAATTTCTAATCTCCGCCGCTTTTAATGAATAGAGGAAGTTGAAGAGCATATAATAAAGGTATTTTCGGATTTTTTTCATTTTTTTTTCGGAAATACCGCCCTAGTAAATATTTACCAAACTGCATAAACATACATCACATTTACAAATACGTAACTAAATATTAATCTAAAATTTCAACTGCTACTATTATTCAAAGAAATACCTATAAAAAAGCTTCAAAATTGCTTAAAAAAAATAGTTCTCGTTTTACAAACCAAAGATAAATATAGCATTACTTTTACTCTGAAATTTTTCATCAAGATGCATGGTTAGTTATGCAACATAATAATAGTGCAACACAGTTAATGTTAACATAAGAAGTACCTACCTAAAATGATTATTGGAAACAGTTCAAATATTCACTTTCTAACTATATATCCTAACACTACACTATCTTTAGGGAAATGTTTTTGCCAAACTGCAGTTTTCATAATAAATTGCACGTAGTCTAGGTTCTAATTACTTTGGCAGCAACTGACTGTGTAAGGTAAGATCCTGGTAAAATAAAAAACTTTAATGTACAGCACAAACACATTGTTAGGTCTTGTGTAAATTTTCTTTCGTATTTGATTAACAGTCCTAATTCATTGCGTTTTTTTGCCTAGGATCATTCAACGTACATAATTGAAACAGCAAGCATCGTGTACCGCAGGGCAAATTATACTGGATCATACCATCAGTATCAACCTTTAACGTGCAGGATTTTACAAAATGATTCTATACAATTTACTGTTGAGTGAAACAAGACTTGGCAAAATTATAAGTCTGAATGCTGCAGGCTATGTACATTACAGGATTAGTGTGTTGAAATTGAGAGAAATTGGCAATGGATACTGTGTCTAAAGCAGCAGAGATTTCTCTGAGTTGTTACAGAAGTAAAGCTTCACAATATTGTCAATGCCTTCATCATAGATTGGTTGTGCAGCTGCTATTTCTTGATATCTGTAGAAGTACAGTGAAAGTAGAAGGGCAGTACATTATTAACTCCGAGTTTCATTGGGAAGTTGTTCTTCAGCCAACTCTAAAATTAAACAAAAACTGACACATGTTACTTTTACCATTTTATTTAATACCTAGCTTTGTTGAAAAATGAATTTTTGTAAACTGAACATACATAACTATTTTGTTGTATCTTACTTGAGATTGGTGGTTGTAACAATGGTATTTTTTAACTTAAAAGATGGTGTGTAATATTTTCAGGGTTGCATCTTTGTTTAATGAAATTGAAACAATATGCTGAACACTCATAAGAGTGAGCTTGAAGGGAAGCGACGCGGATAATAAAGGTGTGTTCTTGGTATCACATGTTCAACTGCGTGGGTGTGTGTGTGTGTCTGGACAACCCAGGTGTGTGTGGGTTCCTGAGCCAGGGGAGGCGACACGCCTCAGCGAGTCCTACAGCTGAGTGCAGCTGCATTTTTTAGTGCTGAATTTATCTATTTTGGTGTTTATACTATGTCAGTCAGGCTACCATCATTATTACATCTAGACTTAAGTGCAAATTTTTTTTATGAAAACTGCATCTTGGCAAAACAAAGTTTCCTAAAAGAAAATGTAGTTTCAAGACAAGCATATGCAGTTTTAAAGTGAATACTTGTGCTGTGTAACTTTAAACATTAGGTCTACAGGTTGGTTATTATTTTAGCATAAAATATTTTTCTGAACAAATGAAATTGCCTTTTGCAGAAGGCTGCAGAAACATAAACAATTGTGGTGGAAGTGAGCACTAACCTAATAAACAGTCAAGTATTTGACTCGTACAGGGATAAACTCAATCCATGAATGGAACAAGCATTTCATTTCTTGTGTGACCTCATTGATCCAAAGAGTCGAGGTAATTGCAAGAATTTTGTAATCTTTCTTTACTTGAAGTCATTGTAGCAATGAAAGGGTTAACGTTAATAGCTAAATACAACAGTTTTCATTTAGAAATAATTTTTCATTGATTTATTGTAGGTACACATTGAACTTTCGAATAAGAATTCGCAAAGTGTTGGGTAATTGACAAGTACCCAGATTGTCTACCATGGATAATGGCATTCAAAACTGAAGACCCAGATTCGCACTCAGTCACTGTCCCACGCGTCTGTGCTTTTATCCTCACGACTCTTGTGTAGATGAGAACACTACAGCAAGAAAATCTTCACCTGATATGTGCAAAGCTTTGTTTTTTTCCCCCAGGTTTATTAGCTGCCTAACAAGTTAGGTGTTTATTGATAGAACATTTTCTTCTTTTGTACATGTATGGTCTAAATTTTGAAACAATCTGGGAGTTGCCAAAGTCATAAACGTGTTAAAGCATATCAATTTATACGTGGACAGCCTTTAGACTGGTGACCATAATCAGCCTGTGTTTTGTACTTTTGTGTGCAACTGTAGTGCACGTATTTCCTTTGAATGTGGTATTTATGTTAAATTGTAAATAAACATTAACATTTTTATTGTATTGATATTGAACAAGGCAAGTGGGTCATAGACCGGGTTTAATGAAGAATCGCGACCAAGCACCAGCACGTCGGGCAGTAGCGGTACATGGAGAACACAGTGAGGGAATTGAAGGCCGGGACGGTGCAGGTGTGTGTTGTGTCGGCAGACGCCGTGCTGCGGCAAGGTGTACGTGTGCCGGTTCTGCCACGACGAGTGCGAGGCCCACGTGCTGGACCGCAAGGCCGTGTCGGAGCTGGTGTGTGCATGCTGCGGCGTGCGCCAGGAGGTGCGGGAGACCTGCGAGAACTGCTCCGTGCGGTTCGGCAAGGTGCGTCGCCACTGCCGTCCTTACCTGGATTCCTTGATGGGCTCTGTCGTTGAAGTTTCTGAGGTGTTCAAGACTAGTAATGTTCCCAGGCTTTCACAGCCATTGTCTGAAGTAGCTTGGCTTCCGGGTTGTAGCAGTGTCCTTGGTGAATAATTCACCAAGGACGGTTACAACCCAGAAGCCAAGCTACTTGTTTAAGACTAGACCGGAAAGATGTCTCCACAGTTTTGTAGCATTCATAATTGGTAATTTTACAACAATTTAATTTTAATTCATACAATAACAGTAGACTCCCAATTATCCGGGTGCGGGTTATCCAGTTTGCGAGTTAACCGTGCCCTGATTCACTTATACAAACCAGAAATACAAATATTTTTTAAATATTTTTTTTTTTGTGATCTATTCATGTGATAGAGCATTTTATGCTATGATTCAAAACAAAAATGCTGCCAAATATAGTGCATTCATAGTATGCATCATGGATTTTGTAACTGCTAGAGCAGATTATAAATGCACCCCTGCAAGCCACGCGCGCTTGTGATCCGTGCTCAGGTTGGCACTGGCACGGCGCGGCGAGCGATAACTGGTCTGCGTAGTCGCAATGCTGCAGTATTGATCTTTAGACAGTAATGTCCATTAATAAATGCAAATGAGTGGTACCTACTTGACATTCAACAAAAATTAAAAATTATCGACCAGCTACACGTACAAAACGGCGACATAAAACACGGTTATATTTGAGTGATTTGTACTGGAACTTTTTCTGTAAATTATGTCTAACACTTTAGTACCTGTTACATACAACCTCATACAGTGTTTGTCTAGATTGTCAGGATAACATTTTTTATCCAAACAATTTTTTTCCCAACATTGCTTTAGCCATGTTCTTCAGTTATCCATGGACGTCTGCCAGTCATTACCCTGGATAATGGGAGTCTACTGTAATTGAATTGTACTCTTACATGTGTCAGCCATTAGGGTTAAGTTATTAAATGTTGTGTGTTAGTCCTGTCTTGCTTCATGATGTTAATCGAGTTTCTATGTAGAAGGCAGTATTCATCCACTTCATAAAACATTTTTACTGTACGTTATTCACCACAAGCATGAGATTGGTTATTCTCCATTTCTGGGAACGACTTGCCAGACAGGAGAATATGCCTGCTTATAGAGAACTTGAACTTGAACATGCTGGTTTGTTTAAGTGCTTGGAATTTTTACTGTAATATAAGCAAATTTTTTTTTTTAAAGAGATTTGATGTTTACAGTCATGAAAACAATGGTTACTGTTAGGTTCATGGGGCATTCATTAGTATTGCAGGCATGTCATCCGGGACGACAATCACAGTGCAATAATAGTGTGTATAGGTTGATTGAGAATATAAGGAACTGTCAAGTTTGAAAATGCATGTAATTCATAAGTTTGGACTGCAAATCAAATAGTATTATCAGCAGGCAAATATAGCTAGCAAAGTATAAGTACAGTGTGAAAGTAAATCTCAAGTCATGTGATGGTTTTTCTTTTATAAGATGGCTTCACATTTGCAGATGATGTGTTTGAGCTCGATGAGTGGTAAGCTCCAGTGGTAAGGTAGCGGGCCGCTGTGCTGGTCAGCGGATGGTAGAGGCAGTGCGGGGTGCAGCGAGCGGTGTTGTGGGCGCAGTACGCCTGTCTGGAGTGCAAGCTGTTTGATGACGACGAGAAGGAGCAGTACCACTGCGACGGCTGTGGCATCTGCAGGGTTGGCGGGCGTGACAAGTACTTCCACTGCTCCCGCTGCAACATGTGTCTGCCCAGGAAGCTGGTCGACAACCACAGGGTGGGTGCACGGCTTCGCGCCTTGTTTCCCTCTCGCTGGCATGTCGCATGTAGCTGTGCATGCATCACTACTGCTCACTGGTACAAGGACGTCTGCTGCTCAGAACTGAAGGAGGAGAGGGCAGTTTCCAGAACTCGTCCTCATCTGTGGGGGAGACGGGTTCACGGTGGCTTACAGTAATTAAAATAAAAGCATGATTTATTAGAAACAAGTTTTTGAACAATAGGTTGTAAGGATTCGTGTTTTATTTTTTCCCCCTTGGAAGGCGGCCCCCTTCCTCCTTCCCCTAACTGGATATGCTCGTGCATGGACATAAGCATGGACATAAGAGCCTCCTGTGTTTGGTTTGCAAGCGAGCATCCAGTTGTAAAGAAGCTGTAGACGTCCGTCCTTTCTAGCACAACAGCACAACTTGTAATCCAATTCTAGTTTTATAGATGAGTGCATCTGTCATGAGTGGATTATTAAATTTCACAATCACAGTAACAGTTCACATCAAGCTGCTATGTTTATTAAGGGGTCCAATTCAATGAAATCACTGCATGCTGCAGTGCTGCTGTCCAGCTTAAATACAGTAAAGAGGAACATTACACGCTCATGGGTTTAGCACATCAAACAACATCAATTACTGTAAAAAAAGGACATTTACAAAATTATATAAATTCCGAACTCATTGCAGTTAAGAGGCAGCAACATGTCTGCACACACTGAGGTTAGAGTACACCCAACTGGAGTCTATTATGCGCATCTAAACTTAGCAAGAAAGGTGCGAGATGTAGTTCTCATTGTAACTTCTCATCTTACCAGGGTGTTACTTCTTCAAGCAAGAACAGTGTTAATAAATAAGAACAGTTAGCCAATAATCATATTGTGAAACGCTGGCTAACAAGGTCACTCGTCACTACAAGCAGGAGGTCACGCAGTGTAATCAAGGCAGTTTGACTCAGTGTCGAGCAAGCCAGGCCTACGGGGAAGAAATGACTCTGCAAACATGACCACCCAGGGACATTAATGGAATAATCAAGAACCTGACTAACTACACAGAGTACATTACGAAAAACATTGGCATACTGCATTGAAACCACACTTTCCAGAGGGGAGGGCGACCAGAAGGTAAGCTTGAAATGAAGGGAACCGATACGTGTCTGGGGCGCGTGACAGCAGGGCCCCACAGTCGATGCTTGGTCCAAAGTAATTGGTACCGGGGATGTCGCAACATCCATACACCTCGTCGGTCCTGACCAGACTAACGGCCTTCATCTAGCCACTACTGGGCAAGGATTAATTAACATTGTGCAAAACTATTTAACAGAGATTTAGTCATGATTTTCCTCATTCATTGCTTAGATTGCTCTGTCTCTAGTTTTTGTCACATTTCTCCGTGGTGCTCTGGCGTCGTAACAATAGAATACGTTGACTGTAACTAGTCAGGTTTTGTCCTGGGAGTTTGCTCCTGTTTTTCAGTGATATACTCAAACTTACATTTTTAAATAATGCATAGGTTCAAATGATAAAATGTTTATTCCTGTATAAACATTTTAAGTTTCCCGTTCTTAAAAGTAGACCATGGGACATCTAAGAGCAGGTACGTGAGGAATATAACACAGCACTGCATGGCCTGGTAGTGGAACTTGCAGTGCGGGGATTCTGCGATGACCACACCTGCGCCCACAAGAAGATTTTTCTCCAGAGAAATTTCACTAACTTATTTCAAGTCAAAACTGGGGTATTAGCTCATTACTGGAACTTCCTAATCACATGACCAACATTTTTGACCAGTAAGGAAGCTATTCAGTCAACGTGAAGGCATGGATGATTGTTTGTTGACCAGAAATGTGAACTGTGTACTTGTAGATCTAAATTATTGATGAAATAATTAGTGGTGAATTTAAAAAAAACTACTTTAACAATTAAAAAATGTATTTATTGTACACTTTTCAAGGAACAGATGAGAAATGTTTCATAATTTTGACATACATTAAAAAGTGGACATGTCTCATCCGAGCGCTGAGCTACGACCGCGCGACTGCCAGAAGAGCATGCAACTGTAAGCGACGTGTCGGAAACAGGGGCCGGCCCAGGCTAGGGGCAAGCCCGGCACGGTGTCGAGGGGGGCTGACGTCCCTGCAGTTGTTGGCCCGTGTGGGGGACTGAAGCGTGGGACGTGTGGTGGTGCGTTGCAGTGCATAGAGAACGTGTCCCGCTCGAACTGCCCGGTGTGCCTGGAGCACATCCACACGTCTCGCATCCCGTGCCACATCCCGAGCTGCGGTCACCTGCTGCACCGGCCGTGCTTCGAGCAGATGGTGGCCGCGGGCATGTACAGCTGTCCCAGCTGCGGCGTCTGCCTCTTCGACATGTCCAGCGTGAGTATCGTCTCCTCTCCCCCTCTCGGTCCGGTGGAGAAGACCAGCTGTTGTGCCGTTGGCTGATCTCACCTCTCCCCGTGTCCTTGAGGTCTGTCCACTGCAACAGTACAATTTGTTAGACGCCATTAAAAATGGACTTGATGCACACATGTCGCTTTCGCTTAATTATCACTCTGTGCTGATACTTGTTTTTATAAATCGATGAACGCCGGCTGCACGCACGAAAAATTGTCACGTTCCACCTGAGCTGAGCGTGTAAGAACCGGCCAACCACAGTGCGAGAAAATCTTCTATAATATCAAACGGGTTAAGGTGGGCTTTTTAACTAATTGTACGTGATTATATTTAAACAAATTATTTAAATAATATTTGCAAAAACTGTAAATAATAATTAAAAATTAAAAAGTATGGAATTTTTCATTAATGTTTTCTTATGACGTTATTACGTAAAATTATCGCCCGTAAACCGACTTTACAGACGACCCCCTTTTTTTTTTACGTAATTGAAACCTTGAATATGTCTTCCGTGGTGGTAACTTTTTTCACAAGACATACGACTAATGAAATAAATTTATAATTTAACAATACTATAAATATTTTTGCAAGAAGATACTCAAAATGCACATTGTGCTGGCAGCTTGCTAAAGGTTTGACACAATTAAGTGGTCCTTCTTCCCTTGACAATGTTAAAGGTTGTGTATTGCTGTATACACGTTTTGTTAATTTAGAAGATACTGTGTATTTCAATAAAGTAATTTTTAGCTAGCGAAATGCCCAATTTTTTTTCTAAAGTAACCATTAAATGACCATAATCAGTGTTAAAACAGTATGAATGAAATGTTTAATCATGTCTGTCCATCATATTTAGACTATTAACTGAGCTTATTATCTGAGATTTAGGATTATCCACTGTATCACTGCATTCGATTGGCGTGGATAATCTGGAATCCATGGAATTGAGATCTTACAATTTGTTTTCATGTAGTATTTTTTACAGATATATTTCCCTGTGATATCCAGTGGGATCTATGGTGCTTGTTCCAGATGTGGCACTACCTGGACAACGAAGTGGAGATGACGCCGATGCCAGACGAGTACGACAGCTACATGGTCCAGATCCTGTGCAAGGACTGTCACCAGGTGCGTTCCCCGCTGGTCGGCCGTGCAGCTGTGCGTGGGTCGTGGGTCGTGATAGTCGTCACCCACCTTCATGTCCTGTAGCAAGAGTGGTGCTGGAGGTAGTATTTTGCGAAGGTTGTCTTGTTTTTGAGACTGTTTTATAAAAACACCATCGTCTTTAATTCAGTGCTGTCGTAACTCATTATTGTTGTTTACGTGTGTTTGTGTCACATTTATTTCCTATATCCGTAGGTGATTTTATTTTCTAGTATTGTGTGCTGTCCTTCTCAAAGGATGAACACATAATCTGTACACCGCGGACGAAGCATCACAACTATCCTCAATTATTTTATGTATCACCTTTTTAAAGAAAACATCTCAGACGGGGGTCGGGTCCTAAATTAGAGCTGAAAGTATCAGACAAAGGCTATGCATATGGATTGGGCAGACTGTACAAAAAAACAATCTTTAAACAATTTCCCTCTCTGCTGTTTTTGTTTTATAAGCACGATCGTAAAAGTACAAATTCTCGTACTAAAACAATCAAGCTGTGAATAGGATAGTTGACTATTAGCACTCCATAACAAGACTATATACTGATAAAATATTATAAAAAATACTATTCATTATTCCGGAACACATTTTTACGATGTTACAAAAATTCATAAATTACCTGGCGCCAGAATTTTAAAATAATTTTCAATATACCAAAATGAATCCATAGCAACTCAACTAACAAGCGATTAAAAGAAATAATTATAAGCCAATATTTATAGTTACTATAAAAATTACAAAAGTTTAAAGAATAGTAATTTATTTTAAGTTATATCAAAACTCAAGTTCATAGTTTATTCTTTATAGACCCCCTTTAAAATTACTCATTTAAGAGGTGGTGTCGCTAACACATTATCTATTTCTTTGCATGAAAGTAAAGCCATATGACTTGCTGAGGTTTTCTGGGAGTTTGCACGAAAAGTATTCAAACAAACGATTCTACTTTCCAAATTCTTCAGTGATATAATTCCGAAGCTAACATCATGTCCATGCAAACACCATCGGCTGAGTGCCACCAACTTTGGACCAGAATGTACTTGCAAATTACTGAGTGGCAGTTTGCGAAAAGCATTCGCAAACCAGTCCAGAATCTTCATCGTCGATGGCAGGTCTTTTTTATAACCACACAGCCAGTGTTCTTGTCCTGCAGGCTGAGCCCTCGGGCCCCCAGGCTCCGTCTCGTTCACAAACATCCTCGCGGACTGCCGGTCCGACTTCGCTGAGCACTTGCCTGTCTGTTGGCAAGCCATGCACTCGAGACGTTCTTGTACGCACGCAATGTGTGGTTGCTCGCAGTTCTTAGCGCGAGTCATCTCATTGCTCGCCGCCACACTTCATCAGTCTTGACGTCCGGACTCCCAGCTTCACTCAGCGTGGGCCTTCGTACATCGCGCACAAGTCCACCAAAGCAGTTTTATGTCTTTCCACAGCAAACACAGCCGCCTACTAGTGCCAGCGAAGTTCTGCCTGCATAGGAAAAATATTATTGCACGTCTTTAAACCTACAAATCCACTAAACATAAAAACTATACAAAAGTATACTAAAAAAATTACTAAAATATAAAATACAGTAATTATTTAAAAAAGTTAAATTTAACAGCGAAGTCTTTTTCTGTGTTCAGGTCAGGGCATTGGTCACAGTGTATGTGGTAATTGACTGTTGAGGATCTAAATATTTTGGTTCTTTAATTCTGTGTTTAAGTGGGTGTGTTGCTTGTTTTTGCCACATCACTTCAAATTATTCATAATTTTGAGATAACTTTGTACATATATATTGTTGCTAGCTGCAAACTTTTACAAGCTGCTACTTTTGGAAATATGAAGGATATTCAAAAGTAAGTTTGAGTGGTTTTTAAAAAAATAAACTCGTGAAAAAAAGGTTTTTATTGACAGTTTTAGTTTACTACATATCAACTTCATTTTCCCACATAATCACCATCAGTTCTAAGCACTTTTCGTGATGATGCTCCAGTTTCTTTAACGCCTCTGCATAGATGTTTCCCGCCTGGGAATAAAACAGCCAAGTAGCGCGGCTGCTAGCAGTGCAGACGAGTGAAGCAGGAAGCAGCACACAGGGGCATGCCAGGTCCCGCGACGATCAAGCCGGTGGCATCTCTGTGAGTCACATGCATGGCAGGCATGGCTGTTCGCCGGAACCCCGGTGACAAGGAGAGCTGGGTCAGACGTGTGAGGACGCGCATTGTGACTTCATTTTGGTGTGCGGGTTTCCCTCTCTTCACTAGTCTGCACTGCGAGTGGCCGCGCTTCCTGGCTCGTAGCTCGCCTGCTCACTTCGGTGATCCGAGAGACTGACTGCTGTTTGCCGGACTGTCTTTGGAGATGTTGCCGCGGCCGCTTTGAGGGTGACTGAACAGTTCGTCATCAAGCTGATGACAAGGAACTCAAAGACTGCCATTGGCATCTTTTCAACTCCCAGGCGGCAAACGTCTATGCAGAGGGGTTAAAGAAACTGATGCAACGTTACAGAAAATGCTTAGAACTAAATTGCGATTACGTGGGAAAATGAAGTAGATATGTAGTAAACTAAAACTGCCAATAAATCCTTTTTTTTTACAAGTTTGATATTTTCTCTAATGACCAAAAAGGACCTTGCTTCTGGAATATCCCAGGCGCGTGTCACTGCAGCTCGTGTGTTGCAGGAGTCGGTGGTGAAGTTCCACGTGGTGGGGCTGAAGTGCACGGCTTGCGGCTCGTACAACACGTGTCGCGTGAGCGACTGCGCGGGTGAGTGCCGGGAGCTGTGCCTAGGGCGTGTTAGCATTGCTAACTATCGACACCCGCCCCTCGCAGTAACATCCTAATGAGTTCCAGGAAAACAGAGCACAAATCTAAAAATTGCTAATTTTCATAAGAGTGCATGTTAATCAAAATAATTCATTTTCCAGTGAGGTGTGTGTGCTTGCTATCATTTTAATCAAGATACTGCTCATATTAAAATTGATTTACAATGCTCTTATTTATAAGTACGTTTAAATAAACTTTGAATAACATTTACGGATTAAACAACCCAAAATTAAACTTAAAAAAACTTATGTACCACATTGTTTACACAATAGGGCTGGGCCATAGCATTCCTAGGTAGGCCCTTACAGCATTTCTGAAATAAAAAAAAATGTTATTAATATAGGAAATACATTTTAGTTCTAATAAGATTTTAAAAAGCAACACTTAACGTATTCTATTTTTGGAAAGAATATTTAGCCTTTTAACATAATTTCCGAACCTGTTGTTGAAATGCGTGACTGCCATGCTAGTACGTGTGAGTTAAACTAGCCCTGAAATTAGGCTTTACTCTTCAGAGCTGCTACTGACATGCAGGATGGCGAAATAAAAACACGGTCTGAACACTTGGGCGTCGTCAGCGGTAAATATGGAATGAAGGAAAAGAATAACTTTTAAGGAAAGTGCAAAATAGTTTGTTGATTCATCACATTTGTAACCTGTGTCCTGAATAGTGAAAACAGGTCAGGGCAGAGGAACAAGCGGGAAAAGGGGCTGGCAGAGTAAGTATGCTGAAACTTTTAAGTGCAACTTAATTTATTAATTGAACATAAGGGCTTTATAAACCACACACTGTGATGTCATGAGATTATAATATTTAAAAACGCTGAGCTTCTATAGTCTTAACATCTCTTGTACAAGTCGGCTCAGCCTACAGGAGTCTGTGAACAAAATAACTAGCATAAATAATAGCCTTAAATTACGAGCAAATTAGCCTTAATACACTGAGGGTGCACGTGCTACACAGTTGGTCGCTTTAATTGCCTGGCTTATGTACGCTGTGAAAATGTGTAGCTACAAAATTACTTCCAACAAGCAAACGACTCGTTATTGTGAGTTAGGTATAATGTTAACTTTACTAGAATCTAAATATGCCAAGGCGTAGTTTGTTGACTTGTAAGAAAGCTCACGACACTAAAACATTAGACTAGGGGTGTGCGGGAAAGGAAATTGAGCTTAGGGAAAATTTCTGGAGGGAAAATCAGATTTCACTCGGGGAAATGGGGAAAATACATTATAAGCTATAGAGCGTGAGAGCGAACTTATAATTTTTGTAATATTTTTACCACAACAACATTAGGTTCTAAAAAAAAATACCACACAGGTGTCACAAATTTCATGAACTAAACCTAAAGAAACTAAACAATTACGTGACATTCTTTACACTTATGAGTTGCATCATCTCTGGAGGAAATGTTTGTGATCTCTTTCGAAGAGAGGCTTTTAATATAATGTTCTGTTTTCATGCAATAAAACCAGTTCTTCTATAATTTGGGCGGCTAAAGATTCTCACTTTGAAGACACTATATTTCCAGCGGATGAGAAAACCCTTTCACAGGCAGTTTCAGTTGCTGGTATTCCCAGATACGCCACTGCTAACTTGCATAAATTTGGCAGTGTCGTCTCATTTTGTTCCCACTACTTCAGTGGGTCTCAAGTTTTCTCTAGTTGTAGCATATTTGAATATTTCATCACCTCTGTGTTTTGATTAGCACCTTAGAGAGACTTTGCAGCTAAATTTTCAGATTCATGCCACAAAGAGGAGTGACTAGAGTCATTAGCTGATTCAGTTTTTTGAGTGCCTGCAAAATAAAGAAAAAAAACCTTTAACTTTTAACAAACATCTGAAATGCTAACTACAAGTATGAAACCAGGTTGTTAATCTATTTATTGCAGAAAATAATAAAAACCATATTGTAGGTATATTAAAAGATATATTGCTATTGACTGTAGAATACCACCCAGTAAATTTTACATCCAAAGACTATTAACTTTACTTAATGGCACACATTGTAACACTACTATTCATTCATTCATTGTAACTATACTTTTGAACACTCTTGGTAACTATATTCTTTGGCATTAATTTTTATTATTTTCGTAGGCACTCGAGGTATATTTACTCTATTGCATACATTCTAACTACGTATATTCAATGACATACATTTAATTACGGTATACTCAATTGTATTCATTGTAACTATACTGTATGGCATACATTGTAACTATACTCTATGGCATTCATTTTAATTGGTTTCTATAGCATTCACTGTAATTATTTTCTATGGCATACGGTGTAACTATACTCTATGGCATACATTTTAACTGTACTCTGTGGCACACATTTTTCAAAATTGGAACCGAAAAATCTGGGAAACGTTCTGGACTACACATGATTAATTTTTAGAATCCGCTTGTTCTGAGTATTATGTCAAAAACTACATTAAAAATAAGAAAATTTACTAAATTGATGATGTTAGAAAAATAATGTTAGTGTTTTAAGTAATATTTTATTTAAATTATGTTTTATTTCACCAAAATTGATCTTCATTTATATGCTAAATTGTAAAATGGTGTATTAAGTTTCATTGGTGTTATATGGTGTATTTGCTGTATTATTGGCTTTATTGCATTACACCATACAATTTCGTTCCTACCTAATAAACACTACGTCGTACGAAGCGGAGTTGCAAGAACTGCTGCAAGTTTAGCTTCTTTGAGATGTCATTTTGATGTGATAACGTCTTATAAATCGATGAACGCCGGCTGCACGCACAAAAAATTGTCACGTTCCGCCCGAGCCGAGCGTGCAAGAACCGGCCAATCACTGTGCGAGAAAATCTTCTATAATATAAAACAGGTTAAGGCGGTCTTTTTAACTAATTGTACGTGATTATATTCAAACAAATTAGTATTTAAATTAAAATTTGCAAAAACTGTAAATAATATTTTGAAAATTAAAAAGTATGCTATTATTCATCAATGTTTTCTTATGACGTTATCACGTAAAATTATCGTTCGTAAACCGACTTTACAGACAACCCCCTATTTTTGCATACAATATTGGCTATATGTATTTTTGAGCAACAGCCCTGGAGCACTAGTGTCTGCAAGCGAGGCAGTAGGGTCGGAGCCAGGCGGAGGGCGGCCCGCTCAGAGCCGCGTCGTGCTGCTTGCAGACGTGGAGGCCGCTGGGGCCGGCTCCTCGGACGCGGCGGGGGCCTGCGGGGACTCCCAGTAGCCGGCACCGAGGGGCGTGCAGGTGTGTGCCCCGCTCGTCCGTCAGCATCTCATTTACTGTATTACTGCCATTACACTTTCATTTATTTTAATGCTGAGAATTCACTTCCGATAATTCGGAATACTGCAAAATTGACATTTATAAATGAACGTACCTCACGTTATATAATAATTGGACGGTCTCCGGGTAAAAGGTAACAAGTCTAATTTTGGTGATTTTTAGTCAACAAGTCACTTAAACTCTTAAGTATACTTAGAATATGTAATGCATTTTTAATCATTGGCAACTATGTTGGTAAATATGTTGGTAAATAAAAGAATAATGCAAGAAAAATTCAATTTTTATCTAAGAGTTTTTTGTTTCTCCTGCAAAAAGTGAATTCTTGACTTGTTACCTTTTACCCGGAGACCGTCCAATTAGGCTTCAAAATTTTGAAAGAAAGCAGTGAAAATTGTAGCGTACAAGATTTTGTCCTACTCTTGTGTGGGTTTTTATCCGTGCTGGTCATCTGTTGTTTAAGTGACGTGGCACCGTCACGGAAGGTAACACTTCAATACTGTATGTAGCACGTGAGTGCTACCAGCCAGACGTTGAAGGCTACAAGTCAATAGTTGGGTCAGTATTTTGAGTTCTCTACGTGGAGTTTGGCTCGTGACCAACTACTGATTAAGTGGAAGTGCTTCTTTATTAGCAATGGTTCTATGGACTTTTTTAGTGTCATTTTGTGTACATGTTTGAGTGTTGAAGATTTTTGTTGCATGTATAAATAATTGAAATGAACATACATATTGTAACTGGCACATCTGAACGAAAGTAACCTGCGCTTTTATTGCTGGAGTTAGTCAAGCCAGTGATCATGACTCAGCCTCAAAAAAAAAGTACAACTGAGGATGAAAGGTTAAGTATCAGTAAAGAAATGGAAAACAATACCTGTGATACATTAATCAGTGCTTTTATTTTTGTAATCATCCGAGGTGTTTATGAATCTGCCAACTTTGGTGGTCAGGTACCTTTTTTGTAGTTAGGTTGACTCTAAAGCAAAGACATTATACATTTGCCCTCATGCATCTGAATTTTGTGTTGGTTTTCTGAAATACTATGGATAATGGTTGTACTTGTACACCAAGCCTCCAGCAACAAAAATAAAATATGTAGATACGTTACAACTCAGTGCCATTATACAAGCTTCCTACTCACACAGTCATGGTTCGCCTTCTGCTAAATAAAATTTCCAAACATACAAAAAATTTTCATTCATTAGCTTTATGTACAGTACCAACATTTTTATTAGATTATAGTATTTATAAATATTTTTCTGGGTGGTGCATTAGTGCTGCTACTAGTAATAATTAGTAGTTCTGTATAAAGTATATAATTCTACTGGTATTTTTAAGTGAAAAATGTAAAAAAATACATAACACCACTTTGTACCATAAAATTAAAACACAAATGCATGTGTATTGGTCAGTGACTGCCTACTCTGATGCAAGGATCATTTACATACTGATGGAGCATGGCTTACAGGAAAATCCCTTTGTGAAATTGTATTTCACAATATACATAGTTAGTACGTCTCACTTTAAAGTTTGCTTTAAATTTCTGCGTGAAGTTGTGTTTTGGCTTGAAGTCAATACTTCCTTTGTCAATAGTAAACTTATCGTAGCGGAACTAACACTGTCTCCGACTCACTATTGGACACACAGCATGACAGCCAAAGTAGCAGATCTTTTTCTTCATTCCTCCCCTTCTTACAGCAGTTTATAAATCATCATCATAATGCTTACAGTAGTTTAACAATTCACATCTGTTATTAATATGCCAGAACAGAGTTAAAAAATGTTACGTCATATTCGAGCGACTGCCTTGAGGTCAAAACAGTTTTCTCTTAATAGACATACGTAGTATGTTCTTATTAAGATGTTGAGTCCAAACTTCCTCTTGTGCAGTTGTTACGCTGCTAGACCGCAGCGCTTCGAACGGCACGTGACACTCCGCTAACTGCTCAGGTTGTGTCGTCGTCATCGTTGTACTTGAGCTCTTCACGATGAGGCTTCCTGTACAGTGATGCAGTGTCTAAAGTAACTGTTCCGCTGCTGTGCCGGGCTGTCACGGTTCTCGTGTGATCATGTCTACCTGCCTGAGTGCGTAAGTGCATGTTTCCCACCCCCTGTTCCTTCCTGGAGATTGGAGACGTCAGCAACACTTCTTCCTGTCTCTTCCACAGTTAAGCCCCTCTGTTCCCGTAAGCGTACACTTTATCTAATTTACCATTGTGTTTTAGGCAATACTTTAATTGGTCCCTCCAAATAAGAACAAACTAAAGTACCTGAGCTGATATCAAGTTGGAATCACACGAGGCAGTGTTGTGCGTGGTTGACTGGCATGATCACTGGTTGCTGACTAGAATCATTCACTAGCCAGCTCATAAATGTAACATGTGTGCATTTTTAAGTAACGGGTATTAACATCTGCCCTGGGCAACAGGTCGTTCCGTTCGCTCCGTCGCTTGATGACGTGCTCCAGAAGGATGAACGTGGATGGCGTGAGGACTCCATGACATGTCTTCTGTCTTCGCAGCAGCACTCCACTTGTCTAGAAGCATATACAAAATTACGTAAACTAGGCATGTGTTAGTATAAGTATTAGATGTTGACTGTTCGCCTTGTTGTGGTAGCTGAAAGCATGGCATGTGTGCAGTGGTGAAAAAAATTAGTGACTATACCATGTTTTACCTTGTAATGTTTGCCCAATTTTATACATAACATATTTCAAAATGCCCCAGATTCTGCTAGATATAATGAAAAAATGAAAAAGATAACACAAATTATTCATCAATTATCTTTCAATCAGTTCCACTTTATGCTCTTTATTTGTAGTACATGTTTTCTGGTTAGTGTTTGAAATGCTTTTCTATTCTGGAGTTCTCTAATTATTTTAAAATGAACTGACACATAGAAAAAAAAAAACTTTGTCTGTGTGGAAACTCAAACAGTCTATTACTACAGCACTTATACTGCTTGCTGTTTGGTTCTCTTATGCATGAACATTAGAATGTACTCAATGTCTTCGTAAGTCAGAGGTCGACCACAAAATGCACGGTAATCAATTGAAATTAATAAAATCATCATTCAATTTATGCCATTCGACACGAGCCTCGCAGCATGCTACAGAGCGAGAGTTGAGTTGGCAACACCGCATTGCCAATCAGCTTACGTGAGTTGTGCGATCGGACAGTCAAACACTTTCTCCAAACTGCGATGTTCGCGTGTAGCAGTGGTGTCGGGCAATCATCGTGAGGTAGAACACGGAGCCAGCCACTTTCTCCAAACTGCGATGTTCGCGTGTAGCAGTGGTGTCGGGCAATCATCGTGAGGTAGAACACGGAGCCAGCAAGTCATGTGCTTGGTGTATCGGGGAACTATGTTACTTTCTTTATTTCATAGTGTTATTGAAGATGTAGGTTTTAAAATTTTCTTTAAGTTCGGAATAGTGATTGGTCCATTTTGCCCTTTTCCTTGGTTCTCGGTTCTGTTCAGGTTTCTTGGTTTTGTACATTATATCCTAAAAAATAGTGTGTTTATTTGTTTAATATGACTTATCAGTGCCCCTCTTTACCATAATCCAATCACATCAAGTCACCTAGCCCCGAGGTAGCACTTAGCACGGTTGCTTCACGGTGTCACTAGTGGCTAGAGCAGACTGTACCAACATATCTGGCAATACATAAGAACAGATTTTTTCATTTGGTTTGTTCTCAATTGTGGCACACCAGTAAATATTGTTTGAGAAAAATGGAAATTTTTGTTCATAGGAGATAAAGTAAATTATAAATTTAAATAATAAAAAAAAGTAGTAGCAACACATCAAAGCGATTGAAAGTTATGAATTTATTATAATGGGTGAGGGATGAAACCCCAAGTTTTCAGAGGTCTGTGAAGATTATATTAATATTGAGTTATAAGTGATGTAGTGCTGCAAAAGTAGTAAGTAGCATATGGCTGTAGTTAATGAGTATTAGACAACTTTGAATCACATTAGTTAATTGTTAAATTTTTAAGATAAGTTTTAAAAGTATATTGAACCAATGTTATAGTGTTCTTCGAAAAGATCTACTTTTAGTTTGAATGACAATCCCTGTCCTAATGTAAAGAGGGACAAAAAAATTTTGGGATCTCAGCCCCAAAATACCCCTTATTTACATTCCGTGCAGTCATTGGCAATTATCATAGGTTTACGAACCTTTGCTTTCGCTGTCACACAGGATGCTCTGAGAGCATCCTTTCACTGCTTGAAGTTCACCGGCAATATGCAGCATCGTTCACCGGGAGTCTGTTGTATTTCCGCCTGGAAAAGTTTAGCTGTTAAGCTTTCCGTGGTACTGGGAACATATTTACACTTCTCGGTGCGAGTTAGTTTGCTGAGAACAAGCGGAACCGAGAACCAGATTGGGAAAGATTTTTGGAGTCTTGTTTAGCAGAATCTCTTTTGAATGCATATGATAAAACATTTATTTATCATTGAAGTTGGCTGCTTACATACTATTTTTTAATTGTAACTTTTTGTTTCATCGTATCAGAAGGGCATTTTGTGAACTTATGAGGGCTTGTGTTCAAGTTAGAACTCCGGCTATATTTTAGTGGAAACTTTCAATGACTAAGCTTATTGTTTTAAACTTTTGACAATGAATGCATTCTGTTTTTGTTAGACATGAATTGGTAAAAGGGAAAAAAAAGTTTGAATTTTATTCAAAACAAGTTAATTTCTAATGAAGGTTGCTAATGTAACCTCATTGTGATATTTGTTATTTTACCATTCAATATTTTTTTTACTTTATTGATATTAACTTCCTGCTTCTAGTCTTTTTTTGCTGTTTGTTGATATTTTGTCTATTTTAAATTGATGTAGAAGTTGGCTTGTAAAGTCTGGTTACTTATTGCATTGTGATTGTGCTATGTACCTGAGATTATTTTCCTCGGAGCAGCATTGTACCTGCAGGTGGTGACAGTGGGCGCCAAACTGTATCACCATGTAGAGTTAGGATGATGGTAGGTAAAGTATTGTGTGGAGAAATGTGTGATAGATTTGTGTGGTGTGTGTGGTTCAAATAACAACTCTTGAATGTACTATACAAGAAACCATACAACCGAGAGAACCAGTAACCACTCGCACAACACAGGACTTGCGGGTATGACACAGGATCAAATACAAAAACATATTTGACATTAACAAAATAACTTCACACTAGTGTTGGGTTGATTATAATGCTGGAATCGGCCAATATAATCCATTCCAATGGTATCGAAAGATGTCGAATGTTTTTGGAATTGAAGCTGGTCAATTTTTCACCTATAGGACACTTGAAATTTGGATTTTTTTATTGTTATGTATTAGGGGCTTCAAATCTGATCTATCAATACTTGAAATAAGGATTTTTGTCTGACTAATCGAGCAATTCCCTATCTAACATTACACCACTAATTGGGCAATTTCTGACTAATCAGGTTAGTTTGATTCATCCGGATAGTATTTTTGTGTTTTATTATTCATCCATGTTTTCACAAAGTGATCAGAGTGCTGAGCCATTTCACCAGAAGTCTTGTTTGGTTTAATAGTTTACGAGGTAACACTGATCTTTTCATAACCATGGCCAAGTGTTATTGAAACACATTTTTATTACAATTATTATTCTGTTGATATTTTAACATGTAATTATCCTATTTTTAATTCAAATAGGGAATACAGTTTTTTCTTACTATAAAAATACAGAAAGTTTAATTTCAGTAGTTGTGAGTAAACAATAAACATGTTTTTTGTCTGAGTATACTAATCAGGAATAGTTTAACAAGCATTAAAGCAATATTGTAAATAGTATGGAAAGTGGTGAAATCAGAATCAAAATTAATATATAAAATCCTAATAGGTAAAAAAATCAAAACTGGCATAGGGATATTTTTGGAATTGACCCAACACTACTTCACACATTTTATTAAGTAGGTAATACTTTATAAAAATAATTATCATTACACATAAACAATAAATAAAATCAGTTTAGCTTTTAAACAAGAAATTAGTCAGTTATAAAATAGAAACTGCTATATTCATAATAATTATGTAAATATGATGAGTGTTAATCAGTTGAACAAGGCACTGTAAAATGAAATGAGGGTTTCTGACTAAAAAGAAGCACTGAAGTCCAGCACATCCACGCGATAGAGAGAGTGAGAGGTTATCTGCACCTGCTTCTGGCCCACCAAGCAATAGGGGACTTGGTCTTACACGGCCGTACATCAGGCAGAGAATGTGGAATAGACAAGATGAATACTAGCAATGTAGAAGTCTAGATGGTGGGATAATGTGGGTACAGTCACCACTAATGTTTTCCTAATAATAATCAGCTTCTACACAATGCTGATTGTCCTATTTTAAAACCATTTTCCTGTTTAGACTCAATCAGAATGTGACCTTTATCGACTAGTAACCTCTGTGTTACACTGATTAAAATACAAGCAAAAGGTGACACAGCCATCTTCAAGATGTAGAGCAGGAAAAAGCACAATTCAAAGTATTCCATACAGGAAATGCTAATTTAACAATCTTTAAAAAATTTGATTGAAACATTAAGAACTTACCTAAATTTTAAATATTTAAGTAAAACCCCAAAGTTATAGGTTTTTAATACTTTTCTTGGACATAATAAACAATAGTTGTCAACAAATCAGAAATATGTAGTGTTAAAACTCATGAATTATATATTATTTTTACAAATAATTATTTCAGAATAATATAGTGCCAAATAAATAATGTATTACAATCAGAGAATTTAAATTAAAAATAAGGGAAACTATAAAAGAGTCCATAGAGTACATGCACATGTAGAGTATACCAATGTTAGATGTACACAAATAGTTGAGAAATCAAACAAAACAACATGGCGCCCTGAAATGCAGTACGTATACCCTATTCTTTGAATATGAAATGCTAGACACCATTCGGAAAGGACACTGTTTGTAGTCCGTGACTTGCCAGCACGAGGGCCGTGGCACACGGACGGCCACGGTCCGTGCCGTGTTCCAACTGCGCGCGCAGAGGAGCCGAGGTGTTGTGCATCCCAGTTCTCACTCGGGGGGGCAGACACACTCACGGTCAGATGGCTGCTGTGACGTTCAAACAAAACATTTGTTGAACTTGATATTGTGATGATGGAAAATTATTGCTGCTTTCTGTTTAAAGCGAACGTTTAGCTCATTTAATGTAACTAATTTGAGTTGAGTTGTGTTATGTCCTACATCCCACAAAAAAATTGATATTTTTTTTTTTAATGTATTCAAAATGCATATTGTTATAGCAGTGATATTAGAATTTAATTAGAGTGTTTCAGTTTTAAGAGTGTTCTGGCTGCTCTCATTTACGCAGAAGACATGCGACCGAGGCTACTCTTTCTCGACTCGGGCACGAACATGTAGTAACACGGAGAAAGTTTCTCCACGTCCTGTGTGCATGTCACGACCTTGACCTCGCCCCTCTGGCACGGACCAACGTGCTGGCTGGGTCCTGCTCCGGTCCGTGCAACAAGTAGCCATTAGCCAGCCACACAACTTTACCTTTACACCATCTTTATGTGAAGTCAAAGGCTTCAGTAATTACGTAATGTGTATAGAAGGCTGTGTGTGATTTTTCTCAATGTTTTGTATGATATTGGTTTTTGGTAAAAGTGTGTAGTATTTTTATTCAAAATATTGACCATTTTACATGATATTGTGATGAGCAAGGAGTTTCTGGAAGAATATTAATAATTCATGCAATTTTACGTTTTCAAATAGTACCTCAGTAATGTCTTGTAAAATATGAATTTTATAAACTGCAGTTTTTTCCTTGTATTTATGGTTGTTGGATTCTCACTTTATTGTGTTTTTTTGTTTGTATTTGTTAAACATTGTCTATTAGTTGGAACAATCTTGTATTGTTATATAGTACTAGCCAATAACCCGTGACTGCTCATACAATTTCAGGGTATTGCTGATATTTTACCATTGTAAAAAAAATATGTAATTTATTTCAAACATTATTACATAAGAAATGGACACAATTAATTGTCAGGTGCATAAGAAAACCATTTATGATTTATATTTACTAAAGTCATTGTGCGTAAGCCTTAATTAATTTTCTAGTATATATAGATTAAGTACCTAACTGATTCTATAAAATGCTTTTGCATGTGACTTTGGAATGGGATACAGAGGGGAATGAATAAAGAGGGAAAATCAACTACGTACAAAAAAGATAGCAGAGTCTGATTTGTACTGCAGTTTTGTGCTTCATTGACATGGTAGAATCGTGGAATTTATATTATTTCCCATTATTAATTTAATGCAGTATATTTTTTAAAACAACATTATATGACTATTATTTTCTGCCGGGATGTATAAGTTTTGGGCATTCGTTACTCTTGAACAACCAACATAGAGCTGACCATGTGAGAAACATGGAGCGCCCAAAAATTTCCTTCCACTTTCAAAGTTAGACCGTGGGACCTATTGTCATTTTAAATGTTAACTTCAGCAGGAATTGTAGCTTCTCAAATTGTAATGTCTATGTATTGAACATACTCTGTCCTTGAGCTACTCCGGTCGGTGAGAATATACTGTTTCTCCCCAGCTCTGTGATGCACAGCCTAACAATCTCGGTGCATCAAGGTTCCGCATCAGCCAGCCTTCAGCTCCAGTTTGTGTGAAGGCAAGACGTGACAGACTCACCAAACGATATACGTTACATATTCAAAGCAAAGCCATCTGTTGAGCAAATTCAAAACTGAAATGTTATTATCGCCGTTAGTGTGCTAGCCGCTGCGAGTTTCGCTGAGCGGACGGGTCTCCCCAGAAGGATAGGACATGACTGTGTGGCCGACACTCGCTGTCTGTCTGTGACTCACATATGATTTACTATTTTAAAACTGATCTTACGTCTATTTCACTCCTTTAGAGTTGGAATTTCATCATTATGTGATCCAATTATAGCCAGTCTAAATAAAAGCAATCGAGGGCTTTTAGTCTAAGCCAGTGGTCAACATTCAATTAATCTCGTAGTCCTGTAGTATGTATGCAAAAATGTGGTTTTTATGTCCGGCTCCCGTGAGTAGCGAGATAAAATAAATACTTGTTTTTAGTTTATAAAAAAATAAGTTTTTAAACACAACACGTTTCATAAAAATCAGTCCAATAGTTTTTGCGTGATGCTGGAACAGACAGACAAATACAGTTTTATAATAATATAGATTAAAAACACTAGCTACACTTGCGAGCTTAGGTGACTTGGAAAGTCTTCATTGTGTTCATGGCTGCGGGGTGTATGTATTTTATCTTCCCTTCTGCCAGACCTCACGTGAAGAGTTGAGACATTCTGCTTGTGTGGACACTGGTAGATGCGTCTGCTTCATCTGCCCTGCACTAACGCCATTGTGTGAATCATGGTTAACGATAACTTCTGTTCAGTTGGTTTCTTAGCTCTGCTATAAAAAAATACATGCTCTGAGCACATGTTGCCTAATCTATGTTGCTTTTTTTTTTACTTATATAATTTGTGAGGGTCGTTCTTTAATGAGTGCAGCTTTCTTGAGGAATAAGCTCCTACATGCTAACCACATACTTTATTAAATAACCAGTACAATGCTGAAAGTATTCACTCTGCAAGGTTCTTGAAAGAAAACCATTCCGTTATTGACAGTGTGTATTAATGTCTGCAGTAGTTTCCCTTGTTAGCTGGGACAATCAGGCACAACTACTCCAGTACGTCAGGTTCCAGTCACGCGGCAAGTATTTCTGTTCCTTCAGGAGCCCCAGGCTTCTTCAACCAACTGTAACTGCGTGATTGGGTGTCGCATATCTGCCCTAACTGTGTGACGTGTGTCATTAGCTTTGGAAAGGCAGGGCATTGGTGGCAAAAGTTTAATTATCAACATGGCTTTGTTTATTAGGTAATTGATTTATTTAAAATATTAAGAACCTAATGTTCAGTATGGTTTTAATAGAACTGCTATATTTATTAGTTTTTAATCTTTAAAATTTTTATTTATATATATTTTTGAAATTTTAAATATATTTTATTTACTATATTTTTTGGTGCTGATTTAAGTTTGTTATATATTTTATGCTTTACTTGGTTATACAATATATGATGTGAAATTTAACCTTTGTACTTTTAAGTGGGTTTTGTTGATGTGTATTGTTTGTTATTCTGTTTTTAGGGATACTTATGATCTTCAATATTCAAAAAAATTGTTTATTGTTTACTCTAAAATGTTTAAATTTGGTTGACTTAAACGTAAACATATCCTGTGGCACGTGGCACGGCCCCCAGCAAAGCAGGTTTCAGAGACCACGCATATTTGAATCGTAACCCGTGGGTATTGTCCGTGATTTTGTTGATTGATGATGGTTGAGGAGCAGAGACTCTCAGGCTGCAAAGGAGAGCAATAATTGAAACTTGCATTTAACACTTTTAGATACTGGCAAAAATTTACACTGTTTGAAATTCCTTTGGCTGTTTCACAAAATTTAATAATTTTATTTTGAAATTCTTAGTAAATATATTGTAATTTCTGAAGGAATACAAGTGTGCTACGTGGCTAGAAAGCTAAAAAGTAACCTAGAATGCGTGCATCAGAACACAGCAGTTGGCAGTCGTGTGCAGTGTAGCACACAAGGGTAAGCCAGTCACTTGAGGGCCGTGTCCGTGCAGTTCCTCAGGAGCACGGGCGTCTCAGCCAGTTCAGTTGGCACCGAGTGCTTCTGGCTGCCCCTCCTCAGTTGTCACCCCACATTTATTGTTACAGGAATTTACAATGAATGTATTATTTTGTTTTTTGTGGGTGAAAATAATTCTATGTATCTTTTTTTTTATTATTGTTTATTGGATGTAATTGTGAACTGGCAGTGAATGTGTAATGAAAGAAATTAAAGTGTTTTTAAAAGAAACCTCTTGTTCCTCCATTATGAAACCAAACCTGCAAACTGAGTTCTCGTGTGTACGTGGACTCGGACCACGGACCACCGGACTCCGTTCCCCCGCGTCGTCGCCCACATGTGGCGTGCTGCTTCCTTCTGCGGTTGTGAAGCACACCGGCTGCTCTCTGGCTGTGGTGTCACGTCAGACACCTACCTGGAGGTCACAAAATACTCCAGCACTGAACACAATATCAAGTATCATAAACTGGCAAAATCACACAGAGAAACACTATGTGGAAGTAAGTTTTGACGGTGTCGTCCACCTGAAACTACAGTACCTACATCGCAGGAGCGGGGTGCTCGTCTGTGTGGCGGTACAAGTTACGTACTTCACCCCTTCCATTTATTCTGAGATGTTGGTACAATAGATGTACTGCTCATTTTTAGTGCCCCATACCACAATAGGATAGGTCGCATCATGCGTGAATGACAAGAATAAAAATCCAACAATAGAATCTGAACGACCTGACAGAATTTAGTGGGGTTGGTTTTGTCGGCTAGATATGTTCATTACGAAGACCTAGATGTGCAGTGAATGTGTATAGTTTGAGAGGACGGGAGACTGGCAGACACCTGGTAGCTCTGAGCTCATGTGCACCGCCCCGATAGGGGGTTACACAGCGCCTGGTCTGCCGGTCTGCCTCCCGAGCTGTGAGGAGACCAGACGCAATGCCTCAGCGATGCGCAGACCTGGAGACAACCTACCTCGGGGGAGACGGCTTCGGAACACCCCGTCTCAATGGTGACCTCTTGTAGCTAAAGACTTGAATTCTTAATGAGATCACAACAGAATAAATAATTAAAATATTCTGTAAAATCTTCAGGTTATTTTCAAAGAGACCTAAAAATCTTATATTTTTGTCCTAGGCCTATAATTGAATCTTACCGATGCATTGACGACGTACCTCCTTGCCCTAAATTAACCCGGGTCCCAGCCGCGCGGTGTTTGTGACGTCACATCCGCCGAGGCGAGGCGCTCCGTTGCAAGTCTCTTTGTTTCTGTTTTACTGTTTGTTCTCTTTTGTATCATCATGCGTGGGTTCTGTAGCGGCACTTCTCAGTGCCCTGTGCTTTGATAAATTGCTACTGAACTGTAAGTATCCCTTCACGGCTTAGCTACCAGCCCTCGTACTAGCCTTGTCACACACACGTGTGTGCTGGACCACCCGACAAAAATTATTGTTTCGGAAACCAATAAAATATTTTTATATAATTAATGAATTTCTTGTAGAATCATAACAGCTGGTGGTTGTGTGTTATGTGTAGTGTGAATAGATTAAATACAAATTTAGTAATTTTAAGACATTTTTTCTCTGACTATTCTGAAATCCTAGTGTGTCCCCTCCGAGGTGAACCTCTGGATCCGCCACTGCCCGCGACAGCATATTTTACAGGTTTTTGCAAAACAAGTATTTAAAACCAAAACTTTTACAAAATACACAAAAAAGAAAACCAAGCATATTCACTTCTAAAAGTGAACTCTTATCGAAACCTGTTCAGCAGGTAAAGTGGACACACGGGACACGCAGTATCGCCACTGCTAAAACATCACACCGCCAGGAAGACAATCGACGGGGTATCTGCGGCAGTTGCGGCTATCATCTTTAACAGTAATTCCTGAGGCTGGAGCCATCTGCCGCCACAGCTGAACTGCGCAGTGTTTTTGGCTCAATAGTCCCGCGGTGTCCTTACAATGCACTGTGCTCAGGGCCGGTGCAAGGTGCAATAATTACTTATATCAATATAAACATTCCAAACTGTTACAAAAATACATTTTCATCTAGTTTCAATAATCGTTAAACATCTTATATGAGCTGTTATGTGTCGTGCTGCGCCGCCCCCCGCTACTTGGCGCCCTAGGCGGTTGCCTAGTTCGCCTGTGTGGACGCGCCGGCCCTGAATGTGCTGGTCTTTCAAGAATGCACTGGGCCAGAGTACGAAAACCGAACGTGTACATAATTGATCTAGGACATCACCGAGTAGAAAATGTCACCCACATAGTGTGACGCCGACCTAAAAAAATAAGCTGTTAAGGGCTCCACCTACCCGGGAAACACACACGGTGCGCAGAGCTTCAGGAAAAACAAAGCTATTTCAAAACTACTAAAGATATCCAAGTGGGGCCTGCTTACGAAAAGTATTTAAGAGTTCGCCGAGGGCCGAAAAGTACTTGTGATTTTGAATTAAGTTTTTAAACTGTATTTTTGGAAGAGTTAAAATGGCTAAAACGCATGTTTTCAGAGTAAATTTTAGGCGTAAAGCAACCGGTACAGATTCTTGAAAGCACTTAAGGAACTTGCATTACACCTTTATCTTCATTTCTACGCAATATAATGTCACGGTCACCGCTCCTATGCACTGGGAGAAGACTGCGCGCCAGTCCAGAGGAGACACCGCGCTAGAAGCACCAGCGAGCGTCGCGCTTATCATCCCGCCTCACTGACACACACACACACACACACACACCTGACGAGACATGTTGTGGTTAGAATAACAATCTACTATTAAGTATTTCATTAGGTGTAACGACAAAGTGCCTGGCTAGTCCAGTGTACAAGGCGGGAGAAGCGGCGGCGGCGGAGGAGGGGAGGGGAGGCGCCCTCCCTCCAGCTCCAGCCAGTCGGCGGCGGGCAGCGGCGGCGGCAGGAGTGCGCCGCGAGATGGCGCCCTGACGCCGCGCCATGGGCGACGCTCCGCCCCTCAACCTGCCCTACGCCGTGTGCGAGGCGCTGGTCGCAGCCTGCGCCGTGGTCGGGAACGCGCTGGTGATCGCCGTGTTCCGTCGCGATCGGCGGCTGCGACGCCGCACCAACTACTACATCGTGTCGCTCGCCGTGGCCGACCTGCTGGTGGGACTCATAGGCATCCCCGCCGCCGTGTTGGCCAGCGTGGGGCTGCCACGAGACCTGCACCTCTGCCTCTTCACCGTGTCTCTGCTGGTGGTGCTGTGCACCATCTCCATCTTCTGTCTGGTGGCCGTGAGCGTGGACCGCTACTGGGCCATCCTGCACCCCATGGGCTACTCGCGCAATGTGCGGACCAAGACTGCCATAGGTGGGTGTGCTCCAGTGCTCTATCTCTCCTGCTAGCATGCTCATTCCTCCCTTGCTTGGTGTTCATCTCCATCTTCTGTCTGGTGGCCGTGAGCGTGGACCGCTACTGGGCCATCCTGCACCCCATGGGCTACTCGCGCAATGTGCGGACCAAGACTGCCATAGGTGGGTGTGCTCCAGTGCTCTATCTCTCCTGCTAGCATGCTCATTCCTCCCTTGCTTGGTGTTCATCTCCATCTTCTGTCTGGTGGCCGTGAGCGTGGACCGCTACTGGGCCATCCTGCACCCCATGGGCTACTCGCGCAATGTGCGGACCAAGACTGCCATAGGTGGGTGTGCTCCAGTGCTCCAGTGCTCTATCTCTCCTGCTAGCATGCTCACTCCTCCCTCGCTTGGTGTTCATCTCCATCTTCTGTCTGCTGGCCGTGAGTGTGGACCGCTACTGGGCCATCCTGCACCCCATGGGCTACTCGCGCAATGTGCGGACCAAGACTGCCATAGGTGGGTGTGCTCCAGTGCTCCAGTGCTCTATCTCTCCTGCTAGCATGCTCACTCCTCCCTCGCTTGGTGTTCATCTCCATCTTCTGTCTGGTGGCCGTGAGCGTGGACCGCTACTGGGCCATCCTGCACCCCATGGGCTACTCGCGCAATGTGCGGACCAAGACTGCCATAGGTGGGTGTGCTCCAGTGCTCCAGTGCTCTATCTCTCCTGCTAGCATGCTCACTCCTCCCTCGCTTGGTGTTCATCTCCATCTTCTGTCTGCTGGCCGTGAGTGTGGACCGCTACTGGGCCATCCTGCACCCCATGGGCTACTCGCGCAATGTGCGGACCAAGAATGCCATAGGTGGGTGTGCTCCAGTGCTCCAGTGCTCTATCTCTCCTGCTAGCATGCTCATTCCTCCCTTGCTTGGTGTTCATCTCCATCTTCTGTCTGGTGGCCGTGAGCGTGGACCGCTACTGGGCCATCCTGCACCCCATGGGCTACTCGCGCAATGTGCGGACCAAGACTGCCATAGGTGGGTGTGCTCCAGTGCTCTATCTCTCCTGCTAGCATGCTCATTCCTCCCTCGCTTGGTGCTCATCTCCATCTTCTGTCTGGTGGCCGTGAGCGTGGACCGCTACTGGGCCATCCTGCACCCCATGGGCTACTCGCGCAATGTGCGGACCAAGACTGCCATAGGTGGGTGTGCTCCAGTGCTCCAGTGCTCTATCTCTCCTGCTAGCATGCTCACTCCTCCCTCGCTTGGTGTTCATCTCCATCTTCTGTCTGCTGGCCGTGAGTGTGGACCGCTACTGGGCCATCCTGCACCCCATGGGCTACTCGCGCAATGTGCGGACCAAGACTGCCATAGGTGGGTGTGCTCCAGTGCTCCAGTGCTCTATCTCTCCTGCTAGCATGCTCACTCCTCCCTCGCTTGGTGTTCATCTCCATCTTCTGTCTGCTGGCCGTGAGTGTGGACCGCTACTGGGCCATCCTGCACCCCATGGGCTACTCGCGCAATGTGCGGACCAAGACTGCCATAGGTGGGTGTGCTCCAGTGCTCCAGTGCTCTATCTCTCCTGCTAGCATGCTCATTCCTCCCTTGCTTGGTGTTCATCTCCATCTTCTGTCTGCTGGCCGTGAGTGTGGACCGCTACTGGGCCATCCTGCACCCCATGGGCTACTCGCGCAATGTGCGGACCAAGACTGCCATAGGTGGGTGTGCTCCAGTGCTCCAGTGCTCTATCTCTCCTGCTAGCATGCTCACTCCTCCCTCGCTTGGTGTTCATCTCCATCTTCTGTCTGGTGGCCGTGAGCGTGGACCGCTACTGGGCCATCCTGCACCCCATGGGCTACTCGCGCAATGTGCGGACCAAGACTGCCATAGGTGGGTGTGCTCCAGTGCTCCAGTGCTCTATCTCTCCTGCTAGCATGCTCACTCCTCCCTCGCTTGGTGTTCATCTCCATCTTCTGTCTGCTGGCCGTGAGTGTGGACCGCTACTGGGCCATCCTGCACCCCATGGGCTACTCGCGCAATGTGCGGACCAAGACTGCCATAGGTGGGTGTGCTCCAGTGCTCCAGTGCTCTATCTCTCCTGCTAGCATGCTCATTCCTCCCTTGCTTGGTGTTCATCTCCATCTTCTGTCTGGTGGCCGTGAGCGTGGACCGCTACTGGGCCATCCTGCACCCCATGGGCTACTCGCGCAATGTGCGGACCAAGACTGCCATAGGTGGGTGTGCTCCAGTGCTCCAGTGCTCTATCTCTCCTGCTAGCATGCTCATTCCTCCCTCGCTTGGTGCTCATCTCCATCTTCTGTCTGGTGGCCGTGAGCGTGGACCGCTACTGGGCCATCCTGCACCCCATGGGCTACTCGCGCAATGTGCGGACCAAGACTGCCATAGGTGGGTGTGCTCCAGTGCTCCAGTGCTCTATCTCTCCTGCTAGCATGCTCATTCCTCCCTCGCTTGGTGTTCATCTCCATCTTCTGTCTGCTGGCCGTGAGCGTGGACCGCTACTGGGCCATCCTGCACCCCATGGACTACTCGCGCAATGTGCGGACCAAGACTGCCATAGGTGGGTGTGCTCCAGTGCTCCAGTGCTCTATCTCTCCTGCTAGCATGCTCACTCCTCCCTCGCTTGGTGTTCATCTCCATCTTCTGTCTGCTGGCCGTGAGTGTGGACCGCTACTGGGCCATCCTGCACCCCATGGGCTACTCGCGCAATGTGCGGACCAAGACTGCCATAGGTGGGTGTGCTCCAGTGCTCCAGTGCTCTATCTCTTCTGCTAGCATGCTCATTCCTCCCTCGCTTGGTGTTCATCTCCATCTTCTGTCTGCTGGCCGTGAGCGTGGACCGCTACTGGGCCATCCTGCACGCCATGGGCTACTCACGTAATGTGCGGATCATAGGTGATTGTTCTCCAGTGCTTTATCTCTCCGATTAATAAACAATTGGCCATAATGATAAAATTAAAATATTTTTTTTAATTAATACAAGTTTTTTAAAATATACTAGCTTATGTAGCCATGCTTGGCCACGGAAGTCTTAAGGAGGTACACCTGCCCTTCCTAGTGGGTGTGCTACTGCTGGCCTCTAATAAGAAAAATACCTATGAAGTTTCAAAATAACTACATAATACATTAATAGTTGCTGGATTTGAGTTTGACGGGAATTAATACATGGCCAAGATGCAATTCTGGATTGAAAAGCTTTTAGGTAATAAGAATATTTTTATTTTTAAGAAGGAAGAACTTTTTTAATAATGAGCACAATAATAGCATAGAGGCAGTATTCAAATTAATCTATTTTACTCGGAACTTGAATCGAAACTGAAATATTATCTGCCACACACGACTGCTTCAAATAAAGCAATAAAAAGTATAAGGTATATAGGTATGCCCAAATTTAATTTCACAATTTTAAAAATATGGTAACTAAAACCAGCAAAGCGTTAATAATGTTTTCTCACTGCTATATTCGTTAAGCACTGAGTATACACATTCTTCGAAAGGAATATTGTGGGTTAAAAAATAAATGAATTTAGAAGAAATCACTCGGTTGTGCACACGGATCCCCTCGCGGACCGCTGCGTCAGGCTTCACTGGTCTCGTCGCGCCGGTCCGCGCTGTGGGAAGAGAAATACAGACAAGTTTCCTCTCATATTTGTGTATATATTTATACATAGGATAGTTGCCTGTTATGGCGAGTCTTGAAACTCAACTGCAATTCTCGGGTTCAGAGCTCCATTCAAGAGCGAGTAGTCATGGCTTCAGTCTGGCTCAGATCAGTGCTTATGCTGACAACACAGTCTACGACACGTGTGCCGCGGACTGATGACATCATCACAGCCAGTGCGAGCCGCCGGGTGCGAAGCTCAGCTGTGGCTCGGATCTGGGGCCCGCCAAGAGTCCCAGGCCGCGGAATGAAGCCCGTAACCTCTGGTGTTCAGTTTGGCGTGTTTTTATGGCTTCAGTCGCTGCCATGATGCCATGTCTGGCCAATCCCCGAACAAGCACCCTTCCTGCATGGCTGACACCCTGCATGACCAGGCGTACAGGCTTAGGCCTGGGGCGCTCCAAGTGTCTCCCTCGCCCGGACCCGTCTACAAGCTACACTCGGTTGCAGTTAGGTTAGGGAGAGATATGGAAACCTCTGTCTGCTCTCCGCTCACCAAATGCTCCTGATTGCAGCGTGATGGGCCAGGGCCCTCCCTGTTACTCAATACACAACTCGCAAACCCCTCACTAGTTAAAAAATCAAAAGTTTGCAAATATTTAAGAGATTTTAATGCTGAATAAGTAGGACAACCATAGGCGTGCGCAGGACTTCAGTATTGGTGGTGCCAGATTACACAACAGCCCTGTCATTCACGGACCCCGAGCCTAAAGCGGGGGGTGGGGGGGGTCCTCCCCCGGGAAAATTTGTATTTGAAAGCGCAAAATGGTGCTATTTAAGGTGTTTTCGAACAAAAAACATTAAATACACAGATGTAAAAATTTTAACATTTTTTATGACAAATTATGGCTTTGAACGTTATAATCACCAGGAAAACTACAAAACTATTTACAGTTTTAAGCTTTGTTGAGCCATAAAGTAAATTGCACAAATTGTTTGCACGGATTTCATGCTGGTGGCTTTGAAAAACCTTACTTATATGTTTTCTGAAGGCGCCAAATAAATGCTAGAAAAGACATTCTCAAATGTTAAGTTTTAAAATCAACAAATGAAGGGAGTTTTTGTAACATACCTAAAATATGTAAAATATTAAAATAATAAAAATACACAAATAAGAGTGGGCAAAAGTTTTAACTTTTGGAATACAACAAAAATGTTTAGTCGGCGACTGCATATAAGTCATCGAGTGAGCCTATCCTTTTAACTAACTAAACGCTCTCTCTTTTTTTAAATAAACCCTGGCGGACGGCGGCTATTATTCCGTGCGTCTGCCGAGTGGAGTGAACAGTGGACACCGAGCGCGCATTCTATGTAATTCGAGGAGAACTAGGAGAAGTATTTACATTTCAGAAGTTTCGTAGCCACGGCCCGCGTGTACAACTCAAGTAATTGCACCTGGCTTGTTTCCGTGTGTATAGTTGGTTCGATTGATAATTGATATACTGATAGTGTTATGAGCACATATCTGTAACTCGACACGATTGGAAAACATATTTTTTTGGAAATAATACGGATTTTAGTAAGTATGTATTATTTCTGCTTGTAAAAAACAAAATAACGTTAACCCTAATGGTGGTGCCAAGGCACCTGTCGCACCTACCGTGCGCACGCCTATGAGGACAACACTTAGTGATTTTTAACAGAACTTTTAAAAAACACTTTTTTTTAGTGTTGGCTCAATAAAACGTAATTTTCCTCCCATTTATACGTTAAAAAAAGACAAATTATTTATTTACAAATTTTTAGAATTTACTTAATACTGAACCACTTAAAATATAACATACTAAATATTAAATGAATTTAAAGTCAATAATCATTTAAAATTAGTTTTTTGGCGCTTTCATATCAGCGAACGTTTCAATAATAGAACAAAAATCCAATGTCCGTCCAAGGCTTGATTCAGTGCATAATGTTCCTAGATCAGTAAGAATTTGTTGCCCCCTTGTTGATCTCAGGCAATTATTTATCCTGCTCGAGTGGCAGTAACAGGAAGTACGCAGAATGTGCGCATGCAATACACACGCACAGAAATAAATTTTTTAAATAAATATTTAAAGTTAAATAAAAGTGGCACATTTTGATGAGCTTAAGAAATATGCTCTCGTATTTCTAACTCCGAACATAATATGACTCTATGTATATTTAATATCTCATGAAACAAATATTTTAAGCTCCCCTTTTTATTATCTGCATGATGAGTATACACGCCACTGTTTCTTGAATGAGATTTCGAATCTTTGTACTTACAGGTCATTTAATTAATATTCCAAGCAAACTGGACACATCTGGATCTAAAAAAATACACATATATGTAAGACGAATATGCTTCGCTAACTGTGTGTGTGCGTTTTGCCCTCTGTAACACGCTAAAGGTACGCGCGCACTAGGGCGTCGCGGCAAGGACGGACGGACGGGCGGTACGGACGGAAATTGTTTCGGACGGTACAGAGTCGCCCGAGCCACTGCAATGGAAAGTGATGAAGAACTTGTAGTTGTAAGTACAATATAAATGGAAGTGGAAGAGAAACGTAAGCGGCGAAGAAAGCCAAAATTCTGGTTCCATAACATAAACATTCATGATGGAACCTATTTCTTCCCAGCAGTTATCTCGCCTAGTAATATTAAAATAATGTGCATGCCACGTGTTATATAGCTCTTCATAATTTTCAATCAACATTATTAACTTTGAGACATCCATTTCGCACAATGTGTATAACAACTGAAATGGCGGTACCGGCCGTCCTGTCTTGTCCTGCACGTGCGACTGCTAAGAATTGCCGATGACTCATAGGGACGGACGGTACGGCACGCACCGCACTGTCTTTTAATTCCCTCTCGTGAACTGTTTGTCAGACGGCCGAAGCTACCGATCGTCCGTTCCCGGCCGTCCCGCCGTGGTGCGCGCACTTCTATTACTCCACACGTTATACATTTTTGTATTTTTCTGTGACGGCCGTCTGTCCTTGCCGTGACGCCCTAGTGCGCGCGTACCTTAAAACGCAATGGACACGGCAGACAAGTGAAGGAGCGCAAATAAATCTGAGTTACTGACTGAAACAGAAGCTGTCCCGCTCATTATCTTGCAATAACATCTCCCTCACACAACATCCACCTGCAGTGGCCGGCAGACTTCCCATTGCCTTATCAGGTTTATAACATCCGCATCCGAGCGATAACCAAGTCCATGAACATAGATACCTGGGCGCCTGCCCCCCTCCCCCGGGTCTGGAATCCAACGGACTTTCGCCCATGACCAAGCCGACTCCTCACCTGAGACGAACAAAATATCTTATAGATATATCTTTTTTTTCTCCTTGTTGTCTGTTATAACTATCTTCCAGACAGATTTCCTTGTACACAACTGTAAAAAATGATATTAGCAAAGCGCATAACTTAAGATATCGAGATTCGTAATTTCCGTCCTGCTATCAGGGTAAATCCACGCATTAACAAATCTTGACATGTATCCGAGCCCCCTGTTGTCCGGGCCCCGGGGATGTTGCCCCCCCCCCCCCTTTTTTATTTTTCGACGACCGCGCTTCGTAGATGTATCATTGGAAATAACTTAAACCTAAATTGAAACAACCATTGCTGTGGCTGTCTGGCTGCGCTTCCAGTCGTAGTTTGCCGCTGCTGGTAGCTGCTAGCGGTTGGGGCGGTTGCCTAATGATACAGCCCCCCCCCCCCCGGTTGAATTCCTGTAACAACCTGTTAAAAAAATAGCTATTATTCAAATGATATTTTTTGGAATTGATACATAATATTTTATGGTAGTAATTAATAAAGTTTAACTCCCTTTTATGCACTGAACATTCAAATGTAAATGAAAACGCACAGTTTATTCATTTTACAGGATACCAATTAAACAAAAGGTAATAAACAGCCTTGTGTTGAAACACGAGGTTGTGAAGTCGGTGATAAATAACGGTTTACGACATACTCATACTTGCTATTTCTCAATGGGGAAAGCATCAACATTTATTTGTCATGTTCCACAATAAAGTTTTTTTTTTTATATTTCTTAATGTGTTGCTACTGCTACATTCACTTACCTGTTAAAATTTAATGTGTTAATATTTCACAGCCCGATTCTAGTAGTCACCTTCGGAACTGCTCCCTCCTGGTAGCTCGCCCCTGGTAGCTCGCTCCTGGTATCTCATTCTGATAGCTCGCTCCTGGTAGCTTGCTCCTGGTAGCACATTCCTGGTAGTGACTATTGCCCCCTCCCTCCATCACCACTCACCTTGTCAACCACTGCCAGAGTGTTCCGGTCATGTCACTGTGACATCGCTGTATTATATATAGTTCCTGAGCCTGTTATTTGGTGCCAAACATAGTTTACTTTGTTTACACTAGAAAGAAATAAGAGCCTGATAACATAAAATAAATTTTAAAAGATGCATTTAAAATTGTAATATTAGTTGATACAATAAACCGATACAAACTTACCGGGTTGGTGGAAAGAGGGGCCTAAAAAGCCCTTAAAATGTCCGTGGTGTAAGAAGACCAAGGGAGATCACCGTTACATGTGCGTGGGCAGACACAAGGAGCAATGCGAAGGTACACTCATGGCCAACATACCCGCAGGACAGCATACCTCCACCAATGGAAGAGTGTTTACCCAGGCGAGGATACCCGAGGTGGAATGGGTGCTGTATAACTGGCTAGATCTGCTCAGAACTGGTGGATGAAGAGACAGGGTCTGTATGACACCTGGCAGCTTACTAAGCTCATATGCTGACGGTACTGCCCAACTATACACTGTGAAGACGATGAAAGCTCTTCCAGTGCCTAAACCCCAGCCCTTCCTCCCCCCCCCTCTATGATAGAGCCAACCGTGCCCCACATCCGCCCATTCAACGGGCGATCGATTGCAACCAGTTTCAACAAATTGGTAACTGGAGCTGGGCGCGAAGTGGCGCTGGGAAGATGACTCGCAAGTTGGAGCAAGTCTGCACCCAGCGAGAACCCTGTATTCCAGGGCGGCAGCGCTCGTGAATACTGCAGCAAACGGCCTTCTTCCTGAACCAGCGATGCACGATGCAAGCCAAGGAAGAACTACTGCCCGTACCGACATCACCGATGTTGGCTCGAAAGGGAACAGCTCCAGCAACACTGGATACACTCGTTGAACAGACAGAACAGGTGGCCAAGAAAGGGCCTCATCACATCACCGGGTCTCGGGCCTGCACAAGCCAGCCTGAGTTGCGTGGCGGGTCAACCACACCTCTCCAGTGGTCAACTACACCACTGGTAGGCTCCCCAAGATAAGTGAAACATCTCAGAACATGGTTTCCATCCCCTGACAATACTCGTATATCGAAAACCTGAGCAAGGGAAATGGCGTTCCCTCAAGCAATTCATGTGCCGACCATCACTGACAAGAACCAGAACTGCAACAGAAATGAGTTTCCAGAGATAAGCACACACAATTTCCCAGAAGTCAATAGTCTTACGCTATTTATAAGGCGCCTAAGGCGCCCATTGAAAATGACGAACATCAGGCGCGTAGGAACCCGGGGGGCGACCCAGGCGACTGCCCGGCCATAACATTTCATGGCCGGGAAAAGTGATGGTTTTGCCCGGCCATTGCATCAGATGAACAAGAGGCATTGTCTTCATTGCAATGCTAAGTGGTTTTGTGGGGTTTTCTTGTCTGTGCGTTACTTTATTCTTAAAATAAATTAGTAAAACATATTTTTAATTATAAATACATCTTTGCCTTTTCTACAGCTCTAGATAACTTGATGCTATCTGGGGACTAAATTTAAAGGTGCTTGTAATTTATGTACTCTGTGCAGTGGGAAAATTCAACAAATTGCCTTTAAAATGAATTCTACGGGGTGAAAACTGAAAAGTGAACACTGTTTTGTGATGCCGAGCCTTAAGAAAATTTGTTATAAAAAAAAGTTAAAATTTCTGCTAGTAGTGCATTCTATTTTTATGTACGAAAGATGCTTAAATAGCACCATTTTGCTCCTTAGAATACAATTTTTTTTTCTACCGGGGGAGAGCCCCCAGACACCCCCTTTGTTAAATCCACCACTTATAATGATACTCTCCTTTGCCCCCCCCCCCCCCACCCTCAAATTAAATATTTGCTTCCGACTCGCCTGACGAACATAACATTTAAATTTGATATTCAAAACAATTATGTACTAATGATTCAATTAATTTGAATATTGTGCGCATGAAAATTATTTCTGATATCTGTTTACTAAAAAATAAATTGAAAAATTAGTTTTTATTGAAGAATATCTTGAAAAAATACATTGCTAGTGAATTGTCTCATTCAATAATCTTTAGTTATTTATAAACTCATACGTAATCAAAATCAATTTTTAGCGATAAATTGAATATTTACTTGGCGAAGTTAATTAATCTAATTCTAAAAATAAAAAAGTTATTAAAAACTCACAAATGAAAAAAAAAAATAACTTCCAGTGCCATCTTTTGGTGGATGATTCAAATTTAATTATATATATATATATATATATATATATATATACACACACACACACACACACACACACACATACATACATATACAACATATACACTGCTCTACAAAGCCCTCATACGTCCAATCATTACGCATGCAGCCCTGTCTGGGCCACTGCAGCCAACACACACTTAATAAAGCTGCAGCGAATCCAGAATAAATGAATTCAAATCGCTACAGACGCCCCACAATACAGCCCAACAGGAGCATTGCATCGTGAAACTGATTCGGAAACTTTGCAAGACTTTTATATCCGAACAACACTAACGTTTTACGATAAATGCGTAATTAGTTTAAATCATACTTCCTCTCTAGGTAATTGTGGCCCAGACGTGGAGCAGAAATACAGACGGTGGTGGCGTGGACAATTATCTCGTCCCTACCGCGGTTCGCACATGTAAACCGCTCTGTTAATTCCTTTTCCCAGCGCACGGTAGACCCTGGGGCGCTGTCCCTGGTCGAGGAACACGAACAAGGGCTTAATGAGCGGGGCCTTGGGCGCGCCGCTGTAGTCTGATGGAGGGGGGTAAGGCTACTCCGGACATTGGGTTGTGCGTCCGTTTCACCTTCTTTGCTGCGGCTGTGTGCCAGTCCTGAGGGGAGGATGCTTGTCTCGCCCAGGCGCGCCCACTGACCGGCCCTCGGGGCTCAGGCCAGGCTGCAGGGGATCTAGCTCCCCCTCCCTGGGTGTCCAGGAGCTTGTCAGTACCTGCACCCGCCTGCCAAGAGCAGTCTCGCCTGCAGCTGTGTGCCAGTCCTGAGGGGAGGATGCTTGTCTCGCCCAGGCGCGCCCACTGACCGGCCCTCGGGGCTCAGGCCAGGCTGCAGGGGATCTAGCTCCCCCTCCCTGGGTGTCTCCGAGCTTGTCAGTACCTGCACCTGCCTGCCAAGAGCAGTCTCGCCTGCAGCTGTGTGCCAGTCCTGAGGGGAGGATGCTTGTCTCGCCCAGGCGCGCCCACTGACCGGCCCTCGGGGCTCAGGCCAGGCTGCAGGGGATCTAGCTCCCCCTCCCTGGGTGTCCAGGAGCTTGTCAGTACCTGCACCCGCCTGCCAAGAGCAGTCTCGCCTGCAGCTGTGTGCCAGTCCTGAGGGGAGGATGCTTGTCTCGCCCAGGCGCGCCCACTGACCGGCCCTCGGGGCTCAGGCCAGGCTGCAGGGGATCTAGGTCCCCCTCCCTGGGTGTCACCGAGCTTGTCAGTACCTGCACCTGCCTGCCAAGAGCAGTCTCGCCTGCAGCTGTGTGCCAGTCCTGAGGGGAGGATGCTTGTCTCGCCCAGGCGCGCCCACTGACCGGCCCTCGGGGCTCAGGCCAGGCTGCAGGGGATCTAGGTCCCCCTCCCTGGGTGTCACCGAGCTTGTCAGTACCTGCACCCACCTGCCAAGAGCAGTCTCGCCTGCAGCTGTGTGCCAGTCCTGAGGAGAGGATGCTTGTCTCGCCCAGGCGCGCCCACTGACCGGCCCTCGGGGCTCAGGCCAGGCTGCAGGGGATCTAGCTCCCCCTCCCTGGGTGTTTCCGAGTTGTTAGTACCTGCACCCACCTGACAGTAGCAGTCTCGCCTGCAGCTGTGTGCCAGTCCTGAGGGGAGGATGCTTGTCTCGCCCAGGCGCGCCCACTGACCGGCCCTCGGGGCTCAGGCCAGGCTGCAGGGGATCTAGCTCCCCCTCCCTGGGTGTCCAGGAGCTTGTCAGTACCTGCACCCGCCTGCCAAGAGCAGTCTCGCCTGCAGCTGTGTGCCAGTCCTGAGGGGAGGATGCTTGTCTCGCCCAGGCGCGCCCACTGACCGGCCCTCGGGGCTCAGGCCAGGCTGCAGGGGATCTAGCTCCCCCTCCCTGGGTGTCCAGGAGCTTGTCAGTACCTGCACCCGCCTGCCAAGAGCAGTCTCGCCTGCAGCTGTGTGCCAGTCCTGAGGGGAGGATGCTTGTCTCGCCCAGGCGCGCCCACTGACCGGCCCTCGGGGCTCAGGCCAGGCTGCAGGGGATCTAGCACCCCCTCCCTGGGTGTTTCCGAGTTGTTAGTACCTGCACCCACCTGACAGTAGCAGTCTCGCCTGCAGCTGTGTGCCAGTCCTGAGGGGAGGATGCTTGTCTCGCCCAGGCGCGCCCACTGACCGGCCCTCGGGGCTCAGGCCAGGCTGCAGGGGATCTAGCACCCCCTCCCTGGGTGTCTCCGAGTTGTTAGTACCTGCACCCACCTGACAGTAGCAGTCTCGCCTGCAGCTGTGTGCCAGTCCTGAGGGGAGGATGCTTGTCTCGCCCAGGCGCGCCCACTGACCGGCCCTCGGGGCTCAGGCCAGGCTGCAGGGGATCTAGCACCCCCTCCCTGGATGTCTCTGAGTTGTTAGTACCTGCACCCACCTGACAGTAGCAGTCTCGCCTGCAGCTGTGTGCCAGTCCTGAGGGGAGGATGCTTGTCTCGCCCAGGCGCGCCCACTGACCGGCCCTCGGGGCTCAGGCCAGGCTGCAGGGGATCTAGCACCCCCTCCCTGGGTGTCTCCGAGTTGTTAGTACCTGCACCCACCTGACAGTAGCAGTCTCGCCTGCAGCTGTGTGCCAGTCCTGAGGGGAGGATGCTTGTCTCTCCCAGGCGCGCCCATTGACCGGCCCTCGGGGCTCAGGCCAGGCTGCAGGGCATCTAGCTCCCCCTCCCTGGGTGTCTCTGAGTTGTTAGTACCTGCACCCACCTGACAGTAGCAGTCTCGCCTGCAGCTGTGTGCCAGTCCTGAGGGGAGGATGCTTGTCTCGCCCAGGCGCGCCCACTGACCGGCCCTCGGGGCTCAGGCCAGGCTGCAGGGGATCGAGCTCCCCCTCCCTGGATGTCTCCGAGTTGTCAGTACCTGCACCCACCTGACAGTAGCAGTCTCGCCTGCAGCTGTATGCCAGTCCTGAGGGGAGGATGCTTGTCTCGCCCAGGCGCGCCCACTGACCGGCCCTCGGGGCTCAGGCCAGGCTGCAGGGGATCTAGCTCCCCCTCCCTGGGTGTCTCTGAGTTGTTAGTACCTGCACCCACTTGACAGTAACAGTCTCGCCTGCAGCTGTGTGCCAGTCCTGAGGGGAGGATGCTTGTCTCGCCCAGGCGCGCCCACTGACCGGCCCTCGGGGCTCAGGCCAGGCTGCAGGGCATCTAGCTCCCCCTCCCTGGGTGTCTCTGAGTTGTTAGTACCTGCACCCACCTGACAGTAGCAGTCTCGCCTGCAGCTGTGTGCCAGTCCTGAGGGGAGGATGCTTGTCTCGCCCAGGCGCGCCCACTGACCGGCCCTCGGGGCTCAGGCCAGGCTGCAGGGGATCGAGCTCCCCCTCCCTGGATGTCTCCGAGTTGTCAGTACCTGCACCCACCTGACAGTAGCAGTCTCGCCTGCAGCTGTATGCCAGTCCTGAGGGGAGGATGCTTGTCTCGCCCAGGCGCGCCCACTGACCGGCCCTCGGGGCTCAGGCCAGGCTGCAGGGGATCTAGCTCCACCTCCCTGGGTGTCTCCGAGTTGTTAGTACCTGCACCCACCTGACAGTAGCAGTCTCGCCTGCAGCTGTATGCCAGTCCTGAGGGGAGGATGCTTGTCTCGCCCAGGCGCGCCCACTGACCGGCCCTCGGGGCTCAGGCCAGGCTGCAGGGGATCTAGCTCTGCCTCCCTGTTTGTCTCCGAGTTGTTAGTACCTGCACCCACCTGACAGTAGCAGTCTCGCCTGCAGCTGTGTGCCAGTCCTGAGGGGAGGATGCTTGTCTCGCCCAGGCGCGCCCACTGACCGGCCCTCGGGGCTCAGGCCAGGCTGCAGAGGATCTAGGTCCCCCTCCCTGGATGTCTCCGAGTTGTTAGTACCTGCACCCACCTGACAGTAGCAGTCTCGCCTGCAGCTGTGTGCCAGTCCTGAGGGGAGGATGCTTGTCTCGCCCAGGCGCGCCCACTGACCGTCCCTCGGGGCTCAGGCCAGGCTGCAGGGGATCTAGCACCCCCTCCCTGGGTGTCTCCGAGTTGTTAGTACCTGCACCCACCTGACAGTAGCAGTCTCGCCTGCAGCTGTGTGCCAGTCCTGAGGGGAGGATGCATGTCTCGCCCAGGCGCGCCCACTGACCGGCCCTCGGGGCTCAGGCCAGGCTGCAGGGGATCTAGGTCCCCCTCCCTGGATGTCTCCGAGTAGTTAGTACCTGCACCCACCTGACAGTAGCAGTCTCGCCTGCAGCTGTGTGCCAGTCCTGAGGGGAGGATGCTTGTCTCGCCCAGGCGCGCCCACTGACCGGCCCTCGGGGCTCAGGCCAGGCTGCAGAGGATCTAGGTCCCCCTCCCTGGATGTCTCCGAGTTGTTAGTACCTGCACCCACCTGACAGTAGCAGTCTCGCCTGCAGCTGTGTGCCAGTCCTGAGGGGAGGATGCTTGTCTCGCCCAGGCGCGCCCACTGACCGGCCCTCGGGGCTCAGGCCAGGCTGCAGGGGATCTAGCTCCACCTCCCTGGGTGTCTCCGAGTTGTTAGTACCTGCACCCACCTGACAGTAGCAGTCTCGCCTGCAGCTGTGTGCCAGTCCTGAGGGGAGGATGCTTGTCTCGCCCAGGCGCGCCCACTGACCGGCCCTCGGGGCTCAGGCCAGGCTGCAGGGGATCTAGGTCCCCCTCCCTGGATGTCTCCGAGTTGTTAGTACCTGCACCCACCTGACAGTAGCAGTCTCGCCTGCAGCTGTGTGCCAGTCCTGAGGGGAGGATGCTTGTCTCGCCCAGGCGCGCCCACTGACCGGCCCTCGGGGCTCAGGCCAGGCTGCAGGGGATCTAGGTCCCCCTCCCTGGGTGTCACCGAGCTTGTCAGTACCTGCACCCGCCTGCCAAGAGCAGTCTCGCCTGCAGCTGTGTGCCAGTCCTGAGGGGAGGATGCTTGTCTCGCCCAGGCGCGCCCACTGACCGTCCCTCGGGGCTCAGGCCAGGCTGCAGGGGATCTAGCTCCCCCTCCCTGGATGTCTCCGAGTTGTTAGTACCTGCACCCACCTGACAGTAGCAGTCTCGCCTGCAGCTGTGTGCCAGTCCTGAGGGGAGGATGCTTGTCTCGCCCAGGCGCGCCCACTGACCGGCCCTCGGGGCTCAGGCCAGGCTGCAGGGGATCTAGCTCCCCCTCCCTGGATGTCTCCGAGTTGTTAGTACCTGCACCCACCTGACAGTAGCAGTCTCGCCTGCAGCTGTATGCCAGTCCTGAGGGGAGGATGCTTGTCTCGCCCAGGCGCGCCCACTGACCGGCCCTCGGGGCTCAGGCCAGGCTGCAGGGGATCTAGCTCCCTGGGTGACTCCGAGCTTGTCAGTACCTGCACCCGCCTGCCAAGAGCAGTATTGCATGCAGCTGTGTGCCAGTCCTGAGGGGAGGACGCTTGTCTCGCCCAGGCGCGCACACTGACCGTCCCTCGGGGCTCAGGCCAGGCTGCAGGGGATCTAGCTCCCTGGGTGACTCCGAGCTTGTCAGTACCTGCACCCGCCTGCCAAGAGCAGTATTGCATGCAGCTGTGTGCCAGTCCTGAGGGGAGGATGCTTGTCTCGCCCAGGCGCGCCCACTGACCGGCCCTCGGGGCTCAGGCCAGCCTGCAGGGGATCTAGCTCCCCCTCCCTGGATGTCTCCGAGTTGTTAGTACCTGCACCCACCTGACAGTAGCAGTCTCGCCTGCAGCTGTGTGCCAGTCCTGAGGGGAGGATGCTTGTCTCGCCCAGGCGCGCCCACTGACCGGCCCTCGGGGCTCAGGCCAGGCTGCAGGGGATCTAGCTCCCTCTCCCTGGATGTCTCCGAGTTGTTAGTACCTGCACCCACCTGACAGTAGCAGTCTCGCCTGCAGCTGTATGCCAGTCCTGAGGGGAGGATGCTTGTCTCGCCCAGGCGCGCCCACTGACCGGCCCTCGGGGCTCAGGCCAGGCTGCAGGGGATCTAGCTCCCTGGGTGACTCCGAGCTTGTCAGTACCTGCACCCGCCTGCCAAGAGCAGTATTGCATGCAGCTGTGTGCCAGTCCTGAGGGGAGGACGCTTGTCTCGCCCAGGCGCGCACACTGACCGTCCCTCGGGGCTCAGGCCAGGCTGCAGGGGATCTAGCTCAGCCTCCCTGGATGTCTCCGAGTTGTTAGTACCTGCACCCACCTGCCAAGAGCAGTCTCGCCTGCAGCTGTGTGCCAGTCCTGAGGGGAGGATGCTTGTCTCGCCCAGGCGCGCCCACTGACCGTCCCTCGGGGCTCAGGCCAGGCTGCAGGGGATCTAGCTCCCCCTCCCTGGATGTCTCCGAGTTGTTAGTACCTGCACCCACCTGACAGTAGCAGTCTCGCCTGCAGCTGTGTGCCAGTCCTGAGGGGAGGACGCTTGTCTCGCCCAGGCGCGCACACTGACCGTCCCTCGGGGCTCAGGCCAGGCTGCAGGGGATCTAGCTCCCTGGGTGACTCCGAGCTTGTCAGTACCTGCACCCGCCTGCCAAGAGCAGTATTGCATGCAGCTGTGTGCCAGTCCTGAGGGGAGGATGCTTGTCTCGCCCAGGCGCGCCCACTGACCGGCCCTCGGGGCTCAGGCCAGGCTGCAGGGGATCTAGCTCCCCCTCCCTGGATGTCTCCGAGTTGTTAGTACCTGCACCCACCTGACAGTAGCAGTCTCGCCTGCAGCTGTATGCCAGTCCTGAGGGGAGGATGCTTGTCTCGCCCAGGCGCGCCCACTGACCGTCCCTCGGGGCTCAGGCCAGGCTGCAGGGGATCTAGCTCCCCCTCCCTGGATGTCTCCGAGTTGTTAGTACCTGCACCCACCTGACAGTAGCAGTCTCGCCTGCAGCTGTGTGCCAGTCCTGAGGGGAGGACGCTTGTCTCGCCCAGGCGCGCACACTGACCGTCCCTCGGGGCTCAGGCCAGGCTGCAGGGGATCTAGCTCCCTGGGTGACTCCGAGCTTGTCAGTACCTGCACCCGCCTGCCAAGAGCAGTATTGCATGCAGCTGTGTGCCAGTCCTGAGGGGAGGACGCTTGTCTCGCCCAGGCGCGCACACTGACCGTCCCTCGGGGCTCAGGCCAGGCTGCAGGGGATCTAGCTCAGCCTCCCTGGATGTCTCCGAGTTGTTAGTACCTGCACCCACCTGCCAAGAGCAGTCTCGCCTGCAGCTGTGTGCCAGTCCTGAGGGGAGGATGCTTGTCTCGCCCAGGCGCGCCCACTGACCGTCCCTCGGGGCTCAGGCCAGGCTGCAGGGGATCTAGCTCCCCCTCCCTGGATGTCTCCGAGTTGTTAGTACCTGCAACCACCTGACAGTAGCAGTCTCGCCTGCAGCTGTGTGCCAGTCCTGAGGGGAGGATGCTTGTCTCGCCCAGGCGCGCCCACTGTCCGTCCCTCGGGGCTCAGGCCAGGCTGCAGGGGATCTAGCTCAGCCTCCCTGAATGTCTCCGAGTTGTTAGTACCTGCACCCACCTGCCAAGAGCAGTCTCGCCTGCAGCTGTGTGCCAGTCCTGAGGGGAGGATGCTTGTCTCGCCCAGGCGCGCCCACTGACCGTCCCTCGGGGCTCAGGCCAGGCTGCAGGGGATCTAGCTCCCCCTCCCTGGATGTCTCCGAGTTGTTAGTACCTGCACCCACCTGACAGTAGCAGTCTCGCCTGCAGCTGTGTGCCAGTCCTGAGGGGAGGATGCTTGTCTCGCCCAGGCGCGCCCACTGACCGTCCCTCGGGGCTCAGGCCAGGCTGCAGGGGATCTAGCTCCCCTTCCCTGGATGTCTCCGAGTTGTTAGTACCTGCACCCACCTGACAGTAGCAGTCTCGCCTGCAGCTGTGTGCCAGTCCTGAGGGGAGGATGCTTGTCTCGCCCAGGCGCGCCCACTGACCGGCCCTCGGGGCTCAGGCCAGGCTGCAGGGGATCTAGCTCCCCCTCCCTGGATGTCTCCGAGTTGTTAGTACCTGCACCCACCTGACAGTAGCAGTCTCGCCTGCAGCTGTGTGCCAGTCCTGAGGGGAGGATGCTTGTCTCGCCCAGGCGCGCCCACTGACCGTCCCTCGGGGCTCAGGCCAGGCTGCAGGGGATCTAGCTCCCCCTCCCTGGATGTCTCCGAGTTGTTAGTACCTGCACCCACCTGACAGTAGCAGTCTCGCCTGCAGCTGTGTGCCAGTCCTGAGGGGAGGATGCTTGTCTCGCCCAGGCGCGCCCACTGACCGTCCCTCGGGGCTCAGGCCAGGCTGCAGGGGATCTAGCTCCCCCTCCCTGGATGTCTCCGAGTTGTTAGTACCTGCACCCACCTGACAGTAGCAGTCTCGCCTGCAGCTGTGTGCCAGTCCTGAGGGGAGGATGCTTGTCTCGCCCAGGCGCGCCCACTGACCGGCCCTCGGGGCTCAGGCCAGGCTGCAGGGGATCTAGCTCCCCCTCCCTGGATGTCTCCGAGTTGTTTGTACCTGCACCCACCTGACAGTAGCAGTCTCGCCTGCAGCTGTGTGCCAGTCCTGAGGGGAGGATGCTTGTCTCGCCCAGGCGCGCCCACTGACCGGCCCTCGGGGCTCAGACCAGGCTGCAGGGGATCTAGCTCCCCCTCCCTGGGTGTCTCCAAGTTGTTAGTACCTGCACCCACCTGACAGTAGCAGTCTCGCCTGCAGCTGTGTGCCAGTCCTGAGGGGAGAATGCTTGTCTCGCCCAGGCGCGCCCACTGACCGGCCCTCGGGGCTCAGGCCAGGCTGCAGGGGATCTAGCTCCCCCTCCCTGGGTGTCTCCAAGTTGTTAGTACCTGCACCCACCTGACAGTAGCAGTCTCGCCTGCAGCTGTGTGCCAGTCCTGAGGGGAGAATGCTTGTCTCGCCCAGGCGCGCCCACTGACCGGCCCTCGGGGCTCAGGCCAGGCTGCAGGGGATCTAGGTCCCCCTCCCTGGATGTCTCCGAGTTGTTAGTACCTGCACCCACCTGACAGTAGCAGTCTCGCCTATAGCTGTGTGCCAGTCCTGAGGGGAGGATGCTTGTCTCGCCCAGGCGCGCCCACTGACCGGCCCTCGGGGCTCAGGCCAGGCTGCAGGGGATCTAGCTCCCCCTCCCTGGGTGTCTCCGAGTTGTTAGTACCTGCACCCACCTGACAGTAGCAGTCTCGCCTGCAGCTGTGTGCCAGTCCTGAGGGGAGGATGCTTGTCTCGCCCAGGCGCGCCCACTGACCGGCCCTCGGGGCTCAGGCCAGGCTGCAGGGGATCTAGCTCCCCCTCCCTGGGTGTCTCCGAGTTGTTAGTACCTGCACCCACCTGACTGTAGCAGTCTCGCCTGCAGCTGTGTGCCAGTCCTGAGGGGAGGATGCTTGTCTCGCCCAGGCGCGCCCACTGACCGGCCCTCGGGGCTCAGGCCAGGCTGCAGGGGATCTAGCTCCCCCTCCCTGGATGTCTCCGAGTTGTTACTACCTGCACCCACCTGACAGTAGCAGTCTCGCCTATAGCTGTGTGCCAGTCCTGAGGGGAGGATGCTTGTCTCGCCCAGGCGCGCCCACTGACCGGCCCTCGGGGCTCAGGCCAGGCTGCAGGGGATCTAGGTCCCCCTCCCTGGATGTCTCCGAGTTGTTAGTACCTGCACCCACCTGACAGTAGCAGTCTCGCCTGCAGCTGTGTGCCAGTCCTGAGGGGAGGATGCTTGTCTCGCCCAGGCGCGCCCACTGACCGGTCCTCGGGGCTCGGGCCAGGCTGCAGGGGATCTAGCTCCCCCTCCCTGGATGTCTCCGAGTTGTTAGTACCTGCACCCACCTGACAGTAGCAGTCTCGCCTGCAGCTGTGTGCCAGTCCTGAGGGGAGAATGCTTGTCTCGCCCAGGCGCGCCCACTGACCGGCCCTCGGGGCTCAGGCCAGGCTGCAGGGGATCTAGCTCCCCCTCCCTGGATGTCTCCGAGTTGTTAGTACCTGCACCCACCTGACAGTAGCAGTCTCGCCTGCAGCTGTGTGCCAGTCCTGAGGGGAGGATGCTTGTCTCGCCCAGGCGCGCCCACTGACCGGCCCTCGGGGCTCGGGCCAGGCTGCAGGGGATCTAGCTCCCCCTCCCTGGATGTCTCCGAGTTGTTAGTACCTGCACCCATCTGACAGTAGCAGTCTCGCCTGCAGCTGTGTGCCAGTCCTGAGGGGAGGATGCTTGTCTCGCCCAGGCGCGCCCACTGACCGGCCCTCAGGGCTCAGGCCAGGCTGCAGGGGATCTAGCTCCCCCTCCCTGGATGTCACCGAGTTGTTAGTACCTGCACCCACCTGACAGTAGCAGTCTCGCCTGCAGCTGTGTGCCAGTCCTGAGGGGAGGATGCTTGTCTCGCCCAGGCGCGCCCACTGACCGGCCCTCGGGGCTCGGGCCAGGCTGCAGGGGATCTAGCTCCCCCTCCCTGGATGTCACCGAGTTGTTAGTACCTGCACCCACCTGACAGTAGCAGTCTCGCCTGCAGCTGTGTGCCAGTCCTGAGGGGAGGATGCTTGTCTCGCCCAGGCGCGCCCTCTGACCGGCCCTCGGGGCTCAGGCCAGGCTGCAGGGGATCTAGGTCCCCCTCCCTGGATGTCTCCGAGTTGTTAGTACCTGCACCCACCTGACAGTAGCAGTCTCGCCTGCAGCTGTGTGCCAGTCCTGAGGGGAGGATGCTTGTCTCGCCCAGGCGCGCCCACTGACCGGCCCTCGGGGCTCAGGCCAGGCTGCAGGGGATCTAGCTCCCCCTCCCTGGATGTCTCCGAGTTGTTAGTACCTGCACCCACCTGACAGTAGCAGTCTCGCCTGCAGCTGTGTGCCAGTCCTGAGGGGAGGATGCTTGTCTCGCCCAGGCGCGCCCACTGACCGGCCCTCGGGGCTCAGGCCAGGCTGCAGGGGATCTAGCTCCCCCTCCCTGGATGTCTCCGAGTTGTTAGTACCTGCACCCACCTGACAGTAGCAGTCTCGCCTGCAGCTGTGTGCCAGTCCTGAGGGGAGGATGCTTGTCTCGCCCAGGCGCGCCCACTGACCGGCCCTCGGGGCTCAGGCCAGGCTGCAGGGGATCTAGCTCCCCCTCCCTGGGTGTCTCCGAGCTTGTCAGTACCTGCACCCGCCTGCCAACTGCAGTCTCGCCTGCAGCTGTATGCCAGTCCTGAGGGGAGGATGCTTGTCTCGCCCAGGCGCGCCCACTGACCGGCCCTCGGGGCTCAGGCCAGGCTGCAGGGGATCTAGCTCCCCTCCCTGGGTGTCTCCGAGCTTGTCAGTACCTGCACCCGCCTGCCAACTGCAGTCTCGCCTGCAGCTGTATGCCAGTCCTGAGGGGAGGATGCTTGTCTCGCCCAGGCGCGCCCACTGACCGGCCCTCGGGGCTCAGGCCAGGCTGCAGGGGATCTAGCTCCCCCTCCCTGGGTGTCTCCGAGCTTGTCAGTACCTGCACCCGCCTGCCAAGAGCAGTCTCGCCTGCAGCTGTGTGCCAGTCCTGAGGGGAGGATGCTTGTCTCGCCCAGGCGCGCCCACTGACCGGCCCTCGTGGCTCAGGCCAGGCTGCAGGGGATCTAGCTCCCTGGGTGTCTCCGAGCTTGTCAGTACCTGCACCCGCCTGCCAACTGCAGTCTCGCCTGCAGCTGTATGCCAGTCCTGAGGGGAGGATGCTTGTCTCGCCCAGGCGCGCCCACTGACCGGCCCTCGGGGCTCAGGCCAGGCTGCAGGGGATCTAGCTCCCCCTCCCTGGGTGTCTCCGAGTTGTTAGTACCTGCACCCACCTGACAGTAGCAGTCTCGCCTGCAGCTGTGTGCCAGTCCTGAGGGGAGGATGCTTGTCTCGCCCAGGCGCGCCCACTGACCGGCCCTCAGGGCTCAGGCCAGGCTGCAGGGGATCTAGCTCCCCCTCCCTGGGTGTCTCCGAGCTTGTCAGTACCTGCACCCGCCTGCCAACTGCAGTCTCGCCTGCAGCTGTGTGCCAGTCCTGAGGGGAGGATGCTTGTCTCGCCCAGGCGCGCCCACTGACCGGCCCTCGGGGCTCAGGCCAGGATGCAGGGGATCTAGCTCCCACTCCCTGGGTGTCTCCGAGCTTGTCAGTACCTGCACCCGCCTGCCAAGAGCAGTCTCGCCTGCAGCTGTGTGCCAGTCCTGAGGGGAGGATGCTTGTCTCGCCCAGGCGCGCCCACTGACCGGCCCTCGGGGCTCAGGCCAGGCTGCAGGGGATCTAGCTCCCCCTCCCTGGGTGTCTCCGAGCTTGTCAGTACCTGCACCCGCCTGCCAACTGCAGTCTCACCTGCAGCTGTATGCCAGTCCTGAGGGGAGGATGCTTGTCTCGCCCAGGCGCGCCCATTGACCGGCCCTCGTGGCTCAGGCCAGGCTGCAGGGGATCTAGCTCCCTGGGTGTCTCCGAGCTTGTCAGTACCTGCACCCGCCTGCCAACTGCAGTCTCGCCTGCAGCTGTATGCCAGTCCTGAGGGGAGGATGCTTGTCTCGCCCAGGCGCGCCCACTGACCGGCCCTCAGGGCTCAGGCCAGGCTGCAGGGGATCTAGCTCCCCCTCCCTGGGTGTCACCGAGCTTGTCAGTACCTGCACCCGCCTGCCAACTGCAGTCTCGCCTGCAGCTGTGTGCCAGTCCTGAGGGGAGGATGCTTGTCTCGCCCAGGCGCGCCCATTGACCGGCCCTCGGGGCTCAGGCCAGGCTGCAGGGGATCTAGCTCCCCCTCCCTGGGTGTCTCCGAGCTTGTCAGTACCTGCACCCGCCTGCCAACTGCAGTCTCGCCTGCAGCTGTATGCCAGTCCTGAGGGGAGGATGCTTGTCTCGCCCAGGCGCGCCCATTGACCGGCCCTCGGGGCTCAGGCCAGGCTGCAGGGGATCTAGCTCCCCCTCCCTGGGTGTCACCGAGCTTGTCAGTACCTGCACCCGCCTGCCAACTGCAGTCTCGCCTGCAGCTGTGTGCCAGTCCTGAGGGGAGGATGCTTGTCTCGCCCAGGCGCGCCCACTGACCGGCCCTCGGGGCTCAGGCCAGGCTGCAGGGGATCTAGCTCCCACTCCCTGGGTGTCTCCGAGCTTGTCAGTACCTGCACCCGCCTGCCAACTGCAGTCTCGCCTGCAGCTGTGTGCCAGTCCTGAGGGGAGGATGCTTGTCTCGCCCAGGCGCGCCCATTGACCGGCCCTCGGGGCTCAGGCCAGGCTGCAGGGGATCTAGCTCCCCCTCCCTGGGTGTCACCGAGCTTGTCAGTACCTGCACCCGCCTGCCAACTGCAGTCTCGCCTGCAGCTGTGTGCCAGTCCTGAGGGGAGGATGCTTGTCTCTCCCAGGCGCGCCCACTGACCGGCCCTCGTGGCTCAGGCCAGGCTGCAGGGGATCTAGCTCCCCCTCCCTGGGTGTCACCGAGCTTGTCAGTACCTGCACCCGCCTGCCAACTGCAGTCTTGCCTGCAGCTGTATGCCAGTCCTGAGGGGAGGATGCTTGTCTCGCCCAGGCGCGCCCACTGACCGGCCCTCGGGGCTCAGGCCAGGCTGCAGGGGATCTAGCTCCCCCTCCCTGGATGTCTCCGAGTTGTTAGTACCTGCACCCGCCTGCCAACTGCAGTCTCGCCTGCAGCTGTATGCCAGTCCTGAGGGGAGGACGCTTGTCTCGCCCAGGCGCGCCCACTGACCGGCCCTCGTGGCTCAGGCCAGGCTGCAGGGGATCTAGCTCCCCCTCCCTGGGTGTCTCCGAGCTTGTCAGTACCTGCACCCGCCTGCCAACTGCAGTCTCGCCTGCAGCTGTATGCCAGTCCAGAGGGGAGGATGCTTGTCTCGCCCAGGCGCGCCCACTGACCGGCCCTCGGGGCTCAGGCCAGGCTGCAGGGGATCTAGCTCCCCCTCCCTGGGTGTCTCCGAGCTTGTCAGTACCTGCACCCGCCTGCCAACTGCAGTCTCGCCTGCAGCTGTATGCCAGTCCAGAGGGGAGGATGCTTGTCTCGCCCAGGCGCGCCCACTGACCGGCCCTCGGGGCTCAGGCCAGGCTGCAGGGGATCTAGCTCCCCCTCCCTGGGTGTCTCCGAGCTTGTCAGTACCTGCACCCGCCTGCCAACTGCAGTCTCGCCTGCAGCTGTATGCCAGTCCTGAGGGGAGGATGCTTGTCTCGCCCAGGCGCGCCCACCCACCGGCCCTCAGGGCTCTGGCCAGGCTGCAGGGGATCTAGCTCCCCCTCCCTGGGTGTCTCCGAGCTTCTCAGTACCTGCACCCACCTGCCAAGAGCAGTCTCGCCTGCAGCTGTGTGCCAGTCCTGAGGGGAGGATGCTTGTCTCGCCCAGGCGCGCCCACTGACCGGCCCTCGGGGCTCAGGCCAGGCTGCAGGGGATCTAGCTCCACCTCCCTGGGTGTCTCCGAGCTTGTCAGTACCTGCACCCGCCTGCCAACTGCAGTCTCGCCTGCAGCTGTATGCCAGTCCTGAGGGGAGGATGCTTGTCTCGCCCAGGCGCGCCCACTGACCGGCCCTCGGGGCTCAGGCCAGGCTGCAGGGGATCTAGCTCCACCTCCCTGGGTGTCTCCGAGCTTGTCAGTACCTGCACCCGCCTGCCAAGAGCAGTATTGCATGCAGCTGTATGCCAGTCTTAAGGGGAGGATGCTTGTATCGCCCAGGCGCGCCCACTGACCGGCCCTCGGGGCTCAGGCCAGGCTGCAGGGGATCTAGCTCCCCCTCCCTGGGTGTCTCCGAGCTTGTCAGTACCTGCACCTGCCTGCCAACTGCAGTCTCGCCTGCAGCTGTGTGCCAGTCCTGAGGGGAGGATGCTTGTCTCGCCCAGGCGCGCCCACTGACCGGCCCTCGGGGCTCAGGCCAGGCTGCAGGGGATCTAGCTCCCCCTCCCTGGGTGTCTCCGAGCTTGTCAGTACCTGCACCTGCCTGCCAACTGCAGTCTCGCCTGCAGCTGTGTGCCAGTCCTGAGGGGAGGATGCTTGTCTCGCCCAGGCGCGCCCACTGACCGGCCCTCGGGGCTCAGGCCAGGCTGCAGGGGATCTAGCTCCACCTCCCTGGGTGTCTCCGAGCTTGTCAGTACCTGCACCCGCCTGCCAACTGCAGTCTTGCCTGCAGCTGTATGCCAGTCCTGAGGGGAGGATGCTTGTCTCGCCCAGGCGCGCCTACTGACCGGCCCTCGGGGCTCAGGCCAGGCTGCAGGGGATCAAGCTCCACCTCCCTGGGTGTCTCCGAGCTTGTTAGTACCTGTACCCGCCTGCCAACTGCAGTCTCGCCTGCAGCTGTATGCCAGTCCTGAGGGGAGGATGGTTGTCTCGCCCAGGCGCGCCCACTGACCGGCCCTCGGGGCTCAGGCCAGGCTGCAGGGGATCTAGCTCCCCCTCCCTGGGTGTCACCGAGCTTGTCAGTACCTGCACCCGCCTGCTAAGAGCAGTATTGCATGCAGCTGTATGCCAGTCTTGAGGGGAGGATGCTTGTCTCGCCCAGGCGCGCCCACTGACCGGCCCTCGGGGCTCAGGCCAGGCTGCAGGGGATCTAGCTCCCCCTCCCTGGGTGTCACCGAGCTTGTCAGTACCTGCACCCGCCTGCCAACTGCAGTCTCGCCTGCAGCTGTGTGCCAGTCCTGAGAAGAGGATGCTTGTCTCGCCCAGGCGCGCCCACTGACCGGCCCTCGGGGCTCAGGCCAGGCTGCAGGGGATCTAGCTCCCCCTCCCTGGGTGTCACCGAGCTTGTCAGTACCTGCACCCGCCTGCTAAGAGCAGTATTGCATGCAGCTGTATGCCAGTCTTGAGGGGAGGATGCTTGTCTCGCCCAGGCGCGCCCACTGACCGGCCCTCGGGGCTCAGACCAGGCTGCAGGGGATCTAGCTCCCCCTCCCTGGGTGTCACCGAGCTTGTCAGTACCTGCACCCGCCTGCCAACTGCAGTCTCGCCTGCAGCTGTGTGCCAGTCCTGAGAAGAGGATGCTTGTCTCGCCCAGGCGCGCCCACTGACCGGCCCTCGGGGCTCAGGCCAGGCTGCAGGGGATCTAGCTCCCCCTCCCTGGGTGTCACCGAGCTTGTCAGTACCTGCACCCGCCTGCTAAGAGCAGTATTGCATGCAGCTGTATGCCAGTCTTGAGGGGAGGATGCTTGTCTCGCCCAGGCACGCCCACTGACCGGCCCTAGGGGCTCAGGCCAGGCTGCAGGGGATCTAGCTCCACCTCCCTGGGTGTCTCCGAGCTTGTCAGTACCTGCACCCGCCTGCCAAGAGCAGTATTGCATGCAGCTGTATGCCAGTCTTGAGGGGAGGATGCTTGTCTCGCCCAGGCACGCCCACTGACCGGCCTTAGGGGCTCAGGCCAGGCTGCAGGGGATCTAGCTCCACCTCCCTGGGTGTCTCCGAGCTTGTCAGTACCTGCACCCGCCTGCCAAGAGCAGTATTGCATGCAGCTGTATGCCAGTCTTGAGGGGAGGATGCTTGTCTCGCCCAGGCGCGCCCACTGACCGGCCCTCGGGGCTCAGGCCAGGCTGCAGGGGATCTAGCTCCCCCTCCCTGGGTGTCACCGAGCTTGTCAGTACCTGCACCCGCCTGCCAACTGCAGTCTCGCCTGCAGCTGTGTGCCAGTCCTGAGGGGAGGATGCTTGTCTCGCCCAGGCGCGCCCACTGACCGGCCCTCGGGGCTCAGGCCAGGCTGCAGGGGATCTAGCTCCCCCTCCCTGGGTGTCACCGAGCTTGTCAGTACCTGCACCCGCCTGCTAAGAGCAGTATTGCATGCAGCTGTATGCCAGTCTTGAGGGGAGGATGCTTGTCTCGCCCAGGCGCGCCCACTGACCGGCCCTCGGGGCTCAGGCCAGGCTGCAGGAGATCTAGCTCCCCCTCCCTGGGTGTCACCGAGCTTGTCAGTACCTGCACCCGCCTGTCAACTGCAGTCTCGCCTGCAGCTGTGTGCCAGTCCTGAGGGGAGGATGCTTGTCTCGCCCAGGCGCGCCCACTGACCGGCCCTCGGGGCTCAGGCCAGGCTGCAGGGGATCTAGCTCCCCCTCCCTGGGTGTCCCGAGCTTGTCAGTACCTGCACCCGCCTGCCAAGAGCAGTCTCGCCTGCAGCTGTATGCCAGTCCTGAGGGGAGGATGCTTGTCTCGCCCAGGCGCGCCCACTGACCGGCCCTCGGGGCTCAGGCCAGGCTGCAGGGGATCTAGCTCCCCCTACCTAGGTGTCTCCGAGTTGTTAGTACCTGCACCCACTTGACAGTAACAGTCTCGCCTGCAGCTGTGTGCCAGTCCTGAGGGGAGGATGCTTGTCTCGCCCAGGCGCGCCCACTGACCGGCCCTCGGGGCTCAGGCCAGGCTGCAGGGGATCTAGCTCCCCCTCCCTGTTTGTCTCCGAGTTGTTAGTACCTGCACCCACCTGACAGTAGCAGTCTCGCCTGCAGCTGTGTGCCAGTCCTGAGGGGAGGATGCTTGTCTCGCCCAGGCGCGCCCACTGACCGGCCCTCGGGTCTCAGGCCAGGCTGCAGGGGATCTAGCTCTGCCTCCCTGTTTGTCTCCGAGTTGTTAGTACCTGCACCCACCTGACAGTAGCAGTCTCGCCTGCAGCTGTGTGCCAGTCCTGAGGGGAGGATGCTTGTCTCGCCCAGGCGCGCCCACTGACCGGCCCTCGGGGCTCAGGCCAGGCTGCAGGGGATCTAGCTCCCCCTCCCTGGATGTCTCCGAGTTGTTAGTACCTGCACCCACCTGACAGTAGCAGTCTCGCCTGCAGCTGTGTGCCAGTCCTGAGGGGAGGATGCTTGTCTCGCCCAGGCGCGCCCACTGACCGGCCCTCGGGGCTCAGGCCAGGCTGCAGGGGATCTAGCTCCCCCTCCCTGGATGTCTCCGAGTTGTTAGTACCTGCACCCACCTGACAGTAGCAGTCTCGCCTGCAGCTGTGTGCCAGTCCTGAGGGGAGGATGCTTGTCTCGCCCAGGCGCGCCCACTGACCGGCCCTCGGGGCTCAGGCCAGGCTGCAGGGGATCTAGCTCCCCCTCCCTGGATGTCTCCGAGTTGTTAGTACCTGCACCCACCTGACAGTAGCAGTCTCGCCTGCAGCTGTGTGCCAGTCCTGAGGGGAGGATGCTTGTCTCGCCCAGGCGCGCCCACTGACCGGCCCTCGGGGCTCAGGCCAGGCTGCAGGGGATCTAGCTCCCCCTCCCTGGATGTCACCGAGTTGTTAGTACCTGCACCCACCTGACAGTAGCAGTCTCGCCTGCAGCTGTGTGCCAGTCCTGAGGGGAGGATGCTTGTCTCGCCCAGGCGCGCCCACTGACCGGCCCTCGGGTCTCAGGCCAGGCTGCAGGGGATCTAGCTCTGCCTCCCTGTTTGTCTCCGAGTTGTTAGTACCTGCACCCACCTGACAGTAGCAGTCTCGCCTGCAGCTGTGTGCCAGTCCTGAGGGGAGGATGCTTGTCTCGCCCAGGCGCGCCCACTGACCGGCCCTCGGGGCTCAGGCCAGGCTGCAGGGCATCTAGCTCCCCCTCCCTGGATGTCGCCGAGTTGTTAGTACCTGCACCCACCTGACAGTAGCAGTCTCGCCTGCAGCTGTGTGCCAGTCCTGAGGGGAGGATGCTTGTCTCGCCCAGGCGCGCCCACTGACCGGCCCTCGGGGCTCAGGCCAGGCTGCAGGGTATCTAGCTCCCCCTCCCGGGATGTCTCCGAGTTGTTAGTACCTGCACCCACCTGACAGTAGCAGTCTCGCCTGCAGCTGTGTGCCAGTCCTGAGGGGAGGATGCTTGTCTCGCCCAGGCGCGCCCACTGACCGGCTCTCGGCGCTCAGGCCAGGCTGCAGGGCATCTAGCTCCCCCTCCCTGGATGTCGCCGAGTTGTTAGTACCTGCACCCACCTGACAGTAGCAGTATTGCCTGCAGCTGTATGCCAGTCTTGAGGGGAGGATGCTTGTCTCGCCCAGGCGCGCCCACTGACCGGCCCTCGGGGCTCAGGCCAGGCTGCAGGTTATCTAGCTCCCCCTCCCGGGATGTCTCCGAGTTGTTAGTACCTGCACCCACCTGACAGTAGCAGTATTGCCTGCAGCTGTATGCCAGTCCTGAGGGGAGGATGCTTGTCTCGCCCAGGCGCGCCTACTGACCGGCCCTCGGGGCTGAGGCCAGGCTGCAGGGCATCTAGCTCCCCCTCCCTGGATGTCTCCGAGTTGTTAGTACCTGCACCCACCTGACAGTAGCAGTATTGCCTGCAGCTGTATGCCAGTCTTGAGGGGAGGATGCTTGTCTCGCCCAGGCGCGCCCACTGACCGGCCCTCGGGGCTCAGGCCAGGCTGCAGGTTATCTAGCTCCCCCTCCCGGGATGTCTCCGAGTTGTTAGTACCTGCACCCACCTGACAGTAGCAGTCTCGCCTGCAGCTCTGTGCCAGTCCTGAGGGGAGGATGCTTGTCTCGCCCAGGCGCGCCCACTGACCGGCTCTCGGGGCTCAGGCCAGGCTGCAGGGCATCTAGCTCCCCCTCCCTGGATGTCGCCGAGTTGTTAGTACCTGCACCCACCTGACAGTAGCAGTCAAGCCTGCAGCTGTGTGCCAGTCCTGAGGGGAGGATGCTTGTCTCGCCCAGGCGCGCCCACTGACCGGCCCTCGGGGCTCAGGCCAGGCTGCAGGGTATCTAGCTCCCCCTCCCGGGATGTCTCCGAGTTGTTAGTACCTGCACCCACCTGACAGTAGCAGTCTCGCCTGCAGCTGTGTGCCAGTCCTGAGGGGAGGATGCTTGTCTCGCCCAGGCGCGCCCACTGACCGGCTCTCGGGGCTCAGGCCAGGCTGCAGGGCATCTAGCTCCCCCTCCCTGGATGTCGCCGAGTTGTTAGTACCTGCACCCACCTGACAGTAGCAGTCTCGCCTGCAGCTGTGTGCCAGTCCTGAGGGGAGGATGCTTGTCTCGCCCAGGCGCGCCCACTGACCGGCCCTCGGGGATCAGGCCAGGCTGCAGGGGATCTAGCTCCGCCTCCCTGGATGTCTCCGAGTTGTTAGTACCGGCACCCACCTAAGAGTAGCAGTGTCGCCTGCAGCTGTGTGCCAGTCCTGAGGGGAGGATGCTTGTCTCGCCCAGGCGCGCCCACTGACCGGCCCTCGGGGCTCAGGCCAGGCTGCAGGGGATCTAGCTCCCCCTCCCTGGATGTCTCCGAGTTGTTAGTACCTGCACCCACCTGACAGTAGCAGTCTCGCCTGCAGCTGTGTGCCAGTCCTGAGGGGAGGATGCTTGTCTCGCCCAGGCGCGCCCACTGACCGGCCCTCGGGGCTCATGCCAGGCTGCAGGGGATCTAGCTCCCCCTCCCTGGATGACTCCGAGTTGTTAGTACCTGCACCCACCTGACAGTAGCAGTCTCGCCTGCAGCTGTGTGCCAGTCCTGAGGGGAGGATGCTTGTCTCGCCCAGGCGCGCCCACTGACCGGCCCTCGGGGCTCAGGCCAGGCTGCAGGGGATCTAGCTCCCTCTCCCTAGGTGTCTCCGAGTTGTTAGTACCTGCACCCACCTGACAGTAGCAGTCTCGCCTGCAATGTGTGCCAGTCCTGAGGGGAGGATGCTTGTCTCGCCCAGGCGCGCCCACTGACCGGCCCTCGGGGCTCAGGCCAGGCTGCAGGGGATCTAGCTCCCCCTCCCTGGATGTCTCCGAGTTGTTAGTACCTGCACCCACCTGACAGTAGCAGTCTCGCCTGCAATGTGTGCCAGTCCTGAGGGGAGGATGCTTGTCTCGCCCAGGCGCGCCCACTGACCGGCCCTCGGGGCTCAGGCCAGGCTGCAGGGGATCTAGCTCCCTCTCCCTAGGTGTCTCCGAGTTGTTAGTACCTGCACCCACCTGACAGTAGCAGTCTCGCCTGCAATGTGTGCCAGTCCTGAGGGGAGGATGCTTGTCTCGCCCAGGCGCGCCCACTGACCGGCCCTCGGGGCTCAGGCCAGGCTGCAGGGGATCTAGCTCCACCTCCCTGGGTGTCTCCGAGTTGTTAGTACCTGCACCCACCTGACAGTAGCAGTCTCGCCTGCAGCTGTGTGCCAGTCCTGAGGGGAGGATGCTTGTCTCGCCCAGGCGCGCCCACTGACCGGCCCTCGGGGCTCATGCCAGGCTGCAGGGGATCTAGCTCCCCCTCCCTGGATGTCTCCGAGTTGTTAGTACCTGCACCCACCTGACAGTAGCAGTCTCGCCTGCAGCTGTGTGCCAGTCCTGAGGGGAGGATGCTTGTCTCGCCCAGGCGCGCCCACTGACCGGCCCTCGGGGCTCAGGCCAGGCTGCAGGGGATCTAGCTCCACCTCCCTGGGTGTCTCCGAGTTGTTAGTACCTGCACCCACCTGACAGTAGCAGTCTCGCCTGCAGCTGTGTGCCAGTCCTGAGGGGAGGATGCTTGTCTCGCCCAGGCGCGCCCACTGACCGGCCCTCGGGGCTCAGGCCAGGCTGCAGGGGATCTAGCTCCACCTCCCTGGGTGTCTCCGAGGTGTTAGTACCTGCACCCACCTGACAGTAGCAGTCTCGCCTGCAGCTGTGTGCCAGTCCTGAGGGGAGGATGCTTGTCTCGCCCAGGCGCGCCCACTGACCGGCCCTCGGGGCTCAGGCCAGGCTGCAGGGGATCTAGCTCCCCCTCCCTGGATGTCTCCGAGTTGTTAGTACCGGCACCCACCTAAGAGTAGCAGTCTCGCCTGCAGCTGTGTGCCAGTCCTGAGGGGAGGATGCTTGTCTCGCCCAGGCGCGCCCACTGACCGGCTCTCGGGGCTCAGGCCAGGCTGCAGGGGATCTAGCTCCCCCTCCCTGGATGTCTCCGAGTTGTTAGTACCGGCACCCACCTAAGAGTAGCAGTCTCGCCTGCAGCTGTGTGCCAGTCCTGAGGGGAGGATGCTTGTCTCGCCCAGGCGCGCCCACTGACCGGCCCTCGGGGCTCAGGCCAGGCTGCAGGGGATCTAGCTCCCCCTCCCTGGATGTCTCCGAGTTGTTAGTACCGGCACCCACCTAAGAGTAGCAGTCTCGCCTGCAGCTGTGTGCCAGTCCTGAGGGGAGGATGCTTGTCTCGCCCAGGCGCGCCCACTGACCGGCTCTCGGGGCTCAGGCCAGGCTGCAGGGGATCTAGCTCCCCCTCCCTGGATGTCTCCGAGTTGTTAGTCCCGGCACCCACCTAAGAGTAGCAGTCTCGCCTGCAGCTGTGTGCCAGTCCTGAGGGGAGGATGCTTGTCTCGCCCAGGCGCGCCCACTGACCGGCTCTCGGGGCTCAGGCCAGGCTGCAGGGCATCTAGCTCCCCCTCCCTGGAAGTCGCCGAGTTGTTAGTACCTGCACCCACCTGACAGTAGCAGTCTCGCCTGCAGCTGTGTGCCAGTCCTGAGGGGAGGATGCTTGTCTCGCCCAGGCGCGCCCACTGACCGGCCCTCGGGGCTCAGGCCAGGCTGCAGGGGATCTAGCTCCCCCTCCCTGGATGTCTCCGAGTTGTTAGTACCTGCACCCACCTAACAGTAGCAGTCTCGCCTGCAGCTGTGTGCCAGTCCTGAGGGAAGGATGCTTGTCTCGCCCAGGCGCGCCCACTGACCGGCCCTCGGGGCTCAGGCCAGGCTGCAGGGGATCTAGCTCCCCCTCCCTGGGTGTCTCCGAGTTGTTAGTACCTGCACCCACCTGACAGTAGCAGTCTCGCCTGCAGCTGTGTGCCAGTCCTGAGGGGAGGATGCTTGTCTCGCCCAGGCGCGCCCACTGACCGGCCCTCGGGGCTCAGGCCAGGCTGCAGGGGATCTAGCTCCCCCTCCCTGGGTGTCTCCGAGCTTGTCAGTACCTGCACCCGCCTGCCAAGAGCAGTCTCGCCTGCAGCTGTATTGCAGTCCTGAGGGGAGGCTGCTTGTCTCGCCCAGGCGCGCCCACTGACCGGCCCTCGGGGCTCAGGCCAGGCTGCAGGGGATCTAGCTCCCCCTCCCTAGGTGTCTCCGAGCTTGTCAGTACCTGCACCCACCTGCCAAGAGCAGTCTCGCCTGCAGCTGTATTGCAGTCCTGAGGGGAGGCTGCTTGTCTCGCCCAGGCGCGCCCACTGACCGGCCCTCGGGGCTCAGGCCAGGCTGCAGGGGATCTAGCTCCCCCTCCCTAGGTGTCTCCGAGCTTGTCAGTACCTGCACCCGCCTGCCAAGAGCAGTCTCGCCTGCAGCTGTATTGCAGTCCTGAGGGGAGGCTGCTTGTCTCGCCCAGGCGCGCCCACTGACCGGCCCTCGGGGCTCAGGCCAGGCTGCAGGGGATCTAGCTCCCCCTCCCTGGGTGTCTCCGAGCTTGTCAGTACCTGCACCCGCCTGCCAAGAGCAGTCTCGCCTGCAGCTGTATTGCAGTCCTGAGGGGAGGCTGCTTGTCTCACCCAGGCGCGCCCACTGACCGGCCCTCGGGGCTCAGGCCAGGCTGAAGGGGATCTAGCTCCCCCACCCTGGGTGTCACCGAGCTTGTCAGTACCTGCACCCGCCTGCCAAGAGCAGTCTCGCCTGCAGCTGTGTGCCAGTCCTGAGGGGAGGATGCTTGTCTCGCCCAGGCGCGCCCACTGACCGGCCCTCGGGGCTCAGGCCAGGCTGCAGGGGATCTAGCTCCCCCTCCCTGGGTGTCACCGAGCTTGTCAGTACCTGCACCCGCCTGCCAAGAGCAGTCTCGCCTGCAGCTGTGTGCCAGTCCTGAGGGGAGGATGCTTGTCTCGCCCAGGCGCGCCCACTGACCGGCCCTCGGGGCTCAGGCCAGGCTGCAGGGGATCTAGCTCCCCCTCCCTGGGTGTCACCGAGCTTGTCAGTACCTGCACCCGCCTGCCAGGAGCAGTCTCGCCTGCAGCTGTGTGCCAGTCCTGAGGGGAGGATGCTTGTCTCGCCCAGGCGCGCCCACTGACCGGCCCTCGGGGCTCAGGCCAGGCTGCAGGGGATCTAGCTCCCCCTCCCTGGGTGTCACCGAGCTTGTCAGTACCTGCACCCGCCTGCCAGGAGCAGTCTCGCCTGCAGCTGTGTGCCAGTCCTGAGGGGAGGATGCTTGTCTCGCCCAGGCGCGCCCACTGACCGGCCCTCGGGGCTCAGGCCAGGCTGCAGGGGATCTAGCTCCCCCTCCCTGGGTGTCCCGAGCTTGTCAGTACCTGCACCCGCCTGCCAAGAGCAGTCTCGCCTGCAGCTGTGTGCCAGTCCTGAGGGGAGGATGCTTGTCTCGCCCAGGCGCGCCCACTGACCGGCCCTCGGGGCTCAGGCCAGGCTGCAGGGGATCTAGCTCCCCCTCCCTGGGTGTCCCGAGCTTGTCAGTACCTGCACCCACCTGCCAAGAGCAGTCTCGCCTGCAGCTGTATGCCAGTCCTGAGGGGAGGATGCTTGTCTCGCCCAGGCGCGCCCACTGACCGGCCCTCGGGGCTCAGGCCAGGCTGCAGGGGATCTAGCTCCCCCTCCCTGGGTGTCACCGAGCTTGTCAGTACCTGCACCCGCCTGCCAAGAGCAGTCTCGCCTGCAGCTGTGTGCCAGTCCTGAGGGGAGGATGCTTGTCTCGCCCAGGCGCGCCCACTGACCGGCCCTCGGGGCTCAGGCCAGGCTGCAGGGGATCTAGCTCCCCCTCCCTGGGTGTCTCCGAGTTGTTAGTACCTGCACCCACTTGCCAAGAGCAGTCTCGCCTGCAGCTGTGTGCCAGTCCTGAGGGGAGGATGCTTGTCTCGCCCAGGCGCGCCCACTGACCGGCCCTCGGGGCTCAGGCCAGGCTGCAGGGGATCTAGCTCCCCCTCCCTGGGTGTCTCCGAGTTGTTAGTACCTGCACCCGCCTGCCAAGAGCAGTCTCGCCTGCAGCTGTGTGCCAGTCCTGAGGGGAGGATGCTTGTCTCGCCCAGGCGCGCCCACTGACCGGCCCTCGGGGCTCAGGCCAGGCTGCAGGGGATCTAGCTCCACCTCCCTGGGTGTCTCCGAGCTTGTCAGTACCTGCACCCGCCTGCCAAGAGCAGTCTCGCCTGCAGCTGTGTGCCAGTCCTGAGGGGAGGATGCTTGTCTCGCCCAGGCGCGCCCACTGACCGGCCCTCGGGGCTCAGGCCAGGCTGCAGGGGATCTAGCTCCACCTCCCTGGGTGTCTCCGAGCTTGTCAGTACCTGCACCCGCCTGCCAAGAGCAGTCTCGCCTGCAGCTGTGTGCCAGTCCTGAGGGGAGGATGCTTGTCTCGCCCAGGCGCGCCCACTGACCGGCCCTCGGGGCTCAGGCCAGGCTGCAGGGGATCTAGCTCCACCTCCCTGGGTGTCTCCGAGCTTGTCAGTACCTGCACCCGCCTGCCAAGAGCAGTCTCGCCTGCAGCTGTGTGCCAGTCCTGAGGGGAGGATGCTTGTCTCGCCCAGGCGCGCCCACTGACCGGCCCTCGGGGCTCAGGCCAGGCTGCAGGGGATCTAGCTCCCCCTCCCTGGGTGTCTCCGAGTTGTTAGTACCTGCACCCGCCTGCCAAGAGCAGTCTCGCCTGCAGCTGTGTGCCAGTCCTGAGGGGAGGATGCTTGTCTCGCCCAGGCGCGCCCACTGACCGGCCCTCGGGGCTCAGGCCAGGCTGCAGGGGATCTAGCTCCACCTCCCTGGGTGTCTCCGAGCTTGTCAGTACCTGCACCCGCCTGCCAAGAGCAGTCTCGCCTGCAGCTGTGTGCCAGTCCTGAGGGGAGGATGCTTGTCTCGCCCAGGCGCGCCCACTGACCGGCCCTCGGGGCTCAGGCCAGGCTGCAGGGGATCTAGCTCCCCCTCCCTAGGTGTCTCCGAGCTTGTCAGTACCTGCACCCGCCTGCCAAGAGCAGTCTCGCCTGCAGCTGTATTGCAGTCCTGAGAAGAGGCTGCTTGTCTCGCCCAGGCGCGCCCACTGACCAGCCCTCAGGGCTCAGGCCAGGCTGCAGGGGATCGAGCTCCCCCTCCCTGGATGTCTCCGAGTTGTTAGTACCTGCACCCACCTGACAGTAGCAGTCTCGCCTGCAGCTGTATGCGAGTCCTGAGGGGAGGATGCTTGTCTCGCCCAGGCGCGCCCACTGACCGGCCCTCGGGGCTCAGGCCAGGCTGCAGGGGATCTAGCTCCCCCTCCCTGGATGTCTCCGAGTTGTTAGTACCTGCACCCACCTGACAGTAGCAGTCTCGCCTGCAGCTGTATGCGAGTCCTGAGGGAAGGATGCTTGTCTCGCCCAGGCGCGCCCACTGACCGGCCCTCGGGGCTCAGGCCAGGCTGCAGGGGATCTAGCACCCCCTCCCTGGGTGTCTCCGAGTTGTTAGTACCTGCACCCACCTGACAGTAGCAGTCTCGCCTGCAGCTGTATTGCAGTCCTGAGGGGAGGCTGCTTGTCTCGCCCAGGCGCGCCCACTGACCGGCCCTCGGGGCTCAGGCCAGGCTGCAGGGGATCTAGCACCCCCTCCCTGGGTGTCTCCGAGTTGTTAGTACCTGCACCCACCTGACAGTAGCAGTCTCGCCTGCAGCTGTATTGCAGTCCTGAGGGAAGGATGCTTGTCTCGCCCAGGCGCGCCCACTGACCGGCCCTCGGGGCTCAGGCCAGGCTGCAGGGGATCTAGCACCCCCTCCCTGGGTGTCTCCGAGTTGTTAGTACCTGCACCCACCTGACAGTAGCAGTCTCGCCTGCAGCTGTATTGCAGTCCTGAGGGGAGGCTGCTTGTCTCGCCCAGGCGCGCCCACTGACCGGCCCTCGGGGCTCAGGCCAGGCTGCAGGGGATCTAGCTCCCCCTCCCTGGATGTCTCCGAGTTGTTAGTACCTGCACCCACCTGACAGTAGCAGTCTCGCCTGCAGCTGTATTGCAGTCCTGAGGGGAGGCTGCTTGTCTCGCCCAGGCGCGCCCACTGACCGGCCCTCGGGGCTCAGGCCAGGCTGCAGGGGATCTAGGTCCCCCTCCCTGGATGTCACCGAGTTGTTAGTACCTGCACCCACCTGACAGTAGCAGTCTCGCCTGCAGCTGTGTGCCAGTCCTGAGGGGAGGATGCTTGTCTCGCCCAGGCGCGCCCACTGACCGGCCCTCGGGGCTCAGGCCAGGCTGCAGGGGATCTAGCTCCCCCTCCCTGGGTGTCTCCGAGCTTGTCAGTACCTGCACCCGCCTGCCTTGAGCAGTCACGACTGCAGCTGTATGCCAGTCCTGAGGGGAGGATGCTTGTCTCGCCCAGGCGCGCCCACTGACCGGCCCTCGGGGCTCAGGCCAGGCTGCAGGGGATCTAGGTCCCCCTCCCTGGATGTCTCCGAGCTTGTCAGTACCTGCACCCGCCTGCCAAGAGCAGTCTCGCCTGCAGCTGTGTGCCAGTCCTGAGGGTAGGATGCTTGTCTCGCCCAGGCGCGCCCACTGACCGGCCCTCAGGGCTCAGGCCAGGCTGCAGGGGATCTAGCTCCCTCTCCCTAGGTGTCTCCGAGCTTGTCAGTACCTGCACCCGCCTGCCAAGAGCAGTCTCGCCTGCAGCTGTGTGCCAGTCCTTAGGGGAGGATGCTTGTCTCGCCCAGGCGCGCCCACTGACCGGCCCTCAGGGCTCAGGCCAGGCTGCAGGGGATCTAGCTCCCTCTTCCTAGGTGTCTCCGAGTTGTTAGTACCTGCACCCACCTAACAGTAGCAGTCTCGCCTGCAGCTGTATGCCAGTCCTGAGGAGAGGATGCTTGTCTCGCCCAGGCGCGCCCACTGACCGGCCCTCGGGGCTCAGGCCAGGCTGCAGGGGATCTAGCTCCCCCTCCCTGGGTGTCTCCGAGCTTGTCAGTACCTGCACCCACCTGCCAAGAGCAGTCTCGCCAGCAGCTGTGTGCCAGTCCTGAGGGGAGGATGCTTGTCTCGCCCAGGCGCGCCCACTGACCGGCCCTCGGGGCTCAGGCCAGGCTGCAGGGGATCTAGCTCCCCCTCCCTGGGTGTCTCCGAGTTGTTAGTACCTGCACCCGCCTGCCAAGAGAAGTCTCGCCTGCAGCTGTGTGCCAGTCCTGAGGGGAGGATGCTTGTCTCGCCCAGGCGCGCCCACTGACCGGCCCTCGGGGCTCAGGCCAGGCTGCAGGGGATCTAGCTCCCCCTCCCTGGGTGTCTCCGAGCTTGTCAGTACCTGCACCCGCCTGCCAAGAGCAGTCTCGCCTGCAGCTGTGTGCCAGTCCTGAGGGGAGGATGCTTGTCTCGCCCAGGCGCGCCCACTGACCGGCCCTCGGGGCTCAGGCCAGGCTGCAGGGGATCTAGCTCCCCCTCCCTGGATGTCTCCGAGTTGTTAGTACCTGCACCCACCTGACAGTAGCAGTCTCGCCTATAGCTGTGTGCCAGTCCTGAGGGGAGGATGCTTGTCTCGCCCAGGCGCGCCCACTGACCGGCCCTCGGGGCTCAGGCCAGGCTGCAGGGGATCTAGCTCCACCTCCCTGGGTGTCTCCGAGCTTGTCAGTACCTGCACCCGCCTGCCAAGAGCAGTCTCGCCTGCAGCTGTATGCCAGTCCTGAGGGGAGGATGCTTGTCTCGCCCAGGCGCGCCCACTGACCGGCCCTCGGGGCTCAGGCCAGGCTGCAGGGGATCTAGCTCCCCCTCCCTGGATGTCTCCGAGTTGTTAGTACCTGCACCCACCTGACAGTAGCAGTCTCGCCTGCAGCTGTATGCCAGTCCTGAGGGGAGGATGCTTGTCTCGCCCAGGCGCGCCCACTGACCGGCCCTCGGGGCTCAGGCCAGGCTGCAGGGGATCTAGCTCCCCCTCCCTGGATGTCTCCGAGTTGTTAGTACCTGCACCCACCTGACAGTAGCAGTCTCGCCTGCAGCTGTGTGCCAGTCCTGAGGGGAGGATGCTTGTCTCGCCCAGGCGCGCCCACTGACCGGCCCTCGGGGCTCAGGCCAGGCTGCAGGGGATCTAGCTCCCCCTCCCTGGATGTCTCCGAGTTGTTAGTACCTGCACCCACCTGACAGTAGCAGTCTCGCCTATAGCTGTGTGCCAGTCCTGAGGGGAGGATGCTTGTCTCGCCCAGGCGCGCCCACTGACCGGCCCTCGGGGCTCAGGCCAGGCTGCAGGGGATCTAGCTCCACCTCCCTGGGTGTCTCCGAGCTTGTCAGTACCTGCACCCGCCTGCCAAGAGCAGTCTCGCCTGCAGCTGTATGCCAGTCCTGAGGGGAGGATGCTTGTCTCGCCCAGGCGCGCCCACTGACCGGCCCTCGGGGCTCAGGCCAGGCTGCAGGGGATCTAGCTCCCCCTCCCTGGATGTCTCCGAGTTGTTAGTACCTGCACCCACCTGACAGTAGCAGTCTCGCCTGCAGCTGTATGCCAGTCCTGAGGGGAGGATGCTTGTCTCGCCCAGGCGCGCCCACTGACCGGCCCTCGGGGCTCAGGCCAGGCTGCAGGGGATTTAGGTCCCCCTCCCTGGATGTCTCCGAGTTGTTAGTACCTGCACCCACCTGACAGTAGCAGTCTCGCCTGCAGCTGTGTGTGCTAGTCCTGAGGAGAGGATGCTTGTCTCGCCCAGGCGCGCCCACTGACCGGTCCTCGGGGCTCAGGCCAGGCTGCAGGGGATCTAGGTCCCCCTCCCTGGATGTCTCCGAGTTGTTAGTACCTGCACCCGCCTAACAGTAGCAGTCTCGCCTGCAGCTGTGTGCCAGTCCTGAGGGGAGGATGCTTGTCTCTCCCAGGCGCGCCCATTGACCGGCCCTCGGGGCTCAGGCCAGGCTGCAGGGGATCTAGCTCCCCCTCCTGGATGTCTCCGAGTTGTTAGTACCTGCACCCACCTGACAGTAGCAGTCTCGCCTGCAGCTGTGTGCCAGTCCTGAGGGGAGGATGCTTGTCTCGCCCAGGCGCGCCCACTGACCGGCCCTCGGGGCTCAGGCCAGGCTGCAGGGGATCTAGCTCCCCCTCCCTGGGTGTCTCCGAGCTTGTCAGTACCTGCACCCGCCTGCCTTGAGCAGTCACGACTGCAGCTGTATGCCAGTCCTGAGGGGAGGATGCTTGTCTCGCCCAGGCGCGCCCACTGACCGGCCCTCGGGGCTCAGGCCAGGCTGCAGGGGATCTAGGTCCCCCTCCCTGGATGTCTCCGAGCTTGTCAGTACCTGCACCCGCCTGCCAAGAGCAGTCTCGCCTGCAGCTGTGTGCCAGTCCTGAGGGTAGGATGCTTGTCTCGCCCAGGCGCGCCCACTGACCGGCCCTCAGGGCTCAGGCCAGGCTGCAGGGGATCTAGCTCCCTCTCCCTAGGTGTCTCCGAGCTTGTCAGTACCTGCACCCGCCTGCCAAGAGCAGTCTCGCCTGCAGCTGTGTGCCAGTCCTTAGGGGAGGATGCTTGTCTCGCCCAGGCGCGCCCACTGACCGGCCCTCAGGGCTCAGGCCAGGCTGCAGGGGATCTAGCTCCCTCTTCCTAGGTGTCTCCGAGTTGTTAGTACCTGCACCCACCTAACAGTAGCAGTCTCGCCTGCAGCTGTATGCCAGTCCTGAGGAGAGGATGCTTGTCTCGCCCAGGCGCGCCCACTGACCGGCCCTCGGGGCTCAGGCCAGGCTGCAGGGGATCTAGCTCCCCCTCCCTGGGTGTCTCCGAGCTTGTCAGTACCTGCACCCACCTGCCAAGAGCAGTCTCGCCAGCAGCTGTGTGCCAGTCCTGAGGGGAGGATGCTTGTCTCGCCCAGGCGCGCCCACTGACCGGCCCTCGGGGCTCAGGCCAGGCTGCAGGGGATCTAGCTCCCCCTCCCTGGGTGTCTCCGAGTTGTTAGTACCTGCACCCGCCTGCCAAGAGAAGTCTCGCCTGCAGCTGTGTGCCAGTCCTGAGGGGAGGATGCTTGTCTCGCCCAGGCGCGCCCACTGACCGGCCCTCGGGGCTCAGGCCAGGCTGCAGGGGATCTAGCTCCCCCTCCCTGGGTGTCTCCGAGCTTGTCAGTACCTGCACCCGCCTGCCAAGAGCAGTCTCGCCTGCAGCTGTGTGCCAGTCCTGAGGGGAGGATGCTTGTCTCGCCCAGGCGCGCCCACTGACCGGCCCTCGGGGCTCAGGCCAGGCTGCAGGGGATCTAGCTCCCCCTCCCTGGATGTCTCCGAGTTGTTAGTACCTGCACCCACCTGACAGTAGCAGTCTCGCCTATAGCTGTGTGCCAGTCCTGAGGGGAGGATGCTTGTCTCGCCCAGGCGCGCCCACTGACCGGCCCTCGGGGCTCAGGCCAGGCTGCAGGGGATCTAGCTCCACCTCCCTGGGTGTCTCCGAGCTTGTCAGTACCTGCACCCGCCTGCCAAGAGCAGTCTCGCCTGCAGCTGTATGCCAGTCCTGAGGGGAGGATGCTTGTCTCGCCCAGGCGCGCCCACTGACCGGCCCTCGGGGCTCAGGCCAGGCTGCAGGGGATCTAGCTCCCCCTCCCTGGATGTCTCCGAGTTGTTAGTACCTGCACCCACCTGACAGTAGCAGTCTCGCCTGCAGCTGTATGCCAGTCCTGAGGGGAGGATGCTTGTCTCGCCCAGGCGCGCCCACTGACCGGCCCTCGGGGCTCAGGCCAGGCTGCAGGGGATCTAGCTCCCCCTCCCTGGATGTCTCCGAGTTGTTAGTACCTGCACCCACCTGACAGTAGCAGTCTCGCCTGCAGCTGTGTGCCAGTCCTGAGGGGAGGATGCTTGTCTCGCCCAGGCGCGCCCACTGACCGGCCCTCGGGGCTCAGGCCAGGCTGCAGGGGATCTAGCTCCCCCTCCCTGGATGTCTCCGAGTTGTTAGTACCTGCACCCACCTGACAGTAGCAGTCTCGCCTATAGCTGTGTGCCAGTCCTGAGGGGAGGATGCTTGTCTCGCCCAGGCGCGCCCACTGACCGGCCCTCGGGGCTCAGGCCAGGCTGCAGGGGATCTAGCTCCACCTCCCTGGGTGTCTCCGAGCTTGTCAGTACCTGCACCCGCCTGCCAAGAGCAGTCTCGCCTGCAGCTGTATGCCAGTCCTGAGGGGAGGATGCTTGTCTCGCCCAGGCGCGCCCACTGACCGGCCCTCGGGGCTCAGGCCAGGCTGCAGGGGATCTAGCTCCCCCTCCCTGGATGTCTCCGAGTTGTTAGTACCTGCACCCACCTGACAGTAGCAGTCTCGCCTGCAGCTGTATGCCAGTCCTGAGGGGAGGATGCTTGTCTCGCCCAGGCGCGCCCACTGACCGGCCCTCGGGGCTCAGGCCAGGCTGCAGGGGATTTAGGTCCCCCTCCCTGGATGTCTCCGAGTTGTTAGTACCTGCACCCACCTGACAGTAGCAGTCTCGCCTGCAGCTGTGTGTGCTAGTCCTGAGGAGAGGATGCTTGTCTCGCCCAGGCGCGCCCACTGACCGGTCCTCGGGGCTCAGGCCAGGCTGCAGGGGATCTAGGTCCCCCTCCCTGGATGTCTCCGAGTTGTTAGTACCTGCACCCGCCTAACAGTAGCAGTCTCGCCTGCAGCTGTGTGCCAGTCCTGAGGGGAGGATGCTTGTCTCTCCCAGGCGCGCCCATTGACCGGCCCTCGGGGCTCAGGCCAGGCTGCAGGGGATCTAGCTCCCCCTCCTGGATGTCTCCGAGTTGTTAGTACCTGCACCCACCTAACAGTAACAGTCTCGCCTGCAGCTGTGTGCCAGTCCTGAGGGGAGGATGCTTGTCTCTCCCAGGCGCGCCCATTGACCGGCCCTCGGGGCTCAGGCCAGGCTGCAGGGGATCTAGCTCCCCCTCCTGGATGTCTCCGAGTTGTTAGTACCTGCACCCACCTAACAGTAGCAGTCTCGCCTGCAGCTGTATGCCAGTCCTGAGGGGAGGATGCTTGTCTCGCCCAGGCGCGCCCACTGACCGGCCCTCGGGGCTCAGGCCAGGCTGCAGGGGATCTAGGTCCCCCTCCCTGGATGTCTCCGAGTTGTTAGTACCTGCACCCACTTGACAGTAACAGTCTCGCCTGCAGCTGTGTGCCAGTCCTGAGGGGAGGATGCTTGTCTCGCCCAGGCGCGCCCACTGACCGGCCCTCGGGGCTCAGGCCAGGCTGCAGGGGATCTAGGTGCCCCTCCCTGGATGTCTCCGAGTTGTTAGTACCTGCACCCACCTGACAGTAGCAGTCTCGCCTGCAGCTGTGTGCCAGTCCTGAGGGGAGGATGCTTGTCTCGCCCAGGCGCGCCCACTGACCGGCCCTCGGGGCTCAGGCCAGGCTGCAGGGGATCTAGGTCCCCCTCCCTGGATGTCTCCGAGCTTGTCAGTACCTGCACCCGCCTGCCAAGAGCAGTCTCGCCTGCAGCTGTATTGCAGTCCTGAGGGGAGGCTGCTTGTCTCGCCCAGGCGCGCCCACTGACCGGCCCTCGGGGCTCAGGCCAGGCTGCAGGGGATCTAGCTCCCCCTCCCTGGGTGTCTCCGAGCTTGTCAGTACCTGCACCCACCTGCCAAGAGCAGTCTCGCCTGCAGCTGTGTGCCAGTCCTGAGGGGAGGATGCTTGTCTCGCCCAGGCGCGCCCACTGACCGGCCCTCGGGGCTCAGGCCAGGCTGCAGGGGATCTAGCTCCCCCTCCCTGGGTGTCTCCGAGCTTGTCAGTACCTGCACCCACCTGCCAAGAGCAGTCTCGCCTGCAGCTGTGTGCCAGTCCTGAGGGGAGGATGCTTGTCTCGCCCAGGCGCGCCCACTGACCGGCCCTCGGGGCTCAGGCCAGGCTGCAGGGGATCTAGCTCCCCCTCCCTGGGTGTCTCCGAGCTTGTCAGTACCTGCACCCACCTGCCAAGAGCAGTCTCGCCTGCAGCTGTGTGCCAGTCCTGAGGGGAGGATGCTTGTCTCGCCCAGGCGCGCCCACTGACCGGCCCTCGGGGCTCAGGCCAGGCTGCAGGGGATCTAGCTCCCCCTCCCTGGGTGTCTCCGAGCTTGTCAGTACCTGCACCCACCTGCCAAGAGCAGTCTCGCCTGCAGCTGTATGCCAGTCCTGAGGGGAGGATGCTTGTCTCGCCCAGGCGCGCCCACTGACCGGCCCTCGGGGCTCAGGCCAGGCTGCAGGGGATCTAGCTCCCCCTCCCTGGATGTCTCCGAGTTGTTAGTACCTGCACCCACCTGACAGTAGCAGTCTCGCCTGCAGCTGTGTGCCAGTCCTGAGGGGAGGATGCTTGTCTCGCCCAGGCGCGCCCACCGACCGGCCCTCAGGGCTCAGGCCAGGCTGCAGGGGATCTAGCTCCCCCTCCCTGGGTGTCCCGAGCTTGTCAGTACCTGCACCCGCCTGCCAAGAGCAGTCTCGCCTGCAGATGTGTGCCAGTCCTGAGGGGAGGATGCTTGTCTCGCCCAGGCGCGCCCACTGACCGGCCCTCGGGGCTCAGGCCAGGCTGCAGGGGATCTAGCTCCCCCTCCCTGGGTGTCCCGAGCTTGTCAGTACCTGCACCTGCCTGCCAAGAGCAGTCTCGCCTGCAGATGTGTGCCAGTCCTGAGGGGAGGATGCTTGTCTCGCCCAGGCGCGCCCACTGACCGGCCCTCGGGGCTCAGGCCAGGCTGCAGGGGATCTAGCTCCCCCTCCCTGGGTGTCTCCGAGCTTCTCAGTACCTGCACCCGCCTGCCAAGAGCAGTCTCGCCTGCAGCTGTGCGCCAGTCCTGAGGGGAGGATGCTTGTCTCGCCCAGGCGCGCCCACCGACCGGCCCTCAGGGCTCAGGCCAGGCTGCAGGGGATCTAGCTCCCCCTCCCTGGGTGACCCGAGCTTGTCAGTACCTGCACCCACTTGCCAGGAGCAGTCTCGCCTGCAGCTGTGCGCCAGTCCTGAGGGGAGGATGCTTGTCTCGCCCAGGCGCGCCCACTGACCGGCCCTCGGGGCTCAGGCCAGGCTGCAGGGGATCTAGCTCCCCCTCCCTGGGTGTCTCCGAGCTTCTCAGTACCTGCACCCACCTGCCAAGAGCAGTCTCGCCTGCAGCTGTGTGCCAGTCCTGAGGGGAGGATGCTTGTCTCGCCCAGGCGCGCCCATTGACCGGCCCTCGGGGCTCAGGCCAGGCTGCAGGGGATCTAGCTCCCCCTCCCTGGGTGTCCCGAGCTTGTCAGTACCTGCACCCACCTGCCAAGAGCAGTCTCGCCTGCAGATGTGTGCCAGTCCTGAGGGGAGGATGCTTGTCTCGCCCAGGCGCGCCCACCGACCGGCCCTCAGGGCTCAGGCCAGGCTGCAGGGGATCTAGCTCCCCCTCCCTGGGTGTCCCGAGCTTGTCAGTACCTGCACCCACTTGCCAGGAGCAGTCTCGCCTGCAGCTGTGCGCCAGTCCTGAGGGGAGGATGCTTGTCTCGCCCAGGCGCGCCCACTGACCGGCCCTCGGGGCTCAGGCCAGGCTGCAGGGGATCTAGCTCCCCCTCCCTGGGTGTCTCCGAGCTTCTCAGTACCTGCACCCACCTGCCAAGAGCAGTCTCGCCTGCAGCTGTGTGCCAGTCCTGAGGGGAGGATGCTTGTCTCGCCCAGGCGCGCCCACTGACCGGCCCTCGGGGCTCAGGCCAGGCTGCAGGGGATCTAGCTCCCCCTCCCTGGGTGTCTCCGAGCTTGTCAGTACCTGCACCCGCCTGCCAAGAGCAGTCTCGCCTGCAGCTGTATGCCAGTCCTGAGGGGAGGATGCTTGTCTCGCCCAGGCGCGCCCATTGACCGGCCCTCGGGGCTCAGGCCAGGCTGCAGGGGATCTAGCTCCCCCTCCCTGGGTGTCCCGAGCTTGTCAGTACCTGCACCCGCCTGCCAAGAGCAGTCTCGCCTGCAGCTGTATGCCAGTCCTGAGGGGAGGATGCTTGTCTCGCCCAGGCGCGCCCACTGACCGCCCCTCGGGGCTCAGGCCAGGCTGCAGGGGATCTAGCTCCCCCTCCCTGGGTGTCCCGAGCTTGTCAGTACCTGCACCCACCTGCCAAGAGCAGTCTCGCCTGCAGATGTGTGCCAGTCCTGAGGGGAGGATGCTTGTCTCGCCCAGGCGCGCCCACCGACCGGCCCTCAGGGCTCAGGCCAGGCTGCAGGGGATCTAGCTCCCCCTCCCTGGGTGTCCCGAGCTAGTCAGTACCTGCACCCACTTGCCAGGAGCAGTCTCGCCTGCAGCTGTGCGCCAGTCCTGAGGGGAGGACGCTTGTCTCGCCCAGGCGCGCCCACTGACCGGCCCTCGGGGCTCTGGCCAGGCTGCAGGGGATCTAGCTCCCCCTCCCTGGGTGTCCCGAGCTTGTCAGTACCTGCACCCACTTGCCAGGAGCAGTCTCGCCTGCAGCTGTGCGCCAGTCCTGAGGGGAGGACGCTTGTCTCGCCCAGGCGCGCCCACTGACCGGCCCTCGGGGCTCAGGCCAGGCTGCAGGGGATCTAGCTCCCCCTCCCTGGGTGTCCCGAGCTTGTCAGTACCTGCACCCACTTGCCAGGAGCAGTCTCGCCTGCAGCTGTGCGCCAGTCCTGAGGGGAGGACGCTTGTCTCGCCCAGGCGCGCCCACTGACCGGCCCTCGGGGCTCAGGCCAGGCTGCAGGGGATCTAGCTCCCCCTCCCTGGGTGTCTCCGAGCTTGTCAGTACCTGCACCCACTTGCCAGGAGCAGTCTCGCCTGCAGCTGTGCGCCAGTCCTGAGGGGAGGACGATTGTCTCGCCCAGGCGCGCCCACTGACCGGCCCTCGGGGCTCAGGCCAGGCTGCAGGGGATCTAGCTCCCCCTCCCTGGGTGACCCGAGCTTGTCAGTACCTGCACCCACTTGCCAGGAGCAGTCTCGCCTGCAGCTGTGCGCCAGTCCTGAGGGGAGGACGCTTGTCTCGCCCAGGCGCGCCCACTGACCGGCCCTCGGGGCTCAGGCCAGGCTGCAGGGGATCTAGCTCCCCCTCCCTGGGTGTCTCCGAGCTTGTCAGTACCTGCACCCACTTGCCAGGAGCAGTCTCGCCTGCAGCTGTGCGCCAGTCCTGAGGGGAGGACGATTGTCTCGCCCAGGCGCGCCCACTGACCGGCCCTCGGGGCTCAGGCCAGGCTGCAGGGGATCTAGCTCCCCCTCCCTGGGTGTCTCCGAGCTTGTCAGTACCTGCACCCACTTGCCAGGAGCAGTCTCGCCTGCAGCTGTGCGCCAGTCCTGAGGGGAGGACGCTTGTCTCGCCCAGGCGCGCCCACTGACCGGCCCTCGGGGCTCAGGCCAGGCTGCAGGGGATCTAGCTCCCCCTCCCTGGGTGTCCCGAGCTTGTCAGTACCTGCACCCACCTGCCAAGAGCAGTCTCGCCTGCAGCTGTGTGCCAGTCCTGAGGGGAGGACGCTTGTCTCGCCCAGGCGCGCCCACTGACCGGCCCTCGGGGCTCAGGCCAGGCTGCAGGGGATCTAGCTCCCCCTCCCTGGGTGTCACCGAGCTTGTCAGTACCTGCACCCACTTGCCAGGAGCAGTCTCGCCTGCAGCTGTGCGCCAGTCCTGAGATGAGGACGCTTGTCTCGCCCAGGCGCGCCCACTGACCGGCCCTCGGGGCTCAGGCCAGGCTGCAGGGGATCTAGCTCCCCCTCCCTGGGTTTCCCGAGCTTGTCAGTACCTGCACCCGCCTGCCAAGAGCAGTCTCGCCTGCAGCTGTGCGCCAGTCCTGAGGGGAGGACGCTTGTCTCGCCCAGGCGCGCCCACTGACCGGCCCTCGGGGCTCAGGCCAGGCTGCAGGGGATCTAGCTCCCCCTCCCTGGGTGTCCCGAGCTTGTCAGTACCTGCACCCGCCTGCCAAGAGCAGTCTCGCCTGCAGCTGTGTGCCAGTCCTGAGGGGAGGACGCTTGTCTCGCCCAGGCGCGCCCACTGACCGGCCCTCGGGGCTCAGGCCAGGCTGCAGGGGATCTAGCTCCCCCTCCCTGGGTGTCACCGAGCTTGTCAGTACCTGCACCCACTTGCCAGGAGCAGTCTCGCCTGCAGCTGTGCGCCAGTCCTGAGGGGAGGATGCTTGTCTCGCCCAGGCGCGCCCACTGACCGGCCCTCGGGGCTCAGGCCAGGCTGCAGGGGATCTAGCTCCCCCTCCCTGGGTGTCCCGAGCTTGTCAGTACCTGCACCCACTTGCCAGGAGCAGTCTCGCCTGCAGCTGTGCGCCAGTCCTGAGGGGAGGACGCTTGTCTCGCCCAGGCGCGCCCACTGACCGGCCCTCGGGGCTCAGGCCAGGCTGCAGGGGATCTAGCTCCCCCTCCCTGGGTGTCCCGAGCTTGTCAGTACCTGCACCCAATTGCCAGGAGCAGTCTCGCCTGCAGCTGTGCGCCAGTCCTGAGGGGAGGATGCTTGTCTCGCCCAGGCGCGCCCACTGACTGGCCCTCGGGGCTCAGGCCAGGCTGCAGGGGATCTAGCTCCCCCTCCCTGGGTGTCTCCGAGCTTGTCAGTACCTGCACCCACTTGCCAGGAGCAGTCTCGCCTGCAGCTGTGCGCCAATCCTGAGGGGAGGACGCTTGTCTCGCCCAGGCGCGCCCACTGACCGGCCCTCGGGGCTCTGGCCAGGCTGCAGGGGATCTAGCTCCCCCTCCCTGGGTGTCCCGAGCTTGTCAGTACCTGCACCCACTTGCCAGGAGCAGTCTCGCCTGCAGCTGTGCGCCAGTCCTGAGGGGAGGACGCTTGTCTCGCCCAGGCGCGCCCACTGACCGGCCCTCGGGGCTCAGGCCAGGCTGCAGGGGATCTAGCTCCCCCTCCCTGGGTGTCCCGAGCTTGTCAGTACCTGCACCCACTTGCCAGGAGCAGTCTCGCCTGCAGCTGTGCGCCAGTCCTGAGGGGAGGATGCTTGTCTCGCCCAGGCGCGCCCACTGACCGGCCCTCGGGGCTCTGGCCAGGCTGCAGGGGATCTAGCTCCCCCTCCCTGGGTGTCCCGAGCTTGTCAGTACCTGCACCCACTTGCCAGGAGCAGTCTCGCCTGCAGCTGTGCGCCAGTTCTGAGGGGAGGACGCTTGTCTCGCCCAGGCGCGCCCACTGACCGGCCCTCGGGGCTCAGGCCAGGCTGCAGGGGATCTAGCTCCCCCTCCCTGGGTGTCCCGAGCTTGTCAGTACCTGCACCCACTTGCCAGGAGCTGTCTCGCCTGCAGCTGTGCGCCAGTCCTGAGGGGAGGATGCTTGTCTCGCCCAGGCGCGCCCACTGACCGGCCCTCGGGGCTCTGGCCAGGCTGCAGGGGATCTAGCTCCCCCTCCCTGGGTGTCTCCGAGCTTGTCAGTACCTGCACCTGCCTGCCAAGAGCAGTCTCGCCTGCAGCTGTATGCGAGTCCTGAGGGGAGGACGCTTGTCTCGCCCAGGCGCGCCCACTGACCGGCCCTCGGGGCTCAGGCCAGGCTGCAGGGGATCTAGCTCCCCCTCCCTGGGTGTCCCGAGCTTGTCAGTACCTGCACCCACTTGCCAGGAGCAGTCTCGCCTGCAGCTGTGCGCCAGTCCTGAGGGGAGGATGCTTGTCTCTCCCAGGCGCGCCCATTGACCGGCCCTCGGGGCTCAGGCCAGGCTGCAGGGGATCTAGCTCCCCCTCCCTGGATGTCTCCGAGTTGTTAGTACCTGCACCCACCTGACAGTAGCAGTCTCGCCTGCAGCTGTATGCCAGTCCTGAGGGGAGGATACTTGTCTCGCCCAGGCGCGCCCACTGACCGGCCCTCGGGGCTCAGGCCAGGCTGCAGGGGATCTAGCTCCCCCTCCCTGGATGTCTCCGAGTTGTTAGTACCTGCACCCACCTGACAGTAGCAGTCTCGCCTGCAGCTGTGTGCCAGTCCTGAGGGGAGGATGCTTGTCTCGCCCAGGCGCGCCCACTGACCGGCCCTCGGGGCTCAGGCCAGGCTGCAGGGTATCTAGCTACCCCTCCCGGGATGTCTCCGAGTTGTTAGTACCTGCACCCACCTGACAGTAGCAGTCTCGCCTGCAGCTGTGTGCCAGTCCTGAGGGGAGGATGCTTGTCTCGTCCAGGCGCGCCCACTGACCGGCCCTCGGGGCTCAGGCCAGGCTGCAGGGTATCTAGCTACCCCTCCCGGGATGTCTCCGAGTTGTTAGTACCTGCACCCACCTGACAGTAGCAGTCTCGCCTGCAGCTGTGTGCCAGTCCTGAGGGGAGGATGCTTGTCTCGCCCAGGCGCGCCCACTGACCGGCCCTCGGGGCTCAGGCCAGGCTGCAGGGTATCTAGCTACCCCTCCCGGGATGTCTCCGAGTTGTTAGTACCTGCACCCACCTGACAGTAGCAGTCTCGCCTGCAGCTGTGTGCCAGTCCTGAGGGGAGGATGCTTGTCTCGCCCAGGCGCGCCCACTGACCGGCTCTCGGGGCTCAGGCCAGGCTGCAGGGCATCTAGCTCCCCCTCCCTGGATGTCGCCGAGTTGTTAGTACCTGCACCCACCTGACAGTAGCAGTATTGCCTGCAGCTGTATGCCAGTCTTGAGGGGAGGATGCTTGTCTCGCCCAGGCGCGCCCACTGACCGGCCCTCGGGGCTCAGGCCAGGCTGCAGGTTATCTAGCTCCCCCTCCCGGGATGTCTCCGAGTTGTTAGTACCTGCACCCACCTGACAGTAGCAGTCTCGCCTGCAGCTGTGTGCCAGTCCTGAGGGGAGGATGCTTGTCTCGCCCAGGCGCGCCCACTGACCGGCCCTCGGGGCTGAGGCCAGGCTGCAGGGCATCTAGCTCCCCCTCCCTGGATGTCTCCGAGTTGTTAGTACCTGCACCCACCTGACAGTAGCAGTATTGCCTGCAGCTGTATGCCAGTCTTGAGGGGAGGATGCTTGTCTCGCCCAGGCGCGCCCACTGACCGGCCCTCGGGGCTCAGGCCAGGCTGCAGGTTATCTAGCTCCCCCTCCCGGGATGTCTCCGAGTTGTTAGTACCTGCACCCACCTGACAGTAGCAGTCTCGCCTGCAGCTCTGTGCCAGTCCTGAGGGGAGGATGCTTGTCTCGCCCAGGCGCGCCCACTGACCGGCTCTCGGGGCTCAGGCCAGGCTGCAGGGCATCTAGCTCCCCCTCCCTAGATGTCACCGAGTTGTTAGTACCTGCACCCACCTGACAGTAGCAGTCAAGCCTGCAGCTGTGTGCCAGTCCTGAGGTGAGGATGCTTGTCTCGCCCAGGCGCGCCCACTGACCGGCCCTCGGGGCTCAGGCCAGGCTGCAGGGGATCTAGCTCCCCCTCCCTGGGTGTCTCCGAGTTGTTAGTACCTGCACCCACCTGACAGTAGCAGTCTCGCCTGCAGCTGTATGCCAGTCCTGAGGGGAGGATGCTTGTCTCGCCCAGGCGCGCCCACTGACCGGCCCTCGGGGCTCAGGCCAGGCTGCAGGGGATCTAGCTCCCCCTCCCTGGATGTCTCCGAGTTGTTAGTACCTGCACCCACCTGACAGTAGCAGTCTCGCCTGCAGCTGTATGCCAGTCCTGAGGGGAGGATGCTTGTCTCGCCCAGGCGCGCCCACTGACCGGCCCTCGGGGCTCAGGCCAGGCTGCAGGGGATCTAGCTCCCCCTCCCTGGATGTCTCCGAATTGTTAGTACCTGCACCCACCTGACAGTAGCAGTCTCGCCTGCAGCTGTGTGCCAGTCCTGAGGGGAGGATGCTTGTCTCTCCCAGGCGCGCCCACTGACCGGCCCTCGGGGCTCAGGCCAGGCTGCAGGGGATCTAGCTCCACCTCCCTGGGTGTCTCCGAGCTTGTCAGTACCAACACCCGCCTGCCAAGAGCAGTCTCGATTGCAGCTGTATGCCAGTCCTGAGGGGAGGATGCTTGTCTCGCCCAGGCGCGCCCACTGACCGGCCCTCGGGGCTCAGGCCAGGCTGCAGGGGATCTAGCTCCCCCTCCCTGGATGTCTCCGAGTTGTTAGTACCTGCACCCACCTGACAGTAGCAGTCTGCCTGCAGCTGTATGCCAGTCCTGAGGGGAGGATGCTTGTCTCGCCCAGGCGCGCCCACTGACCGGCCCTCGGGGCTCAGGCCAGGCTGCAGGGGATCTAGCTCCACCTCCCTGGGTGTCTCCGAGCTTGTCAGTACCTGCACCCACCTGCCAAGAGCAGTCTCGCCTGCAGCTGTATGCCAGTCCTGAGGGGAGGATGCTTGTCTCGCCCAGGCGCGCCCACTGACCGGCCCTCGGGGCTCAGGCCAGGCTGCAGGGGATTTAGGTCCCCCTCCCTGGATGTCTCCGAGTTGTTAGTACCTGCACCCACCTGACAGTAGCAGTCTCGCCTGCAGCTGTGTGTGCTAGTCCTGAGGAGAGGATGCTTGTCTCGCCCAGGCGCGCCCACTGACCGGTCCTCGGGGCTCAGGCCAGGCTGCAGGGGATCTAGGTCCCCCTCCCTGGATGTCTCCGAGTTGTTAGTACCTGCACCCGCCTAACAGTAGCAGTCTCGCCTGCAGCTGTGTGCCAGTCCTGAGGGGAGGATGCTTGTCTCTCCCAGGCGCGCCCATTGACCGGCCCTCGGGGCTCAGGCCAGGCTGCAGGGGATCTAGCTCCCCCTCCCTGGATGTCGCCGAGTTGTTAGTACCTGCACCCACCTAACAGTAGCAGTCTCGCCTGCAGCTGTGTGCCAGTCCTGAGGGGAGGATGCTTGTCTCGCCCAGGCGCGCCCACTGACCGGCCCTCGGGGCTCAGGCCAGGCTGCAGGGGATCTAGCTCCCCCTCCCTGGATGTCTCCGAGTTGTTAGTACCTGCACCCACTTGACAGTAACAGTCTCGCCTGCAGCTGTGTGCCAGTCCTGAGGGGAGGATGCTTGTCTCTCCCAGGCGCGCCCATTGACCGGCCCTCGGGGCTCAGGCCAGGCTGCAGGGGATCTAGCTCCCCCTCCCTGGATGTCGCCGAGTTGTTAGTACCTGCACCCACCTAACAGTAGCAGTCTCGCCTGCAGCTGTGTGCCAGTCCTGAGGGGAGGATGCTTGTCTCGCCCAGGCGCGCCCATTGACCGGCCCTCGGGGCTCAGGCCAGGCTGCAGGGGATCTAGCTCCCCCTCCCTGGATGTCGCCGAGTTGTTAGTACCTGCACCCACTTGACAGTAACAGTCTCGCCTGCAGCTGTGTGCCAGTCCTGAGGGGAGGATGCTTGTCTCGCCCAGGCGCGCCCATTGACCGGCCCTCGGGGCTCAGGCCAGGCTGCAGGGGATCTAGGTCCCCCTCCCTGGATGTCTCCGAGTTGTTAGTACCTGCACCCACTTGACAGTAACAGTCTCGCCTGCAGCTGTGTGCCAGTCCTGAGGGGAGGATGCTTGTCTCTCCCAGGCGCGCCCATTGACCGGCCCTCGGGGCTCAGGCCAGGCTGCAGGGGATCTAGCTCCCCCTCCCTGGATGTCGCCGAGTTGTTAGTACCTGCACCCACCTAACAGTAGCAGTCTCGCCTGCAGCTGTGTGCCAGTCCTGAGGGGAGGATGCTTGTCTCGCCCAGGCGCGCCCATTGACCGGCCCTCGGGGCTCAGGCCAGGCTGCAGGGGATCTAGGTCCCCCTCCCTGGATGTCTCCGAGTTGTTAGTACCTGCACCCACTTGACAGTAACAGTCTCGCCTGCAGCTGTGTGCCAGTCCTGAGGGGAGGATGCTTGTCTCGCCCAGGCGCGCCCATTGACCGGCCCTCGGGGCTCAGGCCAGGCTGCAGGGGATCTAGCTCCCCCTCCCTGGATGTCGCCGAGTTGTTAGTACCTGCACCCACCTAACAGTAGCAGTCTCGCCTGCAGCTGTGTGCCAGTCCTGAGGGGAGGATGCTTGTCTCGCCCAGGCGCGCCCACTGACCGGCCCTCGGGGCTCAGGCCAGGCTGCAGGGGATCTAGGTCCCCCTCCCTGGATGTCGCCGAGTTGTTAGTACCTGCACCCACCTAACAGTAGCAGTCTCGCCTGCAGCTGTGTGCCAGTCCTGAGGGGAGGATGCTTGTCTCGCCCAGGCGCGCCCACTGACCGGCCCTCGGGGCTCAGGCCAGGCTGCAGGGGATCTAGGTCCCCCTCCCTGGATGTCTCCGAGCTTGTCAGTACCTGCACCCGCCTGCCAAGAGCAGTCTCGCCTGCAGCTGTGTGCCAGTCCTGAGGAGAGGATGCTTGTCTCGCCCAGGCGCGCCCACTGACCGGCCCTCGGGGCTCAGGCCAGGCTGCAGGGGATCTAGGTCCCCCTCCCTGGATGTCTCCGAGTTGTTAGTACCTGCACCCACCTAACAGTAGCAGTCTCGCCTGCAGCTGTGTGCCAGTCCTGAGGAGAGGATGCTTGTCTCGCCCAGGCGCGCCCATTGACCGGCCCTCGGGGCTCAGGCCAGGCTGCAGGGGATCTAGCACCCTCTCCCTAGGTGTCTCCGAGTTGTTAGTACCTGCACCCACCTGACAGTAGCAGTCTCGCCTGCAGCTGTATGCCAGTCCTGAGGGGAGGATGCTTGTCTCGCCCAGGCGCGCCCACTGACCGGCCCTCGGGGCTCAGGCCAGGCTGCAGGGGATCTAGCTCCCCCTCCCTGGATGTCTCCGAATTGTTAGTACCTGCACCCACCTGACAGTAGCAGTCTCGCCTGCAGCTGTGTGCCAGTCCTGAGGGGAGGATGCTTGTCTCTCCCAGGCGCGCCCACTGACCGGCCCTCGGGGCTCAGGCCAGGCTGCAGGGGATCTAGCTCCACCTCCCTGGGTGTCTCCGAGCTTGTCAGTACCAACACCCGCCTGCCAAGAGCAGTCTCGATTGCAGCTGTATGCCAGTCCTGAGGGGAGGATGCTTGTCTCGCCCAGGCGCGCCCACTGACCGGCCCTCGGGGCTCAGGCCAGGCTGCAGGGGATCTAGCTCCCCCTCCCTGGATGTCTCCGAGTTGTTAGTACCTGCACCCACCTGACAGTAGCAGTCTCGCCTGCAGCTGTATGCCAGTCCTGAGGGGAGGATGCTTGTCTCGCCCAGGCGCGCCCACTGACCGGCCCTCGGGGCTCAGGCCAGGCTGCAGGGGATCTAGCTCCACCTCCCTGGGTGTCTCCGAGCTTGTCAGTACCTGCACCCACCTGCCAAGAGCAGTCTCGCCTGCAGCTGTATGCCAGTCCTGAGGGGAGGATGCTTGTCTCGCCCAGGCGCGCCCACTGACCGGCCCTCGGGGCTCAGGCCAGGCTGCAGGGGATTTAGGTCCCCCTCCCTGGATGTCTCCGAGTTGTTAGTACCTGCACCCACCTGACAGTAGCAGTCTCGCCTGCAGCTGTGTGTGCTAGTCCTGAGGAGAGGATGCTTGTCTCGCCCAGGCGCGCCCACTGACCGGTCCTCGGGGCTCAGGCCAGGCTGCAGGGGATCTAGGTCCCCCTCCCTGGATGTCTCCGAGTTGTTAGTACCTGCACCCGCCTAACAGTAGCAGTCTCGCCTGCAGCTGTGTGCCAGTCCTGAGGGGAGGATGCTTGTCTCTCCCAGGCGCGCCCATTGACCGGCCCTCGGGGCTCAGGCCAGGCTGCAGGGGATCTAGCTCCCCCTCCCTGGATGTCGCCGAGTTGTTAGTACCTGCACCCACCTAACAGTAGCAGTCTCGCCTGCAGCTGTGTGCCAGTCCTGAGGGGAGGATGCTTGTCTCGCCCAGGCGCGCCCACTGACCGGCCCTCGGGGCTCAGGCCAGGCTGCAGGGGATCTAGCTCCCCCTCCCTGGATGTCTCCGAGTTGTTAGTACCTGCACCCACTTGACAGTAACAGTCTCGCCTGCAGCTGTGTGCCAGTCCTGAGGGGAGGATGCTTGTCTCTCCCAGGCGCGCCCATTGACCGGCCCTCGGGGCTCAGGCCAGGCTGCAGGGGATCTAGCTCCCCCTCCCTGGATGTCGCCGAGTTGTTAGTACCTGCACCCACCTAACAGTAGCAGTCTCGCCTGCAGCTGTGTGCCAGTCCTGAGGGGAGGATGCTTGTCTCGCCCAGGCGCGCCCATTGACCGGCCCTCGGGGCTCAGGCCAGGCTGCAGGGGATCTAGCTCCCCCTCCCTGGATGTCGCCGAGTTGTTAGTACCTGCACCCACTTGACAGTAACAGTCTCGCCTGCAGCTGTGTGCCAGTCCTGAGGGGAGGATGCTTGTCTCGCCCAGGCGCGCCCATTGACCGGCCCTCGGGGCTCAGGCCAGGCTGCAGGGGATCTAGGTCCCCCTCCCTGGATGTCTCCGAGTTGTTAGTACCTGCACCCACTTGACAGTAACAGTCTCGCCTGCAGCTGTGTGCCAGTCCTGAGGGGAGGATGCTTGTCTCTCCCAGGCGCGCCCATTGACCGGCCCTCGGGGCTCAGGCCAGGCTGCAGGGGATCTAGCTCCCCCTCCCTGGATGTCGCCGAGTTGTTAGTACCTGCACCCACCTAACAGTAGCAGTCTCGCCTGCAGCTGTGTGCCAGTCCTGAGGGGAGGATGCTTGTCTCGCCCAGGCGCGCCCATTGACCGGCCCTCGGGGCTCAGGCCAGGCTGCAGGGGATCTAGGTCCCCCTCCCTGGATGTCTCCGAGTTGTTAGTACCTGCACCCACTTGACAGTAACAGTCTCGCCTGCAGCTGTGTGCCAGTCCTGAGGGGAGGATGCTTGTCTCGCCCAGGCGTGCCCATTGACCGGCCCTCGGGGCTCAGGCCAGGCTGCAGGGGATCTAGCTCCCCCTCCCTGGATGTCGCCGAGTTGTTAGTACCTGCACCCACCTAACAGTAGCAGTCTCGCCTGCAGCTGTGTGCCAGTCCTGAGGGGAGGATGCTTGTCTCGCCCAGGCGCGCCCACTGACCGGCCCTCGGGGCTCAGGCCAGGCTGCAGGGGATCTAGGTCCCCCTCCCTGGATGTCGCCGAGTTGTTAGTACCTGCACCCACCTAACAGTAGCAGTCTCGCCTGCAGCTGTGTGCCAGTCCTGAGGGGAGGATGCTTGTCTCGCCCAGGCGCGCCCACTGACCGGCCCTCGGGACTCAGGCCAGGCTGCAGGGGATCTAGGTCCCCCTCCCTGGATGTCTCCGAGCTTGTCAGTACCTGCACCCGCCTGCCAAGAGCAGTCTCGCCTGCAGCTGTGTGCCAGTCCTGAGGAGAGGATGCTTGTCTCGCCCAGGCGCGCCCACTGACCGGCCCTCGGGGCTCAGGCCAGGCTGCAGGGGATCTAGGTCCCCCTCCCTGGATGTCTCCGAGTTGTTAGTACCTGCACCCACCTAACAGTAGCAGTCTCGCCTGCAGCTGTGTGCCAGTCCTGAGGAGAGGATGCTTGTCTCGCCCAGGCGCGCCCATTGACCGGCCCTCGGGGCTCAGGCCAGGCTGCAGGGGATCTAGCACCCTCTCCCTAGGTGTCTCCGAGCTTGTCAGTACCTGCACCCGCATGCCAAGAGCAGTCTCGCCTGCAGCTGTATTGCAGTCCTGAGGGGAGGCTGCTTGTCTCGCCCAGGCGCGCCCACTGACCGGCCCTCGGGGCTCAGGCCAGGCTGCAGGGGATCTAGCTCCCCCTCCCTGGGTGTCTCCGAGCTTGTCAGTACCTGCACCCACCTGCCAAGAGCAGTCTCGCCTGCACCTGTGTGCCAGTCCTGAGGGGAGGATGCTTGTCTCGCCCAGGCGCGCCCACTGACCGGCCCTCGGGGCTCAGGCCAGGCTGCAGGGGATCTAGCTCCCCCTCCCTGGATGTCTCCGAGCTTGTCAGTACCTGCACCCACCTGCCAAGAGCAGTCTCGCCTGCAGCTGTGTGCCAGTCCTGAGGGGAGGATGCTTGTCTCGCCCAGGCGCGCCCACTGACCGGCCCTCGGGGCTCAGGCCAGGCTGCAGGGGATCTAGCTCCCCCTCCCTGGGTGTCTCCGAGCTTGTCAGTACCTGCACCCACCTGCCAAGAGCAGTCTCGCCTGCAGCTGTATGCCAGTCCTGAGGGGAGGATGCTTGTCTCGCCCAGGCGCGCCCACTGACCGGCCCTCGGGGCTCAGGCCAGGCTGCAGGGGATCTAGCTCCCCCTCCCTGGATGTCTCCTAGTTGTTAGTACCTGCACCCACCTGACAGTAGCAGTCTCGCCTGCAGCTGTGTGCCAGTCCTGAGGGGAGGATGCTTGTCTCGCCCAGGCGCGCCCACCGACCGGCCCTCAGGGCTCAGGCCAGGCTGCAGGGGATCTAGCTCCCCCTCCCTGGGTGTCCCGAGCTTGTCAGTACCTGCACCCGCCTGCCAAGAGCAGTCTCGCCTGCAGATGTGTGCCAGTCCTGAGGGGAGGATGCTTGTCTCGCCCAGGCGCGCCCACTGACCGGCCCTCGGGGCTCAGGCCAGGCTGCAGGGGATCTAGCTCCCCCTCCCTGGGTGTCCCGAGCTTGTCAGTACCTGCACCTGCCTGCCAAGAGCAGTCTCGCCTGCAGATGTGTGCCAGTCCTGAGGGGAGGATGCTTGTCTCGCCCAGGCGCGCCCACTGACCGGCCCTCGGGGCTCAGGCCAGGCTGCAGGGGACCTAGCTCCCCCTCCCTAGGTGTCTCCGAGCTTGTCAGTACCTGCACCCACCTGACAGTAGCAGTCTCGCCTGCAGCTGTGTGCCAGTCCTGAGGGGAGGATGCTTGTCTCGCCCAGGCGCGCCCACCGACCGGCCCTCAGGGCTCAGGCCAGGCTGCAGGGGATCTAGCTCCCCCTCCCTGGGTGTCCCGAGCTTGTCAGTACCTGCACCCACCTGCCAAGAGCAGTCTCGCCTGCAGCTGTGTGCCAGTCCTGAGGGGAGGACGCTTGTCTCGCCCAGGCGAGCCCACTGACCGGCCCTCGGGGCTCAGGCCAGGCTGCAGGGGATCTAGCTCCCCCTCCCTGGGTGTCCCGAGCTTGTCAGTACCTGCACCCACCTGCCAAGAGCAGTCTCGCCTGCAGCTGTGTGCCAGTCCTGAGGGGAGGACGCTTGTCTCGCCCAGGCGCGCCCACTGACCGGCCCTCGGGGCTCAGGCCAGGCTGCAGGGGATCTAGCTCCCCCTCCCTGGGTGTCCCGAGCTTTACAGTACCTGCACCCACCTGCCAAGAGCAGTCTCGCCTGCAGCTGTGCGCCAGTCCTGAGGGGAGGACGCTTGTCTCGCCCAGGCGCGCCCACTGACCGGCCCTCGGGGCTCAGGCCAGGCTGCAGGGGATCTAGCTCCCCCTCCCTGGGTGTCCCGAGCTTGTCAGTACCTGCACCCACTTGCCAGGAGCAGTCTCGCCTGCAGCTGTGCGCCAGTCCTGAGGGGAGGATGCTTGTCTCGCCCAGGCTCGCCCACTGACCGGCCCTCGGGGCTCAGGCCAGGCTGCAGGGGATCTAGCTCCCCCTCCCTGGGTGTCTCCGAGCTTGTCAGTACCTGCACCCACTTGCCAGGAGCAGTCTCGCCTGCAGCTGTGCGCCAGTCCTGAGGGGAGGATGCTTGTCTCGCCCAGGCGCGCCCACTGACCGGCCCTCGGGGCTCTGGCCAGGCTGCAGGGGATCTAGCTCCCCCTCCCTGGGTGTCCCGAGCTTGTCAGTACCTGCACCCACTTGCCAGGAGCAGTCTCGCCTGCAGCTGTGCGCCAGTTCTGAGGGGAGGACGCTTGTCTCGCCCAGGCGCGCCCACTGACCGGCCCTCGGGGCTCAGGCCAGGCTGTAGGGGATCTAGCTCCCCCTCCCTGGGTGTCCCGAGCTTGTCAGTACCTGCACCCACTTGCCAGGAGCAGTCTCGCCTGCAGCTGTGCGCCAGTCCTGAGGGGAGGATGCTTGTCTCGCCCAGGCGCGCCCACTGACCGGCCCTCGGGGCTCTGGCCAGGCTGCAGGGGATCTAGCTCCCCCTCCCTGGGTGTCTCCGAGCTTGTCAGTACCTGCACCTGCCTGCCAAGAGCAGTCTCGCCTGCAGCTGTATGCGAGTCCTGAGGGGAGGACGCTTGTCTCGCCCAGGCGCGCCCACTGACCGGCCCTCGGGGCTCAGGCCAGGCTGCAGGGGATCTAGCTCCCCCTCCCTGGGTGTCCCGAGCTTGTCAGTACCTGCACCCACTTGCCAGGAGCAGTCTCGCCTGCAGCTGTGCGCCAGTCCTGAGGGGAGGATGCTTGTCTCTCCCAGGCGCGCCCATTGACCGGCCCTCGGGGCTCAGGCCAGGCTGCAGGGGATCTAGCTCCCCCTCCCTGGATGTCTCCGAGTTGTTAGTACCTGCACCCACCTGACAGTAGCAGTCTCGCCTGCAGCTGTATGCCAGTCCTGAGGGGAGGATACTTGTCTCGCCCAGGCGCGCCCACTGACCGGCCCTCGGGGCTCAGGCCAGGCTGCAGGGGATCTAGCTCCCCCTCCCTGGATGTCTCCGAGTTGTTAGTACCTGCACCCACCTGACAGTAGCAGTCTCGCCTGCAGCTGTGTGCCAGTCCTGAGGGGAGGATGCTTGTCTCGCCCAGGCGCGCCCACTGACCGGCCCTCGGGGCTCAGGCCAGGCTGCAGGGTATCTAGCTACCCCTCCCGGGATGTCTCCGAGTTGTTAGTACCTGCACCCACCTGACAGTAGCAGTCTCGCCTGCAGCTGTGTGCCAGTCCTGAGGGGAGGATGCTTGTCTCGCCCAGGCGCGCCCACTGACCGGCCCTCGGGGCTCAGGCCAGGCTGCAGGGTATCTAGCTACCCCTCCCGGGATGTCTCCGAGTTGTTAGTACCTGCACCCACCTGACAGTAGCAGTCTCGCCTGCAGCTGTGTGCCAGTCCTGAGGGGAGGATGCTTGTCTCGCCCAGGCGCGCCCACTGACCGGCTCTCGGGGCTCAGGCCAGGCTGCAGGGCATCTAGCTCCCCCTCCCTGGATGTCGCCGAGTTGTTAGTACCTGCACCCACCTGACAGTAGCAGTATTGCCTGCAGCTGTATGCCAGTCTTGAGGGGAGGATGCTTGTCTCGCCCAGGCGCGCCCACTGACCGGCCCTCGGGGCTGAGGCCAGGCTGCAGGGCATCTAGCTCCCCCTCCCTGGATGTCTCCGAGTTGTTAGTACCTGCACCCACCTGACAGTAGCAGTATTGCCTGCAGCTGTATGCCAGTCCTGAGGGGAGGATGCTTGTCTCGCCCAGGCGCGCCCACTGACCGGCCCTCGGGGCTGAGGCCAGGCTGCAGGGCATCTAGCTCCCCCTCCCTGGATGTCTCCGAGTTGTTAGTACCTGCACCCACCTGACAGTAGCAGTATTGCCTGCAGCTGTATGCCAGTCTTGAGGGGAGGATGCTTGTCTCGCCCAGGCGCGCCCACTGACCGGCCCTCGGGGCTCAGGCCAGGCTGCAGGTTATCTAGCTCCCCCTCCCGGGATGTCTCCGAGTTGTTAGTACCTGCACCCACCTGACAGTAGCAGTCTCGCCTGCAGCTCTGTGCCAGTCCTGAGGGGAGGATGCTTGTCTCGCCCAGGCGCGCCCACTGACCGGCTCTCGGGGCTCAGGCCAGGCTGCAGGGCATCTAGCTCCCCCTCCCTAGATGTCACCGAGTTGTTAGTACCTGCACCCACCTGACAGTAGCAGTCAAGCCTGCAGCTGTGTGCCAGTCCTGAGGGGAGGATGCTTGTCTCGCCCAGGCGCGCCCACTGACCGGCCCTCGGGGCTCAGGCCAGGCTGCAGGGGATCTAGCTCCCCCTCCCTGGGTGTCTCCGAGTTGTTAGTACCTGCACCCACCTGACAGTAGCAGTCTCGCCTGCAGCTGTATGCCAGTCCTGAGGGGAGGATGCTTGTCTCGCCCAGGCGCGCCCACTGACCGGCCCTCGGGGCTCAGGCCAGGCTGCAGGGGATCTAGCTCCCCCTCCCTGGATGTCTCCGAGTTGTTAGTACCTGCACCCACCTGACAGTAGCAGTCTCGCCTGCAGCTGTATGCCAGTCCTGAGGGGAGGATGCTTGTCTCGCCCAGGCGCGCCCACCGACCGGCCCTCGGGGCTCAGGCCAGGCTGCAGGGGATCTAGCTCCCCCTCCCTGGATGTCTCCGAGTTGTTAGTACCTGCACCCACCTGACAGTAGCAGTCTCGCCTGCAGCTGTGTGCCAGTCCTGAGGGGAGGATGCTTGTCTCGCCCAGGCGCGCCCACTGACCGGCCCTCGGGGCTCAGGCCAGGCTGCAGGGGATCTAGCTCCACCTCCCTGGGTGTCTCCGAGCTTGTCAGTACCTGCACCCGCCTGCCAAGAGCAGTCTCGATTGCAGCTGTATGCCAGTCCTGAGGGGAGGATGCTTGTCTCGCCCAGGCGCGCCCACTGACCGGCCCTCGGGGCTCAGGCCAGGCTGCAGGGGATCTAGCTCCCCCTCCCTGGATGTCTCCGAGTTGTTAGTACCTGCACCCACCTGACAGTAGCAGTCTCGCCTGCAGCTGTATGCCAGTCCTGAGGGGAGGATGCTTGTCTCGCCCAGGCGCGCCCACTGACCGGCCCTCGGGGCTCAGGCCAGGCTGCAGGGGATCTAGCACCCCCTCCCTGGGTGTCTCCGAGTTGTTAGTACCTGCACCCACCTGACAGTAGCAGTCTCGCCTGCAGCTGTGTGCCAGTCCTGAGGGGAGGATGCTTGTCTCGCCCAGGCGCGCCCACTGACCGGCCCTCGGGGCTCAGGCCAGGCTGCAGGGGATCTAGCTCCCCCTCCCTGGGTGTCCCGAGCTTGTCAGTACCTGCACCCGCCTGCCAAGAGCAGTCTCGCCTGCAGCTGTGTGCCAGTCCTGAGGGGAGGACGCTTGTCTCGCCCAGGCGCGCCCACTGACCGGCCCTCGGGGCTCAGGCCAGGCTGCAGGGGATCTAGCTCCCCCTCCCTGGGTGTCACCGAGCTTGTCAGTACCTGCACCCACTTGCCAGGAGCAGTCTCGCCTGCAGCTGTGCGCCAGTCCTGAGGGGAGGATGCTTGTCTCGCCCAGGCGCGCCCACTGACCGGCCCTCGGGGCTCAGGCCAGGCTGCAGGGGATCTAGCTCCCCCTCCCTGGGTGTCCCGAGCTTGTCAGTACCTGCACCCACTTGCCAGGAGCAGTCTCGCCTGCAGCTGTGCGCCAGTCCTGAGGGGAGGACGCTTGTCTCGCCCAGGCGCGCCCACTGACCGGCCCTCGGGGCTCAGGCCAGGCTGCAGGGGATCTAGCTCCCCCTCCCTGGGTGTCCCGAGCTTGTCAGTACCTGCACCCACTTGCCAGGAGCAGTCTCGCCTGCAGCTGTGCGCCAGTCCTGAGGGGAGGACGCTTGTCTCGCCCAGGCGCGCCCACTGACCGGCCCTCGGGGCTCAGGCCAGGCTGCAGGGGATCTAGCTCCCCCTCCCTGGGTGTCCCGAGCTTGTCAGTACCTGCACCCACTTGCCAGGAGCAGTCTCGCCTGCAGCTGTGCGCCAGTCCTGAGGGGAGGATGCTTGTCTCGCCCAGGCGCGCCCACTGACCGGCCCTCGGGGCTCAGGCCAGGCTGCAGGGGATCTAGCTCCCCCTCCCTGGGTGTCTCCGTGCTTGTCAGTACCTGCACCCACTTGCCAGGAGCAGTCTCGCCTGCAGCTGTGCGCCAGTCCTGAGGGGAGGACGCTTGTCTCGCCCAGGCGCGCCCACTGACCGGCCCTCGGGGCTCTGGCCAGGCTGCAGGGGATCTAGCTCCCCCTCCCTGGGTGTCCCGAGCTTGTCAGTACCTGCACCCACTTGCCAGGAGCAGTCTCGCCTGCAGCTGTGCGCCAGTCCTGAGGGGAGGACGCTTGTCTCGCCCAGGCGCGCCCACTGACCGGCCCTCGGGGCTCAGGCCAGGCTGCAGGGGATCTAGCTCCCCCTCCCTGGGTGTCCCGAGCTTGTCAGTACCTGCACCCACTTGCCAGGAGCAGTCTCGCCTGCAGCTGTGCGCCAGTCCTGAGGGGAGGATGCTTGTCTCGCCCAGGCGCGCCCACTGACCGGCCCTCGGGGCTCTGGCCAGGCTGCAGGGGATCTAGCTCCCCCTCCCTGGGTGTCCCGAGCTTGTCAGTACCTGCACCCACTTGCCAGGAGCAGTCTCGCCTGCAGCTGTGCGCCAGTTCTGAGGGGAGGACGCTTGTCTCGCCCAGGCGCGCCCACTGACCGGCCCTCGGGGCTCAGGCCAGGCTGCAGGGGATCTAGCTCCCCCTCCCTGGGTGTCCCGAGCTTGTCAGTACCTGCACCCACTTGCCAGGAGCTGTCTCGCCTGCAGCTGTGCGCCAGTCCTGAGGGGAGGATGCTTGTCTCGCCCAGGCGCGCCCACTGACCGGCCCTCGGGGCTCTGGCCAGGCTGCAGGGGATCTAGCTCCCCCTCCCTGGGTGTCTCCGAGCTTGTCAGTACCTGCACCTGCCTGCCAAGAGCAGTCTCGCCTGCAGCTGTATGCGAGTCCTGAGGGGAGGACGCTTGTCTCGCCCAGGCGCGCCCACTGACCGGCCCTCGGGGCTCAGGCCAGGCTGCAGGGGATCTAGCTCCCCCTCCCTGGGTGTCCCGAGCTTGTCAGTACCTGCACCCACTTGCCAGGAGCAGTCTCGCCTGCAGCTGTGCGCCAGTCCTGAGGGGAGGATGCTTGTCTCTCCCAGGCGCGCCCATTGACCGGCCCTCGGGGCTCAGGCCAGGCTGCAGGGGATCTAGCTCCCCCTCCCTGGATGTCTCCGAGTTGTTAGTACCTGCACCCACCTGACAGTAGCAGTCTCGCCTGCAGCTGTATGCCAGTCCTGAGGGGAGGATACTTGTCTCGCCCAGGCGCGCCCACTGACCGGCCCTCGGGGCTCAGGCCAGGCTGCAGGGGATCTAGCTCCCCCTCCCTGGATGTCTCCGAGTTGTTAGTACCTGCACCCACCTGACAGTAGCAGTCTCGCCTGCAGCTGTGTGCCAGTCCTGAGGGGAGGATGCTTGTCTCGCCCAGGCGCGCCCACTGACCGGCCCTCGGGGCTCAGGCCAGGCTGCAGGGTATCTAGCTACCCCTCCCGGGATGTCTCCGAGTTGTTAGTACCTGCACCCACCTGACAGTAGCAGTCTCGCCTGCAGCTGTGTGCCAGTCCTGAGGGGAGGATGCTTGTCTCGCCCAGGCGCGCCCACTGACCGGCCCTCGGGGCTCAGGCCAGGCTGCAGGGTATCTAGCTACCCCTCCCGGGATGTCTCCGAGTTGTTAGTACCTGCACCCACCTGACAGTAGCAGTCTCGCCTGCAGCTGTGTGCCAGTCCTGAGGGGAGGATGCTTGTCTCGCCCAGGCGCGCCCACTGACCGGCCCTCGGGGCTCAGGCCAGGCTGCAGGGTATCTAGCTACCCCTCCCGGGATGTCTCCGAGTTGTTAGTACCTGCACCCACCTGACAGTAGCAGTCTCGCCTGCAGCTGTGTGCCAGTCCTGAGGGGAGGATGCTTGTCTCGCCCAGGCGCGCCCACTGACCGGCCCTCGGGGCTCAGGCCAGGCTGCAGGGTATCTAGCTACCCCTCCCGGGATGTCTCCGAGTTGTTAGTACCTGCACCCACCTGACAGTAGCAGTCTCGCCTGCAGCTGTGTGCCAGTCCTGAGGGGAGGATGCTTGTCTCGCCCAGGCGCGCCCACTGACCGGCTCTCGGGGCTCAGGCCAGGCTGCAGGGGATTTAGGTCCCCCTCCCTGGATGTCTCCGAGTTGTTAGTACCTGCACCCACCTGACAGTAGCAGTCTCGCCTGCAGCTGTGTGTGCTAGTCCTGAGGAGAGGATGCTTGTCTCGCCCAGGCGCGCCCACTGACCGGTCCTCGGGGCTCAGGCCAGGCTGCAGGGGATCTAGCTCCCCCTCCCTGGGTGTCCCGAGCTTGTCAGTACCTGCACCCACCTGCCAAGAGCAGTCTCGCCTGCAGCTGTATGCCAGTCCTGAGGGGAGGATGCTTGTCTCGCCCAGGCGCGCCCACTGACCGGCCCTCGGGGCTCAGGCCAGGCTGCAGGGGATCTAGCTCCCCCTCCCTGGGTGTCCCGAGCTTGTCAGTACCTGCACCCACCTGCCAAGAGCAGTCTCGCCTGCAGCTGTATGCCAGTCCTGAGGGGAGGATGCTTGTCTCGCCCAGGCGCGCCCACTGACCGGCCCTCGGGGCTCAGGCCAGGCTGCAGGGGATCTAGCTCCCCCTCCCTGGGTGTCCCGAGCTTGTCAGTACCTGCACCCACCTGCCAAGAGCAGTCTCGCCTGCAGCTGTATGCCAGTCCTGAGGGGAGGATGCTTGTCTCGCCCAGGCGCGCCCACTGACCGGCCCTCGGGGCTCAGGCCAGGCTGCAGGGGATCTAGCTCCCCCTCCCTGGGTGTCCCGAGCTTGTCAGTACCTGCACCCACCTGCCAAGAGCAGTCTCGCCTGCAGCTGTATGCCAGTCCTGAGGGGAGGATGCTTGTCTCGCCCAGGCGCGCCCACTGACCGGCCCTCGGGGCTCAGGCCAGGCTGCAGGGGATCTAGCTCCACCTCCCTGGGTGTCTCCGAGCTTGTCAGTACCTGCACCCACCTGCCAAGAGCAGTCTCGCCTGCAGCTGTATGCCAGTCCTGAGGGGAGGATGCTTGTCTCGCCCAGGCGCGCCCACTGACCGGCCCTCGGGGCTCAGGCCAGGCTGCAGGGGATTTAGGTCCCCCTCCCTGGATGTCTCCGAGTTGTTAGTACCTGCACCCACCTGACAGTAGCAGTCTCGCCTGCAGCTGTGTGTGCTAGTCCTGAGGAGAGGATGCTTGTCTCGCCCAGGCGCGCCCACTGACCGGTCCTCGGGGCTCAGGCCAGGCTGCAGGGGATCTAGGTCCCCCTCCCTGGATGTCTCCGAGTTGTTAGTACCTGCACCCGCCTAACAGTAGCAGTCTCGCCTGCAGCTGTGTGCCAGTCCTGAGGGGAGGATGCTTGTCTCTCCCAGGCGCGCCCATTGACCGGCCCTCGGGGCTCAGGCCAGGCTGCAGGGGATCTAGCTCCCCCTCCCTGGGTGTCACCGAGTTGTTAGTACCTGCACCCACCTAACAGTAGCAGTCTCGCCTGCAGCTGTGTGCCAGTCCTGAGGGGAGGATGCTTGTCTCGCCCAGGCGCGCCCACTGACCGGCCCTCGGGGCTCAGGCCAGGCTGCAGGGGATCTAGCTCCCCCTCCCTGGGTGTCACCGAGTTGTTAGTACCTGCACCCACCTAACAGTAGCAGTCTCGCCTGCAGCTGTGTGCCAGTCCTGAGGGGAGGATGCTTGTCTCGCCCAGGCGCGCCCACTGACCGGCCCTCGGGGCTCAGGCCAGGCTGCAGGGGATCTAGCTCCCCCTCCCTGGGTGTCCCGAGCTTGTCAGTACCTGCACCCACCTGCCAAGAGCAGTCTCGCCTGCAGCTGTGTGCCAGTCCTGAGGGGAGGATGCTTGTCTCGCCCAGGCGCGCCCACTGACCGGCCCTCGGGGCTCAGGCCAGGCTGCAGGGGATCTAGCTCCCTGGGTGACTCCGAGCTTGTCAGTACCTGCACCCACCTGCCAAGAGCAGTCTCGCCTGCAGCTGTGTGCCAGTCCTGAGGGGAGGACGCTTGTCTCGCCCAGGCGAGCCCACTGACCGGCCCTCGGGGCTCAGGCCAGGCTGCAGGGGATCTAGCTCCCCCTCCCTGGGTGTCTCCGAGCTTGTCAGTACCTGCACCCACCTGCCAAGAGCAGTCTCGCCTGCAGCTGTGTGCCAGTCCTGAGGGGAGGACGCTTGTCTCGCCCAGGCGAGCCCACTGACCGGCCCTCGGGGCTCAGGCCAGGCTGCAGGGGATCTAGCTCCCCCTCCCTGGGTGTCTCCGAGCTTGTCAGTACCTGCACCCACCTGCCAAGAGCAGTCTCGCCTGCAGCTGTGTGCCAGTCCTGAGGGGAGGATGCTTGTCTCGCCCAGGCGAGCCCACTGACCGGCCCTCGGGGCTCAGGCCAGGCTGCAGGGGATCTAGCTCCCCCTCCCTGGGTGTCTCCGAGCTTGTCAGTACCTGCACCCACCTGACAGTAGCAGTCTCGCCTGCAGCTGTGTGCCAGTCCTGAGGGGAGGATGCTTGTCTCGCCCAGGCGCGCCCACTGACCGGCCCTCGGGGCTCAGGCCAGGCTGCAGGGGATCTAGCTCCCCCTCCCTGGATGTCTCCGAGTTGTTAGTACCTGCACCCACCTGACAGTAGCAGTCTCGCCTGCAGCTGTGTGCCAGTCCTGAGGGGAGGATGCTTGTCTCGCCCAGGCGCGCCCACCGACCGGCCCTCAGGGCTCAGGCCAGGCTGCAGGGGATCTAGCTCCCCCTCCCTGGGTGTCCCGAGCTTGTCAGTACCTGCACCCGCCTGCCAAGAGCAGTCTCGCCTGCAGCTGTGTGCCAGTCCTGAGGGGAGGATGCTTGTCTCGCCCAGGCGCGCCCACTGACCGGCCCTCGGGGCTCAGGCCAGTCTGCAGGGGATCTAGCTCCCCCTCCCTGGGTGTCCCGAGCTTGTCAGTACCTGCACCTGCCTGCCAAGAGCAGTCTCGCCTGCAGATGTGTGCCAGTCCTGAGGGGAGGATGCTTGTCTCGCCCAGGCGCGCCCACTGACCGGCCCTCGGGGCTCAGGCCAGGCTGCAGGGGATCTAGCTCCCCCTCCCTAGGTGTCTCCGAGCTTGTCAGTACCTGCACCCACCTGACAGTAGCAGTCTCGCCTGCAGCTGTGTGCCAGTCCTGAGGGGAGGATGCTTGTCTCGCCCAGGCGCGCCCACCGACCGGCCCTCAGGGCTCAGGCCAGGCTGCAGGGGATCTAGCTCCCCCTCCCTGGGTGTCCCGAGCTTGTCAGTACCTGCACCCACCTGCCAAGAGCAGTCTCGCCTGCAGCTGTGTGCCAGTCCTGAGGGGAGGACGCTTGTCTCGCCCAGGCGAGCCCACTGACCGGCCCTCGGGGCTCAGGCCAGGCTGCAGGGGATCTAGCTCCCCCTCCCTGGGTGTCCCGAGCTTGTCAGTACCTGCACCCACCTGCCAAGAGCAGTCTCGCCTGCAGCTGTGTGCCAGTCCTGAGGGGAGGACGCTTGTCTCGCCCAGGCGCGCCCACTGACCGGCCCTCGGGGCTCAGGCCAGGCTGCAGGGGATCTAGCTCCCCCTCCCTGGGTGTCCCGAGCTTTACAGTACCTGCACCCACCTGCCAAGAGCAGTCTCGCCTGCAGCTGTGCGCCAGTCCTGAGGGGAGGACGCTTGTCTCGCCCAGGCGCGCCCACTGACCGGCCCTCGGGGCTCAGGCCAGGCTGCAGGGGATCTAGCTCCCCCTCCCTGGGTGACCCGAGCTTGTCAGTACCTGCACCCACTTGCCAGGAGCAGTCTCGCCTGCAGCTGTGCGCCAGTCCTGAGGGGAGGATGCTTGTCTCGCCCAGGCTCGCCCACTGACCGGCCCTCGGGGCTCAGGCCAGGCTGCAGGGGATCTAGCTCCCCCTCCCTGGGTGTCTCCGAGCTTGTCAGTACCTGCACCCACTTGCCAGGAGCAGTCTCGCCTGCAGCTGTGCGCCAGTCCTGAGGGGAGGATGCTTGTCTCGCCCAGGCGCGCCCACTGACCGGCCCTCGGGGCTCTGGCCAGGCTGCAGGGGATCTAGCTCCCCCTCCCTGGGTGTCCCGAGCTTGTCAGTACCTGCACCCACTTGCCAGGAGCAGTCTCGCCTGCAGCTGTGCGCCAGTTCTGAGGGGAGGACGCTTGTCTCGCCCAGGCGCGCCCACTGACCGACCCTCGGGGCTCAGGCCAGGCTGCAGGGGATCTAGCTCCCCCTCCCTGGGTGTCCCGAGCTTGTCAGTACCTGCACCCACCTGCCAAGAGCAGTCTCGCCTGCAGCTGTGCGCCAGTCCTGAGGGGAGGACGCTTGTCTCGCCCAGGCGCGCCCACTGACCGGCCCTCGGGGCTCTGGCCAGGCTGCAGGGGATCTAGCTCCCCCTCCCTGGGTGTCTCCGAGCTTGTCAGTAACTGCACCTGCCTGCCAAGAGCAGTCTCGCCTGCAGCTGTGCGCCAGTTCTGAGGGGAGGACGCTTGTCTCGCCCAGGCGCGCCCACTGACCGGCCCTCGGGGCTCAGGCCAGGCTGCAGGGGATCTAGCTCCCCCTCCCTGGGTGTCCCGAGCTTGTCAGTACCTGCACCCACTTGCCAGGAGCAGTCTCGCCTGCAGCTGTGCGCCAGTTCTGAGGGGAGGACACTTGTCTCGCCCAGGCGCGCCCACTGACCGGCCCTCGGGGCTCTGGCCAGGCTGCAGGGGATCTAGCTCCCCCTCCCTGGGTGTCCCGAGCTTGTCAGTACCTGCACCCACTTGCCAGGAGCAGTCTCGCCTGCAGCTGTGCGCCAGTCCTGAGGGGAGGATGCTTGTCTCGCCCAGGCGCGCCCACTGACCGGCCCTCGGGGCTCTGGCCAGGCTGCAGGGGATCTAGCTCCCCCTCCCTGGGTGTCTCCGAGCTTGTCAGTACCTGCACCTGCCTGCCAAGAGCAGTCTCGCCTGCAGCTGTATGCGAGTCCTGAGGGGAGGACGCTTGTCTCGCCCAGGCGCGCCCACTGACCGGCCCTCGGGGCTCAGGCCAGGCTGCAGGGGATCTAGCTCCCCCTCCCTGGGTGTCCCGAGCTTGTCAGTACCTGCACCCACTTGCCAGGAGCAGTCTCGCCTGCAGCTGTGCGCCAGTCCTGAGGGGAGGATGCTTGTCTCTCCCAGGCGCGCCCATTGACCGGCCCTCGGGGCTCAGGCCAGGCTGCAGGGGATCTAGCTCCCCCTCCCTGGATGTCTCCGAGTTGTTAGTACCTGCACCCACCTGACAGTAGCAGTCTCGCCTGCAGCTGTATGCCAGTCCTGAGGGGAGGATACTTGTCTCGCCCAGGCGCGCCCACTGACCGGCCCTCGGGGCTGAGGCCAGGCTGCAGGGCATCTAGCTCCCCCTCCCTGGATGTCTCCGAGTTGTTAGTACCTGCACCCACCTGACAGTAGCAGTCTCGCCTGCAGCTGTGTGCCAGTCCTGAGGGGAGGATGCTTGTCTCGCCCAGGCGCGCCCACTGACCGGCCCTCGGGGCTCAGGCCAGGCTGCAGGGTATCTAGCTACCCCTCCCGGGATGTCTCCGAGTTGTTAGTACCTGCACCCACCTGACAGTAGCAGTCTCGCCTGCAGCTGTATGCCAGTCCTGAGGGGAGGATACTTGTCTCGCCCAGGCGCGCCCATTGACCGGCCCTCGGGGCTCAGGCCAGGCTGCAGGGGATCTAGCTCCCCCTCCCTGGATGTCTCCGAGTTGTTAGTACCTGCACCCACCTGACAGTAGCAGTCTCGCCTGCAGCTGTGTGCCAGTCCTGAGGGGAGGATGCTTGTCTCGCCCAGGCGCGCCCACTGACCGGCCCTCGGGGCTCAGGCCAGGCTGCAGGGTATCTAGCTACCCCTCCCGGGATGTCTCCGAGTTGTTAGTACCTGCACCCACCTGACAGTAGCAGTCTCGCCTGCAGCTGTGTGCCAGTCCTGAGGGGAGGATGCTTGTCTCGCCCAGGCGCGCCCACTGACCGGCTCTCGGGGCTCAGGCCAGGCTGCAGGGCATCTAGCTCCCCCTCCCTGGATGTCGCCGAGTTGTTAGTACCTGCACCCACCTGACAGTAGCAGTATTGCCTGCAGCTGTATGCCAGTCTTGAGGGGAGGATGCTTGTCTCGCCCAGGCGCGCCCACTGACCGGCCCTCGGGGCTCAGGCCAGGCTGCAGGTTATCTAGCTCCCCCTCCCGGGATGTCTCCGAGTTGTTAGTACCTGCACCCACCTGACAGTAGCAGTCTCGCCTGCAGCTGTGTGCCAGTCCTGAGGGGAGGATGCTTGTCTCGCCCAGGCGCGCCCACTGACCGGCCCTCGGGGCTGAGGCCAGGCTGCAGGGCATCTAGCTCCCCCTCCCTGGATGTCTCCGAGTTGTTAGTACCTGCACCCACCTGACAGTAGCAGTATTGCCTGCAGCTGTATGCCAGTCTTGAGGGGAGGATGCTTGTCTCGCCCAGGCGCGCCCACTGACCGGCCCTCGGGGCTCAGGCCAGGCTGCAGGTTATCTAGCTCCCCCTCCCGGGATGTCTCCGAGTTGTTAGTACCTGCACCCACCTGACAGTAGCAGTCTCGCCTGCAGCTCTGTGCCAGTCCTGAGGGGAGGATGCTTGTCTCGCCCAGGCGCGCCCACTGACCGGCTCTCGGGGCTCAGGCCAGGCTGCAGGGCATCTAGCTCCCCCTCCCTAGATGTCACCGAGTTGTTAGTACCTGCACCCACCTGACAGTAGCAGTCAAGCCTGCAGCTGTGTGCCAGTCCTGAGGGGAGGATGCTTGTCTCGCCCAGGCGCGCCCACTGACCGGCCCTCGGGGCTCAGGCCAGGCTGCAGGGGATCTAGCTCCCCCTCCCTGGGTGTCTCCGAGTTGTTAGTACCTGCACCCACCTGACAGTAGCAGTCTCGCCTGCAGCTGTATGCCAGTCCTGAGGGGAGGATGCTTGTCTCGCCCAGGCGCGCCCACTGACCGGCCCTCGGGGCTCAGGCCAGGCTGCAGGGGATCTAGCTCCCCCTCCCTGGATGTCTCCGAGTTGTTAGTACCTGCACCCACCTGACAGTAGCAGTCTCGCCTGCAGCTGTATGCCAGTCCTGAGGGGAGGATGCTTGTCTCGCCCAGGCGCGCCCACTGACCGGCCCTCGGGGCTCAGGCCAGGCTGCAGGGGATCTAGCTCCCCCTCCCTGGATGTCTCCGAGTTGTTAGTACCTGCACCCACCTGACAGTAGCAGTCTCGCCTGCAGCTGTGTGCCAGTCCTGAGGGGAGGATGCTTGTCTCGCCCAGGCGCGCCCACTGACCGGCCCTCGGGGCTCAGGCCAGGCTGCAGGGGATCTAGCTCCACCTCCCTGGGTGTCTCCGAGCTTGTCAGTACCTGCACCCGCCTGCCAAGAGCAGTCTCGATTGCAGCTGTATGCCAGTCCTGAGGGGAGGATGCTTGTCTCGCCCAGGCGCGCCCACTGACCGGCCCTCGGGGCTCAGGCCAGGCTGCAGGGGATCTAGCTCCCCCTCCCTGGATGTCTCCGAGTTGTTAGTACCTGCACCCACCTGACAGTAGCAGTCTCGCCTGCAGCTGTATGCCAGTCCTGAGGGGAGGATGCTTGTCTCGCCCAGGCGCGCCCACTGACCGGCCCTCGGGGCTCAGGCCAGGCTGCAGGGGATCTAGCACCCCCTCCCTGGGTGTCTCCGAGTTGTTAGTACCTGCACCCACCTGACAGTAGCAGTCTCGCCTGCAGCTGTGTGCCAGTCCTGAGGGGAGGATGCTTGTCTCGCCCAGGCGCGCCCACTGACCGGCCCTCGGGGCTCAGGCCAGGCTGCAGGGGATCTAGGTCCCCCTCCCTGGATGTCTCCGAGTTGTTAGTACCTGCACCCACCTGACAGTAGCAGTCTCGCCTGCAGCTGTGTGTGCTAGTCCTGAGGGGAGGATGCTTGTCTCGCCCAGGCGCGCCCACTGACCGGCCCTCGGGGCTCAGGCCAGGCTGCAGGGGATTTAGGTCCCCCTCCCTGGATGTCTCCGAGTTGTTAGTACCTGCACCCACCTGACAGTAGCAGTCTCGCCTGCAGCTGTGTGTGCTAGTCCTGAGGAGAGGATGCTTGTCTCGCCCAGGCGCGCCCACTGACCGGTCCTCGGGGCTCAGGCCAGGCTGCAGGGGATCTAGGTCCCCCTCCCTGGATGTCTCCGAGTTGTTAGTACCTGCACCCGCCTAACAGTAGCAGTCTCGCCTGCAGCTGTGTGCCAGTCCTGAGGGGAGGATGCTTGTCTCGCCCAGGCGCGCCCACTGACCGGCCCTCGGGGCTCAGGCCAGGCTGCAGGGGATCTAGCTCCCCCTCCCTGGATGTCTCCGAGTTGTTAGTACCTGCACCCGCCTAACAGTAGCAGTCTCGCCTGCAGCTGTGTGCCAGTCCTGAGGGGAGGATGCTTGTCTCGCCCAGGCGCGCCCACTGACCGGCCCTCGGGGCTCAGGCCAGGCTGCAGGGGATCTAGGTCCCCCTCCCTGGATGTCTCCGAGTTGTTAGTACCTGCACCCACTTGACAGTAACAGTCTCGCCTGCAGCTGTGTGCCAGTCCTGAGGGGAGGATGCTTGTCTCGCCCAGGCGCGCCCACTGACCGGCCCTCGGGGCTCAGGCCAGGCTGCAGGGGATCTAGGTCCCCCTCCCTGGATGTCTCCGAGTTGTTAGTACCTGCACCCGCCTAACAGTAGCAGTCTCGCCTGCAGCTGTGTGCCAGTCCTGAGGGGAGGATGCTTGTCTCGCCCAGGCGCGCCCACTGACCGGCCCTCGGGGCTCAGGCCAGGCTGCAGGGGATCTAGGTCCCCCTCCCTGGATGTCTCCGAGTTGTTAGTACCTGCACCCACTTGACAGTAACAGTCTCGCCTGCAGCTGTGTGCCAGTCCTGAGGGGAGGATGCTTGTCTCGCCCAGGCGCGCCCACTGACCGGCCCTCGGGGCTCAGGCCAGGCTGCAGGGGATCTAGCTCCCCCTCCCTGGATGTCTCCGAGCTTGTCAGTACCTGCACCCACCTGCCAAGAGCAGTCTCGCCTGCAGCTGTGTGCCAGTCCTGAGGAGAGGATGCTTGTCTCGCCCAGGCGCGCCCACTGACCGGCCCACGGGGCTCAGGCCAGGCTGCAGGGGATCTAGGTCCCCCTCCCTGGATGTCTCCGAGTTGTTAGTACCTGCACCCACCTAACAGTAGCAGTCTCGCCTGCAGCTGTGTGCCAGTCCTGAGGAGAGGATGCTTGTCTCGCCCAGGCGCGCCCATTGACCGGCCCTCGGGGCTCAGGCCAGGCTGCAGGGGATCTAGCTCCCTCTCCCTAGGTGTCTCCGAGCTTGTCAGTACCTGCACCCGCATGCCAAGAGCAGTCTCGCCTGCAGCTGTATTGCAGTCCTGAGGGGAGGCTGCTTGTCTCGCCCAGGCGCGCCCACTGACCGGCCCTCGGGGCTCAGGCCAGGCTGCAGGGGATCTAGCTCCCCCTCCCTGGGTGTCTCCGAGCTTGTCAGTACCTGCACCCACCTGCCAAGAGCAGTCTCGCCTGCAGCTGTATTGCAGTCCTGAGGGGAGGCTGCTTGTCTCGCCCAGGCGCGCCCACTGACCGGCCCTCAGGGCTCAGGCCAGGCTGCAGGGGATCTAGCTCCCCCTCCCTGGGTGTCTCCGAGCTTGTCAGTACCTGCACCCACCTGCCAAGAGCAGTCTCGCCTGCAGCTGTGTGCCAGTCCTGAGGGGAGGACGCTTGTCTCGCCCAGGCGCGCCCACTGACCGGCCCTCGGGGCTCAGGCCAGGCTGCAGGGGATCTAGCTCCCCCTCCCTGGGTGTCCCGAGCTTGTCAGTACCTGCACCCACCTGCCAAGAGCAGTCTCGCCTGCAGCTGTGTGCCAGTCCTGAGGGGAGGACGCTTGTCTCGCCCAGGCGCGCCCACTGACCGGCCCTCGGGGCTCAGGCCAGGCTGCAGGGGATCTAGCTCCCCCTCCCTGGGTGTCCCGAGCTTTACAGTACCTGCACCCACCTGCCAAGAGCAGTCTCGCCTGCAGCTGTGTGCCAGTCCTGAGGGGAGGACGCTTGTCTCGCCCAGGCGCGCCCACTGACCGGCCCTCGGGGCTCAGGCCAGGCTGCAGGGGATCTAGCTCCCCCTCCCTGGGTGTCCCGAGCTTGTCAGTACCTGCACCCACCTGCCAAGAGCAGTCTCGCCTGCAGCTGTGTGCCAGTCCTGAGGGGAGGATGCTTGTCTCGCCCAGGCGCGCCCACTGACCGGCCCTCGGGGCTCAGGCCAGGCTGCAGGGGATCTAGCTCCCCCTCCCTGGGTGTCTCCGAGCTTGTCAGTACCTGCACCCACTTGCCAGGAGCAGTCTCGCCTGCAGCTGTGCGCCAGTCCTGAGGGGAGGACGCTTGTCTCGCCCAGGCGCGCCCACTGACCGGCCCTCGGGGCTCAGGCCAGGCTGCAGGGGATCTAGCTCCCCCTCCCTGGGTGTCTCCGAGCTTGTCAGTACCTGCACCCACTTGCCAGGAGCAGTCTCGCCTGCAGCTGTGCGCCAGTCCTGAGGGGAGGACGCTTGTCTCGCCCAGGCGCGCCCACTGACCGGCCCTCGGGGCTCAGGCCAGGCTGCAGGGGATCTAGCTCCCCCTCCCTGGGTGTCCCGAGCTTGTCAGTACCTGCACCCGCCTGCCAAGAGCAGTCTCGCCTGCAGCTGTGTGCCAGTCCTGAGGGGAGGATGCTTGTCTCGCCCAGGCGCGCCCACTGACCGGCCCTCGGGGCTCAGGCCAGGCTGCAGGGGATCTAGCTCCCCCTCCCTGGGTGTCCCGAGCTTGTCAGTACCTGCACCCACCTGCCAAGAGCAGTCTCGTCTGCAGCTGTGTGCCAGTCCTGAGGGGAGGATGCTTGTCTCGCCCAGGCGCGCCCACTGACCGGCCCTCGGGGCTCAGGCCAGGCTGCAGGGGATCTAGCTCCCCCTCCCTGGGTGTCTCCGAGCTTGTCAGTACCTGCACCCACTTGCCAGGAGCAGTCTCGCCTGCAGCTGTGCGCCAGTCCTGAGGGGAGGACGCTTGTCTCGCCCAGGCGCGCCCACTGACCGGCCCTCGGGGCTCAGGCCAGGCTGCAGGGGATCTAGCTCCCCCTCCCTGGGTGTCTCCGAGCTTGTCAGTACCTGCACCCACTTGCCAGGAGCAGTCTCGCCTGCAGCTGTGCGCCAGTCCTGAGGGGAGGACGCTTGTCTCGCCCAGGCGCGCCCACTGACCGGCCCTCGGGGCTCAGGCCAGGCTGCAGGGGATCTAGCTCCCCCTCCCTGGGTGTCCCGAGCTTGTCAGTACCTGCACCCGCCTGTTAAGAGCAGTCTCGCCTGCAGCTGTGTGCCAGTCCTGAGGGGAGGACGCTTGTCTCCCCAGGCGCGCCCACTGACCGGCCCTCGGGGCTCAGGCCAGGCTGCAGGGGATCTAGCTCCCCCTCCCTGGGTGTCACCGAGCTTGTCAGTACCTGCACCCACTTGCCAGGAGCAGTCTCGCCTGCAGCTGTGCGCCAGTCCTGAGGGGAGGATGCTTGTCTCGCCCAGGCGCGCCCACTGACCGGCCCTCGGGGCTCAGGCCAGGCTGCAGGGGATCTAGCTCCCCCTCCCTGGGTGTCCCGAGCTTGTCAGTACCTGCACCCACTTGCCAGGAGCAGTCTCGCCTGCAGCTGTGCGCCAGTCCTGAGGGGAGGACGCTTGTCTCGCCCAGGCGCGCCCACTGACCGGCCCTCGGGGCTCAGGCCAGGCTGCAGGGGAGCTAGCTCCCCCTCCCTGGGTGTCCCGAGCTTGTCAGTACCTGCACCCACTTGCCAGGAGCAGTCTCGCCTGCAGCTGTGCGCCAGTCCTGAGGGGAGGATGCTTGTCTCGCCCAGGCGCGCCCACTGACCGGCCCTCGGGGCTCAGGCCAGGCTGCAGGGGATCTAGCTCCCCCTCCCTGGGTGTCTCCGAGCTTGTCAGTACCTGCACCCACTTGCCAGGAGCAGTCTCGCCTGCAGCTGTGCGCCAGTCCTGAGGGGAGGACGCTTGTCTCGCCCAGGCGCGCCCACTGACCGGCCCTCGGGGCTCTGGCCAGGCTGCAGGGGATCTAGCTCCCCCTCCCTGGGTGTCCCGAGCTTGTCAGTACCTGCACCCACTTGCCAGGAGCAGTCTCGCCTGCAGCTGTGCGCCAGTCCTGAGGGGAGGACGCTTGTCTCGCCCAGGCGCGCCCACTGACCGGCCCTCGGGGCTCAGGCCAGGCTGCAGGGGATCTAGCTCCCCCTCCCTGGGTGTCCCGAGCTTGTCAGTACCTGCACCCACTTGCCAGGAGCAGTCTCGCCTGCAGCTGTGCGCCAGTCCTGAGGGGAGGATGCTTGTCTCGCCCAGGCGCGCCCACTGACCGGCCCTCGGGGCTCTGGCCAGGCTGCAGGGGATCTAGCTCCCCCTCCCTGGGTGTCTCCGAGCTTGTCAGTACCTGCACCTGCCTGCCAAGAGCAGTCTCGCCTGCAGCTGTATGCGAGTCCTGAGGGGAGGACGCTTGTCTCGCCCAGGCGCGCCCACTGACCGGCCCTCGGGGCTCAGGCCAGGCTGCAGGGGATCTAGCTCCCCCTCCCTTGGTGTCCCGAGCTTGTCAGTACCTGCACCCACTTGCCAGGAGCAGTCTCGCCTGCAGCTGTGCGCCAGTCCTGAGGGGAGGACGCTTGTCTCTCCCAGGCGCGCCCACTGACCGGCCCTCGGGGCTCAGGCCAGGCTGCAGGGGATCTAGGTCCCCCTCCCTGGATGTCGCCGAGTTGTAAGTACCTGCACCCACCTAACAGTAGCAGTCTCGCCTGCAGCTGTATGCCAGTCCTGAGGGGAGGATGCTTGTCTCGCCCAGGCGCGCCCACTGACCGGCCCTCGGGGCTCAGGCCAGGCTGCAGGGTATCTAGCTACCCCTCCCGGGATGTCTCCGAGTTGTTAGTACCTGCACCCACCTGACAGTAGCAGTCTCGCCTGCAGCTGTGTGCCAGTCCTGAGGGGAGGATGCTTGTCTCGCCCAGGCGCGCCCACTGACCGGCTCTCGGGGCTCAGGCCAGGCTGCAGGGCATCTAGCTCCCCCTCCCTGGATGTCGCCGAGTTGTTAGTACCTGCACCCACCTGACAGTAGCAGTATTGCCTGCAGCTGTATGCCAGTCTTGAGGGGAGGATGCTTGTCTCGCCCAGGCGCGCCCACTGACCGGCCCTCGGGGCTCAGGCCAGGCTGCAGGTTATCTAGCTCCCCCTCCCGGGATGTCTCCGAGTTGTTAGTACCTGCACCCACCTGACAGTAGCAGTCTCGCCTGCAGCTGTGTGCCAGTCCTGAGGGGAGGATGCTTGTCTCGCCCAGGCGCGCCCACTGACCGGCCCTCGGGGCTGAGGCCAGGCTGCAGGGCATCTAGCTCCCCCTCCCTGGATGTCTCCGAGTTGTTAGTACCTGCACCCACCTGACAGTAGCAGTATTGCCTGCAGCTGTATGCCAGTCTTGAGGGGAGGATGCTTGTCTCGCCCAGGCGCGCCCACTGACCGGCCCTCGGGGCTCAGGCCAGGCTGCAGGTTATCTAGCTCCCCCTCCCGGGATGTCTCCGAGTTGTTAGTACCTGCACCCACCTGACAGTAGCAGTCTCGCCTGCAGCTCTGTGCCAGTCCTGAGGGGAGGATGCTTGTCTCGCCCAGGCGCGCCCACTGACCGGCTCTCGGGGCTCAGGCCAGGCTGCAGGGCATCTAGCTCCCCCTCCCTAGATGTCACCGAGTTGTTAGTACCTGCACCCACCTGACAGTAGCAGTCAAGCCTGCAGCTGTGTGCCAGTCCTGAGGGGAGGATGCTTGTCTCGCCCAGGCGCGCCCACTGACCGGCCCTCGGGGCTCAGGCCAGGCTGCAGGGTATCTAGCTCCCCCTCCCGGGATGTCTCCGAGTTGTTAGTACCTGCACCCACCTGACAGTAGCAGTCTCGCCTGCAGCTGTGTGCCAGTCCTGAGGGGAGGATGCTTGTCTCGCCCAGGCGCGCCCACTGACCGGCTCTCGGGGCTCAGGCCAGGCTGCAGGGCATCTAGCTCCCCCTCCCTGGATGTCGCCGAGTTGTTAGTACCTGCACCCACCTGACAGTAGCAGTCTCGCCTGCAGCTGTGTGCCAGTCCTGAGGGGAGGATGCTTGTCTCGCCCAGGCGCGCCCACTGACCGGCCCTCGGGGATCAGGCCAGGCTGCAGGGGATCTAGCTCCCCCTCCCTGGATGTCTCCGAGTTGTTAGTACCGGCACCCACCTAAGAGTAGCAGTGTCGCCTGCAGCTGTGTGCCAGTCCTGAGGGGAGGATGCTTGTCTCGCCCAGGCGCGCCCACTGACCGGCCCTCGGGGCTCAGGCCAGGCTGCAGGGGATCTAGCTCCCCCTCCCTGGATGTCTCCGAGTTGTTAGTACCTGCACCCACCTGACAGTAGCAGTCTCGCCTGCAGCTGTGTGCCAGTCCTGAGGGGAGGATGCTTGTCTCGCCCAGGCGCGCCCACTGACCGGCCCTCGGGGCTCATGCCAGGCTGCAGGGGATCTAGCTCCCCCTCCCTGGATGTCTCCGAGTTGTTAGTACCTGCACCCACCTGACAGTAGCAGTCTCGCCTGCAGCTGTGTGCCAGTCCTGAGGGGAGGATGCTTGTCTCGCCCAGGCGCGCCCACTGACCGGCCCTCGGGGCTCAGGCCAGGCTGCAGGGGATCTAGCTCCCCCTCCCTGGATGTCTCCGAGTTGTTAGTACCTGCACCCACCTGACAGTAGCAGTCTCGCCTGCAGCTGTGTGCCAGTCCTGAGGGGAGGATGCTTGTCTCGCCCAGGCGCGCCCACTGACCGGCCCTCGGGGCTCAGGCCAGGCTGCAGGGGATCTAGGTCCCCCTCCCTGGATGTCTCCGAGTTGTTAGTACCTGCACCCACCTGACAGTAGCAGTCTCGCCTGCAGCTGTGTGTGCTAGTCCTGAGGGGAGGATGCTTGTCTCGCCCAGGCGCGCCCACTGACCGGCCCTCGGGGCTCAGGCCAGGCTGCAGGGGATTTAGGTCCCCCTCCCTGGATGTCTCCGAGTTGTTAGTACCTGCACCCACCTGACAGTAGCAGTCTCGCCTGCAGCTGTGTGTGCTAGTCCTGAGGAGAGGATGCTTGTCTCGCCCAGGCGCGCCCACTGACCGGTCCTCGGGGCTCAGGCCAGGCTGCAGGGGATCTAGGTCCCCCTCCCTGGATGTCTCCGAGTTGTTAGTACCTGCACCCGCCTAACAGTAGCAGTCTCGCCTGCAGCTGTGTGCCAGTCCTGAGGGGAGGATGCTTGTCTCGCCCAGGCGCGCCCACTGACCGGCCCTCGGGGCTCAGGCCAGGCTGCAGGGGATCTAGCTCCCCCTCCCTGGATGTCTCCGAGTTGTTGGTACCTGCACCCGCCTAACAGTAGCAGTCTCGCCTGCAGCTGTGTGCCAGTCCTGAGGGGAGGATGCTTGTCTCGCCCAGGCGCGCCCACTGACCGGCCCTCGGGGCTCAGGCCAGGCTGCAGGGGATCTAGGTCCCCCTCCCTGGATGTCTCCGAGTTGTTAGTACCTGCACCCACTTGACAGTAACAGTCTCGCCTGCAGCTGTGTGCCAGTCCTGAGGGGAGGATGCTTGTCTCGCCCAGGCGCGCCCACTGACCGGCCCTCGGGGCTCAGGCCAGGCTGCAGGGGATCTAGGTCCCCCTCCCTGGATGTCTCCGAGTTGTTAGTACCTGCACCCGCCTAACAGTAGCAGTCTCGCCTGCAGCTGTGTGCCAGTCCTGAGGGGAGGATGCTTGTCTCGCCCAGGCGCGCCCACTGACCGGCCCTCGGGGCTCAGGCCAGGCTGCAGGGGATCTAGGTCCCCCTCCCTGGATGTCTCCGAGTTGTTAGTACCTGCACCCACTTGACAGTAACAGTCTCGCCTGCAGCTGTGTGCCAGTCCTGAGGGGAGGATGCTTGTCTCGCCCAGGCGCGCCCACTGACCGGCCCTCGGGGCTCAGGCCAGGCTGCAGGGGATCTAGCTCCCCCTCCCTGGATGTCTCCGAGCTTGTCAGTACCTGCACCCACCTGCCAAGAGCAGTCTCGCCTGCAGCTGTGTGCCAGTCCTGAGGAGAGGATGCTTGTCTCGCCCAGGCGCGCCCACTGACCGGCCCACGGGGCTCAGGCCAGGCTGCAGGGGATCTAGGTCCCCCTCCCTGGATGTCTCCGAGTTGTTAGTACCTGCACCCACCTAACAGTAGCAGTCTCGCCTGCAGCTGTGTGCCAGTCCTGAGGAGAGGATGCTTGTCTCGCCCAGGCGCGCCCATTGACCGGCCCTCGGGGCTCAGGCCAGGCTGCAGGGGATCTAGCTCCCTCTCCCTAGGTGTCTCCGAGCTTGTCAGTACCTGCACCCGCATGCCAAGAGCAGTCTCGCCTGCAGCTGTATTGCAGTCCTGAGGGGAGGCTGCTTGTCTCGCCCAGGCGCGCCCACTGACCGGCCCTCGGGGCTCAGGCCAGGCTGCAGGGGATCTAGCTCCCCCTCCCTGGGTGTCTCCGAGCTTGTCAGTACCTGCACCCACCTGCCAAGAGCAGTCTCGCCTGCAGCTGTATTGCAGTCCTGAGGGGAGGCTGCTTGTCTCGCCCAGGCGCGCCCACTGACCGGCCCTCAGGGCTCAGGCCAGGCTGCAGGGGATCTAGCTCCCCCTCCCTGGGTGTCTCCGAGCTTGTCAGTACCTGCACCCACCTGCCAAGAGCAGTCTCGCCTGCAGCTGTGTGCCAGTCCTGAGGGGAGGACGCTTGTCTCGCCCAGGCGCGCCCACTGACCGGCCCTCGGGGCTCAGGCCAGGCTGCAGGGGATCTAGCTCCCCCTCCCTGGGTGTCCCGAGCTTGTCAGTACCTGCACCCACCTGCCAAGAGCAGTCTCGCCTGCAGCTGTGTGCCAGTCCTGAGGGGAGGACGCTTGTCTCGCCCAGGCGCGCCCACTGACCGGCCCTCGGGGCTCAGGCCAGGCTGCAGGGGATCTAGCTCCCCCTCCCTGGGTGTCCCGAGCTTTACAGTACCTGCACCCACCTGCCAAGAGCAGTCTCGCCTGCAGCTGTGTGCCAGTCCTGAGGGGAGGACGCTTGTCTCGCCCAGGCGCGCCCACTGACCGGCCCTCGGGGCTCAGGCCAGGCTGCAGGGGATCTAGCTCCCCCTCCCTGGGTGTCCCGAGCTTGTCAGTACCTGCACCCACCTGCCAAGAGCAGTCTCGCCTGCAGCTGTGTGCCAGTCCTGAGGGGAGGATGCTTGTCTCGCCCAGGCGCGCCCACTGACCGGCCCTCGGGGCTCAGGCCAGGCTGCAGGGGATCTAGCTCCCCCTCCCTGGGTGTCTCCGAGCTTGTCAGTACCTGCACCCACTTGCCAGGAGCAGTCTCGCCTGCAGCTGTGCGCCAGTCCTGAGGGGAGGACGCTTGTCTCGCCCAGGCGCGCCCACTGACCGGCCCTCGGGGCTCAGGCCAGGCTGCAGGGGATCTAGCTCCCCCTCCCTGGGTGTCTCCGAGCTTGTCAGTACCTGCACCCACTTGCCAGGAGCAGTCTCGCCTGCAGCTGTGCGCCAGTCCTGAGGGGAGGACGCTTGTCTCGCCCAGGCGCGCCCACTGACCGGCCCTCGGGGCTCAGGCCAGGCTGCAGGGGATCTAGCTCCCCCTCCCTGGGTGTCCCGAGCTTGTCAGTACCTGCACCCGCCTGCCAAGAGCAGTCTCGCCTGCAGCTGTGTGCCAGTCCTGAGGGGAGGATGCTTGTCTCGCCCAGGCGCGCCCACTGACCGGCCCTCGGGGCTCAGGCCAGGCTGCAGGGGATCTAGCTCCCCCTCCCTGGGTGTCCCGAGCTTGTCAGTACCTGCACCCGCCTGCCAAGAGCAGTCTCGCCTGCAGCTGTGTGCCAGTCCTGAGGGGAGGATGCTTGTCTCGCCCAGGCGCGCCCACTGACCGGCCCTCGGGGCTCAGGCCAGGCTGCAGGGGATCTAGCTCCCCCTCCCTGGGTGTCTCCGAGCTTGTCAGTACCTGCACCCACTTGCCAGGAGCAGTCTCGCCTGCAGCTGTGCGCCAGTCCTGAGGGGAGGACGCTTGTCTCGCCCAGGCGCGCCCACTGACCGGCCCTCGGGGCTCAGGCCAGGCTGCAGGGGATCTAGCTCCCCCTCCCTGGGTGTCTCCGAGCTTGTCAGTACCTGCACCCACTTGCCAGGAGCAGTCTCGCCTGCAGCTGTGCGCCAGTCCTGAGGGGAGGACGCTTGTCTCGCCCAGGCGCGCCCACTGACCGGCCCTCGGGGCTCAGGCCAGGCTGCAGGGGATCTAGCTCCCCCTCCCTGGATGTCTCCGAGTTGTTAGTACCTGCACCCACCTGACAGTAGCAGTCTCGCCTGCAGCTGTGTGCCAGTCCTGAGGGGAGGATGCTTGTCTCGCCCAGGCGCGCCCACTGACCGGCCCTCGGGGCTCATGCCAGGCTGCAGGGGATCTAGCTCCCCCTCCCTGGATGTCTCCGAGTTGTTAGTACCTGCACCCACCTGACAGTAGCAGTCTCGCCTGCAGCTGTGTGCCAGTCCTGAGGGGAGGATGCTTGTCTCGCCCAGGCGCGCCCACTGACCGGCCCTCGGGGCTCAGGCCAGGCTGCAGGGGATCTAGCTCCCCCTCCCTGGATGTCTCCGAGTTGTTAGTACCTGCACCCACCTGACAGTAGCAGTCTCGCCTGCAGCTGTGTGCCAGTCCTGAGGGGAGGATGCTTGTCTCGCCCAGGCGCGCCCACTGACCGGCCCTCGGGGCTCAGGCCAGGCTGCAGGGGATCTAGGTCCCCCTCCCTGGATGTCTCCGAGTTGTTAGTACCTGCACCCACCTGACAGTAGCAGTCTCGCCTGCAGCTGTGTGTGCTAGTCCTGAGGGGAGGATGCTTGTCTCGCCCAGGCGCGCCCACTGACCGGCCCTCGGGGCTCAGGCCAGGCTGCAGGGGATTTAGGTCCCCCTCCCTGGATGTCTCCGAGTTGTTAGTACCTGCACCCACCTGACAGTAGCAGTCTCGCCTGCAGCTGTGTGTGCTAGTCCTGAGGAGAGGATGCTTGTCTCGCCCAGGCGCGCCCACTGACCGGTCCTCGGGGCTCAGGCCAGGCTGCAGGGGATCTAGGTCCCCCTCCCTGGATGTCTCCGAGTTGTTAGTACCTGCACCCGCCTAACAGTAGCAGTCTCGCCTGCAGCTGTGTGCCAGTCCTGAGGGGAGGATGCTTGTCTCGCCCAGGCGCGCCCACTGACCGGCCCTCGGGGCTCAGGCCAGGCTGCAGGGGATCTAGCTCCCCCTCCCTGGATGTCTCCGAGTTGTTGGTACCTGCACCCGCCTAACAGTAGCAGTCTCGCCTGCAGCTGTGTGCCAGTCCTGAGGGGAGGATGCTTGTCTCGCCCAGGCGCGCCCACTGACCGGCCCTCGGGGCTCAGGCCAGGCTGCAGGGGATCTAGGTCCCCCTCCCTGGATGTCTCCGAGTTGTTAGTACCTGCACCCACTTGACAGTAACAGTCTCGCCTGCAGCTGTGTGCCAGTCCTGAGGGGAGGATGCTTGTCTCGCCCAGGCGCGCCCACTGACCGGCCCTCGGGGCTCAGGCCAGGCTGCAGGGGATCTAGGTCCCCCTCCCTGGATGTCTCCGAGTTGTTAGTACCTGCACCCGCCTAACAGTAGCAGTCTCGCCTGCAGCTGTGTGCCAGTCCTGAGGGGAGGATGCTTGTCTCGCCCAGGCGCGCCCACTGACCGGCCCTCGGGGCTCAGGCCAGGCTGCAGGGGATCTAGGTCCCCCTCCCTGGATGTCTCCGAGTTGTTAGTACCTGCACCCACTTGACAGTAACAGTCTCGCCTGCAGCTGTGTGCCAGTCCTGAGGGGAGGATGCTTGTCTCGCCCAGGCGCGCCCACTGACCGGCCCTCGGGGCTCAGGCCAGGCTGCAGGGGATCTAGCTCCCCCTCCCTGGATGTCTCCGAGCTTGTCAGTACCTGCACCCACCTGCCAAGAGCAGTCTCGCCTGCAGCTGTGTGCCAGTCCTGAGGAGAGGATGCTTGTCTCGCCCAGGCGCGCCCACTGACCGGCCCACGGGGCTCAGGCCAGGCTGCAGGGGATCTAGGTCCCCCTCCCTGGATGTCTCCGAGTTGTTAGTACCTGCACCCACCTAACAGTAGCAGTCTCGCCTGCAGCTGTGTGCCAGTCCTGAGGAGAGGATGCTTGTCTCGCCCAGGCGCGCCCATTGACCGGCCCTCGGGGCTCAGGCCAGGCTGCAGGGGATCTAGCTCCCTCTCCCTAGGTGTCTCCGAGCTTGTCAGTACCTGCACCCGCATGCCAAGAGCAGTCTCGCCTGCAGCTGTATTGCAGTCCTGAGGGGAGGCTGCTTGTCTCGCCCAGGCGCGCCCACTGACCGGCCCTCGGGGCTCAGGCCAGGCTGCAGGGGATCTAGCTCCCCCTCCCTGGGTGTCTCCGAGCTTGTCAGTACCTGCACCCACCTGCCAAGAGCAGTCTCGCCTGCAGCTGTATTGCAGTCCTGAGGGGAGGCTGCTTGTCTCGCCCAGGCGCGCCCACTGACCGGCCCTCAGGGCTCAGGCCAGGCTGCAGGGGATCTAGCTCCCCCTCCCTGGGTGTCTCCGAGCTTGTCAGTACCTGCACCCACCTGCCAAGAGCAGTCTCGCCTGCAGCTGTGTGCCAGTCCTGAGGGGAGGACGCTTGTCTCGCCCAGGCGCGCCCACTGACCGGCCCTCGGGGCTCAGGCCAGGCTGCAGGGGATCTAGCTCCCCCTCCCTGGGTGTCCCGAGCTTGTCAGTACCTGCACCCACCTGCCAAGAGCAGTCTCGCCTGCAGCTGTGTGCCAGTCCTGAGGGGAGGACGCTTGTCTCGCCCAGGCGCGCCCACTGACCGGCCCTCGGGGCTCAGGCCAGGCTGCAGGGGATCTAGCTCCCCCTCCCTGGGTGTCCCGAGCTTTACAGTACCTGCACCCACCTGCCAAGAGCAGTCTCGCCTGCAGCTGTGTGCCAGTCCTGAGGGGAGGACGCTTGTCTCGCCCAGGCGCGCCCACTGACCGGCCCTCGGGGCTCAGGCCAGGCTGCAGGGGATCTAGCTCCCCCTCCCTGGGTGTCCCGAGCTTGTCAGTACCTGCACCCACCTGCCAAGAGCAGTCTCGCCTGCAGCTGTGTGCCAGTCCTGAGGGGAGGATGCTTGTCTCGCCCAGGCGCGCCCACTGACCGGCCCTCGGGGCTCAGGCCAGGCTGCAGGGGATCTAGCTCCCCCTCCCTGGGTGTCTCCGAGCTTGTCAGTACCTGCACCCACTTGCCAGGAGCAGTCTCGCCTGCAGCTGTGCGCCAGTCCTGAGGGGAGGACGCTTGTCTCGCCCAGGCGCGCCCACTGACCGGCCCTCGGGGCTCAGGCCAGGCTGCAGGGGATCTAGCTCCCCCTCCCTGGGTGTCTCCGAGCTTGTCAGTACCTGCACCCACTTGCCAGGAGCAGTCTCGCCTGCAGCTGTGCGCCAGTCCTGAGGGGAGGACGCTTGTCTCGCCCAGGCGCGCCCACTGACCGGCCCTCGGGGCTCAGGCCAGGCTGCAGGGGATCTAGCTCCCCCTCCCTGGGTGTCCCGAGCTTGTCAGTACCTGCACCCGCCTGCCAAGAGCAGTCTCGCCTGCAGCTGTGTGCCAGTCCTGAGGGGAGGATGCTTGTCTCGCCCAGGCGCGCCCACTGACCGGCCCTCGGGGCTCAGGCCAGGCTGCAGGGGATCTAGCTCCCCCTCCCTGGGTGTCCCGAGCTTGTCAGTACCTGCACCCGCCTGCCAAGAGCAGTCTCGCCTGCAGCTGTGTGCCAGTCCTGAGGGGAGGATGCTTGTCTCGCCCAGGCGCGCCCACTGACCGGCCCTCGGGGCTCAGGCCAGGCTGCAGGGGATCTAGCTCCCCCTCCCTGGGTGTCTCCGAGCTTGTCAGTACCTGCACCCACTTGCCAGGAGCAGTCTCGCCTGCAGCTGTGCGCCAGTCCTGAGGGGAGGACGCTTGTCTCGCCCAGGCGCGCCCACTGACCGGCCCTCGGGGCTCAGGCCAGGCTGCAGGGGATCTAGCTCCCCCTCCCTGGGTGTCTCCGAGCTTGTCAGTACCTGCACCCACTTGCCAGGAGCAGTCTCGCCTGCAGCTGTGCGCCAGTCCTGAGGGGAGGACGCTTGTCTCGCCCAGGCGCGCCCACTGACCGGCCCTCGGGGCTCAGGCCAGGCTGCAGGGGATCTAGCTCCCCCTCCCTGGGTGTCCCGAGCTTGTCAGTACCTGCACCCGCCTGTTAAGAGCAGTCTCGCCTGCAGCTGTGTGCCAGTCCTGAGGGGAGGACGCTTGTCTCCCCAGGCGCGCCCACTGACCGGCCCTCGGGGCTCAGGCCAGGCTGCAGGGGATCTAGCTCCCCCTCCCTGGGTGTCACCGAGCTTGTCAGTACCTGCACCCACTTGCCAGGAGCAGTCTCGCCTGCAGCTGTGCGCCAGTCCTGAGGGGAGGATGCTTGTCTCGCCCAGGCGCGCCCACTGACCGGCCCTCGGGGCTCAGGCCAGGCTGCAGGGGATCTAGCTCCCCCTCCCTGGGTGTCCCGAGCTTGTCAGTACCTGCACCCACTTGCCAGGAGCAGTCTCGCCTGCAGCTGTGCGCCAGTCCTGAGGGGAGGACGCTTGTCTCGCCCAGGCGCGCCCACTGACCGGCCCTCGGGGCTCAGGCCAGGCTGCAGGGGATCTAGCTCCCCCTCCCTGGGTGTCCCGAGCTTGTCAGTACCTGCACCCACTTGCCAGGAGCAGTCTCGCCTGCAGCTGTGCGCCAGTCCTGAGGGGAGGATGCTTGTCTCGCCCAGGCGCGCCCACTGACCGGCCCTCGGGGCTCAGGCCAGGCTGCAGGGGATCTAGCTCCCCCTCCCTGGGCGTCTCCGAGCTTGTCAGTACCTGCACCCACTTGCCAGGAGCAGTCTCGCCTGCAGCTGTGCGCCAGTCCTGAGGGGAGGACGCTTGTCTCGCCCAGGCGCGCCCACTGACCGGCCCTCGGGGCTCTGGCCAGGCTGCAGGGGATCTAGCTCCCCCTCCCTGGGTGTCCCGAGCTTGTCAGTACCTGCACCCACTTGCCAGGAGCAGTCTCGCCTGCAGCTGTGCGCCAGTCCTGAGGGGAGGACGCTTGTCTCGCCCAGGCGCGCCCACTGACCGGCCCTCGGGGCTCAGGCCAGGCTGCAGGGGATCTAGCTCCCCCTCCCTGGGTGTCCCGAGCTTGTCAGTACCTGCACCCACTTGCCAGGAGCAGTCTCGCCTGCAGCTGTGCGCCAGTCCTGAGGGGAGGATGCTTGTCTCGCCCAGGCGCGCCCACTGACCGGCCCTCGGGGCTCTGGCCAGGCTGCAGGGGATCTAGCTCCCCCTCCCTGGGTGTCTCCGAGCTTGTCAGTACCTGCACCTGCCTGCCAAGAGCAGTCTCGCCTGCAGCTGTATGCGAGTCCTGAGGGGAGGACGCTTGTCTCGCCCAGGCGCGCCCACTGACCGGCCCTCGGGGCTCAGGCCAGGCTGCAGGGGATCTAGCTCCCCCTCCCTTGGTGTCCCGAGCTTGTCAGTACCTGCACCCACTTGCCAGGAGCAGTCTCGCCTGCAGCTGTGCGCCAGTCCTGAGGGGAGGACGCTTGTCTCTCCCAGGCGCGCCCACTGACCGGCCCTCGGGGCTCAGGCCAGGCTGCAGGGGATCTAGGTCCCCCTCCCTGGATGTCGCCGAGTTGTAAGTACCTGCACCCACCTAACAGTAGCAGTCTCGCCTGCAGCTGTATGCCAGTCCTGAGGGGAGGATGCTTGTCTCGCCCAGGCGCGCCCACTGACCGGCCCTCGGGGCTCAGGCCAGGCTGCAGGGTATCTAGCTACCCCTCCCGGGATGTCTCCGAGTTGTTAGTACCTGCACCCACCTGACAGTAGCAGTCTCGCCTGCAGCTGTGTGCCAGTCCTGAGGGGAGGATGCTTGTCTCGCCCAGGCGCGCCCACTGACCGGCTCTCGGGGCTCAGGCCAGGCTGCAGGGCATCTAGCTCCCCCTCCCTGGATGTCGCCGAGTTGTTAGTACCTGCACCCACCTGACAGTAGCAGTATTGCCTGCAGCTGTATGCCAGTCTTGAGGGGAGGATGCTTGTCTCGCCCAGGCGCGCCCACTGACCGGCCCTCGGGGCTCAGGCCAGGCTGCAGGTTATCTAGCTCCCCCTCCCGGGATGTCTCCGAGTTGTTAGTACCTGCACCCACCTGACAGTAGCAGTCTCGCCTGCAGCTGTGTGCCAGTCCTGAGGGGAGGATGCTTGTCTCGCCCAGGCGCGCCCACTGACCGGCCCTCGGGGCTGAGGCCAGGCTGCAGGGCATCTAGCTCCCCCTCCCTGGATGTCTCCGAGTTGTTAGTACCTGCACCCACCTGACAGTAGCAGTATTGCCTGCAGCTGTATGCCAGTCTTGAGGGGAGGATGCTTGTCTCGCCCAGGCGCGCCCACTGACCGGCCCTCGGGGCTCAGGCCAGGCTGCAGGTTATCTAGCTCCCCCTCCCGGGATGTCTCCGAGTTGTTAGTACCTGCACCCACCTGACAGTAGCAGTCTCGCCTGCAGCTCTGTGCCAGTCCTGAGGGGAGGATGCTTGTCTCGCCCAGGCGCGCCCACTGACCGGCTCTCGGGGCTCAGGCCAGGCTGCAGGGCATCTAGCTCCCCCTCCCTAGATGTCACCGAGTTGTTAGTACCTGCACCCACCTGACAGTAGCAGTCAAGCCTGCAGCTGTGTGCCAGTCCTGAGGGGAGGATGCTTGTCTCGCCCAGGCGCGCCCACTGACCGGCCCTCGGGGCTCAGGCCAGGCTGCAGGGTATCTAGCTCCCCCTCCCGGGATGTCTCCGAGTTGTTAGTACCTGCACCCACCTGACAGTAGCAGTCTCGCCTGCAGCTGTGTGCCAGTCCTGAGGGGAGGATGCTTGTCTCGCCCAGGCGCGCCCACTGACCGGCTCTCGGGGCTCAGGCCAGGCTGCAGGGCATCTAGCTCCCCCTCCCTGGATGTCGCCGAGTTGTTAGTACCTGCACCCACCTGACAGTAGCAGTCTCGCCTGCAGCTGTGTGCCAGTCCTGAGGGGAGGATGCTTGTCTCGCCCAGGCGCGCCCACTGACCGGCCCTCGGGGATCAGGCCAGGCTGCAGGGGATCTAGCTCCCCCTCCCTGGATGTCTCCGAGTTGTTAGTACCGGCACCCACCTAAGAGTAGCAGTGTCGCCTGCAGCTGTGTGCCAGTCCTGAGGGGAGGATGCTTGTCTCGCCCAGGCGCGCCCACTGACCGGCCCTCGGGGCTCAGGCCAGGCTGCAGGGGATCTAGCTCCCCCTCCCTGGATGTCTCCGAGTTGTTAGTACCTGCACCCACCTGACAGTAGCAGTCTCGCCTGCAGCTGTGTGCCAGTCCTGAGGGGAGGATGCTTGTCTCGCCCAGGCGCGCCCACTGACCGGCCCTCGGGGCTCATGCCAGGCTGCAGGGGATCTAGCTCCCCCTCCCTGGATGTCTCCGAGTTGTTAGTACCTGCACCCACCTGACAGTAGCAGTCTCGCCTGCAGCTGTGTGCCAGTCCTGAGGGGAGGATGCTTGTCTCGCCCAGGCGCGCCCACTGACCGGCCCTCGGGGCTCAGGCCAGGCTGCAGGGGATCTAGCTCCCCCTCCCTGGATGTCTCCGAGTTGTTAGTACCTGCACCCACCTGACAGTAGCAGTCTCGCCTGCAGCTGTGTGCCAGTCCTGAGGGGAGGATGCTTGTCTCGCCCAGGCGCGCCCACTGACCGGCCCTCGGGGCTCAGGCCAGGCTGCAGGGGATCTAGCTCCCCCTCCCTGGATGTCTCCGAGTTGTTAGTACCGGCACCCACCTAAGAGTAGCAGTCTCGCCTGCAGCTGTGTGCCAGTCCTGAGGGGAGGATGCTTGTCTCGCCCAGGCGCGCCCACTGACCGGCTCTCGGGGCTCAGGCCAGGCTGCAGGGGATCTAGCTCCCCCTCCCTGGATGTCTCCGAGTTGTTAGTACCGGCACCCACCTAAGAGTAGCAGTCTCGCCTGCAGCTGTGTGCCAGTCCTGAGGGGAGGATGCTTGTCTCGCCCAGGCGCGCCCACTGACCGGCCCTCGGGGCTCAGGCCAGGCTGCAAGGGATCTAGCTCCCCCTCCCTGGATGTCTCCGAGTTGTTAGTACCGGCACCCACCTAAGAGTAGCAGTCTCGCCTGCAGCTGTGTGCCAGTCCTGAGGGGAGGATGCTTGTCTCGCCCAGGCGCGCCCACTGACCGGCTCTCAGGGCTCAGGCCAGGCTGCAGGGCATCTAGCTCCCCCTCCCTGGAAGTCGCCGAGTTGTTAGTACCTGCACCCACCTGACAGTAGCAGTCTCGCCTGCAGCTGTGTGCCAGTCCTGAGGGGAGGATGCTTGTCTCGCCCAGGCGCGCCCACTGACCGGCCCTCGGGGCTCAGGCCAGGCTGCAGGGGATCTAGCTCCCCCTCCCTGGATGTCTCCGAGTTGTTAGTACCGGCACCCACCTAAGAGTAGCATTCTCGCCTGCAGCTGTGTGCCAGTCCTGAGGGGAGGATGCTTGTCTCGCCCAGGCGCGCCCACTGACCGGCCCTCGGGGCTCAGGCCAGGCTGCAGGGGATCTAGCTCCCCCTCCCTGGATGTCTCCGAGTTGTTAGTACCTGCACCCACCTGACAGTAGCAGTCTCGCCTGCAGCTGTATGCGAGTCCTGAGGGGAGGATGCTTGTCTCGCCCAGGCGCGCCCACTGACCGGCCCTCGGGGCTCAGGCCAGGCTGCAGGGGATCTAGCTCCCCTTCCCTGGATGTCTCCGAGTTGTTAGTACCTGCACCCACCTAACAGTAGCAGTCTCGCCTGCAGCTGTGTGCCAGTCCTGAGGGGAGGATGCTTGTCTCGCCCAGGCGCGCCCACTGACCGGCCCTCGGGGCTCAGGCCAGGCTGCAGGGGATCTAGCACCCCCTCCCTGGGTGTCTCCGAGTTGTTAGTACCTGCACCCACCTGACAGTAGCAGTCTCGCCTGCAGCTGTGTGCCAGTCCTGAGGGGAGGATGCTTGTCTCGCCCAGGCGCGCCCACTGACCGGCCCTCGGGGCTCAGGCCAGGCTGCAGGGGATCTAGCTCCCCCTCCCTGGATGTCTCCGAGTTGTTAGTACCTGCACCCACCTAACAGTAGCAGTCTCGCCTGCAGCTGTGTGCCAGTCCTGAGGGGAGGATGCTTGTCTCGCCCAGGCGCGCCCACTGACCGGCCCTCGGGGCTCAGGCCAGGCTGCAGGGGATCTAGCTCCCCCTCCCTGGGTGTCTCCGAGTTGTTAGTACCTGCACCCACCTGACAGTAGCAGTCTCGCCTGCAGCTGTGTGCCAGTCCTGAGGGGAGGATGCTTGTCTCGCCCAGGCGCGCCCACTGACCGGCCCTCGGGGCTCAGGCCAGGCTGCAGGGGATCTAGCTCCCCCTCCCTGGATGTCTCCGAGTTGTTAGTACCTGCACCCACCTGACAGTAGCAGTCTCGCCTGCAGCTGTATGCGAGTCCTGAGGGGAGGATGCTTGTCTCGCCCAGGCGCGCCCACTGACCGGCCCTCGGGGCTCAGGCCAGGCTGCAGGGGATCTAGCTCCCCTTCCCGGGTGTCACCGAGCTTGTCAGTACCTGCACCCGCCTGCCAAGAGCAGTTTTGCCTGCAGCTGTGTGCCAGTCCTGAGGGGAGGATGCTTGTCTCGCCCAGGCGCGCCCACTGACCGGCCCTCGGGGCTCAGGCCAGGCTGCAGGGGATCTAGCTCCCCTTCCCGGGTGTCACCGAGCTTGTCAGTACCTGCACCCGCCTGCCAAGAGCAGTCTCGCCTGCAGCTGTGTGCCAGTCCTGAGGGGAGGATGCTTGTCTCGCCCAGGCGTGCCCACTTCCTTCCTTAGGGCTCAGGCCAGGCTGCAGGGGATCTAGCTCCCCCTCCCTGGGTGTCTCCGAGCTTGTCAGTACCTGCACCCGCCTGCCTTGAGCAGTCTCGACTGCAGCTGTATGCCAGTCCTAAGGGGAGGATGCTTGTCTCGCCCAGGCGCGCCCACTGACCGGCCCTCGGGGCTCAGGCCAGGCTGCAGGGGATCTAGCTCCCCCTCCCTGGGTGTCTCCGAGCTTGTCAGTACCTGCACCCGCCTGCCAAGAGCAGTCTCGCCTGCAGCTGTGTGCCAGTCCTGAGGGGAGGATGCTTGTCTCGCCCAGGCGCGCCCATTGACCGGCCCTCGGGGCTCAGGCCAGGCTGCAGGGGATCTAGCTCCCCCTCCCTGGGTGTCTCCGAGCTTGTCAGTACCTGCACCCGCCTGCCAAGAGCAGTCTCGCCTGCAGCTGTATTGCAGTCCTGAGGGGAGGCTGCTTGTCTCACCCAGGCGCGCCCACTGACCGGCCCTCGGGGCTCAGGCCAGGCTGCAGGGGATCTAGCTCCCCCTCCCTAGGTGTCTCCGAGCTTGTCAGTACCTGCACCCGCCTGCCAAGAGCAGTCTCGCCTGCAGCTGTATTGCAGTCCTGAGGGGAGGCTGCTTGTCTCGCCCAGGCGCGCCCACTGACCGGCCCTCGGGGCTCAGGCCAGGCTGCAGGGGATCTAGCTCCCCCTCCCTGGGTGTCTCCGAGCTTGTCAGTACCTGCACCCGCCTGCCAAGAGCAGTCTCGCCTGCAGCTGTATTGCAGTCCTGAGGGGAGGCTGCTTGTCTCGCCCAGGCGCGCCCACTGAACGGCCCTCGGGGCTCAGGCCAGGCTGCAGGGGATCTAGCTCCCCCTCCCTGGGTGTCACCGAGCTTGTCAGTACCTGCACCCGCCTGCCAAGAGCAGTCTCGCCTGCAGCTGTGTGCCAGTCCTGAGGGGAGGATGCTTGTCTCGCCCAGGCGCGCCCACTGACCGGCCCTCGGGGCTCAGGCCAGGCTGCAGGGGATCTAGCTCCCCCTCCCTGGGTGTCACCGAGCTTGTCAGTACCTGCACCCGCCTGCCAAGAGCAGTCTCGCCTGCAGCTGTGTGCCAGTCCTGAGGGGAGGATGCTTGTCTCGCCCAGGCGCGCCCACTGACCGGCCCTCGGGGCTCAGGCCAGGCTGCAGGGGATCTAGCTCCCCCTCCCTGGGTGTCACCGAGCTTGTCAGTACCTGCACCCGCCTGCCAGGAGCAGTCTCGCCTGCAGCTGTGTGCCAGTCCTGAGGGGAGGATGCTTGTCTCGCCCAGGCGCGCCCACTGACCGGCCCTCGGGGCTCAGGCCAGGCTGCAGGGGATCTAGCTCCCCCTCCCTGGGTGTCTCCGAGCTTGTCAGTACCTGCACCTGCCTGCCAAGAGCAGTCTCGCCTGCAGCTGTGTGCCAGTCCTGAGGGGAGGATGCTTGTCTCGCCCAGGCGCGCCCACTGACCGGCCCTCGGGGCTCAGGCCAGGCTGCAGGGGATCTAGCTCCCCCTCCCTGGGTGTCACCGAGCTTGTCAGTACCTGCACCCGCCTGCCAAGAGCAGTCTCGCCTGCAGCTGTGTGCCAGTCCTGAGGGGAGGATGCTTGTCTCGCCCAGGCGCGCCCACTGACCGGCCCTCGGGGCTCAGGCCAGGCTGCAGGGGATCTAGCTCCACCTCCCTGGGTGTCTCCGAGCTTGTCAGTACCTGCACCCGCCTGCCAAGAGCAGTCTCGCCTGCAGCTGTGTGCCAGTCCTGAGGGGAGGATGCTTGTCTCGCCCAGGCGCGCCCACTGACCGGTTCTCGGGGCTCAGGCCAGGCTGCAGGGGATCTAGCTCCCCCTCCCTGGGTGTCTCCGAGCTTGTCAGTACCTGCACCTGCCTGCCAAGAGCAGTCTCGCCTGCAGCTGTGTGCCAGTCCTGAGGGGAGGATGCTTGTCTCGCCCAGGCGCGCCCACTGACCGGCCCTCGGGGCTCAGGCCAGGCTGCAGGGGATCTAGCTCCCCCTCCCTGGGTGTCACCGAGCTTGTCAGTACCTGCACCCGCCTGCCAAGAGCAGTCTCGCCTGCAGCTGTGTGCCAGTCCTGAGGGGAGGATGATTGTCTCGCCCAGGCGCGCCCACTGACCGGCCCTCGGGGCTCAGGCCAGGCTGCAGGGGATCTAGCTCCACCTCCCTGGGTGTCTCCGAGCTTGTCAGTACCTGCACCCGCCTGCCAAGAGCAGTCTCGCCTGCAGCTGTGTGCCAGTCCTGAGGGGAGGATGCTTGTCTCGCCCAGGCGCGCCCATTGACCGGCCCTCGGGACTCAAGCCAGGCTGCAGGGGATCTAGCTCCCCCTCCCTGGGTGTCATCGAGCTTGTCAGTACCTGCACCCGCCTGCCAAGAGCAGTCTCGCCTGCAGCTGTATTGCAGTCCTGAGGGGAGGCTGCTTGTCTCGCCCAGGCGCGCCCACTGACCGGCCCTCGGGGCTCAGGCCAGGCTGCAGGGGATCTAGCTCCCCCTCCCTAGGTGTCTCCGAGCTTGTCAGTACCTGCACCCGCCTGCCAAGAGCAGTCTCGCCTGCAGCTGTATTGCAGTCCTGAGGGGAGGCTGCTTGTCTCGCCCAGGCGCGCCCACTGACCGGCCCTCGGGGCTCAGGCCAGGCTGCAGGGGATCGAGCTCCCCCTCCCTGGATGTCTCCGAGTTGTTAGTACCTGCACCCACCTGACAGTAGCAGTCTCGCCTGCAGCTGTATGCGAGTCCTGAGGGGAGGATGCTTGTCTCGCCCAGGCGCGCCCACTGACCGGCCCTCGGGGCTCAGGCCAGGCTGCAGGGGATCTAGCTCCCCCTCCCTGGATGTCTCCGAGTTGTTAGTACCTGCACCCACCTGACAGTAGCAGTCTCGCCTGCAGCTGTATGCGAGTCCTGAGGGGAGGATGCTTGTCTCGCCCAGGCGCGCCCACTGACCGGCCCTCGGGGCTCAGGCCAGGCTGCAGGGGATCTAGCACCTCCTCCCTGGGTGTCTCCGAGTTGTTAGTACCTGCACCCACCTGACAGTAGCAGTCTCGCCTGCAGCTGTATTGCAGTCCTGAGGGGAGGCTGCTTGTCTCGCCCAGGCGCGCCCACTGACCGGCCCTCGGGGCTCAGGCCAGGCTGCAGGGGATCTAGCTCCCCCTCCCTGGATGTCTCCGAGTTGTTAGTACCTGCACCCACCTGACAGTAGCAGTCTCGCCTGCAGCTTTATTGCAGTCCTGAGGGGAGGCTGCTTGTCTCGCCCAGGCGCGCCCACTGACCGGCCCTCGGGGCTCAGGCCAGGCTGCAGGGGATCTAGCTCCCCCTCCCTGGATGTCTCCGAGTTGTTAGTACCTGCACCCACCTGACAGTAGCAGTCTCGCCTGCAGCTGTGTGCCAGTCCTGAGGGGAGGATGCTTGTCTCGCCCAGGCGCGCCCACCGACCGGCCCTCAGGGCTCAGGCCAGGCTGCAGGGGATATAGCTCCCCCTCCCTGGGTGTCCCGAGCTTGTCAGTACCTGCACCCGCCTGCCAAGAGCAGTCTCGCCTGCAGATGTGTGCCAGTCCTGAGGGGAGGATGCTTGTCTCGCCCAGGCGCGCCCACTGACCGGCCCTCGGGGCTCAGGCCAGGCTGCAGGGGATCTAGCTCCCCCTCCCTGGGTGTCCCGAGCTTGTCAGTACCTGCACCCGCCTGCCAAGAGCAGTCTCGCCTGCAGCTGTGTGCCAGTCCTGAGGGGAGGATGCTTGTCTCGCCCAGGCGCGCCCACTGACCGGCCCTCGGGGCTCAGGCCAGGCTGCAGGGGATCTAGCTCCCCCTCCCTGGGTGTCCCGAGCTTGTCAGTACCTGCACCCGCCTGCCAAGAGCAGTCTCGCCTGCAGCTGTGTGCCAGTCCTGAGGGGAGGATGCTTGTCTCGCCCAGGCGCGCCCACCGACCGGCCCTCAGGGCTCAGGCCAGGCTGCAGGGGATCTAGCTCCCCCTCCCTGGGTGTCCCGAGCTTGTCAGTACCTGCACCCGCCTGCCAAGAGCAGTCTCGCCTGCAGATGTGTGCCAGTCCTGAGGGGAGGATGCTTGTCTCGCCCAGGCGCGCCCACTGACCGGCCCTCGGGGCTCAGGCCAGGCTGCAGGGGATCTAGCTCCCCCTCCCTAGGTGTCTCCGAGCTTGTCAGTACCTGCACCCACCTGACAGTAGCAGTCTCGCCTGCAGCTGTGTGCCAGTCCTGAGGGGAGGATGCTTGTCTCGCCCAGGCGCGCCCACCGACCGGCCCTCAGGGCTCAGGCCAGGCTGCAGGGGATCTAGCTCCCCCTCCCTGGGTGTCCCGAGCTTGTCAGTACCTGCACCCACCTGCCAAGAGCAGTCTCGCCTGCAGCTGTGTGCCAGTCCTGAGGGGAGGATGCTTGTCTCGCCCAGGCGCGCCCACCGACCGGCCCTCAGGGCTCTGGCCAGGCTGCAGGGGATCTAGCTCCCCCTCCCTGGGTGTCTCCGAGCTTCTCAGTACCTGCACCCACCTGCCAAGAGCAGTCTCGCCTGCAGCTGTGTGCCAGTCATGAGGGGAGGATGCTTGTCTCGCCCAGGCGCGCCCATTGACCGGCCCTCGGGGCTTTGGCCAGGCTGCAGGGGATCTAGCTCCCCCTCCCTGGGTGTCCCGAGCTTGTCAGTACCTGCACCCACCTGCCAAGAGCAGTCTCGCCTGCAGATGTGTGCCAGTCCTGAGGGGAGGATGCTTGTCTCGCCCAGGCGCGCCCACTGACCGGCCCTCGGGGCTCAGGCCAGGCTGCAGGGGATCTAGCTCCCCCTCCCTGGGTGTCTCCGAGCTTGTCAGTACCTGCACCCACTTGCCAGGAGCAGTCTCGCCTGCAGCTGTGCGCCAGTCCTGAGGGGAGGACGATTGTCTCGCCCAGGCGCGCCCACTGACCGGCCCTCGGGGCTCAGGCCAGGCTGCAGGGGATCTAGCTCCCCCTCCCTGGGTGTCTCCGAGCTTGTCAGTACCTGCACCCACTTGCCAGGAGCAGTCTCGCCTGCAGCTGTGCGCCAGTCCTGAGGGGAGGACGCTTGTCTCGCCCAGGCGCGCCCACTGACCGGCCCTCGGGCTCAGGCCAGGCTGCAGGGGATTTAGCTCCCCCTCCCTGGGTGTCCCGAGCTTGTCAGTACCTGCACCCACCTGCCAAGAGCAGTCTCGCCTGCAGCTGTGTGCCAGTCCTGAGGGGAGGACGCTTGTCTCGCCCAGGCGCGCCCACTGACCGGCCCTCGGGGCTCAGGCCAGGCTGCAGGGGATCTAGCTCCCCCTCCCTGGGTGTCCCGAGCTTGTCAGTACCTGCACCCACCTGCCAAGAGCAGTCTCGCCTGCAGCTGTGTGCCAGTCCTGAGGGGAGGACGCTTGTCTCGCCCAGGCGCGCCCACTGACCGGCCCTCGGGGCTCAGGCCAGGCTGCAGGGGATCTAGCTCCCCCTCCCTGGGTGTCTCCAAGCTTGTCAGTACCTGCACCCACTTGCCAGGAGCAGTCTCGCCTGCAGCTGTGCGTCAGTCCTGAGGGGAGGACGCTTGTCTCGCCCAGGCGCGCCCACTGACGGGCCCTCGGGGCTCAGGCCAGGCTGCAGGGGATCTAGCTCCCCCTCCCTGGGTGTCCCGAGCTTGTCAGTACCTGCACCCGCCTGCCAAGAGCAGTCTCGCCTGCAGCTGTGCGCCAGTCCTGAGGGGAGGACGCTTGTCTCGCCCAGGCGCGCCCACTGACCGGCCCTCGGGGCTCAGGCCAGGCTGCAGGGGATCTAGCTCCCCCTCCCTGGGTGTCCCGAGCTTGTCAGTACCTGCACCCACTTGCCAGGAGCAGTCTCGCCTGCAGCTGTGCGCCAGTCCTGAGGGGAGGACGCTTGTCTCGCCCAGGCGCGCCCACTGACCGGCCCTCGGGGCTCAGGCCAGGCTGCAGGGGATCTAGCTCCCCCTCCCTGGGTGTCCCGAGCTTGTCAGTACCTGCACCCGCCTGCCAAGAGCAGTCTCGCCTGCAGCTGTGCGCCAGTCCTGAGGGGAGGACGCTTGTCTCGCCCAGGCGCGCCCACTGACCGGCCCTCGGGGCTCAGGCCAGGCTGCAGGGGATCTAGCTCCCCCTCCCTGGGTGTCCCGAGCTTGTCAGTACCTGCACCCACTTGCCAGGAGCAGTCTCGCCTGCAGCTGTGCGCCAGTCCTGAGGGGAGGACGCTTGTCTCGCCCAGGCGCGCCCACTGACCGGCCCTCGGGGCTCAGGCCAGGCTGCAGGGGATCTAGCTCCCCCTCCCTGGGTGTCCCGAGCTTGTCAGTACCTGCACCCGCCTGCCAAGAGCAGTCTCGCCTGCAGCTGTGCGCCAGTCCTGAGGGGAGGACGCTTGTCTCGCCCAGGCGCGCCCACTGACCGGCCCACGGGGCTCAGGCCAGGCTGCAGGGGATCTAGGTCCCCCTCCCTGGATGTCTCCGAGTTGTTAGTACCTGCACCCACCTATCAGTAGCAGTCTCGCCTGCAGCTGTGTGCCAGTCCTGAGGAGAGGATGCTTGTCTCGCCCAGGCGCGCCCACTGACCGGCCCTCGGGGCTCAGGCCAGGCTGCAGGGGATCTAGCTCCCCCTCCCTGGGTGTCTCCGAGCTTGTCAGTACCTGCACCCGCCTGCCAACTGCAGTCTCGCCTGCAGCTGTATGCCAGTCCTGAGGGGAGGATGCTTGTCTCGCCCAGGCGCGCCCACTGACCGGCCCTCGGGGCTCAGGCCAGGCTGCAGGGGATCTAGCTCCCCCTCCCTGGATGTCTCCGAGTTGTTAGTACCTGCACCCACCTGACAGTAGCAGTCTCGCCTGCAGCTGTGTGCCAGTCCTGAGGGGAGGATGCTTGTCTCGCCCAGGCGCGCCCACCGACTGGCCCTCAGGGCTCAGGCCAGGCTGCAGGGGATCTAGCTCCCCCTCCCTGGGTGTCCCGAGCTTGTCAGTACCTGCACCCGCCTGCCAAGAGCAGTCTCGCCTGCAGATGTGTGCCAGTCCTGAGGGGAGGATGCTTGTCTCGCCCAGGCGCGCCCACTGACCGGCCCTCGGGGCTCAGGCCAGGCTGCAGGGGATCTAGCTCCCCCTCCCTGGGTGTCCCGAGCTTGTCAGTACCTGCACCTGCCTGCCAAGAGCAGTCTCGCCTGCAGATGTGTGCCAGTCCTGAGGGGAGGATGCTTGTCTCGCCCAGGCGCGCCCACTGACCGGCCCTCGGGGCTCAGGCCAGGCTGCAGGGGATCTAGCTCCCCCTCCCTAGGTGTCTCCGAGCTTGTCAGTACCTGCACCCACCTGACAGTAGCAGTCTCGCCTGCAGCTGTGTGCCAGTCCTGAGGGGAGGATGCTTGTCTCGCCCAGGCGCGCCCACCGACCGGCCCTCAGGGCTCAGGCCAGGCTGCAGGGGATCTAGCACCCCCTCCCTGGGTGTCCCGAGCTTGTCAGTACCTGCACCCACCTGCCAAGAGCAGTCTCGCCTGCAGCTGTGTGCCAGTCCTGAGGGGAGGATGCTTGTCTCGCCCAGGCGCGCCCACTGACCGGCCCTCGGGGCTCAGGCCAGGCTGCAGGGGATCTAGCTCCCCCTCCCTGGGTGTCTCCGAGTTGTTAGTACCTGCACCCACCTAACAGTAGCAGTCTCGCCTGCAGCTGTGTGCCAGTCCTGAGGAGAGGATGCTTGTCTCGCCCAGGCGCGCCCATTGACCGGCCCACGGGGCTCAGGCCAGGCTGCAGGGGATCTAGGTCCCCCTCCCTGGATGTCTCCGAGTTGTTAGTACCTGCACCCACCTATCAGTAGCAGTCTCGCCTGCAGCTGTGTGCCAGTCCTGAGGAGAGGATGCTTGTCTCGCCCAGGCGCGCCCACTGACCGGCCCTCGGGGCTCAGGCCAGGCTGCAGGGGATCTAGCTCCCCCTCCCTGGGTGTCTCCGAGCTTGTCAGTACCTGCACCCGCCTGCCAACTGCAGTCTCGCCTGCAGCTGTATGCCAGTCCTGAGGGGAGGATGCTTGTCTCGCCCAGGCGCGCCCACTGACCGGCCCTCGGGGCTCAGGCCAGGCTGCAGGGGATCTAGCTCCCCCTCCCTGGATGTCTCCGAGTTGTTAGTACCTGCACCCACCTGACAGTAGCAGTCTCGCCTGCAGCTGTGTGCCAGTCCTGAGGGGAGGATGCTTGTCTCGCCCAGGCGCGCCCACCGACTGGCCCTCAGGGCTCAGGCCAGGCTGCAGGGGATCTAGCTCCCCCTCCCTGGGTGTCCCGAGCTTGTCAGTACCTGCACCCGCCTGCCAAGAGCAGTCTCGCCTGCAGATGTGTGCCAGTCCTGAGGGGAGGATGCTTGTCTCGCCCAGGCGCGCCCACTGACCGGCCCTCGGGGCTCAGGCCAGGCTGCAGGGGATCTAGCTCCCCCTCCCTGGGTGTCCCGAGCTTGTCAGTACCTGCACCTGCCTGCCAAGAGCAGTCTCGCCTGCAGATGTGTGCCAGTCCTGAGGGGAGGATGCTTGTCTCGCCCAGGCGCGCCCACTGACCGGCCCTCGGGGCTCAGGCCAGGCTGCAGGGGATCTAGCTCCCCCTCCCTAGGTGTCTCCGAGCTTGTCAGTACCTGCACCCACCTGACAGTAGCAGTCTCGCCTGCAGCTGTGTGCCAGTCCTGAGGGGAGGATGCTTGTCTCGCCCAGGCGCGCCCACCGACCGGCCCTCAGGGCTCAGGCCAGGCTGCAGGGGATCTAGCACCCCCTCCCTGGGTGTCCCGAGCTTGTCAGTACCTGCACCCACCTGCCAAGAGCAGTCTCGCCTGCAGCTGTGTGCCAGTCCTGAGGGGAGGATGCTTGTCTCGCCCAGGCGCGCCCACCGACCGGCCCTCAGGGCTCTGGCCAGGCTGCAGGGGATCTAGCTCCCCCTCCCTGGGTGTCTCCGAGCTTCTCAGTACCTGCACCCACCTGCCAAGAGCAGTCTCGCCTGCAGCTGTGTGCCAGTCCTGAGGGGAGGATGCTTGTCTCGCCCAGGCGCGCCCATTGACCGGCCCTCGGGGCTCAGGCCAGGCTGCAGGGGATCTAGCTCCCCCTCCCTGGGTGTCCCGAGCTTGTCAGTACCTGCACCCACCTGCCAAGAGCAGTCTCGCCTGCAGATGTGTGCCAGTCCTGAGGGGAGGATGCTTGTCTCGCCCAGGCGCGCCCACCGACCGTCCCTCGGGGCTCAGGCCAGGCTGCAGGGGATCTAGCTCCCCCTCCCTGGGTGTCTCCGAGCTTGTCAGTACCTGCACCCACTTGCCAGGAGCAGTCTCGCCTGCAGCTGTGCGCCAGTCCTGAGGGGAGGACGATTGTCTCGCCCAGGCGCGCCCACTGACCGGCCCTCGGGGCTCAGGCCAGGCTGCAGGGGATCTAGCTCCCCCTCCCTGGGTGTCTCCGAGCTTGTCAGTACCTGCACCCACTTGCCAGGAGCAGTCTCGCCTGCAGCTGTGCGCCAGTCCTGAGGGGAGGACGATTGTCTCGCCCAGGCGCGCCCACTGACCGGCCCTCGGGGCTCAGGCCAGGCTGCAGGGGATCTAGCTCCCCCTCCCTGGGTGTCTCCGAGCTTGTCAGTACCTGCACCCACTTGCCAGGAGCAGTCTCGCCTGCAGCTGTGCGCCAGTCCTGAGGGGAGGATGCTTGTCTCGCCCAGGCGCGCCCACTGACCGGCCCTCGGGCTCAGGCCAGGCTGCAGGGGATTTAGCTCCCCCTCCCTGGATGTCCCGAGATTGTCAGTACCTGCACCCACCTGCCAAGAGCAGTCTCGCCTGCAGCTGTGTGCCAGTCCTGAGGGGAGGACGCTTGTCTCGCCCAGGCGCGCCCACTGACCGGCCCTCGGGCTCAGGCCAGGCTGCAGGGGATTTAGCTCCAATTCCCTGGGTGTCTCCGAGTTGTTAGTACCTGCACCCACCTGACAGTAGCAGTCTCGCCTGCAGCTGTGTGCCAGTCCTGAGGGGAGGACGCTTGTCTCGCCCAGGCGCGCCCACTGACCGGCCCTCGGGCTCAGGCCAGGCTGCAGGGGATCTAGCTTCCCCTCCCTGGGTGTCCCGAGCTTGTCAGTACCTGCACCCGCCTGCCAAGAGCAGTCTCGCCTGCAGCTGTGTGCCAGTCCTGAGGGGAGGATGCTTGTCTCGCCCAGGCGCGCCCACTGACCGGCCCTCGGGGCTCAGGCCAGGCTGCAGGGGATCTAGCTCCCCCTCCCTGGGTGTCCCGAGCTTGTCAGTACCTGCACCCGCCTGCCAACTGCAGTCTCGCCTGCAGCTGTGTGCCAGTCCTGAGGGGAGGACGCTTGTCTCGCCCAGGCGCGCCCACTGACCGGCCCTCGGGGCTCAGGCCAGGCTGCAGGGGATCTAGCTCCCCCTCCCTGGGTGTCCAGGAGCTTGTCAGTACCTGCACCCGCCTGCCAAGAGCAGTCTCGCCTGCAGCTGTGTGCCAGTCCTGAGGGGAGGACGCTTGTCTCGCCCAGGCGCGCCCACTGACCGGCCCTCGGGGCTCAGGCCAGGCTGCAGGGGATCTAGCTCCCCCTCCCTGGGTGTCCCGAGCTTGTCAGTACCTGCACCCGCCTGCCAAGAGCAGTCTCGCCTGCAGCTGTGCGCCAGTCCTGAGGGGAGGACGCTTGTCTCGCCCAGGCGCGCCCACTGACCGGCCCTCGGGGCTCAGGCCAGGCTGCAGGGGATCTAGCTCCCCCTCCCTGGGTGTCCCGAGCTTGTCAGTACCTGCACCCGCCTGCCAAGAGCAGTCTCGCCTGCAGCTGTATGCCAGTCCTGAGGGGAGGACGCTTGTCTCGCCCAGGCGCGCCCACTGACCGGCCCTCGGGGCTCAGGCCAGGCTGCAGGGGATCTAGCTCCCCCTCCCTGGGTGTCCCGAGCTTGTCAGTACCTGCACCCGCCTGCCAAGAGCAGTCTCGCCTGCAGCTCTGTGCCAGTCCTGAGGGGAGGATGCTTGTCTCGCCCAGGCGCGCCCACTGACCGGCCCTCGGGGCTCAGGCCAGGCTGCAGGGGATCTAGCTCCCCTTCCCGGGTGTCACCGAGCTTGTCAGTACCTGCACCCACTTGCCAGGAGCAGTCTCGCCTGCAGCTGTGCGTCAGTCCTGAGGGGAGGACGCTTGTCTCGCCCAGGCGCGCCCACTGACCGGCCCTCGGGGCTCAGGCCAGGCTGCAGGGGATCTAGCTCCCCCTCCCTGGGTGTCCCGAGCTTGTCAGTACCTGCACCCGCCTGCCAAGAGCAGTCTCGCCTGCAGCTGTGCGCCAGTCCTGAGGGGAGGACGCTTGTCTCGCCCAGGCGCGCCCACTGACCGGCCCTCGGGGCTCAGGCCAGGCTGCAGGGGATCTAGCTCCCCCTCCCTGGGTGTCCCGAGCTTGTCAGTACCTGCACCCACTTGCCAGGAGCAGTCTCGCCTGCAGCTGTGCGCCAGTCCTGAGGGGAGGACGCTTGTCTCGCCCAGGCGCGCCCACTGACCGGCCCTCGGGGCTCAGGCCAGGCTGCAGGGGATCTAGCTCCCCCTCCCTGGGTGTCCCGAGCTTGTCAGTACCTGCACCCGCCTGCCAAGAGCAGTCTCGCCTGCAGCTGTGTGCCAGTCCTGAGGGGAGGATGCTTGTCTCGCCCAGGCGCGCCCACTGACCGGCCCTCGGGGCTCAGGCCAGGCTGCAGGGGATCTAGCTCCCCCTCCCTGGGTGTCCCGAGCTTGTCAGTACCTGCACCCGCCTGCCAAGAGCAGTCTCGCCTGCAGCTGTGTGCCAGTCCTGAGGGGAGGACGCTTGTCTCGCCCAGGCGCGCCCACTGACCGGCCCTCGGGGCTCAGGCCAGGCTGCAGGGGATCTAGCTCCCCCTCCCTGGGTGTCACCGAGCTTGTCAGTACCTGCACCCGCCTGCCAAGAGCAGTATTGCATGCAGCTGTGTGCCAGTCCTGAGGGGAGGCTGCTTGTCTCGCCCAGGCGCGCCCACTGACCGGCCCTCGGGGCTCAGGCCAGGCTGCAGGGGATCTAGCTCCCCCTCCCTCGGTGTCACCGAGCTTGTCAGTACCTGCACCCACCTGCCAAGAGCAGTATTGCATGCAGCTGTGTGCCAGTCCTGAGGGGAGGCTGCTTGTCTCGCCCAGGCGCGCCCACTGACCGGCCCTCGGGGCTCAGGCCAGGCTGCAGGGGATCTAGCTCCCCCTCCCTGGGTGTCACCGAGCTTGTCAGTACCTGCACCCACCTGCCAAGAGCAGTATTGCATGCAGCTGTGTGCCAGTCCTGAGGGGAGGATGCTTGTCTCGCCCAGGCGCGCCCACTGACCGGCCCTCGGGGCTCAGGCCAGGCTGCAGGGGATCTAGCTCCCCCTCCCTCGGTGTCACCGAGCTTGTCAGTACCTGCACCCACCTGACAGTAGCAGTCTCGCCTGCAGCTGTATGCCAGTCCTGAGGGGAGGATGCTTGTCTCGCCCAGGCGCGCCCACTGACCGGCCCTCGGGGCTCAGGCCAGGCTGCAGGGGATCTAGCTCCCCCTCCCTGGGTGTCTCCGAGCTTGTCAGTACCTGCACCCACCTGACAGTAGCAGTCTCGCCTGCAGCTGTGTGCCAGTCCTGAGGGGAGGATGCTTGTCTCGCCCAGGCGCGCCCACTGACCGGCCCTCGGGGCTCAGGCCAGGCTGCAGGGGATCTAGCTCCCCCTCCCTGGGTGTCACCGAGCTTGTCAGTACCTGCACCCACCTGCCAAGAGCAGTATTGCATGCAGCTGTGTGCCAGTCCTGAGGGGAGGATGCTTGTCTCGCCCAGGCGCGCCCACTGACCGGCCCTCGGGGCTCAGGCCAGGCTGCAGGGGATCTAGCTCCCCCTCCCTGGGTGTCACCGAGCTTGTCAGTACCTGCACCCACCTGCCAAGAGCAGTATTGCATGCAGCTGTGTGCCAGTCCTGAGGGGAGGATGCTTGTCTCGCCCAGGCGCGCCCACTGACCGGCCCTCGGGGCTCAGGCCAGGCTGCAGGAGATCTAGCTCCCCCTCCCTGGGTGTCACCGAGCTTGTCAGTACCTGCACCCGCCTGCCAAGAGCAGTATTGCATGCAGCTGTGTGCCAGTCCTGAGGGGAGGATGCTTGTCTCGCCCAGGCGCGCCCACTGACCGGCCCTCGGGGCTCAGGCCAGGCTGCAGGAGATCTAGCTCCCCCTCCCTGGGTGTCACCGAGCTTGTCAGTACCTGCACCCGCCTGCCAAGAGCAGTATTGCATGCAGCTGTGTGCCAGTCCTGAGGGGAGGATGCTTGTCTCGCCCAGGCGCGCCCACTGACCGGCCCTCGGGGCTCAGGCCAGGCTGCAGGGGATCTAGCTCCCCCTCCCTGGGTGTCCCGAGCTTGTCAGTACCTGCACCCGCCTGCCAAGAGCAGTATTGCATGCAGCTGTGTGCCAGTCTTGAGGGGAGGATGCTTGTCTCGCCCAGGCGCGCCCACTGACCGGCCTTCGGGGCTCAGGCCAGGCTGCAGGAGATCTAGCTCCCCCTCCCTGGGTGTCACCGAGCTTGTCAGTACCTGCACCCACCTGCCAAGAGCAGTATTGCATGCAGCTGTGTGCCAGTCTTGAGGGGAGGATGCTTGTCTCGCCCAGGCGCGCCCACTGACCGGCCCTCGGGGCTCAGGCCAGGCTGCAGGGGATCTAGCTCCCCCTCCCTGGGTGTCCCGAGCTTGTCAGTACCTGCACCCGCCTGCCAAGAGCAGTATTGCATGCAGCTGTGTGCCAGTCTTGAGGGGAGGATGCTTGTCTCGCCCAGGCGCGCCCACTGACCGGCCCTCGGGGCTCAGGCCAGGCTGCAGGAGATCTAGCTCCCCCTCCCTGGGTGTCACCGAGCTTGTCAGTACCTGCACCCACCTGCCAAGAGCAGTATTGCATGCAGCTGTGTGCCAGTCTTGAGGGGAGGATGCTTGTCTCGCCCAGGCGCGCCCACTGACCGGCCCTCGGGGCTCAGGCCAGGCTGCAGGGGATCTAGCTCCCCCTCCCTGGGTGTCCCGAGCTTGTCAGTACCTGCACCTGCCTGCCAAGAGCAGTCTCGCCTGCAGGTGTGACACCACTGACACGTCTTCCTCCGAGCGCCACGAGTTCTTTCTTCCTAGCCTAAGTTAATCTAAGTGTGTGGGGAGGGTACAGGTTAGGGGAGGAACTAGGTGTATCTATACACTCTACCATACGGGGTTTTAACCATGCAGAACAAGGGCGCGTGCATCGTGTGCTAATTGGGGTTTATTGGCCAGCCATGGTGGCTGCGACTGTAGCCATGGTTGACGCCCCTTTGGTTGACTAGGCTAAAAGCTAACTAAAGTGACCCAGGTAAAACCTGCACAGACACAGGGAAAACCCTGGGCCGGGTCATGCGGGGATCAAATAAACATGCATTACAGCCAGCAAGACAACTACTGGACAAGAGGGAAAAAGGTCCAGGTAAGAAGAGTTGGGCGGGGCAGAAATATTCAACCATGCAGGGGTTGGGCGGCCCGCAATGTTAGAGTTGGGCTCACCTGGGTTATTATTAGCCAGGGGCGCATGCGCCCCCAGGGGCTGGCGACTTCACGAGGCCGAGGCTAGACCTCAGCCCAGCGGTTGCGGACTGGCGAGAAAATACTGCCTGTGCTGTAGCATTGCGCTGGGCAGGTCGTGCTTGTATTTAACAATAAATTTATCCCCTCCTAGCACATTATGCATGCTTCCTCTCTCGCATGGCTTAAACCCTGCATGATTAGAGCGTATAGGCTTAGACCTGAGACGCACTTAGTCTACCTCCCAAACTCAGACCCCTCCCAAATACACTTAGTTTTTAGTTAGGTTAGGAAAAAAACAAAGACAAAAATTCAGCACAATACACACATGTATGCTGGCAGCACCCACGCCTAGATTAAGCTATCTTACAGCCCGTACAAAATCGTAGATGAAAAAAAAAACCGTAGGAAGTTGAGGCTAGGGACTCGTAATGAAGGACGGCAATTTCGCAAAGTGCCGACTGCCTTTTGCTGGCGGCAGGCGACCAGACACTCTGTCCATTATGGAGTGAGGCCCGTTGCAGGAGCTCGGGATTAATTAACGTAATTAAATTTACTAATGTCTGCACAAGCGTACACTAAATCTTTAGTTTGGCCACACGAGATGGCTGGCGGCCTGCCGGGAAACAACGAAAGTCGCCCCCAAAAAACCAGTAACCTTCAAAACCATTGCGGACAGAAATGTCCATGTCCCGCCCTTTGCTTAGTAGTTTATTTCATCTCTGTCCAACTCTTCTTCCGGAACCATCACTCTGTTTCCTGTAACCAACCTGCCTGATATTACTGCGTGACCTTTGCACCCCAGGGTTTTCCCTGTGTCTATGCAGGTATTACCTAGGCCCAACTTATCTAGTTTTAGTCTAGTATAGTCAGTGAGGGGAGTTAGTCATGGCGCCAAACGCTGCCATGACTGGCCAATCCCCCTCCTAGCACATGATGCATGCTACCCCTCCTGCATTTCCAACACCCTGCATGATTAGAGCGTATAGGCATAGGCCTGAGACCACTTTGTCTCCCTCCCTAACTCAGATCCCTCCCAAATACAATTAGTTTTTAGTAAGGTTAGGAATAAAACAGGCTATGTTGCTGAAGCGTGAAGCATTTAACCAACTAATTATTAATTCAACAAAGTCCACCATGGAACACGTTATCTTCATAACAGTAACAACATGTTAACACTGTTATTTTAACAGTTATTTTATATGCATCCTATCCATACATTAAAGGAAATTCAAGTAACTTATGTGCTCGTAGTAGCTTAAGTTTAAGTCCACTGCCATCAATCTAAATAATAAGTGTAAATCATAAAAAAAAATTAAAATTTGTTAGTTATGTAATTACAAAATATACTATTTTCTGAAGTCGTTTAAAACACTAAAAAGTGACTTCAAAACAGTTGTACATACTAACCATAATTTAGTATGATAATCAGTAAAATAAAATCTATTGGCCAAATAAAATTGAGGTTTTATCGCCACATAATGATTACTGAAAGGCTTCTAGTGGAACGATAGATCTGTGGTATGCTTGTGCCCAGCCATTTAGATTTGTTTATAGTCACCGGCAAACAAGAATAAGAGGAACTGTAATTGCGAGTGGGAGATGTAAACACATCAACAAAGGGGGATTGAGGCTCGCGCTGACTTTGTTAATACAAGCATCTCGGGTCTTTTAGACAGACGCGTGGCTTCCAGCTCTCCCGTGTATACTAGACCAAGCAGTGGTATAGTCCGTGGTCGGTAGGAACAGTGGTATAGTCCGTGGTCGGTAGGAGCAGTGGTATAGTCCGTGGTCGGTAGGAACAGTGGTATAGTCCGTGGTCGGTAGGAGCAGTGGTATAGTCCGTGGTCGGTAAGAACAGTGGTATAGTCCGTGGTCGGTAGGAGCAGTGGTATAGTCCGTGGTCGGTAGGAGCAGTGGTATAGTCCGTGGTCGGTAGGAGCAGTGGTATAGTCCGTGGTCGGTAGGAGCAGTGGTATAGTCCGTGGTCGGTAGGAGCAGTGGTATAGTCCGTGGTCGGTAGGAGCAGTGGTATAGTCCGTGGTCGGTAGGAGCAGTGGTATAGTCCGTGGTCGGTAGGAGCAGTGGTATAGTCCGTGGTCGGTAGGAGCAGTGGTATAGTCCGTGGTCGGTAGGAGCAGTGGTATAGTCCGTGGTCGGTAGGAGCAGTGGTATATTCCGTGGTCGGTAGGAGCAGTGGTATAGTCCGTGGTCGGTAGGATCAGTGGTATAGTCCGTGGTCGGTAGGAGCAGTGGTATAGTCCGTGGTCGGTAGGAGCAGTGGTATAGTCCGTGGTCGGTAGGAGCAGTGGTATAGTCCGTGGTCGGTAGGATCAGTGGTATAGTCCGTGGTCGGTAGGAGCAGTGGTATAGTCCGTGGTCGGTAGGAACAGTGGTATAGTCCGTGGTCGGTAGGAACAGTGGTATAGTCCGTGGTCGGTAGGAGCAGTGGTATAGTCCGTGGTCGGTAGGAGCAGTGGTATAGTCCGTGGTCGGTAGGAGCAGTGGTATAGTCCGTGGTCGGTAGGAGCAGTGGTATAGTCCGTGGTCGGTAGGAGCAGTGGTATAGTCCGTGGTCGGTAGGAGCAGTGGTATAGTCCGTGGTCGGTAGGAGCAGTGGTATAGTCCGTGGTCGGTAGGAGCAGTGGTATAGTCCGTGGTCGGTAGGAGCAGTGGTATAGTCCGTGGTCGGTAGGATCAGTGGTATAGTACGTGGTCGGTAGGAGCAGTGGTATAGTCCGTGGTCGGTAGGAGCAGTGGTATAATCCGTGGTCGGTAGGAGCAGTGGTATAGTCCGTGGTCGGTAGGAGCAGTGGTATAGTCCGTGGTCGGTAGGAGCAGTGGTATATTCCGTGGTCGGTAGGAGCAGTGGTATAGTCCGTGGTCGGTAGGAGCAGTGGTATAGTCCGTGGTCGGTAGGAGCAGTGGTATAGTCCGTGGTTGGTAGGAGCAGTGGTACAGTCCGTGGTCGGTAGGAGCAGTGGTATAGGATCGGTAGGAGCAGTGGTATATTCCGTGGTCGGTAGGAGCAGTGGTATAGTCCGTGGTCGGTAGGAGCAGTGTTATAGTCCGTGGTCGGTAGGAGCAGTGGTATAGTCCGTGGTCGGTAGGAGCAGTGGTATAGTCCGTGGTCGGTAGGATCAGTGGTATAGTACGTGGTCGGTAGGAGCAGTGGTATAGTCCGTGGTCGGTAGGAGCAGTGGTATAGTCCGTGGTCGGTAGGAGCAGTGGTATAGTCCGTGGTCGGTAGGAGCAGTGGTATAGTCCGTGGTCGGTAGGAGCAGTGGTATATTCCGTGGTCGGTAGGAGCAGTGGTATAGTCCGTGGTCGGTAGGAGCAGTGGTATAGTCCGTGGTCGGTTGGAGCAGTGGTGTAGTCCGTGGTCGGTAGGAGCAGTGGTATAGTCCGTGGTCGGTAGGAGCAGTGGTACAGTCCGTGGTCGGTAGGTGCAGTGGTATAGGATCGGTAGGAGCAGTGGTATATTCCGTGGTCGGTAGGAGCAGTGGTATAGTCCGTGGTCGGTAGGAGCAGTGGTATAGTCCGTGGTCGGTAGGAGCAGTGGTATAGTCCGTGGTCGGTAGGAGCAGTGGTATAGTCCGTGGTCGGTAGGATCAGTGGTATAGTACGTGGTCGGTAGGAGCAGTGGTATAGTCCGTGGTCGGTAGGAGCAGTGGTATAGTCCGTGGTCGGTAGGAGCAGTGGTATAGTCCGTGGTCGGTAGGAGCAGTGGTATAGTCCGTGGTCGGTAGGAGCAGTGGTATATTCCGTGGTCGGTAGGAGCAGTGGTATAGTCCGTGGTCGGTAGGAGCAGTGGTATATTCCGTGGTCGGTAGGAGCAGTGGTATAGTCCGTGGTCGGTAGGAGCAGTGGTATAGTCCGTGGTCGGTAGGAGCAGTGGTATAGTCCGTGGTTGGTAGGAGCAGTGGTACAGTCCGTGGTCGGTAGGAGCAGTGGTATAGGATCGGTAGGAGCAGTGGTATATTCCGTGGTCGGTAGGAGCAGTGGTATATTCCGTGGTCGGTAGGAGCAGTGGTATATTCCGTGGTCGGTAGGAGCAGTGGTATAGTCCGTGGTCGGTAGGAGCAGTGGTATAGTCCGTGGTCGGTAGGAGCAGTGGTATAGTCCGTGGTCGGTAGGAGCAGTGGTATAGTCCGTGGTCGGTAGGAGCAGTGGTATAGTCCGTGGTCGGTAGGAACAGTGGTATAGTCCGTGGTCGGTAGGAGCAGTGGTATAGTCCGTGGTCGGTAGGAGCAGTGGTATAGTCCGTGGTCGGTAGGAGCAGTGGTATAGTCCGTGGTCGGTAGGAGCAGTGGTATAGTCCGTGGTCGGTAGGAGCAGTGGTACAGTCCGTGGTCGGTAGGAGCAGTGGTATATTCCGTGGTCGGTAGGAGCAGTGGTATAGTCCGTGGTCGGTAGGAGCAGTGGTATAGTCCGTGGTCGGTAGGAGCAGTGGTATAGTCCGTGGTCGGTAGGAGCAGTGGTACAGTCCGTGATCGGTAGGAGCAGTGGTATAGTCCGTGGTCGGTAGGAGCAGTGGTATAGTCCGTGGTCGGTAGGATCAGTGGTATAGTACGTGGTCGGTAGGAGCAGTGGTATAGTCCGTGGTCGGTAGGAGCAGTGGTATAGTCCGTGGTCGGTAGGAGCAGTGGTATAGTCCGTGGTCGGTAGGAGCAGTGGTATAGTCCGTGGTCGGTAGGAGCAGTGGTATATTCCGTGGTCGGTAGGAGCAGTGGTATAGTCCGTGGTCGGTAGTAGCAGTGGTATAGTCCGTGGTCGGTAGGAGCAGTGGTATAGTCCGTGGTTGGTAGGAGCAGTGGTACAGTCCGTGGTCGGTAGGAGCAGTGGTATAGGATCGGTAGGAGCAGTGGTATATTCCGTGGTCGGTAGGAGCAGTGGTATAGTCCGTGGTCGGTAGGAGCAGTGGTATAGTCCGTGGTCGGTAGGAGCAGTGGTATAGTCCGTGGTCGGTAGGAGCAGTGGTATAGTCCGTGGTCGGTAGGATCAGTGGTATAGTACGTGGTCGGTAGGAGCAGTGGTATAGTCCGTGGTCGGTAGGAGCAGTGGTATAGTCCGTGGTCAGTAGGAGCAGTGGTATAGTCCGTGGTCGGTAGGAGCAGTGGTATAGTCCGTGGTCGGTAGGAGCAGTGGTATATTCCGTGGTCGGTAGGAGCAGTGGTATAGTCCGTGGTCGGTAGGAGCAGTGGTATAGTCCGTGGTCGGTAGGAGCAGTGGTATAGTCCGTGGTCGGTAGGAGCAGTGGTATAGTCCGTGGTTGGTAGGAGCAGTGGTACAGTCCGTGGTCGGTAGGAGCAGTGGTATAGGATCGGTAGGAGCAGTGGTATATTCCGTGGTTGGTAGGAGCAGTGGTATAGTCCGTGGTCGGTAGGAGCAGTGGTATAGTCCGTGGTCGGTAGGAGCAGTGGTATAGTCCGTGGTCGGTAGGAGTAGTGGTATAGTCCGTGGTCCGTAGGATCAGTGGTATAGTACGTGGTCGGTAGGAGCAGTGGTATAGTCCGTGGTCGGTAGGAGCAGTGGTATAGTCCGTGGTCGGTAGGATCAGTGGTATAGTCCGTGGTCGGTAGGAGCAGTGGTATATTCCGTGGTCGGTAGGAGCAGTGGTATAGTCCGTGGTCGGTAGGAGCAGTGGTATATTCCGTGGTCGGTAGGAGCAGTGGTATAGTCCGTGGTCGGTAGGAGCAGTGGTATAGTCCTTGGTCGGTAGGAGCAGTGGTATAGTCCGTGGTTGGTAGGAGCAGTGGTACAGTCCGTGGTCGGTAGGAGCAGTGGTATAGGATCGGTAGGAGCAGTGGTATATTCCGTGGTCGGTAGGAGCAGTGGTATATTCCGTGGTCGGTAGGAGCAGTGGTATAGTCCGTGGTCGGTAGGAGCAGTGGTATAGTCCGTGGTCGGTAGGAGCAGTGGTATAGTCCGTGGTCGGTAGGAGCAGTGGTACATTCCGTGGTCGGTAGGAGCAGTGGTATAGGATCGGTAGGAGCAGTGGTACAGTCCGTGGTCGGTAGGAGCAGTGGTATAGTCCGTGGTCGGTAGGAGCAGTGGTATAGTCCGTGGTCGGTAGGAGCAGTGGTATAGTCCGTGGTCGGTAGGAGCAGTGGTATAGTCCGTGGTCGGTAGGAGCAGTGGTACAGTCCGTGGTCGGTAGGAGCAGTGGTATAGTCCGTGGTCGGTAGGAGCAGTGGTATAGTCCGTGGTTGGTAGGAGCAGTGGTACATTCCGTGGTCGGTAGGAGCAGTGGTATAGGATCGGTAGGAGCAGTGGTACAGTCCGTGGTCGGTAGGAGCAGTGGTATAGTCCGTGGTCGGTAGGAGCAGTGGTATAGTCCGTGGTCGGTAGGAGCAGTGGTATAGTCCGTGGTCGGTAGGAACAGTGGTATAGTCCGTAGTCGGTAGGAGCAGTGGTATAGTCCGTGGTCGGTTGGAGCAGTGGTATATTCCGTGGTCGGTAGGAGCAGTGGTATTTACCGTGGTCGGTAGGAGCAGTGGTACAGTCCGTGGTCGGTAGGAGCAGTGGTACAGTCCGTGGTCGGTAGGAGCAGTGGTATAGTCCGTGGTCGGTAGGAGCAGTGGTATAGTCCGTGGTCGGTAGGAGCAGTGGTATAGTCCGTGGTCGGTAGGAGCAGTGGTATAGTCCGTGGTCGGTAGGAGCAGTGGTATAGTCCGTGGTCGGTAGGAGCAGTGGTATAGTCCGTGGTCGGTAGGAGCAGTGGTACAGTCCGTGGTCGGTAGGAGCAGTGGTATAGTCCGTGGTCGGTAGGAGCAGTGGTACAGTCCGTGGTCGGTAGGAGCAGTGGTATAGTCCGTGGTCGGTAGGAGCAGTGGTATATTCCGTGGTCGGTAGGAGCAGTGGTATATTCCGTGGTCGGTAGGAGCAGTGGTATATTCCGTGGTCGGTAGGAGCAGTGGTATAGTCCGTGGTCGGTAGGAGCAGTGGTATATTCCGTGGTCGGTAGGAGCAGTGGTATATTCCGTGGTCGGTAGGAGCAGTGGTATAGTCCGTGATAAAGTAGAGTTTTTGTGGGTTTGTTTATTGTCATATTTTTTTGTACAAATGTAAAGTTTTATTCAGAACTTGATGAAATTTTACACAATTGACTTTCAAAATAAGTAAAATGTCACTGTCTAAACAGGATTCCTAAAAAATCCCCATTTCCCTTTCCCACCCCTTAAAGCGTAATTTTGGTACTTCCTGGTGAAGTTTTGCACAATTGCCATTTAAAATAATGTTGCGATTTACAGGGTTCGTAAAGGGATAGCTCAATTAAAGATTTTTATCACACTCACAGTTTTATTTATTGCCACTATTTACTTCACTAACAAATAATCTAAAAATGCCAATTAATCAATTGCACTTAATAATGTTGCTTCCCCAGTCACTCGTTTTCACACACCTCGCTGGGCCGCACTTCTGGCGCAACTCTCGCCGCAGCACCCCTCGTGGGTCTCCGCCGCGGGACTCCGTCGCCGCACTCCGCCGCCGCCGTCGCATTTGCTCTTCGCCGAGATCTCACTCGATGCCTCGCTCGGAACTTCGCTCGGAACTCCGCCGCGCCCGCTACACTATCGCCCGGAACTGAACTCTTTGCCCTGGAACCTTCGTCCAGGGACTTCGCCGCTCTATCGCCCGGAAAACCTGCCGCGGGAAAACTCCCCACTTCACTCTGAACTACTACCTGAACTCTCCCTCTGAGGCCGCTGTCCTCGTTTTATATATCAGCCGCAATTTCCAGAACTCACGTGCGCGGCCGGGGCCAGTCGCGTCATTCCGCGCCGACACGACGGCAGAAATCTCTCGAAACACGTGTCGGCGGCTCGCGTAACTCCGCAGCTGTCAGGTGTCAGTTACGTGTCAAAGACAGGGCGCCGCGCGGGGAGTTGGGGGAAGGAGGGGAGTAAGCGACAATCCTTGTAATCTTCCAGGCGCGCGCGGCGCATATCATGTTGCGGCAGCCGCCAGCCAGCTCTGCACCTGCACGTGTCATGGCCTTGCTCATGTTCGTAACAATATGAATATTATTACTGTCTTCATCTACTTGTGAAATAAGTGTGTCTACAATCTTTATGGAAACAAATCTCATTGAGTATTATTTAAAGAAGTTACATATATGCAACATTTAATGCTTTTAAATACTTATCCTTTTTATATATATTTATGTTTTTAAAAGCAATTCAAATCACAATGTTATAGATTAATAGCTATTATAAAAAAAAAGGAAATCCAATTCTGAAAATTGAATTTTTCAGTTTCTTTCAATTCCACTTGATGGCTGATAAACAGCACTGCGATATTTCAAGTAGTTTACCAATAAACTTTAGTTGATAAAGTTGAACAGTTAATGATAAACTTAAGTTAGCTACATTTAAAATGCCGTAAATTGTTGTAAATGGTTAATTTAAGTTAGCGACATTATAAACACTAACCGGTGTTTCTCGGCACAGTAGTACTCAAAAATACATTCCGGAGTTTAATTTTTTTTCTTCAGATGAGCACCTATTCTAGGAGATAAATTGTTTTATAATGTTTCACGGAATTATTTACGAAATAAAAGATTTACGAAAATTCAGTTTTGAAGTTAAGTATGTTTCATTGTTAAAGGTTGTATGACCATTGCCCTTTTGTTATCATGTTTACAGTTAGGACATTGTTCACGATCTTTAAGTCAATATACGTTTTAGATTATGTTTCGATTATTAGTTAACTGTTTTCATACAAATCTATGGAGTGTGAATTCATTACTCTACGACAAAAATATTTCAAACGACGAGAGAAAATCTGTGCCGAGATCGCCCATTGTAATACAAGGGAATTTGAATTTCGCGGGCGTTCTTCAGGCCGAGCCGCTAGGATCGCTGCAGTCGGGTGTCGCCAGCGTTCGCCATTTAGAAGGCCCGAGTTTCTTTTATTGTCCTCCTGCTACAATATTAGCTGCAGGCCTAACTAATATGAAATAACAGAACAGAAGTGCAGAAATATGTATTATAAGGTATTATAACAAGTAAAGTAATAAATACTATTAATAACATTTTTGCGTAAGATAACATATATACAATGTAACAACGAAGTATATACAAAATTAAAATATAAAATGCAATGACAAAGTCTAAAACATGTCTTGGCCTTCATATTTCGTTCATTGGCACCATGAAGTTTGCTGTTGTGTTACAGGCATACATAACCTACAAACTTGAGACGTTTCTTTAGAAATGTAATGCTAGTTTAATAAAGAATTCTTAAAGTTATTTTTCATATCTAAATGATTTAAGTTACCAAATGTATTAATTCGCCCCACCGGTATGTTTGGTGCGTGTCCCGATGTCCATAAACGCGAACACGCGCTAGTCCGCCATCTTGGCTCGCGAGGTGACGCCAGAGGCCTGGTGTTCTGGTCACGTGACAGCACCAGTGTCGTGAGCCAGTGCAGTTCAGAAGCGAGCCCCTCACGGGCGAGTGAAGCTACTGGCTCGCGCGCGAGTGACAGCGCTACTCGCTGCAGGAGTCATGCTCGAGTAGTGAGTGAACACGAGCTCGCAGCTGGTGCACCTCGGGCTCAGGAGAATCGAGGAAGAGCAAGGTATCCTATTCACCCTGTGCAGGGCGCATTGTTATACTCGCAACCTCTTTCATTACCTTCGTGAGCGCGCGGCTATCTAAAGCGACTGTTGGCGCACTTTTGTGGTTAACTGCGCGCGTCTAGATAACGCTCTTAATCATCGCTAAATGCCCAATTTGACGCCTCCACTAACGGTCGCGTGGCTGGTTCACGCCAGTCCTTCAGGCGATGAGTTGGCTCTTCATCATCGCAGTCAGTGTCCCGCGGAGCTTCTACATCTGGCGCGGCACGAGCAGTGGCGTGCTCAGGAGTACTTGCTGGGGGAGTCTGCCGACCACGTGGACACTTGCTTCAACCTCATAGTCTGCGATTCTGAGGATAACTATTTATGTTACTCATTAAATTATATTCTTAATTTTCAATTGTCTTTCAGCAGCGATAGTGTTAGTAGCCAATGCAACTGCAGCAGTCGTTAATGTAAACCAATGACATTTGTTCACTGAACGCAGTTTTTATGAAGAAGCGGCTTTTTTCCTTTCGTTGCGAATTGGTTATTGGAAATCAGTCAGAAGTACAACATTTTCTTTCTTAATGTACATACATAAGAAGTGTTGGACAATAAACTTAAAGATATGTTTCATAATGATCATGCCAGCAGCTGGTAAGTGTAGCAAGTCGAGGAACGAGGAACTGAAATGTCTCTGGCGCGCAGTGGCAGTGACAGCGGACAGCTCCGCCGCAGTAGCCCCGGGGATATGCCACTCAGGGCCACGCATGCGCTATAAGGCGGGCACGTGGACATGCTGGGAGCTGACCGCCTGCCAGAGCACAGTAGCCCGGTGACTTGCACGCTCTGTGAGGCGCGCAGGCGTACACGCCGAGTGCCGGCCGCCTGCCAACTAGGCACGTGGCGTATTGGCGATGGCTACCAACCTGCCAGGGTCTTGTTAGCGGTCGGGTGGGTCCTCCTAGACCCTGATGAACTCCGAGCCACCGCGCAAGTACTGTGCAGTGAGCAGGGGAGTGGATACTACACACTTCAGGTAGTTAGCGTGCCACCTTCCTTTCCTGGCTTGGTCCAATAGGGCCACAGGAACATAGCCCCGGCTATGCGCACAGCCGAGCAGATGTCTGTATTCCAGTTGGTCGTGCTACTGTGCAAGCTGCGACAGTGCACCCAGCAGTTGCGTTTGAAACAACGTAATGCTCTGAAGTAAAGACTCTATTGGCTAAAAGTTGAAGTTACGTCAGCGTGATGAGGCAAGCTCCTCGGCTGGAACTGGCTGCGGCCAGGAGCCGCACAATGGACGCCGATGCTATCGCGTCATTCAGCCGCCTGCGCACGCACGCAGTGGCACTTCCTGTCGCCTCGCTGGTGGCTGCTGGCGTGTGCTGTCAGCCGGGCGGAGTGGCTGCCTCGGTGTCTCGCCGCCGGACTAGCCGGGGTCACTTCCAACATGCATTACCCATACAGGTTACCTCAAGGACCTTTTTTCAAACGAAAAACCATTACCCAAAAATAGTATCCAATCGAAAGCATCCCAATTAACAGATCTAACAAGTCAATAGCGAATATGCAGGACACATTTGCCTTCTTATGTAGGGGAATGCTTAGTCGATTGGTCGAGTTTTATTCAGGCACATGTCTACTGTTAGCACCAATCACAGCACTTCAGTGCGGAAGCTCAGCGCTATGGCAGCCCTTGCTGACTGACTTGCAGGGTTATCATCGCCTCCGACGCGGACCCAAGGCCGAACACCCGTGTCTACGGCATGCTGGCTGTGCCTAGAGCACTGACTTCTGACGAGAGGCGAATGCAATGAGGCTAGAAAGCTTAGAAGCAGAGTGTTCAATTGAATACTTCCAAGATGGCCATTTATGACTAATTTGAGACTGTTTGTTTTGTAGTTGTTTGTATTTAGAATTTCGTGGCTTCTAGCCAACATAATAGTCGGCGGGGAGGGGTGAACAGTTAGCCGCACTTTCTCAGTTCTTCGAGTAATTAGCTAGATTTAATTTAGTTAGCAAACTTTGAAGCAAACGCGTTCTCGGTCAAACAAGACATCGGCGTCTGCCGCAGTTGCAAGGAAATAAATGTTGGTGTGGGTATGCATACCTTGTTGCAGTCTAACGGGCGTTCAGATTTTTTGCGAAAAATGCCTACCCCTATGAAGTACTGAACTTCAGCAACAGAACAAGTTTGAAGGTTTGGACACAGTTTTGTGAGAGTTATAGACCAGTGGCGAGCTGTTTATTTCGGAACTTAGTGCGCAGTAGTTGGCAGTTGTTGACAGTTAGCGCTCAGCCAGTTGAAGAGCTCGAGTTACGAGCTGAATGGGGTCACGCTCCAACCTTGACCCGCCGTGCAACAATCGATGTTAGGTTGGCTTTGAACGGGTTTATCGTCACGTTTAAAAGGTTCTGTGGTGTTTATTGCTACGTAACAACTCATGTGATAACCTATCACTATATCGCCGATGCGGCGAAGTTGTTGCGGACATGTGAAAAAAGCTTACTAGAGAACTTAAAAAAAATATTGGTATACATTTTGTAAACAGTTTGTGAACAAGATGTACGAAGGTTTGAACTGAGCGCGCCTGGTTTACTACCAGGAATTGCTTACCGAGTGTTTACTCGCTTTCCTTGGAATTACGGCGCGATTTTCGATGTTCATAACTGGACTTGTAGAACTGCAGAGTTTGACTTCCTGTGTTGACATTTGATAAGAGTTTCCGTCAGTGTGGTACTCCCAGACACGTGTTGACGGGCGAAGGAAGTCATACGCGCTGAGCCTCAGAACTGCGCGGATTCAGTTCGGCCTGAGAATGGATACATACACAATCATTTATATATGATATCCTTTTTTTAGATGAAGACTTTCCGAGCTTTAAGTTTTTTCTTTAATCTGTTTACTCTTATGGTTTATGTCACAGATTAATACGTAGTCTAACTGCGCGATGTGTATAACAATAATTTCAACCAGGCGCTGCTGCTGGTTGAGTTGCAATGGGCACGTACAGGCCCTACAGGCGGGACGCGAGTGCGCTAGGCCCTTCAGGCGGGACGCGAAGTTTAGGCCCTTCAGGCGGGACGCGAGGTTTAGGCCCTTCAGGCGGGACGCGAGGTTTAGGCCCTTCAGGCGGCCCACGAGGTTTAGGCCCTTCAGGCGGGACGCGAGGTTTAGGCCCTTCAGGCGGGACGCGAGGTTTAGGCCCTTCAGGCGGGACGCGAAGTTTAGGCCCTTCAGGCGGGACGCGAGGTTTAGGCCCTTCAGGCGGGACGCGAGGTTTAGGCCCTTCAGGCGGGACGCGAGGTTTAGGCCCTTCAGGCGGGACGCGAGGTTTAGGCCCTTCAGGCGGCCCACGAGGTTTAGGCCCTTCAGGCGGGACGCGAGGTTTAGGCCCTTCAGGCGGGACGCGAGGTTTAGGCCCTTCAGGCGGGACGCGAAGTTTAGGCCCTTCAGGCGGGACGCGAGGTTTAGGCCCTTCAGGCGGGACGCGAGGTTTAGGCCCTTCAGGCGGGACGCGAGGTTTAGGCCCTTCAGGCGGGACGCGAAGTTTAGGCCCTTCAGGCGGGACGCGAAGTTTAGGCCCTTCAGGCGGGACGCGAGGTTTAGGCCCTTCAGGCGGGACGCGAGGTTTAGGCCCTTCAGGCGGGACGCGAGGTTTAGGCCCTTCAGGCGGGACGCGAAGTTTAGGCCCTTCAGGCGGGACGCGAGGTTTAGGCCCTTCAGGCGGGACGCGAGGTTTAGGCCCTTCAGGCGGCCCACGAGGTTTAGGCCCTTCAGGCGGGACGCGAGGTTTAGGCCCTTCAGGCGGGACGCGAGGTTTAGGCCCTTCAGGCGGGACGCGAAGTTTAGGCCCTTCAGGCGGGACGCGAGGTTTAGGCCCTTCAGGCGGGACTCGAGTGTACTAGGCTATCATCACGCAGGGGCGGCTGACGCCTATAGTAGTGCACTAGTGAAATGAAATGTTTGTCGTTAAACTGTAGAATACTATTCGTCATATGACTTAAAAGTAACTTATTAGGATTTATAACGCTAAACGGATCGTTGGTTTTTAATTGTGTATATGTTCATAACCTACAATTAAGTTAGCCTAACCATGGTTGAGATTGATGTCCCTATTGACTGAAACACGGTACAGAACTGCAGTGGTGAAGGGGGGGGAGGCTCCGCAGCGCCTCTGGGCATGCAACACCTGGAGCTGCCTCGGGCCTTGGGTGCGCCTTCCAAGGTCGCCGCCCGAGACGCAGTCTGCCCCCCGGGCACTCCTATTGGCGAGTACTACCGCCACGTTGGCACACCAGGGACACGAGGCAACACCCACGCGTCTCTGCCTCAGGCGGCAATTTTCTATCTCTTACCAACGCATACAGACCGGAAAGATACGCGGATTCATTTCACGAAATGCTACTAGAATTGAAACAAATGTACTTTTATAGAGAGAGATCTCCGTGATTGGATCACAGTTTATCTCAAGTACCTACTTTGAGCCAATGAAAATCCGTTAACCAAAACAGTATCGAATCGCAAGCATCCCAGTTAACATGTCTAACAAGTCAATAGCCAGTGGGCAGGTGACATTTGCCTGCTTATGTAGGGGATTGTGGAGTCTATCCTTTATGTCACTGAAAGCGCGAAGGTTTCCAATCCCTACAAATGCATTCTACAAATGAGTTCTGCCATTGTTTTTGTTGCTCGGTTGCCAGACACACGCCGCAGACCAAGACATTTTCAGACACAACGTTTAGTGCAATAAAAATTTATTGGAATGTATTTGAATCAAAATATTTTGTAAAGTAAAATTTGTAATGAGAGTTTTCTTCTTGTATTTCATCAAGAGCATCATCTGATTACATTAATTTATTGTTTATACTATGTTATAATAATTATAATCGTCATTATGGTTTCATTTCATTTCGTCAACAATTTTTATAAGATTTAACATAAATATTTTTTTTTTTCTCTTTTGATCATAGCACATGATTTTATGAATTCCTTGTTAACCTTAGTGACCGACTTCTACAAATAGTTTCTATTGTGAAATAATAAGTGGTGTTTAGAATTTAATTATAATTGTTTGTCAGAATGACTACAGCTTTGAGAATACCGTCAATATACACTAATTTTTTATCTTAAAATATGAACATACAGTACAATTTAAAAACATTAAACATAATTATATTTAAACTAGCTGCCCAACCCGGCTTCGCACGGCTATACTAATGGAAAAAAAATTAAGCCACATCTCCCATTTACAGTAATGGTAAATAAAAAAAAAAATCAGTGAAAATTTATTACAACGCTGTATAATGTACCGGAGAGAAAATGAATAGCACCGATGGTTTCCCGACTCGTGCACGCAACGTACAACTGATGTACCCGTACTTCGCTACGGCAGTCTACAGGCAGATCACTCTTGCGCCGCTCATTATACATGCCCCTCCTTGTGGGTACGCCACTGCCGTGCGATGCCCGTTGCCATGGAGACGCAGAAGGCATGAACAATGCAAAATCCTGTTCTCATGCAGACAAAGTACCCATTGTTGCCTGGTTTTAACCACCCATGGGATCTAATTTTCAGAAAATGTCATCCTGCGTAACATTAGGTACATTGCTGTGAAGTTTCAAGTCTGTAAAATATATAAAAGGGCAATTTTTGATATTTAAAGTACCCGCCAAAATTTCAACGGTGATGAGGACTGCACTAACAATGAAATAGTCGTTGCCATAGAGACGAATGAAGCATCAACAAAGCAACAGCCGTTGCCATGGTGATTTCCTACCAAAAACTGGAACTTTTGATATATTAAGCCCCCGAAACTCCCCTTGGGATCGGATTTCCGCAGAATCCTTTCTTAGCGGATGCCTACGTCATAACATATACCTGCATGCCAAATTTCATCCCGATCCGTCCAGTGGTTTGGGCTGTGCGTTGATAGATCACTATGTCAGTCAGTCACCTTTAAGTTATATATATTTAGATATGTCATGCTTTATAAAATGTTATGTTAACAGGCAGGGTGGTTGCAATCCGGCAACTCTACTGCACTCGAAGCGTGGGACAGACAATAGATAGAAGGATTTCCGAAATTCAGAGATAATAATAGTAGGTCTATCTTTAATTGTGGCGACATCTTATTACGTTACTCTGGAATAAAGAGACAACAACCCCCTACTAAATACTTATTATTTTCTTATTTAAACACATAACCTATTATCAAGATATTCCATTCTTTTTTAATTCTGTCACAATTATATTAAAATTTTATTATATCACAACTTGTGCCCAAGCCAAAATTTTTCTCCGAAACTCACACTTATTTCCGTGTTTTTTCTTCTTCTAACAATGATATTGATCGTTTTACTTTTACCAATATTACGTACAATAATTCCCTTCATTCTTCCATTTGCGCGTGTTATCACTGGACAACATAAATAGAGTCATAACTTTGACCTATGTTATTTCCGACCATCAGCAGTTAGTATCGACATGAAGACAGCCCTGTCACAGCACCCACTGTTGAGAAGCAATGAGTATAACAGTCTGTGTGTCGCATTGCTTCACTTGTTCATCTCTGTCGGTGGAAACTGCCGAGGGCTGGACTTGTTTCCTGACGTCACTGTGCAAACACAGCGAGATTCTGTTACTGTGCCAGCCAATTTGGCCGAACATTGGTAGGTCCATGAAGTATTCTCCACTTGGTTAAAATTCCGAACTGACATTCAACAAACCTTCATTTCCGAGACAGTCGATTGTTAAAATATGTTTTGTTCATTGCTGTGGTTTTTGTTAGGGAACAGCAGAGACCTCGTCAGCAAGGAACCTCACCTTCGTCTTTTGTCAGGTGTTCAGTCTCTGGGATATTTAGTTGTTTCCCGAACAGTGGTTTCCCAAGTGCAGATTCCCTCGAGTTACATAAATCACAACTTCTTCCCCGAGCACCTACATGTTTGGAGGAAAGGCGATAACGTGCGTACACAATCGCCATCAGTACTAACGAGAAAAATGATTTGTAGTTAAGAAAGGCTGGACTACTGTCTCTCTGATAAACCATTCTAACTTGTTCTTATCCACTGCCCAAGAGTAATTTGGAAAGATAACGCTTCTAAAAAAATATTTCACTGACATTAAACCAATAAAAAGGTGGTTGTTTCATGAATATTCTGTAACGCCATTCACATAGATTCACATGTATCTTGTATGCAAGCCTACAGTGGATCTCCCAATTAAAAACCAAAATTTTAACGAACGAAGGAGCAGCATGTGTGAGGTACGTGGGAAATAAAAGACTTTGAGAGAGATCCAATGCTGTTACATTTTTCTAATAATTTAGGTGGTTTACTAATGTATAAATACTACCAGACCGTTGAAGTATATATACTGAGATTCTTTTCACTTATGAAATTAGAAGTAAAATTAATAAAGATATTTTTTAATACGAGTTATAATATAAAAATTTTTCTTAAAAGAAAAAAAATTACATCAAGGAACAAGAAATTTCTTATTCTAAAATGAATAGTTGTCACATGTTAGTGGTTATTTCCGTTAGAATGAGTTGCTTTATTACGTGAACGTAAGTAAAATAGTCGACAAACAATCTTAAGTTCTCGAAGAACTATTTTTATAAGTCTAAAGCTGTTCATGCAAATTAAACAATTTCCTCTTTCCATTATTTCACTCATACGGAGAATAACTTTCCTACGCCTCCGACGTCCAATCAGAGCACAGACTGGTGCTCGACGTACAGATTTCTCCAATAAATAATAAAGGCATATTTCTATTGCTTCGTTCCTATATGTAATCCCTGTTAGGGTATAATAGGAGATTTATCAATCTAGTAATAGTTTTATCTTCAAATCATATAATCTTTATATTAACTTATTTTCAAAAGGTTTATCGGGGTTAGTGAGAGATTATATTGACTTGTCCCCATAGTTAATGTTATATGCATATTATATATCTTCATGTAAGATTAATTTCCTCTATCCAAATAAATGTTAAAGTAAACAAAATAAATAATATTAAACACAATTTTTCTTCTTTCTTCAGAATCTTCTGAATATATGCCATCACCAAAAATTATAATAATTATTTTCTTCACCTAAAAAGGGGTTTTAGACTATTATATTTATCACATCATGAAAGTGAACAAATTTTCCTTCTTTCTTCAAAAACCTTAAATATATTCCATAACCAGAACTAAATTTTCTTAATCTATATTTAGAGTTTATCTTCATAATGTTTATCACATAAATCAACTGGAGAGAAATTCTTCTAAAATTTTCTTACAGTCAATCTTCATCGCTGTCCGTTTCCACAGATGCATACCACCGGTCAAATTCTTCTAACCGTTTCCCCATTTCTGTTACTAGGTTTCTCCATATTTCAAAAGAATTCTTATTATGGATAAGACTTCGAAGATCTTGAAAGTCATATCCTAGTGTCAGTAATTCTTGAGTATATTTTTCTCTGATATCTTCTGTCTTCTTACATTGATTTAAAACATGCAGTACTGTATCTTCTACTTCACAAATCTGACAAAGAGGTGACTGTACTAATCCGAGTGAATAGAGTTTTGCTTTAAAATTTCCGTGGCCACTGAGAAATTGCGATACATAATAGTCCGGTGTGATCCACCGACATTTAAGTCTTGCGTTAATGTCAGGTATAATATTGTATGTATGTCTTCCTGTTGTTGAGGAGTCCCAAGTTTCCTGCCATCTTGATATAACATTCCGCCGAAGTTCCTTCTTCTCTGCCACAGAGATCTTCCTATCCCTATTTAACTGGGATACTTGCCCACGTTCATATATAACTACGTCAATGGGTATGAGTCCGGCTATAACTAGGAGTGCATCTGTTGAAATTGTTCTATAAGACGAAGTTATAGCAATAAGTACAGTTCGTTGGCTGGATAATAAAGTTCTTCGAGGATGAACTTGACAAGCAATGCGACTCCAAGCAAACAATGCGACTCCAAGCATGCTCGACGTACAGCCAGTACATGAGCGTGCCCTGCAGTCCACGACGTGGTCACTACTGACGCCACTGACGCCACTGACGCCACTGACGCCACTGACGCCACTGACGCCACTGACGCCACTGACGCCACTGACGCCACTGACGCCACTGACGCCACTGACGCCACTGACGCCACTGACGCCACTGGCGCCACTGGCGCCACTGACGCCACTGACGCCACTGGCGCCACTGGCGCCACTGACGCCACTGGCGCCACTGACGCCACTGACGCCACTGACGCCACTGACGCCACTGGCGCCACTGGCGCCACTGACGCCACTGACGCCACTGGCGACACTGACGCCACTGACGACACTGACGACACTGGCGCCACTGACGCCACTGACGCCACTGACGCCACTGGCGCCACTGACGCCACTGACGCCACTGACGCCACTGACGACACTGACGACACTGACGCCACTGACGCCACTGACGACACTGACGACACTGCCGACACTGACGCCACTGGCGCCACTGGCGCCACTGACGCCACTGGCGCCACTGGCGCCACTGGCGCCACTGACGCCACTGACGCCACTGACGCCACTGACGCCACTGACGCCACTGACGCCACTGACGCCACTGACGCCACTGACGCCACTGACGCCACTGACGCCACTGGCGCCACTGGCGACACTGACGCCACTGACGCCACTGACGACACTGACGACACTGACGCCACTGACGCCACTGACGCCACTGACGACACTGACGCCACTGGCGCCACTGACGCCACTGACGCCACTGACGACACTGACGCCACTGACGCCACTGACGCCACTGACGCCACTGACGACACTGACGACACTGACGCCACTGACGCCACTGACGCCACTGACGCCACTGACGCCACTGACGCCACTGACGCCACTGACGCCACTGACGCCACTGGCGCCACTGACGCCACTGACGACACTGACGACACTGACGCCACTGACGCCACTGACGCCACTGACGCCACTGACGCCACTGACGACACTGACGCCACTGACGCCACTGGCGCCACTGACGCCACTGACGACACTGGCGCCACTGGCGCCACTGACGACACTGACGACACTGACGCCACTGACGCCACTGGCGCCACTGGCGCCACTGACGCCACTGACGCCACTGACGCCACTGACGACACTGACGACACTGGCGCCACTGGCGCCACTGGCGCCACTGACGACACTGACGCCACTGGCGCCACTGGCGCCACTGACGCCACTGACGACACTGACGCCACTGACGCCACTGACGACACTGACGCCACTGACGACACTGACGCCACTGGCGCCACTGACGACACTGACGCCACTGACGACACTGACGACACTGACGCCACTGACGCCACTGACGCCACTGACGCCACTGACGCCACTGACGCCACTGACGCCACTGACGCCACTGACGCCACTGACGCCACTGACGCCACTGACGCCACTGACGCCACTGACGCCACTGACGCCACTGGCGCCACTGGCGCCACTGACGCCACTGACGCCACTGACGCCACTGACGCCACTGACGCCACTGGCGCCACTGACGCCACTGACGCCACTGGCGCCACTGGCGCCACTGACGCCACTGACGCCACTGACGCCACTGACGCCACTGACGCCACTGACGCCACTGACGCCACTGACGCCACTGGCGCCACTGACGCCACTGACGCCACTGACGCCACTGACGCCACTGACGCCACTGACGCCACTGACGCCACTGACGCCACTGACGCCACTGGCGCCACTGACGCCACTGACGCCACTGACGCCACTGACGCCACTGACGCCACTGACGCCACTGGCGCCACTGACGCCACTGACAACACTGACGACACTGACGCCACTGACGCCACTGGCCGGGGACTGGTCGCTCGGAGACAAGAGTCTATTACAGTTTTATTGTTACTAATTTAACATTACTATTGTATTTAATAATGTCCAATCACCAATCACTGGCACTTAGAAATTTTTATTCGCAAGTCATTCAATGTCTGTCAAGTTCCACAGTTCGCACTCCTCACTGGAGCCAGGCTCGACAGTGATTTGCCCCTTACCTCGCGCCTGTCCACACACACAGTCTCGCGCCACTCAGTCGCACCACTCTCGAGGAGGTCTCTCACCCTCTTCACCGATGTCGCACTTCCCTTCACTCGCGGAACTCCCGCGGAGGCCGGCGTCGCTGCTTAAGAACTAGTATGTCGTCTTTCCAGAACCGACGAGAGCAGCTGTGACGAGTCGCGTCATCCCGGGCCGACCCGACGCCCGAACAGTCAAGAAGAGCGGCGTCTATCCACGCCTCTCCGCGCGGCGGCCCTCGGGATTCCCAGGCAGCTGAAGGTGATAATATCCCGGGACTTGACGATGCGGCGGTTGTGAATGGGGAAGGGGGAGGGGTTATAACGACCCTTGTAATCCGGCCAGACACGCGTGGCTTGCCTTACGTCAGTGGGCAGCGCGTGACGTCAGTGGCTGAGCAGGGCCGCCAGCCAGCTGCAAGCCTTGCGCGCGTCGCAGTCCTGTCTGCATTCGTAACAATATTACATAGGTGCGCTAGGAACAGCCATGCGACGATTTTTAAAACAGAAACCATCGATGGTCATTTTTAAATTGTGTTCTAGTTTTACGATATTTTTTCTAATTCTTTTTATTTTTATTTTGGTACTTATCACCACTTATTGCTGACGTCTAGAGAGTTTGCCGCCCCTCCTGGAAAGGAATGTGTTTGTTTGATGAAGGGGGGGGGGGGGAGGGGTTGCATTCTTACATATGTTTGGCGGAGGCTACTCTACTCTACTCTGTAATTTATGTTAGTTAGGACAGGGGTACTCTGATAGACCCGTTTATTTATTTCTCTATGTTCAGTGATATTGGAAGCGAGTGACTAATGGAGATGTGTTTCACCTGAGCTACAGCCCTGTCTGTGTACACTCCAGAGTCCGCTCGTCCATTAGCCCCCGGCGCTGAGTGGGGGGGTGAGGGCGGGGGGCAGAAATCAATTCGCGCAAAGTGTGGCGTGCTCTTCGCCTCAGTGCGGGCCTTCAAGGGCCCCTGGCACATGAGCACATGAGCACATGAGCTGCTGAGGAGCGGGCTTGCCCCCCGGCTCGCTAGAGAGTGTGCCCTGTGACACACACCAGCCGTGTGTGCAGTGGCGAGCGACACGAGGGATGTCGCTCTGGGCGGTAGCAGCCAGCAGCGCCGTGCCTGCAAGGTGAGAGGGAGCCGTGTGCAGTGGCGAGCGACACGAGGGATGTCGCTCTGGGCGGTAGCAGCCAGCAGCGCCGTGCCTGCAAGGTGAGAGGGAGCCGTGTGCAGTGGCGAGCGACACGAGGGATGTCGCTCTGGGCGGTAGCAGCCAGCAGCGCCGTGCCTGCAAGGTGAGAGGGAGCCGTGTGCAGTGGCGAGCGACACGAGGGATGTCGCTCTGGGAGGTAGCAGCCAGCAGCGCCGTGCCTGCAAGGTGAGAGGGAGCCGTGTGCAGTGGCGAGCGACACGAGGGATGTCGCTCTGGGCGGTAGCAGCCAGCAGCGCCGTGCCTGCAAGGTGAGAGGGAGCCGTGTGCAGTGGCGAGCGACACGAGGGATGTCGCTCTGGGCGGTAGCAGCCAGCAGCGCCGTGCCTGCAAGGTGAGAGGGAGCCGTGTGCAGTGGCGAGCGACACGAGGGATGTCGCTCTGGGCGGTAGCAGCCAGCAGCACCGTGCCTGCAAGGTGAGAGGGAGCCGTGTGCAGTGGCGAGCGACACGAGGGATGTCGCTCTGGGTGGTAGCAGCCAGCAGCACCGTGCCTAAAAGGTGAGAGGGAGCCGTGTGCAGTGGCGAGCGACACGAGGGATGTCGCTCTGGGCGGTAGCAGCCAGCAGCGCCGTGCCTGCAAGGTGAGAGGGAGCCGTGTGCAGTGGCGAGCGACACGAGGGATGTCGCTCTGGGCGGTAGCAGCCAGCAGCGCCGTGCCTGCAAGGTGAGAGGGAGCCGTGTGCAGTGGCGAGCGACACGAGGGATGTCGCTCTGGGAGGTAGCAGCCAGCAGCGCCGTGCCTGCAAGGTGAGAGGGAGCCGTGTGCAGTGGCGAGCGACACGAGGGATGTCGCTCTGGGCGGTAGCAGCCAGCAGCGCCGTGCCTGCAAGGTGAGAGGGAGCCGTGTGCAGTGGCGAGCGACACGAGGGATGTCGCTCTGGGAGGTAGCAGCCAGCAGCGCCGTGCCTGCAAGGTGAGAGGGAGCCGTGTGCAGTGGCGAGCGACACGAGGGATGTCGCTCTGGGAGGTAGCAGCCAGCAGCGCCGTGCCTGCAAGGTGAGAGGGAGCCGTGTGCAGTGGCGAGCGACACGAGGGATGTCGCTCTGGGAGGTAGCAGCCAGCAGCGCCGTGCCTGCAAGGTGAGAGGGAGCCGTGTGCAGTGGCGAGCGACACGAGGGATGTCGCTCTGGGAGGTAGCAGCCAGCAGCGCCGTGCCTGCAAGGTGAGAGGGAGCCGTGTGCAGTGGCGAGCGACACGAGGGATGTCGCTCTGGGAGGTAGCAGCCAGCAGCGCCGTGCCTGCAAGGTGAGAGGGAGCCGTGTGCAGTGGCGAGCGACACGAGGGATGTCGCTCTGGGAGGTAGCAGCCAGCAGCGCCGTGCCTGCAAGGTGAGAGGGAGCCGTGTGCAGTGGCGAGCGACACGAGGGATGTCGCTCTGGGCGGTAGCAGCCAGCAGCGCCGTGCCTGCAAGGTGAGAGGGAGCCGTGTGCAGTGGCGAGCGACACGAGGGATGTCGCTCTGGGCGGTAGCAGCCAGCAGCACCGTGCCTGCAAGGTGAGAGGGAGCCGTGTGCAGTGGCGAGCGACACGAGGGATGTCGCTCTGGGCGGTAGCAGCCAGCAGCACCGTGCCTGCAAGGTGAGAGGGAGCCGTGTGCAGTGGCGAGCGACACGAGGGATGTCGCTCTGGGAGGTAGCAGCCAGCAGCGCCGTGCCTGCAAGGTGAGAGGGAGCCGTGTGCAGTGGCGAGCGACACGAGGGATGTCGCTCTGGGAGGTAGCAGCCAGCAGCGCCGTGCCTGCAAGGTGAGAGGGAGCCGTGTGCAGTGGCGAGCGACACGAGGGATGTCGCTCTGGGCGGTAGCAGCCAGCAGCACCGTGCCTGCAAGGTGAGAGGGAGCCGTGTGTGCAGTGGCGAGCGACACGAGGGATGTCGCTCTGGGCGGTAGCAGCCAGCAGCGCCGTGCCTGCAAGGTGAGAGGGAGCCGTGTGTGCAGTGGCGAGCGACACGAGGGATGTCGCTCTGGGCGGTAGCAGCCAGCAGCACCGTGCCTGCAAGGTGAGAGGGAGCCGTGTGCAGTGGCGAGCGACACGAGGGATGTCGCTCTGGGCGGTAGCAGCCAGCAGCGCCGTGCCTGCAAGGTGAGAGGGAGCCGTGTGCAGTGGCGAGCGACACGAGGGATGTCGCTCTGGGCGGTAGCAGCCAGCAGCACGTGCCTGCAAGGTGAGAGGGAGCCGTGTGCAGTGGCGAGCGACACGAGGGATGTCGCTCTGGGCGGTAGCAGCCAGCAGCACCGTGCCTGCAAGGTGAGAGGGAGCCGTGTGCAGTGGCGAGCGACACGAGGGATGTCGCTCTGGGCGGTAGCAGCCAGCAGCACCGTGCCTGCAAGGTGAGAGGGAGCCGTGTGCAGTGGCGAGCGACACGAGGGATGTCGCTCTGGGCGGTAGCAGCCAGCAGCACCGTGCCTGCAAGGTGAGAGGGAGCCGTGTGCAGTGGCGAGCGACACGAGGGATGTCGCTCTGGGCGGTAGCAGCCAGCAGCACCGTGCCTGCAAGGTGAGAGGGAGCCGTGTGCAGTGGCGAGCGACACGAGGGATGTCGCTCTGGGCGGTAGCAGCCAGCAGCACGTGCCTGCAAGGTGAGAGGGAGCCGTGTGCAGTGGCGAGCGACACGAGGGATGTCGCTCTGGGAGGTAGCAGCCAGCAGCGCCGTGCCTGCAAGGTGAGAGGGAGCCGTGTGCAGTGGCGAGCGACACGAGGGATGTCGCTCTGGGCGGTAGCAGCCAGCAGCACCGTGCCTGCAAGGTGAGAGGGAGCCGTGTGCAGTGGCGAGCGACACGAGGGATGTCGCTCTGGGCGGTAGCAGCCAGCAGCACGTGCCTGCAAGGTGAGAGGGAGCCGTGTGCAGTGGCGAGCGACACGAGGGATGTCGCTCTGGGCGGTAGCAGCCAGCAGCGCCGTGCCTGCAAGGTGAGAGGGAGCCGTGTGCAGTGGCGAGCGACACGAGGGATGTCGCTCTGGGCGGTAGCAGCCAGCAGCACCGTGCCTGCAAGGTGAGAGGGAGCCGTGTGCAGTGGCGAGCGACACGAGGGATGTCGCTCTGGGCGGTAGCAGCCTGCAGCACCGTGCCTGCAAGGTGAGAGGGAGCCGTGTGCAGTGGCGAGCGACACGAGGGATGTCGCTCTGGGCGGTAGCAGCCAGCAGCACCGTGCCTGCAAGGTGAGAGGGAGCCGTGTGCAGTGGCGAGCGACACGAGGGATGTCGCTCTGGGCGGTAGCAGCCAGCAGCACCGTGCCTGCAAGGTGAGAGGGAGCCGTGTGCAGTGGCGAGCGACACGAGGGATGTCGCTCTGGGCGGTAGCAGCCAGCAGCACCGTGCCTGCAAGGTGAGAGGGAGCCGTGTGCAGTGGCGAGCGACACGAGGGATGTCGCTCTGGGCGGTAGCAGCCAGCAGCACCGTGCCTGCAAGGTGAGAGGGAGCCGTGTGCAGTGGCGAGCGACACGAGGGATGTCGCTCTGGGAGGTAGCAGCCAGCAGCGCCGTGCCTGCAAGGTGAGAGGGAGCCGTGTGCAGTGGCGAGCGACACGAGGGATGTCGCTCTGGGCGGTAGCAGCCAGCAGCACCGTGCCTGCAAGGTGAGAGGGAGCCGTGTGCAGTGGCGAGCGACACGAGGGATGTCGCTCTGGGCGGTAGCAGCCAGCAGCACCGTGCCTGCAAGGTGAGAGGGAGCCGTGTGCAGTGGCGAGCGACACGAGGGATGTCGCTCTGGGCGGTAGCAGCCAGCAGCGCCGTGCCTGCAAGGTGAGAGGGAGCCGTGTGCAGTGGCGAGCGACACGAGGGATGTCGCTCTGGGCGGTAGCAGCCAGCAGCACCGTGCCTGCAAGGTGAGAGGGAGCCGTGTGCAGTGGCGAGCGACACGAGGGATGTCGCTCTGGGTGGTAGCAGCCAGCAGCACCGTGCCTGCAATGTGAGAGGGAGCCGTGTGCAGTGGCGAGCGACACGAGGGATGTCGCTCTGGGCGGTAGCAGCCAGCAGCACCGTGCCTGCAAGGTGAGAGGGAGCCGTGTGCAGTGGCGAGCGACACGAGGGATGTCGCTCTGGGAGGTAGCAGCCAGCAGCGCCGTGCCTGCAAGTTGAGAGGGAGCCGTGTGCAGTGGCGAGCGACACGAGGGATGTCGCTCTGGGCGGTAGCAGCCAGCAGCACCGTGCCTGCAAGGTGAGAGGGAGCCGTGTGCAGTGGCGAGCGACACGAGGGATGTCGCTCTGGGCGGTAGCAGCCAGCAGCGCCGTGCCTGCAAGGTGAGAGGGAGCCGTGTGCAGTGGCGAGCGACACGAGGGATGTCGCTCTGGGTGGTAGCAGCCAGCAGCACCGTGCCTGCAATGTGAGAGGGAGCCGTGTGCAGTGGCGAGCGACACGAGGGATGTCGCTCTGGGTGGTAGCAGCCAGCAGCACCGTGCCTGCAATGTGAGAGGGAGCCGTGTGCAGTGGCGAGCGACACGAGGGATGTCGCTCTGGGTGGTAGCAGCCAGCAGCACCGTGCCTGCAAGGTGAGAGGGAGCCGTGTGCAGTGGCGAGCGACACGAGGGATGTCGCTCTGGGTGGTAGCAGCCAGCAGCACCGTGCCTGCAATGTGAGAGGGAGCCGTGTGCAGTGGCGAGCGACACGAGGGATGTCGCTCTGGGTGGTAGCAGCCAGCAGCGCCGTGCCTGCAAGGTGAGAGGGAGCCGTGTGCAGTGGCGAGCGACACGAGTGATGTCGCTCTGGGCGGTAGCAGCCAGCAGCGCCGTGCCTGCAAGGTGAGAGGGAGCCGTGTGCAGTGGCGAGCGACACGAGTGATGTCGCTCTGGGCGGTAGCAGCCAGCAGCGCCGTGCCTGCAAGGTGAGAGGGAGCCGTGTGCAGTGGCGAGCGACACGAGGGATGTCGCTCTGGGCGGTAGCAGCCAGCAGCGCCGTGCCTGCAAGGTGAGAGGGAGCCGTGTGCAGTGGCGAGCGACACGAGGGATGTCGCTCTGGGAGGTAGCAGCCAGCAGCGCCGTGCCTGCAAGGTGAGAGGGAGCCGTGTGCAGTGGCGAGCGACACGAGGGATGTCGCTCTGGGCGGTAGCAGCCAGCAGCGCCGTGCCTGCAAGGTGAGAGGGAGCCGTGTGCAGTGGCGAGCGACACGAGGGATGTCGCTCTGGGCGGTAGCAGCCAGCAGCGCCGTGCCTGCAAGGTGAGAGGGAGCCGTGTGCAGTGGCGAGCGACACGAGGGATGTCGCTCTGGGAGGTAGCAGCCAGCAGCGCCGTGCCTGCAAGGTGAGAGGGAGCCGTGTGCAGTGGCGAGCGACACGAGTGATGTCGCTCTGGGCGGTAGCAGCCAGCAGCGCCGTGCCTGCAATGTGAGAGGGAGCCGTGTGCAGTGGCGAGCGACACGAGGGATGTCGCTCTGGGAGGTAGCAGCCAGCAGCGCCGTGCCTGCAAGGTGAGAGGGAGCCGTGTGCAGTGGCGAGCGACACGAGGGATGTCGCTCTGGGCGGTAGCAGCCAGCAGCGCCGTGCCTGCAAGGTGAGAGGGAGCCGTGTGCAGTGGCGAGCGACACGAGGGATGTCGCTCTGGGAGGTAGCAGCCAGCAGCGCCGTGCCTGCAAGGTGAGTGGCAGGCCTAGTGTCGCCCAGACACGGCGCCTCGCTGGCTGCCCGCCAGTGCTGCCGGTAAACACATAGTGGCCAGTATTTGGGGCGTATCTGGCCATCGGAGGAGCTAATGTTAGCCGCGGGGATCACAGTGGTGTTCTGGGGGTGCTGCCTCGCTCGCCGCTAGCTGCGGGCGCCATCTTGCCTTTGCGCCTGGCTCCCCTCCCTGGCATTCACCTCGTCTCGTCTGCACAATAACAACTGTCGTAGGGCATGACACTGTTTTTTATTAGCATCAAACAATTGGTAATTTTTATATCTCCAACGGCTTTTGTCCTAGAAAATATGTTCATCAACATAAATTGCTAGTCGAAGTCAAAATTCTTACTGTTTTTTGATAACTTTTAATTTGTGCAATGTGTTATTTTAATTACCATTTTGCTGTTGTTATTGATGACGAAATTTCTTATGAGAATATCCCATTTTTAATCCTACTGATTTCCTATTGAGAAAAAAAGTAATTTAGCCAATAAAAGCGAATTTATGTTTAAAAAATGCATAGAAATTACAAAATTTTTGCAAAAAATATTTTGCTACTAATAACTATGCAGACTTTACCCGAATTACTAGTTATTGAATAATTATTTTAAAAAGCAAACGTGCAGAAAGTATAATTGAAAACAAAAATTAACAAATTTCAATTGAGATTTTATTTCTTTAATATTGAGTGTATTATGCAGTGGTAAAGCACTATACTCAGCACGTGTTGAATGAGTTCTATCCTGGTGATAGGATTCGAACCACTTACCTCTTGTTCCTCAGTCACGTGAATGTGGTTCATTCGCTAGCGCAGAGATGTGGTCTCAGTTTACCTTATTTTGTATCAATACTCCGGGTCGCCCAGTGTAACCCCAGCATGCTCGACTGTTTGACACACAGCCTGGCGTCTGGCAGACGAGGCCTCAGTGACAGTTAGCGCGGCGACGCGAACCAGCGCGTGAATTGTGCTCGGTGTCCTCTCACAGGCCTGACTAACTCAGGTTAGGAAGAGGTTTACTTGAGATGTCCATACTCCCGTGTACTGTCGTAGTATACACTCTTGGTTAGGAATAAATATTATAACTCGATGGCCTAACCACGCCACTCCTTTGCGGGTAGCGTCATACAAGTCCACTCGTCATACCACAAACTCCCTGGCTGTGAGCTCATGCCACACTCTCGCTAACTGCGAGCTCATGTCACACTCTCACTGGCTGTGAGTTCTATTCCAGCTCTCCTTGTCCAGATGCTTGTGCTTCTTGAGGCACCGCGTGCTGTCTCGATCTCCAGGGCATGGACCAGGCCTCGCAGTTCTACTTGTGTCGGGCCAAACGAAGAGTTTGCTGCACCTCCGCATCTCTGAGTCTAGTGGCTAGCTGCCGGCGGAACTCTGTTGGTGCTTCTGGGTAGGCGAGGTGCACGAGTCGCTCGATGTCGGCTTCGACTCTTGGAGGGTTTCTGAAGATCGCTGTTGACGTGTCTTCAGGGCTGTTCTTTTCACCTCGTCCAAGTATCGGTCGCCATACCTCAGCTCAAGGGCCTCTACTAATGCTCCATAGTCTCTCTGGTCTGTGACTGGTATGGTCTGCAGCAGCTCTAGTGGAGATCCTCGCAGGGCCAAGACGAGTGCTGTAGCCCTTTCTTCCTCGCCCCAGCCGTTTACTTCTGCAGCTGCCTCAGACTGTGTTCTGTGCACTGTCCACGAAAATGAACCATTGAAGGTGGGTGGCCGCTGCAAGTGCCCTCCACCGTAACATCCTCGGAGAAACTCTTACGGCTCGTAGCAGCAGAGGCTTCTTTGATCATCCGTCGGCACTCCTCGGTTACAGCTTCTATACGCCGTTCAGTGTCCTGCTCGAGCTGAATATCTGTTGTTCCTGTTGTGCGACATGTTGCTCCAAACACTTGACATTACCATCGAACTGAATCTTGGTTTATTCGATTCTCTTCTTCATTTCACTCGCGGAACTCCCGCGGAGGCCGGCGTCGCTGCTGAAGTACCTGGGGCGCCCTTCTCGAACCGACGAGAGCGGCTGTGGCGAGTCGCGTCATCCTGGGCTGAACTGACGCCCGAAACATCAAGAAAGGCGGCACCCATTCACGCCACTCCACTCCCAAGGCCGCTCAGCGATAGATAACAGCGCCGAGGAACGACGAAGTGCCGGAAGCGGAGGGGAGGGGGTAGTGACGACCCTTGTAATCCGGCCAGACGCGCGTGGCCTGCCTCACGTCAGTGGAGGCCACGTGACGCCAGTGGCCGTACAGGGCCGCCAGCCAGCTCCAAGCCTGGCGCGTGTCGCGGTCCTGTCTGCGTTCGTAACAATACATATCCTCCTCCATATATTCTGTCAAGCTTCGTGATGCAGTGCTTATAGCGGGTGGTTAATAAGCTAAAGGAAAGGGGTTCAACACTCAGCAGTGAAATTTTTTAAATTTATTTAAATTATATAGTACAGGTGTATAAAAATTGTGCTTTAAGCAAATATACACGAACACATTTTATTTGTGTATCGTATTGCTATTATATTATTAAAAACATAGCTCAGTAAATTGGATTGATTATTTCATAATAGATAGGCCTATATCCTCTTTTTTTTACTTAATGTAGCTTAATATTAAATTAATTACATTAATTAGAAAGTGAATTTCCATGAATTCGCATATATAATAAAAATTAATCTTTATAATAGTACAATCACCCTTCAATACATAATAATATGTAAGGAAATTAAAAAAGGTGGGCAGTATTGTAATAAATTTTCTTGTCAAAATGAGTTTCAAGCAGAGATTCAGTATTTTTCATGTATTTTTTGTTTTAATAAGAGAAGTTTCATTATAGGCTCTAGTCTTTCGCTCTACAAATCGAATGATTCGATATTCGACATAGCTGCTCCGGTAGCGATTTCTAACGGCCGGTGTGGAACTACCTGTGAGTTCCGTTCAGAAATTTAGTGATTTATGTTAAATACTGTTCCATATAATTAAAAACATTTAAGCGTATTTATTTTGATTATTGGTGATAGAAATTGTGTTTATAATCTTTTCACAAGTGTATTTATATAAGTGAAGATATGTTTCCATAAGAATAAAATATTTGCATTAATTTTATAAAATTATTATTTTATAAATAATTAAAATTTAACAATTAGAGAAATAATCCAACATATTTGTTGATTTCATTTGTAATTAACATTTATCACTATTAATTACTAAATTAGATAATTAATTCATACACATGTTTATAATAATATTGACTTGTAAGGTTTCATTAGCTACGCAGTGAAGGCCGCTCGCACCACTGGAGCCGCGCCAGTGCTAGAGGGGGGGGGGGGGTAGTCTCGAACAGCGGGCGACACTTGTCGGGCGACAAGAAACCTGCAATGCCCCTCCCTCCCCTTCTATACACTCTGGAGGGATAGCAAAACATAATCTACTTTTTTTATTGCAGCTGACTTTTCGAAACGAATCAATTTTTTTTTAAAAAAAAAAAGGGGGGGTTGTCTGTAAAGTCGGTTTACGGACGATAATTTTACGTGATGATTTCATAAGAAAACATTGATGAAAAAACGCATACTTTTTAATTTTCAAAAATGATTTTACAGTTTTTGCAAATTTAATTTAAATAAATAGTTTAACAATAACCACGAACAATTAGTAAAAAAAAAACCGCGCCTTAACCTGTTTGATATTATAGAAGATTTTCTCGCACGGTGGTTGGCCGGTTCTTGCACGCTCGGCTCAGGTGGAACGTGACAATTTTTCGTGCGTGAAACCGGCGTTCATCGATTTATAAGACGTTATCACGTCAAAATATAATTATTTTACATTTCCCACGCTGCCGTAAAGTTAGTAATTTAAAAAAGGTATAGTTCCTACTTGTAAAAAAATAAAACTATAGGTTTGTTTATGACTTTTAAAGACGTCAAGAATGCATTAAAGCAGGCTTCTAAGTAGCTGCCCTTGAACTGCGAGTGGCTCCACACCCCACGCTGGAGAACGGGGTCGCCACGCGGCGGGGCGAAGTGCCTGGAAGGTAGTTAATGGGTCGCGGTGTGCCGGGACTGTTATCGCTCTGGAGGGTTGGCATGAATATGCAGGGCCTGTCGCGTGCGCACGAGTCGACTCTCTTCGGGGCAACAGGTCAGCCTCGAGGCCACGCCAGCCCTCAGTGGTGCCACCCGCGCTGGACACTTATTGTGGAACTCATTACTCAGCCTTGAACAATGTCTCACGTCCAATTTCACTCTATTTATGTAGAGTTTGCCGGCTATGGCTGGAAGCGATGGTGCTAGGATTGTATTAAAGACCCCCACACACGACACAGGACATTTCAAGTCATTGACTTTTTTTTTTGGTACTATAAGCGTGAAGTTTTCCCTCAAACAGGAATTTTTCCTTCAAAATATAAGAATTTTTTTTACTGATTTTTTATATTTTTAGGCGGAAATATTATTCCAAAAGACTGGAAATTTTGGTGAATTTTGGGTAAATTTTGAGGAATTTTGAGTCATTATTGGCAAATATTGGCAATTTTTAAGTTCATTGTAAAGGTCAAAGGTCAAGGTAATTCAAGATGGCGGAAACAATTCTTAATCCTCATTCCTACTCCTGGCGCCGGAGAAACATTCACATACTACTTGTAAGCCAACCTGTGATTGGTTATTTCTTTTTAACTGCAGAGTATTGCTTCATAGGAATTACAGTTTTGTGTCTCATTTAAAAACATAAGCAAGTCCGTTCAGAAACGGACGATTTGTTTTTCGTTTGGAACCATTAGCAGTGGAAACTCGAACACGAAAAGAAATAGACGTGTTTACCATTGTGTCGAAGAAAAACGTAATTTAATTTGTATAATCGTCGTAATATTGATAAACTCTTCTCAATATTTGAGAAACTATTAATAATATTTTAATAAGATAATAGTTCTACAAAGATTATAAGAAACCAAGAATAAATCGCCGTCGACTGATATTTAATCATATTTCGAAATGCAATAGAAGACAATTATTGCTGTTCGACGATTTCCAATTCAACTTATAAAAGCAAGTAAAGGAACTGATATTGTCAACCTGCGAGAAGTACCTACGAGAGTGCAGCTATAAAGAATATCTGAAGTCGGAGATTCAGGAAGAGAACCCAGGTCTCAGAAGGAGGCGCAGTCAGGACCTGAGGTGCTGTGGTCCTGAGGCGCTCCCAGTGAAGCTGCAGCTGTCCAGTCGACCAGGAGATGCAGAAACCTGGAAGGTTGGTTGTGCCCGAGCGATTGTTGGTACGCTAATATCTTTTACCGCAGTAGGAGATCAACCTGGTTATAAATTGATAAATTTGGTAAATTTAAAGACCAGTTACAATTTCAGCTTTTCAGTTCCCAATATCTGCTAGAAACTGTTGTCTTGCTTCGAATGTGGGTAAAACCATGATTTGTAACTAATTTAATCCGGAAAGTCTGTGTGGATTTAGTCGTTACTAATGATTGATCTATTGAATCAACGAGTTCCTTAGTCATTCTGTTCCCCAGTAACTTGTAAGCGCGCTGAGCTAGCAAATATCAACAGAGGCAAAAAACATCTGGTGTTTGCTCTTACAGTGTTTGCTGCTATGTATTTATATTTGGATTAAGAATGTTTTGATATTCTCGTGTGTGGAATGTTGTAAACAGCGAATATTACATCGCTATTGTAATTGTCCGTAAAAGAATTGTCCATGCAAATAATTTAGATTTGTATTATTCTTCAGAACGTATGGTATTGAATCTTTGTGACTAAAAATGCAACCCGTTCATCACACTAATCATACAGTTGTTGCACGATGTTCGTAGCTTTCGAGTTTAGTAAATATAATATCGAACTGGAAAAGGAAATATGAGGTTTTGGTTTCTAATGCAGTCTTTTTCATAGCGCCAAACACTTACTTATTAACATTTTCTTAGTTTATACCGATATATTATATATATTATGTATATATATATATATATATATATATATATATATATATATATATATATATATCGGTTTGCACCATTTATGTTTGTATCAGATATTCTAGACTCAACACATACTTCTGTCAGTTTGGTGGTTTCCAACTCTACAATAATTTGCCACCTGAGTTTAGGGGTTCATATAACCTTGCCCAACACGCTACTCCACAAGTGCCGGGGACGCGGGGTAATGGCTGTATGCGCCGGGCTCTGCGAGCGGGCCGAACCCTCCCGGACACTGGGTGAGCCTGGCGGGGCCCTCTAGCAGCCTGCACCAGCATGTTACAATAGCACTTCACATTACTGCAATAGCTATTACTTCACCTCACAGCTACTATGTACCTGTGAAATGAGTAATCAATAGGAATGTCTAAATAAACAAAACTTTTTTTTTAATTTGAAAATTTTTAATGATATAAAACCCATGTACTGTATTATGTAAATTTTAATTTCCAAAGTAAACTGCTAAAAATAATTGAAAAATAATAATAAAAAAAATTAATTTAACAGATGACATGAGCATTGGAGGTGATTATATCTTAATCTTTGACGTCCTTTACAGAGTAGTATCGTGATAAACAATTCTAGAAATTGTATTTATTTATTTTTCTTAATCCCCCAATTTTTTTGAACCTCCTCATCCCCCCTACCCCTCCCTAGGCAGCTTGCAGCATGCCTCTCCGCCGTGGGAGGCCGCGCGCCTGGTCTACGCTACTGGTAGAGTAGACGGGTGGTCTACACCCGTGTGCGAGACCTGTGCCGCGTGGCGCCCAATTAGCGCCTGGCGCAGTGACTCATTCCCTGCCCCCGGCCTCGCTCGAATGCCCCGACACGACGGCACAACTGCGACAAACCCGACAAATATCACTAGTCTTTTGAGCAGTGTTCACAATACCTCGAAGAAATCCAGCCGTCGGGGTGTAGCCATCGGTAGTACTTAAGTACCAGTACGTACTTTACTATATTTTATATTTTGTGGTTTATTAAACACATAAAAAGATGATGCACAATATATTAAATAATGCTAACTAAAATGAGATTAGCCGGCAGTGAAACTAAAATAAAATAATTTTATAAAATTAAATGTCAAAGAAATTAGTACAAGAATAGTCGGCATTAATTTATATGTAGGTCTAACTTAACAAAATAATTATGCTTATTTACATTGTACAGGACTTAGTTATCATTTAAAGCCATAATTTAAGTGGCGGTCATGTTTAAAGCAAAACAAATAAAAACTAACAATGTTTACAAACAAAAAAACAATTTGGCACGAGAATACTTTACCAAGCTAGGGAAATTCGGAGATAATAGAGATTTGAGATACATTTGTTTTATCATGTTGGCTTGATGGTATTGCAGCCCAACGCACGGGTTGCGCATGCGCAGGAGGTTCCCACGCAGTCCGACACGACATAACTTAACAAATAGAATCTACATTTGTCGGGCTGTCGGGATGAACCAGGTTCTTATTGGCTGTTGAAAATTTTTCGTCGTGTCGGGGTCGTCGGGGCATTGTGATTCCACCTTTAGACGGCGCGCGCAGTGGTGCCGACGGTGCGATGGTGCCGGTGGTGCAGTGGTGCCGGTGGTGCATGATGCCGACGCAGTGGTGCCGGCGCAGTGGTGCCGGTGGTACATGATGCCGGCGCAGTGGTGCACAGCAGCTCGCGCAAGACACGAGACGTGCATGAGCTAGCGTCCCTTGCAGCCACGATGACTTCATGCCTTTGACGCGGCAAGCCAAAACACATAACGGTCCCACATCCGCGAATACCATACATTCAAGTTAGAAACTAACTTTGAAATAAATTTTAAATCGAGTGAAGTGTTTTCAAAATTTTCCCTTTTCTTCTGTTATTTTTCAGACAGCTCCAAGGATGAGCGACCAAAATTTCAAAAGGGTGTGCCACCGTTGGGTGATCAAAAATTCTATAAGTATTTTCAGAATTACTCTATGGAGTATATTTCCTAAAATGCCAATATCTATAATGTAAAATGTGGTCTAGTTGGGCGCCGTGAAAACTCTATAAAGTACTAGTGCTGTGATTGTGTATGTAGCACAACTACTAACCTCTACAGAATATTAACTAAAATATGTCTTGTTATGTTGATAGTGAAAATAAATTATTCTCAAGTTGTATGTACTGGTGTAGTTTGACTCAGTGTGAATACCAAACAATAAAATGTCGTATAATTCCTTAGCAGTATGTCTCCTTCTCTTTGGGTGTAAGTATTCTGACCTTAAAATCAACAAATATAAGTAGTGGGTTTAAAAGCATTAACTTCTCTATGACTGCTGATCTCAGTGTAATAAAAACTAATTATTCTTTCAAGACAATCCAAGCTAAATATTTCTGTCTATCTGGTTTAACATACACATGATATGTAAGTATGGTTATCAATCGGAAAAATAAAATATAATGAAAATTTAACTTTTTACTAGGGTCAAAATCATGGTTGTATGGGTGACAATACTCTTTTGCAACATATCCAACTGTAACATGAAAAGTGACAGAGTCAATGATTAGCAAGCAACATACAAATACCTTTGAGACAATTATTCATGTTTAAATAGGTTTTTCATTAAACAAAATTTCAATATCCGTTATACTTAAATGTCTTTCAGAACTAATTACGTTTTACGTAATTGTATCACTGAATAATAGTTTGGTTATCAGTCAATATTTTAAATATTATTGAAACACATTTTAACTGGCAAATTAGTCTTTTCTTTGTTTTTACTAGCTCAGTCTCTTTCGGTAGATCAAACTGTCTCAAGACTTCTGGACCTGGGGCTATTCTTTAAACATTCAAGACAATTAATGACTTTAACAGATTTTAACTTTGATATCGTACATATTACTGATCAATGTCAGTTAACCAGGTCCAGTATGTACAAGCTACAAGTCTTTACGTAGTTAAGTAGTATTAAGTTGTTTTTGCGAGTTTCAGATTAGGTCTTGATCGTAAACATCATAGTTTAAGATATCTTGCCATTAAAATAGGACAGGTAACTTCTCGCTGTTCTTGTTAATTCGGGGATGGGGCAAACAAACCTCGTCGCGTCGTTACAATACCAAGAGGCTGTGGAAAACCTCTCCGAACCCCTGTCTCTCCTCCGATGTTGCTGGTTAGATCTCACTCTCCTCCGATGTCGCTGGTTGGGTCTCCGTCTCGATGCACCTCCTCTCGTGCTGCTGGTACTCCAGCAGGACTGGCGTCGGTCACCTGGAGTCGTCTAGAAGGATGATGTCCTCCGGTACACCGTCTACGATGCCGTCTACCGCTGTAGAACTCCTTCCATCTCGAAGATTGATATTCCTTTTCTTCTTTTCTTCTTAATTCGTCGTTGATCCAGTTCTATTTATGCTGTTAGTCAAAACTTATCGTCGTCGTCGATTCTTTAGTAGAGCTTCGAACATCGGTAACTACCTCTTCTTCATTGTGTAGTTCCGGTATTTATTATAAAATCATCAATTTCACGTAGATTCTAGCTATTCAGTCGTCGTACCAATGTTTTACGTGATATTCTTACATTCATTTATGACTAAATCACGGAGCTCTTTCTCTCTAATCCTTCTCCCATGATAGTAGAACAGAAACTCAAGTTCCAATTTGTTTCAAACAGTCAAAGCTTTCTCTATTGAACACTCTCCGAAATCACACTGGAAATACTAAATTCTTTAAATAAAACATATGCGCAGTCGAGCGTCCAATCACATATACTCTTTCCTCAGTAATGACCCAAAAACAATATTAAAAGGTGTAAGCTCATTTCCTATTCGTCGCCGTTTAACAAATGTTTGCAAAGACATTTCATAAAATTATTACTTAGATAAAACATGAAAATACTTAAAGAGTAAAACCAAATTGACCTGACCATAGAGATACAATACTGGTAAATATAATTCATAACAGGACTAAGACAAAGTCATAGAGGTAAGAAGTAAAATAATAAACATAAAATTCATTTCTATTGAGGGCTTCTCAAATACCTCTATAGAATAGTCCCCTTCAGAAATGTGACTAACGAACTATACTCTGATATAGGTCTTAGGACCATTTCTCATCATACAAACATCTCATCTATATTCTAATTATTTGCAGAAAATTTACATTTCATATTATTGACCTTATTTACATAATTACTTGCAAACATAGAGTATTGTCACCGATATATGTCTTCAAACGGACATATGTGTAACAGTGTATACTATTCTACAGGAGTGTAATATTTCCTCAACTGCGTTATATTATAGTGTCCTATTACTTGTTTCGTTTTAATGTCAGACAGTTCGTAACAGTTACTTCTAATAATCTTCGTGATCATATATGGTCCATCGAAGAGTAGAAATAGCTTCTTAGTAACGTACTTCCAAAATTGGCTTACTGGATTCGTTCTCTTGAGTACTAAATCTCCACAATTAAAACTCATCTTGCTGGAATCTTTCTGGTATTTTCTCCGAAGATCCGCCGTGGATGTCAACTTGGCTGCGACCAACTCTTCAGTTTCCTTCTGTATCTCGACTAATTCTTTATCTTCTGCGGCCAGAGCTTCATCGTGATGTCTCGGTAGTAACGATGACGGTATTATCAATGATCTTTTTCCTGTTAACGCTTCATATGGAGTAACACTGGTAGAACTGTGTACAGTATTATTCAAAATGCATTCAATGAACGTTAATTTACTCATCCAGTTCTGCTGTGTATCGTGGCAGAATGTCCGCAACATATTACCAAGTGTGCGCATTTGTCTCTCCACAGGATTACTCTGCGGGTGTCTCACCGAAGACGTGGTGGGTACGATTTGCAGTTTTCTGAGTCCTTCTTGCCAAACTTGACTCATGAATTGTGTGGCATGATCTGAAATAATTTTCTCCGGTCGACCCACTTCCGCGATAAACTGTTTAACTTTCTGGAATACTATCTTGCTGGTGGCATTGACTATGGGATACAACTTGGTGTATTTTGTAAATAAATCTACCATCACGAACACATATTTCACCCCGGCTGTTGATCTAGGTAATGGTCCCAATACATCCACTGATACCAACTGCAGTGGTCTCTCCGGAAGGATAGGTTTAAACTCACCTTCGAGATTTTGTTGGGCATGTTTCGCTTTCTGACACAAGTCGCACGATCGAGTAATGGCGGCGACTGACTTGTGCAGATTCGGAGAGTATAGCTGCCTAATCAATGACTGTGTCAGCTTCTTTGAACCAATATGCCCGCAATTCCTATGAACCTCCCAAATAATCGAGTTGATGTTTCGCTTCGGTATTACCGGCTTCCATGGCTCTTCAAATCTGGCTTTTCCCTTGCTATGATTGAACAATACTCCCTCCGACATGCAGTATCTCTCCTCTAACCTAGTTGGAACCTCTGAACCCTTCAATTTATCTATTATGACCTTGCAGAATTCATCTTCCTGTTGCAGTTGAGCTATCTGGTCAAAAACATTCTTGATTGTTGCGTTATCTTTAAGTTGTTGTGTCACAAGATTAGCTACCAAAAATTCCTTGGAGTTCTTCCTCGGTGTCAATTCATCATTCAATACATCGGGTATTCGACTTAGGTAATCGGCGACTACATTCTCTTTCCCTTTAATGTGGCATATTTCCAAGTCAAACTCTTGCATCAGCAAGCACCATCGTGTCAGCCTGCTACCAAAAATTTTGCCTGCTTTTAGACACATCAGGGCTTGATGGTCAGTCATTAGCTTTATATGTTCTCCCAGAAGCAGGTCTCGAAACTTCTGCAGAGCCCATATTATTGCTAGTGTCTCTTTCTCCGTGACCGTGTAATTTCGCTCTGCCGAATTCAATGTTCTACTCGCCATCGCTACGGTACGTTCTACTCCCTCATCGTCCATTTGCGCGAGCTTCGCCCCTAAGGCATAATCAGATGCGTCTGTGTATAGTAGAAATTCCCGACCTAACATGGGATGATAGATGACTCGTTCTTCGAGAAAGACCTTCTTGAGTTCTTCAAAAGCTTCCCGCTGTTCTGCTTCCCATTTCCACAGCTTGTCCTTCTTGGGACTGCGATCTTGGCTATCTTGTCGCTGTAATTTCGGTAAAACCCGATAACTCCCAGGAATGTACGTAGTTGTTTAACATTCTTTGGTGTAGGGAAGTTGGAAATACTGTTCAATTTTTCAGGATCGGTATGAATTCCGGTCGGTGTCAGAATATGCCCTAGAAATGGTAACTCTTGTCGGCAAAATACGGATTTTCGCAGTTTCACCGTCATTCCTGCGTCACGTAGTTTCGTTAGGACAATGCCGATATGCTCCAGGTGTTCTTCGAATGATGACGATGTAATCAAAATGTCGTCGACATATGCTCGCGCGAATCCTTTGCACTCAGATCCTAGCGTTTCGTCCAGACAACGAGTAAACTCAGCTACCGCATTACATAAGCCGAACGGCATGACTTGGAACACATACTGCGAGTTCTTGAATAGGAATGATGTGTACGGTCTAGATCTTTCTTCTAAGGGTATTTGCCAGTACCCTGCCGACAAATCAAGTGTGGTTAGAAACTTGACACCCTGATATAATCGCAGAATATCATTCGTTGGTCTCGGACTTTCCCGATCTCGAACAGTAATTTTGTTGATCTCCCTCGCGTCAAGGCATAAACGTACTGTTCCGTCTTTCTTTCGCACACAGAGTATCGCATTCGTGAATGGGCTAGGCGCTCGCTTTATTACATTCCATTCCAACATTAAGTCTAGATATTCTTCAGCCTCTTTCAAATATTTCGCCGGGATGGGATACGACTTTTTATGGAATGGTTCACCGGGTATGACCTGAATACTAGCTGTATATAATTTGTTTAACCCAGGTTTTTCGGAAAATATATTTTGAAAATTTCTTAAGACATGAAGAAGATTATTTCTACCGGTTTCATTTACCATGGTAATTCCCTTTACAGCTTCTATTAAATCAGCTCCGGTCGCCATCAAATTTATGTCACTATTAATACACGAAGTTTCCTTATGAATGATTGCAATGCATTTTTCCGAAACTTCCCAATTTTCAGTAGTTTTCGTATTTTCTGTGTCATCCATAGCAGTTACCATCCAACCTGCAAAATTCAAAATTATTTTATGGCTAGTTAGAAAGTCTACACCGAAAATTACTGGTTTAGCCAATCCTTTTACGATTAATACATTAATGTACTTGGTGCTACCTAAACCTTCTACTTCCAATAAGGTCTGACGATTAATGATGGGACTAGCCCTTGATGTAACCCCTAGAATCTTTAAACTCGGTACTGGCATTCTCGGTAATGATATTCCGGTGCTCTCTATCATGGCTACGCAGTCTTCGCTGATGCAGGATATCTCTGCGCCGCTGTCTAATAGTACAGGCACTTTAACTCCGTTTAAAGTTAACGATATCTCCGGACATAGTGCTTGTTTCGCTTGAACTTCGGTTTCTGTGGGCTCGCTGAGTAAAAATTCACGCTCGTTTTCTTTGAACATAATGGTGTGTATGCTTCGACAATTATTCTTGTCATTTGCGTCGGGATCCAATTTTATACTAGCCCCGTCTAACTTACAATTAGGGACTGACGTGCGGAGCGGGTTTTCGCCATCCCTAATTAGTTTACCGCACTGTCCTTAAATCCTCTAATTTGCTCTTGTGACAAATTAGCAAATCCATTATTTGCATTCGGTGAAATCAAAAATGTGTTATTACCTCCTTGGTTTGTATCTGAGCTTCTGCTAGATTGCATGCGCGGCCATTCCGTGTTGCTTTGCTCGTGACTTGGCGCTATAGAATATGAATTTCTTTCTCCTTGTCGCGCGTCGTGAATGGTGGTGCTAAAGCTGTTCCCTTTTTCAGACGGTACAAACGTTTGTGCATTTATGCTGTACTGACCTCCGGAATGATTATTGTAATTTGCCGATCGTTCTTTCGTTGTTCGATTTTCGCCTGAATTCTCTCTGAAATTAACTGTCCCCTCCTGACGTTTATTCTCCCACTGTGATTCATTTTCGCGTCTGTCTTGTCGCTTCTCGTTTCTACGACGATAGTACTGTGGTTTATAAAATCCGTTACCATATCGCTGACCTCGATATCTATTGTGATACCAATTACTTCCGCAGTTTTCAACGTTCAGTGTGTGAATTTGAGGTTGTTTGTGTCCGCTGTTCTGCCCTTCATTTCGGTTGCGCCAGTTATTGTATAACGGTGTCTGTTGGTTCGTGTTCTTGCGCTCGTTAGTTTCTTTGTGCGTTACCGTTTTATCGAGCTTAACGAGTCGTTCATACGTTAACAGTTGTTCCTTGAAATCTACAATATTACTGTATTGCCGTCCACTAAGTTGTAATTGATAATTGAGTGGTAATTGCGAAATTATCATGGCAATAAACTCTTCGTCTTCCATACGGCAATCAAGATAACGAGTTCTCTCGTACATATCGCTGATATGCGCCTCTAAATTTTGAAATTTACGATTTTCGAATTTTTCAGAATGCAACTGTATTCGCAAATTGCTTTGGATACGAGTATTCCAAAATTGGGATATGAAAGCTTTCTGAAACGATTCGTATGCGTGTACCGAATCTTTCGCCAACTCCCACCAATAATATGCCGTGTTTTTCAAGCAGTGGCTAACGCATTTCAATTTTTCTGCGTCTGTTAACTTAAATGTGTGGCAATATTCTCCAAACTGATTTAAGAATCTTCGAGGGTTTTCATTACTTTTCCCTGAATATGTTGGAACGTCATCCAACCATTTCTTAGAAGGGTGGTGTAGTGTAAGTACCGGATCTGCTGACATAATTGCAGTACTAATATTCGCGGGATTTCGCTCGGCTTCTATCGTTATCGATTTGTTTACCGGCGTGTCTTCCTTGTCGGTATTACATTCGCTAGTGTGGTGAGTCGTTAGTTGGGGCGAGAATGTTGCGATGTGTCTGGATTCTCTTTCTATTTCCCCTATTTTCGCCTCTACCATATCTAACCTTCCTGTTAGACGCTCGCTTAAGTGTACTACTTTATCGTCAGTGCGTTTACTGAATATTTCTACACCTTCAATACGAGTGTGTACACTGGAAAACTTCTGTTGCATCTCGTGCTGTGTTTCAGTTAAGTCATGCCTGATTTCTGCTGTTTCATCTGCAATCCTGCCTAAAGTGTTATTTAAGACTTGCACTAAATTGTCTAGTCTTTCGGCGTTTTCTCGCTCCTTTTGTTCCCTTTCTAACTTCTCCTCCTGTTCTATACGCTCCCGTTCTTGTTTCTCCCGTTCCCGTTCTAGTTTCTCCTCCTGTTCTTTACGCTCCCGTTCTAATTTCTCCTTATTCATGAACTGGAACAGTGCATCTAGGGTAACAGTTGGTGTCGGCGGCGAATGACCCAACTCCATTTCCTGCTGTGACTCCATACCAGTAGTCTCGATGTGCTGTTCTGGTACTACTTCTCTAGGTTCTCGTTCAGGACTAGAGTCAGAAGTGTCATTGCTACCTCTCAAAAAATATGACTTCCTACCTGTGTCTGTCATCTTGACAAAATAAAATTACTGTCTGTATTTTTCAAAGTGTCTTGAGTTGTTCAAAAAAAAATCATAAAATAGTCCCTAACGTTGGCTTACACGTTGTGCGCCAAAATTCTGAAGTGTTTTCAAAATTTTCCCTTTTCTTCTGTTATTTTTCAGACAGCTCCAAGGATGAGCGACCAAAATTTCAAAAGGGTGTGCCACCGTTGGGTGATCAAAAATTCTATAAGTATTTTCAGAATTACTCTATGGAGTATATTTCCTAAAATGCCAATATCTATAATGTAAAATGTGGTCTAGTTGGGCGCCGTGAAAACTCTATAAAGTACTAGTGCTGTGATTGTGTATGTAGCACAACTACTAACCTCTACAGAATATTAACTAAAATATGTCTTGTTATGTTGATAGTGAAAATAAATTATTCTCAAGTTGTATGTACTGGTGTAGTTTGACTCAGTGTGAATACCAAACAATAAAATGTCGTATAATTCCTTAGCAGTATGTCTCCTTCTCTTTGGGTGTAAGTATTCTGACCTTAAAATCAACAAATATAAGTAGTGGGTTTAAAAGCATTAACTTCTCTATGACTGCTGATCTCAGTGTAATAAAAACTAATTATTCTTTCAAGACAATCCAAGCTAAATATTTCTGTCTATCTGGTTTAACATACACATGATATGTAAGTATGGTTATCAATCGGAAAAATAAAATATAATGAAAATTTAACTTTTTACTAGGGTCAAAATCATGGTTGTATCGGTGACAATACTCTTTTGCAACATATCCAACTGTAACATGAAAAGTGACAGAGTCAATGATTAGCAAGCAACATACAAATACCTTTGAGACAATTATTCATGTTTAAATAGGTTTTTCATTAAACAAAATTTCAATATCCGTTATACTTAAATGTCTTTCAGAACTAATTACGTTTTACGTAATTGTATCACTGAATAATAGTTTGGTTATCAGTCAATATTTTAAATATTATTGAAACACATTTTAACTGGCAAATTAGTCTTTTCTTTGTTTTTACTAGCTCAGTCTCTTTCGGTAGATCAAACTGTCTCAAGACTTCTGGACCTGGGGCTATTCTTTAAACATTCAAGACAATTAATGACTTTAACAGATTTTAACTTTGATATCGTACATATTACTGATCAATGTCAGTTAACCAGGTCCAGTATGTACAAGCTACAAGTCTTTACGTAGTTAAGTAGTATTAAGTTGTTTTTGCGAGTTTCAGATTAGGTCTTGATCGTAAACATCATAGTTTAAGATATCTTGCCATTAAAATAGGACAGGTAACTTCTCGCTGTTCTTGTTAATTCGGGGATGGGGCAAACAAACCTCGTCGCGTCGTTACAATACCAAGAGGCTGTGGAAAACCTCTCCGAACCCCTGTCTCTCCTCCGATGTTGCTGGTTAGATCTCACTCTCCTCCGATGTCGCTGGTTGGGTCTCCGTCTCGATGCACCTCCTCTCGTGCTGCTGGTACTCCAGCAGGACTGGCGTCGGTCACCTGGAGTCGTCTAGAAGGATGATGTCCTCCGGTACACCGTCTACGATGCCGTCTACCGCTGTAGAACTCCTTCCATCTCGAAGATTGATATTCCTTTTCTTCTTTTCTTCTTAATTCGTCGTTGATCCAGTTCTATTTATGCTGTTAGTCAAAACTTATCGTCGTCGTCGATTCTTTAGTAGAGCTTCGAACATCGGTAACTACCTCTTCTTCATTGTGTAGTTCCGGTATTTATTATAAAATCATCAATTTCACGTAGATTCTAGCTATTCAGTCGTCGTACCAATGTTTTACGTGATATTCTTACATTCATTTATGACTAAATCACGGAGCTCTTTCTCTCTAATCCTTCTCCCATGATAGTAGAACAGAAACTCAAGTTCCAATTTGTTTCAAACAGTCAAAGCTTTCTCTATTGAACACTCTCCGAAATCACACTGGAAATACTAAATTCTTTAAATAAAATATATGCGCAGTCGAGCGTCCAATCACATATACTCTTTCCTCAGTAATGACCCAAAAACAATATTAAAAGGTGTAAGCTCATTTCCTATTCGTCGCCGTTTAACAAATGTTTGCAAAGACATTTCATAAAATTATTACTTAGATAAAACATGAAAATACTTAAAGAGTAAAACCAAATTGACCTGACCATAGAGATACAATACTGGTAAATATAATTCATAACAGGACTAAGACAAAGTCATAGAGGTAAGAAGTAAAATAATAAACATAAAATTCATTTCTATTGAGGGCTTCTCAAATACCTCTATACGAGTGATCTCAGGAAGGAAACAAAGCAGCAGTACGGCACTACTCGCCTGTGTGTGAGGTACTACTCGCCTGTGTGTGCGGTACTACTGCATGGAGACACGTGGCAGTCATCTGTACAACATGGTTTTAAATGCTCACTGGCACAACACCTGATAGTCAGGACATAGCTTAAGGGGTCCGCCTCGTCAGGGGTGTGTGTGTGTCAGTGAGGCGGGATGATAAGCGAGACGCTCGCTGGTGCTTCTAGCGCGGTGTCTCCTCTGGACTGGCGCGCAGTCTTCTCCCAGTGCATAGGAGCGGTGACCGTGACATTATATGGCCGGGAAATGAAGATAAAGGTGTAATGCATAGCCCGTAAGTGCTTTCAAGAATCTGTACCGGTTGTTTTACGCCTAAAAATTTCTCTGAATACATACGTTTTAGCCATTTTAACTCTTCTAAAAATACAGTTTAAAAACTTCATCCAAAATCAAAAGTACTTTTCGGCCCTCAGCGAACACTTAAATGCTTTTCGTAAGCAGACCCCACTCGGATATCTTGAGTAGTTTTGAAATCGCGTTGTTTTTCCTGAAGCTCTGCGCACCGTGTGTGTGCCCGGGCAGGTTTGACGCTTGTACTCCGCAGTTTTGTGATCGGAAGACTGTTAGGCGAGTGTGGCGAGGGGGGAGATGCGTCGGCGACCTTGCGCAGGCCGTGGGCGGGGCCTGATATAGCGGTGTTTGCGCGGCCGAGGAGTGCCCGCGGACAAGGCTGCCTCTCACGGCACCTGCCCCCCGCTGCCATACGCTGCCCCCGCTGCCCCCCGCTGCCGCGGGGCAGTAAACACTGTCGCCCGGGCTTTTAGCGGCGCCGGCGCGCAGACACGTCTCACTGGCCTGGCGGCCGCGTGGTCTGCAGCGGCCGTGCAGTCGTCAGAGACACTTGTTTCTGGCGCTGCACACGACCACGGGAGGCTGTGCCTGCACGTGTGAACTGACGGTGCTCTTGGATCGAGCCCTCGGCGGCCGCGTGGTCTGCAGCGGCCGTGCAGTCAGAGACACTTGTTTCTGGCGCTGCACACGACCACGGGAGGCTGTGCCTGCACGTGTGAACTGACGGTGCTCTTGGATCGAGCCCTCGGCGGCCGCGTGGTCTGCAGCGGCCGTGCAGTCAGAGACACTTGTTTCTGGCGCTGCACACGACCACGGGAGGCTGTGCCTGCACGTGTGAACTGACGGTGCTCTTGGATCGAGCCCTCGGCGGCCGCGTGGTCTGCAGCGGCCGTGCAGTCAGAGACACTTGTTTCTGGCGCTGCACACGACCACGGGAGGCTGTGCCTGCACGTGTGAACTGACGGTGCTCTTGGATCGAGCCCTCGGCGGCCGCGTGGTCTGCAGCGGCCGTGCAGTCGTCAGAGACACTTGTTTCTGGCGCTGCACACGACCACGGGAGGCTGTGCCTGCACGTGTGAACTGACGGTGCTCTTGGATCGAGCCCTCGGCGGCCGCGTGGTCTGCAGCGGCCGTGCAGTCAGAGACACTTGTTTCTGGCGCTGCACACGACCACGGGAGGCTGTGCCTGCACGTGTGAACTGACGGTGCTCTTGGATCGAGCCCTCGGCGGCCGCGTGGTCTGCAGCGGCCGTGCAGTCGTCAGAGACACTTGTTTCTGGCGCTGCACACGACCACGGTAGGCTGTGCCTGCACGTGTGAACTGACGGTGCTCTTGGATCGAGCCCTCGGCGGTCGCGTGGTCTGCAGCGGCCGTGCAGTCGTCAGAGACACTTGTTTCTGGCGCTGCACTCGACCACGGGAGGCTGTGCCTGCACGTGTGAACTGACGGTGCTCTTGGATCGAGCCCTCGGCGGCCGCGTGGTCTGCAGCGGCCGTGCAGTCGTCAGAGACACTTGTTTCTGGCGCTGCACACGACCACGGGAGGCTGTGCCTGCACGTGTGAACTGACGGTGCTCTTGGATCGTGCCCTCGGCGGCCCGCGGACGCGGCCAGTCACTTCGGAGGGCGATCCCCTCCACACTTGCTGCACGCCCTTACAGGACACCGTCACAGGTCATGGGAAACAGAATCAAATACTTATTTTAAGCTTTATTTACCTTTATCACGTGTCCGAGAATCAAACCAAGTAACGAAATCCTTCACGTCGATCAATATTATAACAGGAGATTTTTTTTGATGATTTATCAATTTTTTCCTAAATATCTTTGTAAATGATGACAGATTTTCAAGATAACGCAACGGTACAATGCCAAGAATACATTGTAAGTATTCAGCATCATATACTTAAAAGATATTTAATGATTTTATGATCATCTAAAATTTAAAATACAAAAAATAGTATAACATTGTATAAAAAACCAAGACCTTGGTTTTAAAATGTCTCTCGGAAGCGGGAGATTGTAAGTATATATATATATATATATACACACACACATATATACATATATATAGCATGCTTGATCATATACTTCTCGAAACCATTAGCTCGCAACACACGTCCGCAACTTCTTTTACGCGCGTATGAGACAGTTTATTCAAATAAGCCGTAACCACAAATAATTTCGCCAATTTCCTTTGGTTGTTCCTTTTCTGTTTGCGCTCCACGCCAGGACCAGCTCGCTCGTGCGCGCGCCGACAGCACTGTCTCTCGTGGAGCTCGCAACACGAGGCCACACACCGGCCATCTCGCGTGGCAGGAGCTCGCAACACGAGGCCACACACCGGCCATCTCGCGTGGCAGGAGCTCGCAACACGAGGCCACACGCCGGCCATCACGCGTGGCAGGAGCTCGCAACACGAGGCCACACGCCGGCCATCTCGCGTGGCAGGAGCTCGCAACACGAGGCCACACACCGGCCATCTCGCGTGGCAGGAGCTCGCAACACGAGGCCACACACCGGCCATCTCGCGTGGCAGGAGCTCGCAACACGAGGCCACACGCCGGCCATCACGCGTGGCAGGAGCTCGCAACACGAGGCCACACGCCGGCCATCTCGCGTGGCAGGAGCTCGCAACACGAGGCCACACACCGGCCATCTCGCGTGGCAGGAGCTCGCAACACGAGGCCACACACCGGCCATCTCGTGTGGCAGGAGCTCGCAACACGAGGCCACACTTCGGCCATCTCGCGTGGCAGGAGCTCGCAACACGAGGCCACACACCGGCCATCTCGCGTGGCAGGAGCTCGCAACACGAGGCCACACACCGGCCATCACGCGTGGCAGGAGCTCGCAACACGAGGCCACACACCGGCCATCTCGCGTGGCAGCCTGAGGCCGCCGTCTGCCGCGGAAGTCGTCCGCCTTATCACCACCGCGGCGTGACACAGGTCCGGTCTGGCTGCACTGCACTGCCTTAGCGCAACCCACCCGAGGGCTCGCGGCTCGGACACACATCAGCGCGTCCTTCCTAGCACCCACTTACCTTGAGACGGTCGCAATATGCGTTATGGTTCAATGCCTCCAACTGTCTTTGGCGCCCAAAGTGTTTGGCTCCAAACGTCATCGGCTCCAAAAGTCTTTGGATTTAACAGTGGTTGGCTCCATAAATCAGTGGCTCCAAATGTCATAGGCTCCAACAGCCTTTGGCTCCAAAAGTCATTGACTCTAAAATATTTGTTACAAACAGTCTTAGGCCTAACTCCTCAAGCACATTTGGCGACTTGGCTACGAAGTTACAAAACTACAAGCCTATTTGGCTACGGAGCTAGTCTACGAGGCTACAGGACTACTAAGCTACGAGGCTATGAGACTACGAGGCTAAGAGACTACGAGGTTACATGGAAACCGGTTACGAGACTGCAAAAGAAAGTTAAAGTCTTCTTAAAAATGTATAACTAAACCTCTTTAAAACATAAGTTATGAAACATATATAAAAGGAAACATATAATAAATAGCTTAAAAAAAACATTAAACTTAATGTTCATTAACGAACTATAAAACAGCGAATTGCACAAAAACTATTTAATTTGGCGACCGATGTCGCCAGATAGCAAGAGTACCCGATAGCACCACTTACCACCATGCCTTTGTAGAACAACTGACTTCCGGAGGAAGCAGGACAGCCAACTCACAGCAGCCAAGTAGCAGCGCCACTATCGCCAGCAGCGTGGCGCGCGAGATTCAAAACTCAAGTGTGTTGACCAATGCCAACAGTGTTTATAATGTCCAAGGTCTATTTACATGGAAACTATACAATATACATAACATACCGCCCACCTTGAAATCACCGATTTCAACAGTCACAGGGGAGCGGGCATAATTTCACTGCTGGCCGTTTGACAGTGCCTGTGACAGTGCGTACAGTGGCCACTCGTGCCACGCCATCCGTTCCATGATGAAGATCAACAATGCGCCCCAGCGGCCATTGCAGAGGTGGAAGCCTGTCTTCCTTGATCAGCACCATCTGGTTGGGGGCAAGACCTGACGCCCTTTTCTGCCATTTGCTACGTTGTTGCAGCGTGTGCAGGTAATCCCGATGCCAGCGATGCCAGAAATCTTGATGTAGTCGGGATACAAGCTGCCAGCGATGCAAACAGTTCATTTTTACCTGACGTAAATCTGGTTCGGGTATTGTCACTAACGGTTCCAGCGTCAGGAAATGGCCTGGGGTCAGAAGAGTGAAGTCCTTGGGATCCGCACTGAGGGGACACAACGGCCTTGAGTTCAACACTGCTTCAACCTGAGCCAATACTGTGTTTAACTCCTCGTACGTTAGGATCTGCTCTCCTATCACCCTCCTCAAATGAGACTTGAACGACTTGACACCCGCTTCCCATAAACCCCCAAAGTGAGGAGCAGCTGGCAGGTTGAAATGCCAAGTCACACCAAGATGTGCGAGCGATGAAGCCACTGTTGTTTGATGGGAAGACGACGTGAGGAGTTGTTGTAGTTCGGAGAGCTGATTTCGTGCCCCAACAAAGTTGGTGCCACAATCGCTGTAGATGTCCGAGGAACGTCCTCGACGTGCAATGAAACGTTTATAGGCAGCCAAAAACACATCTGTCGATAAGTCCGAGGCTAGCTCGATATGTACTGCCTTTGTTGCGCAACAGACAAACACGCATATATATGCTTTCAGCACAGCAGCCTTGCGAAGACGGGCCATCTTAATCAAGAATGGACCAGCGTAATCAACCCCCGACCTTGAGAACGGTTTTACCTGCTGAACCCGCATAGCTGGAAGGTTTCCCATCAGCGGAGCAACTGATGATGGAGATGCACGAAAACAACGCACACAACGGTGCACAAGGTTGGTGATTGCACGCTTGTCCCCCATAATCCAGAACTTCTCCCTGAGAATGGCCTGGAGTGCTTGTATTCCCGGATGTTGATTAACTTCATGGTAATGACCTATGATCAGTCTTGTCAGGGGATTCGATTTAGGAAGAAGGGCTGGGTGCTTCTGCTCAAAGGGCAGATCCGAATGAGACAGTCTGCCGCCCACCCTAATCACTCCCTTGGAGTCAATGAACGGTAGCAATCTACGAAGTTGTGGGGAGGTGATTTGATCCTTCTTCAATGCAATTAAATCACTTCGATAGCACATGGACTGAACATAACGTATCCAGAACTCTAGGGCAGTGTTTAGATCCTTCGATGACAGCTCTTCTATGGCCCGTCCTTCCAGTGGATGACGACAATTGTTGATAAATCTGAACAAGCAGGCAGTAACACGCAACAGCCTTGTCAACCGACTGAAACGTTCCAATAATGTGTCCAAGTCCCCAGGGGAGATAAAAGTTCCCAATGCCACTACCTTCCTTTCAAGCAGGATTACGTCAGAAGCCTTAATGCACGGAATACCTTCAGGCCACTGGTCCTCAGCCTTCTTCAGCCATGAAGGGCCAGACCACCACAGAGGATGAGATACAATTTGTGCTGGCAGAAGCCCACGGGATCCACAGTCTGCCGGGTTATGTTCCGAACGAACATGCTTCCACCATTCTGGACGAGTTAGCTCTTGAATGTGACTAACCCGGTTTGCCACAAAGGTCTTTAACTCACGTGGAGAAGAGTTTATCCAGGCAAGAGTTACCTGTGAATCAGTCCAGGCAGTAACCGAACTGAAGTGCAGTGTCGCTCCATAGGCATCAATGACATGGTGAAGCAGGCGAGCCAACATAGTTCTAAGCGAGGCAGCGACTGAACCTTGAGTGGCGCTACCTTTGACTTGGCAATCAGCAAGTGTACCAGAACTGTACCATCAGGGTTGTCAATGCGCAAGTACACAACTGCTGCGTAACCAATTTCGGAGCTGTCCGAAAATCCATGCAACTGGTAGGAACCTCCTGCCTGTCCTCGAATCAGTCGGGGAATGGTAACTGATGACAGTTGTGACAGCTGAGTGTTGAAGTTCTTCCAGTTGCTTAGGATGTCATCCGGTGGTTCAGTATCCCAGCCCAGGTTCCGTGCCCACAAGACTTGGATCAGGTGCTTTGCAAACATACTCAGTGGGGTGAGCCACCCAAGAGGATCAAAAATCCTAGCCAGATTTGACAGGATTGTCCTCTTTGTGGCATTGCCAGAACTAGGCTGTATCTTGTAGGAATATGTGTCCGACACAGGATTCCATTTCAGACCCAAGACCTTAATGACACAATCGTCCGAATCCAATGAAAATGGTTGTGGGATCTCAATATCCTCCACTGGCAACCAATCCAGAAGAGCTTGGTGGTTGCTCATAAATTTGCGCAGCTTAAAGCCTCCTTTTCCTAGGAGTGTTATAAGCTCCCTCTGAATGGCCAAGGCAGAATCAACCGAATTAGATCCAGTGACAACATCGTCAACGTAGACATCTGTAAGTAAGACCTGTGATGCAGTTGGGAAGTGCTCGGTTTCATCCTGTGCCAATTGTTGAAGTGTACGTAATGCGAGAAACGGTGCTGCAGAGACACCATAGGTTACAGTCTTGAGACGATAATCCTTCACAGGTTCAGCATCATTAAACCTCCAAACAATGCGCTGATAATCCTGATGACGAGTGTGTACACCTATCTGTCTGTACATCTGTTTGATGTCACCAGTGAAGACTACTACATGCAGACGAAAACTCAACAATAGGTCAACTATGTCCCGTTGAAGCCGGGTGCCAGTAAAGAGCGCATCGTTCAGCGAAACACCTGAAGAGCTCTTGGCGGATGCATCAAAAACCACCCTCAGTTTTGTAGTTGAACTTTCAGGTTTAACCACACAGTGATGGGGAATATAATACGACTCTGACGGAATCTGTGACTCTGTTACTTCTTCCATGTGACCACTAGCTACATAATCACTCATAAACTCTGAATACATGGCCTTCAATTTGGGATCAGACTTGAGACGATTTTCAAGACGAAGAAATCTGTTAAGAGCCTGCGGCCTTGACGCACCCAATTTCAGAAGAGGTTGCCGAAAGGGCAGTGATACACTGTAACGCCCATCTCCAGACCTAAGATGAGTTTTACTGAACCATTCCTCACATTTGACATCTTCAGGAGACTTGTGTGTTGTCGCAGGAAACTCCTCTAATTCCCAGAACCATTTTACTACCTCATCCAAATGAGGGTGTGACGTGAGAAGAGAGATACACAAAGATGTTGCAGTCAATGATGGGACTTGTGTGTGCACCTGTCCCATCAGTATCCACCCAAGCACAGAGTCCAGAGCTACGGGAGAACCGTCAATTTTGGCCCCAGTAAGGAGTCTAGGAACTAACTCTGCACCAATTAACAGATCAACAGGACCAGGGGTGTCAAATGCAGGGTCGGCAAGTTTCAAATGTGCCACTGCACCACGGACCCTGGTGCTCAGCTTGGCACTTGGCAAATTGGAGGTGATTCTCGAAATTACAAATACATCTACTGCAAACTGGGGGCTCGTGCTACCAACTGGTGCCATAACAATGGAGGCGCATGATTTGGCCACATTCACTGAAGTGTTAGCTAAACCTTGTACTGGTAGATGAGATCTTCTACGAGTAAGCCTCAATCTTTGCAGACAGCTCTCTGTGACGAAGCTAGCTTGGCTGGCAGTATCCAACAGAGCCCTCACGACCATTGGAGTTCCACTTTAATCAAATACGTGTACCTGTGCTGTTGATAATAACACTGTTCTTGCTTCACTTGGTAGAGCGGCAGCAACGGCAACAGTTGCAGGGTTTGGTTCAATGAGTGTGGTTGAAGCATCCTTGCCCGGACCAGGGTTGATGGCTGTATGTTGCTCGAAGTGCAACAGAGAATGATGCCTGGATCCACAATAACGACACGATGATGATGAACAATCCTTGGATGCGTGAGATGGTGACAAGCAATTCAGTCATAATTTGTGCTCCTTAGCTATCTTATATCTGTCCTTGGGACTACTCTTGATGAATTTAGGGCACTTAAAAACAACATGGGTACTGTTACAAACGCAACATGATTGTGGAGAGCTGACCAAACTTTTCACAGATTGACGAGCCTGTCTCCAGCTTGGCATTTGGTTCCTTGACTGTGTAGGTCCTGCACCTGGAACATGTGACCGAGAAGCTGTCACAGTTTCCTGGGCCCGACAATGGGTTTCGATAAAGGACAAAAGGTTTTTTACAGTTGGAAGGGCATCGGTTTGAGTAAGCTCCCACTGTGTTTGAAGGACAGAGTCTAACCGCTTGCACAAAATAGGGAGCAAAATCAAGTCCCATTGGTCTACAGGGACATCCAGTGCCCTAAGGGCCAAAAGGTTCTCGTTTACAATGGTTAACAAATTGCGCAGAGCCTTGGGTGAGTCAGACGCAGCCATTGGGGCCTTCAAGAGGGCCTCTACATGGACTGAGACAATTAGCCTCTTATTCTCGTAGCGGCCAACAAGAAGCTTCCACGCGACCTCGTAATTCGCTTCAGAGATCGGCAGAGATTGCACCATTCCAAGTGGTTCCCCATTAAGGGCGGTCTTGAGGTAGGCCAGTTTCTCCACTGATGATATATCAGCATTGTTGGCTACCAGGGTGATAAATAAATTAGAGAAATTAGCCCACTGCTGAGGGCTCCCATCAAACTTGGGAAGAGAGATTTTTGGAAGAGCCACACGAGATTTGCTCACCTGAGTAGTGGGTGTGCCTGGTGATACTACCTTGACCTCCTCAATGGCTTCCAATGTTGACATCACTTCGAAATATTTTTCTTCAAAGTCAGCCAAGCGTGCGGTGTGCGCCTCAGCATCGAATCCATCTTCGGTCGTTGCGGTTGTTTCAACGATGACGAAGTCCGTTTCGAACCTTTCTCGGACGCAGTGAAGGTCGCGCGCTGTGGCGCGAAACAAATTTATTTTTGAGCTATCACTGGGAACCATCTGCGCGAGATCAAAGGCTCGCTTAATACGACCTTCAGCAAGACGGATGCGCACCAGCGCCGACTGCCCTTCAGCCATGGTGATTGACTACCAAAGGGTTCAACGATCGTTTTCAAATGAAACGGAAGACATAACCTCAACCTAGAGGTTAGAGTCGTCGAACGAACTAGTTAAAACGTTTCAACCACAGCCGAGACACTGATCACTGCTCCCGCCAACCAAATAACGAGCACTTCAGAGTCACAAACTGTTAGTCAATGTGCGAGAATTCACTTCACACGAGGCTAACAACGCCGCGATAGCACGAACGAAAATTACACAAAAAACGAACGAAAATACCGGAACTAGATCCGGCCCGGAGGACCAAAAATGTTCATTAACGAACTATAAAACAGCGAATTGCACAAAAACTATTTAATTTGGCGACCGATGTCGCCAGATAGCAAGAGTACCCGATAGCACCACTTACCACCATGCCTTTGTAGAAAAACTGACTTCCGGAGGAAGCAGGACAGCCAACTCACAGCAGCCAAGTAGCAGCGCTACTATCGCCAGCAGCGTGGCGCGCGAGATTCAAAACTCAAGTGTGTTGACCAATGCCAACAATGTTTATAATGTCCAAGGTCTATTTACACGGAAACTATACAATATACATAACACTTAATACAACGCAATTACTTGATGAATTATTAACAGTAAATAATATTTAAAAAAATTAGATTTATTTGCACAATATACCAAAATAACTTGTGAGATCAGGAAATTGGCCCCACAATGCTAAATACACAACCCATTCAAGGCACGACAATCCATAAAGTAAAGTTCGATACACATATAATACTTTAATTACTAACTGCTACACTAAAGTAAACAATAATACGTTAACCAGGGCGAGACCATCTAAGTATCGTTATTGTACTCAGCACAGCGACAAAGCCTGCATGTAAATGCGACAGGAAATAAATTGCCGAAATCCTGTTCGGGGACTAAACATTCACAAGTTGATGCGTTGAAATAATGATGGTTTCGAGTGTTCTTAGTCCTTATAATATCTAAACAATCTCAGAACCAGTAAACACATGCTTGTTTCTGCAGAGCACAGCAGGAGGTAACTGCTATCAGATTGAAGTGATTGATTGAGGCACGCGATCTTGTACTTACCGGTGCATCAAAAGCTGCTGCAGAACAAGCATAGTAGTATATATTGACCGGTACTGCCTCAGGGTCCAGGGTCTGGTGCCGGTGGTGCCGACCACCATCTTGGATTGTGACATCACGTCGGCCATCTTTTATGACCCCGAACTTTAAATTCCTCAAAAAGACTCCAAATTCCTTAAAATTCCAAGAAATGTCCCTGTTTCAAGGGGAAAATTAAAGTTTGGCAAGATAATATCCTATTTTATTACCAAAAATTGACAGTCATGAATCGTCTCCATTGAGGCTTAAATTCCTAATGGGCAAGCCTCCAATAAGCCTCCGAAGGGGAGCTTACACTTTGACCTTGGCATCGGCCACCATCGTTACAATTTTCGTTATGGCCGCCATCGTGAAAATCTGTAATTTTTAAGCTATAAAATTGAGAAAAATTTAAAATTAATAAAAAAATTAGATTAATAAAAAATTTCGCAATCTTGAATTATGACATCACTATTCCACTTGTTACAGCTACCATCTTGAAAATTTGTAAATTTTATCCAATTTTAATTTGCTTTTTTTTTAATGTGCTTCCTTTTTTAATGTGCTTCCTAATGTACTTCCATGTTTTAATGTTCTTCCTTTTTGACTAATGTTCTTTTTTTATGTGCTTCCATTTTTGACGAAATAAGCATTGATAAGTCTGTACTCAGAACCATGATATTCTCGTGATTCCAATAAGACTGGTCTATACACCTAACATTGTACATGACCTGGCCCAGTAGCGGATCCAGAGGGGGGGCTAAGGGGCTCAAGCCCCCCCCAAACCAAAATCCTGGATCCCCCACTGACCTGGCCTCGTGGTTCGGAGACACTTGGCCTGTGTTCATGATTAAGTACATGAACTGCTTAAAATGTTCGCCGAGTATCGACGAAAAATACCTCTTGGCTACTGACTGGATGTGTCTAACCAACTACTGGTTGCACCTGGCTACCAACTGGATGCGTCTCCCACCTACTGAACATGCATTCCTTACCAGTGAATTGGCGTCCCTGGACGTACCTGGCCACCGACATGAGCTGTCAGCCTGACCGACTGACAGGCTGTACCTGTCCACCTACTGGGCGTGGCTGGTTGATCGACTGTCACGTGTAGATGTCCTGAAAACACATGTCAATCAATGCAAATGACTCGCTTCGCCTTCTAAGAAGACTGTAGACATCGGGAAACGCTTGTACTTTTCTTGTATTTTTACTTTTAGAATTTCTGTAATAACATTTTTTTGCAGTTTTGCTGTTTTTTTTATTGAACCTTACATTTTTTGTTATTGTATAGTTTCAAGGACGGATATTAATCGAATCAATCATTATTTTAACAAGTGATTTTTTTTAATGACATTTGGAATTTTTCCAGATTTCTTGCTTAAAAATTACATATTTTCAAGATGGCGGACAAGACGGCCAACAAGACGACGGACGCCACGGTAATAAATACTACTGCACATTAGAGCGTATGGAGGCGGCGCTCTCTAGCAGACGAAAACAATTTGTCGGTTCCAAGATGGTGGTCTCCAGCAGACGGGAACAAGATGAGTGTCATGACGTCATACTGGCCGATGTAAGATCTGTCTTGGCATTAGTGGTGGGAGGTCAGTCTGCCGGTGGCTTCCATGGAGGAAGGATCCATCGCAATGACCTTGTCGGATTCAAATATAGGTCTCTATGATGCAAGTACCTGTTTAAAAAAAAAATTGTATTGTAAAAAGATTTTTATATATTTAAAAATTATACCCTATTTTATAGCAAGAAACGAGTTTTCATGATGGCAGACGAATTTCAAAATGGCGAAAGTTAATTTTATTAAATTTATATTAAGTAACATTTATATATTTTTAAAATTTGTCCCGTTAAAATTGGATAAAAAATACGGATTATTAACATGGCGGCCATAACAAGTTCCATAATTCAAGATAGTGGAAATTTTTATTAAATTTTTATTAATTAAAAATTGTAATTAAAATTTTATTAATTAAATTTTTTTAATAATTTTAATTTCCCCCCAATTCTATATTTTAAAAATTACTGATTTTCAAGATGGCGGCCATAACTAAAATTGTAACGATGGTGGCCGAGTTCAAGGTGAAAGCTTCCCTTTAGAGGCTTATTGGAGGCTTGACCATGGGGAATTTAAGCATCAATGGGGACGATTCAAGACTCTGGCATTTTTTGGTAATAAAACAGGATTTTCTTGATAAACTTAATTTTGCCCTCGAAACAGTGATATTTCTAGGAATTTTGAGTAATTTATGATTAATTTAAAGGTTAAGGTCATCAAATATGGCCGACGTGATGTCACAATCCAAGATGGTGGTCGGCACCAGACCATGGACCCTGCGGCAGTACCGGCCAATATATACTACTCATCATGTTAAACAGCTCATCGTATGATCTCTTTTCACTATAATTATTTCTTACGCTACATTTTAAATTTACCTTAACCTCGGTGGTTGTGTCTCGCATACATACGCCGACTACATTCAAGTGTGAAATCATAGGACAGTTGACTGCAATCCTTTAGTTGATTATGTAATATTGTTATAGGAACTGAAATATGTTCGCAGAAGCAAACTCTGTGAGGCTGGGTTGGCACGACTTGTCCCATGTTCGCCCGCGCGGGCTCCGGCACTCGCAGGACGAGTGCCACTCGCTCAGGCAGGCGCGCGACTCGCCGCCTCTCGCGAACATGAGGGTGCTTTACTTTGTACTTCATTTTATATTGTATAATCATTTAGTTTTAATCTGTATATAACATGTATTTATCCTGGGGAGCTCTATATTCTACTCCCTAGAAGATTTATCGAAATATATATATATAATTTTATTATATATATTTTTATATAAAATATAAAAAATACTTATTATACAAAATAAATAAGAATTAAGAAGACCCAGCAATAACACCGGAAAATCATTTTAGAACCCAGGAAAGATTTGTATATATGTATAAAGAAATAAATTACAGAAATTAATTCTTCAAGTATACCCCCAAGGGGGCTTCCATCTTGAAGAGGTAATAAGTGCTGAATTAAATATTGCCAACATAAGGTTGGATAACATCTGTCTCACCTCTCGTCGGCCAGTCTCCTCGGATCTCCGCTGTTCTCGCAAGAGTACCCTGATCTCATCTCGGCGACCAGACAGGAACCAGCGGTTAAACAAAATACCCTTAGAAGAATTAATCCCGAGTTGTGAGCTGGAAACAGTAGACGGAATGTGTAGGAGGGCTCTGCGCAAGGGTGTGGTGTAGCCAGCTCTCGCCAGCACACAGGCCTCCTTGCTGCGCCTGCTGTCTGGCGGCGAGGTGGCCAACTGGAGATGCACGGCTTCACGATGCAGAGGCCACGTGGCCTGGCCGCACTGCAGCCGAGGCCAGCTATTGGCGGGAGCGAGTGGGCCGCGGCAGAGCGAGTGGGCCGCGGCAGAGCGAGTGGGCCAGGCGAGGCAGAGCGCCAGAAGGTCGTGACCCTGAGCAGTGTCGCAGATAACAAGAGGCGGTGTGCGGCCTCGCGACTTCATTGAGCCGAGTCCAGGGAAGCTGTGTTGTGTTCCTGCGACGAGGCACGGTTACCATCATGCACACGGACTGTGACCTGAAAGCCTGATGTTTATATTTACATTTACACATTCATTTTATATCCGCCCCCTGTAGTATTATACGTTAATCATTATGATGTTCTTATACAGGACAAGCATTGCTAAATTTGGCCTAGTCAATTAATTTTGAGTAATGGAGGAAACATTGGTTACTTCGGTGTAAGGCAGCGCGACAACATATATTTCTATAGATTTAAAAAACTTTTCCGAATTTTTCTGATAATAATGATGTAATTTCTAGATGGCGGCCGCAATGAAAATTCCAACGGTGTTTTTTAATAATGTTTTATTAAAATTTGTTTAATGAAATTTTTTAAAAATTTCAAAATGTTTCCGATTTTCTAGCATAAAAATTATGGATTTTCAAAATGGCAGCCGTTACGAAATTTTGCATCGGTGTTTTTTAAATAATATTTTCTTACATTGTATTAATTATTTTTAATTTTTGTGATTATAATTACGGATTTTCAAGATGGCGGCCGTAACGGAAATTGCAATGGTGACATAATTAAAGATGGCTAAAAGGTATAGAAAACAAAATGGCGGAATTAAAACTGACGGAAAGTTCTAGAAAACCAAATGGCAGCCGAAGTCAAGGACAACATTCAAGGTCAGAGGTCGTAGCTAGCGTCGACAGCCGGCAGCCCGGGCCAGCGGGAACTGGTGTGCACTAGTGTCACACCTCCAGTCGTACCTCGTGCACACCCCTGAGGTTGGCACGACCTTCCCAGCGCGGCTCGGGGAACGAGTGTCACAAGCAGCTGACGTCACCGGCCACTGTGGTGACCTTGAGCAGTGACGCGGCGAGCCGTGCCTGTGGAGTGCGAGTTGAAGGAACGACCCGAACACTGACTTGTGTTGTTGCTCTACACAGGAGCCGACTCTCGGCAGGTGTCAGTTTTCATTTCCCGGCCCGCCTACCTGGTCACACAGACGGTGCGCAGAGCTTCAGGAAAAACAACGCGATTTCATAACTACTCAAGATATCCGAGTGGGGTATGTTTACGAAAAGCATTTAAGAGTTCGCTGAGGCCCGAAAAGTGCTTTTAATTTTGGATCATGTTTTTAAACTGCATTTCTAGAAGCGTTAAAATGGCTGAAACGCATGTTTTCAGAGTAATTTTTAGGTGTAAAACAAGTGGTACAGATTTTTGAAAGCACTTAAGGGGCTTGCATTACACCTTTATCTTCATTTCCCCGTAATATAAAAATACGGTCACCGCACAAATTTCACAGTTATCAATTGACGACGAGAAGACTGCGCGCCAGTTCAGAGCCTTGAGCTTAGAGGCGATACCGCGCTAGAAATACCATCGAGCGTCGCACTTATCATCCCGCCTCACTAACACACATACACCCCTGACGAGGCGGGCCCCTTAAGGATTGGCTGGTTTCTTTTAAGATTAAACTTTGACCTAGAGACAACTTATTATAATTTTTGTGCTCATTTACTAAAGCCCACCCCACACGATGCCCATTTTCTGCTATAACTTCTGTTATACCCATGGGTATAAAAATTTTCATAAAAATTTGTATAGCAGAACCGCAGAAAGATTTCTTAACTCCATACACACGATACCTAGAATGCTAACAGAAAACCAGCCAACGCAGTTGCCGACCAAAGCAAACATATCAGGGGAGGATAAACCTGTCGTAGTCAACTTATAAAAATACTGAAAAAAAAGTGAAAGTTACACCTGTTTGTGTTAAAAATTATGTAACTTGCGGAAATATTATTTGATATTTTATCTTATATTTTTCATTTGCAAATAAATAACAAAATTGGTTTAGTATTTAAAAACAAATTAAGAGCAATTTTGGAATTACAAATATATTTTTAAGTTGTAGGTTGATTTCATAATCTAAATATATATAAATTTAAATGATACAAGGGACATTGGGTTTACTAAATGTAGTTTATGTACGGTTTAAATTCTAATATTAATTTAATTATACAGTTAATCAAGCTAATTTCATTGTAATAGTAAAAAAAATGCTACCGATTCATATATGTTATAGATAAGATTTATTGATTACTTATATATTTAACTACATAATTAGAGGAATTGTAACTAATATTTTTTGTAACCCAGTGAGACAAATAAACACGCACATACCGCGTAATAAATTTAAATCTTAGGTGAAGAAAAACATTTTGCATGTTTTTTTTTTACCCTCACAGGTGTGTCGCTATGAAGTATCAGTTTATTCATTATTAATTTATGGACACTCGTTTCTTAATAAACGTTGGCGTTTTAATTATAAAATTAACTTTTGGTTTAAATTATTTGTGAACATGTGATTTTACTTTACTTTTTTAAAAGTAAAAATAAATCTAGGTACGTAGTACTATGAATAAAATCAATGGACTGAGACACCTAAATGTAGTTAATAATATTATATCATAAATTAATTCTAATAATTTATATTTGCAGAAAGCACAGTATGTACAATTTAATTATCTGTTATTTAAAAAAAACTAAAAAAAAAAAATTTGAACTGTTGAGGATTCGAACCACATTCAAAATCACCCTTTTACCGCTGCCATCGTGCCCTTCGCCATTACGCTACCGCAACTTCTACGAATGTGAGAGGAGATAATGGGTAATATAAACTGCAACGTATTTTCATAATGTATTTTAAAATTTCCGATTACTTCTTTCTGTGGCAATTTCAGCTTAACAAATATATTCCATAGTAGTTTTACTATTATAAAGTTTCATTTGGCATACCATTACATTTGTTACGTCCCTTAATGTTGACAATACAGACTATATACGGGGTTATGTTAATGTAGCTGTCAAGGAAACAAATCGTAGGATTAACAAAGTTTGTAGTATGTTTAGAAATGTTAAAGTTGTAGAAACTGATAATTTGGACAGGAAATTGTTTACAACACATGGAATGCACTTAAATCGTGAAGGCAAACAGAAGCTGACTAGTCTAATCTATAGTGCAATTAACACGATGTCACATGGGGATAAAATCTCCAAGGCTATACCTTGGGGCTTTATTACACAGGGAAACTAGAAAAGGGAACCGACCTAATTAACAATAATACTTCCAATGAGGTTCGGTTCTTAAACACAATCAGTTGTAATGCTAATATAAATATAACTAATTATGTATTTCCAAATGACATTAGTACTTATGTAAAGCCTTGTGAGTTAAGAACTCAAACTAAAGATAATGCTCTCAATAAACAAAACAAATTCCAGGCATCAAAAAGGCCTACACTTACTGTATTACATCAGAATATTCAGTCACTACGTAACAAACTCAATGAACTCGAAGTATTGGTAAACACTACTCTGTCAACAATTGAAACCACTATTCCAAATATTATATGTCTTACTGAACATTGGTTGCATAATGATGAAATTAGGTTATACCCTATATCAAATTATATTTTGTTATCAAATTATAGTAGATCTAAACAAACTCATGGAGGTAGTTGTATCTACATTCATAGAGATCTGTTAGAATTCACAGAGAGTAGGCAGGATCTGGTCTTGTTAAGTAAGGAAAAATTAATTGAATGCTCAGCTGTCGAAACCAATTTGGCATATGCCAGATGTATAATATTGTGTATATACAGGCCACCTGATGGAGACATTGATATATTTCTTAAACAATTTGATAAAATAATAAAAAAAGCTTGGAACACTGGAAAAAACTCGATAATTATTTGTGGTGACCTAAACATTGATTTTTTAAAAGAAACTAATACCAAAAGAAAATTAATGAATATACTTAATTCTTATAACCTACTTAACATAATCAATGAACATACTAGAATTACTAAACAAACCAGTTCTGCAATTGACTATATTATTACCAACCTTGACTATAAAGACTATACAAGTAATGTAATTGATTATGGACTTTCAGATCATATGGCTCAGGTAATTAGAGTGCAATCAGCACATTTACCTGATAGAAAATTTAACTATTTAAAATACAGATGCATTAATAAACATACTAAAAAAACATTCTTAGATATTTTAGGTAAAGAAACTTGGCTAAATATTGATGAAATGACAACCATTGAACAAAAATTTAAATTACTGATTGATAAATTGATAAACATTACTAATGCATCATTTCCAATAAGACAAGTTAGGACTGACCAAAAACCTAAACCATGGTTAACCAAGGGAATAATTACATCAAGTGTAAAGCTAAAAAACTTATATTATCTTAGTAAAACAGACTGTCACAACACCAAATTTCAGCAATACTATAAGAACTATAAAAAAATTTACAAAAACGTTTTAAGACTGGCAAAGAGAAAGAATATACAAAACAGGATCACTCAAAGTGATAATAAAATAACAAAACCACATGGAAAATAATTAATTCTGAACTAAGCAGGGGCACTAAAATCGAAAAAGAAGTAAATAATCTGGAAATAAATGGTAAAATAAATCATGACAGTGACCAGATTGCTTTAGAATTCAACAGGTTTTTTACTGATGTTGCTGATTCATTAAACTCTACAAAAAACAGTCAAATAACAAACGCCATTGAAAACCTGAAAATTAACTGCCCATTTAACAATAAATCAATTTACCTATACCCAACATCATTTAAGGAAATATTAAAAGTAATCAATAAATTAAAAAGCTCAAATTCAACAGATGTCTATGGCATATCTAACAAAATAATAAAACTTGCTGGTCATCACATTGCCAAGCCGTTATCACTATTAATTAATGAGGTTTTTATGGAAGGTATTGTACCAGATTGTTTAAAAAAAACAAAAATACTACCTGTCTATAAAAAGGGAAATACACTAGAGGCAGCAAACTATAGGCCCATTAGCTTATTACCAATTGTTGCCAAAATTTTCGAAAAAGTGCTCTATAATAGACTATCATCCTTCTTCACGGACTGTAAAATTCTGAACAGTAATCAATACGGCTTCCAAAAACACAAATCTACAATAAATGCTATACATAATTTTACTAGTAAAGCTCTCGAAATCTTGGATAGTGGCAAAACAGCACTAGGCATTTTTTGTGATTTGTCTAAAGCTTTTGATCTTGTTAATCATGAAATATTGCTTGAAAAACTTAATCATTACGGTATCCGAGGCAAAGCACTTGAGCTAATGTATTCATATTTGCACAACCGTAAACAGAGAGTGGAAATAAAATCAAACAATAACATAGTGTTCTCAGACTGGAAAGTCATTAAACATGGAGTCCCTCAAGGCAGTAACCTAGGACCTCTATTGTTCTTAGTGTATATTCATGACCTGCCTTTAAACATCCCACAAGCCAGCACAGTGCTATTTGCTGATGACACCTCAATACTAGTGAAAGGTAAAAGTGTAGACAACATCTTATCTAAAGCAAATTTAATCCTTGGCCATCTAAATCACTGGTTGGAAGCAAATAAACTTGTACTAAATACCTCTAAAACAAATTGTATAAATTTTAGGAACAGACATAATCCAGTAGAAGAAAAGTTTGAATTAAAGTTTAACAGTAATATTATAACTAGAACATCAAATGTTAAATTCCTTGGTGTGAACTTAGATGAACAGCTAAAGTATAAAGACCATATTAACTCTGTCGCTAGCAGGCTAAGTGTATCCTGCTATGTACTAAGAAGACTGGCAGACATAGTTAGTATTGAAACATTAAAAACTGTCTACTACGCTCACTTCCACTCTATAATGACATACAATATAGAAATCTGGGGAAACTCTGTGGGAATTGAAACAATTCTAAAATTACAAAAAAGAGCTATTCGTATAATGACACATGACAAAATGTCAGCTCACTGTAAACAAAAATTCAGAAAACTTAAAATCTTAACAGTCATAAACGAGTATATACTAAGAATACTATTATTCATACATAAGGAGAAACGCTATTTACAAAAAAATCTAGATATTCATTTATACAACACAAGAAACTCCAATAAATTGAGAATAACAGGTCATAATACCAGTCAGTATGAAAGGGGCACAAATTACATAGGCATAAAAATTTACAACTTATTACCACAAAATGTCACAAATATAACCGATTTAACTATATTCAAAAGAACAATCAAACAAGTTCTGTTAGAACATCCTTCCTACTCTCTGATAGAATTCTTTGACCTAATAACAGATAAGAAAACTAAACTCTGGTAAATTTTATTTAAAAACATCAGAAAACGAGAAAAATATTGAGTTTTGTAAACTAGGTAACTCTTCACTCTGAGGTTTAGACTTCAGTTTATACAATTTCTTGTGTACCCATGTTCTTTTTTATGTATCCATGTTTTTTTTTTATCTCTTTCTTACGTTTGAAATGTAAAAAGTACTGTGTAATATTTAATTTTTTGTGGTTGTACAGTTTGTTTGTATATATGTATATATTTGTATTAATTGACTTGTTCTATATCCCGGAGTCCTTACCTCCATATGGGATCTACAGAACAAAAATTGAATAAATAAATAAATAAAATATATTGCAACACGTGGGTCCGCCATCTTGACGGCTCCAGCTCGTGGGTATAGCAGAAAAATAGAACACGTTCTATTACGGTTTTGGCTAAGACTTCGGTTATGAAAACTTTTATACCCAGAGCCAGACCCCTTGGAAGGGTACTGAAATGTTACCCACACGGGAGCAGGCGCGCTAGCATAAAAATTACATGAAAACTGCTAAGGAAATGGGTGTCGTGTGGGGCAGGCTTAAGCATCCTCTTTTGTTAATGGTTAGTCGGGAGTTGTTTGAAGACGAGGCAGTCTCGAAGACTTTAAAAAACATTTTACCATATGGCCAACTTTGCATACACATAAACATAATAAATTTTCTAAGTTTAAGATACTTTATACAGTTTTAATTCTTCTTAGAATGCGTTTAGTATTTAATATACAACGAAACGATACTTTTGTTAGCAAGACGCTCAGGGCAGCAGGTTTTTTAAACGTCTACTGTAATGTGAGATGTAAAGAATTTTGGTTATAACTGTACATGGTCAGTGGTAAAAATTTTGAATGTCCGATAATAAGTAGCTATTTACAATGTTTTCTACCTATTTAGTTCATATTACGCTACTTAAGTGGTTAAAAATAACTAAATCCAAGTAATTCAACATCTGATTATTTTCTCTCGTTTATGGAACTTTTTAATGTTTAAGCCATGTTTGTATTTACCCAATGTAGTATTTTTATTGAACTTTGTCCATAGTTTGATTATCAGCCTAATTCCTCTGTCGAACTGTCTCGTTACTTCGTGTAGCGTTGGTTGGACGGTGGACGTACTCCCGTTCACCATAAGTCTAACTTATACACTCGAAGTGAGTATTGATAACATAGGTAAAGCGAGTTACTTGTCTATTGTGAATGTGACACGTGACTAAACATACACATGCTGGCGGCAGTACGTTCAACTTTACATTTACCATCGACACCTGCATTATTATTGTATTATTGCAAAGTGAAGGAAAGAACAGATGCACAATATGTGAACCAAAGATTTTTCTTAACATGATAATAATAATGTTGCTATAACAATTGCTACATGTTATTGAAATACATATGAAACCTATTTTCGTGGAAAGGAAAATGTACCATATAGCTGGCTTCCTTGCAGTATCTGAGGAAGCCATATCAGTGCCTTCTTCAGTTCCCTCAGCCGCGGAGACTAACTGCTTCAGAAGTATCACGAGCTCGTTAGTCATTAGGAAAACCCACTCGCTGGAAACAGTTTGCGAGTATGAAGTATCACAACCATGCCACTGAAAGCTAAGCATCAAGCAGAGCTTCATGTGGAGGCATGGGGTGGCACAGTCGCTACTTGCTCGCATGCCACAGGTCAGAGTAACAGCTAAGCGAGCTGTCAGCCCACCGATGCCTACAGTAAGAACACGTGTCTGCAACACCGCGAAGACACGACCTGGCAGCGAGAGAGTAGCGACTGGAAGCGCGGCATGCAACCACTCACTCAGAGGAGCATGCAGGGAAGCCATGACGCATGCCGCCGGGTGGACTAGAAGCGACAGAGAGTACTGTATTGTCAACACCTCACCCCTGCCGCACGCAGTCTGGCGTGCGGTGCGCTGATTGCAGCTATACAGCTGTGGGAGGCTACCTGCGCTGCAGCACCCTGCCTTCACTGCAGTGCCATTGCCTCGTGCCTCGCTACCACTCACCTGGACGAGTGTGGCCCAGGTCCTCGCCTGGACACTCGAGGGGCTTCAAGTCAGTTTCACTTCGTTTACCTGAGGCTGAGTCAGTATTACGTTAACATGTTCAAGTTGAATATTTCGATAAAGTTTTGTTAACGTTTTAGGACAAAGTTTTTACTCGAGCTTAAACCTTTGCAGGATATTTGAATGTTTGTTGTAAAGTTGATATAAATATATTTATTTTTGATTAGTAAAATACTTGTTTTTTTTAGAGTCAGTTTTTATTGGCTCTCTTGATAGACTATCTATGGCCATTGTTAATTTGTAATAATATTCTTACTATTCGTATTTTAAAAAAAATTCGTGTTCATATGGATAATTTTTATGTTAATTCTTTTGTATTAATATGGACTCCTCGTGTTTATATATATATATATGTATTCTAATTTCTTTACACGGGAGTACTCGTAGTGTAAGCGCTCAGCTATGGATGTCCTCTGGCCTTTTGAGTGTTGTTCGAGATTGTACCTTTGTGCTTCTCACAACAATGTTTTAGTGTTCGCTCTAATCAACCCTTCCTCTTGTTTACCCTCTGGGGGGGGGGGGGGGAATAATAACAAATCACATCTCCAAAGCAAATCAAGATGGAGAAAAGAAACTGAGCAAGTAGTCTGCAACAGGGCATCCGGCGCCAGGCCTCTGGCTCATCCTCCGAGCGCAGACATTCTCGTGAGGTGTCGGTGTCCCCATCTTAGATTTGGCATCACGGCGGCCATCTTGGGTCCGCGCGAAACTGAGCCGCGCATTGTTGCTGTCGAGAAGAAGCCCAGGAGAGGCTGGAGTTGCGCCGCTGTTGCTCGGAGGCCGGCTGACACAGGGTCAAGTGAGGCTGTGTGAACCTCCCGGTGTCGATAGCCGCCACATCAGCGCTGTTGGTATTCCTGCCGGCGACAGCAGACCTGGCAGTCAGGCTACAGCACACAACTGGCCGCGGTGGCTGGAGGCCTGCAGCACTTGAGAGACCTACTGGAGGCTTCTCGTGGCCTGCGGTCTGGTCGCATAGCTCCTGGCATACCCCACCAGAACACACGTGGAGATCTAATAGTTTCTTAACTAGATCAAACTTAAAACCACTTGAAAAACCATGAAAACTCCTGACCACAATACCGTCCAAAACTGACAAACAACAACCAGAGCTACAACAGCGAGGAGTGATTTTAAGGCATGATTATAAGATTGTCAAAATTATCATACATTTGTGAAAGCGAAAACTATTACATCGCCAATTAACACAATACATGGTCTTGACTTGGTTTCATAGAATACTGCTTATATCTTAAATTAGTAACTATAAGCGTGCATATGTATATATATGTATATATATGTATATATATGATGTTGGTATTTATGTATGACGTTTGACCGATCGCCATGAAACGAAATGGTTTATCCGGAGAAGATTTTTATGCTATCCATGTTTTTGTAACTTGCCGCTAGTTGGCGTTGCAGTGCATCAACTAAACTATTCAACCGATCGTCATTGGCAAATAGAAAATCATAGGTCATAGACTAACAAACAGCAATTGTTTGTCATTTCTCTATTTCCACCAAACTGTCATATAGCACTATTCATTTTGCTTTAACTCGCGGACAATATATCAGCCTGTGTTCAGCCCGGGCAACTCTAAATGACGACTCTGGCACAATGAATTTGTGGTGGATTCTTGTGGCTGTTTGCCAATCGTGAGGCATCGACCATGTTCGGATGTTTCCGCCGCTCGTGGTTTATGATCAGGACATTGGGTCGACGGTCGTCTCTCGGGGCGTGCGCATCTCTCTCGCGGGCTGTTGGCTGGGAGTTCCCTGCGACCTATTGGGTAACCGAAGGCTGGCAGTGCGTGTTGGTTTTGTGTGCGTGCTGGGGGCGGCCTAGCAGCGCCAACTGCTACCGACCGCGTCCCGCGGGTGACGGATACGGGAGCCCAGCCCGAGAGTTGCAATCTCGCTGGGGTGGCTGTGAATAACCAATAGCAGTCCGCGGACCAATGGCCGGCCTGTGGAGTCGTTATTACGGCTGTCGGTGTGAAAGGTAGCCTGAATGCAGCTCGGCGCGTGGCAGGAAGCAGCTTCGTCGGCGAAGGCCCGCAGGGGAGCTCGATGTGCTGCAAAAATGCGAAGTGTAGACGAACTGCGGGCTGGAACTTGCGGAGCTGTGAACTGCTGCGCACGCAACGGAATTGAAATGCATCGGAACTCTGAAGGAAGACATCAGGAACCTTCAGCTGGGGCTGCTGTAGGTGTGGCAGCAGTAGCCTCGAGCGGCGCGACCTTCAACCGTCTCGGGGATTTTGGGTGGCGAGGTTGGGTCCCTCCCCCCACCCTGGCTTGAAAAGTACTGCTGTTGACCTGAAGAAGGAAGATGAAGATGGCGCAACGTCAGGCTGCCTTTCGCTCCGAGAGCCAGCAGTTCGAGCCGGTTTACTGGCTCGTCTGCCCGCTTCTGTCTTAACTGTGGCTGCCTGGGCAGCTGTGGCTGGGCTGACGTGAAGTCGCCCGCCCCTGGGGGCGCATGCGCCCCTGGTTAATAATAACCCAGGAGCTCCCAACTGTAAATGCGGGCCGCAAGGCCCAAGCACCCAACTCCACCAAGGTTGATTTTCAGCCCCTCCAACTCTTCTTACCTGGACCCTTCTTCCTCTTGTCCAGTAGTTACCTGCTTGCTTAATGCATGTTAATTGATCCCCGCACGAACCGGCCCAGGGTTTTCCCTGTGTCTATGCAGGTTTTACCTGGGCCACACTTAGCTAGCTTTTAAGCTAGGCGACCAATGGGGCGTCAGTCATGGCGCCAATCGCAGCCATGGCTGGCCAATAAACCCCAATAAGCACATGTTGCACGCGCCCTTGTCCTGCATGGTTAAAAACCCGCATGGTAGAGTGTATAGGCTTCGGCCTGAGACACACTTAGGTCCTCCCCTAACCTGGACCCTCCCCTACACACTTAGATTAACTTAGGCTAGGAAAAAAAAAAATCAGGACATTGGCAGCCATTTTAGACGACGACACATCCGCCTTCTTGAAATCCACGATTCTTGAAAATATTTAATTATTTAGCTATAAATTCAGAAAAAAATCCAAAATTATAAAAACATTCGCTTATTAAAATAATTATTGATTCTTGGTTCTTTCCTCTTGATAGAAAAAGGGTAATTTTATGTTAAAAAAATACTTATTTAAAACTAAAACATTGTGAAATATCTTAAAAACGGCTTAAATTTCTCATCCTCCAGCCGCCAGTAAGCTGTCGATGTCATCTATAAACCTGTAATTTTTCACTAGCAATTCAGACATCAATGTTTTCTTATGACGTTATCATGTAAAATTATCGTCCGTAAACCGTATTTACAGACAACCCCCTATTTTTCTGGGCATCTCCACGTGACAGTCGATTAACCAGTCACGTCCAGTTGCTTGTCTCGGAACGTCAAAGAGGTTGGACAGACACGTCAGTTGGTTGGTGTTGGTGGCAAGTTGCGTCTAATCAGTGTCTAGGAGCGCACGTCCAGTGGGTGGCAACGCACATTCAATTGGCAGCTAGGCATGTCTATTCAGTGCCCAGTTAGCAGACAGGCATGTCCAGTTGGTAGCCAGGCGCATCCAATAGGTGGTAAAACACATCCAGTCAGTAGCCAAGAGGCATTTTTCATCCATACTCGGCGAACTTTTTTAAACAGGTTTTATAATGAAATTGTACTGTATTTTGTCAATAGACAATTAAATAAGTGTAATTTTTTTGACGTGACAACGTCTAATAAATCGATTAACGCCGGCTGCACGCACGAAAAAGTGTCCCGTAACGCACATTGTCCCGTTACGCTGTGTCCCATTACGCTCATTGTACGCTTGCGCCGCATCTATCTCTTTTCCACTCGATTGGAACAAGCATCGAATTGACTTTTTCGAGGCTCATTAAACTTGAAACACTCCCATTCGTTTCCTACTTTTCCTATCATCGTCCTATCCTTAACAGAATAACACAGATTGGAAGAAGTTAAATAGCAAACATGTATAAAAGTTATAGTTAAAATAATCTCTTCGTTAAAGTAATAAACATATTTGAATTAATGAGTGCAAATAAAAGTAAATTTATCAATTAAATTGTAGATTTCATTTCACTCCTTCTTTCTATCCATACAAAATAGTGATAATTCAATAAAAATGATTAAATTTTATTCATAAAAGTATGCAATCATTTCATAAATGTTTTGTTATGACGTCACGTTAAACTATCGTCCGAAAACCGACTTTACAGACAACCAATTTTTTTGATAGCACCAGTTATACTATTTTATTATAAATTACAGCATTACTCTATGCTTGTGCATAAAATCTCTGTGGAAACTTTTATGTAAATACTCTTTGTAATTAAATGTTAGTTTTAAAACAAGAGCAGGGAAAAAGAAATGAAAGTGATTATTAAGAACATTGAGTTTTGGAACATACATTGAATTTAGAAGGCTGAAAAGGATTGCCATTTTTAATTTGATAATATAGTTTATTAATTATAGTCCTACACCGAATTTAAAGGAATATCTACGGATCAAGATTGAAGAATGTGAATTTAACACTTGTAAAAAAACATTAATAGACGATTAGCTAGATGTAGATTGGCTGCTTTTAAAATAACTCTAACGTATACTACTACAGGACTGAATCATCATTCTTCAAGTTCATCAGCTTCTGTTCACTGCTATGAAAGACTACAGAAATTAATATTTTGGAGATTTTGTATTGATTGGATATTTCTACAATTGTATGTATGGTGATGATGTGTTGTTGTTTCAGGTATGTGTGTGTTTAGTTAGTAATAGATTAATATTGAGAAATAGGATAGTTGTATCCAAAATTCTTCATATTATCATTGATTTCTGTTAAAGTTTGTACAATTCCTAATTTAAATTTAACTTTGATTAACTTCGTATATTTCACAACTATTCCTGATAAACTTAGTATTTTCCCTCAGAAGTCCTGACAAATTTTGTTTAATTAGTCTTAATGCTATTTTAAATGAGCTAGTTTTGTTTACTGAGCTTAATTACTGTTTGGCAAATTATTATTTTTTTAAATTTTCGTATTATTTAAGTATCAATCATTAATTTTGGATACAATTAATTAATTAGTTGTAAATTGTTTAACATTTAATTAAATTTCTTTAAATATTTTACTAAATTAATTTGGCGCTCATTTCAGTTAAGTGATTATATTGCCTGAACAGTAATGTTAGATCAGTAATATTTTACCTTACCGGGCATTTTGGTTATTGAGACACGTACAGAAAGATATCTTATAGTTGTTAAAGTGTAGTTTTATTTTCAATGATATATTATATAGTATAATAAAAAATTTCATCATGTTCAATGTCAGACATATAGACCGAGCATCTCCAAACCACGAGACCAATCATGATCTTACTACAGACTTGACGAGTCACAATCAACGAAAAGGAAGCACAATAGGAGCACAATAAAAAAAGAAACCATAATAGGAAGCACATTCAACAAAAAGGAAGCACAACCAACCAAAAAAGCAACACATTAGAAAACACACTCTCGAAAAAAGGAAGCACATTCGATTCGACAAAAAGGGAGCACATTTAACGAAAAGGACACACATTTGGACGAAAATTCAACTTGGTATTATACGATTTCATCAGAGGGATACTATTTCATCAGAGAGATACTATTTTATCAGAGGGATATGTCCTCGTCACTGGAATATGATCTTGTCACATGGCTTGGATCCCATTAGTACGATACGATACTATAGACTTGACTACGCGAATATTACGAAAGGGGCGTACATTTACATGAAGAATAAACTAATAAGGATATGACCCTGTCAGTAGGATACGATCAGGCACAGAATTCGACATGATACAGTTCCAACAGCTCCAACGACATTTGGCTACAACAGTACAAGACTACTTGGCTACGAAGCTTCAATCTACAATGTTAAAAGGTCACAAGGCAACGAGGCCACAAATATTCAAGTCTCCAACTGTCTTTTGGCTACACCAGCTTCAGCGACTCTTGACTTCAAGACTACAAAGCTTCAAGACCACGAGGTTACAAGACCACGAGGCTATGGGACTACGAGGCTATGGGACTACGAGGCTATGGGACTACGAGGCTATGGGACCACGAGGCTATGGGACCACGAGGCTATGGGACTACGAGGCTATGGGACCACGAGGCTATGGGACCACGAGGCTATGGGACTACGAGGCTATGGGACTACGAGGCTATGGGACTACGAGGCTATGGGACCACGAGGCTATGGGACTACGAGGCTATGGGACTACGAGGCTATGGGACTACGAGGCTATGGGACCACGAGGCTATGGGACTACGAGGCTATGGGACCACGAGGCTATGGGACCACGAGGCTATGGGACTACGAGGCTATGGGACTACGAGGCTATGGGACTACGAGGCTATGGGACTACGAGGCTATGGGACTACGAGGCTATGGGACTACGAGGCTATGGGACTACGAGGCTATGGGACTACGAGGCTATGGGACTACGAGGCTACATATTTAAGGCTTCAACTGTATTTGGCTCCAACAGATCTCACAACATTTTGTTACAAGGCTACGAGTCTACAAGGATACGATTTTACAGTGCTCCAACTGGCTTCAGTAGCTCCATTCAGCAGTGAGAGTTAATTTATCTCATGAAAGAGAACTTGTTGCAAGTAGTCCCGGTTCTTGCCAACAGTTGATGCCTCATGGTGTGTTATACAGGCAGTCGCTCTTTCATGTGGGATGCGGGATGCTCACTCACGTTCGAAAGAGAAGTAGGACTTCGCTAGACATCAAGGAGAAAGAAGTATGTCTTGCATGTTAGCATTTTTCAGCTGTCTCAAGACACAGTAATCGACTCGAATCTTTTATTCGATGTGTTATACAGAAAGTCGCTATTTTATGTAGGATGTGGAATGCTCTCTTACAATTGCAAGAGAAGGAAGCTTTCGCTAAAAATCAAGGAGAAGATAAGTTGCCTTGCCTCCTAGTGTTTCTCAACTGTTTTAAGGTATAGTAATCGACTGAGTAATTAATCTCTCTTGTTAATAAGTCCACCTGATAGTGTTTCTCAATTGTTTTAGGACAAAGTAATTGTCTGCTAATTAATCTAATTTTGTCTGAATTCCACCAAATAAAATATTGTAAGTGCTAGTTTGGTGACAGAAATTCACTAATTAAACGAAACTAAATAAAATTGTTTGTCTCATCACAAAAAAAATACATCCACAGATTATTTTCTCAGGAATAACCAGAATAATTTGGACAGTACCAGCAGCAGTCTCGTCAGAAATAACCAGCAGCACACGGAGGAAACTATGAAAATATTAGTATTGATAATCAGGAGCACTTCGAGAAACCACAGGAATAATTATCAAAAGGAGAAAACCAACAAAATATTGACAAAAATAATCAGGAGCACACAGAGAAAACCTGCACATATTTTTCTGAAATCAAGATCAGTGAACCACAAAAATTATATTTAAAAAAATTGGTTGTCTGTAAAGTCGGTTTACGGACGATAGTTTAACATGACGTCATAACAAAACATTGATGAAATTATTGCATAATTTTATGAATAAAATTGAATCTTTTTATTTTAAAAATAAAAGAATAAATACTTGAAATTATACTAGTAATCAGATTATTAAAATGCAAGAATAATTAACCTTTATTGCCGAAATTCTTGTTGTAATAAGCAATGAAAACCACATTTTTCACTTCACTTATAAACAGTTGACGAAACAGTTCACGTGTAGATGACTTGTAATTAATTTTAAAAACTGACGTTTAGCTATAAAGTTTAAATATAATTATGAACAAGTTTTCATATAAATAAACTATAATCAAATATCTATCATAATTTATATGAATCACCATAATTCTTTAGTCAATTGTAACATAACCTATTATTACTGCACTCGCCAACAGATGCTACTTTTTTAAATAATAAAAATAAATACTTGAAATTATACTAGTAATCAGATATTTAAAATACAAAAATAATGTACCTTCATTGCCGAATTTGTTGTTGTAATAAGCAATGAAAACCAGAGATTAAAATCCGTCGAGAATATTTTTTGTTTTTATGTCTTCCAGTGCTCAAAATGATATGCAGTTGTGGCCCTGGCCACAAAATTTTATTTATAATTCATTAATAATAACGCCCCTCGCGATAAACAAAAGAAAATATATATTAAGGAGTGCCTGGTTCCCGCGATAGCGAATAGATATCGCGATTCATTCGGTTCGCGTCCGTCACCATAGATGGCAGCACGATAGGGGAATAATTTTATTTCATTTTTATAACACGATTTTATAACAAATACGCATCCCAAATACACCAAATTTATTTATAATGTGTTACAATATTTTTTAAAACATTGTGCAAAAGGTCCCGGGCATAATTTGAATTATTATGTGTAACTGTAAAACACCATTGTTCGTTAAAAGACGTATTTGAATATTCAACATTACTTTTAAATAACCGTACCGATTGTGCTGAAAATCGGTGGACGATCGTTAAATTTAATAATATTAAAAATTTAAACGACGAAAAAATGATTGAAAAGTCAAATCGATGGTTGTTCCAATCCAGGGGTGTAGCCGGGGGGGGGGGGAGCGGTTTAGGGGTTCAAACCCCCCTTCCCCTTAGCACCAAATCTTTAATTAATTTCTTATTCATCACTCAAACAAATTTCATATTAAAATTTATAAAAATTTTACTATTACAATATTTAAATTTAAGTACCGAAAACTGCTAAAATAGCACTATTTTATACCTTAAAATCCAAATTTTCCCGGGGGAGGACCCCCGGACCCCCCTCCTTTAATACGGGGGGGGGGAGGGGGGGCCCTGCTTCTTAAAACCCCCCATACACAAATCCTGGCTACGCCACTGTTCCAATCGAGTGGAAGAGAGATGCCACGCATGCGTACAATGATCATAACAGGACACATCCGTAGTGGGACATCCGTAGTGGGACAATGTGCGTTACGGGACACTTTTTCGTGCGTGCAGCCGGCGTTCATCGATTTATTAGACATCACGTCAAAAAATTACAATTTATTCTGGCTTGTGCTAGAACTCTAATTGTGACTTGAGTCGGTGCAATGGTTTAGGTCTTTTCTTTTTTATTCTTCTACAGATTAAACCAAATAACTAGGAAATTAGAAACACAAACATAGCACCACAGTTTACAAGAAATTAATAAGCTTTATAGTATCAACCTTAATTATAAAGTTACTTTATAGTAGTTATAAGGTATTTTTCTTGAGAATCATCGGACTGTTCCATTGCCTTGCTGTGAACACCTACCTCGGCTATGCGCCTTTATTTAGGCCGCAAAGTCAGCGCTACTGCCTGAACTCACTGAGCACCTCTTCCAGAGCTGCAACACCCACACATTTCCTGCTGACTGAAAGCAATGAACAAACATGGACAAATTAAAGAAAAAAGTATTTCATTTGTGTAGCAGAAGTGTTAAATGGATCTGCAATCAGCGGTTGAATAGGCAGCAGTTATGCAGTTATGCACCCAGGAAAAGGAAGTGGGCGCGGGGAGGGGAGGGGATGACGAATCACGTGTCCCAGAACCGACCCTCACCCCCTACTCGTGAAAACCTTCTGGCTTGTGCTTCGTGGCTGCTGCCGCCCCGCCGGGAAGACCACAAACAGTTTTCTTTGTGAAAAGATGTTGTTATTGCCGCCTCGCAGGAAATTAGATTGTTATTTATTGCAGAAGCGGTCGTAATTGAAAAGGGCGTGAGGTTGTGGGAAGGAAGGGGGGTGTGATTGTGTGCGGGTGCCCAACTCTTGCCCTGGCTGGCGGCTCACAGACGAATGGCGCAGGAAGCTGAGACGTTATTTGGTTGATTTTATTTTATTTTGAGACTCAGAAATGTTACGTTTACTTGTCGCCAGCCACAGCCATGTAAAACTCTGCGAGTTTACTTTATGTGTACCACATTTGTAATTAAATGTGATAATGTTAAATAATAGTTTTTGACTTCTTATCTCCAGATAGATTTTGGAGAAATTCCACATATTGTAGCCGTTACCATGGTAGGAATACCGGAATTATTTTATATAGTTTTCCGTTTCATGGTCCATAGACCCCAAAACCATCATCATCTCAAAATTATATATATAACATATAAATATAACATATTGTGGACACCATATCTGCCGTGATTTTTTACAAACCACTTCCAAACTGACACTCAAAATATAGTAATGAGAAATCTCGGTCGATTTCATTAACGGGCAATATCCGACCAAAGGGGTATAAATGGGGAAGGTTCTTTGAAAAACAGAAAAATCCTATTACTCCTATAATATGACGGATATCACATCCGTTTTAAAGTATTATAACTCGTAGGATTTATACGAAAAACTTTTGTTTAAATAAATTTTCGATGCGACCAGCCATAACTGCAAGAGGTGTAAAGAACAAGGGTTTGAGGGCAAACAAAAAATCATAACTCCCTTCGTAGGCCACCATCGAATCCGTTTTAATAGTTTATAAATGTAACAATTTTTGTTTAATCTTTTTTTTTTCTGAAACAGTTTTTTTATAAGACGAACTATTGAAGCAAGTGGTTAAAAACACAGGGGTAAAAATTAAAAAAAAAAAGAAAATCTTAATTTCTGTACCACGTGCTATATTAAATCCGTTATAATTTATTATAAAATCAAAACATTTTCCCACAATTTTCGCTCAAAATAATTTTTTTTTACGACCAAACATTACTACAAAGGGTGGAAATAAACGGGGGTTGGAGAACAAATAATTCATACTTATCTTAGTAAGCACATCATCGAATCAGTTCAAATTGTTTGTAAATATTATATTTTTTTATCTAAAACTTTTGTCTGCAACAGATTTTGATAAGATTTTCCGTTTCTGCAGGTAGTGGAAAACACAAATGTTGAATTTAAAAAAAATAATAATTTCCGTGCCAAAAAACTATTAAATTCGATCTAATTTTTTGTAAACCCATAAATTATTATCTACAGCTTTCGTCTGAAATAATTTATATATGACCTACCAATCCTGCAAGAGGTGGAATAAACAGGGGTTGAATGGCGACAAAATGAATAACTCTCTTAGTAGGCACACTTTTAAAAAACGTTCTAATTGTTTGTAAACCCTTCAAATATTATCTTAACATTTTATCTCAACAATTTCTGGTAAAACCAACTATTGCAAAGGATGATGGAGAGGGGTTAAAATACAAAAATAAAATAATGACTTCTTAATAGGAACACCATCAAATCCTTTCAAATTGTTTGTAAATCTTATAATTTGTATCTAAAACTATTATTTGGAACAATTTTTGATAAAACAAACCATTATGGCAAGGGATTGAAAAAACTATCGAAGCCATTCTTATTTTGGTTTAAGTTTCGAAATTTTAATCTTAAAATATTAAATTTTCATGTAACCAACCATTACTGCAAAGCCTGGAAATAACAAGGGTTGAAAGTAAAAAAAAAAAATACTTTTTCTGAAAGGTATACTATCAAACCCGTTATAATTTATTGTAAAAATTCTAAACATTATCTAAAACTTTGGCTGAAACAATTTTTGGTGAAACGAATAATTACCTTTCAACAGGGGTTGAAAAAAATAAAAAAATAAAAATTTCAAAACGCCCATAGTATCAATTTCGTTCGAATTTACTTCAAACCATCTTAATAATATCGTAAACCGCTGTGCATATACGACTATGTATTAGTGCAAGGGATGAAAAATTGTGGTTGAAGGTAATAAAAAAATTGAATAACTACCTTAGTCGGCGTAATATGAATTTGATTCTAATCTATTCAAAGATAGATGCATTGAATTAAAAACATTCGTAATATTTTTGCTGTATGGAAAATTAGAAAACGTTTAATCGATCATTTTGCAATGTGGGAGAACAAACAGATGTTATGTACATTAAGTACCTAAAATGTTCCAGAAGTTTATAGAAGTTCGCAAAATATTTCCAGAAGAAACAGATACATAATGGTAGTAGAAAACGGCACAAAAGAGAAACACGAAGCCACTTGCCACTGACACGTGTGGCCAGGGCAGAGCGAGTCGAGTGTGACAGACTGCGCCGACATGGCCTGGCTGTGACGTCAGCGGAGGGCGTGGTGCCTGAGGGCTGCAGGGCCATATACTGGCTGTACAGACCGCGCGGCGGCATTGTCTGAACAAGTGTCATGGCGGACGACAGTTGGTGCGTCGTTACGTTTTTCAATTTCGTGACATTTTCAACACTTTATTGTATATTACATTACTCAGAAATGTATTTAAATAAGTTCCGTGGCTAATTAATACGAACTTTTGAAAATTTTAACCAAAAAAAATTGTCTGTTTGTGTACCATTAGTAAAAAAGAAACGCAGCTTTGTTTACATCACATAAGTTTGACATGTACGTATGTTTGCAGATAAGAAGCCCATGTTAACTTTTTGGACAGAAGACGAGAATCAATCTAGGTCACATATTTATTCTATGGTCTGGTTTATAATCTCTACAATCAGCTCACTCCAAGTGGTGGAATATAACAGCAAAGGAGTTGGTAAAACTAAGCCACGTAGCCCTGGCCCACTAGTGATGCCGACACAGCTGACCATGTCCCCGCACCCCCCCCTGACCGAGCTCTCGCTAGAGTCATTGTCATGCAGCAAGCATGCGCCTCGCTCCGCCGCCGCCATTACCGCCCCCAGCACCGCCGCCATTACCGCCACCACTCTCTGGCAGGTCGCGTCGACTCGCGCTCCGTCACAACTCAGTTCCAAGCAGGGTGCACCTGGGGTGCTGTCACAACTTAGAAACACACAAGATAGAATCTTCTAAGTTAGGTCTGTTCTACGTTGGTGTTTCTAAGTTATGACGTTTCTAAGTTGTGTGGTTCTGGTTGCGTGTTTCTAAGTTACGTGTTTCAAAGTTATGACAGTTCTAAGTTGTGTGTTTCTAAGTTGTGTGTTTCTAAGTTGTGATAGTTCTAAGTTATGACGTTTCTAAGTTGTGTGGTTCTGCGTTGAGTGTTTCTAAGTTACGTGTTTCTATGTTATGCCAGTTCTAAGTTATGACGTTTCTAAGTTGTGTGGTTCTGCGTTGTGTGTTTCTAAGTTACGTGTTTCTAAGTTATGCCAGTTCTAAGTTGTGTGTTTCTAAGCTGTGATGGTTCTAAGTTACGGCGTTATAAGTTATAACGTTTCTTAGTTGTGTGTTTCTACATTGTGTGTTTCTAAATTATGTGTTTCTAAGTTATGATCGTTCTAATTTACGACAGTTATAAGACGTGGATTTTTTCGAGGTTTCTTAGTTATGACTGTTCTAAGTTGTGTGTTTTTAAGTTATGTGTGGTTCCCCATCTATGTTAGTTCTGGAAGTGCTCGCTCGACATGGCTGCAATTACCGTTGCTGAAGGCAGCTGTGGTTGGCAATATTCTGTTCAGTAAAGGAATGATTTTCCATGGTAAGATTGCAGGTCACAGACCAAACTGGGCGCGGAGAAACGTTCTACAGCGCCATATATTAACGCCATATACGTCACTTTATCGCAGCAGATAAGCCGTGGCGAATGGCGTGACCTCTCTAGTTGGCTCACTCACGCATGTACACTAGGCGCAATATAACTCCGAGCTTGAGCTACGTCACACACGAGGAGTAGGGACTGCAACACATGTGGGGGGGTCGGGTGGATGAGGAGGGGGTATAAGCAGATACGGTGACCTTGCACAGCAGGTAGAGAAAAGCAGAAAACATTGACCACTTACCACTGACGTTCCAAGCACTATCTCAGTTCTTCAACGCCACTGACTGTTCCATCCAAAGAGTCTGATGTGTAAACGTCACTGCTGTCACTGTTTGCATCACCTAACTGAACAATCACTTTATCAATTTCAATGTCAAAACGCACATCCTTATCCCAGTATTCGTTCTCGAGTGTCTTGACGTGATTGCAAATCGGTATCCAATCTTCTGGACCCAATCGGGGGAATATCTCCTCGCAAAGTTTTTTTTACAATTGCCAAATTGCAAGTAACATTTCTTGAAGCGACTTCTCCTTTAACTTTAGCCCGTATGCTTTCTATCGGATTCAAATCCGGATGATAAGGGGGCAGACGAAGTAATGTGTGGCCACTATTTACCAATAGTCTGTCTGCCGAGTACTGCACTTGCGAAGGTTTGTGCTTCTTTATGAGGTTATACAAGTTTGGTTTGAGCATGTCGCTAGTAAAGGAAATATTCTCCTTACTTAACCACTGCTGCATTTCCGATTTTGTCGAGCTGGAGGTAGGCGTTTTATTTATTTTTACATTGTGATAGGGAGCATTATCTATCACAACAACACTGTTTGGTGGAAGATTTGGTATTAATTGTTCGGTGAGCCATTTTTCATAATTATCTTTATTCATGTTTTTGTGATAATCCCCTGTTGCTTGGTGCGACTTCCACATTGCAAGAGCATTTGGGATAAAACCTTTTTCGCCACCTGCGTGAATCATTATTAATCCTTGACCCTTCGCGACAGGCACTAGTAAACCATTTGAGGACATGTCACTCCACATTTTATTTTTTATATGAGACGACAATATGTACGACACATCCATGTATATAATTGTGCGTTCATCGTTTCTATATTGAAGCATACTCTTGAGATATTCTATACGTTTTTGCCGAATATCTGATTTTTCTATTAAAAGTAAGCACTGCGATTTGGTTTTCTGCCACCTGAATCTTAGCTTCTTCAAAGTCGTCCTTAAGGGGCCCGCCTCGTCAGGGGTGTATGTGTGTTAGTGAGGCGGGATGATAAGCGCGACGCTCGATGGTATTTCTAGCGCGGTATCGCCTCTAAGCGCAAGGCTCTGAACTGGCGCGCAGTCTTCTCGTCGTCAATTGATAACTGTGAAATTTGTGCGGTGACCGTATTTTTATATTACGGGGAAATGAAGATAAAGTTGTAATGCAAGCCCCTTAAGTGCTTTCAAGATCCTGTACCACTTGTTTTACACCTAAAAATTACTCTGAAAACATGCGTTTAAGCCATTTTAACTCTTCTAGAAATACAGTTTAAAAACATGATCCAAAATTAAAAGTACTTTTCGGGCCTCAGCGAACTCTTAAATGCTTTTCGTAAACACACCCCACTCGGATATCTTGAGTAGTTTTGAAATCGCGTTGTTTTTCCTGAAGCTCTGTACACCGTGTGTGTGACCAGGTAGGCGGGCCCCTTAAGGTTGTATTGCCACCTTGGTAATTTATGTAATTCTTTAGTTTATGTCGTACAGTTTCGACAGACGGCACACGTTTTTCAAGTAAGTAAAAATTTTACACAGTACGTCGTACCACAGCTTCATCAAAGGTGTCCAGTTCGTGTTTACATGTTTTCTTTCGCTTCTTGTTGGGCGTCTCGGAAGATGTTCCTTCACCAGCTTCATTCCTCTTAGCCTCCCTTTTAATTGTTTGTACAGTCGTGCGAGACACACCCGTCGCCTTAGCTGTTCTCAGCTGTGCTTTCTCTAGTGAAATGGAGGGTTCCTGTAATCGCGCTTCATTTTCCATAAACTGCAGAACGTTATACACGATTTCCTGCGTCTGCGAGTGCAGTATATTACTCTTAACTTTTGACAACACTGGAGGCATTTTATGTATAAAGTTGTACTTTACTGAAGTACTGCACTAAATATATAACACTGGCTCTGAACAAAAGTGATACACTACATGCACACAAACCTCAGATTCAAACTGTAAACGAAAACGTTTAGTAAGTACCACGGATGTGTTAACGAACGTATTCGTCGGATTTCACCGAGGACTACGTTTTCACTCTGTGCAGTAGCGTGTAGCCCCGGTTATCAAGTTAAGCATTATCGCTCGATGCCGCGCCACGTCTGCCTTCCCCAATGTCGTGACTCACATACACACATCCATTTTCTAACCGTCACCCAGGCTCGGAGTTATGTTGCGTTTACTGTACATGTCCGCATCAGAGCGTGTTGCGTCAACACGGGACTTTACCGCGTCTGTTGCGTCATGAAGACGCATCAGAGCAGCGTGCTTTACAGGCAAAATAATCTGTTATCTACTGTTAATAGATTTTTGGGAACAATTCGCCGTAAACATTATGAGAGACAAGATTTTATGGTCAGAGCCATGCCATGTCGGCGCAGTCTGTTACACTCGGCCAGACCATGACTCGCGCTTTGGCCACACGTGTCAGAGATGATGTCATTGTGGCGGGTGCTTTCAAGTGTTTCCCCGAGTGGCGACCAAGCGGAGACAGAGAACTTAGTTTGTGCCGTTTGTAATAAGCATGTCTAACTACTGGGAACTATAAAAATTAATAATTAATTATATGTGCGTTTGTAAAATTATCCAATGCCGTACTGTAAATATTAGTTGCATAAAATAAAATAAAAAATACTTCCAATATATTTATTACATACGTCTTGATAATAAATCCATGCTAAATAACTTACATTCGTTAAATTTAATATAATAAAATATTCCCTCTTTGTAATCTGAGTTGTGTATTGATGAAATATGCTGATTAATTCCGTGACGGATTATGTGTTCCATTTTGGTGCTTTATGGTGTACTGGCAGGCTTTCCGGTTTTATTTAGGCTCTATCATGGAAACTTCAGTTCGAACCGGGAGAGGGTAAAATAAAAATGACGACAGATCCTTCCAAATCTCTAGTTATTTACCTAGAAATTCAAAACATCTGCTATATATACATGTATGTATGTATATATATGTATGTATGTATGTATGTATGTATATATATATATATATACTGATTGATTTCATCGAATCCTGTCCTTGGTTCGATACTTCATCGATGCAAAAAATAATAATAATTTTATGTAAAAAATATTAAACTCAATAAATATGGTGATAAGTGTTAAAATATGCTTAAATTACTCTACTATCAGCCTCTAGTAAGTCGATGATGACATTTGACCGTTATCTTGGAAATTCTTAGTTATTCAACCAGAAATTAAGGAAATACATATTCCCAAATACATCAAAAAATCACTTATTATTTATAATAATTGATTCGATCGATACCCGTCCTTGGTTCGATACTTGATCAATGCAAAAAAATTTAGGTAAAACATACTTATTTAATAAATCCTGTTCAAAACTCCTAAAAGTCGTTTTACTTCCTCATATACCAGCTCCAGTAAGCCTATATGACCGCCATCTTGTAAATTTGTATTAATTGACCTATAAATTCGTAAAAATTCCAAAACGAATCAAAAAATAACTTTTTAAAATAATGATTGACGCGATAGATTTCCGTCCTTGGTTTGATTCTGGGCCAGTGACAAGAGTAACTAAAGCTTAAAATATTTTTTTTATTAAGTTTCCCATTACCTTTTGCGGAATTTATTAATCATTCTCTCTACGAAAAAAAAGACTCTATACATGATAAATGCCCGACGAATTAAATATGTTGTCATGTTGCCTAACACATGAGTCTAATTTTTTTTCGATGCATAAAATACATTCAAATCAGTTCATGTACAATGTTATACATATAGGCCCAGTGTTTTCGGGTCATGAGACCAGGTCACGAACAATGTCAGATGTATAGACCAGGCATTCGCAAACCTGAAGTCATTCGTTGTTAGATAATAGGTATAACATATTTCAAGCAATCAAGACAAAGTCTTCGAACTGCCAGACCTAAAGTAAAGATAAAAACAATTACAAGCCATTATACCAACGGAAAACGTTTTTTGCTTTCTAAAGGATCAAGAATACCTGAAAAATGTTTTATCAAGACCAAGAGGTTTTGAACCAGTAAATATTCAGAGCTACTGCAGATTTGACTACACATATTCTACAAAACGACACAAATTCAACAAAAGAAAAGAACACACAATACGCACAATACAATCACAGTACACGCTGGACACATAGTAAACACAGGACACACACAAGTACACACACAAGTACACACACAGGATATTCAACGAACATGCAATACACACACAAGACACGTATTTGTCAAAAAGGAAGCACATTTGGACAAAAATTCGATGTGGTGAGATACGATATCGTAACAGGAATACGATCTAGCCAATATACATTAGGCTCCAACTGCTCCAGTAGCTCCAAGTACTCCAATGCTCCAAATGCTACAAGTGCTTAGAAAGCTCCATTTGCTCCGAAAGCTCCACGTGCTCCAAAACTGCAACAGTCTTTAGCGCCAACAGTTTTTAGTTCCAACTGTCTTTGGTTCCAAAAGTTTTTAGTTCTAACTGTCATTGGCCCCAACAGTCATTACCTTAAAATATCATTGACTATAACAGCCATTGGCTCCAAAGGTCAATTCTTCAATGCTCCAAATGCTCCAACAGCTTCAAGTGCTCCAATTGCTCCATTCAGCAACGAGAGGCTTTTATATTATACAAAAAACTTGTCTGAAGTAGTTATGCTTTTCAACAACATATGGCGCTACGTGTTGCATAGTGGAAATATATTATTCTTTTTTATGTGAGATACGAGATGCTCTTTCTCGATCGATGAGAAGGAGGGCTTCGCTAGCCAACAAGGAGTAGGAAGTTCTTCTTGCATGATAGTGCTTCTCAGCTTTGTAAAGGCATAGTATTTGACTGAGTAATTAATATTTGTTTGTTTGAATAAACAATTTTATATAAATTAGTGCTTGTGCTTTAAATCTACCAGTTTTTTTCCCTAGATGAGTTATTAAGCATTTATTGCTATTATAATTTGTAAGTTTTTAATTCTTTGTTTGATTGTATTTTCGTTTTTTAGTTATTAAAGCTTTAGAGCAAAAATAATATGTTTATTGCCATTTATATATATCTGGTTTTGTTTAAGTTCATATATTGAAGTACTTACATTATTTCCACTCTTATAACTGATGACTCTGTGACTTTATTTAGAAATAAAACTGACTTTCACATACCATTTATCATTGAATTCTGAGGTAATAATCCATCATAGTCAGATTATTAATACTACGTGTTACTTGTAATGTGCTGAGAATTTCTGTTAGTTTAAACAAATGATAATAATGATTAGACTTGATTAAAATCCACTATATTGTTACATATCAGAAACGGTAGCATGTTACGAGGATACCACAAATTTTATTTTCTTTCCCCTTGATACCATCGAATCCTTCCTTATGTTGCGAACACATGTATACATCATGATACTAACATAGCTTTATAAACAGCATGAATACAGCCATAATACTTTGAAAAGATGTGAGTTGAGTATCAGAATACAAAGGTTGCAGGGCTACATTTGTAGCCAGATGGAGTAAATTGGTTACATTTGTTGCCGAATTAGCTAAATTTGTAGCCATGTGAGGGGCAACATTCGATTATGATTGACTAATATTATGTATTTTAAGAAAGTTTACTTCATTACAAATAAAAAATTGAATACTTTAAATAAGCATGTTTACTTCATCTGTTGGTGAGAAGTGGAACTACTTAGACCATGTATTATTTTTAATTCAGAAATTAACTCTCGCCGATAGCTTATTTAATTTTCTGATTAAGTTTGGCATTTCCATATAAAATCTTAGGTTGCTTCTGACATTTGTCGGAGACTCTAATATGGATCTGGATCGATCCTATTAATGATATGAAAAGGTTACTGGTGTAGTTATTGTGGCAAGGGTTTTACTTTAAGAAAGAAGGATTATGTCAAAAGCTAACAATATAAATCGTTAAGTTGTGATTGGTGTTACAGGTATTTTGCTCTAAGAGAGAGCTTAAAATCACATAGCAAGACTTGTAAAGCTATGCTCATTTACAAGATAAATTACAATGCTGGAGCTATAGTACAACAAAAAATATGCTAAATGACGACTATTATTCCTTGCCGTGAATCTCCTTACGTTCATAGCTCTCCTTATCTCGACAAAGAACTTGAAATGGAAGTCTAAGAAAGACTGACGACGATGGAAGTATAATTAGCATGAAAAATGAGACATTTTTTTAAACACATTTATAATAGAGCCTTCAAACTTTGAAAACGGATGGACACTTATAAAGAATGCTTCAAGACAAAGAAGAAGCTTCGATGTCAAAGATTACGAAGTATTACAGTAATCTGGATGAGTATGTTGATCATGATGATAGTTGTGCTGATAATAGCTGAGAAGATGATGAGGATAATGATTATGCGGCTGGTGTTAAAACAAAAGATAAGTGTGATCTTCAGAATAATGGCAGCAGAAGAGATATTATGTATATATTGGGATGGTCTAAATGTTTTTGTGGTACAGGGTGAGATATTTAACTGTTTCTTTTTATGTAGGAAACCATATTAGCATGGATAAGATAACCACCATTCTTGAACTTATGCAAAATTTTCGACTTGTATTTTTACTTTGGTGGTATTTGAGTGATTTTATGTTAGGTTGATATCAAAAGGGAGGTTTAAATATGCTAACTTGTAGATTAATTATATGGTTTTGTGGGTTGTTTTGATAATTTATCACTATTATTTATGAATTTTTTTGTGGGTTTGTAGGTTTGAAGTTATTTAAGCTACTCAAAATGTTTCGTGAGCAACTAATGTTTTCGCTTAAGTCCCATACTCTGTTTCAAACATGCATGTGTATGTTCTGAATCTAAATAATATACTACATGATTTAAATTTTTTCTATATTTTTCCTTTGATAACTATAACATTTACCATTTCAGTATTGCCATGCAGAAGTTTAAATGTGTGAGAAGATAATGTCTGTGTGCTGAGTGACTCATGGGTTCACGATGATGTGAATTGGTCGAGTCTGTTAGGTTATCTCATGCTCTCAGACATTATTAAGCGATGAGTCATGTTTCTGAAAGTCCTTCGCAACCATATTTCTTAATTGCCAACGTCAATAATTATATTTGTTTCTTACTGTATAGGTTAATCATACTTGTTACCAGGCTGCTAACATATTTTTACCCCATACCCCTTTCCACAAAACATACCTGCCAAAACTCGCGTTGTTATCAACACCTGCACATGAACAATGTTGTTTGCTAAAATATTAGCGATATTTAGGTTAGGTTTATTTCAAGAAAGGTCTGCTTTATGTTATCTTGAGGGGTAGTATGATTAGTTGTATTACGTGGGTTTATTTTATTAATTTCTTATAAATGAGTAGAATAGAGGTTGTGCTTTTTTTCTTTTTTTCTTTTTTTGTGGACGACTATCTTTATGGTCTTTAAAATAATTTTGTTAGCCATCATAATTCTGAACATTTTTATAGCTACTGTTATGTGCCTAAACTTTTGAGTGAAAATGTAGCTAGGTGGACTATGAAAATGCTCAAGCTAGATTCTTGTCTGTGTGGAAAGCGAGTCGAACGAGGCTCGAGGCTCCAGCAACAAGTGAGCACAGGGAGGGTAGTCGCTGAGGGGCAGTGCCACTCCGCGCCCCCCGCGGCGACTGTTACTGGGCCGGCCGCCAGGGGCGCTGCCTCAATTACCGTAATAGCGCTCACTCCCTCCCTCTGACGGGTTCAAGGCCGCAGAGGGCGTGGCGGCAGACTTCGTAATGGCTCTGCTTCGACGAACAAACTGCCCCTGACAGCATAGACTCCACCACACTATGCCTCACCACACACCCTGCCGCTTAGACAGTGACAACCTAGACTCCACCGCACTATGCCTCGCCACACGCCCTGCCATTTAGACGGTGACAACCTAGACTCCACCGCACTATGCCTCACCACACACCCTGCCGCTTAGACGGTGACAACCTAGAATCCACCGCACTATGCCTCGCCACACGCCCTACCGCTTAGACGGTGACAACCTAGATTCCACCAAACTATGCCTCGCCACACGCCCTGCCGCTTAGACGGTGACAACCTAGACTCCACCGCACTATGCCTCACCACACACCCTGCCGCTTAGACAGTGACAACCTAGACTCCACCGCAATAAGCCTCACTACACACCCTGCCGCTTAGACAGTGACAACCTAGACTCCACCGCACTATGCCTCACCACACACCCTGCCGCTTAGACAGTGACAACCTAGACTCCACCGCACTATGCCTCACCACACACCCTGCCGCTTAGACAGTGACAACCTAGACTCCACCGCACTATGCCTCACCACACACCTTGCCGCTTAGACAGTGACAACCTAGACTCCACCGCACTATGCCTCACCACACACCCTGCCGCTTAGACGGTGACAACCTAGACTCCACCGCACTATGCCTCACCACACACCCCGCCGCTTAAACAGTGACAACCTAGACTCCACCGCACTATGCCTCACCACAAACCCTGCCGCTTAGACGGTGACAACCAAGACTCCACCGCACTATGCCTCACCACACACCTTGCCGCTTAGACAGTGACAACCTAGACTCCACCGCACTATGCCTCACCACACACCCTGCCGCTTAGACAGTGACAACCTAGACTCCACCGCACTATGCCTCACCACACACCTTGCCGCTTAGACAGTGAGAACCTAGACTCCACCGCACTATGCCTCACCACACACCTTGCCGCTTAGACAGTGACAACCTAGACTCCACCGCACTATGCCTCACCACACACCCTGCCGCTTAGACGGTGACAACCTAGACTCCACCGCACTATGCCTCACCACACACCTTGCCGCTTAGACAGTGAGAACCTAGACTCCACCGCACTATGCCTCACCACACACCCTGCCGCTTAGACAGTGACAACCTAGACTCCACCGCACTATGCCTCACCACACACCCTGCCGCTTAGACAGTGACAACCTAGACTCCACCGCACTATGCCTCACCACACACCCTGCCGCTTAGACAGTGACAACCTAGACTCCACCGCACTATGCCTCACCACACACCTTGCCGCTTAGACAGTGACAACCTAGACTCCACCGCACTATGCCTCACCACACACCCTGCCGCTTAGACAGTGACAACCTAGACTCCACCACACTATGCCTCACCACACACCTTGCCGCTTAGACAGTGAGAACCTAGACTCCACCGCACTATGCCTCACCACACACCTTGCCGCTTAGACAGTGACAACCTAGACTCCACCGCACTATGCCTCACCACACACCCTGCCGCTTAGACGGTGACAACCTAGACTCCACCGCACTATGCCTCACCACACACCTTGCCGCTTAGTCAGTGAGAACCTAGACTCCACCGCACTATGCCTCACCACACACCTTGCCGCTTAGACGGTGACAACCTAGACTCCACCGCACTATGCCTCACCACACACCTTGCCGCTTAGACAGTGAGAACCTAGACTCCACCGCACTATGCCTCACCACACACCCTGCCGCTTAGACGGTGACAACCTAGACTCCACCGCACTATGCCTCACCACACACCTTGCCGCTTAGACGGTGACAACCTAGACTCCACCGCACTATGCCTCACCACACACCTTGCCGCTTAGACAGTGAGAACCTAGACTCCAACGCACTATACCTCACCACACACCCTGCCGCTTAGACGGTGACAACCTAGACTCCACCGCACTATGCCTCACCACACACCTTGCCGCTTAGACAGTGAGAACCTAGACTCCACCGCACTATGCCTCACCACACACCTTGCCGCTTAGACAGTGACAACCTAGACTCCACCGCACTATGCCTCACCACACACCCTGCCGCTTAGACGGTGACAACCTAGACTCCACCGCACTATGCCTCACCACACACCCTGCCGCTTAGACGGTGACAACCTAGACTCCACCGCACTATGCCTCACCACACACCCTGCCGCTTAGACAGTGACAACCTAGACTCCACCGCACTATGCCTCACTACACACCCTGCCGCTTAGACAGTGACAACCTAGACTCCAGTGCAATAAACCTCACTGCACACCCTGCCGCTTAGACAGTGACAACCTAGACTCCACCGCAATAAACCTCACCACACACCCTGCCTCTTAGACAGTGACAACCTAGACTCCAGCGCAATAAGCCTAACTACACACCCTGCCGCTTAGACAGTGACAACCTAGACTCCACCTCACTATGCCTCACCACACACCCTGCCGCTTAGACGGTGACAACCTAGACTCCACCGCAATAAGCCTCACCACACACCCTGCCGCTTAGACGGTGACAACCTAGACTCCAGCGCAATAAGCCTCACTACACACCCTGCCGCTTAGACAGTGACTACCTTGACTCCAGCGCAATAAGCCTCGCTACACACCCTGCCGCTTAGACAGTGACAACCTAGACTCCACCGCACTATGCCTCACCACACACCCTGCCGCTTAGACAGTGACAACCTAGACTCCACCGCACTATGCCTCACCACATACCCTGCCGTTTAGACAGTGAGAACCTAGACTCCACCGCACTATGCCTCACCACACACCCTTCCGCTTAGACGGTGACAACCTAGACTCCACCGCACTATGCCTCACCACACGCCCTGTCACTTAGACAGTGACAACCTAGACTCCACCGCACTATGCCTCACTACACACCCTGCCGCTTAGACAGTGACAACCTAGACTCCAGTGCAATAAACCTCACTACACACCCTGCCGCTTAGACAGTGACAACCTAGACTCCACCGCAATAAACCTCACCACACACCCTGCCTCTTAGACAGTGACAACCTAGACTCCAGCGCAATAAGCCTAACTACACACCCTGCCGCTTAGACAGTGACAACCTAGACTCCACCTCACTATGCCTCACCACACACCCTGCCGCTTAGACGGTGACAACCTAGACTCCACCGCAATAAGCCTCACTACACACCCTGCCGCTTAGACAGTGACAACCTAGACTCCAGCGCAATAAACCTCACCACACACCCTGCCTCTTAGACAGTGACAACCTAGACTCCAGCGCAATAAGCCTAACTACACACCCTGCCGCTTAGACAGTGACAACCTAGACTCCAGCGCAATAAACCTCACCACACACCCTGCCTCTTAGACAGTGACAACCTAGACTCCAGCGCAATAAGCCTAACTACACACCCTGCCGCTTAGACAGTGACAACCTAGACTCCACCTCACTATGCCTCACCACACACCCTGCCGCTTAGACGGTGACAACCTAGACTCCAGCGCAATAAGCCTCACTACACACCCTGCCGCTTAGACAGTGACTACCTAGACTCCAGCGCAATAAGCCTCGCTACACACCCTGCCGCTTAGACAGTGACAACCTAGACTCCACCGCACTATGTTTAGCCACACGCCCTGCCGCTTAGACGGTGACAACCTAGATTCCACCGCACTATGCCTCGCCACACACCCTGCCGCTTAGACGGTGACAACCTAGACTCCACCGCACTATGCCTCACCACACACCCTGCCGCTTAGACAGTGACAACCTAGACTCCACCGCAATAAGTTTCACTACACACCCTGCCGCTTAGACAGTGACAACCTAGACTCCACCGCACTATGTTTAGCCACACGCCCTGCCGCTTAGACGGTGACAACCTAGATTCCACCGCACTATGCCTCGTCACACACCCTGCCGCTTAGACGGTGACAACCTAGACTCCACCGCACTATGCCTCGCCACACACCCTGCCGCTTAGACGGTGACTACCTAGACTCCACCGCACTATGCCTCACCACACACCCTGCCGCTTAGACGGTGACAACTTAGATTCCTCCGCACTATGCCTCACCACACACCCTGCCGCTTAGACAGTGACAACCTAGACTCCACCGCAATAAGTTTCACTACACACCCTGCCGCTTAGACAGTGACAACCTAGACTCCACCGCACTATGCCTCACCACACACCCTGCCGCTTAGACAGTGAAAAACTAGACTCCACCGCACTATGCCTCACCACACACCCTGCCGCTTGGACAGTGACAACCTAGACTCCACCGCACTATGCCTCACCACACACCCCGCCGCTTAGACAGTGACAACGTAGACTCCACCGCACTATGCCTCACCACACACCCTGCCGCTTAGACGGTGACAACCTAGACTCCACCGCACTATGCCTCACCACAAACCCTGCCGCTTAGATAGTGACAACCTAGACTCCACCGCACTATGCCTCACCACAAACCCTGCCGCTTAGACAGTGACAAACTAGATTCCACCGCAATAAGCCTTACTACACACCCTGCCGCTTAGACAGTGACAACCTAGACTCCACCACACTATGCCTCACCACACACCCTGCCGCTTAGACAGTGACAACCTAGACCCCAGCGCAATAAGCCTCACCACACACCCTGCAGCTTAGACAGTGACAACCTAGACTCCACCGCACTATGCCTCGCCACACGCCCTGCCGCTTAGACAGTGACAAACTAGATTCCACCACACTATGCCTCACCACACACCCTGCCGCTTAGACAGTGACAACGCAGACTCCACCGCACTATGCCTCACCACACACCCCGCCGCTTAGACAGTGACAACGTAGACTCCACCACACTATGCCTCACCACACACCCTGCCGCTTAGACAGTGACAACCTAGACCCCACCGCAATAAGCCTCACTACACACCCTGCCGCTTAGACAGTGACAACCTAGACTCCACCACACTATGCCTCACCACACACCCTGCCGCTTAGACAGTGACAACCTAGACCCCACCGCAATAAGCCTCACTACACACCCTGCCGCTTAGACAGTGACAACCTAGACTCCACCACACTATGCCTCACCACACACCCTGCCGCTTAGACAGTGACAACCTAGACCCCAGCGCAATAAGCCTCACCACACACCCTGCCGCTTAGACAGTGACAACCTAGACTCCACCGCACTATGCCTCACCATACACCCTGCCACTTAGACAGTGACAACCTAGACTCCACCGCACTATGCCTCACCACAAACCCTGCCGCTTAGACAGTGACAAACTAGATTCCACCGCAATAAGCCTCACTACACACCCTGCCGCTTAGACAGTGACAACCTAGACTCCACCACACTATGCCTCACCACACACCCTGCCGCTTAGACAGTGACAACCTAGACCCCAGCGCAATAAGCCTCACCACACACCCTGCAGCTTAGACAGTGACAACCTAGACTCCACCGCACTATGCCTCGCCACACGCCCTGCCACTTAGACAGTGACAACCTAGACTCCACCGCACTATGCCTCACCACACACCCTGCCGCTTAGACATTGACTACCTAGACTCCACCGCACTAAGCCTTACCACACACCCTGCCGCTTAGACAGCGACAACCTAGACTCCACCGCACTATGCCTCACCACACACCTTGCCGCTTAGACAGCGACAACCTAGACTCCACCGCACTATGCCTCACCACACACCCTGCCGCTTAGACAGTGACAACCTAGACTCCACCGCACTATGCCTCACCACACACCCTGCCACTTAGACCATGACTACCTAGACTCCACCGCACTAAGCCTTACCACACACCCTGCCGCTTAGACAGCGACAACCTAGACTCCACCGCACTATGCCTCACCACACACCCTGCCACTTAGACGGCGACTACCTAGACTCCACCGCACTATGCCTCACCACACACCCTGCCACTTAGACAGTGACAACCTAGACTCCACCGCACTATGCCTCACCACACACCCTGCCACTTAGACAGTGACAACCTAGACTCCACCGCACTATGCCTCACCACACACCCTGCCGCTTAGACAGCGACAACCTAGACTCCACCGCACTATGCCTCACCACACACCTTGCCGCTTAGACAGCGACAACCTAGACTCCACCGCACTATGTCTCACCACACACCCTGCCGCTTAGACAGCGACAACCTAGACTCCACCGCACTATGCCTCACCACACACCTTGCCGCTTAGACAGTGACAACCTAGACTCCACCGCACTATGCCTCACCACACACCCTGCCACTTAGACGGTGACTACCTAGACTCCACCGCACTATGCCTCACCACACACCCTGCCACTTAGACAGTGACAACCTAGACTCCACCGCACTATGCCTCACCACACACCCTGCCACTTAGACAGTGACAACCTAGACTCCACCGCACTATGCCTCACCACACACCCTGCCACTTAGACGGTGACTACCTAGACTCCACCGCACTATGCCTCACCACACACCCTGCCACTTAGACAGTGACAACCTAGACTCCACCGCACTATGCCTCACCACACACCCGTAGCTTCTACTCTAGCGAGTGCGTGCAGTGGACCTTTCTCTAGGTTTGTAGTTATTTTATGAAGTCATATCACTCATATTTTTCATCTTTTTTTGTGCCTTTCATGTCGCCGGCACGCATGTCTTGTAACAAAACATTTTAATTAAAGACAGTAATTAAAAAATTGATATTAATTGTGGTAGGTATGATGGAATATGTATTTTTTGTCCTTGCTAAAATACAGGCGACAGACAGTGATAGAAAAAAAAATTCATATAACCTTTTAATAAAATAAATCAAGTGAAATGTTTCCTTTTTTTGTTTTAGCTTGTTCTGATAAAATTTTAATTACTTTATTGTTATTTTTTTTAATTAAATGGTATGATTGTACTATTTTATCGGAAGTTTACGATAGTATGTAGTGGATATTTAACGAACTTATCAATATTTTAAAGTTCCTTGCTTCCATAATGCTATCAGTGTGTTAGAAATGAGATTTAACGTAGATGACACATTGCCACAATAAGCTGTCAGAACTAGAACCATTGCTCGCCAGAGCTGAGCTTGGGTGTGCGAGACTCAGCAAAGGTTTCTATTCGAGATAACAGACAGCGACATTAACTGTACGAAGATAAGATAGCTGCTTTCGTTGGCTTTCAGTACCAGCGGCACCACGCCTTGTGGACCCAGCTGCGCGGATCTGCGAGTAGCAGCTGTGCAGCTGCGCAGCTGTGCATCTGTGCATCTGTACAGGAGACTGTGCTTGAAACACTAGCCAGGCAGCATGTTTTTCCCTGCGCAGTTTTAGGTTTAGGCAGCAGCTACCAATAGGCGAAGAAGACTGGGTGTGTGTATTGCTGTGTGGGAAGAAGCGAGAATACATTTACAACCTATTTTAGTGGCTCAGAACATAATTTTGTTTTTGTTTTGGTGTTATATATCTCCGGCAACCATACAACCTCAGCGATCACTTCTGATCACTACTGATCACTACCGATCATGTCTCCTTGTGGTGAGGTGTCTAGTGCGAGAGCCAATCAAGTATCGCAGAGGCGTTGCGAAGGCCTTGCTACAAAAGCTCAGGACCATTACAATTGGCAACCAAAATGCCTGAAACACTATATGTGGGCAAAATGCATTTAATAAATATTTTCAAGAGCCCTGTACCAAGCCTTTGTCCTGAATCATAAACAATTCGCACAATACTCTGTTTACGTGGTAAAGGTGCCAAAATAAATCTATTAAAAAATACAAATACCATCACGTTAAACATGACTACTAAAATCAATAAGGAGCTATACTCTGACCATATTCTGTGACTCTTATTATAGTAAATACACTGATAATTGTTTAAATAAAATATAAAAGTGAAATTCTCAAGTTCATGACTTGCGCACGCAAGCCAGCGAGTAGTGAGTGACAGGATAAACACACTCAATACTTTTAACGTGATAACGTCTTATAAATCGATTAACGCCGGCTGCACGCACGAAAAATTGTCACGTTCCGCCTGAGAAGAGCGTGCAAGAACCGGCCAACCACCGTGCGAGAAAATCTTCTATAATATCAAACAGGTTAAGGCGGGCTTTTAAACTAATTGTTGGTGATTATATTTAAACAAATTATTTAAATTAGATTTGCAAAATTTGTAAATAATATTTGATAATTAAAAAGTATGCAATTTTTAATCGATGTTTTCTTATGGCGTTGTCACGTAAAATTATCGTCCGTAAACCGACTTTACAGACAACCCCCCCCCCCCCCTTTTTTTATTTAAGTAAGTGTGCATTCATAAGACTTGAACAACTGCCGTAGTAACACAATGTCTCGCTGCTAACAATAAATGCTTCTCCTAAATGGCTTGAACCACCTCGACGAATATGCTAGCCGGGGGAGGGGGGAGGGAGAGAGAGAGAGAGAGAGAGGAGAGGAGAGGAAGATAGTCTGGAGGGCAGCGAGCGGCGAGGCGCCCTCTTCGGCAGCCTTCGGCCACCTCCGGGGCTGTTCGGCCCTTGGTGGCGACACTGCTCTCCAAGTGTTCTGTGATCATGTGGAATACTTCAGTAGATGCCATTCAACATTTATACATTGTGCATAAAAACACTGTGTTTCGAAAACCATCGCGAGGAGAAAAATGAAAATTGTAAAAAAAAAAAAAAAAAGTTAGACCAGTAGATACGTGAGGAAAAACCACGAATTTTTTGAAATAATCAAGTGATGTAATAATTCAGAGCAGTGAATATATTTTAGTTTTAACAGGTAACCATTTTGATGCTTCAAGACATTTTTCAACAGCCGTTCTCATCTAGTGCAGCTTTTTGTCGAAGACAGTGGCAGTTAGTCAGTAGCACCAATACTTCCGGATCTCTCTAGAAAATGAAAGGTCACGCAGTTTTTTTCCAACCCCGTCTGTATAAAAGTTTCATAAAAATTAATAATAGATTTAATCAGCACTAAAATATGAAATTTGTACTACAAACGATTCTAAAAGAAGAAAATACAAATCTCAGATTCTAATAGCAACACTTAAACATAGCGAGGAAAGACAAAAAAAAAAAGACAGCAAATGTCTCAATCTAAGTCAGAAATAACGTTGAACAAAAAACTAAATGATAAGTGTAGGAAAATTGTAAAACAAAATGATACTCCATATCAAGGTGTTAACTTCTTGAGTATCTAAGTCCAATATAAAACTTGCTATTTATTAAAACCCTTATCCAAAATCATAATCTAATGTAACCAATATATGTATATAAAATATATATTTATATATGTGCAAGGGCAAAGGGAATATCTGGCATTGGACGTTGGTTTAGAATTTTTTTTTTTTAAGTGTGCGTACACGCGTTAGAAGTTATAGTTATAGGCATGATTATAAAACTGAGAGTTAACATACATGTTAAAGGTTTATCAAAGTAAAACGATAAAAAGGAGTAAAGTGAGTTGATAAAAGTAAATAATACACGTTATTGGTCCAGTGTATAAGCTACACGCTTGGGCAAATGCGACGGACGTACGTAGCATTGAATATATTGCCAATATTTTGTTGGTTTTCTTTTTGTGCTCTTAATTATTCCTGGCGAGACATCTGCTGATGTTCTCCTAGTGCTCCTGGTTATTTCCGAGGAATCAATCTCTGTATGAAATTTTTTTACTTAATTACATATTGATTCAGAGTTACATTTAATTAGTGAATTTGTTACTAAATCAGCACTTACAATAAAATTAACAAGTGGAGCTCAAACAAAAAATCACTACTCAGTCAAATAATATGCCTTAAGACATCTCGGAATAACAATCATGCTTGACGAATTTCCTTCTTCTTGGTGTCTTAAGAAGTCGTCCTTCTCTTGCGGTCGTTAGTGAACATCCCGCATCCAACATAAAAAATAAATAAGATTTACCTCAACACAACAAGCGGCGATAAATGTTGGCAAGAATTGGGAATTGAGACTTCTTGCAATGCAACAAGTTCTTTTGCATGAGATAAATTAACTTACGCAGCTGCATGCAAACACACAGGCAAGTGTGCCGCAACCATTTGCGATGACTTCTGGACATGATACTACACACAAGACTGTGCTCGGTGCATGACAGGTAAATGACGCAATATTCATTTCGTGGAACATTGAAAGATTACTATTATCTAAATACGTTTATTGAATCAAAATACATTTGTTCCTTTTTTTATGATATCAAGCAGCTTACTGATGAAGTCGCAACGTACAGACCTTTAAAATATAACTTGTGGCTGGACTGCGTCTATGGTAAACCGTATCCGTTAGAGGACCAAGTGAAAAAGGGCACATTCAAGGCAGTGAATGCTCCTATTTACAATTCCGACGATTTGAAACAGTCTGTTAAACATTGTATCCAGAAACTCTATCGGGAAGAAAAAGACTACCCACGTAGGAAAAATATATGGCTAGTCTCTCTCCTCAGTAAACTGTTTGGAGCTGCACATTAGTAAGTTCAAGCCAACTCAGAACTAAATGTTTACTAGATGATAACCTTATCGAAAGTTTATGTAGTAGTGTATAATTTATGTAATAATTTTTTTGTTTCTAATTTAGTTGTTTTATTTCTTGAACCTGTCACACTTATGGCATTTTTAATTGAATTTTTTTTTTGCATTGCCCAAGAATCGATGCATGAACTAGAATTGATCGAATCGAATTAACTGTAAGTTTTTAGATGATGAATTTCAGCCTCTTTTATGATTTTCAACCATATTTTATTGAATAAATACTTTATCTAAAATTACCTCTTTTTGAATTGTCCCAGGGAACAAATCGAGGACATATATGGATAGAATCAATCGTGGTTTTAATAAGCGTTATTTTTGATAACATCTGGAATTTTTTCAGAATTTTAGCTAAATAAATACAAATTTTAAAGTTGCGGTCAAATGTCAAGCTGGCGGGCACCTTAGCATTAAATAATTACTGCACTCTAGCAGGTGAAAGTTAAACTTTCATGATGGTAGCATCCTGTAGCAGACGAAAACAATACATCGGACTCAAGATGGCGGTCTGCAGCAGACTAAAACCAAATGGCGGACATATCGTCATACTAATCTTCGATATATACATTGACATTAGTGGTGTGAGGTCAGTCTTCCAGTGGCTTCCGTGGAGGAAAGATCCATCGCCATTTTTTTGTTCTCCTCGAGTTTGTACCGAAGACTCCATGATGTACGTTTTTAATTAAAATTTTATTGAAATTGTATAAAAATAATTTGTTTATAATTTTATTTTCAATTTTATCTGATAATAATTACGGATTTTGACGATGGCGAAAGTGAAATCATAATTTCAAAAAGTTGGAACTTTTTTATTTGAATTTGAATAATAAATATTTTTATTAAATTTAAAAATTTTCTAATTTCTAGCATAACAATTACGGATTTTCAAGATAGCTGGCGTATCTAAAATTGCAACGGGTACATCTTTACTTTCAAAATGGCGCCCATTACATCCTAATTGTCGAGGTCATGATCTAAATTGCTTAGGAAGACATTATTTTAGGACTCTTAAGTCGCTTTTAGGAATTTTCATGCCGATGACATTTTTTGAGGACTAAAACCAGAATTTTTCCTTCGTAACGAAACATTTCCCCTGAAAATAGGGACATTTTAATTTGGGCAGATTTTTACGAAATTTTGACTAGTTTTGATTAATTTTGAGTCATTTTTGGCCATTTTTGTAGGTCAAAGTCATCCATGATTGTCGCTGTGACGTCAGAATCCAAATTGGTGGACCGGCGCTTCGGCGTTTCTTCCTGAACCCTGGGCTCGGAGGAACAAGTATATACTACTATAACTACATGTCGTCAGCAACCGCAGAGACTGTTGCACACTCCATATAGTTAATGTGCTAAACTCAGTCGAGCGTACAACTAGAGTTCGTGCATGAAAGTTGACCCACACAGGCCCTTGATGCTCGAAGATGTGGATGAAATGGCAAGCACGAGCTGTTCAAATCTATAGTCCGCACCTCCTTAGTTTAAACGCTCCACTCAAACACGCAAAAAGTTGCTCAATTTACGCCCTCACGTGAGGGTGTACGGGACAAGTAAGTTTAATATTGTTTACCAAGTATGTGCACAAGAATATAAGGGTAAGTGCATACTTAAAATGGCGAGTGAAGCTTGGTAAACTTAAGCTTGTATGGACTATAGGTATGCACACACTGTGCATCCAACTAGAACACTGGTAAGGGCGTGTGCCAGCAGGCCATTCAGAGTAAAAATGTGCTGCTCCAGTCTTCTTAAGGCCATGTTTACACACTAAGAAAAAACACTGACAAGAACAAACGCAAAAAACTGTTGTGTGTAAATGCATAGGCGGGGCTAAAGTTGCACAAGTCTAAAATAATTCCAGATGAAAGACTTTGGAAATGTTCACCAATAAGTGTTCCAGAAACATTACTATGTAGTTAATTAAATAGTATCCAGTAACCAATTTTAAAGAGGGCAATCAGTAGGTAGTTTGGTAGGTATGTAGTCATGGGGTGAGGGTGGGGATTCAGGGGTGCGCAGCGGCCATCTTGAGTTACGTCACTTCTAGCAGCCATCTTGAATTATGATATTTTCGGTGGCCATCCTGGATTAAATAATTTACAGAAGCCATCTTGCATGAACTTGACATTTGATCTCTGCAGCCATCTTGGATTACATTATATTTCCGACCGCCATCTTGGAATCGAATGCCCCACTCCCAAGCATTGCAGTTTTCGTTATGGTGACATTGACATCGATTGCCCACTCCCGAAAGTTGCGATTTTCGTTACGGTGACATATTAGTTTCAATGGATTTGTATCACCATGGTAGAAACAGCCATCTTGTGTTTTTTTATGGGTGTCGCTATTTTTGTTTCTGGTGTTGGTTCCTAAACAACGCTAGTATCGCTCTTCCCCATGCATGTAAGGTCGATGTTCTATTTTATACCAATGTTTTTTATGGACCTTATAAACCACAAAAATTCACAAATTTTTCAGAAATCCACAAAAAATTTCATACGTATGCCATTTTGTTCATAATAATGGTTGTAACCGCGATTTTTTCTTAAATACATATAAATATACAATATTCATATGTATAGTTTAAGACATATGTTATCGTGTATAAAATTAATCGCCTTATTGTTGTGGATTCGATTACACCTTTATTTTAAAGTAACGATACTTTCTAATGTAATAAAATGAAACAAATTAATAATTTTGCTTCCATTAAATTTAATTTAATTATTCCCCATCTTGAACGTCACAGCAATAGGACCAGACATTTACAGAGTCCCAAAACACAAGTATTATTTTACAGGTATTAAAATATATTGTAAGCAGGATCATGTTAGCGTATACGTGTTTAAAAACTCCACGAATGCAGAAATTTAAGTTTTGTATATTTGTTATTTTTGTTTCTTTCTTGTCTCCTCTAAGCAGGATCAAGTACAAGTATGTTGCGTAAGCGTGTATACAAACTGCATAGAAACAGATATTAAAGTGTTTGCATCTATGTCCAGTTCCATCTTCTCCGAACAAATTTCAGTATGTTATATTTGACTGTTTTATTTTAATGTAAAAATAATTACTACCTAATATTTGAAAATGTAGAATTTTATTTTATATCTCGAAGGAAGAATTTATAGAAGAAGAATTCCAACCTACTTTTAAAACAATTCAAAATATATACAGCAAAAAAAAAATATATATATATACAACCCAGACAAACAGTATAAGCAAAAACCGAATATATAATACATAAACATGGCTGAATGCTCAAGTCCAATGGCACGACGGGACCACGCATCAAGCCTAGCCCGCAGCAACGTGGACCTGGTTCCTGTTGTGACGAGTCCCCCTCGTGGCGGAGTCGCAGCTGAGCTGTGGCCTGGTGCACCTCGACAACATCCGGGCCCCGGACAACTGGGGGACAACACCCGGGCCCCAGACAAATGGGGGGCAACACCCGGGCCCTGGACAACTGGGGGGCAACACCCGGGCCCCGGACAACTGGGGGACAACACCCGGGCCCCGGACAACTGGGGGACAACACCCTGGCCCCGGACAACTGGGGGGCAACACCCGGGCCCCGGACAACTGGGGGGCAACACCCGGGCCCCGGACAACTGGGGGGCAACACCCGGGCCCCGGACAACTGGGGGACAACACCCGGGCCCCGGACAACTGGGGGACAACACCCGGGCCCCGGACAACTGGGGGACAACACCCGGGCCCCGGACAACTGGGGGGCAACACCCGGGCCCCGGACAACTGGGGGACAACACCCGGGCTCCGGACAACTGGGGGACAACACCCGGGCCCCGGACAACTGGGGGACAACACCCGGGCCCCGGACAACTGGGGGGCAACACCCGGGCCCCGGACAACTGAGGGACAACACCCGGGCCCCGGACAACTGGGGGGCAACACCCGGGCCCCGGACAACTGGGGGGCAACACCCGGGCCCCGGACAACTGGGGGGCAACACCCGGGCCCCGGACAACTGGGGGACAACACCCGGGCCCCGGACAACCGGGGGGCAACACCCGGGCCCCGGACAACTGGGGGGCAACACCCGGGCCCCGGACAACTGGGGGACAACACCCGGGCCCCGGACAACTGGCGGACAACACCCGGGCCCCGGACAACTGGGGGACAACACCCGGGCCCCTGACAACTGGGGAGCAACACCCGGGCCCCGGACAACTGGGGGACAACACCCGGGCCCCGGACAACTGGGGGACAACACCCGGGCCCCTGACAACTGGGGGGCAACACCCGGGCCCCGGACAACTGGGGGGCAACACCCGGGCCCCGGACAACTGGGGGGCAACACCTGGGCCCCGGACAACTGGGGGGCAACACCCGGGCCCCGGACAACTGGGGGGCAACACCCGGGCCCCGGACAACTGGGGGACAACACCCGGGCCCCGGACAACTGGGGGGCAACACCCGGGCCCCGGACAACTGGGGGACAACACCCGGGCCCCGGACAACTGGGGGGCAACACCCGGGCCCCGGACAACTGGGGGGCAACACCCGGGCCCCGGACAACTGGGGGACAACACCCGGGCCCCGGACAACTGGGGGACAACACCCGGGTTCCTGACAACTGGGGGGCAACTCCCGGGCCCCGGACAACTGGGGGGCAATACCCGGGCCCCGGACAACTGGGGGAGAACACCCGGGCCCCGGACAACTGGGGGACAACACCCGGGCCCCGGACAACTGAGGGACAACACCCGGGCCCCGGACAACTGGGGGGCAACACCCGGGCCCCGGACAACTGGGGGGCAACACCCGGGCCCCGGACAACTGGGGGGCAACACCCGGGCCCCGGACAACTGGGGGACAACACCCGGGCCCCGGACAACTGGGGGACAACACCCGGGCCCCGGACAACTGGGGGACAACACCCGGGCCCCTGACAAGGGGGGGGCAACACCCGGGCCCCGGACAACTGGGGGGCAACACCCGGGCCCCGGACAACTGGGGGACAACACCCGGGCCCCTGACAACTGGGGGGCAACACCCGGGCCCCGGACAACTGGGGGATACACCCGGGCCCCGGACAACTGGGGGGCAACACCCGGGCCCCGGACAACTTGGGGGCAACACCCGGGCCCCGGACAACTGGAGGATAACACCCGGGCCCCAGACAACTAGCGGACAACACCAGGGCCCCAGACAACTTGGGGGCAACACCCGGGCCCTGGACAACTGGGGGACAACACCAGGGCCCCAGACAACTGGGGGGCAACACCCGGGCCCTGGACAACTGGGGGGCAACACCCGGGCCCTGGACAACAGGGGGACAACACCAGGGCCCCAGACAACTGGGGGACAACACCCGGGCCCTGGACAACTGGGGGGCAACATCCGGGCCCTGGACAACTGGGGGACAACACCAGGGCCCCAGACAACTTGGGGACAACACCCGGGCCCCGGACAACTGGGGGACAACACCCGGGCCCTGGACAACTGGGGGCAACACCCGGGCCCTGGACAACAGGGGGCCCGGTTACTTTCAAAGATTTGTTAGTGCGTGGATTTACCCTGATAGCAGGACGGAAATTCCGAATTCCGAAATCTTCAGTAACGCGATTTGCTCATATCATTTTTACAGTCATGGTCAAGGTTACTATGTACAAGGAAATATGCCTGGAAGACAGTTACAACAGAATACAAGGAGAGGGAAATTATCTATCTATAAGATATTTTTTTCGTTTTAGACGAGGAGTCGGCTGCCCCCGGGGGGGGGGGGTTGAGGGGGGTGGGGGCAGGCGCCCAGATATCTATGTCCATGGACTTGGTTATCGCTCGGATGCGGATGTTATAAACCTGATAAGGCAATGGGAAATCTGCGGGCCACTGCAGGTGGATGTTGTGAGGGAGATGTTATTGCAAGATAATGAGCGTACAGCTTCTGTTACAGTCAGTAACTCAGATTTATTTGCGCTCCTTCACTTGTCTGCTGTGTCCATTTAGTTTTAGCGTGTTACAGAGGGCACAACGCACACACACAGTTGGCGAAGCATAATCGTGTTATAATGTAATTATTTTCGATACAGTTGTCCCCAGATTTTATTGGAATATAAAATAATTTACCTATTACTAAAAAAAAAAAAAAAAAAAAAAATCAGAAATCTCACGCAAGTAGCAGTGGTCTGTATCGCTGAAAATGCAGATAAGTAGGGTATATTAAAAATATATATATTGAATATACATCGAGATTAATTTTGATCGGATTAAAAATGTGAGAGCATATAAGTTAAGCTCATCGATACATGCCTCTATTTTATTGCATCTATTATGCAAGTCACGTACAATGCAATATACAAAATTTTTATATAAAAAAATGTTTTTAAAAAGGAAAGAAAAGCATAAAAATGAAGAAAAGGCTTACAAAGGTCAGGCAAATTTATTTAATATTGGGCTGGTGTCATCTTTCGCCGATTTAAAACAAAGAAGGAGGCAAATAATTCGTACCAAATTCCTCGTTGTTTTCAAGATTTACAATACAAATATTTCTAAATCTACGCTGCACCATCTAAAGTTGCCATTTAACAGAACTCATTATGCTACTTTATTTCCGGATGTGTGTTTTGCTCTGCGCACTTCCTGTTTCTGTTGCTCAAGCAGAAATATCTTTCAGTGAGCTTAGAAGAAAAACGTATTGCCTGAGATAAAACAACTATTACTGATCTAGAAACATTATTTATGCATTTATTCAAGTCTTGCGGGGACATTTAATTTTAAATGTTATTGAAACGTTCACTGACGACACCGCGAAAAAAATAATTTAATATACTTATCTTTAAATTTTTTCAGTATTAAGCATGATATAATTTAAGGTGTTCAGTATTACATATTGTTAAATTTAAAAAGAAAAGTTTTGTCATATTTTTTTTGGGAAAAGTATAAAGATTTCAAAATTATGTTTTATTGAGACTTAAAATGTATTTTCTTAAAATACTATTAAAATCACTTAGTGTTGTTATATCTATTTAGCATTACAATCTCCTAAAAATTAGCAGTGTTTTGATTGTTTACAATAGTGTGGGGGTCTCTTGACGGCCCTGGAAAACAGTTCCTCGCCATTGGCTGGCTGAGTACTACGTGCGCTCGTGAGCTTACAACGGCTGTCACTATCTCGGTGCGATGACAAGACGTATTCGCGGGCAGTGAGCTAACCAGCCTGCGCTGTTTCAAGTAGCCTCGCGCCTGCGGTGGTAGGTGACCCGCAGCGCACCGCAGCTGCGCGGGTGCTTCACGCGCCAGGCGCGGCGACACACTCGGTGTATACACAGCACGTTGGGGCACAACAGGTTTAAAAACAAATTAACACTGCGTCTCTATTATAATACTCGTTATAATTATGTGGTGCCATTTTCATACGAATAATACCGAAGAACTTAGTAGAAACCTGGAACAGTATGTCTTGAGACTCGCACTATGTATCAGCTGATTGTAATGTCAGATTCCAGCAGGTATCACTACGTACGATGTGTCTATTTGGAAACGTTTCTATTCCGAACACCTTAACTTTCATCTATATAAATAACATAAATTATTATTTTATATTATACTTCACAGCGCACTGTTAAAATTTACTAAAATTTAGCTATTTAGCTTTACAATCTGTAAAACTTTTATTGATATCATTACCACATGCCTACTGTGATCACCAGGAGCCAGCCAACACGCCCGCCGAAAAGGCAGAGCGACCCTGGCTCAGAGTTACGAGCTGTCGGGTTAATTGGCTCGTAAGTATTCATTAGACCGCGTCCTCAGGCTCTTTGCTTCAACGCAAGACAAATTGTTCGGTGCAAGATGTGTCCCCCTAATTAGATCGCGAGAATACACTGCTGAAGCGTATCACACCACCAGACAGTAGGTGACGCCGGGCCCCAAGACTAAGCAAAGAGATGGAGTGGCAGTGGAGTGTAGCGATGTCCTGGCAGCACGCAGCCGAGAGACAGCCAGTGTGGGCCGAGTCAGTGCTTGCATTGGTCTGGTTGATGGTGGGACCCTTGTGATATGCTGATGCCCGATGCGTCATCAACTGTGTTTATTTTCTTTGGAGTGTGTCACACTCCTCAGTCATAACAGAGTAAACCCAAGTTATGTGACAACTTTGTTACAATTCACTCTCTTGATGACTGAGGTAACAAGTGCATCTTTTGGTTTCAGAAGGCAAAATAATGATTTCGTCTAGATATAAGTATCTCTGTTTTTATTTTACTTTTGATTATTTTCACATTATATTATATAAGTTGATTAACAAAAAACACATATAACATGAATTTAAAATCACATTATTAAAAGAATGGGCCGGCCCTTATTAGACAATGAAAAATATTTTTAACATAATTTAAATAAAATTCGTAACAATAAACTGAGTCGCAGTCCCAGGATTTATAAGTCCTAATGAAAAATTGCTGGCTGTCTGATCTGTTCAACGTCGTGATTCCGTGCTAGTCCAGAAAGGTTTTTAAAAACTAAAGGGCTGGCGGTTTGAAGGTTGCTGGACGAAGTGGAACAGCTGACTGGACGTCAGAGTGCCTTAGTCATCCGGCCCGTGGAGACTGATCTGGTCCTTGGAATGTGCCCAGTTCTTGTGCCCTGGTCTGGTACTTGTGCCCTGATCCGGTACTTGTAAACGGTCTGGTACCTGGTCCCTGTCTGTGAAGAGATCCGAAACACATATGTTCAGGAATGATTCACAGACAGTTGGTGAAATAGGCAAATAATGCCTTCTAGTCACGATGATGGCCGGAGAGTGATGGTACTAAAAACTCACCAAACAGGGTGATGTCTTCCAGGACCTGCACGGGTGAGCACACGAACCCGTCGCGGACGTTTCATTAATTTATTAAAAAAATTAATTATTTACGATGACTATAACATGACTACTTCTACGAGCTAGATCTATACGGACTGACTAACGCCTAAACACTACTGTTGTGGGAATCATCCCTTGTCTAGTTGATCACTTTGCCGTCGTCCGGGGTCTCGGGCTCGAGTCCCGGTGTGGCTCCTAGTGGGAAAAGGCGGTTCTTGATCTGTGTTGTCCGGGTGGGCGCCAGACTAGCTCGTTTCTAGTCGTGAATTTGGGGTCGTGGATGTATGTGCCCCTGCGTGGCCCACTAGGGCCGGCGGCGGTGTTGCGTGAGATGATTTTAAATAAGAGGCGTGGAGTTGAGGTGGTGGTGTCGTACCTTTTATTCAGAGGAGCGAGTCGTACACAATACAACACTCTACAGAGGTCCCCGGGGGGTTTTTACTTGTTATTCCGTGGCGCCGTATTGTTTGTGTTCCGCGTTACGTGGCCTCGGATGCTGTTATGTCTCAGACGTCTCACTGGGTACGCAGGTAACGTAATTTCGTAACACAAAGGCGGGACACAAAATACACTGAATTAAGGGGGTGCGCACAAGTTACGTGGCACTCGTTACTCGGGTAACGTAAGTTAGCAATACAAAATACGGGATACAAAAATACACTGAATTAAGGGGGTGCGCACAAGTTACGTGGCACTCGTTACTCGGGTAATGTAAGTTAGCAATACAAAACACAAAAATACACTGGATTAAGGGGGCGCGCACACGTTACGTGGCACTCGTTACTCGGGTAATGTAAGTTAGCAGTACAAAATACGGGATACAAAATACACTGAATTAAGGGGGCGGGCGATTGGGGACGGCCAATCCCGTATGCAAATGTCTCGGCGCGGGTGTTGTGCCCACTGTGGTGAAACACGCACCGCAATTAAGTTTGTCCAAGTTCCCTTGCGGGTTTGTGGTCAGCGCCGTGCGCGTGACCTTAAATAAAGTTCTGTACGTTGCGGGAGACGGCCCGTGCCGTATGCTGAAGAGCAGCCCCGTTGACCAAGTGTGGTGCGGGGTGTCCTTAAGTTTATGCGGCCGGATTAGGTCCTGGACCGAAAAAGGGGACCGGGTACTCACGGAGAGGTTAAGTAATAAAAGGGGTTTTGTTAATTAGTGACTATATTTACCGGACGTTACTTTCAATGTAGACAAAGGATGTTGCCTCTCCGTGGGACGTAGGTCCGCCCCGGTCCATGAGCTGCGCTGAACTGCCGAAATGGCATGGCGTCCGAGGGAGGCTCGGCTTCTCTCGCGCCAGGCGTGACCTCATTACGCTAGACTCCAAACGGATGTGTCTGAAAGAGATTTTATTGTCGCTAAAATCCTAATTTAATGTTTCAGGAGGAATGGGTACGGTTCTTCTCTTGTCTACTCAGGTTTCCGCGGTTTTGCCTTTAATTGCTGTTCGGCTCGCCTGACTCGGGTGGGCCATGGCCAGGGGTGTGTTCCGTTAGCGGGAGCGTATACTGGCGGGTGCAGGTCGGGCTCTGGGGTGGTCGTCGGCCAGACGACGTCAAACGCCCCCCCCCCCCCCCCTCCTGTGAAGCCCGACCTTGCGCCGCTTATGGTCCCGCTAACATGGGGCCACCCCTAGCTCCGGCCGCTCCATCCCGGCGTGGTTCGCGGCTCAGCAGCTGGTTGGCTCCGCGTACTGGACCTGGTGATCGTAGCCGACTGGGCTAGCGTGCGCGCCGCCCCGGTTGCCGTCGTGGCAGGCGTGCCGGGGGCGGCGTCGCGGCGCCTGTGCGGGGTCAGCGGCTGATAGGGTCAGCGCACTGGACCTGGTGAACGTGGCCGACTGGGCCAACGTGCGCGCCGCCCCGGTTGCCGTCGTGGCAGGCGTGCCGGGGGCGGCGTCGTGGCGCCTGGGCGGGGTCAGCGGCTGATAGGGTCAGCGCACTGGACCTGGTGATCGTGGCCGACTGGGCCAACGTGCGCGCCGCCCCGGTTGCTGTCGTCGCAGGCGTGCCGGGGGCGGCGTCGTGGTGCCGGTGCGGGGTCAGCGGCTGGTAGGGCCAGCGCACTGGGCCTGGTGATCATGGCCGACTGGGCCAACGTGCGCGCCGCCCCGGTTGCCGTCGTGGCAGGCGTGCCGGGGGCGGCGTCGTGGCGCCGGTGTGGGGTCAGCGGCTGATAGGGTCAGCGCACTGGACCTGGTGAACGTGGCCGACTGGGCCAACGTGCGCGTCGCCCCGGTTGCCGTCGTCGCAGGCGTGCCGGGGGCGGCGTCGTGGTGCCGGTGCGGGGTCAGCAGCTGGTAGGGCCAGCGCACTGGAACTGGTGATCGTGGCCGACTGGGCCAAAGTGCGCGCCGCCCCGGTTGCCGTCGTGGCAGGCGTGCCGGGGGCGGCGTCGTGGCGCCGGTGTGGGGTCAGCGGCTGATAGGGTCAGCGCACTGGACCTGGTGAACGTGGCCGACTGGGCCAACGTGCGCGTCGCCCCGGTTGCCGTCGTCGCAGGCGTGCCGGGGGCGGCGTCGTGGTTCCGGTGCGGGGTCAGCAGCTGGTAGGGCCAGCGCACTGGACCTGGTGAACGTGGCCGACTGGGCCAACGTGCGCGTCGCCCCGGTTGCCGTCGTCGCAGGCGTGCCGGGGGCGGCGTCGTGGTGCCGGTGCGGGGTCAGCGGCTGGTAGGGTCAGCGCACTGGACCTGGTGAACGTGGCCGACTGGGCCAACGTGCGCGTCGCCCCGGTTGCCGTCGTCGCAGGCGTGCCGGGGGCGGCGTCGTGGTGCCGGTGCGGGGTCAGCAGCTGGTAGGGCCAGCGCACTGGACCTGGTGATCGTGGCCGACTGGGCCAAAGTGCGCGCCGCCCCGGTTGCCGTCGTGGCAGGCGTGCCGGGGGCGGCGTCGTGGCGCCGGTGTGGGGTCAGCGGCTGATAGGGTCAGCGCACTGGACCTGGTGAACGTGGCCGACTGGGCCAACGTGCGCGTCGCCCCGGTTGCCGTCGTCGCAGGCGTGCCGGGGGCGGCGTCGTGGCGCCTGTGGGGGGTCAGCGGCTGATAGGGTCAGCGCACTGGACCTGGTGAACGTGGCCGACTGGGCCAACGTGTGCGCCGCCCCGGTTGCCGTCGTGGCAGGCGTGCCGGGGGCGGCGTCGTGGCGGCTGTGCGGGGTCAGCGGCTGATAGGGTCAGCGCACTGGACCTGGTGAACGTGGCCGACTGGGCCAACGTGCGCGCCGCCCCGGTTGCCGTCGTGGCAGGCGTGCCGGGGGCGGCGTCGTGGCGCCTGTGCGGGGTCAGCGGCTGATAGGGTCAGCGCACTGGACCTGGTGAACGTGGCCGACTGGGCCAACGTGCGCGCCGCCCCGGTTGCCATCGTGGCAGGCGTGCCGGGGGCGGCGTCGTGGCGCCTCCTAGCTCCGGCAACAGCTCCACCCGGGTGGTGCTCGCGGTGGCCGCAGTTGGTAGGGCCCGAGCACCTGTCCCGGGTCGTCCCACGCCGAACATCCGGGGGTCGGCTCGTCGAGGTGGCCTTGCGGCTGACGGGCTCTGCGCCCTGTTCCCAGGTCGTAGTCGGCCAGGCGAACTGGAGGTCTGTGGGCCCGTCGGGGTCGTTCCGCGGGCTCGCTGGCGGGTTCGCTTCTCCCCGGTCGATGTCCCGGTCCGCGGAGGTCCTCCTTCGGCGGCGGTTGACAGTTCGTGGACTGGTACGGGGTCCGTTCCCGTTCGAATATGGCGGCTGATGCTGAGGCGGCGATCTCCGGGTCGGTCTCTCCGGGTTGCGTGACGATCGGCGTTGGCCCGTCGTCGTTGCATGCATCGGATTGACCTATGCTGTGCGACAGATCGGCGATCTCCACGGCCATTTCGTCCTCGCCCCGTGGGTAGTATTGCGGTGGGGGGCTCTCGTACACCACGCTCCCCTCCCAAGGTACCACTGCCATCTCCGGTGCGTCCTCGTGGACCTCTTCCGGCTCGTCTGGCACGTCGTGGGCGGGGTCGCCCCCGGTGTCCCCCTTGGCCGTGCTAAGTGCGTAATCGTCGAGGTACGTGGGCGGGCGCCGCCACCGCCGTGGTTGTGGCCTCGCCTCTTTGTCTGACGCGGCCTCTGCGGGTGATGTCCCGGGCGTGTCCGCGGGTTCATCGCGGGGCCTGTTGGACGTGGTGTTCGTGAACACCAGGGTGCGGTATGGGCGCGGTTCAAGTCGGCTCCTAGCGGGGGTCGCTTCTGGCGAGTCGTCCTCTTCCTGGACGGCGTCGCTCTCCGGCGTACGGCGTCTGTTTTCGTCCGGAGTGGGGGGTCCTGCGTCTCCGTCTGGGTTCCTCTCCCCAGGTAGGGCGGTGAGCCGGATGTCGTCCCTGTGCACCTTCTTCAGGCGCCGTCCCTCCGTGCGGACTAAGTACGTCGTCCTGCCTAGTCGTCGCCGTACCGTGTATGGCCCGCCCCAGCGCGGGGCCAGTCCCGCGCAATAGTTGCGGGGTGCGGCTGAAAGTGGGTGTAGTCGCGCGAACACCTGATCGCTGACCTGCACGGCGGGTGGAGGATGATCTGTGGTTGGGGTGATCCGGTTGGCGTACCTCTCCTGTCTACGTCTTGCCTCGTCGTGCAGAGTCACCCGTCGTTGGTCACGTTCCTCCGTCGTCTCGTCGGGGTGTGGAGTGCCGTGTGTGGCCCATTCTCCCGGTAATGGCAGGTTGTGGCCCTGTATCATTTCGGCCGGTGTGCGGCCGGTTGCGGCGTTGGTGCGGCGTCGTACACAGAAGAGGGCGTCAGCCACGTGCAGGTCCCACTGAGTGTGGTCCGCCCCCAGCCGGATCCGGAGCTGTGCCTTCAGTTCCTGGTTCCGGCGCTCTGTCGGGTTCGCTCTCGGGTGGTAGGCGGGCGTCGTGTGGTGCTCGATCTGGTGTTCGTCGCACCAGCCCTTCCAATGTCGCCCCAGGAACTGACTGGCGTTGTCCGTCAACACCGACTGGGGGTATCCCCAACGTGACAGGAATTCCCTGGTCAGCAGGCTGATGATGGTAGGTGTGCGCACGTTCCCGCATGGATACGCCTCCGTCCACCGCGTGAAGAGGTCCGTCACGACGAGGAGGAAGCGTTTGCCGCACGGCGTGCGGGGGTAGGGGCCCATTACGTCTAAGGCTATCGTTTGGAAGGCGGTGGTGGGTTCCCTGGGTCGTTGTTGCTCCTCGCCGTCACGCCGCCTCGCTTTCCTCGCCTGACAGACCTCGCATTCGCGCACGTACGTACGTACGTACGTCGTACGTGACGCGGGGCCAGTGGTAGTGTCGGGTGACTTCTCGTCGTGTCTGATCGGTCCCCGGGTGTCCAGCGAGGTCGTGGTCGTGGAAGAACCGAAGGACCGCTTCTCGGGCTTCCGTCGGGACGTAGGTCCTCCAGTCTTCCTGGTGTCCGGGTGTGTGAGTCTGAATCAGGCCGTCTTGCACGCGCCACGCCTCGTGTCCGGTGGTCGCTTGCTGGCGGCGTCTTGCAGCGTCTATTGGCGTTTCCTGTGCTCGACGTACCCGGTCCTGGACGTCGGCCACGGTGTTGGGTGGGTCTTCGTCCCCGTCCGCGTCGGCCGTGATGCGCGCGCATGCCGAGTCGTGCGATGCGTGTCCGTGTGGTGTGTCCGGGGGTAGAATCTCCTCCCAGTCGTCCTCGTCCGTCAGTTCTGTTTGGTCGTCGGGTTCCCGCGACAGTAAGTCGGTGAGCTGGTTCTCCGTGCCGGGAACGTGCTCGACGTCGAAGTCGAACGACTGGAGGAATAGCGCCCATCGTATGAGTTTGCCTTTCCGTCCCTGCATCGTACGCAGCCAGGTGAGGCAGCTGTTGTCCGTCCTCAGTGTGAAGCACTTCCCCTCCAGGTGGGGCCGGTACTTTTTCATGGCCCAGACTACGGCTAGGCACTCTTGCTCGTTGCTGTGATACCGGCGTTCGGCCGGTCCGAGCTTCGCGCTAGCGTAGTCGATGACCTCGCGGACCCCGTTCGGGTCCGTGTGGAAAAGCACCGCGCCCACACCGAGTGCGCTGGCGTCAGTCTGAAGGTAGAGGCGGCGTCCGGGGTCTACTCGTGTGAGGGTGTGACAGCGAGTGAAGGCGGCTTTTATTTCTTCGAAGGCGCGTTGCGCGGGTTCACCCCAATGGTACCGTGCCCGTGGTGACAGGAGGTCGGTCAGCGGTGCGATGGTACGGGAGAAGTCGGGGATGTACCCCCTGAGCCAGTTCACCAGGCCGATAAACCATTGGAGTTGCTTCCTCGTCCGCGGTGGTGCCGCTTCAGCGATCTTGCGCAAGTGAACGGGTTGGGGTCGGTTGCCAGCCGCGCTTACTAGGTGGCCCAGGAATTCGACCTCCTGGGTCCCGATATGACACTTGTGGTGTGCGGCCGTGAGATGGTGTGTGGCCAAGCATTCTAGGACCAGCGCCAGGTGTCTGGCGTGGTCCTCCCACGTCTCGGAGAAGACGATCACGTCGTCGAGGTACGCGATCGCAAACCGGCCCAGGTACCCCTCCAACACTCGGGTCATCATTCCCTGGAACGTGGCCGGTGCGCACTTTAGCCCAAAAGGCATGGCGCGAAATTGAAACTTCCGCCCGTCTGGTATCGTGAACGCGGTTTTCCCCCTGTCTTCCGCCCGTATGGGCACTTGCCAATACCCAGCCTTCAGGTCGAGCGTACTGAAGACTTTCGCGCGGCCGAGTCCGGCTACGGCGGCGTCGACGCTGATTTGAGGTGGGGGTGAGCTAATCGTGATCGCGTTTAGCGGCCGAAAGTCGACGCAGAAGCGTAGCGAACCGTCTTTCTTTGGGGCTAATACGACGCAAGCATTGTAATGACTGTTGGACGGTTCGACTACCCCGTCGCGAAGCATGTCCGCCACTTGCTCCCGGATGGCCCTCTGCTCCCGGAACCCGTAGCCTCTCGGGGCCTCGTGTACTGGGTTGTCGTGGGTGGTCGGGATGTGGTGTTCGGTGATGGTGCGCTTCAGTGGGTCGGCTACCGCGAAGACGTCCTGCCTTTCTGCCAACACGCGTTCCACTGCTGCTCGGTACTCGTGGGGGACGTTGTGGCGGAACTGGTCTAAGGTTACTTTCTCCCCCTGACTCTCGGGGGTAGTGCCTATGGCGTACACCGTGAGCCGCTCGCGGGTGCCAATGTAAACTCGTCTGGGTTTCATTTCGATCACCGCATCTTGTCTCGCTAACCATGGTTGGCCTAGTACTATCCCTTCGTGTAAGTCCTCTACCACTAGGGCGGTTACCGTGGTGACGTCGTCCCGAATGCGTACCTCGAGTTCGGCTTGCCCCACTGTCCTTCCCGGTTGCGTGCTGGTTGCTAACCGTAACTCGGCCTGGTGGGGCTGCAGCGCCATGGGGGGTACCAGGTGGGGGGCCACGAACACGTGGCTCGCGCCCGTGTCTACCAGGGCCGGCGTGGGTCGCCCGTTGACTTCCACGGGGATGCGGAGTAGGCCGTCGCGGGGACAGACTAGCTGGTTTAGCTGCGGTGTGGCTATTTCTGCGGCGGGTGTGGGTTGGCTCGGTTTGCTCGGAGGTGCGGGTTTTACCGCCGTGCCCCCGGGTGGGCGTTTCCCGACGTGTTGGTGACGGGTGGTGTTTGATGGCGTGGGCAGTCGACATGCCAGTGGCGGGTACCTGCGGGGCAGCCCAACTGGCATCGCGGTAGTGGGGGTTCCTGCTGTGTCGATGACCCATCGGGCCTACCAGGTGGTGGTGCGTCCTCGATGGCTCGTCGCGGGCAGTCGGGTGGGTAGCCCCCTGCTTCCCGGTTCTGGACGCTGGCTATTCTCCGACCCATTGGGCGTCTGGCCAGGTCCCGGTCGGTGTTCGGGGGGTCGTAGTGCCGCAGTCCCCGGATGTTCCGTTCCGTGTCTATGGCTTGTCGGACGTAATCCTCGACTTCCTCTGCGCGGTAACACCGCATGAACGGTTGCAGTTCATTGTGTAGGAGGGTGGTAATGGTTGCGAGCGCGGTGGCTCGCGCGGCGCAGGGTGCTACTCGATTGAACAGTTGCATTTTCTTGGCCAGAAACTGCTCGACGGGTTCGCCGTCGCGTTGGCGTTCGCCATAGAACTGTGTCGTGCATTGGACCAGTGCGTGTTCCGTGTCAAATCGGCGGTTGAACGACATGGCAAACTCCTCCCAGGGCATGCCGAAGCGTCCCCAGGTGTTCCACCATTGGCGGGCGGTCCCCTTCAGCTGTTCGCTCGCTCGCCCCGACCACTCATCGGTCGGTATTCCGGACCGTGCCAGTCTAACCTCGCAGTGTGTTAGGAAGTCTCTGGGTACTTCGTGCCCTATTCCGCTGAACTCGGGTAGTGCTAACTTCCCTGTGTAGCACGGGTTGCGTGTATGCATCCCCGTGTTTGGTCCGGTGATTGCGCTTGGTGGTGGGATGTATTTGGGTGCCGGATTGGTCCGCGCACTCGTGAGGCCCATAGTCGGTAGTATGCCTCCCAGTGTGACGTTAGCTTGTGCCTCCGTCTTAAGCGGTGCCCATGACCACGGTAATTGGGTGTGCGGCTTGCCGAGTAACGTCTCGCTCCAGGGCTTGCCCCAGGTCTGCTCGGTGACGTTGTCCCGGGTGTTCACGCATTGGCATGTCCTGTACCACGGCAGTGATCCCGTCAATAGGTCTATTTCCCTTGGTAATAGGCAACGCGTGCACACGAGGTCTGTAGGTGGTGCCTGCATGTTGAGCTGTATGTTGTACGTTCAAGTTCGCCGTCTGTGACGGGCTGTTTGTAGTCTGGGCGCGTGTTGTAGCGCGCGGGTTTGAGATCGGCGGCGGGCAGGTGCCCGGACAGCCGCACAAAGAGGAGGCGAAATCGGTCCGCGCGGAGTGGGGGTATCAGGATGGTTGCCCGAAGCGGAGAGCGTGAAGCGGGGTGACGAGGTGGGGGTAGGTGCCCGGACAGCCGCACAAAGAGGAGGCGAAAACGGTCCGCGCGGAGTGGGGGTGGTGACATCGCTCCGTTGCTCGCCTCGCCGTGATGACATGCGGGGGTGGGGGTGGTTGGAGTGTCCTTTGTCCGCTCGCCTCGTCGCGCCGGTCTGTCTGGCCTTCGACCCTTCCTGTGTCCAAAATGGCAGTTTCGTGTCTCCGCTGTCGCCTGTTGGTGAATTTATTTCGAAAATGTCCAGAAGGGGGAAAAAAAAATTTTTCTCGTTATTTTCTGCCCCACGCAGCGGGCGCCAAATGCCGTCGTCCGGGGTCTCGGGCTCGAGTCCCGGTGTGGCTCCTAGTGGGAAAAGGCGGTTCTTGATCTGTGTTGTCCGGGTGGGCGCCAGACTAGCTCGTTTCTAGTCGTGAATTTGGGGTCGTGGATGTATGTGCCCCTGCGTGGCCCACTAGGGCCGGCGGCGGTGTTGCGTGAGATGATTTTAAATAAGAGACGTGGAGTTGAGGTGGCGGTGTCGTACCTTTTATTCAGAGGAGCGAGTCGTACACAATACAACACTCTACAGAGGTCCCCGGGGGGTGTTTACTTGTTATTCCGTGGCGCCGTATTGTTTGTGTTCCGCGTTACGTGGCCTCGGATGCTGTTATGTCTCAGACGTCTCACTGGGTACGCAGGTAACGTAATTTCGTAACACAAAGGCGGGACACAAAATACACTGAATTAAGGGGGTGCGCACAAGTTACGTGGCACTCGTTACTCGGGTAACGTAAGTTAGCAATACTAAATACGGGATACAAAAATACACCGAATTAAGGGGGTGCGCACAAGTTACGTGGCACTCGTTACTCGGGTAATGTAAGTTAGCAATACAAAACACAAAAATACACTGGATTAAGGGGGCGCGCACACGTTACGTGGCACTCGTTACTCGGGTAATGTAAGTTAGCAGTACAAAATACGGGATACAAAATACACTGAATTAAGGGGGCGGGCGATTGGGGACGGCCAATCCCGTATGCAAATGTCTCGGCGCGGGTGTTGTGCCCACTGTGGTGAAACACGCACCGCAATTAAGTTTGTCCAAGTTCCCTTGCGGGTTTGTGGTCAGCGCCGTGCGCGTGACCTTAAATAAAGTTCTGTACGTTGCGGGAGACGGCCCGTGCCGTATGCTGAAGAGCAGCCCCGTTGACCAAGTGTGGTGCGGGGTGTCCTTAAGTTTATGCGGCCGGATTAGGTCCTGGACCGAAAAAGGGGACCGGGTACTCACGGAGAGGTTAAGTAATAAAAGGGGTTTTGTTAATTAGTGACTATATTTACCGGACGTTACTTTCAATGTAGACAAAGGATGTTGCCTCTCCGTGGGACGTAGGTCCGCCCCGGTCCATGAGCTGCGCTGAACTGCCGAACTGGCATGGCGTCCGAGGGAGGCTCGGCTTCTCTCGCGCCAGGCGTGACCTCATTACGCTAGACTCCAAACGGATGTGTCTGGAAGAGATTTTATTGTCGCTAAAATCCTAATTTAATGTTTCAGGAGGAATGGGTACGGTTCTTCTCTTGTCTACTCAGGTTTCCACGGTTTTGCCTTTAATTGCTGTTCGGCTCGCCTGACTCGGGTGGGCCATGGCCAGGGGTGTGTTCCGTTAGCGGGAGCGTATACTGGCGGGTGCAGGTCGGGCTCTGGGGTGGTCGTCGGCCAGACGACGTCAACATCTTAAAAGAAAAACTATGAGGTGTCCTGATGATGTAAATGTGAAGTAATCAGTCCATAATCGCGGCGCGCAGTAAATTTGGGGCGGCAGAGACTCGTAATTAAAAGGCGACGTTAAAGAAAGAAAGGGGGGGGGGAGGCTTCAGCTATCGGACCGAAAGGTTCCGAAGATTACCGAGGTGCTTGTCGATAAAAGCAGACTTCGATATCTCAAAGTTGGTAGCACTGACCGATGTCAGCGCGACCTTCTGAGGTGTGTCTGAACCGAGTAGAGGTCGACTCACACGAGGCGACTGCTAGCAGCATGGGGCTTATGGAGCGGACTAGGCCAGCGCTCTGGTGTCCTGGGAAGGAACTACGGGCAGTGGCGAGGCGTGAGGTTTAAATGAGGGAAAGCAAACAACTCCGTGGTGGAGTGGACTAAGCCATCACCAGCGCTCTGGTGGCCGGGGAAGGAACTACGGGGTACTGGTTACTGCGGGAGACGCCAGAGTGCAGGAATTTAGCGGGCGTTTAAACACCCAGGGGAAGTTATTCGCAAAACTACCGCTAGGGTGCATGAGCAGTATATTTTTTGTTGGAGTCGTGACCATGGAACACGCCGACCCTGGCCGGGGTTAGTGGCCGGTGAATGCTTTGAGCCGGGTTCCCAGGAAAACCTACTAGCATGTGGTGGCACAGGAGTTTACCACACAATGATTCTACTGGACCTTCTGCATGTGAGGGAATGGACTCGTGGTCTGTTAGAGCTAGCAGATTGTGGGTACTAGCAATTGGTCAGTGGAGATTTTAGACCTTTGAAAGTCTTCAAGTAACAGTTGGACGAACAGCCCGTGCATTAGGGAGAGGCTAGGCCGAGACCAGGCAGCGATACCACCAACCCTGAGACGGTAGCAGGCTGTAAGACAGATATTTTCAAACAGCGCGCCGATACACATTGAGATCAGAGTGTCCGAGCTGTGCGCTTCCTCTCCTGTAATGGTAACCTCGATGGAGTTTTGTTTTTTTCTGGAGACGCGTCGGCGCATACATGGACTGGTCGGGATGTTTGCTGCGGGCGGCGGCAAGTGCATTAGCTTCTTGGTCTCGAGCAACTGTTGGGGCTGGTTGGGGTCAGGTGTTCTCTAGACTTGACGTGGGTCGTAACGCGCGTGGCCAAGTCCAGAATATCTGTTACCTATGGATCGCGACGATACAGACTTGCTTCTTTCGGCCCCACTCTTGATAATTTACATAGCAATTGGGCCATGTAGAAAGCTACTCAAGCAGTTTGGGCTTGTTCAGCCAATGGATCAAGCACGAACTCAACTTTTGAGAGGAATGTTGCTGACCAGGACAGTCACATAATCTCTACCTGCAGTCACATGTTTCATTATTTTCCCATTGATACACTGTTTTTTCCCCAGTATTTCCCTCCAAAGGCACCCACGATCCCGCCCTCACATTAACCTTCTCATCAGCCAATCACATCACTGCTGCAGTCTCCCCAGAGAGGGAAAGTGCTGCTAGACATCTTTGTAGCTAAAAGAAGTGTAGAAAGGGGAGGGTAAGGTATCATGTTAAGGATATGCGCATCTCAACCAATCGGATCTCTGCTCCGCCCTCTCATTGGGGAGGGGGAGGGGGCAATATTAAGTGCTCCTAAGCATTCTAGGTAACCAATTATAGACAAGAGGGAGTCTTTTAGTGTTTGTGCTTTATTTTCGCAAAAACCACATACCCGTAAGTTAATATGCTCCCCCAAAAAATATCTCAGGTGAGGTAATGTTTCAGCAAAAAACATGATTCCAAGTTGCTGAAGCCATATTTGTACGATCATAAATGGTTTGAAAACTTTCTATAAACATTTATCCACATTATAAAAAGTGATGTATGATGTGAATGACGTATGCGCAGGCATCATCGGGCTGTGCTGGGCCAGCGGCACCTTGGTGGGCTTCCTGCCGCTCCTGGGCTGGCACGCCGACAAGCCGCACGACTCGCAGTGCCTCTTCACCCAGGTCATGGACTACAACTACCTCGTGTTCCTGTACTTCGCCACCATCATCTTCCCGGCGCTGCTGCTCGCCGCCTTCTACGCCCACATCTACCGGGTCGTGCTCAAGCAGGTGCGCCTCGCTCCTCTCCCACCACGTCTGTGTCTGCAGCCCGTGTAGCCTGGCAGGTGGCTCATGGTCCCCCAGTCCTGACAGAGCACATCCTTCCACGCCCACATCTACCGGGTCGTGCTCAAGCAGGTGCGCCTTGCTCCTCTCCCACCATGTGTGTGCCTGCAGCCCATGTAGCCTGGCGGGTGGCTCATGGTCCCCCAGTCCTGACAGAGCACATCCTTCCACGCCCACATCTACCGGGTCGTGCTCAAGCAGGTGCGCCTTGCTCCTCTCCCACCATGTGTGTGCCTGCAGCCCATGTAGCCTGGCGGGTGGCTCATGGTCCCCCAGTCCTGACAGAGCACATCCTTCCACGCCCACATCTACCGGGTCGTGCTCAAGCAGGTGCGCCTCGCTCCTCTCCCACCACGTGTGTGCCTGCAGCCCATGTAGCCTGGCGGGTGGCTCATGGTCCCCCAGTCCTGACAGAGCACATCCTTCCACGCCCACATCTACCGGGTCGTGCTCAAGCAGGTGCGCCTCGCTCCTCTCCCACCATGTGTGTGCCTGCAGCCCATGTAGCCTGGCGGGTGGCTCATGGTCCCCCAGTCCTGACAGAGCACATCCTTCCACGCCCACATCTACCGGGTCGTGCTCAAGCAGGTGCGCCTTGCTCCTCTCCCACCATGTGTGTGCCTGCAGCCCATGTAGCCTGGCGGGTGGCTCATGGTCCCCCAGTCCTGACAGAGCACATCCTTCCACGCCCACATCTACTGGGTCGTGCTCAAGCAGGTGCGCCTCGCTCCTCTCCCACCACGTGTGTGCCTGCAGCCCATGTAGCCTGGCGGGTGGCTCATGGTCCCCCAGTCCTGACAGAGCACATCCTTCCACGCCCACATCTACCGGGTCGTGCTCAAGCAGGTGCGCCTCGCTCCTCTCCCACCATGTGTGTGCCTGCAGCCCATGTAGCCTGGCGGGTGGCTCATGGTCCCCCAGTCCTGACAGAGCACATCCTTCCACGCCCACATCTACCGGGTCGTGCTCAAGCAGGTGAGCCTCGCTCCTCTCCCACCACGTGTGTGCCTGCAGCCCATGTAGCCTGGCGGGTGGCTCATGGTCCCCCAGTCCTGACAGAGCACATCCTTCCACGCCCACATCTACCGGGTCGTGCTCAAGCAGGTGCGCCTCGCTCCTCTCCCACCATGTGTGTGCCTGCAGCCCATGTAGCCTGGCGGGTGGCTCATGGTCCCCCAGTCCTGACAGAGCACATCCTTCCACGCCCACATCTACCGGGTCGTGCTCAAGCAGGTGCGCCTTGCTCCTCTCCCACCATGTGTGTGCCTGCAGCCCATGTAGCCTGGCGGGTGGCTCATGGTCCCCCAGTCCTGACAGAGCACATCCTTCCACGCCCACATCTACTGGGTCGTGCTCAAGCAGGTGCGCCTCGCTCCTCTCCCACCACGTGTGTGCCTGCAGCCCATGTAGCCTGGCGGGTGGCTCATGGTCCCCCAGTCCTGACAGAGCACATCCTTCCACGCCCACATCTACCGGGTCGTGCTCAAGCAGGTGCGCCTCGCTCCTCTCCCACCATGTGTGTGCCTGCAGCCCATGTAGCCTGGCGGGTGGCTCATGGTCCCCCAGTCCTGACAGAGCACATCCTTCCACGCCCACATCTACCGGGTCGTGCTCAAGCAGGTGCGCCTTGCTCCTCTCCCACCATGTGTGTGCCTGCAGCCCATGTAGCCTGGCGGGTGGCTCATGGTCCCCCAGTCCTGACAGAGCACATCCTTCCACGCCCACATCTACCGGGTCGTGCTCAAGCAGGTGCGCCACGCTCCTCTCCCACCACGTGTGTGCCTGCAGCCCATGTAGCCTGGCGGGTGGCTCATGGTCCCCCAGTCCTGACAGAGCACATCCTTCCACGCCCACATCTACTGGGTCGTGCTCAAGCAGGTGCGCCACGCTCCTCTCCCACCACGTGTGTGCCTGCAGCCCATGTAGCCTGGCGGGTGGCTCATGGTCCCCCAGTCCTGACAGAGCACATCCTTCCACGCCCACATCTACCGGGTCGTGCTCAAGCAGGTGCGCCTCGCTCCTCTCCCACCACGTGTGTGCCTGCAGCCCGTGTAGCCTGGCGGGTGGCTCATGGTCCCCCAGTCCTGACAGAGCACATCCTTCCACGCCCACATCTACCGGGTCGTGCTCAAGCAGGTGCGCCTCGCTCCTCTCCCACCATGTGTGTGCCTGCAGCCCATGTAGCCTGGCGGGTGGCTCATGCCCGCGCAGTCCGGAGCACGTCTTTCTTCGTAACAGGCGCGGTCTGTGTCGCGCTCAGTCTCTCTTTGTTGACTGGGGGTAACTAGTGGATCTTTTGATTTCAGAAGGCAAAATAATGGTTTCGTCTAGATAGTAGTACCTACCTACCTCTGTTTTATTTTACTTTTGATTATTTTCACATTATATTTTATAAGTTGATTAACCGAAAATATATAACAGGAATTTATAATCACATTATTAAAATAATGGGCCGGCCCTTATTAGACAATTAAATTGATCATTAACATAATTTAAATAAAATTCGTAACAATAAACTGAGTCGCAGTCCCAGAATACGGTGGATCTTTTAAGTCCTAATGTAAAATTTCTGGCTGTCTGATCTGTTCAACTTCGTGATTCGATGCTAGTCCAAAAAGGTTTTAAAAAAAAAAAAAGGCTGGCGGCTTGACGATTGCTGGGCGAAGTGGAACAGCTGACTGGACGTCAGAGGGCCTTAGTCATCCGGCCCTTGGAAACTGATCTGGTCCTTGGAATGTGTCCGGTTCTTGTATCCTGTCAAACAGGAAGATGGCTTCCAGGATCAGCCCAGAGTCGCGGCGCTCGCGGTCTCACTGACATTTTCATGATTAAAAAAATTAAAATAAAAAATTATTATAATTAAAATATGACTACTCATACGAGGTAGCTACATGGACTGACTAAAGGTTAATCACGACAGTTGTGGGAATCATATCGCATGTCTAGCTGATTACATCTTTAAAAAAACGGAGAGGCGTCCTGATGACGAAGATACGAAGCGGTCAGTCCAGAATCGCGGCACGCATTAAGTTTGGGGCGGCAGCGACTCGTAATTAAAAGGCGAAGTAAGGAAAAAAGGGGGGAGGTTTCGGCTTTCGGACCGAAAGGTTCCGAAGATTACCGAAAGGGCTTGCCGAGAAATACTGACTTCGATATCTCGAAGTTGGTAGCACTGACCGATGTCAGCGCGACCTTCTGAGGTGTGTCTGAACCGAGTAGAGGTCGACTTACACGAGGCGACCACTAGCAGCATGGGGCTTATGGAGCGGACTAGGCCAGCGCTCTGGTGGCCTGGGAAGGAACTACGGGGTACTGGTTACTGCTGGAGACGCCAGAGGGCAGGCATTTAGCGGGCGTTCAAACACCCAGGGGAAGTGATTCGCAAAACAACCGCTAGGTGGCATAAGCATGTACTTTTTGGGACTAGTGTCGTGGCCTTGGGACAGGCCGACCCTGGCCGGGGTTATTGGCCGGTCAAAGCTCTGGGCAGAGTTCCCAGGAAAACTTTGAGAGGTGGGGTGGTGTGGGAACTGCTGATGACAGTGGGAAAAGGGCTCTACTGAGCCCGGAGGCATAACTGTATGTTGGTGATAATGATTCGAGATCATGTCCAGAAGTGCTCGCATCAGGGGAGGTCTTAGAAATAGCATGCCCTGAGAGCTTGCAGGGCATAGCAGTTCTCATCACGGATCGTAGGCGAATTACAGGCGACATTCGTGCGCCAAGGCGGAAATAAAAGGATACCCGGACTGACTGGCAAGAGACTCGGCAAAAATCGGATCTAGGGCTGGGCAAAATTGGGGAGACAGGTCTGACAAAGATTGAACGGGAGTGTACAGGAGGAGGAACAGGTTTAAGTTTTTGCAGCAAAAGAATGACTGGTGACATTATTTAGTTTAAAAAAAATTAAAATTGTGACAAAAATACTAGTTGGCGGCACGATATCATGATACGATGTGTTAACATACGGTACCTGAATTTAAGAGCCCTAACATAATTTAAGATCGGTAGTTGTATGCAGGATGAGCTCGGTGGCATGTTGCAGCTGCGGCAGATCGTGACCATGAACCCCGACGACGGGCCCTGCTTCTCTCGCCATGTGGGAGGCGCGGGAACCATGCTGCGCGTGCTGGGTGCGGCACGCAAGAGGGAGGTGAAGGCTACCCAGAATCTCTCCATCATCGTGCTGTTCTTCATCATCTGCTGGGTGCCGCTCTACACCATCAACTTCATCCAGGCCCTGTGCCGCTCCTGTCACGTGGACGAGACCGTCACCAACATGGGCATCATCCTGTCGCACCTCAACTCGGCCGGCAACCCGCTGCTGTACGCCTACCACCTGCGCGACTTCCGCGCGGCGCTCAAGCACTTCCTGTGCGGCCTGCTGGGCCACGAGGCAGCGGAGGAGGGCGTACCGGGCGCCCGGCCAGGGCTCGGCTCGCAGTCGGCGCTCCCGCAGCGCATGTCGCGCCACGGCAGCACGCAGTCCCTCAGCACCATCTTGTCGCGCCAGAGGCACAGCCTGGCGGGCGACAAGTTCCGGCACGCCTGCAGCGACTCCAGCATAACGCCCCCCGCGACACTCAACGGCGTGTGCAAGGCGGCCACGCTGCCCCTGGCAGGCGGCGTCATGTGGACGCTGGCGGAGGTGTCCTCGGGGCTGGAGGAGGCCGACGGCGTGCGGCGGAGGACGGTGTCCGCGGACGGCGACAGTGGCGCCATCAACTGCGCGTACGTGGGAGACGTGGCACGGTGCATGGACGGCAGTGGTTCGGTGACTGGAGACGACGTGTTCGAGGGACCTCCGCCGACCACGGCGAAGCCCCAGCTCTCTGTGGGCGACGACGGCGACCAGGCTTGCAGCACCAGCGGCGTAAAGCTGTCGCCACTGAAGCTGGTGGGAGAGTTCTTGAGTGGTATGACCGGGGAGTCGTCCAGCACAGGCTCCAACACCAGCCTCATATGTGAGGGCGAGCAGCTAGCAGTGGGCAAGCATCCCTCCAACACACACTAGCACGGCGACGTCCCCAGCATCTGTTCCTGTGCGTTCTCACTTCCTCAGTCATACCAAACTGTGTTCCTGCACTCATCACGTCACTATGCCAAACAAATGGCAGCTCTACTAGATTATGTCTCACAGCGTTGTGTGCATTGTAACAACTGACATCTTTCTCGGTTCTTTTCATTTTAAATGTAATGTGAAAGTTTCATTTTTTTTGTTGAATCCTGATATTTTTATTTAAATTACTTACAGCTTGTTTTCATTATTCCTTTACTCTCTTAGCCACATCAATCGGTGTAATAATACCAGCTTAATTTAATGATATACTGAAACAAATTTTATGCAGCACTTGCTTAGATTAAAAATAATATATAAAGATTATCACTTTCAATAAGATTATTTTGTGCTTGAGAAAAAAAAATGTACCTTTATCGGCTTTAATGTAGGTACATCTTATTTACTTGTTTTTGAAAAACAACTGCAGTATAATTAAAATAGCAGTACATAACAGCCATCCCATTGCACACAAATATCAAATTTTTTTTACTGCATGGTGACTACATATTTGAGTTAGGCCTATTGCATTTAATTCACACAATTACACCATCTTACTTACAGTAAATATCCACAAAGGGTAATTTTTGCTTGTAATACGTACAGTATATGTTTTGTCTAGAGACGTACAAGACTGTAAAATCCAGATAAAAACGATACAATTAATGCTGATGCACTCGCAAACAACTTGATTGGCAGCAAGCACGATAGCACAACTTACCGCCATGATGGTCCAACAACAACTGTTGTTTCGTTGCCCGAATCTGCAGGGCTACCTGCCTTGGCAGGCAGCCAACTTGAAAAACTTGGCGCTGCTAGCAAGCAGCGCGGGAAGTTCAAAATTCAAATGTTTCAAACACTATACACTAAATTACACCCAATATTTACAAGTCCAAACATTACCGCCGGCCTTGAAATGTCCCATTTGAACAATCGTACGGTAGCGGGCAGAGCTTCCCCACAGGACGCTTCAAAGTTCCACTAGAAGTCCGGATAGTGGCCACTCTGGCAACACCATCTTTCCCAGGATAAAGCTCCACGATGCGCCCCAAGCGCCACTGTAGAGGTGGGAGTCTGTCTTCTTTCAGGAGCACAAGTTGGTTGGCAGTGGGACTAACTCCCTGCTCGTTCCATTTCTGCCGCTGCTGGAGCGTGTGTAAATAATCCCTGTGCCAACGATGCCAAAAATCCTGTTGGAGGCATTCCACAAGTTGCCAACGTTGAAGGCGGTTTAGCCGTACATCCCTCAAGTTAGGCTCTGGTAATGTGACCAGTGGCTCCAGGGTTAAGAAATGGCCAGGGGTTAGAGCACTGATGTCATTGGGATCAGAGCTCAAAGGGCACAGGGGTCTCGAGTTCAACGTAGCTTCCACCTGCACTAGAAGGGTGTAAAGCTCTTCAAATGTGAGCACTTGTTCACCAATAACTTTACTTAAGTGAGTCTTGAATGACTTTACCCCGGCCTCCCACAAACCACCAAAATGGGGAGCCGCAGGAGGGTTGAAGTGCCACATCACACCGAGCTGGGACAACACATCAGTGACAGCCTGCTGGTGTGGTGCCGACGACAGAAGTTGCTGAAGTTCCTTAAGACGATTGTGAGTTCCGACAAAGTTGGTCCCGCAATCACTGTAGATATCAGATGTTCTCCCACGCCTGGCAAGAAAACGTTTGTAGGCTCCAATAAATGTATCTGTGGACCGGTCTGAAGCTATTTCTGCATGAACGGCCTTTGTCGCGCAGCAGACAAAAATACAAAGGTAAGCCTTCAAGACCTTTGCCCCACGGACCCGACCAAGCTTAACCATAAAAGGACCAGCATAGTCAACTCCTACTTTGGCAAATGGTTTAACCTGTTGCACTCTCATAGAGGGAAGATCGCCCATGAGAGGTGCGCTTGCTACGGGTATTTGCTTAAACATGGAACACAGTGATGCAAGCAGCGAGAGATGGCATCCTTATCTGAAAGAGTCCAGAATTGTTCTCTAAGAATTCCTCTAAGAGTCTGAACTCCAGGATGATGATTCTTTTCATGATAATAGTTAATAATGAGATCAGTCAAATGGTGAGATTTTGGAAGCAGCACCGGGTGCTTCTGCTCAAACGGAACACGAGTGAGCTAAACAACCACCTACCCTTATCAGGCCACTGTCATCAAGAAAGGGTACTAGTTTGCGAATCTGAGGGGAAATGCTTATATCCTCTTTGAAATGATGTGATTGTACCCAGATGAGCCAAAAATGTAAAGCCTTATTCAGCTCATCAGGAGACATATTGTCAGTCTTGCGCTCTTTCAGTGACACGCGACAATTGTGGGCAAACTGCAATAAACAGCACGTGACACGCAGAACCCTGGTTAGTCGACTGAATCGCGTTGCCAACTGGCCAAGATCATCAGAGGACGTTACAGTGGTCAAGGTGACAGTCTTCTTATCCATCACGGCGGGATCCACTTCCACTGCATCTGGTGACTGGGAAGGCCACTGTCCAGGTGACTCTATTAACCACGGTGGACCAGTCCACCACAAGTGATGATCCAATAGTTGAAGAGGGAAGAGACCACGAGAGGCACAGTCAGCAGGATTGAACTCAGACGGTACGTGTTTCCACCAACTGGGACGGGTAAGCTCTTGGAGTTCGCTTACCCGGTTAGCTACAAAAGCCTTCAACTGATGAGGAGATGAGTTAATCCATGCTAAAACCACTTGTGAGTCTGTCTAGGCTGTGATGGAAGATACGGGCAAAACTTCTTGGTAAGTCTCAATCACATGATTGAGCACACGAGCCAACAGTAGTGCTCCACAAAGCTCCAGACGAGGTAAGGTTTGGCTTTTGACTGGTGCAACCTTGGATTTACTGATCAGCAGACGAATGATGGTTCGATCATCCAGGCACACTATGCGCAGGTACACCACGGCCGCGTAACCAATCTCAGAACTATCACAGAAACCATGCAGTTGATAGGTAGAGCCTTCTGGACCCTTAATGAACCGAGCGACAGCAATAGAGGACAACCGAGGGAGCTCCTGGCTAAAATGATCCCACTGAGAAGCAAGATCAGGGGGGAGGTGATCATCCCAGTCAATGGACCGGACCCACATCAATTGCAATAGATGCTTTGCAAACATTAACAGTGGAGTAAGCCATCCTAGAGGATCAAATATTCTGGCTACATTGGCAAGGATGCTCCTCTTCGTAACAAGACTTGAGTGGCCTCGGATTACATAGGAGAAGGTGTCCGAGACTGGGTTCCATTGAAGTCCTAAGACCTTGACCACAACTTGACTCTCAGGATCCAGATCAAATGATTGGGGCATATCAACATCTTCAGGCGGAAGCCAGTCTATGAGAGCTGTATGGTTGCTCATGAACTTCCTCAATTTGAAGCCCCCTTTGGCAAGAAGAGCTCGAAGATCCTTTTGGATGGCCAGAGCAGATTCAAGAGTCAGAACCGGTAACCACATCATCAACATACACATCGGATTGCAAAACTCTTGAGGCAACTGGAAAGTGGTCTTTCTCATCGACCGCCAGTTGTTGAAGAGTTCGAAGGGCCAAGGACGGAGCTGAGGAGACGCCATATGTCACCGTCATCAATCGATAATCCTGCACAGGTTCCGAATCACAAAAGCGCCAAACAATGTGTTGGTAGTCCTGGTGCTGGGGCAGAACAGATATTTGACAGTACATTTGTTTAACATCTGCCGTAAACAAAAAGGCATGTAGCCGAAAGTTCAACAGTAGGTCAAAAATGTATCTTTGCAACTTGGGGCCGATTATCAGTGTGTCATTCAATGAGACACCAGATGAGCTTTTAGCAGACCCATCAAACACTACCTGCAGCTTCGTGGTTGAACTCTCTGGCTTCACGACACAATGGTGGGGGATATAATAAGCTGGCATCACATTAATCTGATCATCAGGAATCTTTTCCATGTGACCCGTGGCAAGATAGTCTTCCATAAACTCTGAGTACATTAGTTTGAGCTTTGAGTCACCTTTCAAGCGTCTCTCTAGGCGCATCAACCTATTTATAGCTTGGGGTCTAGAGGTGCCCAACTCAGGTCTCGAGTGGCGAAATGGCAGGGACACTATCTCGGCCTTCTTCATTACGGACGTGAGTTTCGGCAAACATGGTTTCGCAAGAAACATCCTCAGGAGACTTGTGTTCTACACGTGGGGATTCTTCAATTTCCCAGAACTTTCGTACAACATCATCTAATGGAGGGTAAGAAGTGAACAGTGTGACACAATGCGATGCCAGGCAGGATGGTGGAAGTTTGGTGTCCACCCTTCCCATGAGAATCCATCCCAAAACAGAGTCTAGAGCCACTGGAGACCTTTCAATCTTGCCTCCAGTTACGAGAAGAGGAAATAGGTCAGCACCAAAAAGCAGGTCAACAGGACCAGGGGTGTAGAAAGAAGGATCAGCAAGCTTCAGATGAGCCACTGATCGCCGCACATCCGATGAGAGTTTGGTACTCTGCAAGTACAAATACATCCAGGGCAAACTGATTATCTGGATTGCCCACTGGGGAGATGACAACTGATGTGTAGGATTTAGCCACATTCACAGGTGTACTGGACAAACCATGTATCGGAAGATGGGCCTGTCTGCGAACCAGCCGGAGCTTTTGTAGGCACTATTCGGTGATAAAGCTGGCTTGACTGGCAGTGTCTAGCAAAGGGCGTACAACACAAGGCACACCAGAACGATCGAAAATCTGTACTTGAGCAGTTGACAACAATATTGTTGTTGTTGAGGTAGGTTTAGCAGCAGTCACTGCAACAGTGGCAGGATTAGAGTCAGGTGATGGTGGTTCCTTGTCTGAGTCGGATGGGATGGAGTCTTCATCTGATCGCTGACCCCCCAAAATGCAGCATGGAATGGTGACGTGCCTTACAATGATGACATGATGACTTAGATGGACACCAATTTGATCGATGTGATGGGGAAAGACAATTCAGACATAACTTATGCTCCTTTACTATTGCATATCGTTCCTTGGGGCTACCCTGCGAGAAGATAGGGAATGACCTAACCACATGAATGTCACTACACAAGAGACAACTTTGTGACTGTGGAGAACTTACTAATGTGTTTACAGACTGACCTCGAGACTGCCTCCAACTGTTTCGGTGCCCTTGAGCCGTCTATTTGGGAACCTGATTTCCCGAACCCTAGAACGGGAAGCTATCACAGCCTCATGAGCACGACAATGTTTTTCAAGAAACGAAGTGAAACTACTAAGAGTGGGAAACTTCTGTTAATGTCATTTCCCATTGTGTTTGTAAGGCAGTATCCAAACGTTTGCATAAAATGGGCAGCAGCATCAGATCCCACTGGTCTACAGGGACAGACAAGGCCTTAAGAGCAGACACATTCTCTGTAACAGTGTTCAACAGTTGGCGCAATGCCTTGGGAGAGTCAGCTGATGCAGAGGGTGCTTGAAGTAAAGCCTCCACATGGACAGACACAATGAGCCTCTTGTTCTCGTACCTACCAACAAGTAGTTTCCAAGCCACATCAAAATTTACTTCAGACATGGGCAAGGCCTGAATCATGCTGAGGGGTTCACCACTGAGAGCAGTCTTCAGATAAGCCAGTTTCTCAACAGGTGAAAGGTCACTATTGTTAGCAACGAAAGTGCAAAATAGGTTGGAGAAGTTAGGCCAATGTTTAATGCTACCCTCAAAACTTGGAAGCGTAATTTTTGGTGAAGCCACCCTAGAATTGCTCACCTTGGGCCTTGACGATGTTGAGCTCTCCATCGAACACCCATCCAGGGCACTTACCGTCGCCATGACTTCAAAATATTTATCTTCGAAATCGTCCATACGTGCCGTCAGTTCTGAGAGATCGATGTCAGAATTTTGTGTTGACCCAAGAACCACAAAATCTGCCTCGAACTTATCACGGACTTGGGGTAGATCACGAACTGTGGCCCGAAACAAGCCTTGCTTAGAAGCATCTTCAACAACACTTTGAGACAGGTCGACGGCACGTTTGAGCTGAGCCTCTGCTAGGCGGATACGCACGAGTGCCGAGCCTATATCTGCCATGGTCACACACAGAAGCAAAGGACGAAATAACCACAAAGGCACGACAACAAATAAATAAACACAACGACGACCAATATAACCAAAGTTAGACACAGCAAATCAAAATTTATATCCAGCAAAAACATCTAACGCAATGAAAAACATGAGCAGACGGCGATAAATAATACAACATAACCCCAACACGAGATATATTCCACGGAAACAAAGACTATATAACAGTTTCTTAGATCACAAAATCTCTGCGAATTTCTTCTAAAACACGTTGCCGAAGAGATCTTGACAATGAAAATAATCTAAATAACGAAAGTATAGCGCACAAAATAACATGGACGAAGTGTGAATGTTTACCACGTGCACACGAAACACGTTTCATACAACACCAAAAAAACCGGAACGATCCGGCCCAGAGGACCAAATGTTTTGTCTAGAGACCTACAAGACTGTAAAATCCAGATAAAAATGATACAATTAATGCTGATGCACTCGCAAACAACTCGATTGGCAGCAAGCGTGCACGATAGCACAACTTACCGCCGTGATGGTCCAACAACAACTGTTGCTTCGTTGCCGGAAGCTGCAGGGCTACCTGCCTTGGCAGGCAGCCAACTTGAAAAACTTGGCGCTGCTAGCAAGCAGCGCGGGAAGTTCAAAATTCAAATGTTTCAAACACTACACACTAAATTACACACAATATTTACAAGTCCAAACAGTATATGAAATAAGTTTTTATACGATGAAACATATCATTTTCCCATAAGCTTATGAAAATGGATACTGCGTGCCACTCGCCATAACTTGAATGCACTCGATGTCAACACACTTCTGGTGAGAGGAAGCATTGGTGCCAAAGGACCCAGTAATGTTTATGGAATGTGCGATAGCGGCGGAGACAGAAGCCACTGAATCAAAACAGCAGGCCCACCAACAGGCAAGATAGCGGAGCTTGCATGCTGCATGCATCTACAACACTTCTTGATTCCCCCAAAGATTTTGCCAAAGCAGTAAATTCCAGAAATCATATGTGATTTCAATAACTAGTAACTTTTATTGCTATTTCCTGACATTTCCCATTTTTCTATAAGAGTTGCAATCACCTTATTTCTGAGTGCAAATCTTTTTTATCATCACAAGCAATCTTTTTTAAATTTTTTATTTTTATTTATTAACAAAATCATTTTCTTCTAAGCAGTACACACAGGTCTTGTAAGGCATGTTACTCCATATCTTCAAAATATCACATTTTTAGTTCTACCCTAATGTTATCTCTTAGTTCTATTTTTATTACTATACTAACCAAATCACACATATTAAAATTACAAAAATTGTTTCAGTTTAAGTGCAAAAACATATTTCTATAAATAAGACAAATAATCTATAACTAATACAAACAACACAAAAAAAAATAGTGACATATAATATAACTTTTGTAATAATTACTGTAGGGAATTATTTGCTAAAAATAATAAAACTTGATAAAAATAATAAAACTTTCTAAGATGTGTTGATTTTACACATCACACGATGCAGGTTCAAACACAACATACCCCTTTTCATTCCCATTAGTGCATCAGTAATAGTTGAACCTCTCTTCTATCCTATTGCTGGCTGCTCCGGCATAGTGCGTGATTGGTCATACATGCGACAATACTTCGTGATACTCTCCACAGATATTGTGAACCAAACACACATCACAGTTCACATTTAGGTAACTCTAAGACGAACACTCCCCACATATGAAATGATAACGCAAATAAGACAATATGCTCCAGCAGCATGTAACATGGTATGTAATGTGTGAAACACTGAATGTGACTGAGCACTAAGACTAGGATTGCATGGAACAAACTGTTTCCTTTCTTGTGTGACTGAAGATTGCCAACTGTGAAACAAACTTTTCCCATGAACAAATGGCAGTGTCAGCAAGTCAGAACATTGCCAGCTGGAGATATATAAGCCCCCTTCCCCACCAAGCCAAGAAGTCAATGAAAATGACGGTTCAGGTAACTTGTAAGTATTACGTAGCTCAGTCTAAGTTATTTTTTTTTACTGTCTAACATTTACTCACGAAACAGTAGCTGTAGAGTGGGACTGCTTTGGAAGTGTGCACTCAGTTCTGATCCAACATCTGGACCACACCCACAGCGAGAAGGAAAAAAACAGCAATTAGTATACAGTAAAACCTTTTTGTTGCGACCCCATTTATTGCGACCACCTCTCTATTACAACCCGATTTCGAGGAACCGTGAAAAAATTGCCGAAAATCCGAAGATAAACAGACAGAAAATAAGTTTCTTGTGGTGAGTAACGTGTTGCTGCGTTTCTCTTGCCGAGTGCTTCCTGTCGACCGCTGTCAGCGCTTAACAACCCCCATTCCACGTCCCTTTGTCGGCAGGGTGCAGATAAAGGTTTTTGTGGCAACGTGTTTACGTTTAGCTTATTGCGAGTGTCTAGTGTGGTACGCAGTTAAGGCAAAGCTACCTGCTGGATTTCTCTTGATTTTGATTACTATCGGTTGACAATACACAGCGACCGACTGGATGCACGCCCGCCTCGACTTGTTTTAACTGCCGCAGCGATGTTTATTTTGACAGCTCAAGCAATTAATTTTTCCCGTGGGTTGATAGAAAAAGGTCGCTTCACCCAGCATAAAAAAAAAGGCTACGCCACTTATTCCCCGCGCAGGAAACACACTGGCTGCCGTCTGTCTACCCCGCATTTATCTTTCTTCTAACATTCCACGTTCTCCTCTCGCGCGAGCAATAACTAGGGCCACGATTATATGGTGAATCGCGAAATCGCGAAATTTTCCGCGAATTTATATGGAAAATGCGAAAAAAGCGATTTTTAAGAAAAACCGCTAAATAACACCGAAATTACACAATACAAGTCTCTTATATTTTAATGTGAAAAGCTTAATAGTCAAGACTTGCCCGGGTCCTGGTTGATAAGCTGGAAAAATTTCCTGCCTTGCATTTCTACATGCTTCCTCTAATCAGCTTTAGGGCGCCGTCTGGTCAGCGTGTGTGTTAGTGAAGCGGGATGATAAGATCGACGCTCAATGGTAGTTCTAGCGCGGTAAAACCTCTAAGTGCAAGGCTTCTGAACTGGCGCGCAGTCATCTCGTTCCCGTCAGATAACAGTGAAATTTGAGCGGTGACCATAACATTATATGGCGGAAAAATAAAGATAAAGGTGTAATGCATTTCCCTATGATACTTTCAAGAAATTTGTAACGGGTTTTTTACACCTAAAACTTCGAAAACATGTCTTTTAGCCATTTTATCTCAAAAGAACCATTAACAAATTCTTAAATGCTTTTCGTAAACAGACTCCAGTCGGATATATAGTATAGTTTGGAAATTGCGTAGGTTTTTCGTGGCTGTGCGCGGCACACGACTGTAGTTGCCATGCGTCACGCGCCGAGAATGTTGTCCGGCAGGAAGGGCGAGTATAGTTCATTTGCGGCAAAAATGAATACTTTTACGGCCCTGCTAAATTTTTCCATTAAATAAATTTTGAAGTTTCAGTGATTTTCCTTCAGAAATAATGTTGTGTAACTAACAAACAATTTGTATCAAAACAATTAACGGTAAATGGCTGTCGCGGGGGCCCTTAAAAATTTTTCATTTTACCAGAACTGGACTATACAAACCTGGCTTTAGTCGCACACAGTTTGGTGAAGGTGAGGAAGGATGTTGACAGTTTCACATGCCAAAGGACGTTGAAGTAGGAGGGGGAGAGAGACACGATGGTTTGTATGCCTGGGAGGGATGAACCTTGAAGTCTAGACAAGGGAAGGAGAGGTAAGCCGTATGACGTCATGCATCCGCCGCCTGTGCTGCCGCCAGCCTGTCTAGACGATATTCCCGCGCTCCCACTTACGTTGCACAAGCTACTGCTGCCGTATTTTTAAAGGAAATGTCCCATTATTTTTTTGTTATTCTCACATGAACATTATTGGAAATATTAAAGCCGACACAAAAAATACGCTGTGTGTTAAAGTTAACAGATTTTAATAATCTTTCATTTTGTTTTGTTTTAAATTTTTTTTCTTCTGATTTTCACATTTTGGTCAAAATGTCCAATTTTTTGACGGTTCTCGAGAATGTATTCGTAAAATCACTGCTTCGTTAAATCCGGGGTTCGTGACATCGGGGTTCTAGTGTATTTAACTACGGCAAGCAAGAAATCGTACATGTAATCTAACCAGTAAAAATAAACTGTCTATTGACATATTTTCTTTAGAGGTGGCCTGTAGGGCGACGGACTTGTCATGAAGGTTTAAAGCACAGCCGTCTAGCATTGTGAGTGACAGCATCCTGCCATTGTATGGCTGGTTTCTTAGCGAGTAGCGGTTTGGGAAAAGGGGTTGGGGGGGGGGGGGGTTGAAATCAACTGAAAATTTCGGAAAACACATATTACGACCCCCCCTCTATTCCGACCCTATTCCTGGGAACCGTGAGGGGTCGTTTCAGAGAGGTTTGACTGTATCTATTTCTTGGAATCTATCTGTGCCTTTACATCTGTTGCTGTCACTAATTGGCATACAAGTACCAAGTTTTCTACATATGTAAAAATGGATGCAGTTCAATAAAAGTAAAACTTAGAACCCGTGTAATGAACACTGTATATCAGGCAGGCATACACTTAATCAAAATTGCTACATAAATTTATTCCAAGCTGATTTTGGCTCCACTTATGAAACTGGGTCAGAATGATGACAGGTACTTAGAATACTTGGATTATTGTGGGTTATGACAGCAGGAAATATTGAAATAAAAATGTTGTATGCATATCTCAATATACTCTTAGTTCAGAAAAGAAAGTGATAGTAATTACGTGTATCACACATGACTGTAACTCTTTGCACCAACATTCACACTGCACAACAATACTGCCCCCTGTCCCCCCAAGCTCAGAGGTGGCTTTATAGCAAAACAATGATTGAAGGGAGATTTTTGACAGTTTTCATAGGAGGAAGTTTTACATGCAATCTAAACCAAAATTTATACTTTATAGAATGTATAATGTTGTTGGCCACATTCTATTTAGTTAAAATTTGCTCTGTACAAGCTATTTTTTTTTTTAATGGCAAGTCAAAAAGTATAGATTAGAACAAAGGTAACACAAATTAGGTACTTACAAGAGTTGTTACAGCACAGTGCATTTCACTTTTATTAAATTACAATCTGGCAACATTTCAAACACAGTACAGGTACCACAAAACTGTCTTAAATCCCAATTAAGAAAAACATTTCCTGCAGAATAAGTTTATAAATATAGCCCTTCACCAATAAATACTAACTTATTTTTTAAATAAGTTTTCCCTGTTAATGAAACCGAACTCCCAAGCACCTTCAGAAACTGCTTTACAAGTTGTTGCTGCAGTTCTTCCCACTGCCAACACAACATGTGGCTCGTAGTTTACCGTGTTGGCAGAATTGCAACGCCTGTGCCGAGCGACACGCTCAAGCAAGACGATACAGGCCGTGTTCCTTGACTGTGGGCAGTCCGGAAACCAAGTTCAAACAACTCAGAATGGCAGAACTATATTTCTGAATGTGGTTGATTTGTGTGTTTATGTAACCAAATAATTAAAGTGAAATATTTTTGTACTCACAATGTTCCCACAATTGCAACATGCTTGTATTTATGCTGCGTCATCCAAGACAGAATTTGAATGTGCTTGATGTAAATTGTGAACTTAATAATACACTGTTTCAAGATGCTAACTTTGTTTACTCAGACCCCCTTGCTGTGTTGTATGTACAATATGGTATTCATTGAAATGTAAGTACAAACTGTTTGTGGATGACATCAATCCTCACTAATACATGTTCTCCGCCCAAATGAATGCCGAGCGTAATGACGCTCACTGCGGCGGACTGGAAGCCACGGAGGATGTCCAACATTCACTTAGTCCCGCGACACTTGCCTCGCTCGTTCATGCTCACTCGACAGGTCAGGCCAGCTGCTGCGTGCCTCACTCAGCTGACGTCTGGCTGATCTTCCTGCTGGCCTGGTACGTTCACCTCGCTCTCAAGATGTGCACATCACCGACACGGTGTTCCGTGCCGCGCCGGTAGCATCCCCACAGCTTCGGCATCCTTCTGCCTCAGCAGTCGCGACTCACTACTAGCAATTTTTTTCCATTGTCACCAGAAATTGTCTTTACATATTGCATATTGCCATAAATATTATGAATTTTACACAAGATCCTTATTGAACCGCGTATTTATAAATAAATAAATATATGTGTAAATGCTGTAAGTATATAAAATATATTTTTTAAATAAAAAAAAATTAAAAACATAGAAAAGAAAATTAAACATTTCATCATGTAATGGCTATTAATAAAATTTTTGATAAAACTGTATTATTCTAACACACCATTCATAATTTTTGAATAGCACACATTTTAATGTTTTTAATCAAACTAAATATATAAAAAAACTTACCTACAAGACTTAATGGTTGTACAGGTAAAAATGGAAGCAACATAAATGTATTTGATTTAGCTTTATATCTTACATATTTCATGATATGTTCCCAGAAAATTACTAATTAAAAATTTGTCAATATTCAATAAATGATGGAGATTTACTTACCCTGAACTTTATTAAAAAATATACAGGGCCACATCAAGGTAAAACTTAAAATAAATCAATTTTTCATGTAATATTCACAGCTTTCTCTCTGTTCTGCTGGCATCCAGCAACACATTAACTACTCAAAACACTGAAGAAAAATATTACATACTTGAATATACAACTATGTTAATTCAAATTGAATAAATTGTAAATAAAACAAAAAATTACTATCACAAATCATCAGTATTTTCATTTGTGCACAAAACATTTACAACATAAATTACTTAAACATTTTATGTATTTCTATCCTTATTGTTCAAACTGTTTCAACACAAAACAGAACTCAACCCAACAATTACAATTGAAATGATGTTTTGGAAACAGAGAAAAGGTCTGTGAGCTGACATCCAGCGAGCCCCGGGCTCGGACGCACGACAACACTGGCAGCTCGTCCGTGCCAAACTGCACTGCAAGAGCCTGCAAGTATCACAACACACATATCTCACTTTTTAACACCTTAACAAAATGTTCTTATTAAATAATCTACCATGAAATCCATTCATAGAAATTTGTATAAATACTTTATCTAGATTTGGTAGTGATGCACCGATTATACTTTGCCGATTACCGATTACTACACTAATAATTGCAATTACCGATTACGATTACCGATTATCAGTTTTTGCGTAAAGTTGAAATAAAAAATAGCATTTTACTAAATATTCCTACTTGAATGCCGTTCTGTTTTTACTCGTCGTTTAACATCCTCAACCATAGATGGTATAACTACAGTACTCAAATGTTTCCTGGAAGGAAGTTCATACTTTGGTACTGCTTTCTCCATTAGTAGCTTAAACCATTTGTTGTTGACAATATCCACTGGCTGCATGTCAACACAGATCATTTCTGCAACAGCTTGAGTCATTTCTTGTGCTCTTGGATCAGTGGGCAAATACATTATTTTTTTTGATACCATGGCTGGTAGTTTTGTTTGTGACAGTGCACGTTTTTCAGGTGGTCTAGGAGTGACATCATGATCATCTACTTCACTTTCCCAACTTTTATTTATTTTTTCTGAAATCACTTCACTGGAATGAAATTTTTTTGCGTGGTTCCACATGTTTGTAGTTGTGTATGACTTCCGGTTCCCGCAACTGCCTCGTGAGATGAGTGTTCCACATATTAAGCATTTTGCTTTAGATTCACTTATTAAATCCACCGAGAAAAATTTCCATATGTCACTTTTCAATCTTGAAGACATCATTATGTTGATCAACAATCAAAATACAAAGCTAAACTACAATGTGTTTACGTTAATGGCCATTGTCTACGGAAAAAAAAAACTGCAGTATTCAATATTCATGAATTACTTTTGCAGTGTTGCCAACTTCAATTCTGATCGTCACTTGTGCAAACATTATGGTTGCAATTTGGTATTTTATTTTAATAACTCCCGTTAATGACTAAAAAGAACTAAATTTTAAAAAATGCCAAATAATCACCATTTCAGTTTATTAATTACTAATTAGCATCACGTGAGCCTACTTTTCTCAATCCTTTGAGAAAGGGAACTATGTAGCGGCAGTGGAATGTGAACCGATGGCGCTATTGTGTATTTGTGCGTGTTGTCCGTTCCAACCTCACATCATACATAACAAACATGGCCGACATACGGAACACAGTGAAAATTAGTTAGGCGCATCGTTTCTACGATACCATGTCCAATTTTTTTTTCAGACTTACATTTACTAATATAAGTAACATATGCCATATTGTGAATTGTGACAGCTTTAAAAATGCATTTATTTTTAAACTAAATATTTTGTGCGAAGAAATCACGTGTGTGATTTGGCTGTGGCCATGGTAAATATTGTGACAATAATACCATTCACGACGTTAACTTAACAGGATAAATTGTACAGTAAGTAATTGAATTGAAAGGGGTAAATACTGTAAATAGTAAACGGGGCAGTTATGTATGTACGAGCACAATTCACAAAGCAAGCAAATATTATGAGGCGAGTGTATCCAGACTTGCTGAACATACATGGGAAAATAGCCACAAAATTCTCTGGGAAGACTCCACACCACTCATACAGGAATATGATAAAATAAAAAGGAAAATCAAAGAATCAGCCTTCATTATTAGCAATAAAAATATTTTCAGCCAGCAGAGCATTGAATTAAAAAATATGTGGATCCCTTTGATAAAGAGAGAAACATCCCTGCAGCACAAAACAATAGCCAATACTCAACCCACCATAACCAATCCGCTTTAACTACATGGTGCACAGCCAATGGGGAGACAGCTCGTCTGTCATTGGCTGAGCAAGATGTAGCCCTTTCTCTGATAAATACCCTCATTTTCCAGCCCCTTCTCAGTCGCACCTGTGTTTCCGTACCATGTGCGTCTCTGCCTGAGGATGGGAGCAGATAGCAGTTCCCGAAACGTCGCTTGTTTCTGTTTTGGTAAAACTATTGTATTTTTTGTCTTTTCGTTTTGTCGTGTTTTTGTCTCGTTTCAACTGTTGTGCTGAATTATTTTGGTTTCAATATTTTTGTTTTGTTATCATTTGTGTGTTTTTTTGTTCACTTAGTACTTTTTTCTTTTTCTTTGTTTTTTCTTTGTTTGTTGACCATATTTCTGTTTCGGAATATTTTGTGGTGTTTATATTCTTGTTGACAACAGCAATTGTTTGCTTAATTTTGTGTGTTTTTTGTCTTTCTTGTGTATTTTTATTTATTTTATTTATTAGTTTTTCTTCAACAGAAAAAGTTCTTAGCAATGGCGTATGTCCAAAAACTTACATCAAGTCATGCGCTCCCATTGCACAAATCTTTTAAAGATAACTTTAAAGATAATATCTATGTACACTCCGAGACGTTGACAATCCCTACCTTCCACGGTCATATTCGTTAAGGCCGGGCTTCAACCAAATTCACTCCGGCCGCGGTATAGGCATTTACATGCAAAACAAATTCCCGCGCGATTTCTACAATTTTTGTGAAAACGGCGTCAAACAAAAGCTATGTTGTAGATTTTGAAGACCTTAACAGCGCTATATCTTTAAAAGTTTTAATTTTTTATTTCAAGATGGTGATATTATGTGATATAATATTCAAAGTATCATATTTTTCAGGCTATTCATTTAATCGCTTAAACGGCTGTACTGGAACCTTGACTGAGTTGAATTCTTTAAAAAAGTCAGCGGGACTGATACTCTATCTTTAAAAACATAGTCACAGGATGATTATTTGTAATGGAAACATTGAGGCCGCGAGGCCCAGCACGTGGTTGTGGGCGAGGGGTGCCAGGGGGGAAGAGGATGACGCGCTAGGTGGCGGAGACAGGCTGCCATGTTGCCAGCTCCTTCCTGGAAGGTCACCCACCCCTCGCGACTGTGAGCCAGGGAGACGGACACGGACTAGTCATCTGTCACGCCTTGCGCGCGAGGTACTGACATTTCTGACAGTTCTGCATTTACAACTTCACTGGTTAGTGTTTAACTCTTTACAGGACAGAAAATAAAAACAAAAACTGATAGCATGATGGTCATGTATTAAAAACAGTATAAATTGTTCTCGCGCAGTTCGTCTTCACAAATTAAATTTGTTCATTATTTTAAATAGCTTTTTCTGTGGTCGTTTTTTCGTATATAATTTAGGAGGATTTTATGTCACACTGTTATGCACACCGACGCTTCATCGAAACAATCCTGTCTAAACCAAATGTTTATTAAAATTTTTAACTTCACATTTATTGTGACACAGATCTCAAACTCCTATCTGAATATCTACACATACTTGATCAATTTTTATTTTAATAACGAGTTTAAAAAATAACATAGAATAGCTTTTGCTATCTTTAGGTTTAGGCTTCTCCTGAAAATGCAAATGTTTCTGAAGACGCACAAACTATTACATTATGAAGGTTTGCTTCAAACTTTGATATTATTGGTAGACCTGAGTAGATAAAAAAATATAGCGACACTCACATTCTGTCAATTAGAACTTTTTGTAATAAATTTTTTTATGGCGTTGAGGCCCGTGGTTAGTTGCGCCCTCGGCTACCTTGCATGAGGGGAAGGGATGGGGAAAGGTGTTTGGCGCCAGCGTCTCACCGAGGTCACTCATTCTCTCTTTTTTAGTATTAGTGTGACGCTCGACTACGTATGACTTATTCAATGAAATTTATCAAGTCTTGGTACGCAGTGTGCGATTATCGGCAGCACAAAATGTCTCAAGAAACGGCCACAATTATCAAAGCGAAAGAAATCCGCAAAAAAAGAAAATGATTCTGGCACGTAGGCCTACTGCTAAAAATAAAAAGTATGTACATGTGTTATATATATATTATATATACACGGATATGAGACATTTATATTTGACATACTGTAAAACTTTTAAAATATTATTGAAAACAGAATACTGGAAATTAATTTTTAACATTTGTAAGAGTTGTTAAATATATTTGCTCTAAAACCATTTCAAACGAATTTAACGTTTCATTTTATGCGTAAAAATAAGCCTATAGTTTGAAAATGTATTAATGATACATTACACATTTGTTCTAGTGACAATGTTAGCCGTAAAATTGCGGATGCATGCGGGGCAATTTTGATTTTTATATGCAGCTATAAATACCATTTTTATTAGGATGCAATTTTGTCTATAATTTTTTTGTAATCTTTACTGTCAATTTTACGAGCTGGCACTTATTTTCAGCGACAATAGATTATAAAACAGAAACTGAGAAAACAATCCCGAAATATTTCTGTAAAATATGCTTTATGTTATTCATTTTTTAAATTTTACCATGAATAAATTATTTTATACGTCTATGTAAAACAAACATTTTATTAAAAATTTTAATTTAATGTAAAAATCAATTTACGTTAAAAGTAGTAATAATTTAGAATTTCTGAGTTTCGGTGACGCCTTTGCCCACTCACCGATGGATTGCCATTGTGATTATACACACGTCTTATATTTACTATAATGTGACTGAAAAACGTTATATAATTAACGTTTATTTTTATTTAATAGTAATGAATAGTATTAAAAATGTATATTATTGTCATGTTATAATTGCATGTCTGACATCTAACAGGTGCACAAGTTAGTATATTTAGGAGTATTATTTCTGTGACAAAACAACTTATGTAATTAATGTTGATTACATCGAATCACTGCAAGTCACTTTTGGAGAAAGAACTAATATCGTGAAACGAACAAAAATGCTAGCTGATTGTGAGCTATGGCACAAAATGAGACGTGTGCGGTTAAAAGTCAGTAATTTCGGCGTTGTTTGTCGCCGGAAAGAATCTATGTCCTGTTCAAATCATGTTAAACAGTTACCTACTTTACATGCCCCCGTTTTCGACACTGGCAATGGAGTACGGTGGTCGCAATGAGCATATTGCCATTCAGAGGTTTCAAGCACAAACCGGATTAGTTGTACAGAAGTGTGGTTTATTTTTGGATCTCTAATACGGATATTTCAGTGCTAGCCCTGACGGACTTGACCAAGGGCTCCAAGAAACTGCAATAAGAAAAAGAAAGTTTTTTCCACGTGTCAATGAAACGGAAGTTTAATTATTAAACGTTCACACCTTTATTTTTATGAGCTGCAAGGGACTTTAAACATACATAGCGCGAATACTGTTACTTCATGGTAATGTCTGTTGTTCGTCAGAATTTACAAGTAGAAAGAGTAGAAAGAGATGAGCTCATGCGGGAAACAGAAATGTTGCCGAAACTGACTAGATTTTATCGTAGGTGTTTTCTGCCTGAGATAGTGGTGCCAAATCAAAGCATAGACAGAGCCATTAGAGAACCAGGCTACATTTTGGAAGCTGAAAGAAGCTTGGCAGAGAAACAGCAATCAAGACGTCAAAAACTGACCCGGAAAAAGCAAGGGATAAATGAATGTAAATATAATTGAAGTAAGATATTTTTGTTCTTTGAAACTCTAGACGATTGCCATAAAATGTTCTGTTGTGTTCAAATTTGTTCTAACATCGAAAACATTAAGTTAAACGAAAGAAAACAATTTTTTTTTGGAAGTAACTGTACATGAGTTTTTATAAGGTTATAATTTTATCTGAAGTTTATATTTTAATTCTGTGGAGACATACCTTTTAAAATATTGTTTACAATGAATTCCGAAGAACTGATTATAGTTATTTATTTGTTTTGTATGTAGTAGTAATATACGTGTCTTTTGGTCTCTATGCTGATATAAACTGTGTTTCTACTATCAGTTATAGCCTATGGTTTTTCTTCTCATTTTTCTATTTTGTATGATATATTATACTGAATGAGTAAATGTCACTATTATTTTGAATTCTTTGTAAAATATGAAATATAAAACATGATTTTCAAACCTAATGTATTTTCTTTAACTGTGGTTCACATTTCGCAACAACTTAAGAAGTGGTCATTCTACGTAATAACTATTTGTAGTACCGGTAAATGTAATAATTAATACACGGTTACCATTAGTTGTAGGTACAATCATTAGCATTAAACATTATGGCAGAGGGAACATACATTTTTTAAAGAAAAGTTAATCTAATATTGTGTTAATCCTGATTTAGACACATTTTTCACAATACCAATCTTTTGAGCATTGTCATAGCCACATCCTCTGATAAGATCCTTCATAAAGATTAACTCATATCGCTGAATTTACTGATCAATAAAGAAAAATATTTGTAAAATTTACAGCTTTGAAACGTATGGAACCGTATTTATGTTTCAAAAATACATAAAACATTTCTTGTAATTATTTTGACACATTCTCAGCTGATATTAATTGCCTGAAAATAATTTTTAAAAATCAACGCAAACAACTTTAATTATTATGTAATACTTTAGCTGTGAAGTTATATGTGGATGAAAATTATACAAATTCTGGCAGGTTTCATTAATGTTTTATTATTATGAGGTTTTTTTTCTTGCAGCAATTGAATATTAAAAACGTAAATCGGTTTCAGCTAAAAATGCCCTACACTTAACTGAAATTAATGATAAAAACATATAAATACGTTAATGTGTAGTTCTTACTAACTTATAACAAACTTCTTTATCTTGGAGAGATCTCAGTTTCGCAAAAAACTTCGTTTTCAAAGTATAGTTATATTTCAATGATACATACAAACACACACATACATATATATATATATGTATATATATACATATGTATATATATGTATATATATAATTATTTTTCATGCATTAAGCACAATTTTACTCTACTGAAAATCTCTGTGTGTATTAATAAATGCTGATTTATCATTATTTGCTTGGTAATGGGAAACTAGAAGGAAATATATATTTTTTAATGAGGTTTGGATGGCCACTTCTAGAAAATTGAGAAAATGACAAAGTAAATACGAACCTTCGTACACACGTACTGATTTCACGTTACTTCTATGTAGGGACTCGGAAATTTCGTGAATTAATCTGGAATCAGGATAGAATTAAATGTTTTAAATGTGCTCAACCCATGTTTGCTTTTCCTTTGGCTGATTTCTTATCCTAGTTGATCAGCACTACCTGATTTACTTTTTTTTCTTCTCCTAGTTGGGCATCGCAGAGGGGTAGCTAATAACTATCGCCCAAAAATGAACTCAGTGGAACAGTATAAATGTTTTCATACTAGCTTGCGACAAAATGAATGCGCGAAATTTACCTATCTCTATTTATAGGCCTATACAGACTGATAATACTGGCTGTGATTCGATTCGCCAGTAGTATAGGAATGTATGTCCGGGCACAGGCGCCAGGCGCTGGTGTCGGTGCCGGGTCAGTGACCGACCGACCTCTGAAGTCACGGCGGCCATCTTGGACTAAAAAATTCCTTAAAATTTCTCAGAAATGACTCAAAATGACTCAAAATGTCCCATTTTCCAGGGAAAAATTCCCGTCTCGAGGGAAAATTTACCGTTTTTAGATCTTAAAAATACCAGCGGGTAGAAATATCCATATTGAGGCTTAAGCATCCATGTCTACAGCTTCCGATAAGCCTCTGACGTCATAATTTAATATGTCATCATGTAATATGACGTTACAGTTGCAATTTCCGTTACGGCAGCCATCTTGAAAATCATTCTTTATTATCCTATTTTAATGAAAAAATTAAAAAATTAATAAAAAAGCTATTTATGAAAAAATTTAATTTTTTTCATTAAAATCGGATAATAAATAATGATTTTTAAGATGGCTGCCGTAACGGAAATTGCAACGGTGACGTCTTATTACATGATGACATATTCAATGATGACGTCAGAGGCTTATCGGAAGCTGTAGACATGGATGCTTAAGCCTCAATATGGATATTTCTAGCCGCTGGTATTTTTAAGGTCTAAAAACGGTAAATTTTCCCTCAAGACGGGAATTTTTTTCCCTGAAAAACGGGAAATTTTTACAAATTTTGAGTCATTTTTGAGGAATGTTTAGTCATTTTGAGGAACTTTTGAGTCCAAGATGGCCGCCGTGACGTCAGAGGTCGGTCTGTCATTGATCTGGCACCGTCACCAGCGCCGGCGTCTGTGCCCGGACATACATTCCTATACTTCTTTCGCCTCTTTTTACTTTTCCGTCCCTGTTTCAGGTAAGAGGTTTAACAGATTTGGTAACCAACCTTGTTTTGTCTAATCTGGTATTTGTCAGTCTGCATTTATTGTAGGTCTTGTCCGCACTGGCCTGTAGATCATAAAAGACCAACTATAAAAATTTCCATGTTCACATATTATATAGTTCGTTAGGAACGCTGCATCTGCAAAATTGTTGACAGCTCGTCAAGCATAACTTTACCGTCGTTACAGCCAATATATGACTGAAACACTGTTGATTCTTATACTGGAAAGCTTAGACAGTACTCTGTAATTTTTTTTCAATCAAACTGAAATATTCATGCACACAAAATTACAGATATTTGTAAATATGTACATTTGCACGAAAGCAAATCGCTGCAAATGTGGGATTGTATTATTGCCCGGGCATTTATTCTTTGGGTTGTCCCAGTACCTGAATTAGTTACAGTTATTTATAAACATTTCCCTGTATAACTTTCCACGACTAAATGCGCACGCACAAAAGCACAATAAACAATTATGAAGTCCAATTTCTAAATATTATTACATTTTCCAAGGGTTAAAAATGTACCCTTGTACAAAAAAGTCGTAATATAATATTATATTGCAATATTCGTAAGCGCGACAGTAAATATCCAGCTTTGTTTAGAAAAACGCAAATCATAAATTCAAAAATAACCATAACAATGTTTTGTAGAAATTTACTATATTTTCTCTAGTAATATTACGAAATATTTCTTGGCAACCGATTTCTAAAGGAATTTTGTGAAAATGTCCAAAAACATTTTTTTTTCTGTGTAAGGAATACTATATTTAATTATAATAAATTATTTTTATACTACTAATTAACAGATTACTTCAGTTTACAAGTTTGCAAGCTAAGAACACATATCCATGAACGATACGGAGTACTTGATTTACCTATTGTACTTGCACTTGGCAATTCTTTTATAAACTCTAAGTTTTAATACATACTTGTATTAGGTCCTCATTTTTTACATTTCGTTACATTGCCAATGTGTAGCAAGTATATGTATGTATGTACATCGTATTTTATTTCTTACGAAATATTTGTGTCTTGAAATAAATAAATATATTTCAAGAAACGCATCTCGACTACTGTTAAATTTTTTAATAAATGACAAATTGTTTAATGTTATGAAAATAGTCCTGCCCTATAACTCGTATATATATATATATATATATATATGTTTGTATATATATATATATATATATATATATATATATATATATATATATATATAATCATGTTTATATATAAACATAATTCAAACCTTTGGTCACAAGTGTAATATTCGCATACATTATGTGGATAAGTTAAAATATTTTTAATTAAAAAAAATAGGTTTGTTCATAAAATGAAATGTGTGTGTAGGAAAACCCGCCAGAGTGACGGGGCTTATGTTATGGGACGTGTAAGTGCATGTCATCCTTGAACGTGACATGCAATAGATTTCAGTTTAACTGACCATTGGTTGTAGGATTATAATTTAAAAAAAACGTTATCAATGTCGTATTATCAGAATTCATCTCCAAAAAAATCCTGCTCTATATGATGCCTAATGAAGATTCCGGCTGTCCCGGGCACCGGGCTTCTAGTGCTGAAGCTCTGCTGAGTGGGTGTGCCTCGCCTAACCGTCCGCCCCTAGCTAGGCACGCGGCTGTTCTCCTCAGTTGGACACAGAGCTGGCAACACCGGATGAACACCTGATCCCGCCGGCGCCCCCCTTCCACCCTTCTGCTCACTCGCTGCCACGGTCTTATCTCTGTCTGCGATCTCTCGCTCTCAGCTCCACCCCAGAGCTATCTGGTGACCGTGATTCACAACCGCGACCTTGAAGCTTGCCCTTAAGAGATTTCAGCCGTTTGTAGTTTCAATTCAAGAAATTATTAAGGTTTAAACTTTAAATGTATTTTCTTTTCTTTCAAGTCGTATGGGTTTCAGCAACAAATTTTACAATAATCGGCAATCGGTTATAACCTAACCTGGTAATCGCCGATTACGATTAATCGGCATTTGGTCAATAATCGCAGTTGCCGATTAATCGGCTGCATAATCGGTGCATCACTAAGATTTGGTGAATATTGAAAATTAAAATAATGGCTTTACTTCATTACTAGGGACAAAATTATATGATGAATTGCGACAAAATCCAGAAAAGCAAGTTACACCATAGAGCACCTAAATGCAACTAAAATCATTAGGGATGGGGCGACCGAATCCAATATCCGCCGAATCCGCCGAATCCTGGGGGATTCGAAGGTTCGGCGGGTCTGATATAGGATTCGTCAAAGGATTCGGTTTTTACTATTTACGGGAAAAAAATACAGTAAAACTCGCTTAAGAGGTCCCGCATGGTAGGTATTTCCGTATAAAGCGTTTAAATTGCCAGAGGTCTCGTCATTTACGCCATTAAATGTGTGATATAATGTCCGTTAAAATTTTTTCTGAAACTTCTTGTCTCAAATAATGGCACACGTAAATATGAAGAAAAGACAAATGAACAACAACATACGAAGAAATATGGATGATGTACCATAACTACAGTACAAACCCAATAGTTATTTTAAGATAATTACCATAAAAAGAACTAAAGATTCTTTGTATAATACCATAATTACTACAGAAGCATGATAGCTACCATATTTGCACTATAGTTACCGTAACAACTGAGATGTATGTTTACCGTGATAGTAATGTATTATTTATTTATGACATATTAAATTAAAGAACATTGTTAAAAAAAAAAAAGGATGTTAAACTTTGATATGTACGGTTCGCACATGTTGCTAAGAAATAATGCGATCTGAAAGAATGCAGTACTACTACGAAAAGTGAGAATGGTACTCGTGGATTTTTAGGTTATGGCAGTCTTTCGTTTTTCAGTAATATCGGCCGAAAATTAACGAGCGTACTGTATCGGAAGTCGGCAGAAATGCCGATTCAACTAAATATTGGCAAAATCGGCTTCTTCAATACAGCTCTACATTTAATGACATGAGTAAACATATTTCAGACTTCAGGATATTGAAAAAGACTTTAATTTCCATGTAGGTTTATTGTGTGTATGTTTTTTTTGCAAGTGTAAATTGAATCAAGTAAAATGTTTTTATTTTTATTACTTTCTATTGATTAAACTTTAATGACCAGTTACAGATATTTATGACACTAATTTTGAGGTTAAGCAATTTTACTAAAGCATTCCAGCCAAGCAGGTTGCCAGCGAGAGATGCTTCTCTTCTGCTGGAAACACTATCTCCAATCGTAGAGCTAATTTATCTCCTGAACGTTCAGAACAAATTATTGTTCTGAATGATAGATTAAAGAACAGAATTTAATACTCTGTGACAATCTCTCTCAGAATTATTGTGCTGAAAAGTGGAAATGTTGAAACAATGTGAATGTACTTTTCAAACAACATGATTTTTGGTGCTAAGTTTGTTGAAGCTCAGTAAGGACTCCAGAAAAATTGACAAGGGTGAAATTTTTCCAAAGATATGTTACATTTACACAAACATATACTTGGTTATGTTAGTTGGATGATATCAGTTACTAATGAACCAATGGAAACAGGTAAGATTCAATGAAAAAAAATGTTATTTTTATTCTAGCAGTGCAAAATGTAAACACACACTGTAAATAGTTACCCAAAATTAATAAGCCCACTTCATTTTAATACTTTATTCAGACATGATATTAAGTTTAAGATAAAAATAATTTCCCAAAAGTGTAACTGTACCACAAAAGCTCGAGCTCGGCTCGAAGTAAAATTCTTAGGCTCGCAGACCTCTAGCTTATTTATAGAAAAAATCCTAACCGCTAATCTGTACTAAAACTGAAATTTTTTAAGAAAAAATTGTTGTCTTTATATACACTTATACCAGAAATGTACCAAACTACATGTGATAAAGTCAAGGGACTTTTAGTGCAAGCAGAATACATCTCACTTACATTAGATATGTGGACATCATCTATTAAAAGATTCGGGTTTGGGTTCGAGATTCGGCAATTCCAGTCGAGGATTCGAGTTAGGATTCGGATTCGAGGAAATCAGGATTCGCCCCATCCCTAAAAATCATTAAATAATCAGCATTTTCAATCAAAAATTTAACTGAAATCACAAAAACTGATTTCTTGTAGTAAATTAAACTCGAAGAATGTAACATGTTCTGGATGAAGGTTGTACCAAATTGATGTACTAAATAGATTGAATTTCTAAAAAAAATTTCTGATCATTTCACTGTTGTTATTAACTCATTTTTACATTACGGCATTGGTGAAGTTTTCAAAAACACAATTACTTGCATATTTATTTTTTAAAAAATGCTCATTACAAAATAACAAACTGTTTTGGTGAACTAAGTATTATGTGATATCATTTAAGAGTCACATTTGCTTATAATATGCTATATTTATACATTATCAGAGTTCATAAAAAAGAGCTCCCTTGTTTTAAAAATGCAATTAGACTATAAATAAACCCATGAAATCTGGTCACAGCGAGGGAGAGCTACGACTGGGCCGAGGCCTGGCGCTGCCGGCTCAGCTCCTTGTACTCAGGAATGGCGAACTCGGCCGGGCCGGGGGGCGGGTCTCGGACCAGGAACTCGTGCAGGTACAGCGTGGGCACCAGGGGAATGTTGTTGCGCACGAACACGGCCAGGCTGATGGGCTTCTCCAGCGACACCTTGTTCACGTCCACGATGCACACGTTGGCCGAGCACCAGTCGCTGCAACACAGGAGGAGTGGGCTCATCCTCGGAGCTTCCTGCCCCTCGCTGCGTGGCCCCTCGCTAGGACGCTGCACACCCACCCGAGCGTCTGGCCGGCCTGGGACTGCCGCGGATGATTGGTTTGAGACTGACCTGCTGTGTCCTCGCGTGGACGGTCAAAGGCATCACGGCTCCGCATGGGGCGTTTGTGACTCTTTCCGCTTCACTTTCGTAACTGTTAGCCGCTGTCAAGAGCGCTTTTCTTAATACATGAAAATTATAATATATAATAATTTTTATTTCCCATTTTTTTTTACACTTTGTTAACAATATTCACTTAATTAACCAGGAAATTTAGCACTCACGAAAGCAAACTTGTATATGAGTACATCTAGACACTTCAAATTACATGTGGTATTTTGACGATTGTAAACATATGTAAATATATAATAACTCACCTACTTCACAAACAAGAAAAGCTATTTCCATCGCCATTGTTCACTCCTTGGAACAGCTGGTTTTTTGCCTTTTTTTTTATTTAGCCGATTATTTCACAGATGTTGAATTTTCCGAGATGCTAGACGTGAAAGAAATAAAAAGGAAACCAGCTTCTTGTTCGAGTTCAGTGAAATAAGGTAAAATGTGTTAAAGCCCACGCAACTGTTGTGAATGAGAATGCACATGAAATGGTAGGTTTGTTGACTTTCTCGAAGGATCTGGGTACCCCAGCGCCCTTGAACTGCCCCCGTGGCTGGTGTGCACTCCAGGTACACTGGTGTGCACTTGGGGAAGTTGCTGAGGGAACATCAGCCTTGGCTGAAAGAAGCTCAGAGTAAGATTCAGTTGTGGGATGTATAGCCAACAAGCAGCATGTTCAGCAACACAAGAAAAGAACACTTCGAAAAAATTGCCGAGCATTCAAACTCAAAATGATAATGTACAGCAAAGAGAAGAAAGAAAGAACAAAAAGATCTGAGGAATTTAAGAAATACTACAAACTGATATTTTCCAGGGGTTCATAGCTCATAGGAAACCAAAGCTTAAGCTAAATGTTTGTTAAGATAGGGTAAAAGTGGATGCATACCGTTTCTACAGATAATGAAATTTTTGCCAAAAATCTGTCTTGAAGCTGTTTCGATGCAGACAATGTTGACAGCGAAAGACTTTTATTCCATTAAAATAATAATGGTCACTATTTATATTTTTCCCAATTTGAAATTGAACGCTAAGACTTTACGAACCTAGGTGATTTAGTAAGTTGAATAAAAAGCTCTAATATAAACTTCTTACATACACACAGACGGAGCGGGGCAGAGGGAAGCGGAGCAGGGCAGAGGGGAGCGGAGCAGGACAGAGGGGAGCGGAGCAGGGCAGAGGGGAGTGGAGCGGGGCAGAGGGGGAGTGGAGCGGGGCAGAGGGGGAGTGGAGCGGGGCAGAGGGGAGTGGAGCGGGGCAGAGGGGAGTGGAGCGGGGCATAGGGGAGTGGAGAGGGGCAGAGGGGAGTGGAGAGGGGCAGAGGGGAGTGGAGCGGGGCAGAGGGGAGCGGAGCAGGGCAGAGGGGAGTGGAGCAGGGCAGAGGGGGGCGGAGGGGAGCGGAGCAGGGCGGAGGGGAGCGGAGCAGGGAGGAGGGGAGCGGAGCAGGGCGGAGGGGAGCGGAGCAGGGTGGAGGGGGAGCGGAGCAGGGCGGAGGGGGAGCGGAGCAGGGCAGAGGGGAGCGGAGCAGGGCAGAGGGGGAGCGGAGCAGGGCAGAGGGGAGCGGTGCAGGGCAGAGGGGAGTGGAGCAGGGCAGAGGGGAAGTGGAGCAGGGCAGAGGGGAAGTGGAGCAGGGCAGAGGGGGAGTGGAGCAGGGCAGAGGGGAGTGGAGAAGGGCAGAGGGGGAGTGGAGCAGGGCAGAGGGGGAGTGGAGCAGGGCAGAGCGGAGTGGAGCAGGGCAGAGGGGAGTGGAGCAGGGCAGAGGGGGAGTGGAGCAGGGCAGAGGGGGAGTGGAGCAGGGCAGAGGGGAAATGGAGCAGGGCAGAGGGGGAAGTGGAGCAGGGCAGAGGGGAGTGGAGCAGGGCAGAGGGGAGTGGAGCAGGGCAGAGGGGAGTGGAGCAGGGCAGAGGGGAGTGGAGCAGGGCATAGGGGAAGTGGAGCAGGGCAGAGGGGGAGTGGAGCAGGGCAGAGGGGGAGTGGAGCAGGGCAGAGGGGAGTGGAGCAGGGCAGAGGGGAGTGGAGCAGGGCATAGGGGGCGGGGGGGAGCGGAAAGAGCGGAGGGGAGCGGGGCAGGGCGGGGGGGAGCAGAGCGGGGCGGGGAGGGGAGCGGAGCGGGGTGGAGGGAGCGGTGCGGGGCGGGGGGGAGCGGAGCGGGGCGTGGGGGGGGGAGCGGAGCGGGGCGTGGGGGGGGGGGGAGCGGAGCGGGGCGTGGGGGGGGGGAGCGGGGCGGGGCGGAGGGGGAGCGGAGCGGGGCGGTGGGGGAGCGGGGCGGGGGGGGGAGCGGAGCGGGGCGGTGGGGGGAGCGGGGCGGGGGGGGAGCGGAGCAAGGCAGTGGGGAGGGGAGATGGGCAGAGGGGAGTGGAGCAGGGCAGAGGGGAGTGGAGCGAGGCAGAGGGGAGTGGAGCGGGGCAGAGGGGAGTGGAGCGAGGCAGAGGGGAGTGGAGCGGGACAGCGGGGAGAAAGGGGAGTGGAGCAGGGAGAGAGGGGAGCATAGCGGGGCAGAGGGGGAGCGGAGCGGGGCAGAGGGGGAGCGGAGCGGGGCGGAGGGGAGCGGATAGGGACGGAGGGGAGCGGAGCGGGGCGGAGGGGAACGGAGCGGGGCGGAGGGGAGTTGAGCCGGGCAGAGGGGAGCGGAGCAGGTTAGAGGGGAGTGGAGCAGTGCAGAGGGGGAGTGGAGCAGAGCAGAGGGGGAGTGGAGCAGGGCAGAGGGGGAGTGTAGCGGGGCGGAGTGGAGCGGTTGCGGGGCGGAGGGGAGCAAGCAGGGCGGAGGCGAGCGGATCGGGACGGAGGGGAGCGGAGAGGGGCGGAGGGGAACGGAGCGGGGCGGAGGGGAGTTGAGCGGGGCGGAGGGGAGCGGAGCAGGGCAGAGGGAGCGGAGCAGGGCAGAGGGAGTGGAGCAGTGCAGAGGGGGAGTGGAGCAGAGCAGAGGGGGAGTGGAGCAGGGCGGAGGGGGAGTGGAGCGGGGCGGAGGGGAGCGGAGCGGGGCGGAGGGGAGCGGAGCGGGGTGGAGGGGAGCGGAGCGGAGAGTAGCGGGGCGGAGGGGAGCGGAGCGGGGTGGAGGGGAGTGGAGCGGAGCGGGGTGGAGGGGAGTGGAGCGGAGCGGGGCGGAGGGGAGTGGAGAAGGGCAGAGGGGAGCGGAGAAGGGCAGAGGGGAGTGGAGCAGGGCAGAGGGGAGTGGAGCAGGGCAGAGGGGAGGGGAGCGGGGCGGAGGGGAGCGGAGCAGGGCAGAGGGGAGCGGAGCAGGGCAGAGGGGAGCGGAGCAGGGCAGAGGGGAGCGGAGCAGGGCAGAGGGGGAGCGGAGCAGGGCATAGGGGAGCGGAGCAGGGCAGAGGGGAGCAGGGCAGAGGGGAGCGGAGCAGGGCAGAGGGGAGCAGGGCAGAGGGGAGCGGAGCAGGCCAGAGGGGAGCAGGGCAGAGGGGGAGCGGAGCAGGGCAGAGAGGAGCAGGGCAGAGGGGGAGCGGAGCAGGGCAGAGAGGAGCAGGGCAGAGGGGGAGCGGAGCAGGGCAGAGAGGAGCAGGGCAGAGGGGGAGCGGAGCAGGGCAGAGGGGAGCGGAGCAGGGCAGAGGGGAGCAGGGAAGAGGGGGAGCGGAGCAGGGCAGAGGGGAGCAGGGCAGAGGGGGAGCGGAGCAGGGCAGAGAGGTGCAGGGCAGAGGGGGAGCAGAGCAGGGCAGAGGGGAGCGGAGCAGGGCAGAGGGGGAGCGGAGCAGGGCAGAGAGGAGCAGGGCAGAGGGGGAGCGGTGCAGGGCAGAGGGGGAGCGGAGCAGGGCAGAGGGGGAGCGGAGCAGGGCAGAGGGGGAGCGGAGCAGGGCAGAGGGGGAGCGGAGCAGGGCAGAGAGGAGCAGGGCAGAGGGGGAGCGGAGCAGGGCAGAGGGGAGCGGAGCAGGGCAGAGGGGAGCGGATCAGGGCAGAGAGGAGCAGGGCAGAGGGGGAGCGGAGCAGGGCAGAGGGGGAGCGGAGCAGGGCAGAGGGGAGCGGAGCAGGGCAGAGAGGAGCAGGGCAGAGGGGGAGCGGAGCAGGGCAGAGGGGGAGCGGAGCAGGGCAGAGAGGAGCTGGGCAGAGGGGGAGCGGAGCAGGGCAGAGGGGGAGCGGAGCAGGGCAGAGAGGAGCAGGGCAGAGGGGGAGCGGAGCAGGGCAGAGAGGAGCAGGGCAGAGGGGGAGCGGAGCAGGGCAGAGGGGAGCGGAGCAGGGCAGAGGGGAGCAGGGCAGTGGGGAGCGGAGCAGCGGAGCCGCGGGCGGCCGCACCTGAGCAGGACGACCTGGCCGCCGCCCGCCTGGACGCAGCGCTTGAACTGCTCCTGGCGCTCCTTGCCCACGTGCACCAGCACACGCAGGTCGCTGAACGCTGCCCGGCCGTCGCGCGCCACCCGGCTCCTCCAGCGGTGCGCTGCGCTGGCCAGGGAGTGGGCCATGGAGCCAGGGGTGAGCTCCCGCCCCGCGGGGCACACCGGGCCGCCCCACTCGTAGTCCTCCTCCTTCACATCGCATGGCATCCTTTTAGCCTGACTAAACCTTACTCAACACTCACATTCAGGTCTCTTTATTAAACATTACAACTTATTCATTTCCAATGCCATTATATGAAAATACCACGAACATGTATCTTCATTCTTTTTCAGCACGCAGACTGAAATGAGTACTTCTTAAACTAGCGTTAGTGCACAAAGCTAGCCCTTTTATTTCCCCCTTAAGGCTCGTACACCCTGGAATTAATGGTACATGTTGTAGTGTAACGAGCGTACTAGAGGCGGGTCCACGAGGTAGGTCAACGGGCCGGCTCCAGCCATCTGGCCTGATAGTCCATGGATGGAGCGCGGTCCATTAGCGCAACTCCCTAATCGGATTAGCAATCACGCCTTTCTACCCCCTCCCTTGCCCCACCGCTTCGCCATTCCACATGCTCTGAGCTCTCTACACACTGGATGGTTCAGCACATTCCCAGTGGTTCGCCTGCGTGAAGTGGCATAACCAGGATGCCATTGTTCCGGGAGCTTCAGGTGTCAAGTCGACCCTGACGACGCTGAGCTTCAAACGGGTGCGTGATCATCCCAGAAGGGGCTGAGGGAGATACGAACTGTGATACCGGCCTCCTAGGTAGTGAAGTGAAGCGCAGACGAGCGATGGGCTTCGTGTGCGAAGACTGGTGCATCAGAGACTGTGTTGTGTCGGACGAGTGAGTAGTGCGAGGCAGTGTGCTGGGACAGAAAGGCGCAGTAACAGACAAGCAGCAGTGAAGATATTTAGAAAATGATTTCACAGGATTTGGTATAAAGTTGTTTATATAACTGTTTACCAAGTTAAATAATCTACCATAATATTTACATCTGACAAATTGTAGATGACAGACCAGTAATGATCAACAAGAACATTATATAGGCCAAGGTAATCGCCGAATTTGCAGTTTGTGAAAGTAGAAGGGGCATTTACGTTCTTAGTCCGTATGTTCAGTTTTATGATGATCTCAATGGCAGGATGAGGTAGGTCTTCCTTATGTAACAGATAAAGGACTTTACTGATCAAACACTGATACAAATTAGTAAAACACAGATCCAATAACTGATTAGTAGATTGAGAGTAGATGAATTGTGTTATACCCATAGCTGATATAAAATTTATCAGAGTCTGATCTTTAGATTGAATACCAGACTGTAAAATATTCCCAGTCAACACCTGGGACATTGAAGTCACCAACTAATAAACAATTCACTATTTTATCTTCAAAATCTTCAAAGTACAAAGCATATGTTGAAGATTGTGTTTGAGGAGGAATGTAGATGTTACAGAGTGTTAGGATTTTGGTTTCAGACGTTTTAATTTTTACCCAAACAGCTTCAATTCCTGGCTGATTAAATTCTTGTGTAAATTTATGTCTTTCGATGGCTATTAATACCTCACCACCTCTTTCCATCACAGTTAGAGATGAAACCCTGTCAGCTCTGAAAACAGTGTAGTTATCATTGAAATAGTGGGTGTTTATAATGGAGTTATTAAACCAAGTTTTAGTACGACATATTAAATCCTGGTCTGTATGTTAAATGTTATCAAAAAGTTCAACTGATTTTGTTCTTAAGCCTCATGCACGGTGTTGGAAGAATGGTCGTTCATATCATGAGAGGACTTGCTAGTCGATGCTGATTCATGATCTGAAAGACTGGATGTGCTATTTTTTTTAAATTTGATCAGTATGAAGTTTCCTGTAGAATTGACTGATAAGGCAGTCATTAGGCCAGAAGACGGTGTTATGAATCCTTTCGAAGTCTTTTTCTAGAACTGTGATGTAAAACTATGTGTATGTATTATATTTAGATCTTAGTATGACAACTTTCACTTGGTAGATTTAATTAATTAGCAAAATAATCCACTTTTCTTTTCCTTGAACTGTGGGGTCTAAGCATGTTACAAATAGAGCTTTAGTTCTTTTAAAGACTGGTTTTGAGACTGTTTTTAACGAGAAGCTATTTATTACACCAACTTGCATTGGTGTTTTCCTTCTTTCAATAGAAGCGGTCTTCCCTTCCTGACTCGTTTGAGCTTGTGTTTGTATTGAACGTCAGTGAAGCCTTCTTCTTCATCAGTTTGTTTGTCTGGAGAGTAGTTCGTGCTGTTGCCGGCATCGTGGGTCAGCGGCATGGTCGCCTGGCAGGACGACCGATGTTCTACATTCCGAGCCGTCTGTTCTCCAGTCTTGTTTATCATGGAATAGCCTGTTACTTGGCTATATGAATTTTTGTGATCAATCTGGTTTTTTTAACCCTTGTTTCTTCGGTTAAGTTTGTGATTTACCTGCATTTATTATCTGGATGACTTCTTCTTTTAAGTTTGCAATTTCATTTCTGGAGTCATCTAATAAATAATAATGTCTTCAATACTTGGTTTTCAATAATGACATTGTCTATTTTGGTACTCATTAGTCATTAGTTTTACAAGTTCAACTAATTCAATAATCTTGCTCAATTCCATACAGATGTAGATAATTCATTTTCTTTCAATGAAATCTTCAGAGGAGAGTTCTTGTTTGAGGTCAAGTCAGCATCAAGCAAAAGTTCGATCGATAAGATATCGTGATTAGTAGACATCTCACACGCAGTTATAAATGTTGTTTTATTTATCAGAGATCTGAACATGTTCGAGTTAAGTTTTCTGATGAGATCAGATTCACTGATAGTTACATCACTATTGGGTAAGGTAAATCGGACTAATCAAACAATGTAGAATTAATTGTGATAACGATGTTAACATGAAGACCGCGGAGCACTCCCGACACATGAACGTTTGCTAGGAACACACCGCCGCGACAGTGTGTCACAGTACGGTAAATGTAGAGTGAATTCTGTAAACACACGTGTGCATCATAACTTTTGTATACCGTACTCGAATGTCACACAATTCATACATGCATTTTATATTCTATGCCTGTTACAATTTATATTTAGTTATACGTGTGTGTCATTAGTAATTTGATACCTACACCAAGTTCTTTTATTTAATTGAATTTCTGAACTTTTACTGTGATGTAAATTTTTATATTGGCAGTAATTACTATGACAATTTACATAATCATAGATTATAATTTTACTTTAACTGTAAACTTCTTTTGTGTGCCATCTTTAAACACACTGTGCAATATTTGTTCTTTAAATTTTTATTTAGTAACTTTGAATACATATTAGTATATAAACTTAATATGTTTGCTTTAAAATTTAATTTTTGTTCATTCAACATATGACACAATCCATTACTCTGTGACGAAGGGATATCAGAATCCCTTCTTGGGACGCCCGCCACTATGTTGTAGTCTGTCGGGACGCTACACAAGAAAAGCACGTTGGACCACCTACTGTCACCACTGCGCAATGCTTGGTGCCAGTGTGGTTAACCACTGTGGGAGCAGGCGAGTCATGGACTGTTAAGAAGTGGGGGGAGGGCGGGCAGACGGCAGCCAGTGTGTTCCCTACTTGCAGGAAAAATGTATGTTTGTATTTTTTTACAATGTGAAGCACCCCTTTCTTGTTAACCAACCTATGGAATTATTGCTTGAGCTGTCAAAATGAAAATCACAGGCAGAAGTTAAAACGAAGGCAGAAGGGGCGGGAGTGCATCCGGTTGGTCGCTGAGTACACATATACTCGAACAACATGTAATTGCTTGCATTTAAGGATAAAAGATTCCTCATATCTTAAGTTTATAGCCGCATGTTTGCTACCTGATCCATACACATTTATTAGCTACGTTTTGAATGAAGATAACTACCGGTCGGCCAGTGCTGTGCCCTACTTTACGGACACGTGTAAAGGTTTTATCAGTTTGCAGACAGTTCTAATATTTCTACTCTCTTCTCGTTAAATTAAGTAAGCAGGTAAGGTGGTTGTTCACAAGTGAGCAGAGCGCAGCGCAGCGCAGAGTAGGAGGCGACTGTCAACTAGCGCAGAGATGCGTGCTCCATGTCCTCACGCTGCGGCCGGCGGTTTTCCCTTCGTCGCATTAGTAGTGTTTAATATTTAAAAGTATTTTATTTATTAAAATTAAATACACACTAATAATACCAGATATTTTTACAGTATTTACTCGCATATAGGTCGCGGCAATTTTACCAGATTTGATGGGGAAAAAATGAAGTGCAACCTATATGTGAATAAAATTTTTTTAAATTTTTGAGGATTTTTTTTTTTGCAATATTTTGCTTTAAAATGCGAAAAAGAAGTTTATATAGGTACAGTAAGTCCTCTATTTACGTCGTACCGATTTACGTCGTTTCGGATTAACGTTGCTAATGTTTGAGTACTCATGTTTCAATTTAAGTTGTCGCCGATTCACAATAACGTCGTTTACAATGACCGTAAATCTTTATTTTAACCAAAACACCGTATATAATTTGTTTATAATTCTTTGTTTCCTTCGGTAGTTAATTTATGCTATGTAGCGTAAGCTACACGTTCACCGCCTTATCTTATCATACATCATGAGGGACGCTTCCTGCTCTCCGCGCGGTGATGCAATACTACCAGCCCGCCCGCTCGGCCACCCACGTATCTCGCACGTAGAAGTGTTATCTACTTCCCGCAACGACACAGCATTTTCTCCTACCCCTTTTCGTCCAACTCCTTGGCACTTCAGTAGAGGTGTAAAAGTAACTAAAAAAAGTGTACCCGTATGTATTCGTTACTATAACAATTAGTACTCGTTACTATCGTATCGTTACTCGTTACTTCTGATACCGCATAACATGCTATGTTATGTAACAGCAACGAATCGAGTCGTATTTCGTACGCGTACGGTATGACGTCGCGTAAATAATAATAAATTGAATATAAACAATTAAAAGTATTTGATAATTAACAGCTTTTGTTAACCAAGAAACAATAAAATCTCATTAGAGCAGCTTTATTATAATATCTCTTTTAAGATAAGAACAAAAAACGTGAAAATACGCGATAATAAAAAACAAAAACATACATATTTATAATTTGTAAAAAATACTTTCTTACGTTGTTTCTGTTCCAATCTCAAACTTTGTCTACACACACAATACCTTTAATAAACAGTAAAAATCTTGGACGACGAATTTCCAAATTATACTTTTCTTAATAAACAAACATCGTTCTTTGTAACGAATAAGCGCGCGCATGCGTAAAACATACGAAAAATGCGAGTAACGAAATGCATTCGTGTGTAACGTTTCGTTACTCGTTACTAGATGCCGCACCCGTTACTCAGTAACGAATACATACGGTTTGCTACAGCTCTACACTTCAGTCGCTATGATATCATTGAGTTGGCCGGAGTTTTAAACGTGCTGTTGTTAACTTTATCGTGATTAAATGCGTTTGTAGTAGGCCTACAGTATCAGCTCACTGCAATTTATGATTTTTTCTTCATAAGATGTCTTCCAAACGACTATATCTGTTTTTATATTTCAATCAATAAAGGTAATAAAGCAGCTGGTTAAATAACCATTCTATAAAGCTGAGAAGTACTAGTTGGACTTGTTTCCCACGCTGTCGGTTGTAATTTGCTGATAAAATTGCCCGTTGTCACGTCTGTATGCCAGCGCTTCCGGCCGACCTTGGGCCGTGGCCGGCCGGTGGCATGAAACATGGCTCATTTTGCGTCGTTTCTATTTACGTCGCGGTTTTCTGGAACGTAACCCCGACGTAAACCGAGGACTTACTGTATAGGCAAATTTATTTACAATGTACACATACAACAAAACCCCTTATTTACGTTACTGTTATTTACAATGTACACATACAGCGAAAACCCTTATTTATTTTACCGTTATTTACGTTTTCCCGTTATTTGCACTATATTCTTCAGGTCCCGTTGAGTTCCCATTTAGTCCAATACAATACTTTCACGCGAATTACGACTCAAAAATCAAATCCATCCCGCTATTTACGTCACGTAACAACCAGAAAATACTGTGGGTACTTTAAGAGTACATAAGATTAGCTAGTAGGCCTAAAAACATCGTGAAAAACGTAACGTTTATAGTCGGCAATGAACATTTTAAATTACAAAATAGACATATTTTATAACATGAAAAGTTGCTTTTATTTCTAAACATGTAATAATTTAAACCTAGGCATGTAAAAGTCCGAGTAATTATAGCAGGAGACAATCTAAAATGCACGAGGAAAAAACGTAAACTCACGAATGTATATAAACATGGCTGATTGTTACATTCTGATACTGTATTTATGTCACAACTTAGCCGTAATACTGGTACGAGGCAAACTTCAAGATAAAATGAGCTGAGTCTTGATAACTGTTTTATACGTATTTTATAATTTCGAAAGTATTGTACAGTAGACGCATATTTTTTAAACGAACAATTTATTTCTGGGGATCGTAATTAATTAATTATTGGTATCAAGACATCAAGATGAACGTAAACTTGAACATGTCACGGCAGCGAGAAAACTGGTGCGTATACCAATAAACTGGTATTAGAACTGGACAAAACTGGTACACGGGAGGTGGAGCTTATATTTTTTTCCGCTAAGCTCGCATCTATTGGCTGGCTGCTGATGCAAGGTCACGAGTCTGGGCGGAGCGTTGAGTGAGTTATACTGCGCATGCGCAGCTCAGAGAACAGAGAGAGCCAGCCGGCGGCTACGCCGCGCCGTAACAACAGCTGATCGAGTACAATGACATTTCTCCACGCACGGCGCGCTATTGACGGTAAATTTCCATCAATTTGGGGCCCTTTTTTTCAATTTTTTTTACTGTGGTGCAATGCGTATGTGTAATGAATTACCGGTGCTACCTATATGGGGGGAATCTTAAATACCAAATTCAAGACCTCAAATTATGGGTGCACATATCTGCGATGGCGATCTATATGCGAGTAAATTCCGTAGTTCAAAACGTAAAACAATTTGGGAGGTGAGGAAATGAACCACCCGCCTATTTTATGAAGGTAGCGATTTCACGACTGCAATCCATGAAACCATGAGCATACATAAGATTTGGGTCTAGTGTAATTAATAACATGATACATGAATATTATGAACTCATTTAAACTCTTCAAGTTCTTGATAATATTTATTACAGTTTATTTTAAGTTTAGTTTAACCTGTACTACTGTGTGTGTGATGGTATTGTGTTGTTTTATTAAGTTATCAGCAGGTCCAGTGTGGTGTTGTTGTATGGCAACTAAGCGAGATGGAGACACGCACCGGCAGGAAGCGGCCGGCGCGCTGGCTGTCCGAGAGGTAGCTGGGGTGCAGCACCCACTTGCCGGCCGCGATGCTGCCCAGCATGCGCTCGCTGCGAGCCAGCCGCTCGCACACCAGGTGCGTGCACGCCGGGTCGTAGCTGCTGCTCTGGGACACCGCGCCGCCCAGCGCCCCGACCAGGAGCTCGTAGTGTGCGCGCTGTGCCTGCCACACAAGTCCCCCCCCTCAGCCCAGCACGCGCTCGCACACCAGGTGCGTGCACGCCGGGTCGTAGCTGCTGCTCTGGAACACCGCGCCGCCCAGCGCCCTGACCAGCTACTCGTAGTGCGCGCGCTGGGCCTGCCACACAAGTCCCCCCCTCAGCCCAGCACGCGCTCGCACACCAGGTGCGTGCACGCCGGGTCGTAGCTGCTGCTCTGGGACACCGCGCCGCCCAGCGCCCTGACCAGCTGCTCGTAGTGCGCGCGCTGGGCCTGCCACACAAGTCCCCCCCCTCAGCCCAGCACGCGCTCGCTGCGAGCCAGCCGCTCGCACACCAGGTGCGTGCACGCCGGGTCGTAGCTGCTGCTCTGGGACACCGCGCCGCCCAGCGCCCTGACCAGCTGCTCGTAGTGCGCGCGCTGTGCCTGCCACACAAGTCCCCCCCTCAGCCCAGCACGCGCTCGCACACCAGGTGCGTGCACGCCGGGTCGTAGCTGCTGCTCTGGGACACCGCGCCGCCCAGCGCCCTGACCAGCTGCTCGTAGTGCGCGCGCTGGGCCTGCCACACAAGTCCCCCCCTCAGCCCAGCACGCGCTCGCACACCAGGTCGTAGCTGCTGCTCTGGGACACCGCGCCGCCCAGCGCCCTGACCAGCTGCTCGTAGTGCGCGCGCTGGGCCTGCCACACAAGTCCCCCCCTCAGCCCAGCACGCGCTCGCTGCGAGCCAGCCGCTCGCACACCAGGTGCGTGCACGCCGGGTCGTAGCTGCTGCTCTGGGACACCGCGCCGCCCAGCGCCCTGACCAGCTGCTCGTAGTGCGCGCGCTGTGCCTGCCACACAAGTCCCCCCCTCAGCCCAGCACGCGCTCGCACACCAGGTGCGTGCACGCCGGGTCGTAGCTGCTGCTCTGGGACACCGCGCCGCCCAGCGCCCTGACCAGCTGCTCGTAGTGCGCGCGCTGGGCCTGCCACACAAGTCCCCCCCTCAGCCCAGCACGCGCTCGCTGCGAGCCAGCCGCTCGCACACCAGGTGCGTGCACGCCGGGTCGTAGCTGCTGCTCTGGGACACCGCGCCGCCCAGCGCCCTGACCAGCTGCTCGTAGTGCGCACGCTGTGCCTGCCACACAAGTCCCCCCCTCAGCCCAGCACGCGCTCGCACACCAGGTGCGTGCACGCCGGGTCGTAGCTGCTGCTCTGGGACACCGCGCCGCCCAGCGCCCTGACCAGCTGCTCGTAGTGCGCGCGCTGTGCCTGCCACACAAGTCCCCCCCTCAGCCCAGCACGCGCTCGCACACCAGGTGCGTGCACGCCAGGTCGTAGCTGCTGCTCTGGGACACCGCGCCGCCCAGCGCCCTGACCAGGAGCTCGTAGTGCGCGCGCTGTGCCTGCCACACAAGTCCCCCCCTCAGCCCAGCACGCGCTCGCACACCAGGTGCGTGCACGCCGGGTCGTAGCTGCTGCTCTGGGACACCGCGCCGCCCAGCGCCCTGACCAGGAGCTCGTAGTGTGTGCGCTGGGCCTGCCACACAAGTCCCCCCCTCAGCCCAGCACGCGCTCGCACACCAGGTGCGTGCACGCCGGGTCGTAGCTGCTGCTCTGGGACACCGTGCCGCCCAGCGCCCTGACCAGCTGCTCGTAGTGCGCGCGCTGGGCCTGCCACACAAGTCCCCCCCTCAGCCCAGCACGCGCTCGCTGCGAGCCAGCCGCTCGCACACCAGGTGCGTGCACACCGGGTCGTAGCTGCTGCTCTGGGACACCGCGCCGCCCAGCGCCCTGACCAGCTGCTCGTAGTGCGCGCGCTGTGCCTGCCACACAAGTCCCCCCCTCAGCCCAGCACGCGCTCGCACACCAGGAGCGTGCACGCCGGGTCGTAGCTGCTGCTCTGGGACACCGCGCCGCCCAGCGCCCTGACCAGCTGCTCGTAGTGCGCGCGCTGGGCCTGCCACACAAGTCCCCCCCTCAGCCCAGCACGCGCTCGCTGCGAGCCAGCCGCTCGCACACCAGGTGCGTGCACGCCGGGTCGTAGCTGCTGCTCTGGGACACCGCGCCGCCCAGCGCCCTGACCAGCTGCTCGTAGTGCGCGCGCTGTGCCTGCCACACAAGTCCCCCCCTCAGCCCAGCACGCGCTCGCACACCAGGTGCGTGCACGCCGGGTCGTAGCTGCTGCTCTGGGACACCGCGCCGCCCAGCGCCCTGACCAGGAGCTCGTAGTGCGCGCGCTGTGCCTGCCACACAAGTCCCCCCCTCAGCCCAGCACGCGCTCGCACACCAGGTGCGTGCACGCCGGGTCGTAGCTGCTGCTCTGGGACACCGCGCCGCCCAGCGCCCTGACCAGCTGCTCGTAGTGCACGCGCTGTGCCTGCCACACAAGTCCCCCCCTCAGCCCAGCACGCGCTCGCACACCAGGTGCGTGCACGCCGGGTCGTAGCTGCTGCTCTGGAACACCGCGCCGCCCAGCGCCCTGACCAGCTACTCGTAGTGCGCGCGCTGGGCCTGCCACACAAGTCCCCCCCTCAGCCCAGCACGCGCTCGCACACCAGGTGCGTGCACGCCGGGTCGTAGCTGCTGCTCTGGGACACCGCGCCGCCCAGCGCCCTGACCAGCTGCTCGTAGTGCGCGCGCTGGGCCTGCCACACAAGTCCCCCCCTCAGCCCAGCACGCGCTCGCTGCGAGCCAGCCGCTCGCACACCAGGTGCGTGCACGCCGGGTCGTAGCTGCTGCTCTGGGACACCGCGCCGCCCAGCGCCCTGACCAGCTGCTCGTAGTGCGCGCGCTGTGCCTGCCACACAAGTCCCCCCCTCAGCCCAGCACGCGCTCGCACACCAGGTGCGTGCACGCCGGGTCGTAGCTGCTGCTCTGGGACACCGCGCCGCCCAGCGCCCTGACCAGCTGCTCGTAGTGCGCGCGCTGGGCCTGCCACACAAGTCCCCCCCTCAGCCCAGCACGCGCTCGCACACCAGGTCGTAGCTGCTGCTCTGGGACACCGCGCCGCCCAGCGCCCTGACCAGCTGCTCGTAGTGCGCGCGCTGGGCCTGCCACACAAGTCCCCCCCTCAGCCCAGCACGCGCTCGCTGCGAGCCAGCCGCTCGCACACCAGGTGCGTGCACGCCGGGTCGTAGCTGCTGCTCTGGGACACCGCGCCGCCCAGCGCCCTGACCAGCTGCTCGTAGTGCGCGCGCTGTGCCTGCCACACAAGTCCCCCCCTCAGCCCAGCACGCGCTCGCACACCAGGTGCGTGCACGCCGGGTCGTAGCTGCTGCTCTGGGACACCGCGCCGCCCAGCGCCCTGACCAGCTGCTCGTAGTGCGCGCGCAGGGCCTGCCACACAAGTCCCCCCCTCAGCCCAGCACGCGCTCGCTGCGAGCCAGCCGCTCGCACACCAGGTGCGTGCACGCCGGGTCGTAGCTGCTGCTCTGGGACACCGCGCCGCCCAGCGCCCTGACCAGCTGCTCGTAGTGCGCACGCTGTGCCTGCCACACAAGTCCCCCCCTCAGCCCAGCACGCGCTCGCACACCAGGTGCGTGCACGCCGGGTCGTAGCTGCTGCTCTGGGACACCGCGCCGCCCAGCGCCCTGACCAGCTGCTCGTAGTGCGCGCGCTGTGCCTGCCACACAAGTCCCCCCCCTCAGCCCAGCACGCGCTCGCACACCAGGTGCGTGCACGCCAGGTCGTAGCTGCTGCTCTGGGACACCGCGCCGCCCAGCGCCCTGACCAGGAGCTCGTAGTGCGCGCGCTGTGCCTGCCACACAAGTCCCCCCCTCAGCCCAGCACGCGCTCGCACACCAGGTGCGTGCACGCCGGGTCGTAGCTGCTGCTCTGGGACACCGCGCCGCCCAGCGCCCTGACCAGGAGCTCGTAGTGTGTGCGCTGGGCCTGCCACACAAGTCCCCCCCTCAGCCCAGCACGCGCTCGCACACCAGGTGCGTGCACGCCGGGTCGTAGCTGCTGCTCTGGGACACCGTGCCGCCCAGCGCCCTGACCAGCTGCTCGTAGTGCGCGCGCTGGGCCTGCCACACAAGTCCCCCCCCTCAGCCCAGCACGCGCTCGCTGCGAGCCAGCCGCTCGCACACCAGGTGCGTGCACACCGGGTCGTAGCTGCTGCTCTGGGACACCGCGCCGCCCAGCGCCCTGACCAGCTGCTCGTAGTGCGCGCGCTGTGCCTGCCACACAAGTCCCCCCCTCAGCCCAGCACGCGCTCGCACACCAGGAGCGTGCACGCCGGGTCGTAGCTGCTGCTCTGGGACACCGCGCCGCCCAGCGCCCTGACCAGCTGCTCGTAGTGCTCGCGCTGGGCCTGCCACACAAGTCCCCCCCTCAGCCCAGCACGCGCTCGCTGCGAGCCAGCCGCTCGCACACCAGGTGCGTGCACGCCGGGTCGTAGCTGCTGCTCTGGGACACCGCGCCGCCCAGCGCCCTGACCAGCTGCTCGTAGTGCGCGCGCTGTGCCTGCCACACAAGTCCCCCCCTCAGCCCAGCACGCGCTCGCACACCAGGTGCGTGCACGCCGGGTCGTAGCTGCTGCTCTGGGACACCGCGCCGCCCAGCGCCCTGACCAGGAGCTCGTAGTGCGCGCGCTGTGCCTGCCACACAAGTCCCCCCCTCAGCCCAGCACGCGCTCGCACACCAGGTGCGTGCACGCCGGGTCGTAGCTGCTGCTCTGGGACACCGCGCCGCCCAGCGCCCTGACCAGCTGCTCGTAGTGCGCGCGCTGTGCCTGCCACACAAGTCCCCCCCTCAGCCCAGCACGCGCTCGCACACCAGGTGCGTGCACGCCGGGTCGTAGCTGCTGCTCTGGGACACCGCGCCGCCCAGCGCCCTGACCAGCTGCTCGTAGTGCACGCGCTGTGCCTGCCACACAAGTCCCCCCCTCAGCCCAGCACGCGCTCGCACACCAGGTGCGTGCACGCCAGGTCGTAGCTGCTGCTCTGGGACACCGCGCCGCCCAGCGCCCTGACCAGGAGCTCGTAGTGCGCGCGCTGTGCCTGCCACACAAGTCCCCCCCACAGCCCAGCACGCGCTCGCACACCAGGTGCGTGCACGCCGGGTCGTAGCTGCTGCTCTGGGACACCGCGCCGCCCAGCGCCCTGACCAGGAGCTCGTAGTGTGTGCGCTGTGCCTGCCACACAAGTCCCCCCTCAGCCCAGCACGCGCTCGCACACCAGGTGCGTGCACGCCGGGTCGTAGCTGCTGCTCTGGGACACCGCGCCGCCCAGCGCCCTGACCAGGAGCTCGTAGTGCGCTCGCTGTGCCTGCCACACAAGTCCCCCCCTCAGCCCAGCACGCGCTCGCACACCAGGTGCGTGCACGCCGGGTCGTAGCTGCTGCTCTGGGACACCGCGCCGCCCAGCGCCCTGACCAGGAGCTCGTAGTGTGTGCGCTGTGCCTGCCACACAAGTCCCCCCCTCAGCCCAGCACGCGCTCGCACACCAGGTGCGTGCACGCCGGGTCGTAGCTGCTGCTCTGGGACACCGCGCCGCCCAGCGCCCTGACCAGCTGCTCGTAGTGCGCGCTATGTGCCTGCCACACAAGTCCCCCCCTCAGCCCAGCACGCGCTCGCACACCAGGTGCGTGCACGCCGGGTCGTAGCTGCTGCTCTGGGACACCGCGCCGCCCAGCGCCCTGACCAGCTGCTCGTAGTGCGCGCGCTGTTCCTGCCACACAAGTCCCCCCTCAGCCCAGCACGCGCTCGCACACCAGGTGCGTGCACGCCGGGTCGTAGCTGCTGCTCTGGGACACCGCGCCGCCCAGCGCCCTGACCAGCTGCTCGTAGTGCGCGCGCTTGCCTGCCACACAAGTCCCCCCCTCAGCCCAGCACGCGCTCGCACACCAGGTGCGTGCACGCCGGGTCGTAGCTGCTGCTCTGGGACACCGCGCCGCCCAGCGCCCTGACCAGGAGCTCGTAGTGTGTGCGCTGTGCCTGCCACACAAGTCCCCCCCCTCAGCCCAGCACGCGCTCGCACACCAGGTGCGTGCACGCCGGGTCGTAGCTGCTGCTCTGGGACACCGCGCCGCCCAGCGCCCTGACCAGGAGCTCGTAGTGCGCGCACTGTGCCTGCCACACAAGTCCCCCCCTCAGCCCAGCACGCACTCGCACACCAGGTGCGTGCACGCCGGGTCGTAGCTGCTGCTCTGGGACACCGCGCCGCCCAGCGCCCTGACCAGGAGCTCGTAGTGCGCGCGCTGTGCCTGCCACACAAGTCCCCCCCTCAGCCCAGCACGCGCTCGCACACCAGGTGCGTGCACGCCGGGTCGTAGCTGCTGCTCTGGGACACCGCGCCGCCCAGCGCCCTGACCAGGAGCTCGTAGTGTGCGCGCTGTGCCTGCCACACAAGTCCCCCCCTCAACTCAGCACGCGCTCGCACACCAGGTGCGTGCACGCCGGGTCGTAGCTGCTGCTCTGGGACACCGCGCCGCCCAGCGCCCTGACCAGCTCCTCATAGTGTGCGCGCTGTGCCTGCCACACAAGTCCCCCCCCTCAACTCAGCACGCGCTCGCACACCAGGTGCGTGCACGCCGGGTCGTAGCTGCTGCTCTGGGACACCGCGCCGCCCAGCGCCCTGACCAGGAGCTCGTAGTGCGCGCGCTGTGCCTGCCACACAAGTCCCCCCCTCAGCCCAGCACGCGCTCGCACACCAGGTGCGTGCACGCCGGGTCGTAGCTGCTGCTCTGGGACACCGCGCCGCCCAGCGCCCTGACCAGGAGCTCGTAGTGTGTGCGCTGTGCCTGCCACACAAGTCCCCCCCTCAGCCCAGCACGCGCTCGCTGCGAGCCAGCCGCTCAGCACACCAGGTGCGTGCACGCCGGGTCGTAGCTGCTGCTCTGGGACACCGCGCCGCCCAGCGCCCTGACCAGCTGCTCGTAGTGCGCGCGCTTGCCTGCCACACAAGTCCCCCCCCTCAGCCCAGCACGCGCTCGCACACCAGGTGCGTGCACGCCGGGTCGTAGCTGCTGCTCTGGGACACCGCGCCGCCCAGCGCCCTGACCAGGAGCTCGTAGTGTGTGCGCTGTGCCTGCCACACAAGTCCCCCCCTCAGCCCAGCACGCGCTCGCACACCAGGTGCGTGCACGCCGGGTCGTAGCTGCTGCTCTGGGACACCGCGCCGCCCAGCGCCCTGACCAGGAGCTCGTAGTGCGCGCACTGTGCCTGCCACACAAGTCCCCCCCCTCAGCCCAGCACGCACTCGCACACCAGGTGCGTGCACGCCGGGTCGTAGCTGCTGCTCTGGGACACCGCGCCGCCCAGCGCCCTGACCAGGAGCTCGTAGTGCGCGCGCTGTGCCTGCCACACAAGTCCCCCCCTCAGCCCAGCACGCGCTCGCACACCAGGTGCGTGCACGCCGGGTCGTAGCTGCTGCTCTGGGACACCGCGCCGCCCAGCGCCCTGACCAGGAGCTCGTAGTGTGCGCGCTGTGCCTGCCACACAAGTCCCCCCCTCAACTCAGCACGCGCTCGCACACCAGGTGCGTGCACGCCGGGTCGTAGCTGCTGCTCTGGGACACCGCGCCGCCCAGCGCCCTGACCAGCTCCTCATAGTGCGCGCGCTGTGCCTGCCACACAAGTTCCCCCCTCAGCCCAGCACGCGCTCGCACACCAGGTGCGTGCACGCCGGGTCGTAGCTGCTGCTCTGGGACACCGCGCCGCCCAGCGCCCTGACCAGGAGCTCGTAGTGTGTGCGCTGTGCCTGCCACACAAGTCCCCCCCTCAGCCCAGCACGCGCTCGCTGCGAGCCAGCCGCTCAGCACACCAGGTGCGTGCACGCCGGGTCGTAGCTGCTGCTCTGGGACACCGCGCCGCCCAGCGCCCTGACCAGCTGCTCGTAGTGCGCGCGCTGGGCCTGCCACACAAGTCCTGGCCCACTGACTCCCCCCCTCAGCTCAGAGAGAGAAACACTTTGGGAAATATTTAATTGCTAAACTGTCCCGTCTCTAGCCTTCAGGTGCGACAACACTCTGTAAAGCTAAGTTCTCAGTTTGCAGGTTTGAAGCATATAGCTCCATACTTACTTTATACCACAAATATTGGTTTTTGGTTAAAAGCCTAGCTTTGCTTTTAAATGTTTATTATGGTATTAAGTAATTATTCAAAATATTGAATTACCTTTAAGTTACAGTGAAAACCACACATTGGAGACCCTCAGAGGCCCTGGTGCAGCCTGTGCAGTGTCTGCCTCTCTGACACCTGTGGGAAGGCCCTTAGGTATATGTACATCATCGCACATTTTCATGTAAAAAAATAAAACTAGGACAGGATTTGCCTCATATGCATGTACCGGTAATCACGTAGGCCATTGTCTCAATCTCTCTGTCCAATGTACACAGATCCAGCTGATAGAGCTAACTTCAGCACAGTTAGCGTTCTTGGTATTGGTGTTAACCTCTGCTGTTATGTTTTTGCAGCATTCTTAATTTATAAATATTTTCAATACAATTCTTTGTTCTAAATACATGTACATATCTAAATATACCACGTAATAAATATTTTATTTATGAATTAACTCTGAATAATGTGTTTACCCTGATGGAACGGAAAAAAAACATCATGAATGTAATGGCTACCGATCGCAGCTGTTTTGTTTACAGCAGTGAAGCGCCATAAACATCTCGGTCATGGACGACCAAAATCAATGCCGTGTTAAAAAGATTGTAAATAAAATATATTGAACATTTCTGAGGAAGTACACGCTACAAATTAGAAATTCTCACCTTTTAAATAAACTTTTTATTGCAATATAACCATCACTCAAAACCAATTCTCTCCCCCCACCTACACCACCCTCGATTCGCGTATACGATTTTCCGCTCCAGTTTTTCTACCCAAGGAACAAATTTTCATGTCCTGAGCTTTTTAAATCATTTTAGGGTTTTTTCCCCTTCAGCAGACATAGATGATTGCTATTGAAAACCTTCAGTAATCATTGCAACGTCTTCTTACAAAAAAAAAAAAAAAACACAAAGCACTATCCACATGCAAGAAGTCCGTCGTTCCTTTAAGCAGTAGCAGGTCAACCAACCTTGGAGCTTGAAAGAACCTGTGCATTAGGCAGCGTTGCCATGCGGCATTGTCAAGTTCTAAATAAGCATCATACCATGATTTTTCAACAAACGTTTAACAAAAAATTGTGCACAATTTAAGGGTAAATACGGTATAAGTCCAGTACAAAACTGAAAAAAATAGCAAGACAAGCAAACTGAAATGTTTATCGTTGTCCCTATAGCGTGACACGAGACAGAGCAGTGACAGTGGCAGTTACGCGACGAAGCAGTGAACTCACATCCATGCCAGACAGCGAGAACACCCGCGGAATGCTGACTGCACCTTGCGACTGCGTCTGTGGCTCCGATTGCTGAAACAACAGAGCTCGCATCACTATTAGTCATCAACCATAACTAGGGACAAGATTTTATTGTTAGGTCAATTAGGTTTTTAAAACAGGAGATTTCAACATTAGTGTTAATATGTTATACCATACCTTGATTCATAAAAAACTGTGAATAATTAACAAATATGAAACAAAAAAAATATATCTTAATACCGCACTTATTTCACCAAAATAGTTTTATTTAGAATTACACTAACACAAAGCACTAATACCATAAAATCATTAGTTATAATATAAGCATTCCAGAACATTACTTAAAAAATCAAAATCAATTGGTAAATATTACTAATGAGAGACGCAAGAAAAAACCACATATTAATTTTTTTATTTTTCAATTCATTTAGTTTGTACATTTTGGTACAAAATTCATGATAAATAAATTACATTTAATCATTTTATTTTTGATAATAAAAGATAATTTCATTTAAGGTTTGTCAAATTGCCAATTGATTTAGTGTTTTTCTCAGTTTGTTGCTAAACGGTGTATTAACTTGCATTTTTGTGTTATATGTTGTACTGAAATGCTTTGCGCAATTAAGTTTTATCGCAATTTACCATATAATCTTGTCCCAAACCTTTACATCCTACACTGAAGATAATGCAACACTTGATGAAAATAAAAAAAGCTAAAATAAATACTCTAATTTCTTTGTTGATTTCAAGGAAGTCCCGCACGTGAGCAGTGAGCAGCTCCGACGCATGAAGCAGGGAGCCAGCTATGTGCAGGGAGACGAGAGCCACTCACCTCGGAGTTCTGCCTGTACTCCCACGTGACCGCGATCTCCGTGGGCACCTCGACGCCCATCACTGCAACCACAACCACAACCACAGCTCGACTGAACAACAGCTGCAGCTGTAGCTGCACCATCCACTTTCCTGCCATCATCCCGCCTAACAGCAGACGATCCCTTCTTTCCAGACATTTCTGTTTCATGCAAGACTAACGAGGATACTTGTTACAATACGTACTTACCTTGCATAGACCAAGTATACAAAGTACGGTACCGGCAATACGTAGATGTGTTACGTACAGTAGAACCCTGTTGTAATGTTCCTGTCTGTAATGTTTTCCTGCTTATATCGTCATATTTTCAAAATTCCAAAAATGTTTCCCGTAAGGACAATGTATTTACTTTCTGTGTATAATGTTTCACAAATTTGGCATTTCCTGATTATAATGTTTGTTTTCTAAAATTCAAGAAATGCAAAATAAATTTTGCAAACCTATTTATGAAAGCTACACATGTTCACATCTGTGTCGGTTGGCACTTTCATCTTGGAGAACAAAATAACAAATCTTTTATTTAGTGCTGGGTCGAACGTTCGAATTTCGAACCGAACCCGAACTTTAGGGTTGGGTTAGGTTAGGTTCGGTTCGGATAAAATTTCATAACAAATGTTCAGTTCGAGTTCAGTTCTAAATACTGACAAAGAGTTCGTATTCGGTTCGAAATTGAATGTAATTAACGAACTTTAAAGCGAACCCACACAAAAAATATCTTACATCCACAACTGGTATTTGTTTGGTAAAACAGAAGGTGAACTACTGTTGCCAACATCGGTCACATAATGATTACGGATAAAATCGATTATTTATCGATAGTTGTAAGCAGAAAAAAAAAATGGCGTCGTCTTTCATCTTTGCATGTAAAGATTTCATGCGGATGTCATAGATTCTTTAACACAGCACGCGTAGTTATTTAGTTGTAATTGTCAGAACATACGTACATTATCTTTCGTTCATCCGTTTCTTTAACTTCGTTGTTTGTTTTGCGTTTTTCTCATGGTTGGTGCATGGTGCATGCTGGAATTAAGAAATCGCTTTGTAAAAGGACTAAGTTTATTTATTATTCTCAACAGTCCGACATTGAAAACTGTGTTATTTATTTTTTATTTCCTTACAAAAATATTGTGTTGTTACGTTTTCATTGTGTACCTACAGGTAAGTGCATTTTTAAGTAGCTTCCCACGGTAAAATTGTGTTTCTTTATATTAACTAGAGCTGTGCCGATCTGGATCAGCAGGTACCGATATTGCCGATATTTTTGTGTATCGGATCGTATTCAGGATCCACCAAAACAAGAAAAATAATTGCTGATACTGTTTTTTTTTGTCCAGATCGTATTTACCACGTTTCCATGTCGGGTTTAAAACGTTTCGGGTATCTAATTTAGTTTGTGTACAATACTCGTTTCCATGCATTATTTTGATCCAATTGAAAACGACTTCGATTCGCTCGATATATTTGCATGTTATGAGGGTCGCGACATTGGCTCACGTGAAATAAATAAAGACGTAATTAAATAAACACAAACAGGTGATTTGTCATTCTGCTCCATTCGGAAATACTTCCCCTACGAAAATAGAATGGATAAGCGAAAAGTCTTGATATTTCTTGGCTGCATGGCAATTATTGTTGGGTGTATTTCATTTATTAGGAAAGTCGGCGCAATAAAGAACTGCACAACAAAGGGAGCGCAACATTTCCGTACATCAATTATGTGTGCAAAACTTGCATTATTTCAACATTAGGTAAATATGTATTTGAGCGGCCGGTCAGAAAGAAAAGTCTAAAAAAATCAGAAAATAACTTCATTCTATTCTCTAAAACGTCCAACTACTGTATTTCAGAGTTCGGTTCGAGTTCGGTTCGAGTTCGATGAATTGGACTAGTGTTCGGTTCGAATTCGGTTCGTGATGAATGTTAAAGGTTCGGTTCAAGTTCGGATTCGGAGAAACTGTTATTCAATATGTTCGAGTTCGGTTCGAGAGATAAAAATGGGTTCGACCCAGCACTACTTTTATTCCTTGCCATTCTGGTGTGTTTTCCGATGTACAAACGTAATTCTACAATATTTTAGTTTGTCAACCGTTCCACGATGGCACAAAAAAAAATTATATAGCTTTTCTATATTGCTTATAGAGTTGATTTAATTTCTTTCGTAGAGAGGAATCCACAGAAAACACATGTTCAAGTGGTAAAATAATTGGACAAAGGGATATCTACCAGCACTCCACGAGATAGAAATGCAGGATGTTGGCCGCTGGTTGATAGTGGTAAGAAAGAAAACTGTCAGGTTTCAAACCTGGGTAAATAAAATGGGCAGTCCTGCACAGTATTATAATGCCCAAAAAAAAATTATATTAAATATAACTTAAAGTTAATCATTAAATATTAACTTATCAAAAAAAAATTTAATGTCCTGTGCCATGAAGTGGCACAAGGGGACACTCACGGGCCTTGTACTCGCTGCTGTGGTCGCAGGGGGCCGGCTCCTCTGCAGAGGCGTCCGACCTGTCTGCGTCCAGACAGCGCCGGCGCTTCGCCCCTGCCCCCTCCTGCTTCCTGGCCGACAGCGCCTCGTTCAGTCGCACTATCTGCCTGCGGACCACACACTGCCTCACTGCCTCACTTCTCCACGCCTCACCAGGCTACCACGTGACTCAACTAGCTTTGCTACACAAACATAGCTTTGCCTTCATAGCAGCCAATGTCATGTCAACAGTCAGTAATAAAAAGCATGGAAAATACGTCTAATGTGATGCTTCTTGCATCACGTGGCCGTTCAATAACACAGTAACGTAACACAGCACAGCACAGCACAGCACAGCACAGCACAGCACAGCACAGCACATCACAGCACAGCACAGCACAGCACAGCACAGCACAGCACAGCACAGCACAGCACAGCTGCTGGCTGGTAATGGTTAGAGGTAGATGTCAAAATATACATTGCTATAAACGATACGATGCTAGATGTTTTGTTAAATTCCATAATATGCTCAATTTGAACACTGAACTTTAAAGTTAGTTTGCAAACAGCAAGTAGTTATTGAATGTCTTGCCAGAGCCATGGTGTGGTCACCACTAGACCTAACTTATAACTGCATGGCAATGAATGTAATTTGGAGGTAATATCTTTATAATGCAACACTGTTTACTTGTTCTGCACACATGCTTCACTCCTGTAGTCAAGATTTACAGCAAAAAAATTGTTTGTCTGTAAAGTCGGTTTACGGACGATAGTTTAACGTGACAACGTCATAACAAAACATTGATGAAATGATTGATCCAGAAGAAAAGGAAATATCATATTCGGTCTGAGACTGAGCCGTAATAGGTTTTTGTAACCAAACCATTTAGGCATTAAAAATATTATATTCTTTGAGGAAGAATTTTTTTTTAATTTTTCTATCTTTTGTATGATAAAATCTACCTCTGCAGCTTTTTATGAATAAAACTGAATCATTTTTATTGAATTATCACTATTTTGTATGGATACAAAGGAGTGAAATGAAATGTACAATTTAATTAATAAATTTACTTTTATTTGCATTCCTTATTCAAATATATTTATTACTTTTGAAATGTTACGTGCGCCGTATTTATTTTTTCAAGTTCAAATAAAATTTTGCACCTGCCGGGACTCGAACGGACAACCTTACGATTAGAAAATAGCGCGGCTGACCGCTCAGCCACGAGGCCATGCATGAAATATGATAGTTTCAGATGGTATATACAGTTTATAATCATTTTGTTCACGGTAGGGGAATAATATTATTTTGTTTTAATAACTCGATTTTATAACAAATACGCATTCCAAATACACCAAACTTATTTATAAGGTGTTACAATATTTTTTAAAACATTGTGCAAAAGATCCCGGTTGTAATTTGAATTATTATGTGTAACTGTAAAACACCATTGTTGGTTCAAAACGTATTTGAATATTCAACATTACTTTTAAATAACCGTACCGATTGTGCTGAAAATCGGTGGACGATCGTTAAATTACATAATATTAATAATTCAAACGACGAAAATATGATTGAAAAGTCAAATCGATGGTCGTTCCAATAGAGTGGAAGAGAGATGCCACGCATGCGTACAATGAGCATAAAGAGAGATGCCACGCATGCGTATAATGAGCAAACAGGACCATCCGTAGTGGGACATCCGTAGTGGGACACTTTTTCGTACGTGCAGCTGGCGCTCATTGATTTATTAGACGTTGTCACGTCAAAAAAAAAAAAACACCTCGAATGTTTAGAAGAAGTGCACAGACCAAAACATTGTCCTATATACTAACATGTGTGGCCAAACTGATAATGTTCACTATTAGAAGAGTTTAGGATTAAGATAGGAGGATACAAAAACAATAAGAGTTGTTTATGATGCAGCTGTTAGATTCCAAGCTCTTTGTGTGTGTAGTAAGACCTTGCCCAAGATCACAGGACCAAGCACCGTGCAACAGCAATTGGTTTTCAAATTGCTGTCTGACCGTGTGGTAGTTATAATGGGAAAACACAGTAATTACAATTACAGTAAAACTCGTTTCAGATGCACGCATAATATGATTTCCCGTCCAATACAGTTAAATGTTTCGGTCCCGCCATTTTCTCCATAAGATGAACGTAATTTTTTCCCATGTAAGATGTTGCCCATAAACTTCTTTTCCCAAATAAAAGATGTATTTTAAAGCTGAAATCCATTGTTCGTTAGGATATTACCACTTACTTATTTAATTAACAAAAATACAAAGTTGTCCAATGTGTAAATTTTCTTTTTAAAACATTTTTAAACACTGTAACTTTTATATGTTAATCACTGCTGTGTAGCACATATAAAAATGTAGCCAGTACAAGTTGGCATTATCCATTCATTTTGGTTACGTTGATGCCAGTGCAGAGTGGCTGGCCCTGTTTCTGCCAAGTAAACTACATTTGATAGCTCACACTCTTTCATGGTTAGTGTACTACAATGACAGATATGGATACACTCTGATGGTTCTGGCTCATGTTTGGTCACAGTTTTTGTTTTCCGATTTTAGGGTGAATGAAATACAGTAGAACCTCGATGATACGTTCCCGTTTCATACATTTTCCCGTGTCATACGCCGATTAATTTTGGTCCCGCCGAAAGTACTATATTTACAATGGTTTACTTTCCCGGAACATACACTTATAAAATCATTAATTTCCCGTTTCATACGTTTTTACAAAGCGGAAAAGCCCAAAATTCACAAAAATTTTTGTTATATTCCTCCTGATAAACTACGTTTTAATGCTTTTATTTTAAAAAAATGTTCATTGTTTACATTTGCAAACGTAAGAAAATAACTTTTTCGCACCATAGATATCCATGACTGTTTTGGTTTCCCCTAAAACTTACGTGTGCACGCCCGGTCCAGCCACCGTGCCTGCATCCGGCGTGCTCGGTCCATCGCTCTGAAACACACGTCATCCAACACACTCACTACACTGTCTGCTAGGCGGAGTACTCTCTGTCTGAACACGGACAGGCTGCAGCTGTCAGACCGTAACAAAGCTTGAGTGATCATTATATGTACATGCAATGCCATAACAACTGGATATAAAATGATACATCTCAACCCCGTTGTTACGACCCCTCGCGGTTCACGGAAACAGGGTAGGAACAGAGGGGGAAGGAGAGGGTCGCAATAAGCATCTGGGACCAACTGACCAACCCCTGACCCCTATACGTGAAAATATGCAGTTTTTCCCACTAAGTCTATGTTCAGTCGTCTTGGACATGAAACTGATAAGTTCTCAAAATTAAATATAAGTTCATCTAAGTAGCAGAAGATATCCCAAAAAGGAAAGCAGCAACCTATGACACCAAAACGGGCTTGAACATGTCATAAGGCACAGCACAATTGTATCTTTTAAAAAGCCAAGAGGTTTTTTCACACTGATTTCATAAAGAAAATGAAATTAATTTTCTTAAAAATTTATTATTATTATTATTATTAGACATGGGCCGTAACTTTACCACACCACGCATGTGAGTGTGTGAGAGAGAGAGACATGTGAAATGTTACGCACAGGAAGGGGAACCAGCCGTGCAGTGCGCGCCATGCTTGGACGAAAAAGGTTTAAGTTTTCATTTATTTGTATTGTGATGCGACCTTCTTTTGTCAAACCCTGGGGGAAAAGACAATTCCTTTGATCTGCTAAGATAAGCACAGCAGGAGGCAGTTGCCACCCTAGAGGGGTGGGGGCTGTTGTGCATCGGGACAGTCGCTGTGTATATCTGCTCGAAAAACAAGGAATGACATGTCAGGATAACAGAGTCCTCACGTCTTACGTTTATAACCGGATGTTTTCTACCAGATCTATAAAACTTCCTTCATCACATTTTGAACGAAACAAACCACCAACGGATACAGTATTGTTTTACAAACGCATGTGAAGCGTTTATCAGTTTTCTGAAAATTTGATTTGTCAGAAAACCATATTCTGGGTAAAATAAGTAAGCAGTTAATGTGGTTGTTCTGTCTGACCAAACATGATAAATTAATTGACTTTTTTTTTGTATTTTTCAATTTCAATATCTGAATCTAGTACATAATAAAAACCCTCCACATGAACGCCCAAAAAAATTAAGAAAATTTCTGGGATTCTTTTCCCCTTGAACGACAGAATAAAAAATCTTGCGATCCTGAAACTTTTACACAGATTTGGGATCCCGAAAGGCCTATTTCCAACAATTCACACAAATCAGAGGTCCTAATGTCACGCAAAAAGTGTAGGTCATCAATAACTTTTAAAACATTTAAGTCTAAAGCTAAACAAAATTGAGGTTAAAAAAGTGCTTGACTCACCCAGAATCATTCAACAAATAATAAAACCAAAAACATAAATGAACCAGAGTAAAAAAAAAATGCATAGTAAGTTGTAAACAAACAGTAATGAAAACCAAGAGAGACCAAAAATCTCACAAATCCAATTCGTAACATCAAGAGCAAACTGAACTACGCTGAAGTTAGCTCTATCCGGCCTCCTGGGTGCTCAGCTCACAGCACAACTGGGACAACAGTCTAAGTCAGTCCAGGCAATCATAGCAAACTCCATCTCCATTTTTATTTATTTTTTTTTACACCAAAATGAGCGATGATATGGGAAGAGAGGTACAAAACTGATGTTTGTGACAGATAGTACGAAAACAGCACATTAAGCCCCCCAGAGACCCTGGTGGAGGCTGTACAATGGTTCGCACCAATATTTTATTTTTCATTGATGGTACACACGTGTAGGAAGGTCCGTATGCATCACAGCACATTTAGATGTAAAGAAATGAAGACAGGGATGGAACATGGCCTGACTGAGACACGCAGTGAGGTGACGCCCCTGGGAGCTCCAGCGAGACGGAGCGAGACGGAGACGGTGGTTGGCTGCCTGGCGCCGGCCGGCGGGAAGACGGAGCCACTCTCCGCGGTGGGAGGACCGCCATCCACGGCGTCACGTGCTCACAAAGAGAAACAGCACAATGCATTTCCAACAGAATTTCCCGCAAATTTTTCCTGGTTCCTCGAAATAGGGGCATAATACCAAGGTATTGTAATAAACGAGGTAGCAACAATGAGGTTTCCCTGTAGTAGTAAAATAACGGACACAACCACAACAACAGCAACTACTTTCTAAAGAAATAGCAAAATATATTGTTCTATTTAAATGTTCATTCTCTGAATCAACACAGCCTATTTGTAGGTAATTGTTTAGTAAGATAAATACAGGCCAATTAAAAAAAACAAGAGAATGTTGGGAACTTGATCTGAAATAAAAATTACTAAAGTAAGACAAAAAATTATCTTAGAAAGGTATTATTATAATTTTAAAATCTAGATACAGCCTGCCCGAGGGAGGCCAGCAACCATGGTAGGTGAGGGCTAGCAGGTCACTGACAGGAAGGAGGGCAGCTATCAGTCACCTGCGTCATTGCGTCCACGGGCTCTTGCAGGGTCTCTGGGTGTCCGAGCATGCCGGAGTCTCTGTTCCGGCAGTGCGGTGTCTCTGCCCCGGATCGCTCGGGGCAGTGGGGCGCATCAGGGGGCGGTGTCTCTGCCCCGGGTCGCTCGGGGCAGTGGGGCACATCGGGGGGCGTTGTCTCTGCCCCGGGTCGCTCGGCCCCAGTTCCCTGTCGCAGCATCACACTCATCTTGCGAGGCTGCATCGTCGCGAATGGAGCACTGTAATGTATCTGCCCTTATATTCATAACTATTTATTTTGTCAAAAAATGATCAAATATCAGTCAAGGACTGAGGAAAGTTAGTATCTACATCTTGCCCAACAACAGTTAATTGAAAGGGAAAGATCTGTTCAAACTAAATTGCTTTTAAGTACTTACAACAGGAAGAGAAACTGTGTCATAAGGTGAAGTGTGATGTACATAGATCACCAATATGAGGTGATTTCAGTGGGATACAAGGATACTAAACAAAGCTCAATGACTTGAAGTCATTCTATAAATAGCTGTTCTCTACTATGCCTGTGCAGTACTCCATGCAGCGAAGATGTAAGTAATGCAACAGTTCACTAAGTACAAACACATACACTAGAACCCTGATTTTAAGTATGTTCATGGTTCCACGGATTGCATTCGTAAATACGCTACCTTCATAAAATCGGGGGTTGCCCATTTTGACCCACATCCACTCTGAAGAAAGGTATATGTGTTTTATGTTTTCAAACCAAATAAATCCTGTATTATTTGTATTTGGACTTAATAAATAAAATAACATTAAATATTAAATACTATTAATGCCACAATAAAAATAACCTCCAGCCGGTCTCAGACGCTCGCAGCAAACACTAACAGATACCTGCTGTACGTTACGGCATATCATGCGGTGTGATCGTGCCCATCTTTCATACACACTGTTATTCCTATGATCCCGTGAATAGTGACTTCTTCCTGTTGTGGACAGCATGTGGAAAGAAATTACAAATAACTACTCATATTTTTTTATAGATCTATACATTTCAGACATTTATCACATAAAATAAACAAGGCAACATGTATTCGGCCTCCTTTCCCCGCTTTTTGCCACCACTGATACTTTTCTCCTCCCTTCTTTTATTAATTCTGCCCAAAGACACGCCAGTATCCAATCTTTACGGGAGTGATGGAGGGGTGAAAAGAGCAACAGAAGCACTACTGGTTAGACAAGACTTTCCCAGGGCCTGGTTGATAAGCCTTGCATTTCTACATACTTCCCCTTATCAGCTTTATAAGTTAATCTTTAGCAGCTCGCCATTAAAACTGTTTACGAACACACATTGATTACCAGAGTCACGGTGAACAAGCACACAGTTCAGCGTACACCTAAACTGTTCATAAAAGTGATCTTAGGCATTTGTGGTTAAGAAAAACACTGCACAGTAATGACAAACACATTCATTAAAACATAATGTACATTTTAGTACGAGAAATACCATGAATTTTTGAAAGCCATAAGGATTTATTTGTTTGCCTAGTAAGTTGAAAAGAGCTTAGTTGAAAAACTGCTTGATTTGCCTGCGAACTGCATCACTTAAGCCATTTTGTTTTTGAGCTTAGTTGAAAAACCACATTCCACAAACAGCATCACTGTTACCATTTTTGAGCCCTGTTTACCGGCTAACCTGCCTAGCGGCAGTGAGGAATGCGACATGTGTTTTAAAAAAACTACGGGTAGGGGGAGAAAGGCGCTTCTCAGTTGCTTTTCTTTCTTCTGTCAAACTGCAACTATGTGTCACGCACTAGAAATGTTGGAATGCGGCGGGAAAGTTGAGTAAAGTTCATTTGCGGTAAAATAAAAATGTATTTTTAGTGCCCTCCTAAATTTTTCTGTCCAAGAATTTACGAAATTTGTGATTTTTCCAACAGAAATACTGCTGTGTGACTTAAAAACAAAATGTACATAAACCATTGTATACATATATATTTTTTATTTAATGTATGATGCCACAGAGACTTATACAGTATTTATTAATATTAAATTGCTGTCAAATGGTACTAAAATTAATTCATTTTACCAGGATTGGACTGCACAACACTATGAGGTGTTTAGACATTACTTGTGTGGAGAGGGGAATGGTAAGGGGGAAGGATGTAGACACAGTATTCTAACGAGGAAGGTTGTAAGAGGGCAAAGACAAGATGGTTTGTGTCTCTGGCAGAGATGAGCATTAGCAATACAGAATGTGAACCAGGGGAGAGAGGGGTAAGCCATACGTAATGATGCCGCCACGCGCTAGCCAGCGGTACGAGCTTCGCTCGTGCCCACTTGCATCGCAGAAGCTACAACGACCACATTTTTAAAGGAAATTAAGTTTTTTTATGTTCTTCTCAAAGGAACATAATTAAGATTATCCAAACCCACACATATCATATGCTTTGCATTAAAAAATAATATATTCTTATTACCTTTCATTGTGATTTTAACACTAATCTTTTTGATTTTTTTATAATTTGGTGTCAAAATTTCCGATTTTTTGACGGTTCCTAGTAATGTATTTTTAAAATCACTGCTTTGTTAAATACAGGCTTTGCAAAATCGGGGTTCCAGTGTAACACGACCTATCATCTTTAAGATTTTCAAACATGCATAAATTAATTTTCTTATAAGCTTGAAAATATGGTAAGTGAATTTTTTTTTTTGCAAAATGCTTGATCCCACCCCCCACCACCTTCCATCCGGGCAGCGTGTCTGACTGTAGCTGGTGCTAGTGGCAACTCAGCTGTTACAAAAATGTTGAGGGAATATAATAATCCCTAGGGGTGTGAAATTATGGTTTTATAATTTAGCCACTTTCGTTTCCAAAATCAACAATTTCGGTGTTTTGTGTTTTTATAGGAATTTGCAGCAGAAAATAAGGATAAAAATATACGTATTTTTAAATTTGTAACCATGTACACTGTAATGCTATAGGAAACACTTTAAACTGTTTTAAATGGACTATTAACTTTATGACTAGTCAATAAATTTACATAGTTTCACCACTATACGCATTTAATCTCTTTTAAAAACAATTTCTCAAGTGGTATATTTGCAGAGATAAACGCCTGTGTAGTTTTAATGATGAACTTTTCTGCCTTCTCTCATTTTTTTGTTTTTTGGCAACAGTAGTCACTTCTTCCATCGTGGCTAAACGTTTGCTACTGACACCAGCTGCACTTCCTAACCTAACTTTAACGTGGTGTTTACTGTTGACGTTTTACAACAGTGTCGCGCCTTTCGTGGTCAACTCTACAATTGCACCACTTGCAAATTAAATCTTGTTAGAAGCATATAAACCCTCACATTTAAATTATTTTGCTCGGGACTCGGCAGTAGGCTTTAATTTCGGCATTGTTTTGAAGCAGCAACGTAACGTGTGTACGTGACAAAGGACTGCCAGTATTTACGCGTAGCCAACGTTACCAAGCCAAAATTGTAATAAAAATACCAGTATCTATAAGTGCTGGTAAAATAAAATTACAATGAAATTGTGTTACGTTTTGAAGAAACTAAACGTATATTAACTCGCGCAAAATTAGTTGGAAATTGACTTAATATTTAACTTTTTGAAATTAGTTTTAAGTCGCGTTCATGGAGTTATGTGTTCTCGTATGTTGGCGATTCTGCTAAAACAAAGCGAACGTTAGAACGGAATAATATTTATGTTGTTACCTCAGTGAACGTGATATTTAACCATTTATCAATGTTAAAAATGCTAAGAAATTAGTGCATTCATAAAAATAAAAGAATGTATGTATGTATAGTATTTTACAACGTCAAAACATGTTCACCGATATAGCTGATTTACGATGTACATTCTTTTTCAGATTTAGTAGTTTAAAAAACGGATTTTCGTTTTATGTCGTTTTTAAGTCCAATTATCGCGTTATTTCGCGTTTTTTCGCGTAAAAATGGTTACACCATTTTTTCACACCACTAATAATCCCCATAGTTGGGTGCCAGCATAACGTAGCATGAACTGTATAAAATTAATCTGAAATGTTTTCTGCACATTAGAGGTCTGTACCTGTTTTCCTGGCAGCACCGACTCCCAGAGACGGCGCTTCAGCTCCGACAGAGGCTGAAACACATCACCGGGATCATGTTCAACTCACTAAAGTTAAATTACTGATTAATTTATTCTGGGTTCTAGTGACAAACAAAGAATCTCACAGGCTGTTTCGCAGAAAAGTTTAACATACAGATATGTACAATACTGCGACATTGAGCACACTTCGAAATGGTGACTTAGACAGACAGGGGTTGGATCTGTTAATAGACTTATCAGTAGCGGTTGATCGATTCTGATTCTGGAATGAATAGGTGCACAATTTTTTGCATGCATTTTAATTAGACCTGTGCAAATATTCAAATTTTTGAATACGAATATGAATAAAGTATTCATATTCAATTTGACATAGCATACCTCGTGAGTTTGTCATATACCAACATTCATGGCTGAGATTAAATCATTGTGCGATGTAAATACTCTTTTTTTGATGTTTAATGGGACTTCTTAATCAAAAATATGAACATTAACCAATGTTTTAAACAATGTTTTAAACATGCAACAAATAGTCAAAGTTTTTTTTCGATACTGTCTCGCTAAAAAGTATGGGAAAAAATCTGTTAATAAATTCAAAACACTTGAAAAATACACAAACATCAACAACAATAGATTACAACCCCACACATAAAGGACACCCCTTGGAGATGGGCATTAAAAGCAGTAATCGTCGTAGTTTCAACGGCATATAAATCAATAGTCACAATTTATCTAACACCATGTGATACAGTAGCAGCTTACTTGCTGTATACATCTATGATCAAACAGACGTTGCGACTAAAAAATTTATAAAAAAAATGTAACTAATGATTCTAGATTCCAGATAAAATTAGAAAATATTTTGTTAATAATATTGCTGAATTAAAATACAATATACATGGCTGCCATGAATAATGAAAATTTGTGAATAACTAGGGTTTACAGCTCATTCAATCACTAATTAGGGAATACAGCATTTAACAAAAAGATATTACATTTTTTGTAAACAGTTTGCAACAGATTTCATGGTATTTTGCAGATTGCAAAACTTTTCGTAATAGAACGAGATATTAATTGTGTAATCTGTACTTGTTCGCTTGTGTCATCTGCGTGGTACTGTAACTTACCCACTTCATAGGAAAACAATACATTGCAAATTTTAAAAAATTAGAAAATAACATTTTAACTTCAAAGAATCAGAAATAGGATTATTTTCCAAGTCCATCAAGATTGAAAATTTTTCATGAATCTACTTATAAGCTGTCGTTCACATGTTTGCTCGTTGCTCCAGCCCACCCGCTCGGCTTGTAGCGTCTCTCCTTGAGCAAACAGACAGGAGTTGCCAGGGCACCTGTCTGTCCGTCTCAGGCAAACACCCCAGCCCTCATGGGCCGGCAAACATGAAGGCTAATTGTCTAGTTACCAAAGATTAATTTTCCACACAGTTATGCATTTATACAATTATTAATTGTGATTCGTAGAAAACAGCAGTTCACAGAGATTTAAGGAAAGTGCGGTGAAGCAATCGGTATCGTTGCTGGCAAGATAAAATTTCCACACTGCAATTAATTTTCTTGTGCAAAATACAAATACAAATACAAATACAGTAGAACCCTGTTATAACGAATCTGAAGGGAGTAGTTTATGTGTTCACTATAGAGGGGAAACTTTATATCTGGGAAAACTTTTATATTGACAATACATACTCAAAAGCAAAATCTTAACTACACATTGGCCTAAGCCAAGAAAAGAACGAATGAAAATACTCAAAGCAACAGTTTTATGAGCAAATGCAGATATTTTTAATGCACTACACATGTACAAACTTTCTATTAATGGTTCTTCGACATCGGCGTATTTTCCATTTTTCAGGCGTTTAATACTCTGTGACGTATTCACAGCTTGAGAAAGAAGATTGTTCAGCTTGTTTAATATTGTACTTAATGTGGATGTTGCAATTCCCAGTTCCTTTGCTATTAACACGTGCGGGACAGTGGGGTTGGAGTCTATCTTTTCAATAATGTCCAGTTTATCTCGCACAGATAATGCCTTATGTTTTTTACCTTTTTACCGCGTTTTTCACCCATTTTTATGTACATATTTCTTATTGAAGCACATTTGCAGCTTAATAACACGAAATTCTTTTTACAGTCAAAAGTAAATAAACGAAAAGTAACGAGTTTGGCGCATCAAAGATCACTACGTATTAGAGCTGTAGCAAACCGTATGTATTCGTTACTGAGTAACGGGTGCGGCATCTAGTAACGAGTAACGAAACGTTACACACGAATGCTTTTCGTTACTCGCATCTTTCGTATGTTTTACGCATGCGCGCGCTTATTCGTTACCGATGATTCGTTACAAAGAACGATGTTTGTTTATTAATAAAAGTTTAATTTGGAAATTCGTCGTCCAAGTTTTTTTTACTGTTTATTAAAGGTATTGTGTGTGTAGACAAAGTTTTAGATTCGAACAGAAACAACGTAAGAAAGTATTTTTTACAAATTATAAATTGTATGTTTTTGTTTTTTATTATCGCGTATTTTCACGTTTTATGTTCTTATCTTAAAAGATATATTATAATAAAGCCGCTCTAATGAGATTTAATTGTTTCTTGGTTACCAAAAGCTGTTAATTATGAAATATTTTTAATTGTTTATATTCGATTTATTTTTATTTACGCGACGTCATACTGTACGCGTACGAAATACGACTCGATTCGTTGCTGTTACATAACATAGCATGTGCCATGTTATGCGGTATCAGAAGTAACGAGTAACGATACGAAAGTAACGAGTACTAATTGTTATAGTAACGAATACATACGGGTACACATTTTTTCGTTACTTTTACACCTCTACTACGTATCATTTAGTATTACAGTTGCTAAAGCTGGAACAAAATTTTCTCACTTTCTATGGAAAAATTTAGTCCACAGAGTTCTATCTAGTGGTAGTCTTATGAACCTTACTCGATCAAAATGTCTGAAACGTGAACGATAAAAATGAGACGTAAAAATATTGAATTTGCTGCTATAATGTACATACGTATTTGTGTGGCGGTATTTTATGTTTAATTTTGATAACATATTAAATGTACACGCGTTCGCCCATTCTTTAACTATGAAGGGAAAACTATTTTTTATTTTCACCAAACTGATCACCATCTTTGGCTACACGTAGCCTACCGAGGCCACTCGAATACGACTTGTTTATAATATGAACAGTGGACAATCGAGTAGCGTATTGCGGAGAAAAACTTCAATGTGATCTAGAATAGACGTTTTGTGAAAAAACTTGTAATTAAATAAAAATATTTGAGATAAATGTTTATTATGTCGGCAAAATTTGTTCGTGGTACACGGGAAAACGTATCAACATTGACAAAAGTTGTACGCTTTATCCAATAAATTAATACACAACCTCACATCATTTTGCCGGGACCGAGACGGAAATTCACAATAAACAGGAATTCATTATAGGCAGGTTCACTATAAACGGGTTCTACTGTACAAATAAAACCAGTATCTAGAAATACCATATTTACACACAAAAGGGTCGCCCCTGAGTATGGGCAAAAAATCTAACATTTTCACTGTGGACCTTGAATAAGGGTCGTGCCATATACTATCTGTTTTCACTAGAGTTCCGTGGATACAAGTGAAGACTTTGTATTCGCATCGATTGGTTCTTTGTTTACTATGGGAGGGTGTCCCGTCCCCCCCCCCAACTCCAACATATTTACGAACACTCAGATTTCCTGCACTAAAAGCCAAAGGAGAAGACTGCCATTTTTTATACCCTTGTTTTCCTTTCCTTGATTGTAGTGATGTGCGAGTCTCGGCATCATCGAGAACGAGTCGAGACAGAAATTTTCTCGATCTCGTCTCGAGATAATTTTTTTGGCTCGGAATTTTCGAGAATTTTGTAAACAAGAAATAGGTTAGGTAATATAATATATTGAGGCAGAATTTTGCGTTGCGTGTTGAAATAATTAACATATCTTCAACGTAACGTAGATCGAATAAAATAAAATATACTTGTTACGATAGTATACACGATAAATTATTAAAAAGTTAAAAACGAACAACTTCCGTTCACAAGTCACTACATGAAATGGTAAACGTAAACAATGAATTGTGCTGTGGCTATCACATTAAATTACAGAAGAAAATTATCATTTTCCGTTAATAAAACCAACATTAAAGTTAAAAATAAATCATTTTCGGTATCAATATCAAGTATCAACGTAAAACGGTACGGTAAAAAATAAAAATATAAACATGACTGCAGAATTCTTCCGCGATTGCATTTTGTTTTATGGCCTTAGGTTATACATACGGCCAGCAGTATATAACAAGCAACATGATGTTTAAATTGCGGTCCGTATCGATAGTGACATATCGATAGTGGCGAATGTTCAGACTTTCATGATCAAGTACCGTCCATGGCTCAAGGAAACTTTATAGACTATGGAGTCAATAACGTATGTTTACATACGACAGTAGGCAAATAAACTGTTGAGTGTAAAGGTAAAGTTGTAATTGCAATTGCAATTGTGGATACTTGATAAAATTATTGAATAATTATGTATGTTTGTCAGATTATTGAGTTTTACTTTTTTGGATCATATTATCCTGTTAACTAAAGTACACATTTCTCGATCTCGACTCGATTCTCGAGAATTTTTAAATTGCTTTCTCGATATCGTCTCGAATTCAAAAAAGTCTTTCTCGCACATGCCTACTTGATTGTATTTTATTTTTATACCCATCCCTTTGCTCCAGAGAGAGAAGGGGCAGCAAGCTACTATTTGTCAGTTTACCACGAGACTGAAGGAACATAAAAGGTGTTCTTATCAACAACAATGATGACTGCAGTTTTGCCATGGTATGTTCATTTGAAAGCAAGGGAAATCTCACGCAAAAACAATAATGATTGGGCACAGATGCATCATAAACACCTGTGAAGATAGACACGTTGATTGCGTGGGTGCAGTTCACAGGACATTTACAAAGAAGAGAGGGAGGGAATGCCACACGGCCTCATGCACACGCGACGAGTCCCGCAGCGAACACAGCACAGGTACAATAACTTCGCCGTCCGCTGTTCTCGGAGCTTCACGCAACTCACCAGATATTGTGATTAAATAAATTATAGTTACTTGTAGAGTTATATTTATTTAAAACCAACAAAGGTTAGATATTTATGCACATATTCAACAACACGATATAATATTATAAATATTTTTAAAACCCAAAGTAAAATATAGAATATGAGTTGCACTACACTTATTTACACAAAAAATCGGCATAAAATATGCTACCTTCATGCCCCACACGCCGGTAAATACAGTACATGAATACAAATGCCACGGTAGTGTTCTCTGTTGGTTTACTTACGAGTCAGCCCAAAGGGCAGGCCTCGAAGGTCTGCCTAGCCTGTGTGTGAGAGAGGCTAGAGTGATGTATGAATGAACAAATGGTAGGAGTTCCCAGCAGAACTGAAGACGTGCTGAGCAGCCATACGGCACGCACACTCACCGTGCTGTCGCGACGTCTCTTGGGCTGCTGCTCATGCTCGAAGAGCACCGGCACGTTGTCCAGCCATCGCTTCCACTTCTTGCGCGTCTCCGGGGACGGGTCGGGTCCCAGGAACTGCCCGTACGGAGTCTCCGGCGTGGAGATGTGGTGGGGGTGCTGGGGGGTGTCGGGGGAGTGGCCCGCCCCGTCGTGCCTCAGGGGCGTCTCCTGGGTCAGCAGCAGCCCCAGGCGACGGCTGTCCACCGGTGTGAACACGGCCGGCTGCAGTCCGGCGGCGAGGGAGCCCCGCCGTGCCACCGGGGTGCAGGCCCCGCCTGCGGGGCCCGGCCGCTCGTCCCCCGTGTCGTCAGCCGCTCTACTCGGAGTGACGCTGTCTGCAGCCTTGTGCGAGGTGCTGCCGCTGCTGGCGTCGGCTGCAACACCGGCGTTCCGCAGCACAACGCTGTTCCCATCTCGCCAACACCATTACAACTGTGTCATTCCTGCTAGAATTGCTAGTTTTATTACTTGTGCCTTTATACTGATATTTGGGATTACAAGTGTACATATGATATCCAGCATTTAAGATTAGAATTGCATGCAAGTTATCGTGGTTAGCTGGCTGCTCGCTGATAAGCTGGAAACAAGCCTCCACTTGCTCAATGCAAGCAGGAGAGTGTGTGTATATATTTAGAATAAAATTTACCTTTACCAAATGTAACTCGTTAGTATTGATTGGCCATACAAGCAATAACAAGTTGAGGAGTTATTAAATAAATACAGACAATACAGAGCCCTGCTCATGGACAGGGCATCAGCACTGTTGTGGTGTCACAACTGAGACACACGCAGACACAAACATGATGCACAGACAAACAGTGTACCGGGTCTAACTACAGCACTTTAATTTTTATTTGTTTATTTTAAGTACTGTGCAATAAATAATTTCCAACAAAAGTTTTAAATAAATATTACTAATTTTTGTAACTTATATTTAGAAATTCTTTTTAAGTCAACTATGTTGCACCAATGCATTAGCGCTGTAATTTGAAAATCTTGCTTTTAAAAAATAAACCAATTCCTCACTTAGCATAACTAATGTGTTCCTAAAAATTTTTGTGTTATTCGAAATCACGTATTCTGTGTGTTCCTAAAATTTTTTGTGTTATTCGAAATCACGTATTCTGAAGACTTAGTTTCCATAAATAGCAAGGCGAATATACTTAATGTGTTCCAAAATGACAGAGAAATGTTTTTTACATAATATAAATGCATAAAATAACACTCAACTATAAATATGTCTTTATAAGCCTACCATTGAATACTTTGTATGACAAATACGACACCGCCTAACATAACGGCTGGTTGGCTTGCCCGCCTGGGCGTAACCTTCAACTAATGTCACAAACCTTTCCACGAACTTTCCAAACGCTCTTTCACTGGCAGTGAAATCAATATTACTGTCCGAATATTTACATTTTAATTTTTCAGAAATTAAAGTGCTTGTCCAAGTATCACTGCTTGGTTAACACCAAACCTGTCAGGCCCGTGATTTCTTTTTCATTGCACCATTCATTTTACAATATTTTCCATGTGAATCATCTGTTGTCAAATATATCCCCGCTAGTACAATCAACAGCATCAGACTTATATAAACTTTTGAGAGAGTCCTAATTTCATACGATTTTGCGCACAGTTGACTTGCTTAAAACAGAAGTGAGACTAACATAAGTATGGCCTTCATGACATTCTGCACCCCGTAATACTTCTAGTTTTGTCACGCTCTCGCTTGGAAGCCATGATTCCGATATGATTTCAACTGCAAGTGCTTGCGCACGTACAGCTACCAACAGACGAATGGGCAGACTTTGCTTTATGTTGTGCGAGTTCCCTGCCAATGGCTAGACTGAAGTTCATTCAGGGCTAGTCTGTGGCCGGGCGACAATGGTACGGCGCGGACGTAAAAACATTTGGTTCTTTACCCTCCATAGCCGCAACTGAACTTGCCTCAGCTGATGTTTGCACAACAGCCGACAGCATAGTCAGACCTGCACGCACATCTCTTCCCCCTCGTACAGCTAACTGTATGCCACGGTACATGTGTTGTTTACCGAGTTGAAGCAGACTTCGTGGCCTCATTCCAGACTTTTTTTTTGCATGTGGGAATTTCGTGCTAACTGAAATTTAAAGATGTGCTATTCAAGACTGGGGCAGTAAAATTAACATAGCGCTAAATGAATTTGCGCAATTTGAAGACATGCTAAGTGAGGGATTGGTGTGTTGTCAATATTTCATTCTTTAAGTTGTTTTCAATTGTCCATTAGAGTGTTGGTAGTGTAGGTTGGGTTCTGAAGAAAGAAGAAAATTTTTGTTTAATATTATTAACTTTTACTTTAACATTTATTTCTTTGGGTAGAAGAAATTAATTTTATTTGAAAATATATAATATGTATATAACAACATTATATCTATATGGGGACAAGGCAATATAACCTCCTACTAACCCCGAAAAACGACATAATTAAAAATAATTTAAATGAAGATTACATGACTTGAAGATAAAATTATTATTATTCTTAATTGATTAATCTCCTATTATACCCTAACAGGGATTACACATAGGAATGAAGCAAATGAAAATATGCCTTTATTATTTATTGGAGAAATCTGTCCATTAGAGTGAAACAAACGCTTGCAAGAACAAAGCAGATTCACAGTGAGGTTATGCTGGAAGTGATATGGAAGAGAGTGACTCACAAGACAAGGTGTCCTCAGCTACACGGCGGTCCTCAGCTGCGCAGGCCAGCAGCCACTCATGGGTGACCACGGGCAGGTGAGTGACTCACAGTGACATGAGCGGTACAGAGTGACGAGAGTGACTTACGGGACACGAGGAAGGCAACCTCTGTGACGCGGCGGTCCTCGGCTGCGCAGGCCAGCAGCCACTCGTGGGTGACCACGGGCAGGTGAGTGACTCACAGAGTGACATGAGCGGTACAGAGTGACGAGAGTGACTTACGGGACACGAGGAAGGCAACCTCTGCGACGCGGCGGTCCTCAGCTGCGCAGGCCAGCAGCCACTCGTGGGTGACCACGGGCAGGTGAGTGACTCACAGAGTGACATGAGCGGTACAGAGTGACGAGAGTGACTTACGGGACACGAGGAAGGCGTCCTCTGCGACGCGGCGGTCCTCGGCTGCGCAGGCCAGCAGCCACTCGTGGGTGACCACGGGCAGGTGAGTGACTCACAGTGACATGAGCGGTACAGAGTGACGAGTGACATGAGCGGTACAGAGTGACGAGAGTGACTTACGGGACACGAGGAAGGCGTCCTCTGGGACGCGGCGGTCCTCGGCCGCGCAGGCCAGCAGCCACTCGTGGGTGACCACGGGCAGGTGCCACTTGACGGCTGCGCGGAACTTTTGAGAGCTGGTGTCCTGGGTGATGAGGTGCGAGGCAGGCAGCAAGTCTTTGTCAACCACCGCCACTCTCGAGAACACGTGCTGCACCCTGCGGACACACATTCTAATCATCTTTCACGTTTGTGTCATCTTGCTTGTAATCATATTTATGGCAAGGCAACCTGTATGCCACGTGTCTTTATATGGATGCCTTTGTCATCTGCTGGCAAACAACACACCTCATAGCTGGGGATACACACCTATGACTTCCGCAACTTGAACTCATGCACCACTATGAGTGCACGACAGACTCGTGTCTGGAAAGCAACTCACAATAACCGAGGGCCCACGGCTGGAGTGCGACAGGGACGGCTCGGGGTCGGAGCAGGCGTGGATACCGAGCATTCCAGTGCGTGTCCACCCGTATGTTCCCAACTTTGGTGCAATGCAATTATGCAGTCAATCACACGATAAAATATTACAAGTGCAGATGGTTCTAATTGTTGCGTGTGCTCCGCATACGCACATCAAGATGTGTCGCGCGGCGCCTAACCGCGCGCCGATGCAACCAGCACAAGCCAAGTGTTCGCGCGCTGCGCGCATGACGTTCAGAGCCGCTCGGGAGCCCTCGGGGAAGCTCGTTTTGGCGGGCTGCCAACCGGACATCGCCGAAGGGGGCGGTTCCGGTTGCCCCGACCGAGAACAATCTGCCATGTTTGATACTAGCAGTTCGCAGAGTATAAAAGGGGCCCATTTTGCGCTGAAGGAGGAGACTCGCCGCGACCACCAGCGAAACCAGCCGGAGGCCCTGCTGGCCTTCCCTGCCAATGGAAGCTACACCGTCAACACGTCTCGCCGGCCTGCCGTCACGCTGCCCGTTGGAAGAAGCTACCACTTGGTAAAGTACTGTTTCGTCATAGACACTTATAAACCGAGTGAGTAGAAAACTTAGAGTGAGAAGAGGGGCAGTGGTGACGGAGGCAAGGCTTGGAGACGGCGGTGTGAGCTTGTGAGTCCCGAGGAAAGACTTGACAACTGACTGGACATACAACACTTAGGTGCGAAACCCGGCAGTGACACCTGAAGAATAATGCCAGTGCCCACACCGACGAGCATTTCTCCCGCTATGATAGTTTGGGGAGATAGTCAATGGTAACCCCTGCATCGACGAATAAGAACTTGCTCGCAGAAATACGTGTCGACAAGAGTAATCGAAGTCGACGACCTGTTATATTAATTATTAGAGGTCTGCGTACCCTCGTAAAAACATGCTTTATGTATTAGTCATCTTGTGTATAAATAGTAGTATTTTAGTTTCATAACTTGTTCATTGACAGAGGTCAATAATATACCATAAGTCGAGGGGTTATTTTCATTTGCACTCTGGGAATTTATGTACGTAATTGTTTGTAACTTAGCTTTTCTTTTGACGGTGTACCCAGCGCCACGCGGCGTGCCTAGTATGAGAGCACGGGCAATTGTGAAGTGGATTTGTTAAGCTGCATTCACGTGTCTCATGTTGCAATAATTCTTAAACGTTTCTGATCGCAGACTTTTGAATCAGAGCCACGCCGCAAATATCAAATGTTTACGTTTTTGTCATTAATGAAGTTGTAATGAATAATTTCATGTATAATCAATAATAAATGTGTTGTTACCATACAGTTGTAATAGCTTTAGATGACTTTTCGCCACACTCTGTTCCATTCCTACTCCTTGTTCCCCTCGAGTGTTTAACACGAGAGGCTACAAGATAATAATAATGTAACTTAAACGTTTTCAAAAAAAAAAGTTTGTAGTGAGCAACTCGGGTACTGAGGAAACAGGAGTGTTTGCAGTATGTTGGCCTGGACACTCTTGGCTTTACGAGTAGAAGGCCTGTCCTCCATCTTAAACGCATAAAGCTTCAGGCGAAGCCCCACATACTCCCCCATTTCCCCCTGCTCGGAGAACTAAGTGGGTAGAAGGCCCCCAGCTGACTCCCGAGGGTGGTTTCAGGAAAACAACACTGCTCCCCCTGGTCGAATCAGCCTTGTCACTGGAGCGCTCCTTTATGCATGTGCAGATGAAACCACCAGTATATTTCTTCTTTGTTAGAAAATAAATGCATAACTCCATGTAGGAATGTTTCATATCTGTTGCAGCAGTTTAATATAAAAACAAGTCTCAGTTTCAAGTAAAAATTTAAACGACAGGTTTTTATAGTCTAGCCTGGTAACGAGATTTAACTCAATGTAAGATTTAAAGGCTAGTCTGATATAAATGAAGAATAGTAACAAAATTTTAACTCAAAAGTATCATTTACAAGCTAGCCTGATCTAAATGCAAGAATAGTAAATTGTTTCAACTCAATGTAGGATTTAATGGCTTTCTTGATTTTAATGCATGTATAGTAGAAAGTAAAAATCAAAGTACAGTATTATTTAAATTCTAGTTTGTTTTAAAATTATATTCTCTGATATAAAAATTAACTGAAAACATCATAACTTAATTTTAATTCAGAATATTGCCGTAACAGTTTTGAAGAGATTGATTGAATCATTTGACGTTTTACAGACAACCCCATGTCAATGAAAAAAATCCCTAAACATTTGGTTGCATGAGGAGGAGGTAGAGGAAGGCATTCCACCCTAAATGGTAGTGACTTTCACTGAGGACATGAAGGAATCCATGCCATAGCATCCTTCTCAACAACCGCCAGCCTGATGCCAGAAGACAATGTGTTGAGAGTGAAGGAAGAGGTTGAGAGCATTCCTACCAACATGGCGGTGTCCTTCACAAACAGCGTGAAGGAATTCTTGCCACTAACACACACTTCTACAACCACCACCCCCCAGCTAGACAATGATGTTTTGATTTTGGAGCAGGCGGTGATGCATCCCTCAGTTCAAGCCCCTACCCTGGAGCAGGTTTGGGCTACCACCATGTATTCGCCTCCTTCCCACCCCTTATAGGCATATTTATAAACTGCAAATTATAACATACTATGCCCATCACTAAAGGCTATAGCACTTATTAAAGAATTTCTACCACTAAAAAAGAACATGTGGAATTAGGGATGGGGCGAATCCTGATTTCCTCGAATCCGAATCCTAACTCGAATCCTCGACTGGAATTGCCGAATCTCGAACCCAAACCCGAATCTTTTAATAGATGATGTCCACATATCTAATGTAAGTGAGATGTATTCTGCTTGCACTAAAAGTCCCTTGACTTTATCACATGTAGTTTGGTACATTTCTGGTATAAGTGTATATAAAGACAACAATTTTTTCTTGAGAAATTTCAGTTTTAGTACAGATTAGCGGTTAGGATTTTTTCTATAAATAAGGAGGTCTGCGAGCCTAAGAATTTTACTTCGAGCCGAGCTCGAGCTTTTGTGGTACAGTTACACTTTTGGGAAATTATTTTTATCTTAAACTTAATATCATGTTTGAACGAGCGTTCAGACTGAGCGGACGTGTTTCGGGCGCGCTCCTCGGTTTCGATGTTTTGAAGCGATTAACTGCGTGTTAAATTTTTTTATTTAGTGCTCAGGATCATTAATCATTAATTCCTCAATACTAGACCAATCGGAATTCGCGGGTTTTGATCTATCAAGTAACGATGTATCTACATCAGTACTAGACAGTGACGTCTGTGCGACCATGTTTCGGTCACCTTCTAAAAAAACACCGGTAAAACCTGTGTTCACTCTGGAACTACAATCGAATGACTCCCTCACTTCTGAAAGTATCAACAGGAACACGGTGAACATGGAAGATCTGCTCAAAATAATGAATACGGTATGTGTAAAAATCGAAGAGTTAAAAAATGAGAACTGTATACTGAAAACCCTGCTTATGGATTCCAGAGCGGAAACAGCAGAAATCAGGCAGGAACTAATTAATATTAAAGAAAAACTATTCTCCGACATTCATCCTGAATCTTCATACAGCCAGGCCCTCAAGAAGCCTTTCATCGCCAAGCCAGCTGACCGCGCGATTCCACAGAACCGCGCCGGTAATAGCAGCCTGTCCTCTGACCTACATTCCACTCAGCGCGACAGCACAAAGGAAAATAACAAATGTGACGACACTGATGGTTTTACGCTGGTACAGCACACACGTAAAGCCAAGTCAACAAGCCATCCGGAAATGAAGCGTGAACTGGTCATGAAAAAAACACCCATGAAAGTGGGCATTAGAAATATATCCTCGTTAAAAATGATTCCCAAACCTATTTATAAAAAAACGAAGGCACTTTTTATAACTAGGTTTGATCCGACCGTGCAAGAACAAGACATCATTGATTACATATCTAATGAACTGAACTTATCCCAAGTTAAAGTAACGAAACTCAAAACTAAATTCAACTCCTACGCATCTTTCCACATCTCCGTGCTGGAAGAGGACTTTTCTAGAATAAATAACATTGTATTTTGGCCTAACGGCTGCTTGTTAAGCCCCTTCTACGGCAAACTTCATCATGATCAAATTCTAAACAACAACTCTGCATCTGAAGAACCCATCATCAGGCCTAGTGCATCCACTTCCACATCCACCTCTACTTCTATTTCCGCATCCACATCTACTTCAATCTTGGTGCCTGGAGGAGCATCTTAATCTCCACCTGTGAAACAGTTTCTTGAAGAATATTCAGTTGCGTATCAAAATGTGAGAGGTTTACGAACCAAATCTATTGAATTTCAGGAAAACCTAATTAGTTCACATTTTGATATTATTTGTTTAACAGAAACATGGTTTAACAAAAATAATATCAACTCTCACTATTTTACAGACCGTTATTTAGTTTTTAGAGACGATAGAAACTCACAACTGACAATGAAGAATAGAGGCGGAGGTGTCTTATCTGCCATCAATAAGCATAAATTCTTATCAGTGCATCCTTTGTATGATTACGTTTTCCCCGGCATCGAAGCTGTCTGGTTAAAAATAAAACTAACGCCTACGAAATCATTAATACTTGGTACTATCTACTTACCTCCAGATATCACACCTATTATTTACCGGAATTATTTTGAAGCCTTGGAAGATAAACTGCTAGTCTGTTGTGATGATATATTGATTCTTGGTGATTTTAATGTGCCTGGCATTGACTGGTCTAATTCTAATCCTAATAACATTATACACTCACATGTAAAATCTAAAGCCAGTTACCTACTGAATTTCACATCCAGTCTTGGTTTATCACAATTTAATTGTACCCAACCAGCTATAAATCTCTTAGATCTGTGTCTTTCTAATCTTCCTCATTGTTTGGTATCACATTCTGCTGATATCCTTATCAAAGAAGATATATTCCATCCCGCTTTAAATATTAACATCATGTTAGAAACATGTCATAATAATATTAATCCCTCTTCTGTGTTCAGAAATTACAAAAAAGGGAATTATCTTGGTCTTTACAACTCTATTAATGACTGTGACTGGTCATACTTTTATAGTTCTACTGATGTTAATGATCTCGTGGATCAACTAACAACTTGTATTTCTGAAAAAATTGATACTTATATACCTCTTTCTATTAAAAAAAAATCTAAATATCCCCTTTGGTTTTCCAACGAATTAATAAGTGCTCTTAAATCTAAAAAACATTTCCACAAGTTGTACAAAAGAAATAATAATCTATTCTACTATGCAAAGTTCTCTCATTTTAGAAAATCTGTGAAATCTCTAATTAAACGCGACAAAATCCACTGGACTCAATCGACAAACAACAATATCAAGAAGAACCCTAAAAGTTTCTGGAGATATGTTAAAATAATGAAAGATGGTTATTATGAACAACTTTCTCTTAAAGTAAATGGGGATATTTCAAATGATCCGAATGTGGTAACGAATGTGTTTGCTCAGTATTTCTCTAGTGTATATGTAACCCCTAATACTTCTCCCCCAATAACTACATCGGTCATGTCTGTTGAGACTATAGCTGTGCCTAAAATTTCTGAAAGTCTAATACTTTGGGCAATTAAGGACTTAAAATCAACTAAATCCACTGGTCCTGATGGCATTCCCAATTTTATTCTTAAAGGCTGTGCCCATCTTTTAGTACCCCTACTTTATCACATTTTTAACACCAGTCTGAAAACGAATATATTTCCCAATAATTGGAAAATAGCAAAAATGATTCCTATTCATAAAAATGGTTCAAAATTAGACGTCTCAAACTACAGGCCAATATCATTACTTAATGGGTTCTCCAAAATTTTTGAAAAAATTATAGCTAAATTTTTAAATTTTCAACTTAGTAATACTCTCACCAATAATCAACATGGTTTCAGGTCTGGTATGTCTACTACCACTAATCTTCTTACCTTTCTTAATCCTGTATATAATATAGTTACAAATAGGGGTCAGGCCGATGCCTGTTACTTCGACTTGGCCAAAGCCTTTGATACTGTAAACCATTCCTTACTTCTTATTAAATTATCCCATTATGGTCTTTGTGGAAACTATATCAATTGGTTCTCAAGCTACCTATCCAACAGAAGTTTTTTTGTATCGATCAACAATCATAGATCTTCTCAGTATAATGCGTGTTCTGGTGTTCCCCAGGGAGGTACTCTTTCACCTCTTCTCTTTAATATATTTATTAATGACATTACACAAGTACTTTGCTACTCTACTGGAATTCTTTTTGCTGATGACCTAAAAATTTATAAAATTATTTATTCCTTAGAGGATTGTGAATTATTACAAGAAGATATTATTAAAGTTAATAATTGGTGTCTAAGAAACTTGGTCAAACTCAACAAAGATAAAACCAAGGTTATATCGTTCACTAGGAAATACCATCCGATTAAATATTCATACAATTTAGCGAATTCTATCATCTCTCAAGCCCACTACACAAAGGATCTCGGTATCATCCTTGATTCAAAACTATATTTCCATAAACATGTAGATTACTTATATTCCTATGCACGAAGAACTCTAGCGCTTATAAAATTTATTACTTCTTATGCAACCAACTCAGACTCACTTATCTCTCTTTACATGGCACTTATAAGATCAAAATTAGAATATGGCTCTGTTATCTGGAATGGTATCAACTTAACAGATACTGAAAAAATCGAAAGTATTCAAAATAAAGTTATAGATTTAATTATTACAAGGAATCTCCCACGCCCCATTTGGACACCTCTGGTAGACCGTAGGGCCTATCTTGATGCTCTTTTTGTTCATAACTGTTACATTCATAAATTCAGATGCCCTTATCTTCTTGAAAATACTGCCTTAAGAATTCCTCAATTCAATTCCCGCTTACGCTCTACTCTGTGTACTCTTATTACTAATAATGATATTATTTATAGACTTATAACAAATTACAATAATATATATTTGAATTCCAACAATGTTTAATTATATATATTCTGATTTATGTCTGTCATAGCTATATTATTTTTCCTTCAATATCTCTTAACATTTAATAATTTGATTTTACCTGTATTAATTATGTTTGTATTTGTTTTTTATTTTTGTTAATGACCTAGTTGTTATTGTTCTTATTTCTATATATCTTTGTTTGTCTTGTTTATGTATTTGTGTTTCTGTGTTGTTATAAGCTTTTTTTTTTTTTTTTGTTTTCTGTATTTTGTATTTTTTTTTTTTTTTTTCGTGCCCACCATAAAAGTGTTTCAGCTGTCGGTGGGCATGTCACAAATACAAATAAATAAATAAATAAAATAAAATAAATAAAAATAAAAATAAAGTATTAAAATGAAGTGGGCTTATTAATTTTGGGTAGCTATTTACAGTGTGTATTTACATTTTGCACTGCTAGAAAAAAAATAACATTTTTTTTTCATTGAATCTTACCTGTTTCCATTGGTTCATTAGTAACTGATATCATCCAACTAACATAACCAAGTATATGTTTGTGTAAATGTAACATATCTTTGGAAAAATTTCACCCTTGTCAATTTTTCTGGAGTCCTTACTGAGCTTCAACAAACTTAGCACCAAAAATCATGTTGTTTGAAAAGTACATTCACATTGTTTCAACATTTCCACTTTTCAGCACAATAATTCTGAGAGAGATTGTCACAGAGTATTAAATTCTGTTCTTTAATCTATCATTCAGAACAATAATTTGTTCTGCACGTTCAGGAGTTAAATTAGCTCTACGATTGGAGATAGTGTTTCCAGCAAAAGAGAAGCGTCTCTCGCTGGCAACCTGCTTGGCTGGAATGCTTTAGTAAAATTGCTTAACCTCAAAATTAGTGTCATAAATATCTGTAACTGGTCATTAAAGTTTAATCAAATGAAAGTAATAAAAATAAAAACATTTTACTTCATTCAATTTACACTTGCAAAAAAAACATACACACAATAAACCTACATGGATATTAAAGTCTTTTTCAATATCCTGAAGTCTGAAATATGTTTACTCATGTCATTAAATGTAGAGCTGTATTGAAGAAGCCGATTTTGCCAATATTTAGTTGAATCGGCATTTCCGATACAGTACGCTCGTTAATTTTCGGCCGATATTACTGAAAAACGAAAGAGACTGCCATAACCTAAAAATCCACGAGTACCATTTTCACTTTTCGTAGTAGTACTGCATTCTTTAAGATCGCATTATTTCTTAGCAACATGTGCCAACCGTACATATCAAAGTTTAACATCCTTTTTTTTTTAATAATGTTCTTTAATTTAATATGTCATAAATAAATAATACATTACTATCACGGTAAATATACATCTCAGTTGTTACGGTAACTATAGTGCAAATATGGTAGCTATCATGCTTCTGTAGTAATTATGGTATTCTACAAAGAATCTTTTGTTCAATTATGGTAATTATCTTAAAATAACTATTGGGTTTGTACTGTAGTTATGGTACATCATCCATATTTCTTCGTATGTTGTTGTTCATTTGTCTTTTCTTCATATTTACGTGTGCCATTATTTGAGACAAGAAGTTTCAGAAAAAATTTTAACGGACATTATATCACACATTTAATGGCGTAAATGACGAGACCTCGGGCAATTTAGTCGCTTTATACGGAAAAACCTACCATGCGGGACCTCGTAAGCGAGTTTTACTGTATTTTTTTCCCGTAAATAGTAAAAACCGAATCCTTTGACGAATCCTATATCAGACCCGCCGAACCTTCGAATCCCTAGGATTCGGCGGATATTGGATTCGGTCGCCCCATCCCTATGTGGAATGCATATTCTTGGATGCACTATGCCAATGCAAGATGGCAAAGTTACGTTAAAGTATTCATCACGAGTAGTTAGACACATCATTCCAATAAAAGATGGCATCATTTTCTATTTTTTTTTTTGTATTTGGCGCTGCTAAATAATACTATAAAAAAGTTGACGGTCTCTCTGAATAATAAACTTGGCCCATTCTTAATTTAAACTTGATGTCAGTGACTAGTACTATAAAAAATATGACAGTCTCTCTGAATTTAAACTTGGCACTCCCTAGCAGACAACATATTTGTTGGCTTCTTTTAGAATTTGAATTTTGCGCTGAGGCGTGCTCGTCTCATTCCCGGTTTAAATATTTATTTTCAGCGTAAATATTTTTTTATACTTATCTTTTTGTTTATGCTTGTCATTTGTTTGGCGATGAGTTACTACTATTTGGTAAAGCAGCTGTGTAGCAAAGTAACTAACTGGCCACCCCTGTGGAAAGTATGCCCCTCTGCCCGGTGGTGTGTGCTTCGGCTCGCGTGGTTGGGGAACACAGCGGACACGTGGAGACTGGAGCACTGTGATGGCTGACGCAGGACTCGGGAGCGTGTGGCCCAGAGGCACGACGCCGAGTGCGGAGCGGGCACGGCGCGGAAGGGACTGTGCACTGGCACTGATGGCTGGACCACGATGGGTGTAATCTCAACTCTGCTTCCAGAGAACAGCATGTCGTCTGTTAAAATGTGAGTTCCTCTCAATAAACCCCTCCCCTCTCTAGCTTTATCGTCGGTGATAAACACCGAGTTTACCCCCAGTCAAGAAATAGTTTTGCTGGTTTAACTATTCACGTGACTTTACGCCTCAAGCTGATATGCCGAGCCGATTAAACCAGTTTGTTTGCGGGCGGACTGAGTAACCACTACTAGTTTAGTTTGGTGGTATCATCACACCCTCTTTATTTGAGTTGCACTTGTCAGTTGGTTGGAAGTTGTGTTAAGGGACTGGCAAACTTAACAACCTCACTCGTATTCAGGGAAAACAGAAAGGAAATGGTAAATAATTTGTACTGAATACTGTTGACCCCGCAGAAATAGCATGCGACAGTAAACTCGGTGCAAATATTTTGACAGCGAATTGTTTTGGGTTTTAGTGAGCCTTTGAGGCCGTTTGTGGGCTGTTATGTAACGAGGCCAATTTTCATAAGCCCTAGAAAAACTTTGGTGACTGCTAGCAATTTGTAGCGAGCATGAACTGCAGAAGTGATGAGGAGCGTCGCAATCCAAACTGGGTTTGCAGGGTGTACATCGTTGGACCAACTGTAACCGCGCGAGCGGTTAAAGCGGCCGTCGGCTCGTTACTGCAGCGACTATTTAGAACACTGGCAAGTTGAGAGGAATTCTTGGTAGTCTGTGTTTGAGCCTGTAGGACTAGGGAGAATGAGGCTTAAGGGAAAGTACTGCACACATAATTTTTTTTAGAACTTTTAAATAATTAGTAAGTTTTTTTTAAACTTTCGTATGCATCATATTTTGTTAACAGTGTTTATATATGTGTTGTGTGCTTGTGCGTGCGTGTGTTTGTTTATGTTTATTTATTTATATACACACACACACACACACAGATATATATATATATATATATATATATATATATATATATATATATATGCTGCAGTCATAATGTAGGGGTACCAGGTGCCTGGGGTGATTTTAGGTCCTATTGTAAAATTACTAAGCCACAGGAAAATTGTAAAAGGTTTAATATAAAATTTATTTTGGTGGCATTGCAACGGCATGGTTTGCCATGTATACCCAGGGTGTAGGCAGCCTTTTGGATTCAACTGTAGCAAGTTTATTTATTTTTTTAGATTATTTGTACAGTATTTTGATAAACCTGTGCCTTTAGACTTCGTTTAAGCGTATATTTGACTCTGCTAAGTTAACTAGGATGCAAACTGCAAGCTCACTGTGTACGGCTAGGAATAGAGGGCTCAGGCAGTTCTAGCACCAGAAGGGCTACAGTACTGCTGGGTTATGGGTTTGTCGCACCTCCCGAGAACCAGGGGAGAGGTTAACGCCCACCAGCCAGTACTAAATAATAAACTATGGCACTCTCTGAATTTAAACATGGTAATCCCTAGAAGCCGATACGCTCATTGGTGCCTTCTGTAATTTAAATGTGGCGCTCCCTGGTATGGTATTTGAATTTGGCACTGCCGACTAGTAGTAGTATATATTCCTTATTTATTTATTTTCATTCCGACTGACTTGCTAGCCCGATGTTTAAGGTCTCTGCCTAACAACTCACATACCTCGGTTCGGGGCTCTCCATCGCAATCTAACAATTATTGTTATTATTAAAAATAACACCAATGCTCCCTAACATCAGTGCCACCCACCTTCAATAGGAGGAACCAATATGGCCACCGCCAACAGTGACGTCACTAGCAGACGCTTCTCGCCACATGGTATGTAAAGAACAACTACCTGTTGTGCCTCCTACCCACGAGGCCCCAACAACCTGTGGAGCACAACTGTTGCTATGTTTGGAACACTGATCACTACCCCACTCTTCCTGCATCAGGAGAAGGTAACCAAACCTGTCAGCCCTAACTACTAATAACAGGCAATTTCCAGCTCTATTGTGGATTTCACTGCAAATTTCGCAATGAAAATGAAATGAATTATCCTTGACATAATTGAATGAACAGATGCCGTGTCGCAGTGACTGTTGAAGCGCCGGGAGCGGGACTCACCGCGCGCCCAGGGCCTGCATGAGGTGCACCAGGAAGGTCCGCTCGCGGCCGCAGTACGCGCTGGGCGTCAGCACGCAGCCCGCCAGGGGCCGCGAGGCCGGGCTCACCTGCACCGCGCGGTAGAAGTAGTCCACCGGCTCCGGCAGCACGCACTTCTGCTCGCTGCACTCCTCCTGCACACGGCACCGTCCCAATATCCCTCAGCTGCGAGCAGCACTGCCGAGCCTGGTTAGCCAGTATCATAACATTCTGTCAATAAAAACTTTGTACTTCTAAAGTTATTAGTACGCTCATTCTTCATAACCAGATTTAAAACAATCTCTGAATCAAATCACACATTAGTACTACCATAACATTTTTTCTCAACTGTCACTTTTCTTGAAGAGCAAAGATAAACCCACACAAGTATTATCTATGAACTACTTGATTAAGTTAAAGTCTTCAGTTGCAGGCATGTCGTGACAACATACCAGCCAGAGGCAAGACACGGCGTGACGCGCACGACAGGAAAAGCCACGGTTCACCACGCAGGGCGTGATGGCATAGTCGACAGGCTGCGAGTTCCGTGCGAGACGTCCGCCCGCCGCCAGCACCGTCTCCGCTATCAGGTCCTCCACATCCTGCTCCTCCTCGTAGCCCAACACCTCGAACACCAGCCCTGTGCAGCGAGAGCCGTCTCAGCTGACAGCGCTACTGGCCGCGAGTAGCCGACTACACACATCACACACAGCCCTGTGCAGCGAGAGCCGTCTCAGCTGACAGCGCTACTGGCCACGAGTAGCACACAGCCCTGTGCAGAGATCTACTGGACGTCAGTCTCCGCTATCAGGTCCTCTACGTGACTGTAGTAGTTTAATCAACTACCTACAGTTTTAGCTTTTATTAAATATTTCATATTTTTATCTCTATGAATTGATTAAAAGTTAATTTTAGGCTTCCATTTAACTTCAGATTTATGCTTTGAATCATTAATTTTTTAGTTTTCTTATATTTACCAATCATAAGTAGTTTTTGTAATTTATAATATATTTGACATTGAAAATCAACTAAATGAGTTAGAAGAGGTCTAAGGCTTATCACAGGTGTTTGTTTTGGTGCAGAATATCATATAATATATTTTATTTCATGAAAATAACATATTTGTTACAATTTAATACAGTTTTGAAATTAGTATGATTATTTATTAATTTTCAATTGTCACATGCACACCAACAATCCTTGAAGAGATTACAAGGGAGTGCACGAAACATACAAGGAACAAAACAATATTAAATATAAACACATTACACAAGGACACAACCACAACAAACAATGGACCCAGAAACCAATAAATATTCATTAGATCAATCTTATAATGATTCATAAAATCAAATACTACAAAAATTAATGGAGAAAAAAATATATTCATAGATTTGATAATACATGGAAAGTAAATGATATCAACTGAGAATAAACTAATTATGGGAATATCTACGTGTACTAGCTAATATGTTTTAGTTCCAAGTTGATCTAATCTATCACAGTTATTGGTTAGTCTAAAAAAATCATTTTTCCTGTAAAGTGTACATAAAGTAGATGTCTGATGACTCAAAAATATTGTGTTAAATTTGGTTCATATTGGTTATCAAAATTGTTGATTTTAAATGTTGGTTACCTATGTAAACCTCGTGCCCTCTAAGAGATATTTAGTGAGGAGTTCTGACTTAAATCAATATTGAGAAAATTCAACCATTATATAAATATGTACGACAATATTTCTGAAGTAGGTTTTTTTTCACCGTTTAGCTACACCATTAATAAAATTTTTAACACACAATTGAGCTGTACACAAGAGAAAAAACAAAATAATTTTTAACAGTTGCTCACAAACAGCGGTAGATTATAAATTCTCTCACACTAAGTAACGGAAAAAAAACAAATTATACTGTCATTTATGTGACTTTCCAGGACTGTCAGGTGTCCGGTAGACACCCTGCTGTGTGTGGTAAGCGCTCACCTTGGAAGAAGGTCTGCTCCGTGAACTCTGCACGAGACGAACTGTCCTCAGCGTCAGCGCAGGGCAGGGAGTCGCTGGTATCAGCCGGGCCACTAGGACCGCTCCCCCCCGCCTCCTCTCCTGGAACAGCGCGACACACGGCCGCTACAGGCGCTGCACGTCCAAGGACAGGCGAGAGGTGGTGGATGAAGGCGGAGGAGGGAGGGGGCACCTGGCTGCGAGTGCAGGTACTGCTGCACCAGCTCCTCGGGCCGCGACTCGGGAGGCCCCGCCGAGCCCGGCCGAGCCGGCTCCAGCAGGGGAAACACCGGCACCTTGCGGTCCACGCTGCGCTGCAGGGCTGCCACTCCCTGCACACCGACACCTCGGTACAACACACTGCCAGACCCTCCACTGTTACACACGTGGTTACACTGGCTGCTGCTCACTGTTCCACTGGCTGCATTAGTAAGATCTGGGGGGAGGGGGAGGTGGTTTATGCCAAAGAAAAATATAATATAGTTTTACTTTTTGAACCAAATATACAGTAGAATCCGTTTATTATGACTCCAGCTATATTGACGAACCGCCTATTATGATGTAATAATAATAACACAACAAATTTTGGTTTTAAAAAGTATGCCATTTTTCATCAATTCATCGTCCATAAACCAACTATAAAGACAACCCCCTCCCCTTTTTTTTACTGTTCATGTTTCTGTATATATAGTTTTATTAGTGAATTCTAGTGTGAGAGTGCATTGAGTACAAGGAGCAACAGAGGACGGAGGGCAGACCTTCTTGACGAGCGGAGAGGGCGGCTCGCTAGGGGCTGCCCCGTGGTGGCACAGGAACTGCTGCTCCGGCGCGGGACACTTCAGCCGTGCACTCTCCGCCAGCCACAGCACGTTCACCACGTGGGGCCTGCACACACGCACGCCGGGCGACACTCTCACACCCACCACCTCATCAGTCACCAGAAACACCAGGTCTCGCTTCTTGTCGCATATCGACTAGACTGCTCCAAAGTCTAAAGTTTACTAGAAAATGAGAAATTAAAGTGAAATCTAGAGAAAAGTCTTCAACCCAGTATTTTTGGGACTTGAGTAATGCCAGATTGGCGATTTTCCCGGATTACTGAACACTAATAAAGTTTTAAAGTAAACACCAAAGAAATTTTTATATGTAGTACAATGGTATTAAAAACCAGCTGTCAAAAGGTGCTCCAAAAATCATCACTGAAATGTACCCCTAAAATGTTAAACTGTAACCAGATAAAAAAAAAAAGACACTTTCCTGAAATGAAAACCAACAATACTACAAATGTCGGCAAGCAGCAAAGCGACCGGCAGCTGATGCAATGGCCTGAATCCGCCCGAGCGAGGTGAACAGCTGGATAGGAGCCAAGCCATGGAAGCCAGGGTGAATATCATTCACTGTCTCGTGAATGTCAGTTTCTGATATTTATGTACTGGAGTAGGGCCTTAATGTTATGTTTTCAACAAATATATAGCATTTAAATAAATAAGAAATCCACACTTTATTTAAATCTTTACAAAGTTGTTGACTAAGAATGATCTCAGAATATTCTTTTTTATTCTGGATAATGAATTTCAGTTTTATTATAAAAGCAATGCCTCCTATCTCCAAATGCATTCTTTTAACCAATATCTTGTGTCTTTTACATGGCCACTAAACAGCTGTATTATTTGAAACTTCTCGCAAGTCTATATTTTAAACCCTATTAATTATCACTAACTATTCTTCCAAAAGGAATCTCTGACATGAACGCAACACACCAATACTTTTCAGTTGAATGCAAGCAGCATCTCGCCGGGTCTGGTATCACATTGTCCGCAACACACCTGTCACCTGACTGTCACAAACACTGCTTCACACCCGACACATCAGCAAATGTGATGCTCCTTAAGTGGACTACGTTATAAAACCACATGAACGCTTTGGATTCAGTTTATTTGGACACATTTGGTATTAACGGTTGTAGAGAGAGAAAAAGTGCTTTACACCATGATGATGATAGCTTTTTGTTTTTTTACACAAATTTTTTATTATATTTATTTTGAAATGGAAGTGACAGTACCCTCTTCAGTGGGAGGCTCCAAAATTTCTAACGAAGATACAAATAACAACTAGACAACAGAAAGGTTTCCTTCTAGTAGAGAAATCTGAAAGCACAGAAAACAAGGGAAATATTTGTGATATATCACTGCATTTATTCTGCATAACAATTCGGCCAAAAGGCATCACAATATTAACGTGGCGGTGAGACTCCAAAACACATGAAATCATGCAATTGTATATATATACAATAGCAAACGATACAGTACAATAGAACATTATACGAGATGAAGCTTGTGAAACCCACATGTAGGTAGAGTCAAGAGCTTGACACCCTCACTGGAAACAAGAATCTTAGCAGTAGTGAAACCAGACACTGCGTCAGTTTAACAAGATGCTTCGGCAAGTGTCCCATAAAACATGATTCATAATTACAACATAAAGTTTGAACCCTAACACTTGATTACTTATTAACATGACAATGAAAAATATTCTATCAAGCACAGTAAAATGACAACACTCTAAACATCTACTAGAAAAGAAAAACGAGTAGACGATCAACAGATCAAAAAGAGAATTTAATTACCCTCTTTTATCGCATAATCGTCGCACTCGCATAATGTAGCACCTATATTTTAGGCCGTCAAAATTGGCATAAAAAAAACTTCACGCATAAACTTCGCATGTTGTTTTTGGTCCAACTATTAGATGCTGAGCGCTTTGTGTAGGTATCTTTTCCGTGTAAAACGATGTATTTTAAAGTATAAATCTAATTTTTATTCGGCATTACGACTTACTTATTTAATTAACGAAAATACGAAGTTGTCTGACGTGTAAATTTTATTTTAAAGACGTTTTTAAACGTTATTTCCTTTATCTGATCATCTGCGTTGCCGCGGCGTACCACTTATAAACATTTAGCTAGCGCTAATTGGCATCATTCATGTTTGGTTATGTTGCTTCCCGTATAGAGCGTGTGCACGTAGTCGAATATCGATATCTCGCCGATTGGATGCAACGCGCGCTCTCTGTCAGGTGCCAAGTTAACTATATTTGATAGCCCGCATTCTTTCGTGGCAAGTGTGTACTACGACACGTTAGTTCACATCAGATTCAAGTGGCTTGCATTCGCGTTAGAGTTTTGGTTTTTCTATTTAAAGCTGAAGAAAGGTTTTTATTGCAAGACTTATTAATTTAAATTGTTCAGTGTGCTCCTTTAAACTTCACTTTTTAAATAAATGTACTTTCCATGAATGGGTTTAGTTTTCATAAATAACTTTATCTAACAAAAAAAAAATTTTCTCGCATAATCGTCGCACCCCTACTTTTCAAACTTGATTTTAGAATAAAATGTGCGACGATTATGCGAGAAAACACAGTACACGCCAGTACTGTGTACTACTTGCCATAATAGACAAAATTCCGTAAATCTCATTCATGGGAACACACAAGCCCTAAGGCGCAGACAGAAAAGCTGCAACAGTTGCATAATGGGTATTGATCACTAAAACATGGAACAGAAAAAAGTAAAGGTTGCAATGAACGATGACAACCAACACAGAATTTAACCAACATTACAAAAGTTACGAAAATGATAATGATCTGGTTATCACCACCTAATACCACTGTCTATTACAACATCATGAGCCATGATCAGTCGTGCAGCACATCTTCAATAGCCCTGAACTCAGTGAAGAACTTGAACAGTTGCTCAGCCGGGTGAACAGCACTAGCACCGAGCAATCTCCGACTCAGGGGAGGGGCATCTGGAGGGGGAAGGGGAGGGAACACGACGTACCACAGCCCCACAGCCGAGAACGTCCAATGATCGCCGAAGCTACGAGGGCAGCACCTGTGCTCTAACACCGGTGTAATGATTCTGAATGTTGTCAGTTTTAATAATATTGTGCTTAAATAAACAAAATTACTCAAATTTGGCACAAAACACATTGTAAGTATTAAAACAAAAGCCTATATTATTAGAGCCACTAAGATTACATAACTTTTTGCTGGCTTAGTAAGAAAAAAATTGTATTATTTAGATTACATGGCTTTAATTACTTTATAGTACAGACATAGTTTCAAATTTGAATTTTACTTTTTGTCACTGACTAACGTAATACATTTACTAATATTCATAGAAAATAAATAATTACAGCAAAATCCTACTGTTACAACTTCATGTGGTTCCCAAGAATAGTGTCATAAAAGTGGGAGAGGGAGGGTCAATATAAACATTTAAGATTAGCCGACACCCTCACCCTGGTTCAAATCCGTGTTCACTCGACTCTGGTATGAAATTGACAAGTATTCAACATCAAAACTAAATTATATAAGTAGATTTGACCACCTACTGTAACCAAACCAAATTTAAGTAAATTCAAAATGAATCATAAGTGAAATGGTCGCCTAGCATGGGAAGAAGAGTAGGGGAGTAGGGCAGTCTTAGCAGACAGCAACGAGAGAGAAAGGAGAACAAACTCCATTAACTGCTCTCTCTCCCTCCCTCCCCAGATTAGCAATTGTTATTCTGTCTCACCCGTCACGTATGTGCTCAAGTTCTGAAAGCAGCATACAATAGCAAACAAAATTGTTTCAGTAACACATTTTAGACGCAGGTTTAGTTAGTTTTAAAACTAAGCTGTTCCCATCACAACTACGAGTTGAGTGAACCAATGACATGCGCGCTGCTAGTAGCTCTGTTAATTCACAATCTTCCCGTGACAAGGGAATTGTAATGTGCCAACCACTTTAAGTTTTTGCGTATTTGGTAACAACCAATGATTTATTTTTGGTAGGATACAGTATTGCGAATCTGAACTCACATATTTTGCAAAACCAATGGTCCAGAATCTGGTTCGTGCTAAGAATAAAGGTAACAGTCAACATAGGTATCTGAATCAAATAAACGTCTGTATTTTGAAAATTATAATTTTTTATATTATCTAGCGATGTGAACTGTACTGACAGGCAACACGTGAACGAGAGCAGAGCGAAAGCACAGACCTGTGCGCGAGGGTGGTGACGAGTCTGGCATCGGTGCCGCTCGCACTGCCGACGATGACGTGAGTCAGGGTCTCGGAGAGCTCGTCGTAGCGCGTTGCTCCAGCCCAGTTCAGCACGCGTCGCAGTTCGTCCAGCTGCCGCGTCGAGAAGCCGCTCAGCAGGACCTGCAACATCGCAACACCACAGGTGCGACTGCCAGCGGGAGGGACGTGGCTCCGAGGGCATCCAGTCTCCCAGCAGTCGGAGGAGTGATTCGCATTCCCTTCCTTCTCCAACAGTTTACAAATTAGGTATACTTGTTTATATTAGTTACACAGACATTACTAGCAAGATCAAGAGATTTATGTCCAAAGCAACCCCAAACATAAATTAGTTTTTAATTTTGTGTAAATGCAGGGCTTTACAACAAAATTTAAAAGGTTCTGCAAAAACCATACATTGTGATATATTTCAAACCATTATGTTCTAATTATATAGTATCATCGACAAAAATTTCAATGATTCGAACAATGCTTGTAAAATAATTATTTCATGGGTAAAAAAGGGTAAAATCTTAAAATGTACAGAAATGTTTTGGGTTTTAGAACTTTTAGACCTAGTTTAGTACACTTCAATGTAAGCACCATTTTTGGCTCTGGTTTTGCCTTGATGGTAGTCAATTTTCTGCAAATTCTAGTTACGTTGCCACTGTTGTAACAACACATGGTTTAAGTTTTGAATGTTTGTTATCTCATCAGCATACACAGCATTTTATGTATTGTATTCCCACACACAAGAGACCACGAGGTCCAAAATACCGCACGGTGTGGAGCGGGAGAGCAGCGAGACCACCCAGTCACTTCTCGAGGCGACTGGCAGGATGTCGGCCAAAACAAGCTCCGACAACTGTGTTCACTTGCCAACTATACACAAGAGTATGAGCCAAGTGCCGTATTTATCCGAAAATAATATGACTCTGAACATTTTTGAAAAATATTTTACAGAGTGGAAATCACAATTCCAACAAACAGAAATTAAAAATTTTTTGAATTAAAAAATTTATATAAAATTTACTAGAGTTTTACTGGTGAAACTTTCATCAATAGAGTGATTTACGTGGCCTTTTTGAAACAGCAAGCTGCAGTTAGAAAATGGTTGTAGGTTGCGGTCATGAACACCCTTGAAACAGCACCGCATACCAGCAGAGCACTGCCCTCAATTGGGATTTCTATACTTTATAAAATCATTGTGCTAAGTAATAATCTTAAAAATATAATTTTTAAATACCTAAGTAATTTCTTTGGGCAGTACTTTGCACTTAAAACTTATATTTCCTAACAAACTCAACACATGTAAGTATTATTGTACAAATAAAAAAAAATTATATAAATCATAAAAAAAAGTTCATTACTTACAAACTGAACCAAAATAAAATAACAAAATCATAACAATATCTCTAAAAATTCTTATACACTTCTTAAAAAATAGTTCCAGCAAATAGCTTGCGACAGTCGCGGGTTACAATAAAACATTGGGTCTTCTAACAAACGCCAACTAACTCACACTCTTATTATAATTTGTCTGTAGATGGGAAAACATTTAGCAAAAGGAAAATTGCAGTTTAAAAGGTTTTTGAAACGCCAGCAGCAGATGACGTACCTTGCAACCATCGAGGTACGGAGCTCTAGAGCAGTTCTTGGATGCCACTAGCTGCTGGATCACCTGCTCCACCTGCTCCGCCTCTGGAACATCTCATCCGACCAGCAGCGTGAAGCTACTGTGTGGTAATTACTCCAGCACCACAGTTTTATGTAAGGTGAGCAAACTATTTAGTCTTAGCAATAGAACTAGCTCAAATGAAGATGATACTTCCTTATTAAAAGAAATAAGAAAGGTATGAGGACTCATTGAATTTAAAAAAAATGATTCGTTTTCTGAAAGTTGGCATTTTTGAGTCATTAGGGAAAATGTGAATATTGCCCTGCACAAAATTCGCAGAGTGCATTTACAGATTAGTTACATCTTACACGCAGCCATACACGCTCTGCCTCCACACGGTGCCAGCTACCCCTTCCTCCCACCACGCACTGCATGGTTCGGTGAGGTTGTACCAGTCAGGGTGGCCAACCTCAATTCTCGAACAAGAGTTCTTAAACAGAGAGACCCAATAGCTAGCTGTGAACCAGTCTCTTGGGTAGGCCAGTGCGAGTCTTCCTCGCCTATCAGACGTGACACGCAGCCACTGAATATCTACTAAGGCGATGCCAAAATATTCTAACAGCTGGAGAAATAGAAGAAGTCAAAGCTTTTCTTGTAGGCAACTAGGATGACTTTTCCTTAGGGGATACTGACAGGAGAACAAGCCTGGTCTGCCATCGCATCAACCCAGGTGATGTGGAGCCAACACGACAAGCACCATGGCGGCTGCCTCTAGCAGAACAGGAAGAAGCAGAGATGGAGGGTTGTGTAACAGAACCATCAGCGAGTCCTTGGTTTTAGTGGCAAAGTTCTGTGTGGACGACTGGAAGCTGAATGACATCACCAAAAAGGATAGCTACCCCTCCCACGTATCGACGTATCGACGTATCGATGAGACACTTGATACTCTCTGACACCAGATGGTTCTCCACACTGGACCTGAAGAGTGGTTACTGGCAAGTGGAGCTGCTGGACTGCTTTCACGACAGGTAGTGGGCTGTTCCTGTTCACTGTGTTACCACTCGGGTTAGGTAATGCTCCTGCAACTTTTGAGAGATTGATGGAGCTTGTCCTGCATGGCTTGACTTGGAAAACATGCCTGGTATACCTGGACGACATTATTGTGGTGGGAAATATAGTGAAGGAGCATTTACGAAATCTCAAGGATGTTTTCTACAGGCTTCGCCATGCCCAACTTAAGTTAAGTCCTAAGATCTGCTTCTTGTTCCAGCATGAGGTAACATTCCTGGGGCATATTGTATCACAGGATGGAGTGCGAACAGATCCTGAGAAGATACAGTCTGTTAAGGAGTGGCCTCAACCTAAGAATAAGCATGAAGTAAGAAGTTTCTCGGGACCCTGTACCTACTATAGGCGGTTTGTGCCTGGATTCTCAACAATCGCAAAACCATTGCATCAGCTAACCGAGGACAAGAGACAATTTATTTGGACTTCAGCATGACCTCAAGGAATCCCTGAGTACTACTCCCACACTAGCATAGCCCTGCCAACATGGAGAGTACATCCTCGACACAGATGCAAGCGGAGATGGTTTGGGTGCTGTACTTTCCCGGGTTCAAGATGGAAATGAACGAGTAATAGCATACTACAGCAAAGTTTTGTTTAAGCCTGAACACAACTATTGCATCACGCAAGGAAAACCCTTGGCTGTAGTGAAGTCTCTGCGACATTTCCACAAATATTTATATGGGAGAAAATTTATTTTACGCACTGACCATGCCGCACTTAAGTGGCTACTACAGTTCAAGAATCCAGAGGGACAGATTGAACAGATACAGTAATATGATTGTCGGATGGAACACAGGAAAGGCCGAATTCACAGCAATGTCAATACCATCTCCCGAAGACCTTACAATATAGACTGCAAATATTTCAATAGGGCGGAGAAAAATGAGGGGGTTGAAGATGTTCGGCGAACAACGATAACTAACGGGGAAGATAAATAGGATAATGCCAGCTTGAATGCAGCGCAGTGACAAGATACAGACCTGGCAACCATTATACTGACGTCGGCCAGGGCTACGCCCTCCCTAAGCCCGATGTGCCTCACGCCGTCACCACCCCTCTCCTCCCACCACCACCCTCTATTCAAACCTCCCGCCTACCCGTGCGTACGTGTGCGTGCGTGTGTGCTCGCCCGGCAAGAGGGCGCTTAGATGCAGTGCGCCGCACCCCTAAAAACATAAGAATATATAATTGTGTTGTTTGTTTTTATTTTCCCTAAGTGCAACGTGACGGCAGATCGGCCGGGAGGGTTTTATGTACTTTTATTTTTTAACTAATGTATTAAAATATCATAGCGTTTCCGGACATTCCCGAGGAAACCCGAAGCCAGACAATAATTAAATTTAAATCTTAGTAATTATAATTTGTACAATCTTTTCAATTCATTCAAAAATGTTACATAATTTTCAATGCTTTCTTGTCATGTTAATTTAGTTTCCCGTGGCACGAATTCGCTAATATCTTTTAACGGCAATTGTTTCGATGGTAGGACGCCATGTTAGTCGAGCAAGCCATGATCTCACCCTAGTCTTCCGCCATCAACGACCGAGAGCAGACGCGTCAGCACTCCGGGGACCTCACCGCTTGTATTCTCTGTTAAGTAATTCCGTTAACTTTAATTTCATCTCAATCGCTTTCTTTTAGTCCTCGGAGAAGCTCTCGGTCGGGGGAATGTTTTATTAATTAATTTACGACCAGTCTCGGTCTTTTATCTTGTACAACGTAATTCAATGTGTGACCACGTGGTGGCGCATCACCTATAGACCGATTCGTGCCGCGGGTATTTTTATACTGTTTCAACCGTGTACGTGTGTGAGCGGAATTAGCGGAATAAATCAGACGTGCGAATTTAATGTATTATTCTTTTATTTTCTATCTGTGTGACCACGTGGAGAGTGACGGCGTGTGGGACGCCTGAGAGCCCACTTCGTAGGGAAAAGCGTGCCCGACGCTGAGAGCGGGCAGGAATTAGGGCTAGACGTTTTCAAGGGGGAATATCACGTCTCACATGGGCGACGTCACGCCCTGAGTTAGGAGTCTCACCGGGTCCACGTGCCGTACCACGTGGTGGCGCCCGCTAGCAATCCACCGTAAAGCCGACCGATCGACCCCCCCCCCCCCCCCCGCAACAATACAGTAAAACCTTTTTGTTGCGACCCCATTTATTGCGACCACCTCTCTATTACAACCCGATTTTGAGGAACCGTGAAAAAATTGCCGAAAATCCGAAGAAAATCGGACAGAAAATAAGTTTCTTGTGGTGAGTAGCGTGTTACTGCGTTTCTCTTGCCGAGAGCTTCCATTCGACCGCTGTCAGCGCTTAACAACCCCCATTCCACGTCCCTTTGCCGGCAGGATGCAGATAAAGGTTTTTGTGGCAACGTGTTTACGTTTAGCTTTTTGCGAGTGTCTATTGTGGTACGCAGTTAAGGCAAAGCTACCTGCTGGATTTCTCTTGATTTTGATTACTATCGGTTGACAATACACTGCGACCGACTGGATGCACGCCCGCCTCGACTTGTTTTAACTGCCGCAGCTATGTTTATTTTGACAGCTCAAGAAATTATCTTTTCCCGTGGGTTGATAGAAAAAGGTCGCTTCACCCAGCATAAAAAAAAAGGCTACGCCACTTATTCCCCGCGCAGGAAACACACTGGCTGCCGTCTGTCTACCCCGCATTTATCTTTCTTCTAACATTCCACGTCTCGCCTCTCGCGCGAGCAATAACTAGGGCCACGATTATATGGTGAATCGCGAAATCGCGAAATTTTCCGCGAATTTATATGGAAAATGCGAAAAAAGCTATTTTTAAGAAAAACCGCTAAATAACACCGAAATTACACAATACAAGTCTCTTATATTTTAATGTGAAAAGCTTGATAGTCAAGACTTGCCGGGGTCCTGGTTGATAAGCTGGAAAAATTTCCTGTCTTGCATTTCTACATGCCTCTAATCAGCTTTAGGGCGCAGTCTGGTCAGTGTGTGTGTTAGTGAAGCGGGATGATAAGAGCGACGCTCAATGGTAGTTCTAGCGCGGTAAAACCTCTAAGTGCAAGGCTCTGAACTGGCGCGCAGTCATCTCGTTCCCGTCAGATAACTGTGAAATTTGAGCGGTGACCGTAACATTATATGGCAGAAAAATAAAGATAAAGTTAATGCATTTCCCTCTGATACTTTCAAGAAATTTGTAACGGGTTTTTTACACCTAAAACTTCGTAAACATGCCTTTTAGCCATTTTATCTCAATAGAACCAGTTGGGCATTAACAAATTCTTAAATGCTTTTCGTAAACAGACTCCAGTCGGATATCTAGTGTAGTTTGGTAATCGCGCAGGTTTTTCGTGGCTGTGCGCGGCACACAACTGTAGTTGCCATGCGTCACGCGCCGAGAATGTTGTCCGGCAGGAAGGGCGAGTATAGTTCATTTGCGGCAAAAATGAATACTTTTACGGCCCTGCTAAATTTTTCCATTAAAGAAATTTTGAAGTTTCAGTGATTTTCCAGCAGAAATAATGTTGTGTAACTAACAAACAAATTGTATCAAAACAATTAACGGTAAATGGCTGTCGCGGGGGCCCTTAAATTTTTTTCATTTGACTAGAAATGGACTATACAAACCTTGCTTTCGTCGCACGCAGTTTGATGAAGGGGAGGAAGGATGTTGACAGTTTCACATGCCAAAGGTCTGCCTGGGAGGGATGAACCTTGAAGTCTGGACAAGGTAAGGAGAGGTAAGCCGTATGACGTCATGCATCCGCCGCCTGTGCTGCCGCCAGCCTGTCTAGACGATATTCCCGCGCTCCCACTTACGTTGCACAAGCAACTGCTGCCGTATTTTTAAAGGAAATGTCCCATTATTTTTTTGTTATTCTTACATGAACATTATTGGAAGTATTAAAGCCGACACAAAAATATGCTGTGTGCTAAAATTAACAGATTTTAATGATCTTTCATTTGGTTTTTTTAAAAAAATTTTTCTTCTGATTTTCACATTTTGGTCAAAATGTCCAATTTTTTGACGGTTCCCGAGAATGTATTCGTAAAATCACTGCTTCGTTAAATCCGGGGTTCGTGACATCGGGGTTCTAGTGTATTTAACTACGGCAAGCAGAAAAGGTACATGTAAACTAACCAGTAAAAATAAACTGTCTATTGACATATTTTCTTTAGAGGTGGCCTGTAGGGTGACGGACTTGTCATGAAGGTTGAAGTGGGTTTAAAGCAAAGCCGTCTAGCATTGTGAGTGACAGCATCCTGCCATTGTACGGCTGGTTTCTTAGCGAGTAGCAGGGGGGGGGGTTTGAAATCAACTGAAAATTTCGGAAAACATCTATTACGACCCCCCCTCTATTACGACCCTATTCCTGGGAACTGTGAGGGGTCGTTTCAGAGAGGTTTGACTGCAGCTGGCTAGAGAATTGTACTGGACGTCCAATATGGCGTGAGATCTCCAGTGACTAAAGGACTCTCGTTTTAAAACTATTCCTTCTATTTTGTCTGCCCACATACGGTACATCCATGGGGTAGATTGCCTCTCAGATGCTGATCAAAAGTAATGTTTCATACTATATAGGAGCTAATATGGAGCTTTGTGAACCCTCCTTTGTCAATGTTGTTGCTTGTTCTAGTACATACATATTCCACTTTAGCATTTGCAGACTCAGTCTGGCCCTGAGAGGACCTCCCAATATCTCAGCCAGTCACCACACACTTGGGGCCACCACGCATTATCCATGTGCCAGCACTATCCGTAGCAATTACTAACTCATACGTTAATGAAATCTCAGAGAGCCTTCTCAGTGCTTTTCCCTCATCAAAACCCACATTTGTTTTGGTTTATTCTGTTAACTTTATCCAGATATATGCTCAGTTGTTTGTTTATCAGCCTCTCATACACCTTTCCCATAAAAACAGCATTGTGAGTGTTCTATAATATTTAACATTAGCAGCATCTTTTCCTCTGACTTTGTATATGTTTTTGAAGATTCCAATTTCCTTATCTTGGGGAATACGCCATCTCTGAAAAACTTTTTATATAGAGTGAGCAGCATGGTATTAGGTAATATGAGGAAAGACTCTCCATAATATCTTGCTAGTTATTTCATTGTATCCAGGTGCTTTCTTCAGCTTCATCTGGAATAAAGCTTCTTGTAATTCCTCCATAGTAAAGTCGGAATCATGCTCAGCCATCAGTGCTTCAAACATCAACTCTCTTTTCAGGCACTGCGCGTAATCTTCATTTCTCAGATCATAGTCAGGTAATAGACCATGCAAAATACGCTGTAGAATATAATCCACTGTTAGTTGTACTACTCCACCTGAAATTTCACAGGGGTTTCTGATCTGTTCAGTGCACAATTCGTATACTACACCCCAGAGCTCTTGGTCAGCCCAGTAGTTACACGAGGATGCTGAGGTTGTTTCCTTTTCTATTTTAATAAGTTCTTGTATGTTCTTTTAATTTGGCAATACTACTCCAACAGTCTCATTCTACTTTCAGCATTCTCTCTTTCATGTCTTTACACTGCCTTTTAATCTCTTCCTCATAGTTTACTTTTCTACATCCCACCAAGGGTGATTTTGCTTTCTGCAGTTACGAACCTGGGTGATTGTCACATGTTTCAATTATTATTCTCGTTATCTTTTCTGGGAGTTCATCCGTGCTATCCTTATCCCTTGTGAAATAATCCATCACTTCTTCAACGTAAATCATCATCAAACAAATTACTGTTTCTGCATCTCTTCCTTATAGGTATGAGCTGAACATCTGCCACCAGGTTCAACCTGTGATCACTGCTGCTATCCGTTGATACCATCCAATTTGTTACATGATTCATTATCTTCCTGGTGAAAACAGTAATATCCAAGTAAGACTCAGTATCTGTACAGACGACACGTATCTTGGTAAAGTTCCTGGTTGATTAGCAATCATAAAATTAATAGAGAGTAAATAGGCATTTAACTTTTCACCTTTTACACCTGTGTACTGTGAATTCCACAATTTAGATTCAGTATTGGTATATGCACCAATTACTACTTAGACATTCTTTTTTATCCATAATGATCTGCCAATTGTTTGTGTGTGTATAAATTTAATCCGAGAACTGAAAATAAGAAAAAAATACAGTAACATCTCTATGTAACAAGTTCTAATAACACAAATACATGGTGTTAATGTGTCAGTCCAGATATCATCATTGTCAAATCTTTGTTTCTCACCAGTATAATAAACTCCTCCAGGAATAACAGTAACATTACCTCTAATTACATACGGTTCTTGCAATAGAAGGATGTCGTAGGACCATTCTCCAGCTATAATAAATATTTAATCTGTTATAATGGCAGACTTCTGCATATTCAAATGTCCAATTTTAATAAATGTTAGGTTCAATGCAAATCCTACCCATTTCTAAAGCTAATGACAGTCATAGTAGCAATAAACCAGTATACAATTGGATATTTATTAAATTGCTAGATCCCTTCTTTCCTGCCAAATATTGGCACCTTGTTACGTAAGCATGCTAACATTAATTCAATGAAAAATTATTTTGATTAAATTATTTACTGGTACTCTAATACTAAAAAAATTCACATTTCAATGATGTGAGTACCTGTGATACTCCACACTTGGCTAAACTGCAGTTGCAATAACTGGCTTGTTGTAATAGATCAGGAGAGAAGGTAGCAGCCACTCACCGGCCAGGTTCCGCAGGGGAGCGCAGGGGGGCTCGGGGCCGGGGCACACCGTGGCACTCAGCGTCTCGTCCACGTGCGAGCGCGCCGGCCGGCCCTCGATGGAGCTCAGCGTGGAGAAGTCCGGCAGGAACTCTGCGACGCAGACACCCCGCTGAGCACAACACCGACCTGCCCGCAGACGCAACAGGAGCAGCAGCGACGGCACTCACTGGACTGGCCCAGCTCCGGCGTGGAGCAGCGCTTGCCCTTGTGCACCACGTAGTCCTCGAAGGGCATGATGTCCTGGGCGGCCACGCAGTCTCGCACCCACTGCATGCTGAGGCACGAGATGTCGCTCTGCTGCGCGCACTGGTACTTGTCGCCCGTGGGGTCGCCCACCACCAGCAGGTTGGTGGTCGTGGCGTCCAGGTGGCCGGTGAACACCCCGCCTGCACCCACCCGTAGCGATCATGCCACATGCCACCCAGGCCGTGGCCAGCTCCACAGCACGCAGGCGTGTGTGCCATCTCACCAAGACTACGCGGAAGCCTTGAGCACCTTGTCCCACAATGTTGCTTTAAGGGCCGCTTATCAGAAACAAATGAAGAATTCAATATGAACATAGTATAATTTTATTTTGAAAACCATCTCCAAATTTTCTAATTGTTAAAAACTATTACGAACAAGCCGTTAAATCAAAACCGGCTTCATGTAAAACTATTGCTTCAAAAAAGTTATGGGCAACTTGTCCTCCTTGGAAAATAGACTCATTATATTCAACAGGAAGAGTATCAATAAATTTTTTTAAAACTCAATATTTATTTTACATGTGAAACAAGCATAAAAACATGTACCATTATTTTACAAAAACTTCACAACGTAATCTCATTTTTGTATTTGTGCAGTTTTATTAAAGTATCGTTCATTTTTCATGATTACACGGCCCAAAAACTGTATAGCATTATTTTTGCTATTTACTCTTCGAAACACTGAAAAATACAATTTTTTAATGACTTGCTGCACATCACAGTGTTGTAACACAGCAGATAAACTACATAAAAGAAATATTATAAGTATGGAATTTACGTTTTTTTACAACAGCATCAATTGATTATATTACTGTTCAGCACAAACACAAAATGTATTGTGTATCTTCACATCTTTGAATATCTAGTAAAAAAAAGTGGACTGATTTATTTTTGTTAACAACAAAAGTCATAACATATTTCACACTAATTTAATACCATTTTTTAAAGAAATTGTTGTACATGATGTTTGAAAAATGTAGGTATTGCCATAATTTTTAGTTGGGACATTAATTTCTTACCATAAAATGGCAGCAGAAAAGACTAACTAATACTGAGATAATTTTCTTTTTATATTTTTTTTTGTTTCGGTAGGGTTATAGTTAATGCACATGTTTTTGGCACACCTATTTAATGACAAATAAAAGTACTTGAAGAGTAAAATAATCGCGATAAATTTTAATTACCACGAAAATCAATATATGTATATGCTGAATGTTTACTATAATTTATTAATTTTAATTATTTATTAAATAACAATGTAATAATTTATAATGCTAATAAATTATACATATGGAAACATAACCTCACTTACAAAAATACACTCGAAAAAGTTTATAAACAAAATTTCTATCACTAATATAAATAAATGTTTTTAACCATATGAATCCATATTCAATATTAATCACTAAAGTGCATGTTTTAAAAGCACAAGTATTGACGTCGACCAGGCTCCGCCCGATGTGCCTCACCCCCTCTCCCCCCAGCGACCCCCTCTGTCTCAAGCCTTCCACCAACAAGTGTGTGCGCGTGTGTTCGGTCGCTCTGCGCGAACCCTTTCCACACCCACCCTAACTTCAGCAGTGGAGACTGCATCTTTTTAAATAATGCAGTTAATAATTAAGTAACTGCAATAGGTAATACTCAAGTCTAAATTAACATGTAATTTGTAAAGGGTTTAAATATGTTATGTTTAATTGTTCTGTTATATCAATCTACCAAAAGTAAATTCAGCACTTCCTGCGGCCATGACACCCATGGCCAAGGCAGTCTCTTCCGTTCGCCGTACGAGGTAGGACACATCTCAGCACCTCAACTTCAACTATTGCTCTCAACTGATCCGTTATCATCCGCCGTCGTAATTATTTTAAACTTCTTTTTAAATTAACCTTTGAGGCCTACCCCGACGGCAGACTGTGTAACTTAACTAATTTAAGCTCCCCAGAGCGTTTAGTATTATTCTGCGAGCTTGCACTTTCGGAGCCAGTCCACACGGTGTCCTGGTTAGCATGAAAGCTGGACTACTTGCTGTTTTAGGTACGTATTGTCAGTGTACGTGTCGGGGCAATAAAACTTAATATTCACCTGACTCGTTGCACTCAATTCTCGACCACAAGTTTTCCAGGACAGAGACGGAGGTGTGTGGGGCGCCTCAAGACCCCACAAGCAGTAACATAGCATGCCCGCCATTGAGAGCGTGCCGGTAAGTTCTAGCATATCCACGCAGGGGGGAGTCAAGCCTAACTCCACATGAATAAATTGTGTAGCAACTTCCTCCCCCTACGGCTAATCGGCGGCAATAATCTTGACACATGTAGCATTCCTCACATCCACTGGGGGGGTTCGCCAGCAAACAGCACTCAAAAATGGCATGTGACACAGTTTGTAGGGATGATGAGCAGTTTTTCAACTAAGCTCAGTCCCAATGGCTTTCCAAAATTCCCAGGTATTTCCCAGGGTATTTTTAATGGTGAGCTGCTAAAGATTAACTTATAAGATGATAAGGGGAAGCATGTATAAATGCAAGGCTTATCAACCAGGCCCTGGGCAAGTCTTGTCTAACCAGTAGTGCTTCTGTTGCTCTTTTCATTCCTTCGTAAAGATTAGATACTGGCATGTCTTTGGGCGGAAAAGTATCAGTGGTGGCAAAATAAGCAGGGGGGGGGGAAAGAAAGCAAAATACGTGTTTACTAAATTGGTATACCTCAGCGAAGGAGGGGGGGGGGGGGGGGGGGGGGGGTGAGAGAGTCAAACTGGGCCGCCACCGCCACCAATTTTACGACGTTTGTGGTTTTACGAAAGCAATCCATGGAACCGTTGGCATACGTAAAACCGGGGTTCTAGTGCAAGGACTGTATTATCACTATCCTTATTTGATTCACCTATGTGGGTTAAAATTTTTAATTAAGGAAAAAGGGGGTTGTCTGTTAAATCGGATGACGGATGATAATTTTACGTGATAACGTCACATCAAATTTTTTTAATTGCTGCTTTTAAAAACCCCGCCTTAACCTGTTTGATATTATAGAAGATTTTCTCGCACGGTGGTTGGCCGGTTCTTGCACGCTCAGCTCAGGTGGAACGTGACTATGAATCATGCTTTTTCATGCGTGCAGCCGGCTTTCATCGATTTATAAGACGTTATCACGTCAAAAATTAATCAACTGAAAATCTGTAATGGCTGTGGTTGAGAAAGACTCCAGGGCCTAGGAGGCCAGTCTGTGAGCGACAGTGCAGCACACGTCACAAGACTGTATGCATGAGGACAGAGGGCTCCTAACCACACGGCACTCGGCGGTCGTGCCGGGAGCGAACACCCGTGACCGCTGCCCGTGGAGCCGAGGCACGGACCGTGATCGCAGATGAGCGCAGCCAGCTCCTTCTTCTCCGCGGTGCGCAGCTTGGTGCAGGTGGCAACCACGCCGTGGAACAAGGGACAGCGGTACCGCTCGAACTCCTCGTCCGTGGCGAGCACGTCACGCGAGAGACTCGCCTCCCACACGGCACGCACCCACTCCACGCTCATCAGCCGCACCTTCTTCTTCTTGGAGTCCTGCAACGACCAAGGCCCATCAGTTCTGTTCCTCGGAGAACACAGCATACTTCCCAGTAACACAGTGACTGCCACATGGAGAGATAACCTACTGGAAGTGAAGAGACAGCATACTTCCAAGTTGCCTAATGTAAACAGGAGTTCTTTGGGCCCATATTCTAACCATGTGTTGTCCCTCTTTTCTTTAGGAGAGGGATGATCATTTCAAATAAATAGAAATCTTTTGGAAAAACACTGCAACATAGTTTCAATAAACTTTTAACACTTACCTTAAAAATGAACAAACATGATTTAGATTTGTCTAATACAGTTTAACTATAGCTATATCTACTATTTTGCAGTCATACATCACTTATAAATCAAAGTTAATGTATTCTACATGGACCTCTTATCTTGGGGGTTACATGCCTCACCATTTTAGTAAACACATTATTTGCAATTGCTTTGGTGTGTTGTTACTGCCATACTAGTTATTATCAATTTTTTTTTTTAATATACTTAATCTCTTGTGAACAAATAAAAGTAGTATATTTTTCTCAATAAATTTTTTATTGGTGTGCCAAAATTCAGTACTGACCTAATAAAAAAAAAGCTGTTAAAATGTATTACGAGATATCGCTGCACCACAGCATGTCGGTACAGTCTGATCCAGCATCTAGTGACAGAAGCAACTGTGCTACTAGGGAGTGGGTGACTTGTTTGTGATCGGATTTTGTTCTAGTGGGAGACAGATATAATAAGTAATTTTAAAAAAAATACACACACCATTTACTAGGACGTATCTTTGATGTGACAGGAAATTATGTGGAGGTAAACCTAAAGCCAAAGGACCGAAACCCTTGAAACCAAACCAAAAACCGGTAAAAGCGTATAACCGACGCATCGCTCCACGTACATCCTTAACTCTGAACGTCCGAACAAAGAGGAGCCGTGACACGACGAAGCAGAGCGGACGGGGCAGGAACACGTACCTCGCACTTGACGCTGATGACGTTCCCCACGACGACGTGCGTGACGCAGCCGCGCAGGCTGTTGCAGAACACGCCGCCCATGTTGGCGACCAGCTGACGGACCTCCGCCTGCGCACACGCACACACGCTCCCAGCCACACACACAGCAGCATGTAGGCCCTCATGAAGCGACCAACGTTACAATTGTAAAAATTCAAACATTCTAATTAGAGAAGTTAGAGTAGTCTCGATCAAAAGAGTTTTGATCAAGAGGTCTTGTTTCATCCGAGCCGAGCCAAAGTGCCTTTCCCAGCAAAGAATGTTGAAACACCAGCTCGAGAGCCTAGGAAACTGTATCAGTTGTCGAGAACCTTAATAAAATTAACTTAAACGATGCAGTTTACTGGTTCAGAAAATCATGAAGTAATGTGAAAGAATTTACACTGAAGAAAAGCTGGGACAATGTTACCCCGATTGCTGTCAATGAACAAAAATTTTTAATCTGTTTTGCCAACTTACGGTTCTGATTATCTAGAAATTGAAGCTGTCTGGATTAAAATTAATCCATACAAATAAATTTCCTAATGCTTGGTAATATTTATTTTGCCGCCCCCCCCCCCCCCCCCCCTTTTCTCAAAAAAAAACATTACAACTAATGGTGCATACTATTATTAAGATCTTCAAGACAAATTTGTAAATTGTCAACACAATATTCTTATACTTGGTGACTAACGTGCCTAGTGTGGACTGGACATGCATACATTCAATATCGATCAAACTTGTATTACATTCAAAGCACAGGCTTTAATCACTTTTACCTCAGGTTTGGTTTTATCCCAAAATAACTGTGAGGATTGTCTGTAAAGTTTATGACCTCAAATCTCTCCTCCCTTGTTGGCGTCAGTCGAGATGCTGCTGGTGTAATTACCAAACTGTTATACCAGCTAGCACGCCACTTAAGTTGTGTGAGATTAGAGGTGTAGTGTATCCCTGCATAACGTTACTGTCAAATTCTGGAGATATGTAGAATTAATGAAAGATGGACCAAACCAATACTATTAAGAAAAACCCACAAAATCCGATTGATCTGTCCATTGTTTATTGTGGTAGCCATGCTCTAAATTAAGCAAGTTTTTGTTCTTATCTAACTTTACCATGCAGGAGATATAATTATTTACAATTTATTAGATTCAAGAACGTTATTAAAACAGAGGGTGTTTAAGTTTGATATGTACCGCTGGCATACATAGCTAAGAAATTATGTTCAAAGTATATAGTAGCAAGAAAAATGAAAAGTGTAATGGCAGATTTTTAGGTTATGACGGGCACTTTCATTTTTCAATAATATCAGTGAAGGATCAACAAGCATATCATAAACCGGCAAAAATGCCGATTCAACTAAATATTAGCAAAATTGGCTTCTGCCTATTTTTATTGGCACAACTCTAATAAAAATATAGCAAATTATTTCTCCTGAATATTATTTGGTAGCACACAGTCTGCAACCGACCGACCAACCAACTGTATCCACACCAATCCTCGCCTCCTAGTGCATCGACTATCGTCTGGAGTTCCGAAGTTCCGACAGTCCAGCAATCATCTGCTCTGACCGACACAAACAAAAGGGTCACCTCACATTGCAAGGACAGAAAATAATGCTTGCCCCTTTTATCCAAGCATGTATCGAGTTATACTTGCTTTAGTTTCTCCTCTTTTTCCCTTTGATATTGTGTTACCTACAGAACAAGTCTTACGTCTATGCAACCCGGAAAGAGAACAAACAGAAATGCATTACAGCCAGTTGTTCCTCCCGATCAGACAGAGCAAGCCTCGCACTAGCTGGTTTGGACACCTGCTTACATCAGCATCAATTAGGCTCCTTTTTCAAATTAACAGTAATACACATGTCTAGCAAGATTCTTCCAACTAAATTTTAAGACCATTTGTGTTTATTTGATGCAGTGTACTAACACATTTTATAGAGGGAACAATTATGCCATAGTGTTCAAGTATTTGAGCAAAAGCTTGTTTTAAGCATTTTCATGAAAAGTGGTAATGTGTCCATCTTTCAAATAAGCACATAAGTTAATATAAGTATCACAGATACCGTTTTACAAATTTTGTCAATTTACGTTAACAGTGGCAGTTGATTGCTTGCTAAATGATATTCACAATAGTGTGTGGTTAAAGGATGTGCTATTACACACCTACTCAAGCTCTCCAAGTCGTAGCTATGGAATTTTCCGAGGTAACAAACCTTTCACCGGTAGTCGACTGTCTTCCTCATCAGTGAAAACTGAGATAAAAAAAATTATCCTCGCACAGCCCTTATCAGAAATGTTGTGTGCAGTAGTAAGAATGTCCGAGCGTGTGTGAAGGGCCCTGTACCTTGAGGTCGGAGTCCAGCTGCGTGGTGGTGACAGACAGCCCGTGCATGGCCGCCGTGTAGACGGGCAGGCTCGTGTCCGGGATGCTGATGTTCCTGCGCAGGCATGTCAGCAGGCAGCGCGCGCCCACGATCCTGCTGAGCACAGCACACCCCCTCTCTCTCTCTCTCGCTGCACAGGTCACAGAGGGGTTGAAGTGTCCGTCGAAGCCTAGGGCGCCACCACATGTATAACGGGCATGTGGACCCGGCTGCTCTGTTCCCAGGGCCGTGACGTAGCCCGTGTGTGGCGAGGCCTGTTTCCCCCTGTAGCACTGAATACCTCCGAGAACGATAACAGGTGCATGAAGCTCCTTCCTCTAGCAGCGCTCGTGACTCACTGCCCGTTCGTCCTCGCTCGGCAACTCTCGGGAGCGGAGCACTGACGTCACACCGGTGGGAGCGGGCCGACGCACGCACACTCACACTTCGGCGGGCGGTCGTAGAGGGTGGTGGTGCAAGGGGGGAGGTGGTGGCACATCGGGCTCAGAAGGGCGCATCCCGGGACAATGTCAAGGTCACCTGTGTGCTTCAGTGCTGTTGGAGCACAAGTAGTCATGTCTGGTGGATGACTCGTCACCACAGGCGTGTGACCACTGCGCTGAGCAGGATACGTGGAACAGGAGATGGAACACACGGCGTTGCCACGAGTTATCTGACGGGATGTACTCATCTGCAGACGAACCACTTGGGAGCCGCTAGTTCTCAACACTGGGACACTACTTTCACTCCACAATGAATTTCTCTTGGAATGTTTGTGGCGATCTATCTCCGGTCAATTTGTCTGACCAACTCTCAGTTGTTCTTAGTTTACAATAGGATAGCGCAGCGACGAGTGTGCTTTGTTTTTTTCTTTTTGCACACAAAACTCTAGTCTCTATCATTTGATTTTTTCCAGTTTTTTAAGTAAAACTTCATTACAGCCAGTAGGAAAGGCGAGACAATGACATCAACAAAACTAAACGTGTTTCCAATCCCCTGGTAACTTTTTCAGAGTTTATTTTTCTTACTAAGTTGGTAACTTTTATTTTAGTTTAACATTTAATTTAATTTTTATTTGAAAGAAAAATGTATATAAATTTTATTATTTAAATTTTTTTTTATTTAGGAAATTAACTTAGTTATTATTTGATTTAATTATCTTTTGTTGTTGAATTATAGTTTGGTTACAAGCCTATAAACCATGCTTGCTCTTGTTTTCAATGCGCGAGCACGGCTGTGACATCACGGAAACAGCTGAGAAGCGAGGCGTGTGGTTGGCTGGCACGCTGTGTGCCGCAAGAAGGGATCAGGCACACGGTCTGCCGCTCTGAGGTGTCCTCAGTCCTCAGGACAAAATGCCAAGCTTATGGAAGAGCCAATACTCTACAAAAACCTCCAGCTCCGTATTTTAAAGTATGGTCCCAGTTTTGATTAATAACTTCTAACTCTCCCCTCAGCCAAGATGAAATGTGTAGGCTATGAACACACAAATACTCGAAAACTTGGATTTTTACGGCAGTAGTCATCGTCCCAATGTTAAACAACTTTTTAATGTATTTTTGCTGCAGTGAAAATAACTTGAGGTTATAAATTTCAAGTGTGGCCACAGTACATCGAGGTGACGGAGTTACGTCATGCTGCTGGTAGCCAAGTCAGATGGGGAGCAATGTACAAACAATTTATGAACTTTTGTATACGCCTACTAACACTGTCACCAGATTTAAATCAGTTTGAATTGGTAACATTTGTGGAACTAAAGGAAACCTAGAGTGTTTAACATATTTTTCTGAAGAAAATCAGTGGTTGGGAAGCAAACCGAAAATTTCAGCAAACGTATGAAAATTCATGGATCACTCCGGATAGGCATTATTATTTTTATCAAATTGTTTACTATAATTTTTAATTTTCTAATTCTTTTTGTATTATGTATTTTCTTTTTTTTAGTTATCAAAGCTTTAAAATAAAAATTAAATTATTTATTTCCTTTTCTTGCAATATGTTTTGTTTTAGTTCATAGATTGGAGCCCCTACATAAGTTGCTATTTATGGAGACTAATACTTCAGAATAAGTTATTTTAGATAACACAAACATTTTTAGGAACACATTAGCCTTGCTAAGTGAGGGATTTATGTATTATTATTTTTGATCAGAGTATAGTTACAAGGATTATTTAAAAAAAAAATAATAATTTTTTTAATTTTCCACTGTTTTCACATTTTCATTTATAATTATGTCCTGATATTTTGTCGTATCTATTATAAAGCTGTAAGTATAATCCTATTTTGGACAGAATTATATGAGAGATTTTATATTCTTTAAATTTCTGTATGTGCATTTGTAATCAGGTCCCTGCATACTACCTTAGGCTTAGATTGTTATTAATATTTGTCAAAGAGAACAAACATATCTTATTATGAAAAAAAAATATTTTTTAATATTTTATTTGGGCACTATTCAACTTAATTATCCTATCTTTGTTTGCCATGCATCTTTTGAATTTGAAGTGTGTTTGACACACCACTATCAGGGAGGGAAATTTATGAATGATAATTTTTGAAGATATTAAAGTCTTTCTGATCATATTTTGAAGATTTTAGCCCTCTCAGTAATGGGTATGGATTGTTAGCCCTGACCTTAAGTTTGGAGTTTACAGCATCAAAAAATGAATAGAGCAAAGTGGAAAGGGTAAATTTTTGTACCATGGTTTAACCATCAAATTACAAGGCAAAACACAATACACACAGCCACATTTAATTGCACGTTTGCATTAAAACATTCATGCATTCTTCTGTTTATAAAAACATGCCCACTTTCAAAATCATGTGCTTGTCCACTGCTATAGTAGATATTCGGCTGATAATTAAATCCAATGTACTAACATTACCAAAATTCACTCTGTATGTATCAAATCAAACCACCGACTGCCAGTACATCCTTCATGGCACCATACCTGTGTAGATACTTACCACCAGCCAGCACCTTCCAGATGCTGCAGATTCATGCAGGTACCAGACCATGCAGGCAGTGCCGGCAGTCAGCAGGTATCCACGCAGGTACAGTCCTGTGGCAGTATCTACGCAGGCTGGGGACCAGGCAGGTAGTGCTGGTAGTCAGCAGGTATCCATGCAGGTACAGGACCTGAATGTACTGGCCTGTGGCAGTATCTACGCAGGCTGGGGACCAGGCAGGTAGTGCTGGTAGTCAGCAGGTATCCATGCAGGTACAGGACCTGAATGTACTGGCCTGTGGCAGTATCTACGCAGGCTGGGGACCAGGCAGGTAGTGCTGGTAGTCAGCAGGTATCCATGCAGGTACAGGACCTGAATGTACTGGCCTGTGGCAGTATCTACGCAGGCTGGGGACCAGGCAGGTCGTGCTGGTAGTCAGCAGGTATCCATGCAGGTACAGGACCTGAATGTACTGGCCTGTGGCAGTATCTACGCAGGCTGGGGACCAGGCAGGTAGTGCTGGTAGTCAGCAGGTATCCATGCAGGTACAGGACCTGAATGTACTGGCCTGTGGCAGTATCTACGCAGGCTGGGGACCAGGCAGGTAGTGCTGGTAGTCAGCAGGTATCCATGCAGGTACAGGACCTGAATGTACTGGCCTGTGGCAGTATCTACGCAGGCTGGGGACCAGGCAGGTAGTGCTGGTAGTCAGCAGGTATCCATGCAGGTACAGGACCTGAATGTACTGGCCTGTGGCAGTATCTACGCAGGCTGGGGACCAGGCAGGTAGTGCTGGTAGTCAGCAGGTATCCATGCAGGTACAGGACCTAAATGTACTGGCCTGTGGCAGTATCTACGCAGGCTGGGGACAAGGCAGGCTGTGCCGGCAGTCAGAGAGTATCCATGCAGGTACAGGACCTGAATGTACTGGCCTGTGGCAGTATCTAAAAAGGCTGGGGACCAGGCAGGTAGTGCTGGTAGTCAGCAGGTATCCATGCAGGTACAGGACCTGAATGTACTGGCCTGTGGCAGTATCTACGCAGGCTGGGGACCAGGAGGTAGTGCTGGTAGTCAGCAGGTATCCATGCAGGTACAGGACCTGAATGTACTGGCCTGTGGCAGTATCTAAGCAGGCTGGGGACCAGGCAGGTAGTGCCGGCAGCAGTCAGAGAGTATCCATGCAGGTACAGGACCTGAATGTACTGGCCTGTGGCAGTATCTAAGCAGGCTGGGGACCAGGCAGGTAGTGCCGGCAGCAGTCAGAGAGTATCCATGCAGGTACAGGACCTGAATGTACTGGCCTGTGGCAGTATCTAAGCAGGCTGGGGACCAGGCAGGTAGTGCCGGCAGCAGTCATAGAGTATCCATGCAGGTACAGGACCTGAATGTACTGTCCTGTGGCAGTAACTGTGCCGGCTGGGGACCAGGCAGGTAGTGCCGGCAGTCAGAGAGTATCCATGCAGGTACAGGACCTGAATGTACTGGCCTGTGGCAGTAACTGTGCCGGCTGGGGACCAGGCAGGTAGTGCCCGCAGTCAGAGAGTATCGATGCAGGTACAGGACCTGAATGTACTGGCCTGTGGCAGTATCTATGCAGGCTGGGGACCAGGCAGGTAGTGCCGGCAGCAGTCAGAGAGTATCCATGCAGGTACAGGACCTGAATGTACTGGCCTGTGGCAGTATCTAAGCAGGCTGGGGACCAGGCAGGTAGTGCCGGCAGCAGTCAGAGAGTATCCATGCAGGTACAGGACCTGAATGTACTGGCCTGTGGCAGTATCTAAGCAGGCTGGGGACCAGGCAGGTAGTGCCGGCAGCAGTCAGAGAGTATCCATGCAGGTACAGGACCTGAATGTACTGTCCTGTGGCAGTAACTGTGCCGGCTGGGGACCAGGCAGGTAGTGCCGGCAGTCAGAGAGTATCCATGCAGGTACAGGACCTGAATGTACTGGCCTGTGGCAGTAACTGTGCCGGCTGGGGACCAGGCAGGTAGTGCCCGCAGTCAGAGAGTATCGATGCAGGTACAGGACCTGAATGTACTGGCCTGTGGCAGTATCTATGCAGGCTGGGGACCAGGCAGGTAGTGCCGGCAGCAGTCAGAGAGTATCCATGCAGGTACAGGACCTGAATGTACTGGCCTGTGGCAGTATCTAAGCAGGCTGGGGACCAGGCAGGTAGTGCCGGCAGCAGTCAGAGAGTATCCATGCAGGTACAGGACCTGAATGTACTGTCCTGTGGCAGTATCTAAGCAGGCTGGGGACAAGGCAGGCTGTGCCGGCAGTCAGAGAGTATCCATGCAGGTACAGGACCTGAATGTACTGGCCTGTGGCAGTATCTATGCAGGCTGGGGACCAGGCAGGTAGTGCCGGCAGCAGTCAGAGAGTATCCATGCAGGTACAGGACCTGAATGTACTGTCCTGTGGCAGTATCTATGCAGGCTGGGGACAAGGCAGGCTGTGCCGGCAGCAGTCAGAGAGTATCCATGCAGGTACAGGACCTGAATGTACTGGCCTGTGGCAGTATCTATGCAGGCTGGGGACCAGGCAGGTAGTGCCGGCAGCAGTCAGAGAGTATCCATGCAGGTACAGGACCTGAATGTACTGGCCTGTGGCAGTATCTAAGCAGGCTGGGGACCAGGCAGGTAGTGCCGGCAGCAGTCAGAGAGTATCCATGCAGGTACAGGACCTGAATGTACTGGCCTGTGGCAGTATCTATGCAGGCTGGGGACCAGGCAGGTAGTGCCGGCAGCAGTCAGCAGGTATCCATGCAGGTACAGGACCTGAATGTACTGGCCTGTGGCAGTATCTAAGCAGGCTGGGGACCAGGCAGGTAGTGCCGGCAGCAGTCAGAGAGTATCCATGCAGGTACAGGACCTGAATGTACTGTCCTGTGGCAGTATCTATGCAGGCTGGGGACAAGGCAGGCTGTGCCGGCAGTCAGAGAGTATCCATGCAGGTACAGGACCTGAATGTACTGGCCTGTGGCAGTATCTATGCAGGCTGGGGACCAGGCAGGTAGTGCCGGCAGCAGTCAGAGAGTATCCATGCAGGTACAGGACCAGAATGTTATGGCCTGTGGCAGTATCTAAGCAGGCTGGGGACCAGGCAGGTAGTGCCGGCAGCAGTCAGAGAGTATCCATGCAGGTACAGGACCTGAATGTACTGGCCTGTGGCAGTATCTATGCAGGCTGGGGACCAGGCAGGTAGTGCCGGCAGCAGTCAGAGAGTATCCATGCAGGTACAGGACCTGAATGTACTGGCCTGTGGCAGTATCTAAGCAGGCTGGGGACCAGGCAGGTAGTGCCGGCAGCAGACAGAGAGTATCCATGCAGGTACAGGACCTGAATGTACTGGCCTGTGGCAGTATCTACGCAGGCTGGGAACCAGGCAGGTAGTGCCGGCAGCAGTCAGAGAGTATCCATGCAGGTACAGGACCTGGATGTACTGTCCTGCGGCAGTATCTACGCAGGCTGGGGACCAGGCAGGCAATGCCGGCAGTCAGCGAGTATCCAAGCAGGCACTGGCTTCAGCTGGGAGATGGCAATCATGCTGGATGCGCCGGCACTCACACACACAGCGGGGTCTTGAGCGACGAGAACAGCTCTCCCTCGAACACGTCCAGGACGAACACGTCCTTACGGCTGCTCTTCTGGCCGCGACACTGCTCCTCCGTCTGCCAGACAGGCTGTAGCTGCAGCTCCTCGCAAGCCTGCGCACAGTCGCACCAGTTCTCCACCCACTACTTGTTAGACACTTCCATGGGTTAGTGATTTCATGGAATTTTGTTCTACTTATCTACTTGCTACAGATAAGGTCAAGTTCGGAACTCAGGGTAATTTGTTTTTATCTAAATATCACAACGCAATTGCAAAATATTCTAGAATACCTAACTCTTTAAGGTTTATTTGTGGGAATTTTGTAATTATATTCCTACATCATTTTAGAAAATAACTTCTTTATTGCTTAAAGATCATCCTTAGTGATTTGTGGGGGGGGGGTTATAGGTATGACATATACAGAACCAGGACCTACTACAGAACAAATTTTGTAATGCTTTAGAATACCAACAAAATGTTTTTAAGATATCTTTGATGTCATGTTTGTTCAAACACATTTTTCCTGGCTAATAAATAATAGGTATTTTTAAAGTTGCGATTATATCTTGTTATGTCTGAGCCTGATAAGCATACAAAATTCTTCAATTTGTAAAGGTAAAAATTTAAAACCAAAGTAAAAATTACTATACAATATAAATTAGTAAACTCAATCTAGTTTTACTAATTATAAAGTTCCAAACTTTTAACAATCCGAAACCAGAAATTAAGACACTGCCTAAACACAAACTGTAAGACTCCAAATGAGAAATATTTATAGCAATAAGCTCTCTAACACAAAGTATGCAAGCAACAAACAGGAGTATAGATAGATTAAATATTATTTTCATAGTTCTTTATCTCTTTGAATGAGAGTAATTTTAAGCATGCCTCACTTAGCTGGAAATCTGACCGACCATACGTTGTTATATTTTTATTTATGCTTCAGACACCTTACCCGATTTATACTCGGTGCCTCATAACAGTCAGCATCGGGAGGAACAGGTCATGAGGCTTCATCAGTACTTAACGTAAGGTCTCATGTACCAACAGAATGCTGTTTACTGCAAGATTAAACTAAACATTTTAATACGAAGCCTCAGAGAATGGTTTCCATTAGCTTGTAAATTCAATTATTCATTCAATTGTGAAATTGAGTATTTAATAGACCGGTTGTTTCGAGAGGATGTTGCCAACCTTCGGCACGAAGGAGAAGGTCACAAGTATCCGCGTGGAGCGAACAACTCCGTGAGGGTTACAATGAAAACGGGGAGAACTACTTGCACCGGGAAGCATGTATGTGGCAATTCAATAAAAACCATAAAAGATTTAAATGTGAGAATGCATAAAATAGCAATCATGAAAACCCTTCACACAAACTTGAACTACTGAAAAACTCTGAAAACAAAGTTTTCTACCAATTGCAGTTTTAACAATGCTGCAGGTCAGTGGCAATCGTTGTGATAGCTTGGCTTTTGCTCCGGGAAGCAAAATGGCACAGATTTGAGATGACTCCACCATTAATATACTTTGCTTCCCCTTAAAATTACTTTTTTGAATATGTACCTCTTTCCTACACATTATCTTGTTGAAGGCTTTGTTTTTACTCATATTTTTATGTATATAACAGCACAATTTCCCTCGATTAATTTAATGGTGTCGAATAATTTATTAGCGAGCTTAAAAAATTAAAAAAATTGCTAACATGAACAAAAAAAATGTCTTCAATTACAAGGAAATTTATGTCTGTATCTACCCCGGCATCCCATCAAATACACCTAGAATTACTTTGGGCCACTCTCGGTCAACAACAGCAATGCCTATTCAAGAGACAAGCAGCAAGACTGTTCCCGGGGCTCCGAGCCCTGCCGGAAGCAACGTGGTACCTGGGTGCAAACCACGCCATTGTAGGTGATATGTAGCTTAAACACTGTGTGTTTGATCATCCCACACATTTAGGTTAGACCATGATAGCTTAAAATCTAAATGTTAAATACACATGAGATAAGTTTCATGATTAAGATATATCTTACATCGCAGTGAAACCATTTTGCACCTGGAAACTTAATTTATAATTTTAAAAATTTCTGAAATATAATTTATACCAGATTATAATCTTAAGTATATAAAGGGAAGCATGTTGAAAAAAAATTGATTGCATACTAATTCACCACCCAACACTAAAATGTAATTCATTGAATTATTTAATTTAGCCTATTAAACTATTAAATTAAATTCATAATCTTTGGTTTAGGCAACAGTTTTAAAAAATTTAATAGTGTGCACTGTGCACAAAAATTTATTTGCCTAACATTTTAGTTAATCTACTTTATTAACAGTTTAGTAAATAAAGCATTTAATACATCTCCCATTAGACAAGTATGTGTAGAGTCTGCAGAAAAATTAAGTAAATAAAACAAATACTTGCAAATTAATATTACTGATTTGCATAAATGCAGTGCATTTGGAAATCAAAAAACATTAATAATTAAAATAATGTCAAACCAGTGTGACGTCTCTAACACAGACTATCTGAACACTGGTCTATAATTCACATAATTGAAAACTTGAAGAAATTTGTTGGGCATTAAGAAATATGAAAAGTTCAAAAAGGTTGCACTGTCAAAGAATGACTAATGAAACAGCGAATCTAAGGCACAGAGTTGCACAGGTTTTTTTTATCAATTAAAAAATTTCATACACAACTTTGCTGGGTCGTGTTGTCCTGCATCACCCGGTGCCGAGAGCACGCCTCGCTGCGACCCACCTCCGACACAACACTGCTAATGTACTCCACCACACAAACCAAACAGTTCGCACCTTGAAGGCATCACGCAGGTCCTGGGCGCACGTATCGCTCGTCTCACCCTTGCGAAGAACAAAGTGCAGCGACAACTCTGGCTGGGGCATCTTCTACATGCAGCCTGAAGACATACAACATGTTACAAATGTCTGCTTTCATGTAAACACTCACAGCCTTTCTTACGGATACGATAAAAATAAATATAACCTTATGACAAAGTGCCAAAGATAGAACAACCCTTTTATCAGCTCGAACTAAACTTTTTTTTTAATCTCAGTTATGACGGTCAGATACATATATTTCTAATAGTAAACTAGCATTGGTTATTTGAATAACATTTGTTTTGGATTAAATGATCTAATAAGAAAATACCATTTTTAACAATTTATTTGTTTTTACCAGTTATTTAGAGTTAACAACTTTTTTTTGAAATACAGAAAAATTCTCTGAAGGGTAAGCAGTCTACATTTAATTAATTAGATATAGGTACATATGTTAGTTTCAATTTAACTTTGAACTTTAGGTTTTCATGCCAGTTAAAGTGCATCAAATGTATTATGTGTGTATATATGTACATGTGCATATTATGTTAACGTCGTACTGTATACACTGACTCTCCTTTTGTAATTTCCAAGGTTTACCCAATTTACAAATTAAATCTCATATTTAGAGACCAACAAAACATATTTGTTAGGTAATTGAACGTGCAGTCCTTAGAAAATGTGATAAATTTCAAAAATTCTAGAAATGTTTAAAGCCAAAATCACATTATCCAACAAAGTGCATACTATTAACAAAGGTAAGGACTACAAACTGACAAATTTTCAGATTTATAAGAAATGGGGTTTTTGAGTAATTGTCAAGCAAAAATGGCACTTTTGTCAAATTTTGCAAAATTTAAAGTTAAATGTTAATAATTCTGCACATCATAGAATTAAAAACAATTTTTTCTGTAACAATACTTTAATAGGTCTACATATTGGCACATTTATTTTTAATTGGTTATTCCTTGTAAAAAAAATTTTTGAAAGTCCAAAAAAATTAAAACCTTTTTTCAGATTCTTGAGTTATCCACCCTTAAAAGGTATTGTCATGGGGCTCATTGGAACTATACCACTCTGTAGTTCAATATAATAGGTAGGTAAAAAATAAAAAATATATATTAATGGAATCCATTAAATAGTTTTGAAATGCCACTCATTAGAAAAACACGCTTTTTTCCAACTTTTTTGATTTTGAACCAACTTCAAAAGCCTATCAACATGGTTAAAACAAATTTTGGGGCAAAATCCTTTTAGCACACTTCTTACTGGTTGTAACTGCTGTAATTTTTTAAAGATAATCTGAGATGGTGATCTAACATGCTCCTGCCTGAATTGAAATGGAATGGCTCTGAAGATCAAACAGCAAATGTTCTAGAAGGAATCAATAAATAACTGAATTGCAGCATTCAGAGTAAGTAAAACATTGTTACTGTTACGAATGTGTGCAGGTGCACAGCTGGCTGACATCACGTGGCCGCCGCTACATGAGACATGCCGCGCGCATCTGTAGATTACAAGGGTTGCCGCTTTCCCCCCCTCCTTCCCCCCGCTCACCGCGCGGCACCGATAACCTGACACTTGACACCTGGCAGCTGCGGAGTTACGCGAGCCGCCGACACGTGTTTCGAGAGATCTCTGCCGTCGGGTCGGCACGGAATGACGCGACCGGCCCCGGTCACGCTCGTGAATTCTAGAAGGGCGCCTGGGCCGATATATAAGCAGAGGACGCCGACCTCACAAGAGAGTTTAGTCAGGAGTTCTCCCGCGGCGGAGTTTCCGGGGCGATAGAGCGGTGAAGTCCCTGGACGAAGGTTCCAGGGCGGAGAGTTCAGTTCCGAGCGATAGTGTCGCGGGCGCAGCGGAGCTCCGAGCGAAGTCCCGAGCGAGGCGTCGAGTGGGTCCTCGGCGAAGGGAAGTGCGACGGCGGCGGAGTCCCGCGGCGGAGACCCACGAGGGGTGCTGCGGCGAGAGTTGCGCCAGAGGTGCGACCCAGCAAGGTGTGTGGTGTGTAACAACCGAGTGACTGGGGAATAAACATTTTTAAGTGTAATTGATTATTAGGCATTTTAGAAGATTATTTGTTAGAGAAGTAAGTAGTGGCAATAAATAAAACTGTGTAGTAAAATCTTTAATCGAGCTATCCTTTACGAGCCCGGTCGTAACATTACTATAAATTATTATTACCTCTTCAATAATTTATCTAGCATAATTTGTTTTTGTAATGCACAATTTTAATTCACTGGCAAAGCTAACCTTTAATGTAGAATGCTCTCATCTTAACATTTATATTATTGTCACTGCCTAAGTAATATTTTTTTTTTTTGTTTCCATGGAAACACATGCATTTAGCATCTTCTCACATTATTGAGCCTGTTATGTTTGCAATTGGTCAGGTTTTTAAGCTCTCCTGAAAAATTTGCTTTTTGTCACATAGGCGGTGTTGTTTCTTAAGCAATGATATAATTTATAATTATATCCTTTTTAAATATAGCCTTTCTAATTTAATGTAGTATGGGGGTATTTGATACACCATAATTGGGGAGAAATGATATGTGTATTAAGTTGTTAATTATTAGGTATATAGTATTATGACAATCATCCAAATTTAAGTCTTTATTATTAAGGAATTTGAGTGATTTCAGTTTTACTTTAAGATATTTTGTTTTAACCTATTGTTAACTAGCAGGTATGAAGTTACATTACAAAAAATGTAATAAACCGTTGGCAAGGAATCACCTACTATAATGTAGCTGCCATAACCTAAACAAATATTAAAATGGTGAACTAACAATAAACTAGTAGAAGTACTGCAATACCACCTTGAAAATTTTTTGGTTAATATGTCGAGAAGTAAGTAAATGAATGTTGGATACATTTTTGAGGAAAAATTTTTTTTTTTACAGAATCACCAAAATCTGAATTATTATTATATATATATCATTCCATAACAAAGAATTTTGTAATTTCATGAAGTTAAGGAGTATTTTACTCTATCAGTGGTTATGTTAGCTATATTTAAAATTGGTACTGTAAATTTTGTGAATATTTGGTTAGGTTCAGTACATAAAAAATGCTTTAAAAACATGTGAATGATAGTTTATGGTAGGTAAGCTACACTAATATGAATTGCATATTCATTATGTATTAAATACATTTTATTAATATAGTTAAACTGATCCAAATACTTTAATTTTTACAATAATCAGCAACATATGTGAAAATTTAACCTCAGAAAATATATTAAATAAAAAAATCACCAATACTACTAAAAACAAAGAATTACTAATAAATCAAACACCTTCATGACAACTTACAACCAATCACAACATTAACATTTCAGACAACATGTGAACGTCTTGTTTTAAAGTATTCATAATGGCACAATTGATATCCATCCACGAACATGTTACCGGGAAATAATTCTGTACCTATCTAATAATTAATACAATTTTTAGTTATGCTGGTTTATAGAATGATTAAAAGAACATGACAAGAAGTAAAATCAAAATTACAGATTTTTATTTACTTTTAATTCAACTGTTCCCCTCTCCGAGATATTAAACCAATCAGTTAAGTTTAGCTGCAGTGATAGTGTGTGGTGCACTACTGTGTTAGAATATTTGGCAGGTTAGGTTTATGTGTTAAAGGCAGTTTACTGCTGTAGGGGCAGGATATAAGGGAGGCAGACTATTACAAGACCTCGGGCAACCCTGCAGAACAACCCGCGATGGGAGCAGGTACAGCTGGTGGCACAGAAGGGGAAGCAGGGCTGGGACTGAAGGGAACAGTGTACTGCACACTGGCCAAGCCCATGATGGAGGCACAGTGCAGTGTGATCAAGGAGCTGGTGTGGGAAACAATACCGGGGAGAAGGCTGGTATAAAGCAGGTGTCGTCCTATGGCAGTGGTAATGTGGCGATAGCCTTCATTTTCACAACCCCCAGAACTAAAATAACTGGATATAATTTATGAAAAAAGATTTTTCAGGGCATCAGAAATGTGTTAAAATAGACCAAGTCAAAATTTGTTACTCCCCACCTACGATCCAAAACCCTCCTGTCATCCTCCTTTCTCCTCCCCACATACAATCCAAATCGCCACACCAAAAATTCTAAACTAGGTTCGCTCATGACAGAAAAGCCGGTAAGACTGTTCAAAGACGAGGGGCCTAGGGAAATATAGGTTGTATAGAGAAGGGCACAGGGGGAGAAGAGACTGTAACTGGAAGGAACAGAGGTGAACAGAAAGAGGAAAACAATTTCTGGTGAGGTAAGGGCCAGCGTAGAATGGGCTTGAGGGGACCGTATTGGAAACAAGATAGGCGAAGGACCTTACGAGAAAACTGAAAGGATTGGGAGACCTAAGTAAAGGGAGGACTCCTTGCTTGTCACTACACGAAAACCCTATAGTATTTAATTAATCTTTACATTAACAAAAATAATTAAAATTCCATCACAAGTATTTACAAAACCAAACAACCTAATACAAAAAAAAAATTTTAATGGGTTGAAGTTGCATGATAGTTTTGTAGACGTTGAGCTGTACCATAAGGGTGACGTTTCAATTGTCACACACATACTAACCTAACACCACGAAAGGCTTCAACTCAATAAACTGATGAATTTAACTTTTCAAGGAGACTACCCTGTTTGCAAAATTCGGTTTTTGAGAAATATAACACCACCTTTCATAATTTTACTTTCAAATTGCGAAAATATAACAGATTGAATACTTAAAGTACAGTGTTATACTGAACGCAAATAACTTCCCGGGAAAATTGAACACTTAGAATAAACCAAGATGAGATATCCATATCCCACAGCGAGGAAAATGTTTTTTTTTTTTACGTGATAATGGCTTACAGCCTGAAGCCCACGGCCATACGGTAATTTGTCCTTATCCGAATCGTTAGCATATTTTATCAATCAAATCTCCGTACCTATGTAAATTAACACCCATGCCTTACCTGAGACTCGAAACCAGAAAGCCTCGCACCGCAAGCCGGTGTGCATCCGACTGCGCTACAGAGGTCGGCAAGGGGAATATGTGTATCTTATCTCCATGGGGAACAACCGGTCCATTCCGTGGTCCGAACAGTTACGAATCTCAACGAAGTTCGCTTGTATAAATTTAGTAACACCTATTAGAGGATTTAGGATGGTATTCAAATTTATGTCTTGCACAATTCCTTCGTCAAGAAATTTGTATATGCATTCGTATTTAAATAATTGTGTGTCGTACTGCCATCAGCCGGGGTTTCGGGTGCGATTCCCGCGGCGAGTCTAAGGAGCTGTATGTGAAAATTGGGGTGTTTTCCGGAAGGGCGCCAGGCTAGCTCTGTCGTCTAACCGTGAGTGGGTCGATCGGCCCCAGCGTGTCCCCTAGACTCGGTGGCTTGACTTGGAAAGTAGCGACGGCCGGGTTAATTCCTGCACCGTAGAAAAAAAACTGACCCGGAGTCGCATGGAGAGTTGCGTTGAAAAAGGTTGACACCGCCGTCAGTGCTCCCTCTGAGAGCACAGGACGTTATGTGTCCTCAACACCTGATCAGTGCCACGCCTCGAACGCGCCCGTGCGCGCAACATAGTGCAGTGCCCCGAACGGCGTGACGTCAGTCACGGCCCCCTACGTGTGCAAAGCGCCCGGCCGGGTGTGGCACTGCGCAATTAAATAATTTGTTCATGCATTTGACAAGATAAACAAAAACTAATACTTGTAAAATAACTAATAATTAATGTTAATTTAATAATCATTTTGTAAACTGGGATCATTCACAAAACTGGCCGAAATCATCTTCCCGCGCTCCGCAGTTTCCCGCGGAATTTTCCCCCCTCCCTGGCCCCGGCGGCCAGGGAGGTTAGGCAGTCGCCATCCAGCACTCGCCCGGGCCGGCAGCCCACGCACAGGGAGCCCTCAATTTTCGCGCCAACATCACCAGTCACTGCAATAGGTAATTATAGCCAAATCGTTTTAATTCAGCTCCCCGGTCGGCCCAAATCGGCCGTTCGAGACTCCGCGCGGTCCTTTAATAAAATGTGCAGTCCGACACCGGACTTTTCGTGTACTACGTAAATGATTAGGTGACCCATCGTGGCACCCGCGCCTCACGCTTGTGAAATCCCACATCGGGAATTAGTTAATCGCCCCCGCAGGGCGGCACTGCGCCAAATGCGAATCTAAACATTCAGACGAGTCATTAACTGGGACGTGCCACGGTCACGTGTGTGATATCCTGCAGGATTCCACCGCGCCCGTACCCAGCGTAACGTGGCCCTCGCCACCTCGCGGAGTAGCCGCAATTAGTTAACCCACTGAGTGGAACACTTTATCTAGACCCGAACCCGGGATTAATCACAGTGACTATTGTGTAGTGTTTTGTATTGAGTAATTTTGTATGACCAATCTCCCCACGCATTTCACGTTGCGTTCCGCAGACTTTCACGTAGGTAGGAACAGACTTATCGTCCACCCGAGCATTCCACTGGCAATTCGCCGGGAACGACCCCTATCAACGTACTTGCCACCGGGTTACCGTGTGGCCGTAACAAGTCCGCCAATAGAGGGTGGCGTGCGTGGAGCTTAGGCCGACGATGAAGCGGCCAGTTACGTGAGCGTGTAACGTGTAAAGTGTGCGACGGAATAAACCAGCTAAAAGTACGTATGTGTTTTTATTAATAAGGCATCCTGGGAGACCGAAACAGCCCGGGGAGTCCTTTGTCGACACGTCCCTGCCTGTAGCCACAAGGCCAAGAACCCCGCCCTTGAGATTAAAATTCATCGAACATATCAAATTCACGTAAAATTCAGATCAGGCAACGGGGATGGCGTCAAGGTATTTGGTGATGACTATAGTTACCAGTCGTGAAGAATCAGAGACAAAACTGGAAGGCTCCCCACGGTGCGCGCACGTCCACTCCAGGCCGCGAGCTGATCATAACTGCCTCAAGGGTTGGCGTGCGGAGGGGGGGACACTCCCTCCATGCACCAAGGTTACGCCGCTCATCTCCTCTGGGTGGAGACTTGGCGAGTGGAGCGTTCCGCCAGCAGGAGCTAGTACTGCGGGCTGAGGCCTGGCTAATGGTCGTCGGTCGGTATGACGTCAAACGCCCCCCCGCCACTGAAGAAGCCCGGCCTTGCATGCGATCAGACTCTGCGGAGGTTTGCACCCCTAGCATGTCGTTGACTCCCCATCCTGGCACCTGGGGTGGCTGTGGCTGGTGGGGCCACGTGGAGGCGTGATGAGGTAAGTGGTGGTGTGCAGTGTTGTGGTCATGTGGTGGTGTTTTGTGGTGGCCTAGTTTTTACAGCATGTCCAGGCTATTGGGGATCAGGGCAGTCGCAGGTGGTAGTGCGTGTCCACTGGTGGTCGAGTTTCCTCCGTCGTGCCCTTAGGGTTGCGGGGGCCGCGGTAGCCCCTCTGGGCCCTCCCGAGGTCGTACTCGGCCAGGTACCCCGGGGGCCGCCTGTCCCTGGCAGGTCTCGTCACTTGGCGTGTGGGCGGTTCGTCGGGTTCTCCTGGTGGGTTGTGAGGCGTCAGAGTGGTGGTCGTGGTGGTGTTGTTGTGGTCTTTCATCGGGGTTGTACGGCGGTTGCTCGCATCGTGGATGTTGGATGGCCCGCTAGAGTAAGGTTGCCTCCTTCGTTCGGGTATACCCGGGGTTTCTCCTGCCTCGTCGTCGGGTTCCTCCACGACGGATGTTGTGCACTCAGGTAGGGTTGCCGCCTCCTCCTCTGATGCGTGGGCGATCACTGGCCCAGCCGCACAGAGTTGTAGTTGTTGTCCGGCGGCACCGAGTACCACGTCGTCGGGTTCATCGACGACGATGGCGGTGTCTCCCAATAGGCCCTCCGGGTCGCTCAGTGAGACGTCGGTGATGGTCACCTGTTCGTGGCGGGTCATCAATCCCGGTTGGCGTGACGTTGTCGTCTCGTGCGTGGGATCTTGTGCGTCACTTGGTGTTTCCAGGTCGTCGAGGGCCTCTTCTGGTCTCCTGGTTCGGATGTCATGGTCATGCTCTCCGGTAGCCGGTTCGGGCTCGTCTGCTACCGGTTGTTCGTCGTCGTGCATGTCGTCGTGTCTCGTCGTGGTCGGGTTCCCCTGGCATCAGCTCACCCGGTGTCGTGGCCAGTCGTAGATTGTCGCGGTGTATCTTCCAGATGCGTCGCCCCCCGAGTCTGACCAGATATGCGGTCCTGCCCACACATCTCTGGATTTGGTAAGGCCCACTGCAGAGCGGTGCCAATCCAGCGCAGTAGTTGTGGAGGGCTGCCGACAGCGGGTGGACGCGGGCATAGACTTGGTCTCCCGCTCGGACTAGGGGTGGCTCCCGTGTGGTCTTGGGGGTGATCTTCTGCGAGTAGGTCATTTGCCATCGTCGTGCATCTTCATACATGTCTGTCCTGCGCTGGACACGTTCCTCCATCCCTTCTCCGTTGTGCGGCGTCCCATGGGTGGCCCATTCGCCTGGGAGGTGCAGGTTACTTCCTTGCACCATCTCGGCGGGCATGTGGCTGGTGGCTGCGTTCACACGACGGCAGATGCAGAACAGGGCGTCGGCGAGGTGTTGGTCCCACTTCGAGTGGTCGTCAGTCAGTCGGAGTCGGAGTTGGATCTTCAAGTCCTGGTTCCTGCGCTCGGTGGGGTTGGCTCTGGGATGGTAAGCTGGGGTGGTGTGGTGCTGGATATGCACCCGCGCGCACCACTCCTGCCATTGCTTGCCGATAAACTGGCTGCCATTATCGGTCAAGGCCGACTGTGGGTAGCCCCACCGAGGCAGGAACTCCTGCGTCATGAGGTGGATGATAATGTACGCCCTGGCATTGCTGCACGGATATGCCTCTGTCCACCTTGTGAACATATCCGTCACGACGAGTATGAACCTCTTCCCTCTGGGCGACCTGGGGTAGGGCCCCATCAGGTCGAGTGCGATGGTCTGGAAGGCGTGGGTCAGTTGTCGCGGGTGCTGTTGCTGCTCCTCGTCGCGTCGGCGCGCCTTGCGGACCTGGCAGACCTCGCACTCCCGGACGTACTCCCTCACATCCCGCGCCACACCGGGCCAATGGTAGTGTTGGGAGACCACGTGTCGTGTCTGGTCTGTACCGGGGTGTCCTGCCAGGTCGTGGTCGTGGTAGAACCTCAAGAACCTCGCGCGCCTCGGGAGGCATGTAGGTATTACACGACCCAGTCTCTCCAAGCACTCGGTGCATGATCCGGCCGTCCTGGTCACTCCACGTCGAGTGTAGTTCGTCTCTGGCTTGTTGTCGTCGTCGGGTCATTTTGGTTGATTGATGTTGAGCGGTCATGACCCGTTGGTCGACGTCAGTTGCAGTGTCAGGTGGTGGGTCGGTTTGGTTGGCGTTGGTCGTGATCCGTAAACAGGTGTTTAGTGGCGAGAGGTGTTCGGTGTTGGGACCGGGCGGCAGCATATCTCCCCACTCCTCCACGTCGATGACCTTGTGTTGGTCGCTCGGTTGCCGCGACAGGGCGTCTGGCAGCTGGTTTTCTCGCCCTGGCACGTGCTCCACCACGAAGTCGAATGACTAGAGGAGTAATGCCCACCGTATGAGTTTCCCTTTTCTGCCCTGCATTGTCTGAAGCCAGGTGAGGCAGCGGTTGTCGGTACAGAGAGTAAAGGTCCGGCCTTCGAGATGCGGCCAGTACTTTTTTACTGCCCATATCACTGCCAAACACTCCTGCTCATTGCTGTGGTATCTACCATCAGCAGGCCCGAACTTTGCGCTGGCGTACTCCACTACGTGCTTGTCCCCTAGGTGGTCAACTTGAAACTGAACGGCGCCTACCCCTAAGGCGCTGGCATCTGTCTGCAGGATGAGTGGGCATTCAGGGTCAATACGCGCAAGGGTGTGGCAGCGAGTGAATGCGCTCTTCACCTCCTCGAACGCAAGTTGCATATCACTGCTCCAGTGGTAGCACCTTTGCGGTGACAGCAGGTCGGTGAGGGGTGCGATTACCCGGGAGAAATCGGGTATGTATACCCTCAGCCAATTGATCAGACCGATAAACCTTTAGAGCTGCTTCCTCGTACGTAGGGCCTCCGCGGTCGCGCCATTTGCCATCAGCCGGGGTTTCGGGTGCGATTCCCGTTGCGAGTCTAAGGAGCTGTATGTGAAAATTGGGGTGTTTTCCAGGAGGGCGCCAGGCTAGCTCTGTCGTCTAACCGTGAGTGGGTCGATCGGCCCCAGCTTGTCCCCTAGACTCGGTGGCTTGACTTGGAAAGTAGCGACGGCCGGGTTAATTCCTGCACCGTAGAAAAAAAACCGACTCCGTGTCGCATGGGGAGTTGCGTTGAAAAAGGTATTTGGTGATGACTAAAGTTACCAGTCGTGAAGAATCAGAGACAAAACTTGAAGGCTTCCCACGGTACGCACACGTCCGCTCCTGTCCGCGAGCTGATCTGAACTGCCTCAGGGGTTGGCGTGCGGAGGGGGAGACACTCCCTACATGCGCCAAGGTTACGCCGCTCGTCTCCTCTGGGTGGAGACTTGGCGAGGGGTGCATTCCGCCAGCAGGAGCTAGTACTGCGGGCTGAGGCCGGGCTAATGGCCTTCGGTCGGTACGACGTCAGTACATGTTGCTTAAGATTGTCTGAAGTGGTGGCAAAAAATAAAAACTTGCCTTGATGAAGACCCCCTTATTTTAGTCCCATACATCAAATTTCTGAGAGGGCATTCTCCTGTCTTATAATCGTTGTTTGAGAACACCATTGCAAATGCATGATTCATAGTAGCTGAGACTGTATGCTAATAGGTGTTACATACTACGGAATGATAATTGGGGAATTCTGGATTTACTGAAATGTTAACTGGTGTGGGGGTTTAACTGTGGGGTGGATGAAGGAAGCTGGTTACATTCACTGGGTGGTGATGATGATGATGATTTAGTAAACAGTGAGGGGCTTCATTGTGCTGACGTCGTCCGACCGAAGGCCACCCTAAAGCCCGACCTGCAACCGCCAGTATCCAACCCCGCTAACGGAACGCGCCCCTAGCCATGGCCCACCCGAGTCAGGCGAGCACCGCAGTACTTAGGTATTTCAACGCCCTTCATTAATTGGTAAGAAAAACCAAGCCAGGTATACAGTAAATTCACCAAACATTAACAAACACGCCACATTAAATTAGTAACATCATGCAACACAAGTGCGACGTAGAAGTGCCCGGGTCACTCACGTGTAGCTTTCTACTAAAACATCTGTGAGTGCAACCCTTGCGGCCTTTTGCCTAAATTCAGTTGTGAAATATGTGACGTAACTCAAACTGCCCCAAATTAGCATTATCATTCGCCACTGGAGTAGTTATCAAGAAACAGACAGTCTCCATCTTAACTCTAATATTCAAACTTATTTTAAACAAACTCATTAAATGTCATTTCTAAAACATATATAGATATTAAATTAATCATTATGTTTTATTATGTGAATTTAGAGCCACTTAAATTTATTTAATTATATAGATTTTTTCGAATAACGGAACTTTGGAAACTCTGACGCGACAGGGAGCTCACCCCTCTCCTCGCGTCAGGGCCAGATGCCAGTACAGTGCGACTCGCGGACCGGGATGGACGCACGTTCCACGGGGAGCCATCATCTTTCACATTCATCGAACTTCAATCTGGTAATTATAGTCACAACCGAAACCTTTTTTTAAATACTCGCCGTGTGCGCCCGGTCCTTTTCCGGTGTAGGGCCTAACCCAGCCGCGTCAATTTAACACTCCCCACACAATGCATTACATGGGGCCCTGCAATATCCGGTGACGCCGTTCCCGCTACCTCTGACTATTTAGACGTGATTTTTGCTTGGGTTTGTGATCTCAAGGAAGGTTCGGCCTTGTGGCTAGAGGTAGGGGTTAATGCAGTGGGGCCGCCCGAGCTGTTATAGTCACTCGGGACGCCTGAATAATAACACAAAGTTTCTGGAAGATATTTGGTGAATTTAATACAGCACAGCCCAATACATGTTGCTGCCCGTTCTGGCCGTAACGGTTTGCCCGACGCGACTAGTCTCACGCGCAGCTCACTTCCTCAGTGGCGGCTCACGATTTTAATGCGCGTAAGGGGCGGACTTGTACACATGATGCGACAGTTACAAAAATACACTCTAACATGACGAACGATCTCTTGACGAACAATACACTTCACTACTACCTAACACTTAATAAACTGGGCTAGTGGCACGTAGGCCCGTGTCTCCGGTGACTCTACGAGTTACCTAGATGTGTCCCAGGGACTGATTCGTTAGTACATTTGGCGGCATAATGCCGTGCAGCGGTGATACCTAAACTCTAACATGACAAATTACACTTTGACGAACAAATATTTCACTACTACATAACACTTAATAAACTGGGCTAGTGGCACGTAGGCCCGTGTCTCTGGCGACTCTACGTGATCTCTGGATGTGTCCCAGGGACTGATTCGTTAGTACGTTCGATGGCACGTGTCGCCTGCTGGCTGCCCCGTGCGGGCTAAAACTAAGTAGCTGGTAGCTAAGTTAGGCGTGAAGCGCCGACGTAAAGTCTCGTAAATTTCCCACAGTACTTATGTATTACGTAGAACACTCATCTTGGAGCACTGATTTAATTAAGTTAAATACCTCATGGTAGATTGAGGCCGACCACGGAACTGTACGTTAAAGTTTATGAAGATATTACACTATTAAAAACTACATGTCGGTGAAAGCAAAGGTTAATGGTTCCGCGTTGCGCGTAGGCTGCCGGCCTGTCGGAGCTCCTGAAGGACACTAACGGTGTCACTGCGCGCGACCCCCCTCCCCTGCCAGCCCTCTCGCGGAAACGTGTGAATTTCGCGGGAAACTGAACCGGCCAGGTTCGGGACAAATCGCACAGTGAAACATGATTTTGCAAGGACTGAAATATTAATTGATGGAAAATAATGTTTAATAAAACCTGTGAAAAAATGTACATAAATTAATTTGTTGTAGTGCGGCGGAGGGATATGCCACACCCGGCCGGATCCTTCCGCCGGCGCAGCACTCGTTGCATGGCGTTCGCCTCGTCGCACGAACTACACTTTGCTGCGCGCACGAGCGCGTTCGGTGCACACGCTTTTGCGAGACGTTGATGAGGCATAGCGGTCTATGCGACATAGAGGAGCATTGGCGGTCGGCGTCAACGGCACGGGCCGACTCCCGCCACCATAGAACTTTACTTAATTTCTTAGTGCACAGGCACTAACTACATCAAAGCGTAGACGTGTTCTTAATTTAATAGCGAGCCGCGGTCCACACAGGTGGGCCCGCGCGTCGCTGCTTACCAATTACGGGATTAGCCGACTCTAATCGAACACTCTCCCTCAGCTGTAACTGGCGTGAGGGCATAATGTCAGTGACGGCGCGTCAGAGTGCATAGTGTGTAATGGACAGTGTTTTTTCTATTAGGGAATTTGTGTGACTGTAAGTGCCGTGTAGCTGTAACCTTCGGGCGGTGGATAGTCCAAGAGTCGGCAATTAAGGCAATCCTTGGTTTGGTGTTACCTTACCTACCCGGGCTCTGGCAAAGCTGTAACCTGCGGGCGGGGGAGATGCTGATATTGAAGCACTCAAGGTCATCCAAGTCCGGATTAGGGGGTGCTCTCTCGCGATGAGGCTGCCTGGGAAAACACTATACCTGAAGATGAAGGGTGCCACGGGACTGATCCTTTACTGTGATAGTTCCCTGCTGAGATTTCCTCTAATGGCTCAGGATCAGGATTGGAGTAGGAAAACGTGGTGGTAGTGGTCCTCCTATGCTTGGAGAACACTCCGAAGGGTCCCCACCCTGTTGACGAGTGGAAGTGTTGAGCTGCTTAAGCTCGGGTACTAGCCTGCTGAGCTAGTAGAGGTTGGATAGGCCTCAGCTGGATCACGAGTAACTGGGTGACCGAGGGGTCCCAGGGATGTGATAGGTATGGTTCCGTGTCGTTGCTACTCAGATCCCTCAGAGGGGGTTAGCTCTGTGGAGGTCTGGGGGTGGACGGCGGAGCTGAGGGTGCATCGGTGGGGCCGAAGTTGGGATGGGTCTCCTCAACCTCTCGACCTAGCTGGGCACTTCTCAGTAACATGCCGCGATTAGAAATGGCGTATCCCTTTCTCGGTTTTAGGAACCCATGTCAGACTCTGGTAACAGTGTCAGGCATGTAAAAGAACCATCTTCCTCCTAACCAGGATTATGCCCAAATGGGATTATCTGCCTGGGGGAGTGTCGATGAATTGAGATGAGATGTGAATCTATTCAATTGTAAGTGCCGTGTAGTTTACCAACGGTATTAAAGCCCACTCCGCACCCTCTGTGCGAGACGTGTGAACGACTGCAAAATCGTGTACATTATTTCTAAAACCTCACCATTCCAGTTGAGGACCAGCATCCTATGCTGTGTAGGGCCAGTGGGGCAACAAGCATTAGGGATCCCTAGCTTCATTACCACTACCGCAGTTCCTAGTGGGCCACGCAGGGGCCTTCGAACCTCACGACCTACCTCGTGGCTAACTCCCACGTTAGCCTGGCGCCCTCCCAGACACGTTTCCCCGCAACAGAACAGCCTTCCCGCTAGGAACACCGCCGAGTCTCGAACACGAGAACCCGGGCGACAGCAGTGCATGGATGCTGCAAGCCCCAGTGGTGGGTGAAGGAGAACTGACCAGGTTCCTAGTTGTTGCACACTACAAGGAGCCAGCTTCGCACACAATTTTGCTGTGTTAATTGGAGTATGTATGGCCAAGTTTTAAGCGTGATAGCACTAATTCAAGAAGCAATTTCTAACATGGCTCGATTAAGCAGGTAAACAATTAACAAGTACAGTTACATGCTGGTCAGCTGCCGTGCGGGTGGCAATATATCCCTCTATGTGCCGTCTGTTCGCGATGCTGCACTATGCTGCACTTGCATTACAATGTACGGATTCGTGCTCCCATCACTTTGTACACACACCCTTCTCAAACAGCATATTAATGGCGTCTGTGAGCAGAGGGAGCACCGACAATCAACATTTCTTTGACAAATTATTTATCTTGTAACAAGCTTGTTACAACAAGAAATTTATTTTGGTCAAATCTAAGATTGACTTAAGCTCTATGTGTTAGGCTTGAATGATAAGTCTAATTCAGATAAATAACCAGCTTTCAGCAGAATGTAGTAGATTGTGTTCAATAAATGGAGACTTTTTTAGTTAATAAATATTGTATAAAATTGAATAAAGTGAAATTAGGTTCATTGGCATGATGCAGAGAAGTCAGATAGATGTTGACGTGAACCCCGCTACCTCTAATAAAATTTTCGTAATTTTAGTATTGTTCGAAATCTCAGGGTAGGTTCGGCCTTGTGGCTAGAGGTAGTGGTTCGACACAGTAGGCCCCCCCCCGAGCTGTTTAGGCCACTCTGGACGCCTGAAAATAACAAGAAAAGACTAACTAATGTCTGATTAATTTATTACGTCACAGCCCTATACAGAGTGCTGCCCGTCCTGGCCGTAACGGTTGTCCCGAATTGAATTGTCACATGGGTGACCACTCTCTCAGTGGTGGCTCACGATTTTATTCCCCGGTAATGTCATACACTTGGAAACGATGCGGTGATTACAAAACAAACCCTAACATGATACTACAATCCTGATTAAAAATTACACTGCACAATTACAAATTACGTAGTACACTGGGCTAAGATCACGTAGGCCCGTAACTCCGGCGATACTACCTGACTCTTAGGCCTGTCCCAGAAATTGATGCGTTAGTACGTTTAAATGTACGTTTTGCCTAATGGCTGCCTCGTGCGGGCTGCATCTAGTTAGCCTGTTGGCTAGATTATCGCGTAAGGCGCCAAAGTAACATCTCGTAGTTCACACACAGTTGTTACGTATTAAAACAAACGCTCGTCGAGGCCGACCACGGAACTGAAAGATAAAGGTTTGCGAAAAATTAGAACTATTGAAACTACATAGGTATCAGTGAAAATAAGAATTGCTGGTCCTGTTGCCGTCACCCGACCTCTGTGAAAGGTCCGGGGGGTACCTGACGGGCGCTACGGGCGTCGCGATGCTCTTGTTGTCCAGAGGGGCGCCAGGCTAGCGGGCTGCTAGGCCGTTGATGTTGGGTCGTGGGTACTCTGCCCCTATGTGCCCCGCCAGGTACACGGCTTGAATGTAACCTGAATGGCTCTCCCTTGACTGTGAAGGCCGCTCGGCCGTGTGGAGGACGGGAGACTACGGAAAATTAGTGTACACGAGTTGGTGAGAATTACCTTTAATTTAGTCCCGCTACAAAACACTCTCACCAACACTTGGCGACGTCTAGCCGTTACACAATTAACACAAAAAAACATAACACTACGCGACACTAATGGTTACCGCGGCAGTCTCGCGGGGCGTGGGTCGATGCTCGCTGGAGACGGCCAGCACCGAAAGTTAACTGGTGCCGGTGCTGGGGGGGTGGGGGGTCGATGAGCGGGCTCCTAAGTTCGGCGAAACACTTACATGAGTGATACAATACGCAGCGCGGTATCACGATGAAGACGGTCGGGATAGGCCCGGTTCCGTAAAATACGCGCCGAGTCGATGTGGGCAGCGAAGAATTAACAAAAGGTTTTAAATTTAAAGATTTAGTACAGAATAAAAAATAATCAATGAAAGTGACGCCTTCTGCCTTCTGCCAAGGTGATTTTGAGGGTGTGGAGTTGCTTCTGGGCGCCAACTAGCAATAATAGCTACGTGCTAGTGCGTAGCCGAGACTCTAGACTCAGGGCGTGACGTCGCCACGTGGCCGGCAGGCAGTAAGGGTCGTTCCATCAGAGTTACCCCCGGCTGTTTTAGCCACCAGGGACGCTATACTACGGGCGTTGTAACAAATACGCGGGGGCTCAATTCAAAGTGATTTATTGTCAGGCACGCTATACATGCGCTGCGTCGTGCATGACCCGCTTACTGGGAGCCGCGCTCTACAGGACACGTTTCTGATGAGCTGAAAACTCACGCAATTCTGGTAGAGATAGCAAGGGCGGAGGTCGAGAGGCTCCGCGGGCGACTCACGTCTCGTCTCCTTGGAGGGCGGTGATTAACTGGCGATGTCTGTGACGTCCGCACGACTCCCCAGCCTCACTCCCGCGAAAAAGTGTCGTGTGCAAAAGTAATCCCGGGCCATGCACGCCGCCTGATCGCGCTAAAGTCCAGAATTACAATTAATATTTAAGCATAGTCATTACTTAATTAATATTGTTTTTTAGAGTGCTGAATGTTAATTTCAAAGTCCAGGTAATCAGGTCACCTAACAGAACCCCCGTGGTCGACTTTCGCGCGGGCGACAGTCGATTAGGCAGGGCAGCTTACGTTCGAGGCGTTGCACCACCCTGCACCCAGGTGCGTTCACGTCGTACACGCTCGGGGCGAGGCGGCGATGCGCCATTGCGGTCTGTGCGGATTCGAGGAGCACTAATGTTTGGCATCAAAAGAAACATAGATGCTGCCCACGGACACACGTCTGTTCCCGGCGCGGAGTGGTTGGAGACTGCTGAACATGGCCGCCTCGCAAGGAAGAGAAACTTTCTCTTCTTTGTGAGTCGGCGTCAAAAAACTTATATTAATTGAATTTACTCTATTACCAGTTAAAGCATGTTCCAGGTGCCCAATTAAAATGTAGCACCTGGTGATTGGGTGCTTAAGGCTTAACAATGGTTTTAATGTATTTAATTATTTAAATTGTGACATTAAGTTGGGGACTGTAAATTTACTAACATATTGTCCCACTGCGAATTGTTTTAGAGGGATTCCTCCTATTCTGACTTGATCATAGTCACGGGTATTTTAATTAAGGCCAGTGGTCGCGGTGACTGTTAATGAGGTTTGTTGTCTGCTCCGTGCGTGGTGTACTCGCCCGGAGTGGCTACGACGCACTTATTACATGTCGGGTAGTTAGTAATTTCGTACTAATGGCTTTTCCCTTAATTGAATTATGGGTTCGAGCCTCCGGGGTTCCGTACCTTTAAATTTCATTATGTCTATTGGGGTCACGCCTGATGCGCTCGCCTGACTCAATCCGGCTGGGCAAGGGGCGCGCTCCGAAAACGGGATATGGTACTGGCGGTGCGGAGCACGGGCTTAACGGCCATGGTCGGTATGACGTCACTGTGTTGCGCGGAGGCTGCCGGCCTCTATGAGCTGCGGAAGGATGCTCCCGCTTTCACTGCCCGCGACTCCCCTTCCCCGCCTTCCCTCCCGCGGAAACGTGTGATTTTCGCGGGATACTGAACCGGGCAGGTTTGGGACAAGTCGCACGGTGAAACATAATTTTGAAGAAAATAAAGTGTTAAATAATGAAAATAATGTCTAATAATATCCTGTGAAAAATAAATACATACATTAAATTTGTTGTAGTTCGGTGGAGGGATATGCCACACCCAGCCGGATCTTTCCGTCGACGTAGCACTTGTTACCTGGCGTTCGCCCGTTGCACTTTCTACACTCCGGTGCGCGCCCGATCGCGTTCGGTGTACACGCATTCGTGATACGTTTATGAGGCATAGGGGTCTATGCGACAAAGAGGAGCATTGGCGGTCGGCGTAAGTGTATATAATGAAAGTAGAGCTTCCATCTATCTCAATGCCTGTGGTTTGACACTTTATTATAATAAATATAAGAATTAAATTTCTCATGTAAGAGAATAAAAGGTTACCTAGTTATAATAAAATAATAATGTTGTATTTAAATCAAATTATTTTATCACATTTATTCACTTCAATTTAATGCTCTGACGCCGTCCCCGCTACCTCTGAGTATTTAGACGTGATTTTGTTCAGTTCGTGATCTCAGGGAAGGTTCGGCCTTGTGGCTAGAGGTAGGGGTCAACGCAGTAGGGCCCCCCGAGCTGTTGAGGCCACTCGGGACGCCTGAATAATAACACAAAACCTCTTCAGATAGTTGGTGAATTTAATACAGCACAGCCCAATACATGGTGCTGCCCGTTCTGGCCGTAACGGTTTGCCCGACGTCTAGTCACACGCGCAGCTCACTTCCTCAGTGGCGGCTCACGATTCTTATGCGCGTGAGGGGCAGACTCGTATACGTGACGCGAAAGTTACAAAAGACACTCTGACATGGCACACGATATTTTGAAGCACAATACACTACACTAATACCTAGCTCTGGATAAACTGGGCTAGCAACACGTAGGCCCGTGTCTCCGGCGACTCTACGTGGTGACTAGGTGTGTCCCAGGGACTGAATCGTTATTAAGTTTGGTGGCGCACTGCAGTACGACGGTGATACATAAGCCCTGACATGACGAATTACACTTAGGCGAACAACTATTCCGCTAACACATTACACTTGATAAACTGGGCTAGCAACACGTAGGCCCGTGTCTCCGGCGACTCTACGTGGTGTCTAGGTGTGTCCCAGGGACTGAATCGTTATTAAGTTGGATGGCACGTGTCGCCTGCTGGCTGCCCCGTGCGGGCCAAAACTAAGTAGCCTGTAGGCTAGGTTGGGCGTGAAGCGCCGACGTAAAAACACATACTCTCCCCACAGTACTTACGTATGACGTAAACACTCATCTCGGAGCACTGATTGAATTAAGTTAAGTACCTCATGGTAAATTTAGGCCGACCGCGGAACTGTACAAAAGGTTGAAAAGAAATTACACTATGGAAAACTACATGTCGGTGAATGCAAAGGTTGAAGGTTCCGCGTTGCGCGCAGGCTGCCGGCCTGGTTGAGCTCTCGAAGGACACTAGCGGTGTCGCCGCGCGCGACCCCCCTCCCCCGCCTGCCCTCCCGCGGAAACGTGTGAATTTCGCGGGAAACTGAACCGGCCAGGTTCGGGACAAATCGCACATTGAAACATGATTTTGCAAAGACTTAATTATTAATTAATAAAAAATAATGTTTAATAAAATCCTGTGGAAAAACATAATTATAACAATTTGTTGTAGTGCGGCGGAAGGATATGCCACACCCGGCCGGATCCTTGCGCCGGTGTAGCACTCGTTGTATGGCGTTCGCCTCGTCGCACGAACTGCACTTTGCTGCGCGCACGGGCGCGTTCGGTGCACACGCTTTTGCGAGACGTTGATGAGGCATAGCGGTCTATGCGACAGAGGAGCATTGGTGGTCGGCGTCAAATGCCCCCCCTTCTCTGAGACCGCTATGTGCATCAACGCCTCGCTTCACACGCTGAGCACTTCACTGACGTTCGCCGCACTGCGAGCCCTACACTACGCGGCGGAGTGGTGGTGTGTTGTGATGTAAACATTCTGCCCTGAATACCTCTCCCACTCAATGAATGATAAGGGGTTACGCCCTGACCCGTGTCCTTTCCCCCCCTGGGACTGGGCAGCGACGTGCGCCTCTTCTAGCTCAATATGGTGACAAGTGGGTGGGGGGGTCAGTGTGGTCGGGGTGTGGCAGGGTGGTGGAATGGATGACGTGGGCGGGGGGAATGATAGGGGTCCGGCCACGAGTGTTGGCACACCTGGATCGCCCCTTACGGGCCGCGCCCGGGTGGAGTAGCTCGACGGGGACCTGGACCACTCGTAATCCGCCAGGTAGGCCGGGGGTCGGCGGGCCCTCTGTGGTCGTGTGGTGGGGACTGTGCTGGTAGGGGTCTCCACTGTGCAGAGTGTGGTAGGTCCCCTCGTGTCCGGTTGGGTGGTCGGGCAGCTCGCCTCCACGGCGGGGACAGGAGCGAACTCTACCGGCTCGCTGTCGTCCGCGCAGTACGTCCTGACCGGGGCCCGACGTCTGCGGGTGGGGCGCCTATCCCTACTGTCCGGCTCCTCCTCCCCCTCCTCGGGCTCGTCCACGGATACCCGGAACGTGGCGTCCGCCAGGCTGAGGTCCAGCGGCCACAGTGGCTCGACGTCCTCCTCCTCACAGACCTCCTCCCCCTCCTCGTCAGGAAACCAGACCAACGGATTCCCCACCTCCTCGGGGACGTGCGGAACTGTGGCCAGCGGCACCGGGGACCTGCTCGGGGTGTCCCGGAGGTCGGGTTGGTTGCACTCATGTGCCTGATCAGGGCTACCCACGTCTGTGTCGCCCGTGTGCATGTCCCCCCGGGTGGTGGGTTCAGGTGCTGCTCCTTCCCGCGGCGTATCTGTGGCTTCCTGGAGTGTGGGGGATGGTGAAGAGGGGGTCGTTGGGCCAACTCTGACCCCGTGCGCGACTACGCGCAGGTCGTCCCGGTGCACTTTAGCGGGCCGTCCCCTTGGCGTCCGGACCGCATAGGATGAGGGGCCCGTCCTCCACAGGACCTCCCGCGGCTCCGACCATCGAGGCGCCAACCCCGCACAAAAGTTACGCGCCCCGGACGACAAGTGGTGCTGCCTGACATATACCAGCTGACCTGGCTGGATGGGGGGTGGGGGGTGACTAGTCATGGGCGTGTGGGCCGCCAGGAATTGGGCCTGCCGTTGTCTGGCGTGCTCCCTCCCCTCCTCATGATTGGGGCGCGCCACCGTGCCCATGGCAACATCGGCCACCCTGCTTTCCCCGGGCAAAGCCAAGTTCTTCCCGTACAGAAGCTCGGCAGGGGAATGACCGGTGACAGCGTTGGTGCGGCGCCGGAGGCAATACAACAGCTTCGGCAGGTGGACGTCCCATTTGGAGTGGTCGTCCCCCAACCTCAGCCGCAGCTGCGCCTTGACCTCCTGGTTCCGCCTCTCAGTGGGGTTGGCCTGGGGATGGTAAATGGGGGTGGTGTGGTGGTCGAGACTCCAGCGGCGACAGTCAGCTCTCCAGCGCCTCCCGCTGAACTGACAGCCATTGTCCGTCAACAGCACGCGCGCAAAACCATACCGCGGGAATATCTCGTGGTCCAGCAGGGCGGCTATGGTTCCGGCGCGCACGTTGGACACCGGGAAGGCCTCGACCCACCGGGTGAAAATGTCTGTGATGACGACCAAGAACCTCCTTCCCCGGGTGGTCCGCGGGTAGGGCCCCATTATGTCCAGGGCCAGGGTGTGAAACGGGTCGCGGGGCCGTCGGGGGCGCTGCTGCTCCACCCCGTCAGACCGCCTCGTCTTCCTCTGCTGGCACTGCTGGCAGCGCCGCACCAGGTCCCGTACGTCCCGCGTCACCCCCGGCCAATGGAAGTTCTTACGGATGTCTAACTCGGTTTGGTGCGCACCTGGGTGTCCCGCCCGCTCGTGCGTGTGGTGGAAGCCCATGACCTGCTCGCGGGCACCGAGCGGCACATGAAGGCGCCAGGCGTCCATGTCCCCTGGTACCCGGGTCTCCAACACCCCGTCCACGCACCTGTGGTAGGGGTGAACCTGCTCCCCACATGACCGCACCTCGGCCTGTGTGGGGTCGTCTGTCCGCTGGGCCTGTTTCACGAATTCCACTAATCCGCTCAGGGTCTCCACAGGCAAGACGGCGGGATAATCGGGGGCCCTTGGGATGTGGAATAAAGTTGCGGGCGCCTCCCCTGGAGTGACCGGCGGCGCGACTCCCCCTGGCGGCAACAGCCCCTCCCAGTCCTGGTCATCCTGAAACGTGTTGTGTGGGTCGGGATGGCGCGACAACTCGTCGGCGAACTGGTTGTCCCGTCCAGGGACGTGCTCGACCGCGAAGTCGAAGTTCTGGAGCATCAACGCCCACCTCGTGAACTTCGACTTGCGGCCCTGGGCGGAGTCCAGCCAGCGGAGACACTGGCTGTCCGTCCGCAGCGTGAACCGGCGGCCCTCCAGGTGGTGGCGGTAGCGGCGCATAGCCCAAACGACGGCCATGCACTCCTGCTCGTTCACATGGTACCGCCGTTCGGGCTGGCCGAACTTGGCGCTGGCGTACTCCACCACCCGGCGCACGCCTTTGTCCCCCACCTGGTATAGGACGGCCCCCATCCCCTCCTGACTGGCGTCTGTCTGAAGGAACAGGGGAAGGTCAGGCTGCAGACGGGCGAGCTGGTGGCACTCGCGGAACTGCCGTTTCACCGCATCCAGGGCGGCGTCCGCTTCGCTGGTCCACTGAAACCGGAGCTTGGGTGACAGCAAGTCCGTCATCGGGGCGGTGACGCTGGCAAAATGCGGAATGAACGAGCGCAGCCAGTTGAGAAGGCCCATCAACTTCTGCAGCTGCTTGCGGGTTCGAGGGGCGGGTTTGGACTCAATAAGGTTCAGGTGCTTTGGCAGAGGGCGGCAACCCTCCGCGTCCACCATGTGCCCTAGGTACTCCAGTTCAGCCGCGCCCACGTGGCATTTCTGGGGGGCACACGTGAGGCCGTGTCTGGCCAGCCGCTCAAGGACCAGGCCGAGGTGCCGGGCGTGGTCCTCCCACGACCGTGACCAGATGATGACGTCATCCAGGTACGCGGCGGCGAACTCGCCCGCGTACCCGTCTAACACACGCACCATCATGGCCTGGAAGGTCGCGGGGGCGTCCATCAGCCCGAACGGCATGGCACAGAACTGGAAACGCCGGCCGTCAGGGGCAGTGAACGCGGTCTTCGGGCGGTCCTCTGGACGTACCGGCACCTGCCAGTACCCGGACTTGAGGTCCAGGGACGTGAAGATGCGGGCGTCGCCCAGCCCCGCCAAAGCGTCTGTTATGTTGATGAGCGGTGGTGGGGCGGGTATGGTTACTGAATTGACTGGTTTGAAATTCACACAAAAACGCATGGAGCCATCTTTCTTGTTCGCCATGACAATCTGGCAGTTGTATGGCGACTCACTGGGTTCGATGACTCCATCGCGTAACATTTCCGTGATCTGGGTCTGGATGACGTGCCTTTCAGTGGGTCCGAACCCGTATGGTTTTACGAACTGGGGTTGGTGAGGTCGGGTGGGGATGGTGTGTTCCGTGGTTGTGGTACGGCGGAGCATATCTGTGGCCGCAAACACCTGTGGCTGTTGAGACAAGACATTGTTTATGAGCTCTACATGGGCAGCGGGCACACCGTTCCTCAAGTCCGCGAGCGTGATGGGTGTCCCCTGCTCGGCGGGTGGCCGATAGCCCAGGCTGTAAACTGTGCGCCGCTCGTGGTGGCCAACGTGCAACCTCCCCTCCCTGACTTCCACAGTGGCGTCCTCCTGCGCCAGCCAAGGCAGACCTAGGATCAGCATCTCCCGTAGTCCCTCTACTACTAGTGCTGTTGTGTGACTAACATGGTCCCTGATGGAGAGGGTGATGTTCGAGCGGCCAACAATACGCGCTGTCGCCCCCTGCGTCGCTAACTGTACCTCCTCCACATCTGAGACAATGTCCCGTACGCTCGAGCATTGAGCCGACACATACGTGTGGCTGGCGGCCGTGTCGACAAGAGCATGCACCGGCTGTCCATCCATCCTGACGGGAATCCGGAGTAAATGCCCCGCCCCAGGTCCCAACTGCCCTAATTGGAACGACTCACCACACTGCTCCCGGGGCGCTGCCGCTGCCGTCAGGCGGTCCGCAGGTGCTGCCGGTGTCGCCGGGGTCACCTGGTGTCCGGTACTGCTCGCCGACGACCCGGTGCAGGCCGCTGACGAGTCGGGTGCGCCGCGCCCGTCCGTCCTGACGGGGCGTGCCGGTGTGTCAGCGGACACCGCAGGTGCTGCCGGTGTCGCCGGGGCCACCTGGTGTCCGGTGCGGCTCGCCGACGACCCGGTGCAGGCCGCTGACGAGTCGGGTGCGCCGCGCCCGTCCGTCCTGACGGGGCGTGCCGGTGTGTCAGCGGACACCGCAGGTGCTGCCGGTGTCGCCGGGGCCACCTGGTGTCCGGTGCGGCTCGCCGACGACCCGGTGCAGGCCGCTGACGAGTCGGGTGCGCCGCGCCCGTCCGTCCTGACGGGGCGTGCCGGTGTGTCAGCGGACACCGCAGGTGCTGCCGGTGTCGCCGGGGCCACCTGGTGTCCGGTGCGGCTCGCCGACGACCCGGTGCAGGCCGCTGACGAGTCGGGTGCGCCGCGCCCGTCCGTCCTGACGGGGCGTGCCGGTGTGTCAGCGGACACCGCAGGTGCTGCCGGTGTCGCCGGGGCCACCTGGTGTCCGGTGCGGCTCGCCGACGACCCGGTGCAAGCCGCTGACGAGTCGGGTGCGCCGCGCCCGTCCGTCCTGACGGGGCGTGCCGGTGTGTCAGCGGACACCGCAGGTGCTGCCGGTGTCGCCGGGGCCACCTGGTGTCCGGTGCGGCTCGCCGACGACCCGGTGCAGGCCGCTGACGAGTCGGGTGCGCCGCGCCCGTCCGTCCTGACGGGGCGTGCCGGTGTGTCAGCGGACACCACAGGTGCTGCCGGTGTCGCCGGGGCCACCTGGTGTCCGGTGCGGCTCGCCGACGACCCGGTGCAGGCCGCTGACGAGTCGGGTGCGCCGCGCCCGTCCGTCCTGACGGGGCGTGCCGGTGTGTCAGCGGACACCGCAGGTGCTGCCGGTGTCGCCGGGGCCACCTGGTGTCCGGTGCGGCTCGCCGACGACCCGGTGCAGGCCGCTGACGAGTCGGGTGCGCCGCGCCCGTCCGTCCTGACGGGGCGTGCCGGTGTGTCAGCGGACACCGCAGGTGCTGCCGGTGTCGCCGGGGCCACCTGGTGTCCGGTGCGGCTCGCCGACGACCCGGTGCAGGCCGCTGACGAGTCGAGTGCGCCGCGCCCGTCCGTCCTGACGGGGCGCGCCGGGGTGACAGTGGAGGCCGGGCTAGGGTTCCAGGGACAGTGGCCAGCCATGGCACTACCCCCTAGCGGGCGTTTCCCGACGTAAGGCCGCCCGCCCCACGGGCTTGCCAGACAGCTGCCCGCGTGGGACAGACGTCGTGCCAGTGGTACCGCTCCTCACGGCAGTACTTGCAGCGCGGAGCCCCTGGTTTGGTGCCCCGGTGTTCTCCCTGGGTGCGGTACGTCGGGACGGCTGCTCCCCCTGTTGCCTCGGCACTGGCTCCACGTACGGTACCAGAGCCCTGGAGACCTCGGGGGCCACCAACATCGGTGGCGACGCACCTGGCCGTCGGGTGGGCGGCTCGCGGCTGCGACGGACAGCTTGCACGTCGCGCTCCACCTCGTTCGCCAACCGCACGAACGTCTCCAGTCCCTTGTCGGTGGCGGCCCTAAGGAATGGCCGCAGTTCGGGCAGCATCAGCTGGACGACTACCCCTAGCATGCTGCTGTCGTCCTCCCCTTCCGCCAGCCGTCGGTGGAGCCGCGCCTTAGACCTGATGAAGGCCTCCGCGCTCTCCCCCGCCTCCTGAGGCCGGCAGAACAGTGACTGTTGACACCGGGCCCGGGCACGGGCGTCGTTGAAACGCTCCTCCAGTCCGTTGGCGAAGTCACCCCACTCCATGCCGTATTCTCCGGCTGTGGTCCACCAGTCAAGGGCACACCCCCTCAGCTGATCGCACGCCTTCTCCGTCCACTCATCTGTAGGCACCGCGTATCGTGCCAGCCTGTCTCGGCATGTCCGCAGGAACTTTGCGGGGTCCTCGTGCTCCTGCCCTCCGAACTCCGGCAGCTTGAGGGTGCCGCCGGGGCGCGGTGCGACAGGGGCCGCCGGCGTCGCTGACGGTCTGTCCAGCGCGAGCTCGCACGCGCGGCACATGAATAGCCCATTCCGGAAGTTAAGGAACTCCCGGGCCTCGGTGCACGAGCGGTGCCTCACGGTGCCGCACTGGTGGCAGAACGCCACCTCATCGGGCCGCCGATGACATCCCCTCGCGCCGCACTGAATTGTAGACGTCGGCCCTGATTTTCTGTCGTCAAAGTCTGTTTTGTGCTTCCTATCTGTGTCGCAGGTACAGGTGGCGAAAACCCCTGCCGCGGCATGATTTATTGGCAACCCTGGCAGAAGGCATGCATGGCATACCCCTTCCATGTCTATCTTTACCGCTCCGTCACGGCTCATGTTCGTGCTCCTGTTCGGCGCGTAGCAGCTGCGCAGCTGCGCCACCTGATCCGTGTGCGAGGCGCGCGGACTTCCGCTCCCACAGCCGTTATCTCGCCTGACGCGTAACTTGATGCGCGTCTGGCGTGTAACTTGACGCGCGCCTATCGCCAGGTGCCCGCTCCTTTGGCTGTCTGCGCGTCGCGTCCGTTTCCGCGCGATTCCCGACTTCCTACGCGAGCCCTTACTGGTACACTAATTTGAAGTATAAAATTTGAAAAATTTGAGAAAAAATTTGAAAAATTTGAAACAAAATTTGGAAATTAATTTTTAGAAAATTAAAGCCACACTAGTCGGGCGCCAATTTGACGCCGTCCCCGCTACCTCTGAGTATTTAGACGTGATTTTGTTCAGTTCGTGATCTCAGGGAAGGTTCGGCCTTGTGGCTAGAGGTAGGGGTCAACGCAGTAGGGCCCCCCGAGCTGTTGAGGCCACTCGGGACGCCTGAATAATAACACAAAACCTCTTCAGATAGTTGGTGAATTTAATACAGCACAGCCCAATACATGGTGCTGCCCGTTCTGGCCGTAACGGTTTGCCCGACGTCTAGTCACACGCGCAGCTCACTTCCTCAGTGGCGGCTCACGATTCTTATGCGCGTGAGGGGCAGACTCGTATACGTGACGCGAAAGTTACAAAAGACACTCTGACATGGCACACGATATTTTGAAGCACAATACACTACACTAATACCTAGCTCTGGATAAACTGGGCTAGCAACACGTAGGCCCGTGTCTCCGGCGACTCTACGTGGTGACTAGGTGTGTCCCAGGGACTGAATCGTTATTAAGTTTGGTGGCGCACTGCAGTACGACGGTGATACATAAGCCCTGACATGACGAATTACACTTAGGCGAACAACTATTCCGCTAACACATTACACTTGATAAACTGGGCTAGCAACACGTAGGCCCGTGTCTCCGGCGACTCTACGTGGTGTCTAGGTGTGTCCCAGGGACTGAATCGTTATTAAGTTGGATGGCACGTGTCGCCTGCTGGCTGCCCCGTGCGGGCCAAAACTAAGTAGCCTGTAGGCTAGGTTGGGCGTGAAGCGCCGACGTAAAAACACATACTCTCCCCACAGTACTTACGTATGACGTAAACACTCATCTCGGAGCACTGATTGAATTAAGTTAAGTACCTCATGGTAAATTTAGGCCGACCGCGGAACTGTACAAAAGGTTGAAAAGAAATTACACTATGGAAAACTACATGTCGGTGAATGCAAAGGTTGAAGGTTCCGCGTTGCGCGCAGGCTGCCGGCCTGGTTGAGCTCTCGAAGGACACTAGCGGTGTCGCCGCGCGCGACCCCCCTCCCCCGCCAGCCCTCCCGCGGAAACGTGTGAATTTCGCGGGAAACTGAACCGGCCAGGTTCGGGACAAATCGCACATTGAAACATGATTTTGCAAAGACTTAATTATTAATTAATAAAAAATAATGTTTAATAAAATCCTGTGGAAAAACATAATTATAACAATTTGTTGTAGTGCGGCGGAAGGATATGCCACACCCGGCCGGATCCTTGCGCCGGTGTAGCACTCGTATGGCGTTCGCCTCGTCGCACGAACTGCACTTTGCTGCGCGCACGGGCGCGTTCGGTGCACACGCTTTTGCGAGACGTTGATGAGGCATAGCGGTCTATGCGACAGAGGAGCATTGGCGGTCGGCGTCAGCTCTAGCTTATAAATTCAACCATTATGGACAACAGTTGTTATAGTTAAATTCGTACACCATTTTCAGTGCACACACTACTTAACCAAGTTTTCGTACTATATATTACCAAATATTGTAATAGGACAATATTTGATATTACATTATTCCAACATATTTTCTCAGAAGTTTATGACTTTATTTAATTAACACCTTTTTCCACCACCTACACATAACTTTCTTCAATTACGTCACACACATGTAGCCAATCAATGGGCTGTGCGGTAAATGGACCACCTAATTCAATCATCGTACCTTGTTGCATTGGTATCTTTGACGAGGAGGTTGTCAAAATTTATAGGGATCTGAAAAATTTTATAATAAAAGTGCTGTGAAAGAAAATGGAAAATCTGGACGAGAGGTAGTGTCATTAAAAGCTTAGCTTTTACTATAAAATAATTAATTTTTCCCTGAATGTTTGTAGTCTAATTATTTTTTGCTTAACAATTTACATGCGTCAATAAGCTGAAAGTACAGGAATTTTTGTTGAACCAAATTCAGGTACTTACGGTTTTGGTTTTTGTATTTAGGAAATATATAAATATTTTTTATCATTACAAAGTCATAGCTTGCAATGAATTTAAATGCTGCCATTGAATTTAAATATTTGTTATTCAATGGGGGGTGAAGTTAAAGTTGAAGACATAGCGATGAAAAAGGCAGGGTTTCTAAATAACTGAACAGAGCTGGGTAATACTTGATATAGGGGCTTTTTAGAACGGAAATAAGAAATAATAAGAAAACATGGAATTTTTACACACGACAGACGTCCCAAAAGTTACCCTGAAGAGATGTAGTTGTAATTCCTACTAGTTAGTGAAAAAATTAAATTTTTATATCCGATCTTACATTACAATATCGGCACATGAAAGAACTTGCGTAATATTAAAGAATTATGATTGTAGTTTGAAAAAACCTTTTTTATTTGACTTACGTTCGTAATTCATTATTATATGACTTTTTTTTAAGAACAGGATCTTCAAATGTACTGAATTAAAACCGCTAGCATCATGTACCACAGGATCATGCCATCAGGATCTTTCGACATACTGAACTAAAACAGCAAGCATCATCTACCACAGGAACAAGCCAACAGGATCATACCATCAAGATCAAGTCTTCAGGATCCAGGGATAAACTTTAATATATGAAATGGAAAAATTAGCATATTTTTAATTTTCCATAACTGTCCACAGTTGTGCTAAATAAATAGAGACACGGTCGTGGTTAAACAATGAATGGCGGCAGAGGAAGTGTAAAAACACAGGTATTGTAATGTTAGCTTTAAACTGTTATTTTTCGTGAACCATCCCTTCAGGGTAAATTTAAGGGATGTGTAGTGTGTGAAATCATGTTTTAAGATTTTTTTTTTTATTCTAAAAAGTCACTATATCCGAGTATTACACAGAGCGGATGAAGGCAATGAGGTGGGAGAGCTTAAAGGACGGAAGGCAGATGGAGAGGCTAGTAGGGTTTGCTGAGTGGGGTGGGAGTGTGTGGCGAGTTGCGAGGTAAAGCCTAGAAGTGGGAGGGAGGATTCTAGGAAAGTTTATAAGGAGAGAAGGAGAATAGAAAGGGGGGGAAAATGTATGGTAGTGAGACTGATAGGGGAATGTAATGTGTTGGATGAGGAGTGTGTGATGGCGAGAGAGGCTCGATTCGGGAGAAGAGTGAGAAAGTTGCCATCGGACTTGTGCCCAATTGCACAAGTTTTCAAAAAAATTTTCTGACTGCATCACAAGCTGTAGGATGCATGCTAATGTTAGAATTGGCCTTGATGGCGGAGGATTGGCACGGTAGATGGTTTAGGTCCCCAGCTGTCGTAGGAAGACGACCATGGCGTGCCTGTGCCAAGGTGATATTGCTGTAGCTGCCGTTTTCTGTTTCACAGCATTGCAGTGAAGGAACAACACACAGTCTTGAACCCAGGAACAAAACTGTCATGTCAGTGGCCGGTCACTCTAGTCGGTGTAGTTGAACTGTCATGTCAGTGGCCGGTTAATCTAGTCGGTGCAGCTGAACTGTCATGACAGTGGCTGGTCACTCTAGTCGGTGTAGTTGAACTGTCATGTCAGTGGCCGGTTAATCTAGTCGGTGCAGCTGAACTGTCATGTCAGTGGCTGGTCACTCTAGTCGGTGCAGCTGAACTGTCATGACAGTGGCTGGTCACTCTAGTCGGTGCAGCTGAACTGTCATGACAGTGGCTGGTCACTCTAGTCGGTGCAGCTGAACTGTCATGACAGTGGCTGGTCACTCTAGTCGGTGCAGCTGAACTGTCATGACAGTGGCTGGTCACTCTAGTCGGTGCAGCTGAACTGTCATGACAGTGGCTGGTCACTCTAGTCGGTGCAGCTGAACTGTCATGTCAGTGGCTGGTCACTCTAGTCTGTGCAGCTGAACTGTCATGACAGTGGCTGGTCACTCTAGTCGGTGCAGCTGAACTGTCATGACAGTGGCTGGTCACTCTAGTCGGTGTATTTGAACTGACATGACAGCAACCTGCTGACAAGCATCCGACAGCAAGATTGTGCACATTTAGTGTATTTAGACGTAGGCCTTTTTCAAAATGGTGAATAACATTTTTCCACTTCCAAACAAGATTTTTATATTGATTTTACTGATATTTGTATTTGTCATATAAAAATGGTTAGACAAAAAAAAACTAATATTTTATTTAAATAACAAAGTACATACAGGGTTATCATAATGGCAATATTTGTCACGCTATTGATACAAAGGGTCATAGCTTTCCTGCAAAATCTCTTTCTGTAGAAAATATAAAATGTTCTACATGATGAATGTTGGTTTGTGTAATGTTGGTCACACTGCTGGACACGGAGGACGTAAGGTTGCTGAGGGACTGTGTTGCAGGGTGCTGGACGAGATCGAAGCCCTCAAGGCCATACTCATGGACGAAGTGGACGTGAAGATGAACGACAGGTACGATTGTCCAGCTCCTCAGACCTATCAGAGATGTCATTTTAATCATTTCCCCAGCATATAACATTTTTTAGTACTCATAAAGCTTAATTTTCGTTAAAGCTTTCAAAATATTAGTGGTTATTTACATTTAAATGCCAATCATTTAAGGTGTAAGATTAAATGAAATTACTATATAATTTATGAACATTTATTTTATTATAGTTCCTCTGTAAGTTAACAACATTTAGATGCTCTAGGTTTAGACTATACTGATAACATTTTGAGCTTATACTATAACTTAGTGAAGACTTTAATTTGTTATTAACTGATTTTCATTTTATTTAAACTTAACTTACATATGTACTGTGAGTGCATTGAACGAGGAATGTCCCTGGCGAGTGGACGGGTGCAGGGGTGTTGGTCACTAATGTGGTCCTGTGTGCTTCTGACCGGCAGTACCGGCGGGCCCTTTGAGGCAGCCGGCCAATCACAGAACTGCTTATAATTATGACCAATGACAAAACATTTTTCGGCTGTGAAAATGGACCATGATGTTTTGCAAAGTTGCCCACAAGATACAGCATGTGATCTTTTTTCTTAGCACCAAGTACAAGGTGACACAGAAAAATGGGAACTTTTGCCAAACAAATAAAAATAGAACACGTGCAACAACACAACATTTTATTGACAGTAGTTGAACCATTACAACTTACCTTTTAAGGAACAACAATCCAAATTATCAATTTGATTTATCAATTTGTGATTTTTTTCTTGTGGGGCTGTCTCAAGAGTGGTGTCGACATGACTTGCCCAAGGACACTGGATAAATTGGAACATAGAATTCAAGACGGAATTTGTGGCATCCCAGCTGAGATGTTGCAACGATCAATGGCGAAACTGAAAAACAGATTAGAAGAATGTATATGTAGACAAGGACGCCATCTGCAGGATGTAATTTTCATTGTCATAACAAGCGTACCGTTGCGAAGAACCACAGTGTAGTCCGTCATGAAAACTTGTTACTCCACGCATTCCAGAGTATAAGACACTCAAAAAGTAAATAAAAATAAATTAAATTAAAAAAAAGCTTGCCGTAAAGATACTTGAAAACTATTAACTGTTACTGATTCACCAAAAACATTATGTACCAATATACGGCCACATCTTTCCCTCACTACCGGAAAGGCCCATACGTACAAACAGTTCAAAAGTCCGGCCATTAAATAAACCCAAAACTACAAGCTACACAATAAATACTCGTGTAGGCACTGCACCAAAAGTTTCTCCAACACCCCAATCAGTTTCTTTGTAGCGAAGTTCTGTATTTTGCATAACTCAAAGTTTGACTTAGGGGCGGGACATGCAGGAAAAACTGACTTGCTGTAGGTGCCGTGGTGCATAGGCCCAAAGTCCGTCCCTGCCCTCGGCCTTGCAATGATCCACTTCAACAGCTGGCTTGTACACCAGCTCGTCACTGCCGGCTGCCCTGCCAATGTGTACACCTCTGCACTCAGTCAACGACTCACACTGCCAGATCTCGTAGTTCAAATTCGACGCAGACGCCACCAAACGTGGACAGCTTGCAACACAACAAAGAACGCTTGCAACAACCCAGCATAGAGCGTAATTCCAATAGAATTGTTGTGTGTTTAGCAATTCCAATTCACAATATTATAATTATGAACTATCCTAAAATAACTATACTCACCACGACAACAACCCTGGGCAGCAGTACGAGTGCCTGACGCTAGTGGTGTTGCAGGGGACAGCCGGTGGCGGTGGAGACAGTGGTACGGCCCTCCACGGCAGACGACCCTGGGCATCAGTACGTGTGCCTGACGCTAGTGGTGTTGCAGGGAACAGCCGGTGGCGGTGGAGACAGTGATGCGGCCCTCCACGGCAGACGACCCTGGGCAGCAGTACGAGTGCCTGACGCTAGTGGTGTTGCAGGGGACAGCCGGTGGCGGTGGAGACAGTGGTGCGGCCCTCCACGGCAGACGACCCTGGGCAGCAGTACGAGTGCCTGACGCTAGTGGTGTTGCAGGGGACAGCCGGTGGCGGTGGAGACAGTGGTACGGCCCTCCACGGCAGACGACCCTGGGCAGCAGTACGAGTGCCTGACGCTAGTGGTGTTGCAGGGGACAGCCGGTGGCGGTGGAGACAGTGGTGCGGCCCTCCACGGCAGACGACCCTGGGCATCAGTACGTGTGCCTGACGCTAGTGGTGTTGCAGGGGACAGCCGGTGGCGGTGGAGACAGTGGTGCGACCCTCCACGGCAGACGACCCTGGGCAGCAGTACGAGTGCCTGACGCTAGTGGTGTTGCAGGGGACAGCCGGTGGCGGTGGAGACAGTGGTACGGCCCTCCACGGCAGACGACCCTGGGCATCAGTACGTGTGCCTGACGCTAGTGGTGTTGCAGGGAACAGCCGGTGGCGGTGGAGACAGTGATGCGGCCCTCCACGGCAGACGACCCTGGGCAGCAGTACGTGTGCCTGACAATAGTGGTGTTGCAGGGGACAGCCGGTGGCGGTGGAGACAGTGGTGCGGCCCTCCACGGCAGACGACCCTGGGCAGCAGTACGAGTGCCTGACGCTAGTGGTGTTGCAGGGGACAGCCGGTGGCGGTGGAGACAGTGATGCGGCCCTCCACGGCAGACGACCCTGGGCAGCATTACGTGTGCCTGACGCTAGTGGTGTTGCAGGGGACAGCCGGTGGCGGTGGAGACAGTGGTACGGCCCTCCACGGCAGACGACCCTGGGCAGCATTACGTGTGCCTGACGCTAGTGGTGTTGCAGGGGACAGCCGGTGGCGGTGGAGACAGTGGTGCGGCCCTCCACGGCAGACGACCCTGGGCAGCAGTACGAGTGCCTGACGCTTGGGGTGTTGCAGGGGACAGCCGGTGGCGGTGGAGACAGTGGTACGGCCCTCCACGGCAGACGACCCTGGGCAGCAGTACGAGTGCCTGACGCTTGGGGTGTTGAAGGGGACAGCCGGTGGCGTTGGAGACAGTGGTACGGCCCTCCACGGCAGACGACCCTGGGCATCAGTACGAGTGCCTGACGCTAGTGGTGTTGCAGGGGACAGCCGGTGGCGGTGGAGACAGTGGTACGGCCCTCCACGGCAGACGACCCTGGGCAGCAATACGAGTGCCTGACGCTAGTGGTGTTGCAGGGGACAGCCGGTGGCGGTGGAGACAGTGATGCGGCCCTCCACGGCAGACGACCCTGGGCAGCAGTACGAGTGCCTGACGCTAGTGGTGTTGCAGGGGACAGCCGGTGGCGGTGGAGACAGTGGTGCGGCCCTCCACGGCAGACGACCCTGGGCAGCAGTACGAGTGCCTGACGCTAGTGGTGTTGCAGGGGACAGCCGGTGGCGGTGGAGACAGTTGTGCGGCCCTCCACGGCAGACGACCCTGGGCAGCAGTTCGAGTGCCTGACGCTAGTGGTGTTGCAGGGGACAGCCGGTGGCGGTGGAGACAGTGGTGCGGCCCTCCACGGCAGACGACCCTGGGCAGCAGTACGAGTGCCTGACGCTAGTAGTGTTGCAGGGGACAGCCGGTGGCGGTGGAGTCAGTGGTGCGGCCCTCCACGGCAGACGACCCTGGGCAGCAGTACGAGTGCCTGACGCTAGTGGTGTTGCAGGGGACAGCCGGTGGCGGTGGAGACAGTGGTGCGGCCCTCCACGGCAGACGACCCTGGGCAGCAATACGAGTGCCTGACGCTAGTGGTGTTGCAGGGGACAGCCGGTGGCGGTGGAGACAGTGGTGCGGCCCTCCACGGCAGACGACCCTGGGCATCAGTACGAGTGCCTGACGCTAGTGGTGTTGCAGGGGACAGCCGGTGGCGGTGGAGACAGTGGTGCGGCCCTCCACGGCAGACGACCCTGGGCATCAGTACGAGTGCCTGACGCTAGTGGTGTTGCAGGGGACAGCCGGTGGCGGTGGAGACAGTGGTGCGGCCCTCCACGGCAGACGACCCTGGGCAGCAATACGAGTGCCTGACGCTAGTGGTGTTGCAGGGGACAGCCGGTGGCGGTGGAGACAGTGGTGCGGCCCTCCACGGCAGACGACCCTGGGCATCAGTACGAGTGCCTGACGCTAGTGGTGTTGCAGGGGACAGCCGGTGGCGGTGGAGACAGTGGTGCGGCCCTCCACGGCAGACGACCCTGGGCAGCAGTACGAGTGCCTGACGCTAGTTGTGTTGCAGGGGACAGCCGGTGGCGGTGGAGACAGTGGTGCGGCCCTCCACGGCAGACGACCCTGGGCAGCAATACGAGTGCCTGACGCTAGTGGTGTTGCAGGGGACAGCCGGTGGCGGTGGAGACAGTGGTGCGGCCCTCCACGGCAGACGACCCTGGGCATCAGTACGAGTGCCTGACGCTAGTGGTGTTGCAGGGGACAGCCGGTGGCGGTGGAGACAGTGGTGCGGCCCTCCACGGCAGACGACCCTGGGCATCAGTACGAGTGCCTGACGCTAGTGGTGTTGCAGGGGACAGCCGGTGGCGGTGGAGACAGTGGTGCGGCCCTCCACGGCAGACGACCCTGGGCAGCAATACGAGTGCCTGACGCTAGTGGTGTTGCAGGGGACAGCCGGTGGCGGTGGAGACAGTGGTGCGGCCCTCCACGGCAGACGACCCTGGGCATCAGTACGAGTGCCTGACGCTAGTGGTGTTACAGGGGACAGCCGGTGGCGTTGGAGACAGTGGTGCGGCCCTCCACGGCAGACGACCCTGGGCAGCAGTACGAGTGCCTGACGCTAGTTGTGTTGCAGGGGACAGCCGGTGGCGGTGGAGACAGTGGTGCGGCCCTCCACGGCAGACGACCCTGGGCAGCAATACGAGTGCCTGACGCTAGTGGTGTTGCAGGGGACAGCCGGTGGCGGTGGAGACAGTGGTGCGGCCCTCCACGGCAGACGACCCTGGGCAGCAGTACGTGTGCCTGACAATAGTGGTGTTGCAGGGGACAGCCGGTGGCGGTGGAGACAGTGGTGCGGCCCTCCACGGCAGACGACCCTGGGCAGCAGTACGAGTGCCTGACGCTAGTGGTGTTGCAGGGGACAGCCGGTGGCGGTGGAGACAGTGGTGCGGCCCTCCACGGCAGACGACCCTGGGCATCAGTACGAGTGCCTGACGCTAGTGGTGTTGCAGGGGACAGCCGGTGGCGGTGGAGACAGTGGTGCGGCCCTCCACGGCAGACGACCCTGGGCAGCAGTACGTGTGCCTAACTCTTGTTGTTGGGCTCACGGATGGTTACCCAGAAATGGCGCCTGAGGTGCGGCTGCGCAACCCGCGTGGCCTGGATGACCACACGTTGGCCCGGATCGAGCGCGACCTAGCCGACAAGTGTCGCTCCTACTGCGGCCAGCCGGTGGTCTACGAGCTAGTCGAGGTGTTGTCTTTTCACTGTTCTTGTGGTTTGGGTCTTCAGGGACATTTATTAAATATTTTTTTAATACCTTTCATTTGCACAAATTGTTTACATGAAAAAAGATATATGTACAGTATGTGTTGCTGGTAACCCCAACAATTCTTTTCACTCTAGTATATTCAGAGGTGAATTGCCATTGGACCTAATCCATCAAAAAAAATCCTGTGTCAGTGACAAAACCTCATGCTTGAACAATAATTTCTCTGTTTGTTATTTACATTATTTTTTCAACATAGGATTTAGTTTGAGAGGTGCAATGAAATCTGTTACCATGCAAGCGGTGTAGTACCTGCTCTCAAGTAGTAGACATAGTGGATGCTTCATTACGTCTGCTCCACGTACCTTGCCACCAGATGCCCTGTCAGGTGTCTTGAGACACTAACCTACTAGCCACCATTCATTCTCCTTGCATTACTTCAGTTTCACGTACCTGGTAACTATATCCCTGTAGCGTCCTCAGGTGCTGACGACACTAATCTATTAGCTATTATTCATTCTCCTTGCTCCACCTCTGCTTCACGTACCCTGTCACTAGATGCCTGCAGCTACTATTCATTCTTTTACATTACGTCTGTTCCACATAGCTTGCCACTAGATGCCTCCTCAGATGCTGATGATACTAACCTGCTAGCCACTATTTATTCATCCATAACAAACACAGGGCAAAGCAATTGGCATCTATTCTAGTAATTTACACCCATTTTTAATGTGTAAATTGATCAATCAATATACATAAAAATATGCCAATATTTTTTCATGAACCTTTATTCATCAGTTTTATCTAAATACACAAAATTAATTTTCTATGTATATATTGGGTCATTGTTTTATTGTGTTCTGTAATATATTAAATTATTTAATTTGTTAAGTAACATGCCTACCAACAATTATTTAATTTTTGAGGTAGGCACAAGAAGAATACATTCATACAACAGTCATACCAAACAATTATTAAAGGACAGTAGATGAACAGCTAAACAAAAAAAAATACTACACTAAAAAAAATTAAAATTAATATGTAACATAAAAACGAAGCATAGTAAAATCTCGTTATGTCCTCTCACACTTTCTGGTAATAGGGTTTTAAATTGTGAAAAGGGAAAGGGAGGGTATAAATATTTTGAATGGATTAATCCCTCCCTCCCCCAATACTTTATGTCTAATATGCTAATTTTCACACCAAGACCATGTTCACTCATATATGGCATGAAGTTGACAAGTTTACTAAATTAAATAATACCCAAATAGTTTATTAATAGCAGACATCTTCCGAAAATAAAACGCCCAAGAAAAGCCTATTGGACCCCTTATTGTCACCAAAGCGAGCATAAGCATGGCAAAATGTTCAACACAAGTACATAATGAAATGGGGCATAATTATTTTCCACACCAGAGAGATCAAGGGCAGTCGCAGTGGCATGAGCGACGCAGTTTGAAGCATCGCATTAAATGAAGGCCGTACAGCAGGACGTATGGGGTTTTCCAATAAAAATTAAAATGGTCAGAGATACAAAAAATTTGTGAAGACTGATTTTGTTCATAATTAAATCTGCAAAAAGTTTCATTCTATGCAATTTTCTCTACGATGAATTGGTGGTGGTGTTGTTGTTTTTTTTTTTTTACATTACTTTGACTTGATAATTTGACACGAAAGTTACAAAAACTTAACACTTGTAAAATGTAAGCATATTTGTGTAGGAGTTTGTGTAAAAAAAAAAAAGTTTTAAATCCCTTTTAATCTTGAAAGCATTACCAATCGCATTGCTTTTAAATAAATGTCTGAGGTGTCCAGTAATGAGAGACAGACTGATGGCAGGGAACAAGGGAACAGACCCGTGGTTGGAGCTGGAGATCTACTGTGCCACGAGCAGTACCACACTAGCTCTGAGAATCACACACTTTTTTGGCTTATTTCCTTTACATTTTTTACTTTTAAACATAATTTTTTTCATAATTTCTTTCAAAAGGGTTTGTAAAAGATTTGGGGCCATAATAAAAGTTGTCGTAGCAGTAGGGTTTTACTGTATGTTCAAAATGTAACTAATTAAAAGTTTTTATTAGGTATAATTTCAAGAAAATAAATAGAATAAAATCAAATTAAGTAGGAATAAATAGTATGAATGCAAGTATCATGCCACGAGTCTTATGTGGGATCAATCTCTTGCCTGTGAACACACAGCAAAAATTTTAGTTATCTAATTCTATTAGTGGAGTATACGGCCTATAGTATAAGTGGATTATGATTTTCACAGGTACAGTATCAATTTGTGTCAAGATCTACAGTGTTAAATAAGGTTTCAAATACAACAAAACATTGTACACTGCAGTGATACGGACAGGTGCAAGTTCAGGCTTTGCAAAATACAAAAAACTAAATGTTACACAATCATGAGTTTAAAACTTTACACAGTATCAATACAGTTAAAATAAATGGATACAAAATTTAGATACATTGCAAGTTGATAGCTTTAATGCAGTTTTTTTGGACATATGCAATTGCAGTTTTGCACTGTTTGTCCTAGAAAAATTCTGGAAATCAAAAATAAATAAAAAATATCGGTAGAATGCCACAGCGCTCGTACCTGCGACGAGCAAGATAGTCCAAGCTTTGTGCATGCACATTCGCCAGTCTTCCACGCAGCCGAGCCGTTTTTGCATTTAGTCATAACCACACCATAACCTAACATCTTTCTTGCACGTACACACTATCAGTAGTGCCAACTGTTTTTCTTCCCTACTAACATAAGTAGCGACTCCTGCGTTTCCCCGATAACCATTTCTTTATGTCTTTGAACGTCAGTGAAACTGTTTACCATATTAAAAAGAAAATAAACTTAAACAATTTAAAGCTCATAAATTACTAATAACTTAACTAAAGAAATTAAAATAATTAATAAATAAACTTCAGATGAATCAATAACATAATGTACTTTACAAAAATTTACAAACTGAAATTAAATACAAAAAATTAAATATAAAACTAATTAAATTTACCTTTATGTAAAAATAACCACCAATGGCCACTGCACTGAACACATCCCAAACTAGTATTATTACGGACATAATTGCATTTGATTTTATAATTATAACAATTGTAACAAAGTAAGTCTCTAGCTGAGTTCTACGATCTGAAAGAGTAAGAGTTGATTGTGGAAGCTTCTTTATATTAGTTAATTAAATTATTTATTTTGAACACTGTCTGTTGCACACTCGCCAGCACGAGCTTCTCACCGCGTGCCACTGCATCGTCGGGCACTCACCCCTCCAGTAGAAAGGTGTATTTTTTGAACATGACTTTTCCGATTTTCACAAAATATTTTATTTTTTAAGGCCTTATGGTTTTGACTTTACAATGACACCATTATCATGAACATTTCTGTAGTATTATTATTTATAATGCATTTTGAATAAAAACGCAAGCAAAACACAGGACTATGAAAAAAAAATTAAACAAGTGCGGATATTTAAAATTGAATCACAACAAAACATTAAAGCAAATCAAACAAAACTTTGTTAGTCAATAATTGGTGTTACCTTCTCCTGGCTGTACAACGGCTCGCATGCGGTTTCTCATAGACCTTGTTGAGGTTTTGACAAAGTCTTGGGGATCCCACCTCGCTCCTCCAGCGCAATCTTGAACTCGTGGTGTCGAATGGAGCCGGATTTCTGGCTCGGACCCTCCCTTTGAGCTCGTCCCATAAGTGCACGATTGGATTCGTGTCGGGACTGAGGGCCGGCCACTCCATCGTCTCGAGACAACCTCCTCCGTGCATGGTCATGCATCGACAGGGAGTCTTCCCCTTGTATCTTGCTCAGGGCACAGCATGACAGGAGAATGTCCTCGATGCATCGTTCAGCAGTCAGAGACCCCCCCCCCCTCCCCCTTCCGGCCACCAACAGGTATGAAAACAAGATCTGCTTTTCCCTCGAGGGCTATGCCAGCCCACATCAACCAAAGAACCACTGCCGTATGAGACTGTTTCAGCAAAACAGTATCGTTAAAATCACTTTCCTGGACACCGGTAGACCTGGCCTCTCCTATTGCCACCATGTAGTCATTCGGCTCTCAATATTTAAGAATTTAAGAGGTGGAAGGTCTTTCTCCAGATGCAGCAACGAAGGAGAGGGAAAGCATCGGGAGAATGGGTGTAATGTGACTGAATACTATGATGGGAGTAATATTATAACATACCTTCTCACTTCCCCTACTTAAAATTAGTTTTTGTTGTGTTTCTCTCTACATACTCACTGTTCACCGTGAATTTTAAATTATTTTGTTGAATTTTTAAAAAATATATTAATGTTTTAAAGCATACTAGGATGTAATAAATCTCAATTATACGTTTCCGAGTACGTTGCCAACACTGATGCAGAGAAGCTGAGCTGGCAATGCTGGGTTGTGCATGTCGCAGCTGACGAAGGAGCACCTCACCGCCAGCAACCTGCCCTCCTGCCAGTGCGCCATCTGCCTGTACGGCTTCAGCGAGGGCGACCACTTCAGCAAGACGGAGTGCTACCACTACTTCCACTCGCACTGCCTGCACTGCCTGGTGACCAGCACGCGCGCCTCCTTCCTGGAGGAGAACTCCAAGCTGCCCGTGTGGCTGCGCCAGCGCGCCGACTGGCCGGTGCCGGTGAGTAGCTGTCCCACCCTGCACTCTGCTGCTCGCTACTTCCACTCACACTGCCTGGTGACCAGCACGCGCGCCTCCTTCCTGGAGGAGAACTCCAAGCTGCCCGTGTGGCTGCGCCAGCGCGCCGACTGGCTGGTGCCGGTGAGTAGCTGTCCCACCCTGCACTCTGCTGCTCGCTACTTCCACTCACACTGCCTGGTGACCAGCACGCGCGCCTCCTTCCTGGAGAACTCCAAGCTGCCCGTGTGGCTGCGCCAGCGCGCCGACTGGCCGGTGCCGGTGAGTAGCTGTCCCACCCTGCACTCTGCTGCTCGCTACTTCCACTCACACTGCCTGGTGACCAGCACGCGCGCCTCCTTCCTGGAGAACTCCAAGCTGCCCGTGTGGCTGCGCCAGCGCGCCGACTGGCCGGTGCCGGTGAGTAGCTGTCCCACCCTGCACTCTGCTGCTCGCTACTTCCACTCACACTGCCTGGTGACCAGCACGCGCGCCTCCTTCCTGGAGAACTCCAAGCTGCCCGTGTGGCCGCGCCAGCGCGCCAACTGGCCGGTGCCGGTGAGTAGCTGTCCCACCCTGCACTCTGCTGCTCACTACTTCCACTCACACTGCCTGGTTACCAGCACGCGCGCCTCCTTCCTGGAGAACTCCAAGCTGCCTGTGTGGCTGCGCCTTCGCGCCGACTGGCCGGTGCCGGTGAGTAGCTGTCCCACCCTGCACTCTGCTGCTCGCTACTTCCACTCACACTGCCTGGTGACCAGCACGCGCGCCTCCTTCCTGGAGAACTCCAAGCTGCCTGTGTGGCTGCGCCAGCGCGCCGACTGGCCGGTGCCGGTGAGTAGCTGTTCCACCCTGCACTCTGCTGCTCGCTACTTCCACTCACACTGCCTGGTGACCGGCACGCGCGCCACCTTCCTGGAGAACTCCAAGCTGCCTGTGTGGCTGCGCCAGCGCGCCGACTGGCCGGTGCCGGTGAGTAGCTGTTCCACCCTGCACTCTGCTGCTCACTACTTCCACTCACACTGCCTGGTGACCAGCACGCGCGCCTCCTTCCTGGAGGAGAACTCCAAGCTGCCCGTGTGGCCACGCCAGCGCACCGACTGGCCGGTGCCGGTGAGTAGCTGTCCCACCCAGCACTCTGCTGCTCACTACTTCCACTCACACTGCCTGGTGACCAGCACGCGCGCCTCCTTCCTGGAGGAGAACTCCAAGCTGCCCGTGTGGCCACGCCAGCGCACCGACTGGCCGGTGCCGGTGAGTAGCTGTCCCACCCAGCACTCTGCTGCTCACTACTTCCACTCACACTGCCTGGTGACCAGCACGCGCGCCTCCTTCCTGGAGGAGAACTCCAAGCTGCCCGTGTGGCTGCGCCAGCGCGCCGACTGGCCGGTGCCGGTGAGTATCTGTCCCACCCCGCACTCTGCTGCTCACTACTTCCACTCACACTGCCTGGTGACCAGCACGCGCGCCTCCTTCCTGGAGGAGAACTCCAAGCTGCCTGTATGGCTGCGCCAGCGCGCCGACTGGCCGGTGCCGGTGAGTAGCTGTCCCACCCTGCACTCTGCTGCTCACTACTTCCACTCACACTGCCTGGTGACCAGCACGCGCGCCTCCTTCCTGGAGGAGAACTCCAAGCTGCTTGTGTGGCTGCGCCAGCGCGCCGACTGGCCGGTGCCGGTGAGTATCTGTCCCACCCCGCACTCTGCTGCTCACTACTTCCACTCACACTGCCTGGTGACCAGCACGCGCGCCTCCTTCCTGGAGGAGAACTCCAAGCTGCCTGTGTGGCTGCGCTAGCGCGCCGACTGGCCGGTGCCGGTGAGTAGCTGTCCCACCCTGCACTCTGCTGCTCACTACTTCCACTCACACTGCCTGGTGACCAGCACGCGCGCCTCCTTCCTGGAGGAGAACTCCAAGCTGCCCGTGTGGCTGCGCCAGCGCGCCGACTGGCCGGTGCCGGTGAGTAGCTGTTCCACCCTGCACTCTGCTGCTCCCTACTTCCACTCACACTGCCTGGTGACCAGCACGCGCGCCTCCTTCCTGGAGAACTCCAAGCTGCCCGTGTGGCTGCGCCAGCGCGCCTACTGGCCGGTGCCGGTGAGTAGCTGTTTCACCCTGCACTCTGCTGCTCGCTACTTTCACTCACACTGCCTGGTGACCAGCATGCGCGCCTCCTTCCTGGAGGAGAACTCTAAGCTGCCCGTGTGGCCGCGCCAGCGCGCCGACTGGCCGGTGCCGGTGAGTAGCTGTTCCACCCTGCACTCTGCTGCTCCCTACTTCCACTCACACTGCCTGGTGACCAGCACGCGCGCCTCCTTCCTGGAGGAGAACTCCAAGCTGCCCGTGTGGCTGCGCCAGCGCGCCGACTGGCCGGTGCCGGTGAGTAGCTGTTCCTCTCTGCACTGCAGGATGACCGGAACACGCACGGCTGCAGATATCACATTCATGCAATTATAATTGGTTACAAAACCCTCTAACTGTCGTTGATAACAAGTTAAATTTCATTTTGAGCTTGTAACTTTGCGTATTTATGTACAGTAGAACCCTGTTATAACGAATCTGAAGGGAGTAGTTTATATGTTCACTATAGAGGGGAAACTTTATATCTGGGAAAACTTTTATATTGGCAATACATATTCAAAAGCAAAATCTTAACTACACATAGGCTTAAGCCAAGAAAAGAACGAATGGAAATACTCAAAGCAACAGTTTTATGAGCAAATGCAGATATTATTTTTAATGAACTATACATGTACAAACTTTCTATTACCTAATGGTTCTTGGACATCGGCGTATTATCCTTTTTTCAGGCATTTAATACTCTGTGACATTTTCGCAGCTTGAGAAAGAAGATTGTTCAGCTTGTTTAATATTGTACTTAATGTGGATGTTGCAATTCCCAGTTCCTTTGCTATTAACACGTGCGGGACAGTGGGGTTGGAGTCTATTGGTGTCCATTTTATCTTGCACAGATAATGCCTTACTTTTTTACCGCGTTTTTCACCCATTTTTATGTACGTATTTCTTATTGAAGCACATTTGCAGCTTAATAACACAAAATTCTTTTTACCATCAAAAGTAAATAAACGAAAAATAACGAGTCTGGCACATCAAAGATCACTACGTATCATTTAGTATCGCAGTTGTTAAAGCTGGAACGAAATTTTCTCACTTTCTATGGATAAATTTAGTCCACAGAGTTCTATCTAGTGGTAGTCTTACGAACCTTACTCGATCAAAATGTCCGAAACGTGAACGATAAAAATTAAACGTAAAACTATTGAATTTGCTGCTATAATGTACATACGTATTTGTGTGGTGGTAATTTATGTTCAATTTTGATAACATATTAAATGTACACGCGTTCGTCCATTCTTTAATTATGCAGGGAAAACTATTTTTTATTTTCACCAAACTGATCACTATTTTTGGCTACACGTAGCCTACCGAGGCCACTCGAATACGACTTGTTTTAATATGAACAGTGGACAATCTGTAGCAACATGGTGCCCAACGTGGGGCACGAATTTAGACACTGCCTGATGATAAAATAAACATTCGGAAAAACAGTAAAAACTTATCAAGTAAAAGCCAATCATGACTAAATAAACTGGCAAAACCTTTTAGAACATCGGAAAAATTATAACTTGTGAACGAGTGATTCGTGTGTTTACAGGAAATCGAGGAAGGGCTGAGTAAGATTAGAGGGGATGGACAGGGTAGCATTGGATGTTCAGTTTTGACTGTAGATGAAGTGAACACTTTTGAAGGGACAGTGATTAAATTTTTTGGAGACGACCGAGGGGTTACTCCGATACAATTTGTAACCAAATGTGAAAAAGTAGTTAGCTATTTTAGTGGTTCGGATGAGCAACAGGTAGGATTGTTTATTACTAAATTGGATGGTGTTACATTGCAATGGGCAATACATAAGAAGAATGAATGGAAAACATTTTAAAAAAAAATTGCCAGTTGTGTATGTACTTTTTTAGGATAATTCAATGAAACATTATTATGGACAATCAGCTGTGCAATGTTTGATTATTGTGTAAAGTATGTTTATGTTGTTATTGTAAACAAATTGTGATCAAGAATTTTATCAGGTTGGACTAAAGACACTTCACTATAGTGAATATTTTGTATATTTTTTAAATGATAAATGAACATGAAATTCCAATGAAATGTTTGGTAGTGTCGGTATAACCTGTTGAAGGTTATATTTGCTCTATAATCAAGTGTTAATTGTGTTCTTTGTGCAAGATTGATTTGTTACTTTTTAATTTGGTATGGAGAATTGAAATAATTTTGTGTATGTAATTTTTCAATGTTTGGGTTATAATTTTTTAAATTTGTTTTAAGGAGTTATAATCATATGAAAAGTAATGGTATGTTGTTATTGTGTTAAAAAGATATTGCAATACTCATGGTCAGATTAATTTGTTGCAATTGTTTACACTTTGTTGATTTGTTATGGTATTTCTTTTGTATTCAATTGACACTTGTATATGGTATTTCTTTTGTATTCAATTGACACTTGTGTACTTTTTGATTTAATTTTTTATAAATTCAATCAAAAAGTAGGGGGGGTGTAGCATTGCACAATGAGGATTTGTGATATACGTATATATTTTTTGGTGTCATAAGTATATTAAAAATCACTTTCATATGAAAGATAGTAATTATTTAACATGTAGATAAGGATAGTTCAGAGCTGTTAAGAATTGTTATTAATTACTTTGGTTAAATTTCATGGAAAGCCTTAAAATACTTATTTCCTTGAGATACTTAATTATTAATTTGAGGGTTAACTCCAGTTCATAATAATTAATTTTGATATTTGATAATTAATGTCAGTAATTGTTTTGTTTAAAGCAGTATAGATTATAATTTTATAACACATCATTTTTAAACAAAAGTTTTTAATATGGTATGAATTTCAACTTTGTTTACTAAAATTTTGAACATTGTATTGGAATTTTTTGGGTAATTTTATATTCTATTGGATATTGCTAGTGTAATATTTTGAGAATAGTCTGGAAGGTACAGAAGGAAGAGCGGACAGGCGCGACACTCTGGCGCCAGAAAGTTATTTTTCACTTTGTAAATGCGTGTTTGGGATTTACGCGTCACGTTGTACGCACAGCTGTAGCGACCGTCTGGAAGGGTCTCTGGAGGCTACCACTAGCCAGCCAATCAGGGCAAGCCCTGGCGTCAAGTGATGTGCCCGTACGAATTTCCTTATATGGTCATGTTTTGGAATTATGTGCGCTGATTGGTCAGTTGGCCCACGGGGTTGCCTCCCTTGTTTTCACATTTACAAGGGAAGGTTATCTCGTCGACCAAGTCACTTGTTGCTCGATCGTCGCCGAACTCGGTCACGTCGTCGGCAAGTCGCAAGACAAATGAAAAATTCCTCAGGAACATTGTTTGTCTTTGTTTTGTTACGTTTCTATGTGTGCTTAGCCGGGCAAAAACATACAACTTAACAAATCGAGTAGCGTATTGCGGAGAAAATCTTCAATGTGATCCAGAATAGACGTTTTGTGAAAAAACTTGTAATTATATGAAAATATTTGAGATAAATGTGCATTATGTGGGCAAAATTTGTTCGTGGTACACGGGAAAACGTAAAACATTGACAAAAGTTGTGAGCTATATCCAATAAATTAATACATAACCTCACATCATTTTGCCGGGACTGAGACGGAAATTCCCAATAAACGGGAATTCATTATAGGCGGGTTCACTATAAACGGGTTCTACTGTATTTATTTATTTATTTATTTATTTATTTATTTATTTATTTATTTATTTATTTATTTATTTATTTATTGGTTACATGCCTGACAACAGTATAAATACTTTTGGGACAAGAAAAAAAATGGATGTACAGGATAGACAGGATAACAAACAAGATGTGGACACTGCAATCGGGTTTAGGCCCTGCATACCAGTAGAACATGTAGCCGCTACACACGATGTGGGCACCACGTCCAGGTAGGACGCTAGAACATGTAGCCGCTACACACGATGTGGGCACCACGTCCAGGTAGGACGCTAGAACATGTAGCCGCTACACACAATGTGGGCACCACGTCGAGGTAGGACGCTAGAACATGTAGCTGCTTCACACAATGTGGGCACCACGTCGAGGTAGGACGCTAGAACATGTAGCCGCTACACACGATGTGGGCACCACGTCGAGGTAGGACGCTAGAACATGTAGCTGCTTCACACAATGTGGGCACCACGTCGAGGTAGGACGCTAGAACATGTAGCCGCTACACACAATGTGGGCACCACGTCGAGGTAGGACGCTAGAACATGTAGCTGCTTCACACAATGTGGGCACCACGTCGAGGTAGGACGCTAGAACATGTAGCCGCTACACACAATGTGGGCACCACGTCGAGGTAGGACGCTAGAACATGTAGCCGCTACACACAATGTGGGCACCACGTCGAGGTAGGACGCTAGAACATGTAGCCGCTACACACGATGTGGGCACCACGTCGAGGTAGGACGCTAGAACATGTAGCTGCTTCACACAATGTGGGCACCACTATCCTGCTATCACCACCTACTAGGTCAATACAAGACTACAACACAAGGTGACAACTGAGATACAGAAATAAAACAGATAAAACATAAACAAATAAAATATAAAAAGTTATGAAGAGATTACATTAAATTATTAAAAAAATAAAAATAAAGTTAATATGGATGGGTAGAGGTATAGAGAAGGGAATGTATAGAATGGAAACTACAGTGTTAACTGAGGACAAGTTTCAGCACTCCAAGTGGAAGTGCAGTGAAAGAACGCTTAAGCGGCATGCGGAAAAAAGGCACAAGTGAACGCTAATGTTTACGTTAGTTTGTTTATTTTCTATCGTGCCAACACACACAAAAACACACACACAGGGGTACTCGGTTGGAAAAATTAAACTGCTTTGACGGGTGATTTCATTTGATATATTGGCATAAAATAAGCACGATAATTATTGATACACAATAAGTTGCATAGTGCATTCATGAATTTATGTTGTGATTATAACTTCATTACTACTTTTGAAATTCTAAGGCCGGCTTGCATAGTTGTGACTTGTAAAGTAAAGAATTTCTCCATTTTATTAACATGCAAAGTTTTTGCTTAGACTGTACTTACCTGACTCTGCAGTGGCTGTATATGTTCCTTGAATCATCTGTCCAGAAAGTTCCACCGTGTCTGAAGAAAAACTGTTGCCCAAACACTTAAACAAGTGAATTATTAATAATTGTTACAAGACTGTAACTTATTGTTACCAAAAGTCACATTTTCCCTATAAAACTTATAAATATATTTTTTAAATACATATATGAAATGCTCTACTAATAATTAGTAATTACTTATTCAAAAATGTCTCAATTAAAAAAAAACTGCAATAATCTTTGATGCTGTAGGTATCCTTTATCAATAAATTAATTCAAAATTGTCTAGTCCCATTTCTTTTTGAATTTTATGAAATTCAGAACTTACTGATGTGCTGTGCTTGTAATGACCTACAATGTCACGAGCCTTATCATCACACCTCCCATTCCTTCGTGAGATTTTTTAGCATTACTAAGAACAAGCTGTAAGTTATGAGCAAAACACTGCAAGTGTGTCAGAGGTGCTTTGCAAAGACTAGACCCCAGCTTGATATTTCTCGCCTTGTCAGTAATAATAAACAGTGGAATACGTGTACTGATGTTATTTTTGATGTTCCACTCATTCAAAATGTCATTAATTTTGTCTCCTATTGCTAATGCTGTGTGACTCTCTAAAAAAAACTAACACAGCCGAGACAGTACTTTATGAGAGCAAATTTGTTGATGAAATGACAAGTTAATGCCAAGAAAGCATCCTCACTGCGTGATGTCCATGTCCAAGAAAATGACATCGACTGAACATTGGCAATGGCTTGAGAAAGTTCCTCAGATATTCTTGTTTTCACAGAAGCATAGAGGTTTGGAATTTCGTTTCTGGAGAATGTGGTTCTGAATGGTACTGTGTACAATGGTTGATCTGACTGCATGAGTTTTATTTTCTACTCCACTGTACGGCAGCTTAGAATCAGCCAACCATTCAGCAATGTTTCTTGTCATGAGTTTTGCCTCTGGATGATGAGAAGACCAGCGGTAACTACATATGTATCTTCAATTCATCTTTGTTGCGATGGGCCTGGTGATGAAGCATCAGTATTTACGGGCAGTGGCCGAAATAGTTCTTTCTGCATTTCATGTTCTTTCTTCACAGTTGGGTGTTGCATCAAATGCCTTACGAGACTTTATGGCACTTTGTTCATCATTGCTTCTTGCAAAGTAGTTCCTGATACGAGTCTTTTCGTCAGCCATGTTAAATATTAACTAAACGAATAAAACCATAACATGGAACGTGACCTACTGACATATGTAAAATTTTGGAGCATTATGACATGATTAATAATACCCACTCAATTAAAACTCCCCTAATTTTGTAAACCTCAAATTACCCGCAGAAACAGTAACAGGAAAATTTAATCGTATTTTCACTACGTGTTTGGAAAAAAAAAACTATAGTGCTACCATCTATTGTCGGCTGTAGCGTAACTCCACCCCTTAGTGACACACGGGCCAATCACAGCAGTCCCTAATGATTTTCCTTAAATTTTTTCTTGATTTTTCGATCAAAACAAGATGTTAGATATTTCGATTTAATTCAAGTAAATACAATAATTAATACAGATATAAAATTCAAATGTGTTATTATACACGGGAAATGATGAAGCGGTATACTATTAAAATAATGACTCGTTCAGCGCTGCGTTTTAGGCCATTCATTGCCCGTTTTAGTTTTGATGATAATCATAATATACATCATTTTCTGGAAATTATTTTTATCAGAAGTGGAATTTTTAAATATTTTTGGTATTAAACGTGCCATATTTCACAAACATTTGTTGTCTGTTCTCTTGTTGTAGGCTAAATGGCCAGACTAAATTAAGGGATGTGATCCATAATTTTTTTATTTATTTTTATTTTCTAGTTGGCTAGACGACATTAGTTCAGACCAGTATTTAATCTCGTACCATGTCTCGCGCCGGGCTACCGCGAGCACTCGCGCTGCCTCTTCCGAGGGAGTGGTTCTCTTCATTCCACCCCCAGACCGGTAAGTGGAAAATTAAACGTCCTAATGGCTATAGTTACCTCCCCATCTAACCTTTTGCCCTAACTTCTCCATTTATTTTCTTTTCTTGAACACTGGATCCATTTTTTTGGTTCCAGTGGGGTCCTAGATTTATTTCAAAATTAATGCCAGTTTCGGTCCAGAATTAAACGAAGAGATGTACATAGCTGGAGCGCAGGCTTTTCTCCGGCTCAAGCCCATCCCTGAAGTCTACTGAATGTGCGCCTGTCCCTCCGGAGTGAGTGCTGCGACCTCCCGCTTCTAGTCACCGCCAGTGAACAGTCAACGGTTGAATATTGTGAAATCAAATTATATATAGTCCCGCACTGGTTAGACTAACAATTGTTTCAACTTATTAATTAAATTTACTAATGTTATTTTTTGTTAATCATGATTGTTAAATTTGTTAAATTGATAATATATTGTAATTGATAACTTCGAAAGGCCCGAGCCCCCCCCCCCCCCCCCCCCCCACACCCACCATTAATTCTGACCTGACCTTTGTAATTTCTAAGATTATTAAAGAAAATAATGAAAATCTTAATTAACAATAAAAAGGGTAAGCTTTAAGCAATTTTTTTTTTTTATTCACTTCAAATACGATCCACTATTCTAGTTCCTATTGTGAGAACTAAGTCTTTTTTAAATGTTTCTCGCCTGTGTACCTCTGAGTATACTGTTAGTTTCGGCCACTTAAAGCAGCGTCCAGACCTTTGATAACAGAATTTATGTAAAGTTTTCTTTAACCACACAAGTAACAAGGGCAGTAACAAGGCCCACTAGTAGAACGAGACCTGTACTAAGGGTTACACGCTTCAAGGAACCTGATCAAGACAAGAACGCAAGCGCTCTAGCAACTGATGAGGGCGCTGATCAGAGAGAGGGACACGAGGGGAGGGGGAGGGGAATGACGAGGACAACACCGATCCACAGCTCGAGTGCTCGGCTCTTGCGTTTTCCTTTCCCTTGCTCGTAACTGTGCGTGCAGTTACAGCTGAATACTTGCTTAGTTTCTCAAATGTAACAAAATCTAAAGTGTGTTCTACTTTTAAAGCATTTTAACATGCGACACATGTTATCACTGTCATTTAGTAAAAAATATTGTTAATGTAGTTTGAAGTTAGTTTATAATTTGGCAGGTGAGTGATGAATGAGGCGTCCTCTGTGCAGGTGTTGTGTCCCGTGTGTCGGGAGCGGATCAGCTACGATGGCGAGGCGCTGGCCGGAGCTCCCCCGCCTCAGGAGCTCAGCAACGCACACCAGTTCGAGATGAGCGACGAGCTGAGGCGGCTGCAGGACAAGATGGCAGCCCTGTTCTACCACCAGAAGCAGCGCGGGGGTATCATCGACCCGGAGGCTGACGAGTCCAAGAGAACTCTAGTGCTGGATCAGCCGCCCAGTCCCCACTCGGTGAGTGCCTGCACCAGACTCCAGTTCCCCCCCAACATAGTGCTCTAGACCCCACACTGTGCCTATACCAGGCACTAGAACCCACCCAACAACTGAGCGCTATCAACAGTGCCCTATACCAAATTGTAGAACCTACATGGGAACCGTATGCTAGCGACAGTGCCTATACCAGACTTCAGACCCTGCCCTGCAGAGCGGATACACAAATATTTTTGTTGGTAAATTTGGTTGGCGAGGGGGGGGGGGTGGGGGGGGGGGGTTAAAAATAAACTTACATTTCTGCAGGTGATGTGGCTTCTCATACAGGAACATACTTTCTTTATTGAAATTTTTGCAAAATTTTCTTAACTTTTCATATCTTTCCTACCTGCACTTGATGACGGCCACTGCCGCCCTGCTGCCAGGGACCAGGGACCAGGGACCGGGAGGGAGTGTGATTGGCGGGCGGTGTGTGCAGGAGACCAGCCCCGGGCCCAGCCTGCCGGCCCTGTCCCCCCAGCACGTGTCGGGGGAGGGGGCCCGTAGCTGGCGTCGGCCCGGCCCGCCTGCATCCCCGGAGCACGCGGGCGTGCGCAGTTGGCGTCGCGGGGGCCGACGCCCAGGTGCCAAGCCACCCCGGGCCACCACCACCAGATGACGATGGCTTGTGGACTTCAGCTGGCCGTGCCGGCCTCCCGGGTAGAACTGCCCTCGTAGCCTCGCTCCTAGTGCTGCTGTCTCGTCGTTTCCTTGTGTGTGTCTGTGTCGGATTCATCCTGTTACAAACATGTCTTGGAGAGTGTGGCTTGCTTTGCTACCAGATGCACGGGAGTGGAGGAGTCCTGCAGCTTACCTCTGAGGCATTTAGGATATTTATTTTTTTTTCAATAACTTTCAAGCTCTTTTGAGTAAATATTCGGCTTAACTATATTGAGTATATATCCTTCAACTTTTAGGTTATGCTAATGTTTTTTATTGTCACAAATGTTTAAATACAAAATATGAATGGCAGTTGTCCACATGATTGTGTAGACATTGTAAGCACATGTTATTAGCTTCTGGCCATGATTGTGTGACGGCTGCAGAGCAGCGGGAAAATGTTGGTGCGTACCGGGAATGCACTTGGAGTCGGTCGGGGATGCTTGACTGGGCTTCGTCCATGGATGATACTGTGGAGCAGAAACTCAGTGATGTTTCACAGGGTGAGATAATTCTTGACCACCTTGTCCCGGTGTCCACACACGCACATCAGACCACCTGCCTGCCCAGCATGTCTCCGGCACACACAAGGTCTGTGGTGGGATAACCTATGTCCGCAAATAATCTCTTGTGATGGAGCAAGTCACTAATTTTTAATTATTATGAATTGTGAACCATGATTAAAAGAATTAAATTATAACTATTTTAATTAAGTACAAATACGTAGCCCAGTATAGTACAACATGTATAGATTATTTTGGAACACTCACAGATGCGCTACACAATGCTGTTCATAACTGCACATAAGCATATACAGTAAACCCCATTGTTACAACCCATTTATATTACTTTTATTTTTTTGGAACCATGAAACATTTTACAAAATTAAGTAAAAAATGTAAAGGAAATAAGCCCAAAATTCGTGTGTTTCTCATGGCAAGTGCAGTACTACAAGTAGCACAGTAGACATCCCTATACCTGGTAATCTTCACCCTCCACCCGGTAGCCTTCCCATCTGCTTCTGGCGTTACGGTAGTATAACCTCATTACTAAGTACTTACAGGGACCTTGAGTTTTTGTACTTAGCACTGAAAAATACATACATATCATCATTACAAAGAGAAAAATCATAAAATTAATCAAAAATATAGCATTACTGTAAGATACAACATGATCATTTGGTGAAAATCTGGCATCAGTTTCTGCATACCTAAGTTTATTATTATTTTTATTTTTTTTTTAAATATCTGTCATTTCAGGTTGTTTTTGAGTTTTAATGATGCTCTTTTGAGCAAAATGTTCTATGTCATAGAAAGATTTCCTGATCTCTTCTGAAAAATGTTCATGTTTGGAGAGGAATTTGCTTAGTTTTTCTAAGCTGAGAATAGCTTCCGTAGCTGTCACAGGGGCTCCTCACTGTCAGCTTATGATGACTGTAATTGAATGACTTCACTAATGATGTCGCTGTCAGTCAACACTGGTGTCATTTCTATTTAATTACCCACAGTCATTGTCTGTGAATGAAACAGCATCAAACTGCATGGAGGCTGACATTTCTTGCCATACTTCAGGGTCAATGTCATTTCTTTCTCATGTTTGTGCTGTGGTGTGGCTTGCATCCTGGTCTGATGAAGTCGCAGTTAGCTCGTCAGCATTACAGTTTACAATGCCAGACTTTCTCCAGCAGTTGGCAATACAGTAGAATCTCGTTATAGCGAGCACGGTAATAGCGAGAACACGGCTATAACGAGCCGTGTTCTCGCTATTACCGTGCTCGCTATAACGAGGTATTTTTGAGGAATTTACGGCGTGATCGCTTGAAGCGCGCTTTTGTTATTTTTCTGCTTTATCTCCACCCCTCTCGCTCGCCACTAGACATCTTGCCGTTGACGCCTGTCACATTCTTCAGCCTTGCAGTCGCCACCTAAGTGCGTGGGTTTATAAATATAATCCCATCCTTTCTTTCTTTTATCAAACTTCCGTTAGTTATCTGTGTCGTGTGTAGACAAAGTTTGAGATTGGAACAGAAACAACGTAAGAAAGTATTTTTTACAAATTAGAAATATGTAAGTTTTTGTTTTTATAATCGCGTATTTTCACGTTTTTTTTTGGTTATCTTAAATGAGATAATATTAAAAAGCCGCTCTAATGAGATTTAATTGTTTCTTGGTTAACAAAAACTATTAATTATCAAATACTGTTAATTGTTTATATTATATTTATTATTATTTACGCGACGTCATACTGTACGCGTACGCAATACGACTGGATTCGTTGCTGCAACATAACATAGCATGTTATGCGGTATCAGAAGTAACGAGTAACGTAACGATAGTAACGAGTACTAATTGTTATAGTAACGAATAAATACGGGTACACATTTTTTCGTTACTTTTACACCTCTAGTAGGCACTACCGTATTTATTTCCTAATCGCTAGGGCAGTTTTCTTGTAACTTTTGTTTCGGGCAGTTTTTGGGGTATCTGTCCGGGAAAGGGGTGGTGATGGTTTGAGTTTAATCCCAAATTTATTTTCTAAAAAAGTTGACAGGTTTCTTTAAATGAAAAAAGTATAGTTTTCCAGCGACTATTTCGTTTGAGGCGTACGTGCGTTGCCGCAGCCGCACTCCTGCTTTTTTGTAAGGAATTAAATTGTCGTGCTACACTAGCACCACCTGTTAGCAACATCCCGAACCAACATGGCCGCCAGCAGACAGCCCGCGTCGGCAATAGATAGCAGGACAATGCTGCGTCGGCCGCGGGCTGAGATGCTATACTTACGTGGCGTGGTAGGGTATTCTGGTTATTTTGACGCAATCGGTGATCGCATCCGTACTTATGGGGTATCGTTTTAAAGAGAATTCACACATCTGCTCACAGAAATTAAGATTTCGTTAATATAACCTGTTATTTTCTAATTATACAGGTTTAAACACAATTTTTATGCTATTTTCGGTTAATTTTTATTTTTTGGGGGCCAAAATCTGTCCAATTCGGTTATAGCGAGGACACGGTTATAGCGAGGATCAAACCCGGAACCGTGACACCTCGCTATAACGGGACTCTAGTGTAGTTTCTTGTTGAACATTCCACCATCCACCTGTGATCATCTCAATTTCCTGACGAACATTGATGTTGGTGGGCACTTTTAACCTAATGTTGATGAGCAACCTCTCAACAAGGCGTTTTCTAAAATGTACCTTGGCATTCTGAATAATGCCTTGATCAAAGGGCTGCAACTGAGATGTGCAGTTCGGTGGCAGAAACATCAGTTTGTTTTTTCCAGTCTAACAACACTGTGTGCTACGCAGTTGTCTATTAACAAAGAATTTTTCTTCTTTTTTTTTTTTAGTGTCCTTATCAGTCTTTACCAGCCAATTTTGAGAAGAGTTCTCTTGTCATCCATGCTTGGGTGTTGTTAGCATAATCTGCAGGAAGAAAAAGAAACTCCTTTGAAGCACCTGGGAGTCTTGTGTTTACCAGTGATTAATGGCCTCAATTTTTTTTGTTCCTGTGGCATTGCAACAAAGCAACACAGACAACCTTTCCTTTGCTTTTTTTTTGCTCCAGTGAATTTTCACCTTCATATGCCATTGTCTTGTTAGGCAGAAGCTTGTAAAAATAGGCAGTTTCATCAGCATTGAAAATATTGTCTAATGAGTACGACTTAAAAATACTCTCCAGCTTCTCTTCCTTCGACTGGTTTGCAGCCTCTGTGTCCGCATCTTCATCCTTCCCACTCGCAGCCTTCCATGATGTACCATGTCGTTCCCAGAAGCACTGCACTCCCTTGGAATTCATTGATGTCCATAAGCAATGCAAACTGTCATGCTTTTGATAGTGGAATGTGACTTTAAAACTGTTCTTAGTCTGTGTTTGTTTCCCAAACGTATTATTTTGTTGAAGACACCACGAACGTAGGGACTAATTAATGTGCCACTTGATTTATTTATAGTTTTTTGTCGATTGTTTTGGAATTGGTTTTTTTTTCAAGTGCTGTTTTATGATGTCAGATGGGTAGCCATATGCTATAAGTTCATATTCATAAGTGTCTAATATTTAGAGGTTGAACATTTTGTCCATGTTGTCATCGATGTGTTGTCGATAATACTTGCTTAGTTTCATTGTTGGTTCCGTTTATCTGACATCAGCCGATTCAGTCTTGTTTTCTGTGAATTTTTTATCTTCATATTTTTATTTAATTTTTTATTTATTTTTGGAATTTTTCCATGAAAAACATTGCAAATATGCAATGGCATATGTCCAAAAAACTGCGTTAAATGAACGTTCTTAAGTTGCAAAATGTTACCTGCTCAACAGTGTCTCTGAGGATGTTAAAGAAGAATGTGCTGTAGCATGCGAGGAGCGGGTTGCGGCCGTGAAGGCACTGCCACTGGCAGCCTCCCAGATCTGCCTCCTGCATGTGCAATCTGGCATTAGTGTCACGATTAGCCAGGAAAATGTACAGTCATAATAGACAGTTTGCTTAAAACAAAATTAAAGGTAAGCAAAGAGATGAGTGAAGTGCTAAATCAGACTGGTACAAAAATCACTTTAAACATCCGCACACCTTGCTTTTGCTCTGGCATTGAGCTGGTGTTCCTGCCAGCAGCCCCTAGACAGACAAGGATGTGCTTAGGGCAATGGAAGCGATAGTCGCTAGTTGGATGGCATTAAAACAAACTACCGGTACCAACTGCCACAGTCATGCCCACTGTTAAATTCCACGGTTGGCCCGGCAATACAACTGAGAAAAATAACAAAGAAATTTTATAACTTCTTATTGTAGATATTTAAAGATTGTTTTAAGTTACTCAGTGATTTGGTAAAGTTTTTAATTTAAAAAATTGGTTGTCTGTAAAGTCGGTTTACGGACGATAGTTTAACGTGACGTCATAACAAAACATTGATGAAATGATTGATCCAGAAGAAAAGGAAATATATCCGGCCCAGGGGCGCAACAACTAAATTTCCAAAGGGGGGGCAATATACCTTTTTTTATAAAGAATCATCGATCCCCCCTATTGAGGCGGGGAGTCCGGGGGTCCTCCTCTGGGAAAATTTGTATTTCAAGGTGGAACTGGGTGCTATTTAAGCAGTTTTATTATCTATTATTTCTTTGCCCCCATTTGCCCCCACTTCAAGGTTTCAGGGGGGGGGGGGTGTCAACCCTTGCCCCCCCCCCCCCCATTTTTGTTGCGCCCCTGATTCGGCCTGAGACTGAGCCGTAATAGGTTTTTGCAACCAAACCAGTTAGGCATTAAAAATATTATATTCTTTGAGGAAGAAATTTTTTTTTAAATTTTTCTAATTTTTGTATGATAAAATCTACCTCAGCATACTTTTATGAATAAAATTGAATCATTTTTATTTAATTATCACTATTTTGTATGAATACAAAGGAGTGAAATGAAATGTACAATTTAATTAATAAATTTACTTTTATTTGCATTCATTAATTCAAATATATTTAGTACTTTTGAAATGTTGCGTGCGCCATATTTATTTTTACAAGTACAAAAAAAAAATTCGCAGCTGCCGGGATTCGAACAGACAACCTTTAGATTAGAAGTTAGTGGTGCTGACCACCAGGCCACGAGGCCACACTTGAAATATAATAGTTTCAGATGTTATATACATATTTATAAACTTTTTGTTCACGGTAGGGGAATAATATTATTTTGTTTTTATAACAAGATTTTATAACAAATACGTATCCCAAATACACTAAACTTATTTATAATTTGTTACAATTTTTTTAAAACATTATGCAAAAGATCCCGTGTGTAATTTGAATTATTATGTGTAACTGTACAACACCATTGTTGGTTCAAAACGTATTTCATTATTCAACATTACTTTTAAATAACTGTACCGATTGTGCTGAAAATCGGTTGATGATCGTTAAATTACATAATATTAATAATTCAAGCGATGAAAATATGATTGAAAAGTCAAATCGATGGTTGTTCCAATCGAGTGGAAGAGAGATGCCATGCATGCGTACAATGAGCAAACAGGACACATCCGTAGTGGGACATCCATAGTGGGACACTTTTTCGTGCGTGCAGCCGGCGTTCATTGATTTATTAGACGTTGTCACGTCAAAAAAATTTTCCAAACTTCCTTTGTTTTTTACTTTAAAAAAAAACTTAAACTCGCACACAATACCAACCAAAGTTCAGTCCTCTGGTCAAAGTTTGTGAATCAATAAAGTTTTTATACTGGTCGGATTGTTTTCCGATAAAAAAAATCTTAAATACATACCAACACAGTTCCAGTTGGTCTTCAGAGCTTCCTTTCGCTTGATATTAAAAATAAATAAAATGTCCCAGGGTTAAGATCACTTAACCAAACCAGGTACGTTCTCCCACGGAAACTTTTATCGGGTGTGTGATGATGGTCACCCTGGGTCGATCCCGACGCCTGTAGTCAAATTTCCAGGTAAAAATTTCCAAACAATATTAATAAAGGTTACTCTTCGGCCTGGTCCCAACCAGCAGGCGTGAAGTGATCTATTCTGAGATTTATTTAGTTTTTTTCGAGAGAGCTGCAGACGACGTGGTCGCACGTAGCAACGATCGAGCGACAACTAACCTTGCACCACGCAGTTACCTTACTTTTACAAAGCCAAAACAAAGGGAGGCAATCCTGTGGGCCAACTGACCAATCAAAACACAGAATCCAGTATCTGACCATATAGGGGAAAATACTGAAAAAATGTATTTCTCTATAAGTCTGGGAAGACACATCACACCACTTCAAAGCTTGCTCTGATTGGCTGGCGAGACAGCACCCAGCGAAAGTTCCAGTCTATTACTGAGCAGTCATGCGCCCACGTTCTGGGGTTTTCCAACAACGCACTAACTTGAGGCCTGAAAAGTAACTTGCCGGCGACAATGTGTCACACCCGTGTCTTCCTTTCTTCTGAAACCTTCTAGAATGTTACAGCGTGACTACCCAGACTATAATTTAAAATATAACAGAACCTAATTAATACACATGTTAATTATAAGTGGTAAAGTAAACAAATAATAATAAAACACAGTACATTCAGCTTTGAATAAAACTTAACCCAAATTAATAATAAACACTATTAAAGCACAAATAAAATATTTGAAATACACCACTTGGTCCCTCTCACTACCATCAACACTGAATACTGGTGCTAACCACAGACATTCTGAATATTCAATATTCTCCCTTTTACATATGTGTTTGAAATACTGCAAATATATCATCATTAGTAATTGTGCTCACTGTTTTAACAGTTTTTGCAACTGTACTTTCTGCTTGTGGAAAATATTGAGAGTTGACATTTCATTTGCAGGTACAACTACATTTTCAAATTTAACTTTCAAATTTAACCAAGTGCTGGTGAGAAAGTGTAGTAAAATATTAAAAGCATTTCAGCAAACTGTCATCAGTCTTGTGTTTTGTTTAAACTCAATAGTGACTACACAATGCATGCAACAGATGTGTGATGCGTGGTTATAGAGACATATATGTAATTGAGTATGTACGTACACTAAAGTTGACATTTGGAAGAAGCAGTGGCCACCACTGCTGCTAGAGCTGTCTGGTCGAGAAACAAGTTAGCGAGGAGAGTCCGTGTGTTGCAGCTTCATACGTCTTGCCAGTGGAATCAAGTTCATTTGGTGAAAGTAGTAAAATAATTTCAGTTAATGCTTCTGGGATTGTTACAATATTTTAGGATGGTTAATGAGAACTTATTTAAAAGTGTTGCATAAGTTCTATGGTGATTTTAAAATCATGAGTTTAAGTAAAAGTGTTATGTCTGTGCCTAGTGAAATTAGTACTGGTTTCTTTAGTTGTGATGATAATATTATTCCGTTTTGAAATGCATGGTTTTAAAAATTAATATTATTTCATTCATTAATTAGAACAGATTGCCAGAAACTCAAAAAGTGTGATCCAAGTGGAGCCAGTAGTTACGACTCATTCCAGCTGGTTAGTCAAGTTGATTGCACTTGATGGGACAGGACGAGATGAGATGAGACTCAAAGGTATTTTTCTTAGAACATGTTACGTATAGTACATGTGCAGAGAGAATAAAATCACTTACCACTGTTTCCAAAATACCTTATAGTGAAACCTTGTATTTCCTATTTCCAATCTTATACAGTTATTTTGAATAATTACACTGTCCGAAAACGTATGTATGTCTCGCTATGTACGTATCAAAACACTAGAAGTAGCCACTATTTTAGAATTAAATGTGTGCAGTACATCATATATTTGTAACACACCAAATAAACTTAAAAAATAAAATATTTTATTAGTGTCTCAAATGTATGTTTCTTTCTAACACAGCATCAGTCCATAGTATCGACAACCTGCACAAACGTAGCGACTGGATTGTAGGAAGGATTTTATTTTATTTATAAAAGTTTCTATTAAGTATTTTGTACTTTAATGATTTTTTTTAAATAATGACATGACTGGAAAAGGCCTAAGGCTTTTTTCACAATAACATCGCACATCCAACACTGGCAGTCAAAGACAATGTTCAAATACGATTTTGCAACTGAGCAATGAATTGTCACTGACCATGCTGACATCTGTTTTAGTGCAGAATTTCATAGTTTTGAATGTAATGGTTGAAAAATGCTTTTTTGAGGGAACGTAAATGAAGAAAGGAAATGTTTTTTAATATGAACAATACACTTTTTGTTATTTTCCCATGTAACATTACATAATAAATTGTAGGCTTTAGGTGATGTGCGTGTGCATGCTTGTACCATACTCATTGGGTTAGTCCAGGAGTCTGCAGACTTTCAAGTGAGGTGTTCAAATACTAAGCAAAGAGATTATCCCATTTTTTAGAGAGCTGAAATGTGTATTTTCTCTGTATCTACATGGAATTTTAAGACAATAAAAAAAAAAGAGATAAAATCAAAATATTTTAAAATTTCATTGTGTCCCTAAAATTTAATCCATGCAAGAAATCTAGTTTCGCAATATATGCCAGAATGTATTCTTAGGCTTTGTGACAAAATTCAAATTGTCCATTACAATAATTACATAATTATACAGATGCACGATATGAAATATAATAATAATGAATTTGAATAGATCCAATTTTGTTTTTGTAATAAATTCAATCTTATCTATTGTGCCCACACTGTAATCTTAACTTTTTCTTTGTTTGCAATTATGTTTTATACATACAATTTAACACAGTATGTTTGAATGAGATATTTTGAGTTAACTTATACTTTGATTAGTTTGGTAATTTTATATATTTTTGGAAACTTAACCAAACAAAATACATTACAATTTTAGACAAACTGTCATTTAGAATAAATACGTTCAATAAGAATCAGTGTAATAATTGCAGCTGTGTGTACTCTAACAAACAAGTCAAATTCCAAACATAGTGTCTGAATAGACAACAAAACATACACGTAATCATTAATCTGTTGTCCTACCACCTTCTGCTGTGCTGATTGATGAGGTCTACTGGAGGCACCAACTACCACCAACATGTTCATGGACAGAGCACTGTTGTTTTTCCCAGGGCATGACGTCAGGTGACCTAGCTGAAATACCTTTGGGCTGTTCTAGGTGTTACAGGTACTAACTGCGTGGTAGGTTAGTTCCTTGGCCTTTGAAGAGCTAGTATTCTGCTAAGATTTATTTTACTGGATGTGGTGTGCTCATACATGGCACTGTGTTAACTATGAAGTTGAAGCTCGGCACGGCACTTATGCCTTTGCTGGTTCGACGGTGCGAGCACCATTACGCGTTATTACGGGCCTGTTATCCTTTAATCAGAGAGATTACTGACGTCGACCCAAGTGTCTCCTGGGCTCCTTCAGGCCGTTATGCCTCGCCAACGTCCTCCCTTGCAATACTAGTGCACCGACTGTGAAGTGCGGCGAGCAGGGACGCACCCGCGTGCGCCCTAGCATGCCAGTGGGCTTCTTTTTGTGTTGTAAATAATTATGCTTTTTATGTATTTTTAAATGGTCACGAGCCTCAACAATTGTGTATATTTTGTAACGTAACAAAACTCTCACGTCTGAATCACTGTGTAAATACTTCGCTTGTCATTTATTCGTAACTAATTAATTTATGTGTAATTTCGCTTTTTAATTAATTACTCGTTATGTTGTGTTAATAATTCTGTGATTTTCTCAAGTGCTTATGCAGTGCTAGTAATGTAATCGCAGCCTGGCGCATCGCGGGGCGGGCCTCTCCCACGCCGGCCATTTTCCCCTCCCCTCCCCTCCCCTCCTCCGCGGCCCGCGGGCCTCGGTTCGCTGGCGGGCGAAGGGGTGCAGTGGTGTTCTGGGCGCGATAGAGAGCAGATGTGCACGCCGCTCCGCGCTGCTCGTGAGGCGCGTTTGTCATCTCGCAGTCCGACGACAGTGAAACGTCACGGGTCGTCTCTGCAGTTGAGCTGCATTCGTTGTATTGCTCGCCGTATTGAGTTTTACGAGTTTTCCGGGACGTCACCAGCCGAACGTCATAGGCCGTGTACGCGCATCTACGGACCGTCGAACCTCTCAGTCAGTACGAATCTCTTACGTGACGGACCGCGCACGCGCTGTGCATCATTACAGAACAATCGTAACCGGTACGATAGTTACGGGATTACCTGCCCAGTTTGTGTCGGGACGTATTAAAAAGACGAGACTTTCTTCCGGGAGTCCGGGTCGTAGCGGGGAGGGCGCTCATTCCGCGACGTGTCCGCCAGGCTGCGGCAGGCTCTCTATGCGACAATAAAAGGGGCTCGTGGAACGGACAACACCGAGTTTTCCTTGGAGCTGCCTACCATTCTTCCTTCTCACCTAACATTCCCTCCAGGTCCCGTATGGCCCCGGTCCTGGCCACGTTGGCCTGGACCCACACCTCACCGACGAGAGCTGCACAGGCAAGACAGGGCAATTACGCAAACGGGGAATCAGGGACCTAAAGCTGAGGGACGTCATTACGTTGGCCATTTTTTTTCTGCAGTTTTCTTTGAACTCTGTGCCTCATTGACACTGGATAAAATAGAAAAATGTCTATTTCAAAAGAAAGTTTAGCATTTGATATTTGTAACTTCTTACAGGTAAACGCTTTGTAACTTGGGAGCATAATTTATACCTTGTATGTTGTAAGAAGCTTTTAATTTAATACTCAGTCTCTTTAAAATATGTTAAATTTTGTATTTTCAATTGGCATAATGTAAATGCACATTTTATGCATTTATCAGTCAGTGGTAGGTAAGTAGCTGCACTTTTTTTTTTTTAAAAAAGAATCTTTTTGAACATTTTGTGGAGGTTATTGTAGAAATAAGACTTTCAATTATTGTGAATAATAAGCTTTACGGGACATGTAAAAATTCTGAACAGCCATTTGTATCAGAGATTTTTGTAGTACTGTGTTTTTGTTTATTATAATATATTTATTTAACTGTTCGAAATTTTATGAAAATTTTCTAATCTACAGTGATCCATGTAGTATCCTTCAATAGTTTATAAGGTTTGGTCATTTCATTTTTTTTTTGTACCATCACACTAGGGGGTTGGTTGTAGCTTTTGAGCCCTCTAACATCATGAGTAATAGATAAAAAAGTTAATTTCACAATTTTGTTTGCAACTCCTATTAGGGCGATGAAGATTCATGCCTCTGTCAGTCATACCGGTGTAGAGATTGGCAGTGTGGGCCGCAGCATAACTCCGTAAGCTTAGTCGCAACCATACGACTTGTAAGATGTGCAATGTCAAGCTCAGTCTCCAGACATAAAAGCCATGTTGTCAGCAGTGCCTTGTACGAGTGATACATGCCAATAGTCATTCTTACCAGATTTACCACCTTTCTATTTCAAGTTTCCGTCACCCACGGTCTTGGGATTGAGACCCGGGGCGGTCCTAGTGGTTTTCAGTGGCTCTAAAGGAAATCTCTGGTGGGCGCCAGGTTAATTTGAGGATTAACCGAGGTGGTCGTGGGTTTTTGCCCCTGCGTGTTCCACTAGGATTGACTGCTGTTGATGGTGGGAGGGAGTCCCTACTCCTAATAAGCACTGTCACTAAACAGAATAGAGGACCGTTTCCTAAATGTTCAGGGGGCTCTTGCGAAATAAAGAAACTGTATTTAGGTGCTGGTTTTTTAATCTCGTATCTCACATAGTGTGGATGGGGGCACAAATTACACAATTACACTGGACAAAAAAAACACGGCACTACATAAACTTGCACTGATAATTAATTATGTATTACATGGATGTTACATTATGGCACTTGCAAACAAGGTCCCTACATTTATTTGTGGGTCGATGAAGAGTTTGGGTGTATTAACGGCCACTCCCGTGATGAGCTGTAGATAGATTCATGCCCGGGCTCACCTGTGAGAGTTGCGGGACCACGAAGATAATATTAAATGGCAAAGTCTTTAAAATTGCAGTCGGCAGGCATATGCTCGACGAATTACGTGAATTTCTGTTCGCGGGAGTCGGCCCGGACCGCAAGATGACTGTCGCGAACCTCTGTTCCGCGACGAGCAAAAATTAAAAGCGGCCGGGATGAGCCCTGCACCGGGAAAGGGCACGGGGGCACGCGGGGAGAGAAAGGAGGAAAAATGTTTAAGCGAATCAGAAGCACAATGTGTTGAAGTCTCCCCGCGGGATCACACGTCCGCCCCGGCTCGTGAGTAAGACTCTACTGCCGCTTTGTGCCGGCTTGGGAGGGGAGGAAGCGCCATGACCCGCCAAACTTTCTAATGTGCCGTTATTCCAATTTTATAATCATAATTAGTCATTATTATTTATAGAACACTCGTATCTTAATGACATCGGTCTGAATTAGTTAGTGGAAGGCCTATAATAATAATACATAACAAAATTTAGATTAATTACATTTGAAAATAAAAAGTCAAGCTGGAGACTTGTCTGTCACTTGTTGACTACTCCACAGGCTATTTGCAAGTAAAAACGAAGGTAAATTAAGTTGGTTAACACTGTGGTTAATTATTGGCGGAAGGCCACAAGGGACGTTCCGGACGTTTATTAATTGCGGTTTCCCACGGGGGAAACCGCTGCACCCCTATGACGCACTTTCACTATTAAGGGTTGTTCTGCTAATTAAAAATCAATTAATCACAGCAATTTATGATGCGTGAGAACTGTTTGGTAGTGTTGGCATATGGACGTAATCTGTGAAGGCACTCACCGACGTCGGCAGCTCGCTTGACTCACGTGAAATGTGCTAGGGGTGCTTTCCGTTAGCGGGGTTTAATACTGGCGGGTGGATGCCGGGCTTTATGGCCTTCGGAGGGACGACGACAAAGTAAGCCATAGGTACTTAGTACCTATAACAGCCGGGGTTACCTCTGTCAAACTCCTGTCATCTACCAGTCTCTTGTCGTGGTCATGTCTCGGCTCGACCTGAACTAGCTCGAAGGACTGTAATTAAAGCCAGTTGGCGCCTTTATCATCATCACCAGTATCTCCAGCCAATGGAAGATGATGGCAGGTTATAAAAACTTACACTAGCCTATTGCTGAAAACATGGGCGATGTTGAATAAATGTTGAGGGGCCCTGGGTTGCTTCATGCGCCTAGCCCCGATGAAAGGAGGGGATGTGGCACTAGGAGCCAGCTTTCTGTTAAATGTGTCGCGGCCTCGTCTCTGGTGAAGATGTGGAGACGGGGTGGACGTCGCTCGGTCGTTCAGTTGTTGTGTTGTTTGCCCGGCACCAGCTCTTGGGTAGAGCAGCCTCACACTCTGAGGCGGGAGTGGACCGTTCGGCCCAGTGCAGCTGACCGAGGACGTGCGGACAAGGAGTAGCTAGCAGGAGGATTGGGTGTAGAAGAGAGGATGCCCGCGGTCTCACGAAGAGTCGCTAGCGGAAAGGATGGAAGTTGGAGAGAGGGATGCCCGCGGTCTCACTAAGGGCCGTATTAATAGTCGGGTTTCAGGTCTTGAAACTAGTTTTGAGAGGAGATTCTGTTTAGTAAACGACTCTTGAGATACGATATTAAAATGTATGTTCAGATAACTCTCAGCTGAGTAACAATTACAATTTCGTTTCTTGAAACCCGTTTTTGCTGTTCAATAGTCGACTCCTGAGACTTCTGCTTATTAATAGTCACAGAATCCAATTTCAAGTGAGCTCGAAAACTCGGGAAATCATATATCACGCAATTGTGGATGCGAGGTGACTTGAGACACAATTTAGCAATTTCGGTTTTATTTATTGTGGTATAAGTATTTATTTTGGTTTTTTTCTTCCATTTATTAATGTTCTGAAACAGACCCCAATAAAATAATAAGGTAAGGAACGATAATAAGATTCAGTAAATTACTAAAGAGAAAATATAAATAAGAATAGACTCAATAAAACTGTGGAACCCTAATGAGCCAAATTAGAAAACAGTGGTTTTATTTGGCATTATTTATGGTATGCAAGTTCTTAAGTTTGCACACAGTGGAATTTGAAAAAGTTCCACTGTACTGCAAGCTCAGGCGTTTGTAGGTTAGGTTATTTTGGATTTGTACGAATTTTACTATAGCCTAAGTAGCTGTTACATAAAACCTGCGGTTTTAATTACATTTTTATCCAATCTTACAAACCTAAACCACCTAACCCCGAAACAGCCTAAGTGAATAACAAATTGCACAAAAATTTGTAATAGGCCTACTGTAATCAATACATGGAAATACATCTGTTGGCCAAATATTCGTTAAATTGGTTTTATATTTTAACCAATATACCTATACAGGTCATATAAAACTTTACCTGTATTTGAATAGGTGATAGTGAATCGTAATTATGTGAGCTCGTGTGTCAGTTTATGTTACAGAGTTGTAAATTATGCTTTCAGAACTTCAAGTTTTCACAAATTGGTTCCTAAGTAGGCATTTTGAATTTATGTTGGTCTTTAACATTCTGTTCCAATTTTTATATTGTGAAGTAAATCTCGGCTAATGTCACCATCTCATAATGTAATTATTGGTACAGTATTTGGTTACCTACATAAATATGTGAATGACTTCAGTTACAGATCTGAATGGATTTACCTCGTATTGTCCGTCGTGATGATCCCTTGGATTTTGATGGTCACAATGATGACAATTGTCGTGAAGTACCCATATTCCGCCTGAGGAAACGTTACATCAGAGATGCAAGGAACCCCTTTGAGTGGTGGGCAGATAATGAATTTATAAAAAGGTACAGATTTTCAAAACATGCAGTAATGCATGTAATATTGCCTCAGATAGTGCCGGCAATACTACACAATTCGAACCGAGGCTTGCCACTAGCACCAGTCCGAAAACTCTTGCTATGTTTGCGATTCTATGCAACAGCGTCTTACCAGGTAAGCAGTGAATGTGAAGTGTGCAGATATATACTATGTACACTAGGTAAAGTATTTAGTATTTTCTTTCATTTTTCAGATAGTCTGTGGTGACATTGACAGTGTTTCACAAGCCAGCACATCCAATATTGTAAAGGAAGTGTCGAGAATCATCGCACACTTGCATGTACAGCACATCAAATTTCCAGCAACAGCAGCAGCAAAAGCAGCTAATAGGGAACAATTTGTGCTACTAGGGAGGGTTGGTGGTGTTGATGGCATCCCAGGTATTGATGGAGCCATTGATTGCACTCATATCAAAATAGTTGATACACCAGGTCGCCACCACGGTGAGGCATACCGCAACCGGAAAACATTTTTTTCCATAAATGTGCAGGTAATATTCAATGTCACTATGTAACATATTAACAATCCAAAATTTGTAAATCCTTATTAATTAGTATTGGTACCATTTAAAATAAATGGTCAGATTCTCATCTTGCTTTGATTAGGCCCTAAAACCTAATCATTGTTTGTACACTGAACAAGGCTCTATGGCTAACTGTAATTTAAGTGTTATTTAGCTTATGACAGTCCGCAGTGATAATTTGATTAAATAATGTTGTATTAAAACTCTGGTAACAATGATTACATATCTTCTCACAAAAAATTTGAACATCTCATTATTAATGTGGTTCTGCTTTGTGAGGCACTATATTCTCGAATAACTATGCTTGGTTGTGGTTAAAGTGAAGTTAATAGGCCCATGGCAATGTTAACATAACAAAGGCTATATATATATATATATATATATATCCATACATACATACACACACACACACACACACACACACACACACATAACATTGCAAAATGAGCTTATAGTTTTCACTTATTGTCAGCCATAAGAAAAATCTGTTCAAACATAAACAAGCTGTAATTACAATATTTGTATAGGCCTATCTGGCTATCTGGTATGTTTCTAACAATTACTATAGTTCAGGGCATTTTGGTGTTTTTAACTTGGAATGAATAGGGTATCCATGTGAAATCAATTAATTTGTTGTATGGTTTATGTGGATTTAAAAATCACTTTACAGGCAGTCATGGGTCCCTCAATGGAATTCCTTGACATTGTGGCAAGATGGGCAGGCAGTACCCATGACAGCAGGATATTTCAAATGTCACGGGTAAACATGAGGTATGTAGAAGGGCAACTAACAGGGTCTCTCCTTGGAGATAATGGATACCCTGCTCTGCGACATCTGTTAACCCCACTGCTAAATCCTCTGACCAAGGCAGACAGGCTATACAATAGAGCTCATATTAAGGCAAGAAACATTATTGAACGTGGGTTCGGAGTCTGGAAACGAAGGTTCCCCTGCCTGAGACGAGGTTTGGGAAACGCACTGCCTACTGTCTCCAATATTATTGTTGCCTGTGCTGTCCTGCACAATATTGCAGTGGCAGGAAATGAAGATTTGCCTGATGATGCTGACGATGCTATAGAACACTTTGTTCCGGTCGGCCATGTACAAGCAAGGGTTGGAGAAGGTCATGCAGTTCGGCAAGCTATCATTCTTGCACATTTTGCCCATGGTGAGCATTTTGTAGTCCATCCACGGTAACTTTAGACTTTTTAGAACTAACATTTTGGAACACATGTAATTATAGTTCAATCAAAATTGAAATACATATAAATGTAAAAACACATGGACGTCATGTGGCCCATGGGTATTTTAATAGTTAGGAGTTACATAAAGTCTAAAGCTATTGTGAATGAACCATAACAAAAGCATCTGATAAATACATTTGTAACTAGTGAAACAAATGCAGCTAAATAGCTAATTATACATTGAAAAGACAGAAGTACTCATAAGGTTAGTACTTGTCAACAGTAACACATACTCTTGAGGACACATTGAGTGCATGGGCGCAACAACAGGGGGGGGGGGGGGGAAGGGTATTTTGCCCCCCCTCTGAAACCTTGAAGTGGGGGCAAACGGGGGCAAAGAAAGTGCTGTGTGATCAATTTTTAGATAATAAAACTGCTTAAATAGCACCATTTTCCACCTTGAAATACAAATTTTCCCGGGGGAGGACCCCCGGACCCCCCGCTTCAATAGGGGGGATCGATGGTTCTTTATAAAAAGGTATATTGCCCCCCCTTTGGAAATTTAGTTGTTGCGCCCCTGATTGAGTGGAAGTGTGTTTCGTCGATCAGGTTGGCTTCGTCATGTAGGCGGCAAAGTAAAGATCTTCACTCGCCACCTGACAAAGCCAACCTATCGGCAAAATGTATTGAAATGCGCTTCCGTACAATGTGTTGTCTGTGTGCGTTCCTGTCGACAAGTACTAGCCTGACAGCTGCTCATTGTTAACGATAGTTCACACCAAGTCAATAATTCCTCAAATCAAACTTTATTTAATCCATCACTATCATGTATTTTAAGCAGGGGCGTAGCCAGGGGGGGGGGTTTAGGGGTTCGAACCCCCCCCCCCCCTTAGCCCAAATCTTTAGTTAATTTCTTATTCATCACTCAAACAAATTTCATATTAAAATTAATAAGAATTTTACCATTATAATATTTAAATTTAAGTACCGAAAACTGCTAAAATAGCACTATTTTACACCTTAAAATCCAAATTTTCCCGGGGAAGGACCCCCGAAACCCCCGCTTAAATAGGGGGGGGGGGGGGGGGGCATGCTTCTTAACACCCCCCCATACACAAATCCTGGCTACGCAACTGATTTTAAGAATACAACCTAGGTAGGTATTTTGTATGTGAATCATAAAATTATGATGTATAGTTAAACATTTTAAACATTCAATACAACTGCATTGAAATTTGTTTTATCTTTTTTTAATTTTCCCATTTTTGTGAATATAAAATAAAAATAACTTGCACTATACAGAATTGTTGCTGGTTAATTTTTCATATTCTTTACGCTTCATTTTTAATTCAAGCTCTGCAATTTCAGCTTCTGCCTCCCATTTCCTTTTTTGCGCCTTTTCAACTGCAATTCTTTCAGCATATAATTGCTGCTCTCTTCGTATTCTAACTTCAGATTCTTTTATGTACTGTTCATGTTTCTTCCAAACAGGTGCCCTTGGTGATGACCCTGACCTCTTGGAATAGGCTACAGATGGGGTAGACACTGGAGAAGCAACTTCATTTTGGTTGGAATGTGCTTGTGCATGCACACTGCCGTCATCAATATGCAGTGGCTCAGCTGCATCTACATCAATGAAATAAGAAATAAGAATTAAAATAAACAATGTATGTTAATGTAAATAAATAAAAAACTAATTATAAAAATAAATTCAAAATCTATATTGTATGTGCATATATGCAGTAATATTTATGTATGCAAGTAATTGTTAAAATGTATTTAGAAAACAAGAATTCAGTTGAAAGGAAAGAGGTGAAATATAGCTTTGCATTGTGAAGGTTGTAGTAGTGTTTTAATGTGTGCCCGACTATGAACTTGTGTTCTACATCTTTTAGGATACAATATTTACTATCTTTCCCCATATTTAGATTATTTTAATGTATACATAATTCTTCATCTCTTAAACAGAATGACATTTCAAAACATCCCAGTACAAATTAAACTTTTCACCATCATCTAACCATGATTATTAACAGGATAAAATTAACTTATTTCTTAAAAGGAGGGACATTTAAGACAATGCATAATTATTGTATCCAGTCGGGGTCTAGTTTATATTTGAACAAATGCTGCCTGAAAACACAACTGCATACAGAGTAGGTATAAGGAAACTATTAACTCATTTGTATTCCTCTGAAAAAACCATGCTCCTGGTCAGAATACAGCACAACATTTTGCAAATGTAAGAAACTATACCTATTTATTTTTCAATAACATCCACCCTATTCAATCACAAGATATTTAACATGATAGGAGCTTTATTTTATTAAAATTTAAGTATAAAAAAGAAAGAAAATGTAGTACATAATATTTATTACAGCAGTGGATTATTATGCAGTGCAATGCCTCACCTAACACAGCATCATCTTCCGGATACATAACATATATATCGTCACATGTGAAAGATTTACCTGAAAGAAAAAAAAATTCAATTCAAAAATTTACATTATGAGGATAGAATGCACAATGTTCCTACATATCAGTCCTATAAACAGTAAGGCATTATAAGGATGCACATACTTAAAAAAAGAATTGTTGGTAAATGATGATTATTATTAATGCTATAGCCCGTCCCACTCTTAGATTGCAGTAGTGATGGGTCGTTCGCGAACGAGTCGTTTATACTGAACGACTCGTTTATGTGAGCGACTCGCGAGTCGCTCTTCAAAAAAGAGCATATCATTCGCGAACGATATTAAAGGTAAGAATCGGCAGGCTATATTCACGAATGATACACAGAAAGGAATGGTTGAATGACTTTGGCTCGCTCGACGAAATGTGAGAATGAAGCAGATATCTCGTAGGTGTGATAACCTTGGCTTGTTTGGATGAAAAATGAGACAAGAGAAGTTGGCGGGTAGCAGATAAGACCGCTAGTTTGTAGGCTTATAGAATTTCATTATCGCGTGTTTTCTACAAAGACACATCTTTGGTAACAGATTCATAACGTTGGAGCGTGGTATCTGCTTTAAATCACACAGCACAGCATTCTATTTTTTAAATCCTAGAGAGAAACAATACGAAAAGAGTGCAGGTTTCTTTTATCGTGGAAAAATATTGTAAAGAAAAAACCTTACAACATGCCACATCACATATTGTGTAATATTGGGTTTATTGACTTAAAAATTAGCTAAAAATTGTGAAAATTGTTTTAAAAATTGATTCGACTACTCGGTAAAAAAGCAATGTAACGTCTTGAAATAATTTTGTGATATCTTGGATTAAAAAAACATATAAAATTTTACATATATCCTATAGCTGCACAGAAATTTTGAACATAATTAATTTAAAAATAAAATTAGGTGAGATGGTAAATTACGCATTTAAATTAAATTAATAGCTACATGAATTTAAGCGAAAATGATTACCTTATGTTGACTGCAGCAAGTGTATATTTCGACTTTCAAAACGGAACACTTAGGCCTATGTACTAGTTGAGATGCTAATTAACACTGACTCCTGCTGCACTTTCAAAAGCCGACACACGTTGAATAAGATTCAGATTCTTCTTACACATAGGAGTAATCCTTTTTGTTGAGATCGATGCATAACAGTTCGAAGTTAAAATTACTGAAATAATAATGTACTCGGGAATTGTTTCTTGGTCCATAATGAATGTTTGCGATAACTGCAATTATTTGGTAAACACCGATTAAATATCCATATTTCAACAAGTCATTATAATAAGGCGCATTTTAAATATTGTCCACAAAGTACTTTACAAATTTTCATTCAGAAATAATATTTGTGAAACAGATTTTCCTGAAAGCCTACTTCTTCTATCTGTGATAATTTGGCCAGCTTTAGAAAAAACTCGTTCGCATGGAACTGAGGTCGCAACTACACAAAGACGTTTTTTGGCTAGTTGGAATAGTGTTGGATAAACTTCACGCCTTTCAAACCACCAAGTGAGCGGGTTTCCATTTCTTGGCAACAATGGTTCCTGTAGGAATTTATCGACTTCAACTATCCCTGCAACTTTTCGATTGGGATTGCTCAGCAATTTTTTTACACTTTCATCGAACTCTTCCCAAATCGAAGACCCCTGGTATTGAGTAGCATTTTGCACCTCATGTGTTATGGTTGGATTAGATTTAGATCCGAATTTCACGCAGTGCGAAATTAGAGTCTGTTTAATTTTTTCCGAAGAATTCACATCGGAAAAACCACGGGCCTTGAATCGCGGATCCAACATCGTAGCTTCTGCAAACACACTGTTTTCTTCAACAGCTTTGAAGCGTTTGTTGATGCCTTCTAGCAATCTCTCTGCAATTTCCTTGGCGGGAACATTTTCGTCGAGTTCGGAATTACGTCTAGCACACCATGTCTTCAGTGCTTTAACAAACAAAATTATTTTTGAAGCAGTGACTTGTTTTTCAGAGCTAATTTCTTCTGTGCAGTCCTTAAACACTTTCAATAATTTACATACATTTTGAATATTGCTCACATCTTCGTTCGTAATAACTGGAAGGTCTGGGTAGTTAATGGCTGTAGTTGAAGCTAGGGCATCTTTGACATCAACAATTCTTTGAAGCATGTCGTAAGTAGAATTCCATCTAGTGACGACCTCTTGCTTTAGCTTCAGACATGGCTCACCTAATTGCTCTTGCATGGATTTCAATTTTGCACAAGCTTGAGGGCTTCGTTTGAAAAATGCCACGATACTCTTGACTTTGGTAAGTAGTATCTTGGTTTTAGTCCCATCAAGTCCATGCTGAACAATCAAGTTCAGGTTGTGGGCAAAACAAGATATGTGTGTCCAGCCGGTAAGGTTAACAGCTGCCACCATGTTAGCTGCATTGTCACTAACAACTGCAACAACTTTTCTGTCGATGCCCCACTCATGTGTCACTCGCCTTAATTCCTCTGCTACATTTACAGCAGTGTGCTTGTCGTCATAATTAAAACATTCAAGAAGACAGGAATGTAGTTCCATATCTTTGTTAATATAGTGTGCTGTTACTGATATGTAACTTTCATTTTTTACTGATGTCCAACCATCTGTCGTAATTGTAACTGCATCAGCAGCCTCTAGAGCAAGCCTAACTTTTACTTTCGTTTGTTCGTACATTTGAGGCACTAAAACAGTGGAAACAGTCTTTCGAGTAGGAAGTTGGTATCCACTGTTTAAATTTTGCGAATATTTTCTGAAAGCTGGGCTTTCTACTATTCTGTAAGGCAGGTAATCTTTAACAATCAATTCTGTAAGACTGTTATCAATGTCTCTATTTTTCCTATTTGACAATGGCTTATGAAAGTATGAAGAAATTGTACTCACACTTTTCCGACCTGTGTGTAACACTGTTTCTACTGACTGTGCTTCACTAGAAGGGACTGTGTTTCGTTGAGTATTTGAAGTTTCTTCTGCAGGCCTACTGGATACAGAAGGTTCTGGATCATTTGGTTTATCCTCTTCAAATCTTGAGATATCTGCAGGTAGCTGACGTTTCAAGGACAGTGAAATTGTGGGATGTATGGTTCGCACATGGCGTGTGAGATTAAATGTACTTCCACCTTTGTACGAAATCACTTTTGAACAGAAATTACATTTTGCTTTTCCATCACTGTTATTAACTTCTGAAAAATAGTCCCAAATTTGACTAGTTTTTTGATTTCTGGGTGCCATGATTAAATAACGTCAAAATAATTCATGGAAACATTAAACACTTTAAGTATATTAAAGATCAAATAAATAAAGTTAATCTTATTATTATGTATTTATACTCACTCCCGTGTTCAAAATGTTTGGCCACAAAGAAAGACTGTTTGCTGCTCGCGACTTTTTGCGACCCCGACTCGCTCGTGAATGAAATGACAACTCACGACTCGCAACTGAACGAAATGAATATCCCGGACTAGCTCCTGAATGAAGTGACGCGCTCCGACTCGCTCGCGAGCGTAATCTACAACTACCGACAGACGATCCGCTCATGAACGATATGACTCTTTTGAATGACTCAAACGAACGACTCCCTGTCGAGAGTGAGCGCACGTGAACGACTCTCTAAAACGAACTGTTTCGACCCATCACTAGATTGCAGTACACGGCTTATGGCGCGCGCTGTTGCCAAATCTCTAACACATTACGAATTTCAGGAGATACGTGTCTTTGTAATTTGGATAGAACAAGAAGCATTTTAAGAAATCATATCGTAATTTATAATATTTTATACTATTACACATATAAATTTGTAATAATGCCACTTTTATGTAAATTTCAAATAAAAACTACCTATTATAGACGAAATTTTCTTATAGTTTTCTTTTCTGTTCTAAAAATCCCATATATATACCTATATAATTATATATATATCACATTTTCATGGGCCCGATAAATGCCGTATTTTTGGACAAGTCATGTCCAAAATGATAAATAAAATACGGTAATGGAAATTCTCGGTCGAGTAAGTTATGGGAAAAATCCGAACAATTGGTTCGAAATGGGGAAGATTTTTTGAAAAACAGAAAAATCGCAACAACTCCCATAATATGAATAATATCGAATCCGTTTTAACGTATGATAACTCGGATTACCTAATGCCGAAAAATGTTTTCTAAATACATTTTTGATACGACCAGCCATAACTGCATGGGTTCGAAAAAAATTTTCACCGGACAAAAAAACGTAACTGCCTTAGTAGACACATTATCAAATCTGTTTAAATTGTTTGTAATAATATCATAATTATTTTCCAAAACTTTGTCTAAAACAATGTTTGATAAGATGCTTGGTGAGAAGGATAGAAAAATAATTCAAAATTTTGTACCATGATCGCTATTAAATTCCTTCGTATTTATTTCATACATTTTAAATATTATGTTCAAGAATCGATTATAATATTTTTTGTTGACTAAGAAAGCCATGTATTTGAAATTGCTTGTAGGACAGAACCCCACTTATCTAAACACACGGCCCTGTTTCCTCTTACGACGGCTTGTACTGATAAGACACATCTTTAACAGCTATTTCCACGGAAACTGTAGAAGCAATTGAGATGGCGCTGCTTTTAAAAACTAATTCAATTCATTGTGAACATTTTTCTCGCTTTCGTCCCCCATCTATCTTTAATAGAAAAAAATTTTCCACGGGTCAACTTTTTGATGTGTCAGTTTGTGAGAAAATGCATTTCAATATATTAAAAAAATTATTTAAGTGAAACCTGTACAGTTTTTGTCTTAACATTTGTTCGGTGGCGTCCTAAGGCATTAATTTACTAATAAAAAAAATCTGAATGAAATACACATGTAGGTTTTTTTTTTATGTGAAACATATCGGAATACTTCAAAACAGTTCGCAGCGAATAAGTTATGTTTTTTAATTTTTTCGGACACTTAAAATATTGTTAAGTATTCAAAATAAGCATTGCCTGATGCGTATTTTGATTCTATACAATATGAAAAAAAGCTTGGTCCAAAAATTAAAATTTTAAATTTTGTTTGATATTTGGCAACAACGCACGAAGAAACAAGGACAGTGCTAACGGCAATCGGCGTGTGTTAGAGAGAGAGAGAGAATGCGCCCATTTACTTCCATACTGCAATCTAAGAGTGGGATGCTCTATACAACTAGGCCCATATGATGGTTCTGAAACATGTTACCGTACATATTATAGGGGTAGTATAATAAAACCTAAATTATTTTGCTATTATATTAAATAATAACTGGTCCATTTCCTTTACACACAGTGACCAGGACCCGACAACGGCATGGAAGATCAGCCGTTACATAAACAATTTTTTCTCTGTTGTCACCAAAATCATTTTTAGATTTTTGCCAGTATTGCTTGTCTGCATTCATTAAATTATTAACGAGAGTGGCATTTTAAATGTGTTTATACTTATTTTTTACTCACCATTATGCATACCACTGTCACTGTCTTCAACACCAGGAACTTCTACAAGCAAATGTGGTGCAACTAATGAAATCTCTGGATCTATCGCAACATCACTGACAGGTGCACCACCACCTGTTGACAACCTCTGCTGTCTTTCCTGTGCGAGTGCTGTACGCTGTCGCTGTTTCATGTTTGTCCACAGCCTCTGCAGTTGCTTGGCAGTAGCCTATAGCAATAAAATTAATATGAATTAATTAAAATGTAAAAAAATAATTATGTATACTAAATTAAATCCTGTTATTTACTATAACCTTATTGCAATATTAAATAAGGAGTAAACTTTGTGAACTTAAATTTTGTGCCATTATTGCATAAATAATAGTTAATTTAGATAAATATTGACAATGCGAGCTGTTGAGTTATTTTAACCAGACTTCAACAAGTAGTACACCAGTGTACCTACCTGTGTAAAGGGATCTGATAATTATGTTTATTTATCAATAAATAATATTTGTTACAATGGACACTTGTCTGAACAATTTAAGCATAAAATTAAGTACAATAGACCCTAATAATATTAAGAATAAGTAACTTTTAAACACATATATCATAAAAGTAACATAATAAATTTGAAATTGTGCTTAATAAATGTGGCAAAGCTTAGAATAGACCTATTAATTACAGTTACGTATAACAGCCAGCTTACCTTGATTTTCCAAAAAGTGAGATTATTGTTAATTCCCCATTGCTACTATTCTGTACTATTGCCACTATTTTGTAATAACATAAAATTAAAATTTATATGGTGAAAATTATAATGTCTGGTTTTAACAATATTTGCTGTAATATTTGCATATATAAATAATAAATACCTTTTCATTGATGAGTTGTGTTCTGTTAAACTCAGCCTCGACTTAACACCAAGCTTCATTTTTAACTTTAACAGATGCACCATCCGTTTTTTTATTTTCTACTGTATCTTTATATTTAACCAAAATTGTTTTCAATATATTTTTCTCTAATTCTGTGAAATTTTTCTTTTTACTTTCCATTATCAATATTGCAGCACCAAGACTGGAAGATGGCGGGCAAGTAATGTGATGTGGAATTGAGCTCTGCGGAAATGGTGGAATTATAGGAGTACAAAGGAGTTGAGAAGGGAGTATACTAAGATAGCAGCGTAACATTATGTATTTTGTATCAATGTAGATAAGAATTAAGGGTTTTAGTGTTTAATCTTTTGCATAAGGAGGTAGTAGTGTTGTGTTGACTTGCGGTCGCCACGTGGCCGTTTAATTAGAGTAGAAATAAGATCTAAGGTGTAGGATTATCTGTTGGTTATTACAGTAGGATTATATATTATTTAAGTTATTTGGGTAATAGGTTATTGTAGAATAGTGAATTGTGACAAAATGGGTAGGGTGAAATGTAAGTCGAAGCTTAAATGTGTGGGTTGTAAAAAGGTGTGGAAAGATGGAGAGAGTGGTGTACGGTGTAACAAATGCGAAGGCTGGGTCCATACGGAGTGTGCAGGACTAGAGGAGGGGGAGCTGGGTAGTCTGGGGCAGGAGTGGATGTGTAAGGATTGTGACAAGGATAACAAGGGTTCAGGAAGTGTAGTGGCAATGGCAAGAAGCAGTGGTAGCCAGGAGATGGTAGGTGGGGTGTCAGGAACTCAGAGGGAAGGAGGGAATGTAGATGTGGGTAAGGACTGGGCACTCAATTTCATTGGTGATATTCTGGGAGGAAAGATTGTTGAGGGTCTGAGTGGGACAAGGAGGGAAGTCGATTTGGAAGAAGGATTAGGTGAGGTGTTGTACAGGAAGGAGATGGAAATAAAACATAGATTAGAGAGGGTAGAGGAAGAAGTAAAAAGGGAGGATGGGTTGAGAAGTGTGTTAGTAAGGGTCGAAAGGCTGGAGTGCGAGCTGAAGAGGACAAAGGAGGAAGTTGAGAAGGAAAGGCAGATGAGAAAGGAGGCAGATGTGGAGGTAGATAGGCTGCGCAGGAGGGTGGAGGAGCTGGAAGGGAGGGAGAAAGTAAGGACTCAAGCTGTTAAGGCCACATATGCAGAGGCATGTAATGGGGAAGTTCAGGAAACAGGTGTCAGGTTGCAGAATGAAGGGGTAGCAAGGAGGGTGCGGGAGGAGGCCGGCAGTAAGGCTGTGGGTACAAGCAACGTAGATGTGAACAGGCATGAAGAGGGCAGGGATACGAAAAGGGGTACAATAGTTAGACAGGAGCCCGAAGTGATTTTCCTGGGCAGCTCTATTGTGAAGGGGGTAGAATTGCAGGGGGTGGGGAAAGGAAGTATATATAAAGCTGCGTTTGGGGGTGCAAAGATTAGGAACTTGGGGGAGAGGGTAGGCTGCATGAAAGGAAGCAGTAAAGTTAAGGTGGTGGTTGTTCATGTAGGGGGAAATGATGTGGCTGGTAGAGTGGTGGGGAGGGAAGTAGAGGAGGATATGAGGGGGCTAGTGGGCAAGGTGAAGGAGAAGTTCCCTGTAGCCAGAGTTGTGGTCAGTGGGGTACTAGTAAGGAGGGGTATAAACTATGTCAAGGCTGCTGCGGTCAGCGAGGTGTATGAGAGGGTGTGTAGGGACTTGGGAGCCATGTTGGTAGATAGCAGGAAATGGGTGGGGCAGGACTGTGTGGGCAGGGATCAGGTTCACCTAACAGAGAGGGGAAAATGGATGCTAGGAGACCTGCTAGGAAGGGAGACTTCTGGCCATTTGGAAAGGGCAAGGTTTGAGCAGCAGGGAAGAAGATAGCAACTAGATAGTGAGGAAGGTGGAGAGAAGGGGGGTGATTGTGAATATAGTGCTGATAGCAATGCTAGGGAGGAGGTGACAGCTAAAGACAACAAAACTCAGATTGGTTGGACGGGGAGCAAGGAAGGAGGAAAGAGGGGGGTGGAGTTGGATAGGGCTGCAAGAGTGCTGGAAATCGGGGTTCTAAGGGGAAGGGGCACTCGTATCAGGGCGGAAGGGACAGAGGCGCAAAGGGGAAAATGCCAATATGTAAAAGTCGCAGTTATAAACTGTAGAAGTATATATAAGAAGGTGGATGAGTTCTGGGGCAGGGTGGAAGCCTATGGGGCGGATATCATTGTAGCGGTGGAGACATGGTTGGACGAGGAAATTAGAGATGGGGAACTGAAGAGAGCACACTTTGAAATATTTAGAAGGGACAGAAACAGGAATGGAGGAGGGGTAATGGTGTGCATGCGAGAGGGACTCTGTGGTAGGGTTGTATGGGTTGGGGGGAGAGCGGAGTTATTGGAGATGCAGTTCCAGGTAGGAGAGAAAAATGTACGGCTGATTGCGGTGTACCGGCCACCAGGGCAAGGGGATGAAGCCATACGGGAGGTGCAGGACAGGTTGGACATGCTAGGGGAAGGCAAGTGGGTGATAGTGGCGGGGGATCTGAACATGCCAGGGGTGGCATGGGAAAAGGGGCCGGAGGGGATGGGGTCAAGGGAACAGAGATGGGCATCTCAACTGGCAAACAGAGGACTGGAGCAGGTGGTGACTGAAAGCACCAGAAAAGGTGCCAGGAGAGGAGAGCAGGATGACGGGAACCTGTTGGATGTGGTACTTGTGAGACCAATGGAGGCGGTCAGGGGAAGTGTGGTAATGGAGGGCATCAGTGACCACAGGATCCCAGTAGTGGAGTTGGACGTGGGCTGGAGGGAGAAGGGGGTAAGGAGGGGAAACGTGGTAAACTGTTGGGGTAAGGCGGATAGAGTGGGGGCAGAGGCATTCCTGAAGGGGGAATACAGTAGATGGGTAGATATAGAGGACCTCGAAGGTAGATGGGCTGCCTTAAGAAATATTCTGCTGCAGATGGCTACACGTTTTGTACCTCAGAGGAGGGTAGGCCAAGGAGGTGACCCTCCCTACTATGGAAGGGAGTTGAAAGTGTTGAAAAGGAAATGTAGGAGGCTGCATGCGAGGGCAAGGAAGCTTGGGGGAGAGGAGATAGAGGCGGAAATGAAGGCGCTTGGGAAGGAACTAGGGAGGAAATCGCGGGAAGCAAGGGATGCTTACATGGAACAGCTGATGGGGGAAGGGGGGACGGTAAATGGGACGGAGCTCTACAGATACATAAGAAGAGTGAAGGGTGAGGAGGGAATAGGGGTTCTCAGAGGAGGAGGGGGGCAGGAATATACAGAGGACAGGGAAAAGGCAGACTTACTGCAGGAGCAATATCTGGCAGTATTTACAAAGGGGGAGGCATGGAAGGGTAAAGAGGACGACAGTTTAATGGGCAGGAAGGCCTTTGAGCTGCGACTGACAGATGTAATTAAGGTGATCAGGAGGTTGAAAGGGAGAAAGGCAGCTGGGCCAGATGGTATAGGGAATAGTCATTTGAAGTTGGGTGATAGAGAGATTGGGAAGTACCTGTTGGAGGTTTTCAAGCAGTCTCTGGAGGAGGGGAAACTACCAATGGAATGGAAGGAGGCAGTGGTAGTTCCCATCTACAAGGGGGGAAATGATAAGGCGGAGCCAGGAAGTTACAGGCCGGTCAGTTTGACGTCCTGTGTAGGAAAAGTGATGGAGAGGTTGGTAGGAAGGTACGTAAAGGGGGAAATGGAAGATCTGGGGTGGGTGGATAACAGGCAGCATGGATTCAGGATGGGGTTCTCATGCGAGACCCAGATGGCTGGGCTGTTGGAAGACCTGGTGGAAGCGGTGGACGGGGGGAAGCAGATAGATGCAATCTTTATAGATTTTGAAAAGGCGTTTGATAAGGTCCCCCATAGGAGGTTAATGGAAAAGGTTGAGTTGCTGGTGAGGGATGGAAGGGTGGTAAACTGGGTGGGTGATTTCCTGAGGAATAGGAGACAAAGAGTGAGAGTGGGTGAGGAAAGCTCCGAGGAGGGGGAAGTGACGTCGGGGGTGCCACAGGGGAGTGTGCTGGGGCCTCTGTTGTTCACAATTATGATAAACGATCTGGGGGAGGGCATGAAAGCCAGATGGAGGCTATTTGCAGATGACTGTGTAGTGTATGAGGTTGTGGGGGAAGGGGGATGTTTAGCAGAGGACTTGATAAGGTTGGAGCAATGGACGGAGAAAAATGGAATGTCCTTGAATGTTGGTAAGACAAAAGTTGTCAGATTTACAAAGAGGAGGAAAGTCACACGAAATGTATATTACTGGAAGGGGCAGGAGATAAGAGAGGCAGCAGGATATAAGTACCTGGGGGTGACACTGAAAAATGACCTAGGATGGGCGGAGCACATAGAGGGGGTGGTCAGGAGGGGAAGGCAGGCGCTGGGGTTGCTTGGTAGGACCCTGCAGGGAGCTGGGAGGAGGACAAAGGAGAAGGCATACTCCACATTGGTCAGGCCAATGTTGGAGTATGCGGCGGCGGTCTGGGACCCCTACCTGGTGACTGAGGTGAAGGAGCTGGAAGGGGTGCAGCGCAGAGCGGCTAGGTGGGTGATGGGAATGTGGAGAAGGAGGGAGGGGCAGGATGGGAAACTGCATAGCCCAACGGAAATGATTAAGGAGTTGGGGTGGGAAACGTTACAGAGGAGAAGAAGAGTGGAAAGGTTGGTCAGGTTGTTCAAGGTGCTGAAGGGGGAAGGGGGATGGGGGCAATTGGGAAGCAAAGTACATAGAGGGGAGTACAGAGGACGAAGAGACCACAGATGTAAGCTCCAGAGGGTGTGGAGGCGGACAGAGAGAGGGCGGAACACCTTCCTGGTGAGGACGGGGAGGGAGTGGAATGGGCTGGGGGAGGAAATGGTGGAGGTCAGGGATGGGAGGGAGCTGAGGAGAAAGCTGATGGAGGGGGGGGGGGAGGGGAGTGAGTGGGAGTTCTTGCCACCGGGTGAAAGCCCAATTGCAGGTTAATAAGTAATAATAATAAAAAGTCAAAATGTAAATAACAACAGACGTAAAACAAACGCAGGTCGGAACTCGGAAGTGCGTTCAATTAGTGTTTCGAGAAATCCAAAAGCACGATTATAAAGAAGTGTATCTTAGAATCTAATATCACTGGATACCGTAAAGGTGAAACTAATATCACCAAAGGAAATCTTGAGAACTGTCTATTAATTCGTGTGTATCTCAAGACTAGATTCTCGTATCAAGATCTCATCACGTGATACGATCTCAAAACGAGATTTGAGTAACGACTATTAATACGGGCCTAAGAGTCGCTAGCAGAGGATTGCCCGCGGTCTCACGAAGAGTCGCTAGCAGATGGGTGAGCTGAGAGAGGTAGAATGAGAGAGAGAGAGAGAGAGAGAGAGAGAGAGAGAGAGAGAGGGAAGCCCGCGGTCTCAATAAGAGTTAGAGGTGGGTCGAAAAGTATCAACCTGTTACTTTGGCACTGATACGCGCCTGTATAAGGAACGGCAAACGAGTACACTTGAAAAGTATCAGAGACTTTAGTATCAGTTCAGAATTCAGCTGGAACAACACCACGGCCAATGAATACAGTACCCGATCGCAGATGACGGTCACTTGGGCGGAGCTTGTGAAAGGGGAGGGAGCAGGAACGACGAATAAGGGATAAAGAAGGGAAAGAATGTAGGGGAGGAAGCGCAGGGGAAGGCGTTGAAGCCTTGAAGGAGAGGCGCAAAGCGATATTGTTACAAGCAGGGCTGCCACTCATGGGTTTTTCCACCCAGATCTGAGTTTTTCCAATGGTGTTTGGGTTTCTGGGTTTTTAAATAATGAATTCCAACAATTCTAGGTTTTTTATAATTTTAATTATTTTTATACGTACCTAAAACAATAATAAAGGTAGTAGCTACTGTATCTGTTGCAATATCTGTTTGATAAATGCAAACAAGTCTATGTGTTTCACACACAAAAATACATATAAACACAAAACTAGTTTTTAAGAAGCTAAGTCGAATATTAAATTAGACACATTCTTCAAAGAGGCTTGCAGAACACAAAAACAATGCAACAATTAACCTTCAAACCAATCTTGTAGAATCAGACTCTGAATAAAGACTAACGTACATGATGCAGTTTTATAAAAACAATTACCGGTTTAAAGGATGCAGTGATGGTGTTTGTTTTGTCATGTATATATTTGTAGGTTTTTTTATGATATGTACTGGTCCAAGAATTACTTATACAGCCATTTTGCTGCAGTGTAATTTTCTTGTATTGGTTGTATTTAACCGTTTTCAGTCTTGTAAGGTAATTAATTGTTTTATATTAAAACCAGTTATGTTTATATTTTTGAATTAGTACGCAAACATTTTCAACGATAGCATTTTAGACGCATCTGGGTTTTTTACCCATGTGTCTGGGTTTTTTTGTAGGTTATCTAGGTTTTTCATGAATATCAGAGTGGCAGCCCTGGTTACAAGTCGTTTTGTTTATTGTCCTACTTCAAAGTACGCTCAGTGCGCAGTGCGTGCACAGTCTCGTTCAATAATAAAACTAATGAAATTTTAATATTAAAAAGTACATTAATACAAGATATAATATTTATATTTGTGCACCTAACAGCTATGAAAATGCAAATAAATTCTCAGTTGACACTAATAACAGATGTAATCAACATTAGGACTTTTTTTTCCGAAAACAATTAGTAATTAGTGTTTTCATACATTAAAAGATTACGATTTTATAAAAAATTAAAAATTAAAAAAAAAACAGATACGTACATTAGTGAGCATACTATATCAATGTTTACGTTTCAAATGTTTCTTCAGATTAGTCAATGATTTATAACTCAGTTTTTGTTTACACAAATTACAATTAGCAAACTCATTATTTTCCGTAAAAAAATTCCACACAAATGAAGTCTTTTTCGTGCACTTATCCATTCCTTATTTCACTATAAATATACTAACTACAAAGCATGACAGCCCGCAACAATGTAAATGGTGATACACGGCCAGGACGAACTGCAGTGAATGTTGAACTGATTGATACTGGCTGTATCAGGCGGGCATGAGAGTAACAGAGGTAGAGAATTACCGGGCGTGATAAATAATGTATCAGATTCTCCTTCCGGTCGCACGGTCTGCGTACGCGGAGTTTTGTTGCCTCCTGGGACCGTCTGATACAGAAGTATCAGAGACTTGTACCTAGGTACATTACTGTATCAGTATCAGGTTGGGACTGATACCGAAAATTGCTGTCCCAACCCACCTCTAATAAGAGTCGCTAGCAGAGGATTGCCCGAAGTCTCACAAGGAGTCGCTAGCGGCTAGGTGCGAGAGAATGAGAGAGAGAAGGAGAGAGAGAAGAGTCGCTAGCTGAGGAAAGGAAGATGAGGAATACAAGCTAATAATTCTACATTTTACTGAGGAAATATTTATCTTTCCAGATTGACTAAAAGAGGAAGGTTGTCTAGGTATGTTAGCTCGCACAATTTATACACGTTTTGTCTACGATCATTTGTGTTAAAGTTTTACATATTTCTATTTCTTTTGATCTTTTGCATTTTACAATATTATTTCCACATCTACAAAACATACTTACAATATACACTTAATAATCTACCTAAATATTAACAATAATAACATATATAAAATAACTATAATACATTGTCTCTTTATATTTACAACTGCCATCTGGTGGCGAGTGGTGGCACTACCAGGGCTATGGCTGGAGTGTTGCGCCGCGGACAGGACTGTGACCCGGGTTTTTTATTTAATAAAGAGGAGGTACGACGTCAAACGTACAGTGAACTGCGGAGTAGTTCAGGTTAGGTTTTAAAAGTAATCGTGTTAAGGCAAAAAAAAGCTTTTTAATAAAAGTTTGTTACTAGAAAAACGATGTCTTATAATTATTCGCTTAAAAAAATGACATCTTTAAAACAAAGAAACGATCCTACGCTCGAGCGACAATCGATCTATGCTGTCAGTTCGTAGCGTTGGAATTCGCTGCACTCTTTGTACTAATTGTTTGCATTTACTGATAGACGTATGTCGAGGTGGCAATGAGACAAACGCCTGTACGAATTGAAGAGCACCAATTGATATCGTCAATATATTTAATTATATATACAAACACACATTGACTTTTTCTCTATCCCGGAGTACTCACTTAATTTTGGATCCATAGAGTATAAAATTTATTATAATATTTTCGTTACATAGTGGAATACTTCATAATCGTGTCTTCGCGAAGTAGTCTATGGCGGTGAGTGTATTGGTGAAAAATATAAAAAGTCCAATGCTATATATTATTGAATATTTGGCAAGCTTCTTTTTTTCTCTGTTTCAAACTTTTCTTTAAGTAACATGTTTTCAGGATACATGAAAATAATGTGGAAATATTTGTATTAGTTTAAAGTGTGTTTTGGCCCTGAGCTCCGTGGAAAAAATACTAGTGTTTTATGAACACATTTTGGGAACAATTACTTGATAGGCATTTGTTCTGGACGGTGTACATCAGCGAACTGTTTTATTTTATTGATAAATAAATATTTAATAATATTGTGCTGCAAGGTTGCTTACGGACAGAATGAAAATGAAGTTAATCGATCAAGTAATTCGTACTTTCAAAGTTGCGAAGGTATTCCGAGAGAATACCGATAAAATAAACAGCATCGACTTTTCTCCCAGTGGCGACACATTGATTTCCTGCAGCGAGGACGACCAGATAGTTATTTACGACTGCGAAAAGGGCACCCAAATAAGGACCGTCAACAGCAAAAAATACGGTGTGGACCTAATACACTTCACCCACGCTAAAAACACTGCTATTCACAGTTCAACCAAAGTGGACGACACGATACGGTATCTGTCCCTCCACGACAATAAGTACATTCGATATTTCCCCGGACACACAAAAAAGGTGGTGTCTCTGTGCATATCACCCATCGAAGACACGTTCCTGTCGGGGTCGCTGGACAAGACGCTGCGACTGTGGGACCTGCGCTCGCCCAACTGCCAGGGCCTCATGCACCTGACGGGGCGGCCTGTGGCGGCCTACGACCCCGAGGGCCTGATCTTCGCGGCCGGCGTCAACTCGGACAGCGTGAAGCTGTACGACCTGCGCTCCTTCGACAAGGGCCCCTTCATCAACTTCAAGCTGAACCAGGAGAAGGAGTGCGACTGGACAGGGCTGAAGTTCAGTCGCGATGGCAAGACCATCCTCATCTCCACAAACGGCTCGATAATCCGCCTGATCGATGCGTTCCACGGCACCCCGCTGCAGACGTTCACGGGCCACCTCAACAACAAGGGCATCCCCATTGAGGCGTCCTTCAGCCCCGACTCGCAGTTCGTGTTCAGCGGCTCGACGGACGGACGTGTGCACGTGTGGAACGCCGACACGGGCTACAAGGTGTGTGCGCTGAGCGCGGACCACCCGGGGCCCGTGCAGTGCGTGCAGTTCAACCCCAAGTACATGATGCTGGTGTCTGCGTGCACCAACATGGCCTTCTGGCTGCCCACCATGGAGGAGGGCGTGTAGCGCCTCCGCGTCGAGCCCGCTCCACTCTTGCATTTATCTCCCTCACCCTTCTCTGTGTCCACTGTTCGCTGTGTTTCATCCAGGGCGTGTTCGTACAAGTGGACGTGGGCAAATCGTTTTTTGACTACCAATATGTTTGTTGGATACAAGCTTTTGCAAGCAGAGTGGATGGTAAATTTTATTGGTTATTTCCTGGAGTAGTGTCTTTTCCTTAAAAAAAAAAAAGAACTGATCCGGAAATGGTCATTTTAAAAATCGATTTTGGGTAATGTTTCTTTACTATCTCGCAAAACTGAGTTTTCAAATTCCTATTAGATTTGGAGATATTCAGTTTTTTTTACTAACCTAACCAATATTTCACTATGGAAACATTCTTTCTATTTTCCCATGGTTGTTTACACAATAGGTAATTTACTCAATTATAAATTACTGTCTTCGACATGGCTGAAACATACAACATGACATATGTAATGTTTTTCATACAATTAATTTATTGGAAATTCATATTGTCAACTTGAAAAGTATCGTAACATTAATTAACAGTATTTAATAATACCAACTTCATTATATTTGATCTTTTTCATTAGGAATGCATTTTACTCTAGATAATTAACAATTTTTGCACCATACTGTGATTTAGTTATATTATGTTTACATAGCAGTTATTGTTTATGTACCTCAGTGTGCTAGGGTTATTCTCAATGCATTGCCATTCTTCCATAACAGTTTGCATGAGATAGGGTTGGCATGCAGTCTCTAATGATGTAACAGTACAGTGTTGTATCTGTACTATGTCATGCTCGTGTGATTATGGTTGGATCTCAACGAAGCCAGCATGGTTGCACTAGAGTAGCAGTCACCGGGAGCCTAGATGTTTGATTAAAAACTTGAAAATGTGATGTTTGAGAACTAAAAATGACATTTTTGCCCCATCAGAGTTTTAAACTTGTACAGCGGTTAGAGTGATGATGTTGAGAAAAATTGTTGGTTAAAAATCATATAAAATAAGAAAATATTAATGCAATGTCTATAATTTCTATGAGAATTTATTGAATAATTTTTGATAATTTTTCATGAATATTTACTCATTTTCAACTCATAGAACCATATAATTTTTGTCTGATTTCAAAGGACTCGAGAAAAAGCAAGTTTTCTGTAGTCAGTAATATCAATGTTATCACTAACCTCCAGGTCACTGCAAGAGAACCATGCAGCAATAACCTGCTCTTTGCTAAAAATTCACATTACTGGCTAATGTAACTTACATAAAAATTTCCAAGAAAACAAAAAAATTACCTTTCAGAGACCCGTTGAATGTTTAGCTTGACTTGTGCATGCATGAATTTTGCTTGGGAAAAAATATTCAAAACACTGTGCAATAACTGACTGTCACTGATTTATTAAATCATTATAAATGCACTATTACTTACATTCTCACAACAAACAAAACTACTTTTCTGCATGAACTCATCTAACTGACAAAATAAAAAAAAGAATGGAAAATTTGATGAGCATTGTCACACACTCCAGTCATGCTGTGGGAATGGTGCCTCATATATATTATTTATAATGTGGAAATAAATAGTATTTGTAATTTTGCAACAGGCTTTTGTGAGATAATCAATCCGGTGTTCCTTAATCACTATTTTCTGAATAGTTTCATCTTATTTAAATAATAATGTTTGTGAGATTTTGATTACCTTGATTGGCACGGAACGGAAAGTGATAGAATGTGTTACAATAGCAGATGAGGTCACAGATGGAGCGCGGCGAGATTATCTGGACTTTTCCTGCGCCAGCCCCACAAAGCTGAGACACACTGTTCAACTTCTTACCTTGTCTTGACTCGTCACTCATTCTGAATATATGTATAGAAGTCTAGCATTTATTGGTGTTTATTATTGTTTTCCATTATATCAGTGAGTTGATGAATCAAAAGGAACCCCAATCTTGTTATATTTCGGTGTCCGCTTAGCTTGAGCGATCGACAGTGAGGCAAAGTGAAGGTTGGAATGAGGGGATCTTGACTTAATGCGTACAAGTTGAGATACTTTTTTTTAGATGCAGTAAAGAATTAATTATGTATACGTAAGAATTATTCTTAAAACACATATTTAGCTACCTACCTTAAAAATTCTCCTTACAGATGAAACAAGAGAACTCGACCTCAGCAGTTTCCTTGATGCTTGTCAATACACGCCCTGTTCTTCCAAGGCACTGCTCTCAGATGCTCTGGTTCATGAAACGGTACAAACGAAGGCATTTCTTTATATTTGGTCAGATCGAGCAGTTTACCCTCCGACGAAACATGAGCTAGTGCGCGAGTAAATGTGGAAAATGAGTATTTTAATTGTAAATATTGTACAGTTCACACATGTCCCAAACAGTGATAGGACATTGTAGTTAGCTTAGTTTGTTAATGTGACATAACTTTGAAATACACTGATTTTATTTGTGGGTGTTGTTTGAACGACTGATGAGAAGACAGCATTTTAACTGTAAAAATGTTTTTTATGTTTATAAAGATACAGAAATACGTGTGGATGTAATTGTCAAAGATGGTACCATCTTCACATCAGCAACTGTTTTCTGAAGCACATAACATTATGTGACTGTGCTGACTTTGTTGTCATGAATATAATCTCTCACATTTTCCAGTCTGACAAGTATCAGCTAGTTTGTTCACTCCGCGTAATTATAGTGCGCAAAGTGTTCAGATCTATCCTTGCGTTTGTTAGACTGCAGCCATTACTGATTGTCGCATGAACATCCAGTTTCGGCTGTTGAAAGCAACAATCTCTCTTGTCTCAACGATGAACAGTACATTTCTAATTTTGGTAAACCTTTTCTGATATTAAAGTACTTGACATGGTATAAAAATGTAAATAACTTGGCGGAGGACTTAATGCAAGGTTAGGAGATAAACAAAACATGCAGAAATTGTTTCTGCACAATTGTGTATATTTTTAAGAAAACAGTGCCATTGGTGCTGTCACATGATCTATACGTAGCGAATATGCAGGTACGAAACATCAACTTTGAGATTCAAATATTAAACAGTTTATTTATATCACAGTAGTTTATTATCAGAAGTGGTGCCGTACTTGAAAAACATCAGTAAAAAAAAAAAACACTTGTGTTAGTAAGTGTAGTAATTTTTTTCTGTCTCACGTTATTTCCAATAGGTCCTAAGATGGTACATAGGTACTAGTAGCTATGTTTATTTTTGTACCAGTGGGGAGGGCATGCTGGCAGGTGGTAGCTCGTACTCTACGCTAGTGTTTTGTCTCCGGCCATCAAGTTGGCTTTTACACTCCTTACATTTGGCCAGCCTGAGCGGTCCTCTCAAGGCTGATTGCTAGCACACTTTTTAACAATTACAGATGCTACATTATAAATATTTATACTAGAATAAAGAAGAAGTAATATGCATGGAAAGATTAGGAATTTTGACGATTAGTTTAAAAGAATGCATGATTGTTTAAACAAATTTGTCTTTTTTGAAATTGATAGCCAGGGGGCTGTTAGATTAAAGGTATTTAATTAGTGTACATTACATGTTTGAGGTGAGCATTTACGTAATGTTAGTTTTTGTTTTTAGTGCCGGATGTAAATGGGCTAGCCAAGGCTAAATCATTACTCGTAGTCATTATAATGAATTTGGACACCTATCCATTTTACAACACTGAAATGTCCAATTTATCTCAAATTGTTGAAAATATGTCATAAAGCTTTGGGCTGCAGCACTTACATTGAGTGTAAAATGTAATAGCATTAATCATGCCAGGTGTAAAAATTGTGAGAGTTTTTAACATTTATTAATTTATAGTATGTTAGGTTACATGTAAAATGCATTATTTTTGTGTGCTTTTAAGTGCTACATGTAACATGGACATTGTAACATGACATGCAAGGTTTGATCAGAACTGCAGAACGGGTTAAAGGCACCTGCAGTTGTGACCATTGCTCCGTCGCACTCCGGCTTCTGTCCCGTGGCTCAGTTGTCACAGCTGGTCTAGGGTTGCAGGTGTGAAGTGTAAATTATAGCCTGTACATTTTATCATGACATTTGTATAACTTACTTTCTCATTATATTTAGTTGTGGCTGTTGGTTTCTTGATCTCAAGTGAGTGCAAGCGAGTGCCGTGTTCTCGGAGGTGAAGTCGACCGCCGCCTCATCACGGAGCAGTGCGGCCAACCGTTCGCTAGCCACGACCACTCCTTCTCAGTATTTTATTTGTGATATGTGATTGTGTCTGTAGAATAAGTGTTGTTGGACAGACTGTAAAGCTGTGTAGAGAGGTTTGTAGATATAGTTGTTTTTGGTACGCAAACTTAGATAATTGTGTCCTCATGTTGTACAGAGTAATAATTAGTATAAAATTTTTTACCTGTGTGCATGTGTTCGTAATGTTTCTAAACATAGTGATTAAAACAATAAAATTTTGGCTAGTTGCCATAACTAAGTGGTTTTTTTTGTGTATTATTGTGAGCTTTTAAGCAGCTGCTAGTGTGTGCTCTTGCTTAAAGTAATTGTAGACCTCGAATCTCTTTATGACATGACGCTCCTCAGATGTGTGGCAATTCAGGGATGTATTGTGTTGGTGCTGTTCTGCAAGGCGTGATGCACTCTTGGTTTCACTTGTAACAGAGGAAGTGCAGTCGTGGAAGCTGTCATGTCAGCAGCAGCTGTGGTGACTTCTCCCCCTACCAGTCATCTCGACAGTTATGCATGTACTGTCGTAATTTTGCACGAATCACTTCCAAACAGAGATGATACAATCAAGTAATGCAAGTATAATCTCTGTCTAGTTTATCAATGGGCGAAACCTCACCAAAGGAGCACAAATGGGAGAGATTTTTGAAAAATAAAAAATCTCGATAACTCCCTTAATATGACAAGTATCACATCTGTATGAAGTTATCTCTCTTTAAAGTAACACCAAACATGTTTGTTATTATAATATACTTTTGATACAACCAAACATAACTGCAAGGGTTGTAGGACAAAAAAATTCATAAGTCCTTTACCAGTTATACTATCCAATGTGATATAATTTATTGAAAAATTCCTAAACTGTCTTTAAAATGATGGCTGACACAATTTTTGATGTGAAGAACTATTACTGCATGAAGTTGAAAAAACCAGGGTTTAAAAATAAAATAAAAATTACTATATATACATATCAAATTTGTTCAGACTTATTGTAAACTATCTAAACATCATATCAAACCTTTGTCCGAAACAAATTTTTATACTTCCACTTGTTAGTATAAGGGATTACCTGTAGTGTTCCAATTTGATGCCAGCGTGGTAAAATGACTGGCCTTGTTAATTGTAATAGCGTATGCAGGAATTATCGGAAATTGTTAGTGTTTTAATATGAAAAGTAATGTTGCATTGAATTGAGCAATATGATGAACAACTAATTCTTCAGGTGGCATTCGCTCGACACGTAGTTGTTGAGAGGCAGTGTTGGCAGTATGAAGAGCTTCCAATTGTTGAGGTGTAAGTCCATCAATATGCGTTATGAGCAACATGATTGTGGCTAATTGTTTGGGTGTCATTTGAGTGATACGTTCTTGATGAGAGGCAGCAGTTAATGCACAAATTTTCACACGCGATTCCTGACTTTGATTTGCCCACCACCTCTTCTGTCTTTCATTGGCAAAGCGACGCTTTCTGGAAGCATTCATTATAAATGTGAAAATAAATGGAACCATAAAAGTTATATGTCATATTTCATTGCATATTAAGGTCATACCAACCAACAAGAAATGGCCATTCAAACACAAAATCACATAACGATAGTTCATTCAAAAACAGAACGACATAATGGAAGATAGAGAAAATCTTAATGTAGAAAGTAAAATAAAAAGAAGAATTAACTAATATTCATACAATTCATTCTTATTAAAAACACAATCATTCATGCACAGAATCATACAAATAAACTTGCACACAAAATTATACAAATACTTAAAAACTCGTTCAGTCAACAATCAGTCAGTGATGAGTGTATTAGTATTACGTATAAGGATAATAATTGTAATGCCAGTGGTCAAAAAGAGTCCCAACTTCAGATTGACTTCAAACTAGTACATCACTCACAATAGCTTGAACCTAAGAGCACCGAGACTCTGGGTAGCGAGAGTTGTGCTGCTCGTCTCCCGAACAGCGGACGTTGCGAGGGTTGGTGGGTGGGGGTCTCGTCTCGCCTGGGAGCACAGCTGTACACGTGTTCGTGCTGTGCAAAATGGCGTACTTTCACAGCTGCCTAGATTGTCTTTCTTGTTGCTTCATACACATGCACACTGCACAGAAAAAAATTTCTGTATTGTAACAAAAGATTCCTTTGGAAACCAGTTGCCAAAAAAAAAAAACTAGTTTGTAATACTACAAAAAATATATTGTAACTTTATAGAATACATGACGACGGTTATTTTTGCATGTATTAAATACGTTTTCAGACATAATACTGAGTGTGTATTTTTCAAAAATTTTTGCATAATTTAACATTTTAATTGATTCGAGGATAATTTTTTTAACTAAAAGATAATTGAATAATCAATAATTGGAGAATTTTTTATTATGCTTATGTATACTTTGTGCTTACTGTAAAGCTATTCAAGGAATGGTTAACAAATAACTTTTTAACTATTAGATGTAGTGGTAAAACACAAAGCATAAATGCCCGGATAAGAATCAGAACCCAGTATTATTGCAAACACAATTGTGTTTCGATACATGAAAATGTACAAATTTACAAACATCTGTAATTTTATATGAATATTTCTGTTCCATTTACAAAAGAAAATTATTTTGTGTATATCACTCATGCACACATCATGTGATATACAAGCATAAAAATAACTTAGGTACATATAAAGTCTTATATTCTTTCTTAGCTATTTGGGTGCATTGAATGTCAAAGAAGTCAACATGCCCCAAGATTGCAGAATGAGTGTGGAAACAAATTTTTATATCTCCTGTTTCAGAAGAAGGTATTGCCTTTTATTAGCTAAGACAAAACTTGTTGCAGTGTTTTTTTTTTTAAATTGGTATTTATGTCCGAAGGGGCTAGGTAGAATAAACCATTTCATTATATCTGTAGAAGTAATATCTTCAAGACTAAATCACTCGGATCAACGTTGCACTATATCTGCATCAAATTACATTATTAACACTTCCTCGTGCTTTTCCTCATCACAAAACAAATTGCACCAATCACATCACACATAATGAACCTGCTATAAGCTTTTAATCGATTCAGCATTTGTTGATAAAATCTTTATAGAACCAGAACGGTTTTAATGTTATTTTCCTCATTTTCTGAAAACCAAATATAAGACGCAATCAAATTCTGGCGAGGAGGCCGAATCTGCGTTTGTTCGAGGCTCAACTCTGGCAAGTCCCGAGTCAGTCAAGTGGAGATCCTGTCGCATTTAGCCGGGGTTAGCACTGCTGTGCGACGCTGATACTTGAATACAAACTTTTATGACTATAATTTTTTGGTTATGGGTTTAAATTGTTACCTTTTTTTTTACGTATTAAAACTTTTTGGAGGGCAGTGCACAATTTAACTTAAAATTCATGAAAATGCATCTGATCTTTGATGGAATGTAAATATTAAATGTTGCAAATTAATTAGAGATATCTTCGATGTATCAGTCACTTAGTTGCACAGTAGCATGTCATCATGTATCTATTCTCTGAAGTTGTCACAACGACACTGTTATAAAGTGTGGCACAGTCAAATATTTGAATTTTTTTTTTTAAGTTTTCCAACTAAAAAACCTTAATAATAAAATCGTTATTCTGTCCTAATAAAAGTGACAATAGTATTTTTGATCAATTTGTTTAGTATATTAAGTTTTAAAATAATTTTCTGCCACTGTAAATGTATTACATATTTTTATTGGTTAAGTGTAAGAAAAGACAAATATTAAGACCCCCCCCACGGGTGAAGGGTGTGCAGCACACGGACAACTGGAGCACAAATTAGGAAAAAGATGCTGTGTTATTTCCCGTTTATTCTGAGGATAAATGGCAACGTAGAGATAGACAATGTAAGACTTTTTTTTCTGAAAATACTCAACAAAACTGATAAAAATCTGTACAATATGTGAGAAAAGGTAGATGACTAAAAGTAAAACTTTTTTTTATTTATTCATTACGTTTATACATTTACATTAAGTTTTGCTTTTGTAAGGAACTAAGTAGAGAGTAAGAAAAAAAATAAAGATCCTGACAGTTTGTAGTGTCGCCATATTTGTTTCAATTGTCCTCTCTCTCTCTTCTCTCTTTCTCTCTCTCTCTCTCTCTGAAAATCAATCTATGAATCGTTACAAATTTATTTCCTTTATTTTTTTTTAGTTTTTTTAGTTTGATTTGATACAATATGATTTCACTAAAAATCAATTTCTACCCCTTCCTATTTTCATTTCCACATTACGAAGTTTCACTTCTTCCGCGCGGAGGGACTCCACGCACTATTTTTGCATGCAATCAAAAACTATTTTTTAATGATGCCAAAGAAGTATAACTTCTCACGCGCATGGTGAAAATTAATGCTGTGTAAAATAAAAACTTCTGCTTGATCAACATTTATAGGTGTGCACATGCTGAAAGAGTGACACAGTTTACTACACAACTACTGGTGACACCGGCAACTTGTTTGTGCAGGATAGGCTAGAAGTATGGTGCAAATTTTAACATTAAAAGAAAGAACTAACGTAAAAATCAATATATTATAGGTGAAATGTTTGGGAGTTTTACATAAATTTAGTTACATACTTAGTTTCTTACATATCACATCATAATCACCATATGTTTAGAGACAGGATTTGTAGGTGAACTTAAAAATTTCATTGATTTCTCTCAGGTTTTCCGAAGGCCAAAAATGTCATCGCTTATTAAAGGTTCCTTGGAATTGTCACTCCCGTTCTCACCCTGGTCCCACACTTTTTGCGCAAGGGCAAAATCTTGAATTTTTCTTTTATTTTTTAGAAGCAATGCTTATAAAAGGGCTTGACTGTATGAGGGGCAACCCAGATATATGATTTATTTTGCCTTCTATTTCTGTATGCATTTTTTTATAGAACTTGAATGTTTTCAGAAAATAATGTTTTGTCTTTACATACGTAAGATAATTCAATGAAAATTTAGTTTTAAATTTCTGAATTCACACTGATATGATGATATACTAAAGCTTTCTTCACTGGATTTGACGTCGTCCGACCGACGACCATTCCTAAGCCCGACCTGCACCCGCCAGTATACTCTCCCGCTAACGGAACGCACCCCTGGCCGTGGCCCACCCGAGTCGAGCGAGCCACCGAGCCGAACGGCCAAACCAGACATTATTATTATAAAGCACACTAAATCCGAGTGGACTAGAGACGAACCACACCCATTCCCCCTCAAACAATTAATTACGAATTTTGCGACCTTAAAGTCTCTTCCAGACGCAGTCATTTAGTTTTTAACGTAATGAGGTCAAGCTTGGCGCGGCAGGGGCCGACGCGCCACCGGACGCCATGCCAGTTCCGCAGTTCTACTCGACTCGCGGACCGGGACGGACCTACGTCCCACGGAGAGACCACAACCATTGTCTTCATCGCAAGTAACGTCCGGTAAATATAGTCATTTAGCATAAACCAAACCTTTTTCTATTCACCTCTCCGTGCGTGCCCGGTCCGTTTTTTACGGTTCAGGACCTAATCCGACCGCGTAAACGTAAAGACGTCCCGCACCACACCTGGTGCGCAGGGTCGCTCTTCAGCATACGGCACGGGCCGTCCCCCGCAAACCACAGAACTTTTCTTAAGGCCACGCGCCTTCGCGCTGACCACAAACCCGCAAGGAAAACTTCGCCAAGTTTAGTGGCGGTGCGTGTACCACCCCAGTGGGCACGGCACCAGCGTAGAAACAATCGCTTACGGGACTGGCCGACTCCAGTCGCCCACAAACTCTGTGCGCCACGTCATTTGTGCGCGCCTAATTTTCATTAAGTGTACTTGTTAACGTAAGTTTGCGCCACGTCATCTGTGCGCGCCTAATTTTCATTAAGTGTACTTTGTTAACGTAACTTTGCGCCACGTCATCTGTGCGCGCCTAATTTTCATTAAGTGTACTTTGTCAACGTAACTTTGCGCCACGTCATCTGTGCGCGCCTAATGTTCATTAAGTGTACTTTGTCAACGTAACTTTGCGCCACGTCATCTGTGCGCGCCTAACTTTCATTAAGTGTACTTTGTCAACGTAACTTTGCGCCACGTCATCTGTGCGCGCCTAATTTTCATTAAGTGTACTTTGTTAATGTAACTTTGCGCCACGTCATCTGTGCGCGCCTCTCTTGCATCAAGTGCACTTGGCCTGCATACTGTTACCCGAGAAACCAGTGCCACGAAACATTGAACATGTACCGGCCTGCACCCCGCAACGGACAAGTAGCCCTCAGGGGCATGTCTGTACTCAGTAATTGTATGGTGTGACGTCAATCCCTTGAATAAAGGCACGTCGCTACTACGGCAATCCCACGCATTCTTCTTTAACGTAAATTCCCAGGCAAGACCGCCGACGGTTCTAGCGGACCACGCTGGGGCAACGAACCACGAACCCTCATTGGTTAGACACCGAGCTAGCCTGGCGCCCTCCCGGAACATAAAACGTTAGTCAGACCAGCCACCCCGCTAGAACTCGCGCCCGGACTCGAACACGAGACCGCGGACGACGACAGATTCTTCTGTCAAGGTGGAGGTACAATTTATTACAGTTTCTCTCGTCCAAATGTTTTCGGAGTTTGCTGTTGCTGTGGAGGAAGGATTTCTGATATCTGTTGTAGTATGGTAACTACTACCTGATCTAGTGTGATATATGGACTGTTAATGCATGCAGAGATCAGCTGAAAAAAACTCCAGGCTGGAAAGAATTCAAATATTGCGCTCATATGTTTGAAAGGAAATCTAAAATGCATGAAGTCAGTGCAATTGAAACAGAGGATAAGGTAGCAGTGGATAAGATAAAACAAATGAATAAATTTATGAGTTAGGGGCTTAGAACTGAGAAGTCTCAGCAGCAAGGACAGAAGATGTTCCTAAAGAATTTGATAATGAAAATTTGGCAGTTGGTATATATGAACAGAACTTTGCTGAAGAAGAGTTCATGCTGGAGGATTCAAAAAAGGATGTTATACGCGTGAGGAGAGGACACCGTGACAATAAGGAGACTAGCACTAGATGCCATGTTCGCATCTACACCAACAGTTCCGACAGTTCTGACAAATATCAGAATGAAGTGCGCAAATGTGTTAGGCCTTTCAGGCTTCCCGTAGGTAATTCAGTTACCAAGTTAAATAATCTTTCACGTTAAAGGAAAACTTAAGGTTATTGCTTTAAAAATAATATTAGAATTGAAATATATCTTCCACATTTTCTAACACAATTTTCACTAGTAAACAGTTAGGAAATGTTAGCCCAAGCTCTGTCGAGTTATCTTTTTCAATGTAATTGAATTTTAGATTGTATAATCTAAAAATGTTAATATTTATGTTGATTTAAAAGTTATTAAAAGTATTAGATTATAATTAATACCATAAACTTTTTATATAAATATTTAGTAGTTAACAAGTACACTTACAAAGTTGTAAACTAAAATTTTGATTAACATACATTCTTATGAAGAAAAAAAATATTTGATATGCACTATTTTTATAAGTGCTCTCTGTATTTTCTTGTACAAATAAGGGCATTATTTTAAGTAGCAGGTGTACTTTAAAGAACCATAAGTTAGACCTAAATAAACTTCTTTTCATAATGCACAACAGTTTAAAGTTTGAAAAAAAAGAACCTTAAAAAATAATATGTCAAAATTTAATAAAATTACGAAAGGCAGAAGAAGGTAGTTCAGATAAGTTTTATTGCGTGTTGTGTACACTCGTGAGACGAGGTAACTGAGGTAAGCCAGGTCAGCTGGGCGTGGCGGGGCGCAAGTGGTACAGCTCCAGCTCGGAGCGGGAGAGGGGCACGGGGGCCCCCGACATGGCGTCCCTGCCGCTCACGCCCTTGGGGAAGGCCATCACGTCCCTGATGCTGTCCGCCCCGCACATGAGCGCCACCAGTCTGTCCAGGCCTGCGACAACACGGCGGTGTGGCGGTGCGTGCCGGCACGGCCGTCGCTACGGCACGGGACAGGAGGGGAGGGGGCGTGTGTTACCCAGAGCGATGCCGGCGTGCGGGGGACAGCCGCTGGCCAGTCCGTCCAGCAGGTGCTGCAGGCAGCCGGGGTCGATGCCCAGCAGTCCCAGCACCTGTCTCTGGAGGACTGCGTCGTGGATGCGCTCCGAGCCGCCTCCCACCTCGCAGCCGTTCAGCACCAGGTCGTAGTGCAGTCCTCTCACCTGCGCACAGCTCGTTCCTAGCGCTTCAGTGCGTACGTCAGGCACCAGCTACTTTCTATGTTCCTGAGACTATAATATCATTCCCAAAGTTATAGATTTACATTAGTTTGCTTTTTCTTGACACATTTATAATGTTTTGATACAGGCTGTTAATAGAATTATTTTTAATTTAGTGTGATTGCTATCACAGTCTTTATTGATTGCATACCTTGTCCAATAAAATACACCTCTGTGTGTGTATAAAATAATCATATGTACCTAATGGTTTGAAGAAGGAAATACATTTTATATTTATAAAGCCAAATATTTTTGTAAACAAGCATACTTTAGCTATAAAAGAAAAGGTAAATTAAAATCACACAACAGTACCTACTTGTTGCTGATGATCTGCAACCCCTCCAACTCTGGTTGACTTACGTACCTTCTACTACCACCATCAGCAAGTCTCGGGTCGGGTGAAACCAGCCTTAGTACGAGGGTTGATTGGAAAGTATTGCCTCTGTGGCTGTTGCTTTTTTTGCCAGACTAGTACACATTGGTGTGTAAAGATTTGGACTACATCGAAAAATGAAAAGTGCATTACATAGAGAACACATGTAGCTTTTAGGAGAAAAAAAACACACACACACATGAGAATATCAGGTTAAAAATAAAAAATACCTTTTGGGTTTTGGCACAATCTACAGGCATAGGTAGATTTCAAAGTACCTATTTCTCCTGGAAATGTTCTGGAAACTTCTATAAACTTCTATAACAATTAAAAAAATTATGTACATGACATCCCGTTTGTTGTCTAATATTACAAAATGACTTATAAAACATTTTCTCATATTCCATGCAGTGGAAATTTTTCAAATGTTTTTAACTTAATGCATCCATCATTGACTAGCTTAGAACAAATTTCAAATTATGCCTACTAAGGTAGTTACAAATTTTTTTGACCTTTAAACACTATTTATTATCCCTTGCACTAATATGTAGATGTATAAAAAATACTTTGGACCAAGATTTAAATAATATTAAGATGGTTTAAAATATTTTCAAACTAACTTGAACAATTGTTTTTTTTTTATTATTGTTCAACCCTCAGTTTTTACGGTAATAGGTCGTATCAGCAAAAATTGTTTCAGCATAAGGTTTGAGATAATGTATAGAATTTTACAATAAATTATAACGGATTTCATAGTGTACAAGGTACGGTTTCAAGAATTTTTTATAAGTCTACCCCTGTTTTTTTTTAACCCCTTGCAGCAATGGTTCATCATATTAAAATTGTTTAAGAAACGTTTTAGTTAGAAATTATAAGATTTACAAACAATCTGTACGGATTCGATTGTGTTTTTACTAAAGGCGTTATGAATTATTTTATTCTACCAACCCTTGTTTTTTCCACCCCTTGTAGTTATGGTTGGTCATATCAAAAATTATTTCAAACAAAAGTTTAGATAATATTTATAAGGTTTACAAACAATTTGAATGGATTTAATAGTGTGCGTATTAAGGAAGTAATGAATTTTTTTGTCAATCAACCTTTGTTATTTCCACCCCTTGCAGTACCTAATTGTTTGTCGTACAAAAACTTATCTTGGACAAAAGTTGCACATGATATTTTAAGGTTTTACATTAAATAAAAATTAATTTAATAACGTACAATATACAGGTTTTTTTATGAAATTTTAAAATTCTACTGCCATTTTTTCAACCCCTTGCAGCAGTGGTTCGTCTTACAAAAAAATTTAAATAAAAGTTATAAGATTTACAAATAATTTGAAAGGATAAATTGAACGGATTCCCTACTAAGGGAGTTATGAATTTTTTTTTAGTTCTCCAACCCTTGTTTTTTTTCCACCCCTTGCAATTATGGTTGTATCAAAAATGTATTTCCACAAAAGTTTTTTGCATTACTCCTACGAGTTATAATACGTTCAAATGGAAGTGATATTTGTTATACTATGGGAGTTATAACAATTTTTCTGTTTTTAAAAAATTCTTACTCTTTTCTACCCCTTTAGGCAAATTTTGCCCATTAATGAACTTACCAAAGATTTTCCATAGATTTTATGTATCAATTTGAAAGTGATTGGTGCAAATTTGAGGAAGTTATTCAGTCCATATACATGTGATACATATAAAATTTTTTCCGGAAGTCACCCTTTAACGTCTACAATAGGTAGTCGTTTTTCGAAATCTACCGAAACGTTACAGCTATGGATGTCTTTCTTTTATGCCTGTGTGAGTATCTGAATTTTCGAATATGAATAATGAACTATTTGTATTCGATTCAACCTTGAGTACTAATACTTTGAAATAATGAATATTTGTTTCCTTACGAATATTTGACACAGCATATGTCAAGAGTTTGCCATATACCAACGTTCAGTGTTCAGTGTCAGTGCCCCTCGTGTCCTTGTTATTAATATTGACAAGATGTCGACAAAACAGGCCTTGGAAGTGGCGGGCAGAAAAGAATAATTAAGAACAAAATTTAAACATCAGAGGCGTACACGGGGTGGGTCCAACGAAAATTTGTAAACTCCCTATCAAGACCTGGGAGCATAGTGTGGATCGTTATTGCCTTAAGTACCGTAATAAAAACAAACAGTTACGTTTATAGGCATCCTTTTATTTAAGATCAAAGTTTGTTTTCAAGATTTTCTGTTACAAGCTATAAAGAGAAAACACTTCTATCATTTAACCATTATTAAAGACAGCTCAGTTTACCTAATCATTTGCCGACCCGGGCCGCGAATAGAAAATTATTTTTCCAACACATCATTCTTAAAGAAACCGTAAAGTTTTAACATTTTACAATAACCTGTAATCACCATATTAGCTTCTCATTGGTTAGTTATAACCATTTCACATATACAATTTTAAGATGGCTGAAGAGATAAAAACTGATAAACTGGTTCGAATCTGATATCTGGAATTACATTTGGAAATTAACAAAAGAAACTTTCACTGGCACTCGCTCTCACGAACAGAAGATTTTTCTGGCGGTTCGTTGCTGATGGCGAAAAGGCCGGGAGTGAGGGCTTACACTGGCGAAACCACCAATTCAAAATTGGAGGTCGCCGGGCTTGCTTAGTTCCCCATGATGGTTTCTTTCTCTTTGGGGGGGGGGGGGGGAAGGGGACTAGGACCCTGTCAAAACAGGGTAGTAGTTGTTAGGCACAGCCATGTTGCCTGGTAGGAAGATGGAGGGCAATGCGCGGCCGATGCTGCGGTTAAAAAAAGAAGAAAAGTATGCGGCATCAGACAAGAAATTTGGTTCGCGGAGAAACTTGGATTACTACGTAGAGACTATGCTGAGATAACTAAAATAAAAAACCAAAAGGTAAATAGGGAAACATCCCTTTTCTGATCAGACAGACTACATCTTAGTACTGTTGCTCAGCGTCAGCTTTGATTTAACTGAACGGAGCCCGAAACACGATCAGCGGACTACCGGCGCGGTCGTTCCAGAGTGCAGAGTCGGAGTCCGCTCAAATCGGCGCCGCGTCGCTAATTCAAACAAGGACCTCGCCCTAGAGCAGCGGTTCCCAAACGGTGGGTCGCGGCCCACTAGTGGGTCGCGAAAGGGTTACAGGTGGGTCGCGACTCGATCCTAAAACTATCAGAAACCATTGAATAAACCATCAGAAAAGATAAAAAAAACGAAACAAATGGAATTGTGTGAAAACACATATCTATTGTTATATAAATAACTGTTTTGCTACAAAGTGCTTATATTTTGTCAAACATTTTCAAATCAGATCACAAATTGTTTATTAATAATCAATCGGTATCTTAAAAATGCATATATATATATAATTTTTTTTGCAATATTTGATGTTAAATTATTTATACATAACAAAGGGATACGATAAAAATAAGGTTTTTTACTCCACCATGGACCAATAGACCGTGGAGGTATTACTATAAGGAAAGGTGGGTCGCCAGCTGAAAAAGTTTGGGAACCGCTGCCCTAGAGGGTGGAGGGGCGTCGGAAACCAGCAACTCTCGTCGTCCGGCCCGAAGTGAACTATCGTACAAGACTTCCCTCTGTCGGAGTTTGCACGCACTAAGGTCGACCAGGGGCGAGTCGCGGTTCAGTCGACTTAAAAAAAACTACACCCTTATGTAACCAATCAATTTGAAAAATAAAATTTCCAAAATTAAATTAAAAACTATAATAAAAAATTAAAAAAACTGTGCCGAAAAACCTAATTTCCAGCACAGGTTAAGTCATTTGTGTCAAATTGAAGCAGTCGGGTCCGCTGCTTTTGAACTTCGCGTACCGCGGCGGGCGTTGGCGCTTCCTTCCTCCCTTTCCCCTCCCCTCTAATTAGTGCATTGTCTGTCTTGGCCTCCCCTCCTGGGGTTTGGCGCATGTGCACTGCATCATGCCGATCATTTATAAGGCTTGGTTAGCCATTTTTTGACCTTATTCTCATAGGTAGTCTGGGTAGAACTCATTTGAGTGCTAAAACCAAATACTAGGTATCATGTAGTCAACATTCTGTAATGTAGTAGTGAGAGCTTCTTCGGGGAGACGGAAATGTAAGTAGGGCGGTGACCCTTACCGTAATGTAGATTGCGACGTAATTCTTAAATGCTCCTGTTTTCTAAATTCTCTTTTGGATGTCACCCATTGAAAATTCCTTTGAGTTGAGTTAAATTATCTTTTGCCCTTTTCTGTTTGTGGGCTTGTTTAACCTCTATTTGTTAATTCTGGGTCTCCCCGAGATGTTTAAAATATGCAGTAACTTTGTAATTTTGATAGTTATGTAAAACACGTATATTCTAATTCACGAGTTTTGTTTAACGCAGAAGTGAATGATGTCTTAGTCTTTCATTGTGTCTTATGTAACGTGTCCCTACTTTAATCGCGAGGGGTCAATATAACTCATACTTCTAGTTCTTATAATTGTATTGTAACGCTTGCTAGCATTTGTTGTTTCGTTTTGTTCTTGTTTCTCGGGAATAATTTCCCCTTGCAGATTAACTATTTTAATGTGTTCATAAATTACTGAATCGCTGCTGCGATAGTTTGTTATAAATGCTCTGTTATTTATTTTGTATAAGCTTGGTGCATTTGAAACTTAATAAAGTGAAACATTACTACATTGTTAATCATGATCATTAATAGATAGTACTGATATTATATGGAAAGTTGAGGTATACGTAAAGTATTTATTTTTTTTGATAATTATTAAAGATAAAAGGAATTGACAACCTAAACTGGTTTCTCTCTGGCTTTTTTGTGGAACACATATAGCACCCAGTCATTCCAAATTCTAGTATTTGGCCCTTCCTCTCTATTAGGATGTGCCTTCATTGGAAAGGCCTTCAAAATGAATACCCTTTTTTGATGTTTTAATGGGACTTAAACAAAAATATGAACAATAAGCGACTTTTAAACATGCAACAAGTATTCAAAGTTTTTTTTCACTATTGTCTTGTTAAACAGTAACGGAAGAATCACATGAACGATTCCAAACACGAAATATTTGTCATTTCAAACTTGAAAAAAATATATATATATATATACTGTATATATTATTTGTATTCATTTTGAATCACCAAATATCAAGGTCACACGCACCTGAAGTGGAAAAAAACAAAATAAAAGACAACCATGGACTACAAAACCACAAAACACGGACACTCCAATACGATAAGGAACTAAAAGAAGTAAACCTCACAGTTTCAAAGGTGTAGAAGGAGTGCGGGGGGCGCGGGGGTACCTGAAGGGGGAAGTGGGGCAGCAGGCTTGCGTCCTCCGGGTGCGGCCGGGTGAAGGGGTGCGGGGGGCGCGGGGGTACCTGGAGGGGGCGGTGGGGCAGCATGCTTGCGTCCTCCGGGTGCGGCCAGATGAAGGGATGCGGGGGGCGCGGGGGTACCTGGAGGGGGCGGTGGGGCAGCAGGCTTGCGTCCTCCGGGTGCGGCCAGGAGAAGGGGTGCGGGGGGCGCGGGGGTACCTGGAGGGGGCGGTGGGGCAGCAGGCTTGCGTCCTCCGGGTGCGGCCAGGAGAAGGGGTGCGGGGGGCGCGGGGGTACCTGGAGGGGGCGGTGGGGCAGCAGGCTTGAGTCCTCCGGGTGCGGCCAGGAGAAGGGGTGCGGGGGGCGCGGGGGTACCTGGAGGGGGCGGTGGGGCAGCAGGCTTGCGTCCTCCGGGTGCGGCCGGGTGAAGGGGTGCGGGGTGCGCGGGGGGTACCTGGAGGGGGCGGTGGGGCAGCAGGCTTGCGTCCTCCGGGTGCGGCCGGGTGAAGGGGTGCGGGGGGCGCGGGGGTACCTGGAGGGGGCGGTGGGGCAGCAGGCTTGCGTCCTCCGGGTGCGGCCGGGTGAAGGGGTGCGGGGTGCGCGGGGGGTACCTGGAGGGGGCGGTGGGGCAGCAGGCTTGCGTCCTCCGGGTGCGGCCGGGTGAAGGGGTGCGGGGTGCGCGGGGGTACCTGGAGGGGGCGGTGGGGCAGCAGGCTTGCGTCCTCCGGGTGCGGCCGGGTGAAGGGGTGCGGGGGGCGCGGGGGTACCTGGAGGGGGCGGTGGGGCAGCAGGCTTGCGTCCTCCGGGTGCGGCCGGGTGAAGGGGTGCGGGGTGCGCGGGGGTACCTGGAGGGGGCGGTGGGGCAGCAGGCTTGCGTCCTCCGGGTGCGGCCGGGTGAAGGGGTGCGGGGGGCGCGGGGGTACCTGGAGGGGGCGGTGGGGCAGCAGGCTTGAGTTCTCCGGGTGCGGCCGGGTGAAGGGGTGCGGGGGGCGCGGGGGTACCTGGAGGGGGCGGTGGGGCAGCAGGCTTGCGTCCTCCGGGTGCGGCCAGGAGAAGGGGTGCGGGGGGCGCGGGGGTACCTGGAGGGGGCGGTGGGGCAGCAGGCTTGAGTCCTCCGGGTGCGGCCAGGAGAAGGGGTGCGGGGGGCGCGGGGGTACCTGGAGGGGGCGGTGGGGCAGCAGGCTTGCGTCCTCCGGGTGCGGCCGGGTGAAGGGGTGGTGCAGGCTCGCCATCTCGCCCGAGGGCTCCTCGTGGAACAGTGGGAAGTCCAGCACCCACAGGAAGTGGAACCCCTCAGCCCGCACGCTGGCTCCCCGGGCCTCCGCGGCCTCCGCCTGGGCCAGCCTCATGCGCCCCAGCAGCTGCAGCTGTCGCGAGGAGACACCAGTCACGTGTGGACCACTGCACTGCAGCTACAACACAGTGTCCCGGGGCAGGGGGCGGCTCACGGCATCGTCGCGCGGTCCCACGGCGAGGTGCAGCACGTCCCCCGGGCGCAGGCGCCGTGCCAGCCCGTCGACGCTCTCCGCCGTGAACACCTGGCGCAGGCCGTGCTCCCAGTCGCCGCCCGGCACCACGCTCGCCGTGAGCAGCCGCGTGCGCGGGAACTGCGCCCTCGCCGTCTGCTCCTGCTCTCCGCCCAGCACGGCCGGCCAGCGAGCCTGCACGACAGCCGCAGTTCCATCCGCCCACGTTCACTGGGATTACTGCGTTGCCTGCGTGCACTTCAGTACAGTGAGTCCTGCTTCCTGGCAGGCTACCTTTCACATTTCATGGGTACTACAGTGTGTAAACGCTAGCACAGAACTGCCCGTGTTTCGTTACATTCGGTAACATACCCTCTTTATGTATGCTCTACGAAACCTCACGGAAATAAATATTTTTAAATGCCTCTATTGTTGAAGCTACACTTTTGGGCAGCAATTAGAGTGGCAAGTTAACAAATATGTACTCGCTACATAATTGCATAATTGTTACTACCACCCCTATGCAATTATGTTTTCCCAAACCCCTCACAATATTTATAAAGCGAAGCTACCTAAATGAGTATGGTCTGTTCTGTTTTAAAAGCAGTTGAAAGTCAGAACTAGGAAGAAGGAAACAAGCATTATTGTGTACATCTATGTTTGAAACATAAATGTTGTACATCTGTCACAATTACTCAAACTTATCAATAAAATAAATGTGTTCGTAGGTGGTAAATAAAATCTTAGTAAATAATTTAGCTATTTTTTTTTAAAAGAAATTACATGTACATCACAATCCATATGCTTATATGTACATAGAAAGTAAAATGGAAAAGAGTGCAGCCTGTTTGGTGTCATCACATTAGCCAACCCTACACGCTTCGTAGTAACACTGCAAGACCTGCCTTCCACCGCTGTTAAAACCATTTTGAGGAATTAATATGATGCTTTATTCATTCAGATGATATCAGCTGATTATATACTTTCAAGGTTTTAGTGAAATAGTTTTTGTACTTGTAATATGTACATCATTATTAATATGTATTCTTGTAAATGATTTTTGATTTAAGATGTTTTATTTAGAAAATCAGTTCAACTATAATATTACTGGTTCTCATTTTTCTTGCTAGGTTGTAAATTTGTGTGAACATTTTATTTCTTTAATAATCTTGGATTTAAGTGAAATTTTCACAATAATTGTGATTGTTTGTGTCAATAGCGACAAACCATACAGTAAAGTAAATATTTTATTTAAAACTATTAATTTTGTTCCAATTGTATTTTGTGTTACTTTTATTTTTCTAATCACTATTACAAACTTAATTTGTTCAGACACTGGTTTGCATGGCTGAAGTTACTTCCAAAAAAAGTACGAAGGCAAGAAAGCAACTTGCTTCATGGTGTTTTATTGGTTTTCGAAGGGACGCTCGGTATCTGGGCCGGACGTCAGGCCACGAGCTCCAGCAGTCCTCACCAGGCTCCCGGGCAGCACCAGAGCCTGCACGGTGGCGTCCGAGGCAGTCCCCAGCATGCTGTCCGCCGACAAGCGCATCTCCTCCGTCAGGTCCTGCAGCTGAAACATGCCACGCCTGCGGTAACACTCCCACAGGCACATTCAGACTTGAACCTGTCAAAACTGAAACACCTGAAATTAAGTGATAAAGTAAAATATTGTAACAATCTTTGCTTGTTTCTTGCCATGGGAAAGATTGATTCAAGAAGTAGTTTTGGACACACGCCATTGCTGATTACACTGTAGGTCACAAGAAACCACAATAACGGACAAGAACGATAAACATGCACACATACAGCAAACAAGCCAAAATCAGGTGATGTCAAAAAATTTAAAAATATAACACAGACAGCTCAGAAAATTCAGTGGAAGAAATTTGTAAAATAATTATTACAACACAGAGCTAACAATGATGAAACAGTAAATAAAGACAATACGACATTGGTAAAATGACAAAGAGTATGACCCAACAATGATATTAAACACATACAATGGACAACACGATGACAACATGAAGACGCACAGGTGAACCCAGCGATGTGAAAGAACAGGTATTCTGGACACCACGACAGCTCAGACGAACACTGTAGACAACAGTTGCAAGACAACACGACGACGACAGAGCAGACGAACACAGTAGGCAACTAAGAAAACAGTTTCGATGTCGTCAGGCACAAACAATCTGATTGAGGATGTTGGAAAACAGGTGGTATATATACCTTCCATTCCCTCATCTGGCTTGTTTACTGAGTGTTTGCATACTCGTGTTTCTTGTTGGTCATGAGATACAGTGTAATCAGCAGCTCGCTACTGGGGGGTGCGAGTTACCTGCACGGGGAAGCGAGTGTCCGGCTTGTCGGTGCCGTAGCGGTCCAGCGCCTCGCGGTGACTCATCCTGGGGAACGGCACGGACAAGCTGCCACAGTCGCCGGGCCAGCACTGGCGCAGTAGCTGCTCCACCAGCGCCAGCACGCCGTCGCGGTCCGCAAACGACATCTCCAGGTCCAGCTGTCACCAGACACACCACACCTGCTCTGGCCATATACATGTATACAACAATACTTGTGATGGAAGAAAATATAAAGAAGGATTGAAAAACATTCCAAAAATTTCCAGCCATGCACAGAAACGTGTAATAAATAAAAAAAAATTAAACAAATCTTAGAATAAAAATTATTGCAATTTTAATTAGAGCAAACTCCAACAAATAATATGGGACACTCCTCCCCCCCCCCCACCCCCGGGCCAAGGAATGATCTTAAAATGACAAACTGATTTTTTAGGGAAGTGTAAAAATTAATTTTAAAAAAAAAAAACTGAAAAGTTAAAGGAAGTAGGCCAGAAAGTATCCGTGATGGACTTATTTAGTCAGCTTAGCCCTGCTTTGCCGGCCAGCAGCTGTGCTTCCAGGCAGTCACTCGACCATCGACCATCGACCAGTCCCCCTTCACCTCCTGAGAGCTCTCGCCAGGAGCGTTCTGCTTGTTGGTAACCCTGAAGCACCGGTCCATGCTACGTATCTTCTGAACCATCCCACACTGACAACAATTCACATTATGCAAGCATTTAGCTAAAAATATATACTTTATGATGACATTGTATACCTTTATGTCAAAACTTGTCAAGTTAAACAGAGAAAACAATTTTAGAAGAAGCCTGGAGAAGAAAGCACAAATACCAATACACTGGCACACACCAGTCACATGCTGTGGGGTGGATGAGGGCCGGCTAGTAACGGCCTAGGAAACGCCTTAGGTACCCTAGGATTGGCGTCACAATGGTGAACATGAAGTGATGTTTATCAAGGTGTACTGAACTGGAGCACATAAAGTAATATGTATCAGGTTGTCAACTGGACTGAAGAACATGAAGTGATGTGTATCATGATACAAACTGTACTGAAAAACAGTATATCAGGATGTCAACTGAAAGAGGAACATGAAGTGATGTGTATCTCACTGTAGACTGGACAGAAGAACATAAAGTGATGTGTATTTGGGTGTAGACTGTACTGAAGAACATGAAGTGATGTGATTCCTGACATCAATTTAAAAACCTAATTCTTTAAAAATAAAACAAAATTGTATGACTGAAAAGCACATTTCCTTGTAAATATAGAAGCAACTTGTATAGCTTGCATTAAATGTGGACTATATAGACTATCATTTATTTTTGGATGAGTTTGATTTTTCCAACAAAGGACATTATTAAAGCCATGATACATCTGAGTTTAGTCATAGTGTGCCAGAAATTGTGTTCCTAAAGGTGAAACAAACTGAATTCTTTACACGCTGTATCATTTGAAACAGTCACTCCATTACATATGCATACTAAATTGTTAATGCCTAATAGATACTAGTTTCTTACAAATTATTCTGCAAGTAATGGTAAAGGGGACGCTACAAGGTATAAGGTCCTTTTATATCCTAACCAACTGTCGTTACTATTTTAATGATACTTAATGTAGATAATTATTCAAAAATGTTAAAGTATTTTTAATGTCAATAATCTGACCTAACTTACAGTCTAACCAATTATAAAGTACCTACAATTTTTAATGTAGCTAACCTAACCTTACCACTCGTTAAAACTTCAATCTATGTACTTGATGTATCACAAACCTCTCTAAGAAAAACAATTAAAAAAAAAAAAAAATAATTATAAAAAATAATTTATGATATTTAATTTTCCTGGAAAATGTCTTTCCTTTAGAATCACCATCTAGGGAAGTTTAAAGTACATTGCATGACACAAAGATATAATTACTGAACTCAGGTACCTCAACGCATTCCAATAATTTGCAGCACACACCTGGACCTAGTACAACTGTGCCACCTGGCAGTAGCGATACAACCCAACTGTTAGCTACTACTTGACAAGCGGTGAGGACTGTACCAGCGAGGCACACACCTGGGTGAACTCTGGCTGCCGGTCGGGGCAAGCTCCCTCGTCGCGGTAGCAGCGTGCCACCTGGCAGTAGCGATACAACCCAACTGCTAGCTACTACTTGACAAGCAATGAGGACTACCAGCGAGGCACACACCTGGGTGATCTCTGGCTGCCGGTCGGGGCGATCTCCCTCGTCGCGGTAGCAGCGTGCCACCTGGCAGTAGCGATACAACCCAACTGTTAGCTACTACTTGACAAGCGGTGAGGACTGTACCAGCGAGGCACACACCTGGGTGAACTCTGGCTGCCGGTCAGGGCGAGCTCCCTCGTCGCGGTAGCAGCGTGCCACCTGGCAGTAGCGATACAACCCAACTGTTAGCTACTACTTGACAAGCAATGAGGACTACCAGCGAGGCACACACCTGGGTGAACTCTGGCTGCCGGTCAGGGCGAGCTCCCTCGTCGCGGTAGCAGCGTGCCACCTGGCAGTAGCGATACAACCCAACTGTTAGCTACTACTTGACAAGCAGTGAGGACTACCAGCGAGGCACACACCTGGGTGAACTCTGGCTGCCGGTCAGGGCGAGCTCCCTCGTCGCGGTAGCAGCGTGCCACCTGGCAGTAGCGATACAACCCAACTGTTAGCTACTACTTGACAAGCAGTGAGGACTGTACCAGCGAGGCACACACCTGGGTGAACTCTGGCTGCCGGTCAGGGCGAGCTCCCTCGTCGCGGTAGCAGCGTGCCACCTGGCAGTAGCGATACAACCCAACTGTTAGCTACTACTTGACAAGCAGTGAGGACTACCAGCGAGGCACACACCTGGGTGAACTCTGGCTGCCGGTCAGGGCGAGCTCCCTCGTCGCGGTAGCAGCGTGCCACCTGGCAGTAGCGATACAACCCAACTGTTAGCTACCACTTGACAAGCAGTGAGGACTGTACCAGCGAGGCACACACCTGGGTGAACTCTGGCTGCCGGTCAGGGCGAGCTCCCTCGTCGCGGTAGCAGCGTGCCACCTGGCAGTAGCGATACAACCCAACTGTTAGCTACTACTTGACAAGCAGTGAGGACTGTACCAGCGAGGCACACACCTGGGTGAACTCTGGCTGCCGGTCAGGGCGAGCTCCCTCGTCGCGGTAGCAGCGTGCCACCTGGCAGTAGCGATACAACCCAACTGTTAGCTACTACTTGACAAGCAGTGAGGACTACCAGCGAGGCACACACCTGAGTGAACTCTGGCTGCCGGTCAGGGCGAGCTCCCTCGTCGCGGTAGCAGCGTGCCACCTGGCAGTAGCGATACAACCCAACTGTTAGCTACTACTTGACAAGCAGTGAGGACTACCAGCGAGGCACACACCTGGGTGAACTCTGGCTGCCGGTCAGGGCGAGCTCCCTCGTCGCGGTAGCAGCGTGCCACCTGGCAGTAGCGATACAACCCAACTGTTAGCTACTACTTGACAAGCAGTGAGGACTACCAGCGAGGCACACACCTGGGTGAACTCTGGCTGCCGGTCAGGGCGAGCTCCCTCGTCGCGGTAGCAGCGTGCCACCTGGCAGCAGCGATACAACCCAACTGTTAGCTACTACTTGACAAGCAATGAGGACTACCAGCAAGGCACACACCTGGGTGAACTCTGGCTGCCGGTCGGGGCGAGCTCCCTCGTCGCGGTAGCAGCGTGCCACCTGGCAGTAGCGATACAACCCAACTGCTAGCTACTACTTGACAAGCAATGAGGACTACCAGCAAGGCACACACCTGGGTGAACTCTGGCTGCCGGTCGGGGCGAGCTCCCTCGTCGCGGTAGCAGCGTGCCACCTGGCAGTAGCGATACAACCCAACTGCTAGCTACTACTTGACAAGCAATGAGGACTACCAGCAAGGCACACACCTGGGTGAACTCTGGCTGCCGGTCGGGGCGAGCTCCCTCGTCGCGGTAGCAGCGTGCCACCTGGCAGTAGCGATACAACCCAACTGCTAGCTACTACTTGACAAGCAATGAGGACTACCAGCAAGGCACACACCTGGGTGAACTCTGGCTGCCGGTCGGGGCGAGCTCCCTCGTCGCGGTAGCAGCGTGCCACCTGGCAGTAGCGATACAACCCAACTGCTAGCTACTACTTGACAAGCAATGAGGACTACCAGCAAGGCACACACCTGGGTGAACTCTGGCTGCCGGTCGGGGCGAGCTCCCTCGTCGCTGTAGCAGCGTGCCACCTGGCAGTAGCGATACAACCCAACTGTTAGCTACTACTTGACAAGCAATGAGGACTACCAGCGAGGCACACACCTGGGTGAACTCTGGCTGCCGGTCGGGGCGAGCTCCCTCGTCGCGGTAGCAGCGTGCCACCTGGCAGTAGCGATACAACCCAACTGCTAGCTACTACTTGACAAGCAATGAGGACTACCAGCAAGGCACACACCTGGGTGAACTCTGGCTGCCGGTCGGGGCGAGCTCCCTCGTCGCGGTAGCAGCGTGCCACCTGGCAGTAGCGATACAACCCAACTGCTAGCTACTACTTGACAAGCAATGAGGACTACCAGCAAGGCACACACCTTGGTGAACTCTGGCTGCCGGTCGGGGCGAGCTCCCTCGTCGCGGTAGCAGCGTGCCACCTGGCAGTAGCGATACAACCCAACTGCTAGCTACTACTTGACAAGCAATGAGGACTACCAACAAGGCACACACCTGGGTGAACTCTGGCTGCCGGTCGGGGCGAGCTCCCTCGTCGCGGTAGCAGCGTGCCACCTGGCAGTAGCGATACAACCCAACTGCTAGCTACTACTTGACAAGCAATGAGGACTACCAGCAAGGCACACACCTGGGTGAACTCTGGCTGCCGGTCGGGGCGAGCTCCCTCGTCGCTGTAGCAGCGTGCCACCTGGCAGTAGCGATACAACCCAACTGTTAGCTACTACTTGACAAGCAATGAGGACTACCAGCGAGGCACACACCTGGGTGAACTCTGGCTGCCGGTCGGGGCGAGCTCCCTCGTCGCGGTAGCAGCGTGCCACCTGGCAGTAGCGATACAACCCAACTGTTAGCTACTACTTGACAAGCAATGAGGACTACCAGCGAGGCACACACCTGGGTGAACTCTGGCTGCCGGTCAGGGCGAGCTCCCTCGTCGCGGTAGCAGCGTGCCACCTGGCAGTAGCGATACAACCCAACTGTTAGCTACTACTTGACAAGCAGTGAGGACTGTACCAGCGAGGCACACACCTGGGTGAACTCTGGCTGCCGGTCGGGGCGAGCTCCCTCGTCGCGGTAGCAGCGTGCCACCTGGCAGTAGCGATACAATCCAACTGTTAGCTACTACTTGACAAGCAATGAGGACTACCAGCGAGGCACACACCTGGGTGAACTCTGGCTGCCGGTCGGGGCTAGCTCCCTCGTCGTGGTAGCAGCGTGCCACCTGGCAGTAGCGATACAACCCAACTGTTAGCTACTACTTGACAAGCGGTGAGGACTGTACCAGCGAGGCACACACCTGGGTGAACTCTGGCTGCCGGTCGGGGCGAGCTCCCTCGTCGCGGTAGCAGCGTGCCACCTGGCAGTAGCGATACAACCCAACTGCTAGCTACTACTTGACAAGCGGAGAGGACTACCAGCGAGGCACACACCTGGGTGAACTCTGGCTGCCGGTCGGGGCGAGCTCCCTCGTCGCGGTAGCAGCGTGCCACCTGGCAGTAGCGATACAACCCAACTGCTAGCTACTACTTGACAAGCGGTGAGGACTACCAGCGAGGCACACACCTGGGAGAACTCTGGCTGCCGGTCGGGGCGAGCTCCCTCGTCGCGGTAGCAGCGTGCCACCTGGCAGTAGCGATACAACCAAACTGTTAGCTACTACTTGACAAGCAGTGAGGACTACCAGCGAGGCACACACCTCGGTGAACTCTGGCTGCCGGTCGGGGCGAGCTCCCTCGTCGCGGTAGCAGCGTGCCACCTGGCAGTAGCGATACAACCCAACTGCTAGCTACTACTTGACAAGCGGTGAGGACTACCAGCGAGGCACACACCTGGGTGAACTCTGGCTGCCGGTCGGGGCGAGCTCCCTTGTCGCGGTAGCAGCGTGCCACCTGGCAGTAGCGATACAACCCAACTGCTAGCTACTACTTGACAAGCGGAGGACTACCAGCGAGGCACACACCTGGGAGAACTCTGGCTGCCGGTCGGGGCTAGCTCCCTCGTCGTGGTAGCAGCGTGCCACCTGGCAGTAGCGATACAACCCAACTGCTAGCTACTACTTGACAAGCAGTGAGGACTACCAGCGAGGCACACACCTGGGTGAACTCTGGCTGCCGGTCAGGGCGTACTCCCTCGTCGCGGTAGCAGCGTGCCACCTGGCAGTAACGATACAACCCAACTGTTAGCTACTACTTGACAAGCAGTGAGGACTACCAGCGAGGCACACACCTAGGTGAACTCTGGCTGCCGGTCAGGGCGAGCTCCCTCGTCGCGGTAGCAGCGTGCCACCTGGCAGTAGCGATACAACCCAACTGTTAGCTACCACTTGACAAGCGGTGAGGACTACCAGCGAGGCACACACCTGGGTGAACTCTGGCTGCCAGTCGGGGCGAGCTCCCTCGTCGCGGTAGCAGCGTGCCACCTGGCAGTAGCGATACAACCCAACTGTTAGCTACTACTTGACAAGCAATGAGGACTACCAGCGAGGCACACACCTGGGTGAACTCTGGCTGCCGGTCAGGGCGAGCTCCCTCGTCGCGGTAGCAGCGTGCCACCTGGCAGTAGCGATACAACCCAACTGTAAGCTACTACTTGACAAGCGGTGAGGACTACCAGCGAGGCACACACCTGGGTGAACTCTGGCTGCCGGTCGGGGCGAGCTCCCTCGTCGCGGTAGCAGCGTGCCACCTGGCAAGTTGTTTCGGGCCGAAGCCCGGCCAGGCCTCCACCTCCTAGGTCTGAACCCGTTAGGGTATACCAGGAGCACTAACTTTTCTTCTTTTCATCCAGATGACAGCCGGTGTTTCGCTGGGCATCTGGATGTTGGTCTCAGATGTTCTATGTACCAAATTTAGAATGGTGTTCACCATTCTTTTACCTCGACCAAAAACAACTTATCCATTCTGTTCACCGCCGTGCCAGCAGCCAGAATAAAGCTTTGTCAGTATATATAAATTTCCTTTTCCTCTTGCGTCCACGCATAAGATTGTTGCACGACGGTGGTTGTTTAAAACACTGCATGTCAAGCCACGTGGGATCTCACGTATGCTTCTGCATTGGGACGGTTGCTTGTACCCAATGCAGTCACATAACGCGGGCACTGATCCCACCGCCAGTCTTGGGTTTTCGATCTTTGCCTTCTTGACTTGTCCATAATAAATTTCTTTCCTTCTGTCTTCCTGCTGCATCCGCAACCTCTTTCCTTCTCCTGCTTTCTGTTTCCTTTCCTGTCGTTCTTGTTCCATCTTCTGTTGTAAAATTCTTGATGTCATGTCTATAAAATTCCTATACAAGGTTGTTATGCCTTGAATAGATCTTCTGTGGTTAAAATAGCCATAGGTTGTCATCTGACTAAAATTGTTACCTCCGGTTCGTGTTGAGTTTTGGCTTGTCCTGCTGAAAGACTCTCTACAACCTTTTAACAAGTTTGTAACCATTAAAAGGCCGTGTATGATCAAACACGTATCGACCATAAGTCCTTTCAGCTTGCCTTTTGAGATCTAGGAAGTCGATGTTAATTCCTAGTCTTGCGAAGTTCTCCCGCAACAGCTCCTTCAACTGATCGATCTCCAGAGGAATGTTATTTCTTGCCAGCATATGCCTGTCTACAGCATCCATGTTGGGGAAGTTGATCTTATCCCCTCCATACATACTGCGTAGTATGACAGCGATGGCAGCCTTTTGTATCTTGGGCTCATCGAGTCTTGACATTCGTAGGTCGTATTCAAATTTGGCATAAATCGCTGCTGGATTTAGACTAGGTCCTTCCACCTGATGTATCTCTGGGAGTTCGTCCAGTTTAAGCACTGGTGCAACTTCAACGTCATAATCCAGTAGTTCCCTTTGTCGCTTTTGATGTAGTATAACTTCTCTTTGCCTTGGATCTTTCTCATCCAGTTCAGACAAGCGTTTAGCATATTCATGGTCAGTTCTCCGTAGTTGGTCTCGGATAATCTTTTGAACAGGTTCAGCGGTTCTGCCTTCCCTGACAAAGCAAACAGGTTTCCAAGAGAAAGGCCATATGTTGTTCATACATGTTTTACTCCCCATCTTGTTCTATGACTTGTCCTTCTGTTGCCATCCACACATCGAATTGTTCCAATCTTTTGCTGATTTCTCGCACATACTCTCGCCAGATGTTGAAGCTGTTTCTTTGCTGTAACATACTGTCTATATTAGCCAGTCTTAATCCTGTCAGCTCAGGGTGTCCCGCATATCTTTCCCTGATATCCCGTGTTTTGGAGCAGTCATACAGTACATTAGCCACTGTATCTGGGACTTCGCATGTTACACATTGTTGAATCTGTACCAGATTCATCGAATACAATTTATGCTTGAAGTTCCCATGTCCTGTAAGATATTGAGTGACATAATGATCTGGCTCGATCCAATTTTGTTTGAGCCTTTTCCGGATATCAGGGAAGAGAATATACGTGTGTCTACCCTTACTTGACTGATCCCAGCGCTTTTGCCATGCATCTAGAGTTAACTGTCTTGCAATCCATCTGTCTTCCTGGGTGACCACCTCCCATGCAGCAAGCAGTGCTAGTTCACCTCTCTCTTTTATCTTCAAGTCGATCGGAATTTCCCCTGCAATTACTTGAAGAGCTTCTGTAGATGTTGTCCTGTATGCCTTGGTTATAGTCAACAGTGCTGCTCTTTGTGAGCTCACTGCAACTCTTTTGCTGTGAACATTTTCTATTTCTGCATACCAGACTGCTGCCGCGTAGCAGATAATCCCCAGGAAAACTCCTGTGTACATTGTTTTTAGTGTTTCGTACACTAGACCCCAATTCGCGGGTGCTACAGCTCTCAGTGCGTGAAACAGCTCCATTGCTTTGTTGCTTGCATTAGCTATGTGGCTCCTGAACCGGGCACGTGCATCAATAGTGACTCCAAGGTACTTCAGCGCTGTAACTGCCTTCACAGATCTCCCTTGGTATCGCACCACTGGTGGTCTTGCTGTGCTTAGCTTTCCTTTCAACATTATTGCTTCCATCTTATGTGGAGCTATTCGCAGTTTGCATTTGTCTGCCCATGTATTGACTGTTGCAAGGGCTTCTTCGGCTTTTTCCTCAAGCATTCTTCTAGATGTTCCAGGAATTACAAGCAATCCATCATCAGCATATCCATATATTGTGCAGCCCTCTGGAAGTTTTTGCTGAAGTAATTCATCGAATAGAACGTTCCATAGGAGTGGACCAAGGACGGATCCCTGGGGACACCCCTTGGTCAGTTGCTTCTGATGTTTCACTTGTCCTATTGCGCACATACATACTCGATCTTTGAAGAATGCACGGATACTCTTAAAGATGTTCTGTGGACACTTGAGTTCTTTCAGTCTCCAGAGTATCTGCGGCCACCAAGCGTTATCGAAGGCCCCCGCAATGTCAATAGTAACAGCCACCTGGCAGTAGCGATACAACCCAACTGTTAGCTACTACTTGACAAGCGGTGAGGACTACCAGCAAGGCACACACCTGGGTGAACTCTGGCTGCCGGTCGGGGCGAGCTCCCTCGTCGCGGTAGCAGCGTGCCACCTGGCAGTAGCGATCCAGTCCACCTGCCATCAGCAGTTGCTTGAATTGCTGCGGGGACTGTACCAGGGAGTAGAAGTGGCCAGCGATCCGTGTGGGTACCACAAACTCCTGGGCACCCTGCACACAACATGGTCACTACCGCTGCATCAAATCTTCTAAGAGGGTACCTGGTCCATGCGACAATCTCTGTGCACTTCACTTTAAACTAGGTTTTTATTTTTAATGTATTATTTGGCACAATTATTTGCATTTTCATTTTATCAGTTCTGGATACCAAACATGTTATAGATTACAACTTTAGTCCAAGCATAAAATATTTTTTTTTTTTTCAAAAATAAGGTGATATTATACATAAGGTGGAGAGGATGGTAATGTGTGATTTTAGTCATATATAAAATGTAAGATAATTTAAACAGGTAATATTTGTCATTATATTATTCAGTTTAATTTTCTACCTCCGTGTATTGCTATCTAAAATTTGTTCATAGTTTTTGGAATATAAAACAAACAGATAATTGGTATTGTGTTAAAATAATCTTTGGTGTTATAAATGCTAAAACTGTAGTCTCTGAACAGGTTGAGCAAGGTGCTGTTATATTGAGGATTTATGCAACAAATGTGTGTATTTCCGGCTGCGAGTAAAGGCAAGTGTTGATGCGCAAACATTCGTGTCGGCAGTGGAGAAGCTTCTATCGTCTTGCGAGACCACTGCTCTCCACTAGATGACTGCATGGAGGGGGGCAGTGGCTCACCCCAGGGGTCCTCCGGAACAGCGTGGGTGTCTCCACGTCCACGAAGCCACACTGCGTGCACAGGAACGTGCGCATGGCCAGCAGCAGAGACGAGCGCATGCGCAGATTACGCTGCATCTCCGGGAACCGCAGGGCCAGGTATCTGTGTCTCATGCGCAGTGACTCCTTGGCCTGCACACACCGGAGCAAGCTACACACTCACACCCGAGCATTCACGCTCCAACACAAACCACAGCAGAACTGACTGTACCACTCAGCTTCATTTCCCAATATTACTGTACATAAAAATTGACAACTCTATACTTTAGAAATATTGTTCAGCAAATTTCTGAGTAGCATGAATGCTAAACTTAAGTAATGGGCACACTAGAGCATAAGTTTCTTAAGAGCTCATTTCATCATTGTGTCTTTGTGCAATGAATATTTGGCCTCGTAGCTTATTTTGCAAAACTCCTTGAGTGACGTGCACTCTCACTGTATAATATTTTGTAAAGCAACTGGTTTTTGTAATCCTTTTAATAGTGCATATTGTATACACTTGTTTAACGTCTACATGCATTCCGTGTTCCGTTTGTAAGTTTTGTTGCTCCAGGATTACCTATTTAGGGGTGTATGACCAAGCGTATCTACTGGTTTACCAAGTTCTTTACTTCAGGCTATAGCTTGTCGAAGTTAGATGGAAAGTGCTGCACAGCTTCGGTAACAAATTATTGTTAACGCGCTTATGATTGCATTCTTACACTCTGTGCTCTGTGTGTCTGCTTTCAGGACACGGCTGTACTGTATGTACCCCCAGAAGAGTCGCCCCTGCTATGGGTCTGGGTCGCAGCTATAATTTGGGTCATAAAAATAAAAATTTTTGTAAGGGTCACTCTCAAGTATGAGTGCACCATATATCGGTTTACAGTAAAGTACAAGTGAAGTCATTGTTTCGTGTCTCAGATTATTGGTGCATAAGAAATATGGCACTGGTGTTAACCCTCCGTCCTCTTTTTGTCTGCTTTCTATGCTGCTTTATTACTGTAGGAGGGAGTGAAGCCAGCCCACTTTTTTCCCCGCCTCTCCCCTACCGTTTTACGACCCCTCCTAATAACAAAAGTCAGCTGTGTAACCCTTCCCAGCTATTGTATTTTTTTAAACCAATCTTGTCGAATAGAAGAAAAAAGGCAGCAACCTACCCTTTCTTGTCATTTTTTTTATATAGAAAATAGCACGTCAGGGAGAAATGTGCAGGTTTCAAAGCTCCAACGATGGCTGTAGTTTTGCTATGGAATGTTGCATTTGAAAGCTGAGGAATCTCACGCAAAAAAAAAAAAAAAACAATTATGTTCGGTCACAGTTTGCATCTTAAAAACCTGACAAAATAGATAAATGGAGATTGTGCCAGTTACATTTACAAGAGTGGGGGAAGGAGAGAGAACCGCCACCACCGCTGCATGGCCACACACTCTCACAGAACGCACACACACAAACAGTCCAGCCGAATGCCAGCCCAGCAAGTCGCGTCACTCGCCGGCACCAGCTGCGGCCGGGCGCCATTCCTTGTGCTCAAACACTTCATACTTACTCGTAACATACTTATTAAAAACCAACACAGGATAGTTATTTAAACACATACAAGACACACTGCAATTATAAAATGTTTTTACCCAAAATTATAAATTTGCACAAGAATCGCAATACACCTTTTTAAACTAAAATTCGGCATAAAACATGTGACCCATATGTGGTAAATACTGTACTCTTGAAATATTGTAAACTGTAATATGTGAATGTAGTTTGGCATAAGCCATACCAAATTAGACAAATATTGTGGACAAGCTCTTAATGATAAATCAATTTGCCAATTCTGGTCATTGAACCTGCTACGTTATAACTTGTACATCCCAATGTAAATCTGTTCTGTTATGATGAACTGCTGTTTTGATTATATTTGCAGATTTGCAGATTCAAACTTCTCTGTATCCACAAAAGAGCATGTGGGTCCCTCTGTCGTGTTTGCCATATATAAACTGTATTTCACTCTTTATTGCGCAGTGTTGTAGCCTACTGGGTTCTTGACCACCCAGAACGCTGCCAACTCAGAGTTTTACGATCGCACAAGCCCCTCCTGATGACCCAGCAAGGGGCAGATAAGTCTACTGTATGGATTAGTGATAGAACTAGCCTCTATTTAAACATTTCATTTAGGTAAATTTTTGTACCTAACATTAACTTCCTGTATACTCCATTATTTTTCCAAAAATTCAAAATCTGCTGCAATTTTAGGTATTCTTTTTTTTCCTTGATGCTGGACATCCTGGCAAGCAACAGATGTCGATGAAGGAAAATGCTGAACACATTAACACGCAAAATGCCACTTCACTGCAAAAAGCGTCGTAATCATCCCAGTACCTGATTGAACTTCCGCACAGAGAACGGAAGCTTTTCCTCAGCAGCATTCAGCACAGTCAACTCCTTTACAGACACTTCGATCTGTCCAGTCGCCATTCTCTGAAAAATACGACCAGAGCAGAGAGACAGCTTTAGCTCATCTTAGTGGTGTGTACTTTCATGAATACTCTTAAGATCTTAAATTGACGCTGCAAAACCAATAATCAGATACCACCAACAGATACTCAGCACTGTTATCTCGCTCCAACTGGGAAAACACCAAACAATGTCTACAATGACATCACGATCCAGTACATAAACAAGGGATGCTCTGTATTGTTATCATGCTTCAATTGGAAGCACACCAATGAATGCTCTACTTCGTTATCATAATTAAGTGGTAAAATACTAAACAATGCTCTGCATTGTTATCACAATCCAGTTGGGAAGCAAAAACTGATGCTCTGCATTGTTATCAAGTTACAGTAGGGAACATCCCAATGTAAGCTCTGTTTCGTTAAAATGCTCAAGTCGGTGAAATACCAATCAATGCTCTGCACTGTCAACATTTTCCAGTAGGGGAAAAAAATGCTCTGTTCTGTTATCATGATTCAGTAATGAAAATAACACAAGATGCTCTTCACTATTATATTGATTCAGTAAGGAAAATAATTGATACTCTGCAATGTTATCATGATTCAGTAGGGAAAAGACCAACAGATTCTCTGCATTAATATCTTAATACTGTATGCAAAACAACAACTGAAGTATTGCATTGTAATTACATTCAGTAGGGAAAACATCAGATACTCTGCACTGTTACAATTCAGTAAGGCAAAAACCACATATGTTCTGCATTGTTATCATGATACAATCGGGAAAAAACCAAAAAATGATCTGATTAGTTTTCATAATTCAGTAGGGAAAACACCAACATATACTCTGCATTGTAATTATTATTGAGTAGGGAAAGCAACAAGCGATTCTCTGCATTGTTATCATGCTCCAGTACTGAACACACCAATATATGATCTGTTTCATTATATTGCTCCAGTTGGTACAATGTTGGTACAATGTTGGTACAATACCAATTGATTCTCTGCACTAACAACATTGCTTTGCATTGTTGTTATGATGTAGTAAGGAAAAAACAACTGATACTGTGCATTGTTATGATGATTCAGTACGGAAAACTACTACAGAAGCTTTGCCAAATTATCATGATTCCCTATGAAAAAACAACAGTTGTTCTACATTGTTATCATATGACTCTGTAGGCAAAACAACAACTGAAGCGCTGCATTGTTATATTTCTGTAGGGAAAACAACAATTATTGCTCTGCACTGTCATCATGATTCAGTAGGGAAATAACAACTGATGCTCTACTTTGTTATGATGCTTCAGTAGGGAAAAAAACAGATGCTCTGAAATGTTATCATGATTCAGTAGTAAAAACAACAGATGCACTGCATTGTTATCATGATTCAGTGCAGAAAAAACAACTGATGGTCTGCATTGTTATAATTATTCAGTAAGGAAAACACCAACAGATGCCATGCATTGTTATCATGATCCACTAGGGTAAACACCTACTGATGCTAGGCATTGTTGTCACAATGGAAAATCCTCTTTGTTATCATACTCGAGTTGTACAATACCAAATGTTTCTCTGCATTGTTATCATGATCCTGTAGGAAAAACAACTCTGCACTTATATAATTAATTAGGAAATAGAAAAATTGATGCTATCATGATAGAGTAGAGAAAATACCAACATATGCTCTGCATTGGTACTATGATTCAGCAAGGAAAACAAACAAAAACTAATGCTCTGAAGTGTTATCATAATTCGGTAGGGAAAACACCAACAGATGCTCTGCGTTGTTGTCATGATTCACTAGGGAAAACAAATGATCTTCATTGTTATTATGATTCAGTAAGGAAAAAATCAACTAATGCTCTGCATTATAATGATGATTCAGTAGGGAAACAACCACAAAAGTTCTGTGCTGTTATCATGTTTCTGTATTATAAAACAACAGTTGCTCTTTATTGTCATTATGATACAGTAGAGAAAACATAAACATTTTCTCAGCATTTTTATCATACTCCAGTAGGGAACACACAAATGTATTATCTGCTTTGTTATGATGCTCGAGTTGGTACAATACCAATTGATGCTCTGCACTTTCATCATTTTTCAGTAGGGAAAACAACAGATACTCAGAATTATTATCATGATTCAGTAGGGAAAAAAATCAACAATAACCAATGCTCTGCATTTTATCATGCTCCAGTAGAGAACCACACACCATTGTATGTACTGTTTCGTTTTGATGCATGAGTTGGTATAATACAGATTGATACTCTGCACTGTCATCATTTTCTAGTACGGCAAACAAAAAATTTTCTTCAATGTTATCAGGACTCAGTAGGGAAAACACCAACATATGCTTTGCATTGTTGTCATGTTTAAGTAGGGAAAACAACTGATTCTCTGATTCATAAGTCAACAGGAAAATCATCTGATGCTTTGCATTATAATAATAATTCAGTAAGAAAAACACCAACAGATGCTCTGCATTGTTGTCACGATTTGGTAGGGAGAACAATAATTTATACTCTGCATTGTTATCATGATTCTGTAGGGAAAACACTAACATATGCTACCAACATTTTTATCATGCTCAAGTAGGGAACACACAAATGTATGCTCTGTTTTGTTATACTGCTCAAGTTGGTACAATATGAAATGATGCTCTGCACTGTCATTTTCCAGAAGGGAAAACAACAGATGCTCTGCAATGTTATTCTGTAAGGATAACACCAACTGTTGCCCTGCCTTTTAATTAAGGTTCAAGTAAAAAAACATCATCAGAAGTCCTGTACTGTTATCATACTTCAGTTTGAAGAGGAAAAAAAACCAATGCCAAAATCCTTATCTTAACATTATTTAATGGTGTCATTGCTGTTGTAAATTATAAATCAGTCTTTTAGTACTTGTAGAAGTTGTAATTCAGCTTTACATAATTTTTTATTTTACATTGGAACAAGTTAAAATGCACAGACACAAATGCTTCAGAGGTTATAATTAAAGACATGAAATTTTTACAAATATGTAGTGCTTGTATGATCTATATTTCAGTATTACAATTTTTTCTTGATAAAATTAAAATGTTACAAAAGAAAAAAAAAATTATATTGCCCGTAAAAATGAAATTTCTATCACAATGTAGTATCATTTACCATATTCACATTGCAAATTGGGTACAATTATTTTATTTTACTATCAATAGTTTCTATACAAATTTCACACATGATACTTTGTTCTAACCGTAGCAATCCAAGGTTATATCATTGGTGTTTGTCCTAAAAACAATATTTTTTTTTAATTAAAAGCTTGCAAAACAATGTTTATGTTTACTTTTTATATTTTTTTCCCATATTTTAATTTTGTCAGTTTTTGTGGTGATTTTTGAAAGTACAAAAAATGGCTCTCACAATTTCTAAAAACATTAGTTTCCCAGTAAATGATTAAAATTACATACAGCAAGAGAGTTCCACCTAGTAGACAACAGTCTATACCTGTCGACAGATCTCATCTTCGTTTCAACCTAAATATTGTTAAAATGTCGCAAGCAAAGTGGTGTTTCCTACAATTGCAATATATGAACCAGCGTGTTCCGCTTCAGTCAGCAAAAAGCATTCCACCATTTCTAAAATCTCTATGGATTTACATTTACTATCATTTAATAGAGCAAGCTGGAAATTGGCATTGTGTTGATTTCGACATGTCATCAAAAGTGCGTAAGTTAGAAACAAGTTTAGCACTCTCTAGCCTATATTGAGTTCCTTGATGAAATCCTGGAAGCAGCATGCATGTTGGTACCAGGCAGCGAGTACTCACGGGGTTCTCCTGGCCCCGTGGACGACGCCCCACCACACCCGTCACTGCCACCACCGACTCGTAGGGCACTTCTTCCTGCAGCATGCTCTGCAACACACCATATATATTATATTTATTTATTTATTTATTTATTTATTTAAAAATGATGTACACAGTCCAAAACCACATTAATATCATGTCTAAAATATTCAATTTGTTACAAGGGCAAAGAAATTTGATATGTATAAGCTATCTTAAATAAAAACATATGAAACAAACCTTCACTGGAGTTGTAGACTATGACAAGACAAAAATGACGGTGGGAGGGGTCCTCGCTGTAGACTCTGACGAGATGAAAGTGGCGGTGGGAGGGGTCCTCGCTGTAGACTCTGACGAGATGAAAGTGACGGTGGGAGGGGTCCTCGCAGTAGACTCTGACGAGATGAAAGTGGCGGTGGGAGGGGTCCTCGCTGTAGACTCTGACGAGATGAAAGTGGCGGTGGGAGGGGTCCTCGCTGTAAACTCTGACGAGATGAAAGTGGCGGTGGGAGGGGTCCTCGCTGTAGACTCTGACGAGATGAAAGTGGCGGTGGGAGGGGTCCTCGCTGTAGACTCTGACGAGATGAAAGTGGCGGTGGGAGGGGTCCTCGCTGTAGACTCTGACGAGATGAAAGTGGCGGTGGGAGGGGTCCTCGCTGTAGACTCTGACGAGATGAAAGTGGCGGTGGGAGGGGTCCTCGCTGTAGACTCTGACGAGATGAAAGTGGCGGTGGGGGGGATCCTCGCAGTAGACTCTGACGAGATGAAAGTGGCGGTGGGAGGGGTCCTCGCTGTAGACTCTGACGAGATGAAAGTGGCGGTGGGAGGGGTCCTCGCTGTAGACTCTGACGAGATGAAAGTGGCGGTGGGAGGGGTCCTCGCTGTAGACTCTGACGAGATGAAAGTGGCGGTGGGAAAGGTCCTCGCAGTAGACTCTGACGAGATGAAAGTGACGGTGGTGTATCTCACCTGGTCCTGCAACACCAGCTGCGTGGAGCCGTAAGCGTCGCGCAGCGTCAGGAAGCGGCCCATGCGCCGGAACTCCAGCCAGCCACACAGCCGCACCTTCTCGCCCTCGTGCTCAGCTCTCAGCTCACCGCACGTGTGGCTGCGCTGTGCAAATGAGTTCACCGACAGGGATCCTGCAACACACACCTGCAGCTGCAACCTGAGTGACACTCGCACGCCTAGCATCCTGACAACACCACTGCTTGATCCACAACAGAGACAGGGTTTAACACGGATTGAACATGTATCGTTATACGTGACGCAGTTCATGTGCTGTGACAATGTGGAAAGAATATGAAATAAAGAGACACAAATGACAGGCAAAATAAATAAGATAAAAATCATGAAAAGTACGCAAATAACTTCAAGGTGCTAAACAATTAGAATAATTACACCAAGAAAAGAATTGATCCAACAAATATCAGACACAATGAGAATGTACGAGAGTGGAATGAAGTTCCCTACTTTAGAAAGCAGACGTAACCAGTGATCACGGCACACTAGCTCATCCAAAATGAGTTAGACCATTCATGGGCAAAGTACGGCCCACGGGCCAAGTGTGGCCCTTCGGGCTAGTGAATCAGGCCCGCGACAGTGTTTTGAAAACCCCTACAATTACACATAGGACAAAATGTATTTTCTACATAGCTAGATAGAATAACTGAATTCTTCTCATTACGTTTTAAGTTCGAAATTATTGCATCTAATATTAAATGAGTTTGCACGCAACCTCACGTAGATCGGTAGCATGGCGATGAGTAAAATGTGTGAGGCACTGGTTCACACAGTGCCTGCCCTGTGGAGCCCTCGGTGTTGCTGGCTAGGTTCGGAACGAATCAGGCGATACCATTTTCGTTTCGTCTAATCTTAAGGTCAGTGTTTTTCGGACAGTCATGTAGTCAGTGTCAAGTCACCTCTGCGACTGTGTGTCTGGCTTGTATTTCTATAGTTTTACTTTGTTGGTAGCGTTTTTTGACATTTTTTTATGTAAATATCAAAAATAAAGTTTCTCACATAAAAATGTGTTCTGTTTAATTTTTTTTTCGGCCCACCTAGATTATTGTTTATTTTATCTGGCCCTCCCCTTTAAAAATTTTCCCTATGTCCGCTTTAGACACTGAAGTAACATTTAGCAAAAGAGCTGATAATTAACAATGCAACAACACAAGAAGAAATACATTTCCTTTTAGGGGATAAGGCAATCTACAAATTGAATTTACCCAAAATGAATTTAATTATGCACACTCATAATAAATGCTACTAGATTCCAATCAAAAGAGTACAAAATCCATTCATCTACCCAGTACCAACCTGCAACCAAAACTAAATGAATTCCAAATTCAGTTATTAAATAAACATGCTCTACCGGTTTCCTGATGCAAGCTGGCAGCTAGCGTGGGGATGTGAGCAGTGCCAGGTGTGTGCACACACTGCCATTTTCGTCCAGTCTGCAGCACGATCCCTCGTCTCGCACACCTCGCTAGTAGTCTCTGTGAACACAACATGCTCTGATCAGTCTGGCTTCCTGATGCCAGCTGGCAGCTAGCGTGGGGATGTGAGCAGTGCCAGGTGTGTGCACACACTGCCATTTTCGTCCAGTCTGCAGTACGATCCCTCGTCTTGCACACCTCGCTAGCAGTCTCTGTGAACACAACATGCTCTGATCAGTCTTGCTTCCTGATGCCAGCTGGCAGCTAGCGTGGGGATGTGAGCAGTGCCAGGTGTGTGCACACACTGCCATTTTCGTCCAGTCTGCAGCACGATCCCTCGTCTTGCACACCTCGCTAGCAGTCTCTGTGAACACAACATGCTCTGATCAGTCTGGCTTCCTGATGCCAGCTGGCAGCTAGCGTGGGGATGTGAGCAGTGCCAGGTGTGTGCACACACTGCCATTTTCGTCCAGTCTGCAGTACGATCCCTCGTCTTGCACACCTCGCTAGCAGTCTCTGTGAACACAACATGCTCTGATCAGTCTGGCTTCTTGATGCCAGCTGGCAGCTAGCGTGGGGATGTGAGCAGTGCCAGGTGTGTGCACACACTGCCATTTTCGTCCAGTCTGCAGTACGATCCCTCGTCTTGCACACCTCGCTAGCAGTCTCTGTGAACACAACATGCTCTGATCAGTCTTGCTTCCTGATGCCAGCTGGCAGCTAGCGTGGGGATGTGAGCAGTGCCAGGTGTGTGCACACACTGCCATTTTCGTCCAGTCTGCAGCACGATCCCTCGTCTTGCACACCTCGCTAGCAGTCTCTGTGAACACAACATGCTCTGATCAGTCTGGCTTCCTGATGCCAGCTGGCAGCTAGCGTGGGGATGTGAGCAGTGCCAGGTGTGTGCACACACTGCCATTTTCGTCCAGTCTGCAGTACGATCCCTCGTCTTGCACACCTCGCTAGCAGTCTCTGTGAACACAACATGCTCTGATCAGTCTGGCTTCCTGATGCCAGCTGGCAGCTAGCGTGGGGATGTGAGCAGTGCCGCAGTGCCAGGTGTGTGCACACACTGCCATTTTCGTCCAGTCTGCAGTACCATTTTGATTATAGAACATGTGCTGTTAAGTTACATGAAAAATACATAATTGCTTTTTGGTATGACATTAGGAAAACTGGTGCTAGTAAATAATGAGGGCTGTGATTGTTCGGCGTGTATACACTGTCACCATATAGGGGACTAACAGTTTTCAAGGAGGATTTTGCAATTAGCCTTCAGAGAGGTAGCCCAACATCATGATATTTAACAACTAAGCATAATATTCTAATGTTGAGTCAGAACAATACTTGGGTATTTTTATTATAAAATTTGTTTGTTGACTACTCATATACGTGACTCGAAAAAAATTATGGAAGAAATGTTTACTGAAAGAATATTTATATTTTTAATTTATAACCGGTACTTGAGGTACTGAACTGTATTAATCTATTATGAATGCCAAAGCATATATGACAAAGAAAAATACGCTATTTATCATTGCTACATCATCATACCACGGAAAAGGATATTAGAAGACTAACGAGAGTAATATTTCCATACCAGCAAATTGACTGAAAATTAACACGGATAATTAGACAAAGTTTCACATTACGAGAAACTACGAAATGTCTTTGAAGAAAGACTAATGGAAGTAGGTAGGTAGAGAACATCGCCGGGATTGAGCACCGCCGAGGTTCCTTGCATAGTTCCTGTACAGACTTCCTTAGATCTAGGGGATAAAGGGTGTGGTAACGAGAGAGTGAGAGCCAGGTACGAGTGGGTGTTGGATGGATACGAGGGCTGGGTTGTTGCAGCCCTGGCATTTGATAAGGTGCAGCCAGGAGGCTGGTTAAGGAACACGATACTTCCTTAGATCTAGGAGACAGCAGGTAAGGTGGGAAAGAAAGTTTGGAGGACGGGTAAGTGACATCATGGATAATGCAGGGGTGTGTTATGGGACCACTTCTATTCGCTCTTCACTACCATGATGAAAGACATTGGTGAGGAAGTAAGAGGTAAGCTGCAGATGTTTGTTGGACGAATGAATCATGTATTAAATAAAGGGGGAGAGGAAAGACCTTTTGAGAGATTTTAAACCACTAGAGCTTAGTCAATGAAAAATAAGAGCCAGTTAAACGTAAAAAAAGGTTTATGAGAAGGATGGTAGTGAAAGCAAAAAGCAGTTTACTTACTGCCATAAGGCACATTGGTTAGGCCATGATTGAGTATCTGGTGAGGTAAATGAGAGTGCTGGAGAAGGTACAGTACAGGGCAGCGAGATAAGTAATGATTCTGTGGAGAAGGAAAGAGAAGTGAGACATAAGCCGTGGGTGAGGTAGAAAGAGGAAAACAATAAATCCTGGCGAGAAAAGGGCGAGAGTGGAATGGGCTTGATGCAAGGTATTGGAGGACCTTAGGCTGGCGTGAAATAGAGGCGGGACTCCTTGCCACCAAGCGAGAAACTAGTTGAAGGTTTATAATTTAATCTTAATTTATCTAATCGGACCGCTCAAAATATTTTACAGTATTGTAGATAGCCTAACGCTAATATAATCAATAAATTAATATGAAAGGAACCTTTGTTTAAAATTTCAATGAACGGTAAATTTACCTGTATACTTTTAATCATGCTCATCCCAATTCAAAAACGCAGTATTGAACTTGTGACCTTACGTACTTCACTTCAAGGAATATTTAGACATGATAAAATATTCTTCTTTATTTTAACATTCCAACCAAATTTAAAGTGAAAATATTTTTATCGGTATTTTATTTACTTAAAAGTATTATAAAAATAACATAACCTAGAAATAAGTAAAATTATAGTTCGGAAAGTCAACTGTGTTTTACTCGCAGTCTCTTTTTAACCTAGTAAAACAATAAATATCGAAGTGCCCTTACGCGTTTTATATGCTGGAAACAGTAAGACGAGTGGTTATTCTTCATGATCTTTTCGATCTGACAACTAAACTGATCTAATATTAGATTACTATTAAAAAATAAGTATTATTAATTAGTCGTTTACATAACATATGACTCGTGTATAGTGCTCGTGTAGAGGTAGTTTTAGCGTGTTAATATTTTATATATTGACGTCGTACCGACCATGGAATTTAAGCCCTTGCTCCGCACCGCCAGTACCGTTTCTCGTTTTCGGAGCGCGCCCTTTGCCCAGCCGGATTGAGTCAGGCGAGCGTCCCGGGCGTGACCCCAATAGACAACAAACCTCATTAAAAGTCACCGCGGCCACTGGCCTTAATTAAAATGCCCGTGACTATGATTGTGTCAGATTAGAAGAAATCCAACTAAAACAGCACACAGTGAGACAATATGTTGATAAATTTAGTCGCCAACTTGATGCCACAATTCAAATAATTAAATACTACTATAAAACATTTGTTAAGCCTTAAGCACACAATTACCAGGTGCTACCTTTTAATTGAGCACCTGGAACGTGTTTTTAGCTTATAATAGTGCAAATTAAGTTAATATAAGTTTTTTGACGCCGACTCACAAAGAAGAGAAAGTTTCACTTCCTTGCGAGGCCACCATGTCCGGCAGTCTCGAACCACTCCGCGCCGGGAACAGACGTGTGTCCGTGGGCAGCATCCAAGTTTCTTTCAGTGATTAATTTTTAATCTATACTAAATCTTTAAATTTAAACCTCGTTAATTCATAGCTGCCCACGTCGACTCGGCGCGTATTTTACGGAACCGGGCCTATCCCGACCGTCTTCATCGTGATACCGTGTGGCAGATCGTATCACTCACGTAAGTGTTTCACCGAATTTAGGAGCCCGCTCATAGAGCCCCCCCCCCTGCACCCGTTAATGTTCGGCGCTGGCCGTCTCCAGCGAGCGTCGACCCGCGTCCCGCGAGACTGCCGCGGTAACCATTAGTGTCGCGTAGTGTTATGTTTTTTCTGTGTTAATTGTGTAACGGCTAGACGTCGCCAAGTGTTGGTGAGAGTGTTTTGTAGCGGGACTAGATTAAAGGTAAATCTCACCAACTCGTGTATACTAATTTTCCGGAGTCTCCCGTCCTCCACACGGCCGAGCGGCCTTCACAATCAAGGGAGAACCATTCAGGGTAGATTCAAGCCATGTACCTGGCGGGGCACGCGGGGGCAGAGTACCCACGACCCAACACCAACGGCCTAGCAGCCCGCTAGCCTGGCGCCCCTCCGGACAACAAGAGCACCGCGATGCCGGTAGCGCCCGTCAGGTACCCCCCGGGCCTTTCACATAGGTCGGGTGACGGCAATATGGTTTCATATTCAGATTGCCACTCAGTGATATATTCCACTGTAGTGGAAGTACTGTGTTGTGACGTCGTCCCCACCATGGCCTCTAAGCCCGTGCTCCGCACCGCTAGTACCAGAAAACGATTTCGGAGCGACCCCTAGCCCAGCGGGAATGAGTCAGGCGAGCGCCTCGGGCGTGACCCCACTAGACTCAAATAAACTTAAGGACACGAAACCCCAGGGGCTCGACCCCATAAAACAATTATGGAATAAGACACTAGGGCACAATTATTAATTCACAGGCATTAAACAAGTGCGTCGTAGCTTCTCTGTGCGAGCACTGCACGCACGGCACAGACAACGAACCTCATTAACAGTCACCGCAGCCACTGGCCTTAATTAAAGTGCCCGGGACAATGATCAAGTCAGATTAGGAGAAATCCCACTAATACAGTTCACAGAGAGACAATATGTTAATAAATTTACAGTCGCCAACTTGATGCCACAATTCAAATAATTAAAAACTCTAAAACAGTTGTTAAGCCTTAAACACCCAATTACCAGGTGCTACCTTTTAATTGGGCACCTGGAATGCGCTTTAGCTTATAATAGAGCAAATTAAGTTAATGTAAGTTTTTGGCGTCGACTCACAAAGGAGGTGAAAGTTTCCCTCCCTTGCGAGGCGGCCATGTTCGGCAGTCTCCAACCACTTGACGCCGTCCCCACTACCTCTATTGAATTTTACGTGATTTTATTATTGTTTGGCATCTCAGGGTAGGTTCTGCCTTGTGGCTAGAGGTAGCGGTTCAACGCAGTAGGGCCACCCGAGCTGTTATGGCCACTCGGGACGCCTGAAAGAGAACACGAAAATACTGATAGATGTCTGATGAATTTACTACAGCACAGCCCTATACATAGTGCTGCCTGTCCTGGCCATAATGGTTGTCCCGAATTGAAAAGTCACACGCACGACCACTTTCGCAGTGGCGGCTCACAATTTTATAACGCGGTAAGGTCATACACTTGGACACGATGCGTTATTATAAAACAAACCCTAACATGACATATTAAAATCTGACTAATAAAACACTTCACAATGCTGTCACCCGACCTCTGTGAAAGGTCGGGGGGTACCTGACGGGCACTACGGGCATCGCGATGCTGCTGTTGTCCGGAGGGGCATCAGGCTAGCGGACTGCTAGGCCGTTGATGTTGGGTCGTGGGTACACTGCCCCCACGTGCCCCGCCAGGTACACGGTTTGAATCTAACCTGAATGGTTCTCCCTTGACTGTGAAGGCCGCTCAGCTGTGTGGAGGACGGGAGACTACGGAAAATTATTGTACACAATTTGGTGAGAATTACCTTTAATTTAGTCCCGCTACAAAAACTCTCACCAACACTTGGCGACACAATTAACAAAAAAACACAACACTACGCGACACTAATGGTGACCGCGGCAGTCTCGCGGGACGTGGGTCGATGCTCGCTGGAGACGGCCAGCGCCGAAAGTTAATGGGTGCAGGGGGGGCTCGATGAGCGGGCTCCTAAGTTCGGAGAAACACTTACGTGAGTGCAGCCGGCAGGCATATACACGGTGTCCTTAATTAAAAATACTTTCGCTGAAGTCGGCCAGTACCGTACGTTCCGTGATACAGTACATAGCGCGGTATCTAACTGAAGATGGTCTGGATAGGCCCGGTTCCACAAAATACGCGCCGAGTCGACGTGGGCAGTGGTGAATTAATAAAAGGTTTTAAATTTGAAGATGTAGTAAAGAATAAAAATAATCAATGAAACAAACTTGAATGCTGCCCACGGACACACGTCTGTTCCCGGCACGGAGTGGTTGGAGACTGCCGAACATGGCCGTCTCGCAAGGAAGAGAAACTTTCTCTTTTTTGTGAGTCGGCACCAAAAACTTATAATAATTTAATTGGTTATATGATGAGTAAAAAACATGTTCCAGGTGCTTGATTAAAACTTTGCACCTGGTAAATATTTGCCTAAGGCTTAACAATTGTTTTAATTGATTAGTTAATTAAAAAAAGGCACCAAGTTGGCGACTGTAAATTTAACTACAAATTGTCTCAATGTGCACTGTTTGGGTTTGAATTCCCTTAGTTTGGCTAGACCACTATCATAGGCCAATTAATCAAGGCCCGTAGCCACTGTGGCAAGTAACGAGGGTTGTTTTCTGTTCCGTGCGAGCCGCGCACGCACGGAGTCTCTACGACGCACTTGCTTACTGCATGTGATTACTTAATTGCGTCCTAATGCCTCGATTGGGAATTGTTTTCCGTAGTCGAGCCCCCGGGGTTTCGTGTCCTGTTGTTTAATTCAGTTAATTTAGGTCACGCCCGGGGCGCTCGCTTGACTCAATCCGGCTGGGCAAGGGGCGCGCTCCGAAAACGGGGTACAGTACTGGCGGTGCGGAGCACGGGCCTAACGGCCATGGTCGGTACGATGCAACAATTACACATTACGTATTACACTGGGCTAATGACACGTAGGCCCGTAACTCCGGTGACTCTACCTGACTCTTAGACTTGTCCCAGATATTGACTCGTTAGTAAGTTTGAGTGCACGTGTTGCCTACTGGCTACCCCGTGCGGGCTGAAACTAGTTAGCCGGTTGGCTAAGTTATCGCGTGAAGCGCCGACGTAACATCTCGTAGATCACCCACAGTACTTACATATTACGACGAACACTCGTCTTGGAGCACTGAATAATTTAAGCTAAATACCACATGGTAATTCGAGGCCAACCACGGAACTGAAAGAAAAGGTTTACGAAAGATTACGACTATTGAAAACTACATATCAGTGAAAAATGAAAGTTGCTGGTCCTGTGTTGCACGGAGGCTGCCGGCCTCTCTGAGCTTTTGAAGGATACAGCCGCTCTCACCCCGCGCGACCCCCATCCCCCGCCAGTCCTCCCCCGGAAACATGTGATTTTCGCGGGAAACTGAACCGGCCAGGTTCGGGACAAGGCACACAGTGAAACAATATTTTGAAACAAATGAAATATTAAATAATGAAAATAATGTCTAATAATCTCCTGTGAAAAAAATACATACATTACATTTGTTGTAGTTCGGCGGAGGGATATGCCACACCCGGCCGGATCCTTCCACCGACTTAGCACTTGTTACCTGGCGTTCGCCCCGTTGCACTTCCTACACTCCGGTGCGCGCACGAGCGCGTTCGTTGCGCACACATTTGTGAGACATTGATGAGGCATAGCGGTCTATGCGACATAGAGGAGCATTGACGGTCGGCGTCACACTCCGCACTGTGTCAAGATGTGTGTCCGTGAGCAGCGTTCAATTTTGTTCCACCGATCATTTACTCTGTACTTGTTTTAATATCTGACTTGTCCCGGCAACAGCGTCCAAAGCTGGAGTGGGGTGAGGTGGGGTGAAAGACCCCCTGGGCATAGTGCGCTCCCACATTGTCGCCAAACAGCTCCTGCAGGCGGGTAGTGCCCAATGCGGAGAGGGGTTATAGGGGGGAGGGGTCAGGTAAGGAATGAGGAAGGGGTATCAGTCGGAGCCCTAGAGTGAGCTCCCGAAGGCCGCTCCAAGGGGGTGGAGAGGTAGGGAATGGAGTCTAGAGCCAGCTTTCAAGGGCCGCTCCAGAGGGAGGAGGGAAGAGATTCTAGAGCGATTACTGCGAATTTTTTTTCCTAGACTAAATTATTCTAAGTGTGTAGATGAGGGTCCAGGTTAGGGGAGGACCTAAGTGTGTCTCAGGCCAAAGCCTATACACTCTACCATGCGGTTTTTAACCATGCAGGACAAGGGCGCGTGCATCGTGTGCTTATTGGGGTTTACTGGCTAGCCATGTCTGCGATTGGCGCCATGACTGACGCCCCATTGGTCGCCTAGCTTAAAAGCTAGCTAATGTGACCCAGGTAAAACCTGCATAAACACAGGGAAAACCCTGGGCCGGGTCATGCAGGGATCAAATATCATGCATTAAGCAAGCAGGTAACTACTGGACAAGAGGGAAGAAGGGTCCAGGTAAGAAGAGTTTGAGAGGCTGAAAAATCAACCATGCTGGAGTTGGGTGCTTGGGCCTTGCGGCCCGCATTTAAAGGTTGGGAACTCCTGGATTATTATTAACCAGGGGCGCATGCGTCCCCAGGGGCAGGCGACTTCACTCGTCAGCCCAGCACAGCTGCCCAGGCAGCCACAATTAAAACAGAAGTGGGCAGATGAGCCAGTAAACCTGCTCGAACTGTGGGCGCACGGAGCGAAAGGCAGCCTGACGTTGCACCATCTTTATCTTCCTTCTTCAGGTCAACAGCAGTGTACCTTTCAAGCCATGGTGGGGGGAGGGAACTAACCTCGCCACCCAAAATCCCCGAGACGGTTGAAGGTCGCGCTGCTCGAGGCTACTACTGCCAGACCTACAGTAGCCCCAGGTGAAGGTCGCTGAAGTCTTCCTTCAGAGTTCCGATGCATTTCAGTTCCGTTGCGCGCGTGGCAGTCCACAGCTCCGCAAGTTCCAGCCCGCAGTTCGTCTACACTTCGCTACTATGGCACATCGAGCTCCCCTGCGGTGCCTTCGCCGACGGAACTGCTTCCTGCCACGCACCGAGCTACATTCAGGCTACCTTTCACCCCGATAGCGGTGATAACGACTCCACAGGCCGGTCATTGGTCCGCGGACTGCTATTGGTTATTCACAGTCACCCCAGTGAGATTGCAACTCTCGAGCTGGGATCCCGTATCCGCCAGCCTCGGGACGCGGTCGGTAGCAGTTGGCACTGCTAGGCCGCCTCCCGTACGCCCACAAATCCCCCCATGCACTGCCAGCCTTTGGTTACCCAATAGGGCGCAGGGAACTCCCAGCCAACAGCCCGCGGGAGAGATGCGCGCGCCCCGAGAGACGACCACCGACAGCGATTCCTGATTTTTTTTTGCTAACCTAACTAAAAACTAAGTGTGTTTGGGAGGGGTCTGGGTTAGGGAGGGACCTAAGTGTGTCTCAGGCCGAAGCCTATCACGCCTTAGTCATGCTGGGATTAGCCATGCAGGGAGAGGGTCGCATGCATCATGTGCTAGGAGGGGATTAGCCAGCCATGGCAGCGATTGTTGCCATGACTAACTCCCCTCACTCTTATCTCTAGTCTCAACTACTAGTTAAGTTGGGCCCAGGTAAAACCTGCATAGACACCGGGAAACCCCTAGGCACTTTCATGCGGGATGCAAGTTTGCATGCAATAAATGTAGGAAATTACAGGAGACAGAGGATGGTCTGGATGAAGAGTTGGCCAGAGTAGAAAGATTCTACCATGCGGGGGTTGGGCATTTGGACTAGGGATGGGGAATATTTACTGTCACGGTGACTTTGTCACGGTGACTGCAATATCACGTGTCACCGTGGTGACTTTAGGTATAAGTAACAGGGCCAATGTCACGTCTCGTCGCGCTTCCTTGGCACGGATCGCATGTCGCTGCGATGCGTGTCATGGGTCACGTGTCGCTACGAGTGTGCGTGGCGCGCAGGTCGCTATGAGTAACGGCGCGGTTGGCATGTCGCTGCGCCACGGGTGACATGTCGCTGCAGAGCGTGTCACTGGCACGAGTCGCTGCGGGCGTGTCTCTGCGGTGCGAGTCGCTTCGGCGTAGGTCGGAGGTCGCTAAGAGTAACGGCGCCGGGAAATTAATGGTGACTTTCCAAAGCAGCGACACGTGACACACGAGTACTTTCTCGGCGAGATAAGCGACACTGGTAGTCCTTTGCTCTGTTAAAAATCATTTGTGAATCTAATCTAAATATTATTGTTCAAATTGAAAAGAAAGAAAAAGCCAAACAAACACTGTTAATTCGGTGAAGTAGGATATTGCCCAGTTGTCGTGTGTTGAGTATTATTAAAAAATGTGATGTTAATGTTATATTTTAATAAAAAATATTTATAAATAATATAGAAGAGATTTATTTCATTTGTAAAAATGCATAGTTAATAATTCCAATAAACTATGAACTAAAATAGATTCTTTTAATTCCATGTCGGAACTTATATATTTGAATAAATTATTTCTAAAATCTCTACCTACTTTACAAACATTGCTTTGTTTTAATCTGCAAAACATAAATCCACACACATATTGTACATTTAGATCCTGTACATAAATTAAACTATAATATTTCAAATACTAGGTACAAATGTGCAATTAATACAAATAAACTAACAAGCAACAACAAGTTGACGCCGACCGCCAATGCTCCTCTATGTCGCAGAGACCGCTATGCCTCATCAACGTCTCGCAAAGGCGTGTGCACCGAACAAGCTCGTGCGCGCTGCAAAATGTAGTACGTGCGACGAGGCGAACGCCAGGCAACGAGTGCTACGCCGGCGGAAGGATCCAGCCGGGTGTGGCATATCCCTCCGCCGCACTACAACAAATTAATTTATGTATATTTTTCCACAGGATTATATTAAACATTATTTTTCATCAATTAATATTTCAGTCCTTTCAAAATCATGTTTCACTGTGCGCTTTGCCCCGAACCTGGCCGGTTCAGTTTCCCGCGAAATTCACACGTTTCCGCGGGAGGGCTGCGGAGGAGGGGGGTCGCGCACAGCGAAACCGGCAGTGTCCTTCAGGAGCTCCGACAGGCCGGCAGCCTGCGCGCAACGCGGAACCATCAACCTTTGCTTTCACCGACATGTAGTTTCAATAGTATAATATTTTCATAATCGTTTACGTACAGTTCCTCAATCTACCATGAGGTATTTCACTTAATTAAATCAGTGCTCCAAGATGAGTGTTCTACATAATACATGAGTACTGTGGGGAGTCTACGAGACTTTACGTCAGCGCTTCACGCCCCAACTTAGCTTACCGGCTTCTTAGTTTTGGCCCGCACGGGGCAGCCAGAAGGCGACACGTGCCACCGAACTTACTAACGAATCAGTCCCTGGGACACATCTAGGTATCACGTAGAGTCGCCGGAGATACGGGCCTACGTGCCACTAGCCCAGTATAAGAAGTGTTATGTAGTAGTGAAATGTTTGCTCGTCAAAGTGTAATCTGTCATGTTACAGATTAGGTATCACCGCTGCACGGTATCGTGCCACCAAATGTACTAACGAATCAGTCCCTGGGACACATCTAGGTATCACGTAGAGTCGCCGGAGACACGGGTCTACGTGCCACTAGCCCAGTTTATTAAGTTGACGCCGTCCCCGTTGCCTGATCTGAATTTTACGTGAATTTAAACTGTTCGCTTAATTTTGGGTCTCAAGGGTGGGGTTCCTGGCCTCGTGGCTGCAGGCAGGGACGCGTCTACAAAGGACTCCCCGGGCTGTTATGGCCTCCCAGGACGCCTTATTAATAAAACACACACATACTTTTAGCTGTTTTATTCCGCCGCACAATCTACACGTTACACGCTCACGTAACTGGCCGCTTCATCGTCGACCTAAGCTCCGCACACGATGAACCTATTCCGGCTTATGCGAAAGTACGTGGACGCAACGTGAAATGCGTGGGCGATAGGTCCCGCAAAATTACTTAAGATAACACATTACACTATAATCACTGTGGTTAGTCCCGCACAGATGGGTATACAAAGGCGGCTACTCCGCGTGGTGGCGAGGGCCACGTTACGCTGGGTACGGACACGGTGGAATCTGGCAGGATATCACACGCGTGGCCGTGGCACGTCCCAGTTAATGACTCGTCTGAAAGTTTGGTATCGCGTTTGGCGCAGTGCCGCCCCGCGTGGGCGATGAACTACGTCCCGATGTGGGACTTTACAGCGTGAGGCGCAGGTGCCACGAGGGGTCACCTAATGTCTTACGTATTACACTAAAAGTCCTGTGTCGGACTGCACACTTTATTGAAGGACCGCGCGGGGTCTCGAACGGTCGATTCGGGCCGACCGGGGAGCTGAATTAAAATTATTTGGCTATAATTACCTATTGTAGTTACTGTGATGTTGGCGCGAAAGTTGAGAGCTCCCCGTGCGTGGGCTGCCGGCCCTGGCGAGTGCTGGATGGCGACTGACTAACCTCCCTGGCTGCCGGGGCCAGGGAGGGGGGAAATTCCGCGGGAAAACTGCGGAGCGCGGGAAGATGACTTCGGCCAGTTTTGTGAATGATAACCCTTTATAAAATGATTATTAAATTAACATTGATTATTGATGGTTTTAGATTTATTAGTTTCTGTTTATCTTATCAAATGCATGAATAAATAATACCCTTGCGCAGTGCCACACCCGGCCGGGCGCTTTGCACTCGTAGGGGGCCGTGACTGACGTCACGCCATTCGGGGCACTGCACTATGTTGCGCGCGCGGGCGCGTTCAAGGCGCGGCACTGATCAGGTGCTGAGGACACATAACGGCCTGTGCTCTCAGAGGGATAACTGACGACGGCATAAAATGCCCCCCCCCCCCCCTCGACGAGGCAGTTCTGTGCCTCAACACCTTACACACACACTTAAAGATACGCCGGCACACTGACCTGGTAGACCCGTGGTGGCTGTCCATGGGGCGGCGTCAGGTACCTGTGCGTCAGCATCTGCTGCGGCCGAGGTGGGCAGCGGCGGCGTGGCGGCGCCTTCGGCGGCAGGCGGCGGAACGTTCGAGGTGGCGCCCTCAGCGGCAGGCGGCGGCACGCCCAAGGCGGCGCGCGTGGTGGCGCCCTCAGCGGCAGGCGGCGGCGCGCCCAAGGTGGCGCGTGTGGTGGCGCCCTCAGCGGCAGGCGGCAGCGCGCCCATGGTAGCGCGCGTGGTGGCGCCCTCAGCGGCAGGCAGCGGTGCGCCCAAGGTGGCGCGCGTGGTGGCGCCCTACGTGGCAGGCGACGGTATGGCGCCTTCTGCGGCGCGAGTGGGAGCACGTCCGGTTTGCATCGCGCCCACCCCCCGTGAGCCTTCACGGCAGTTGGGGGCGGCGTCGGCGTCGGCGGCGGCGTCGTGGCTGTCAAGTCCGCCTCGGTGCCTTGTGGCACGGCGTCGACAACCCGGTGGTCTGCCAGACTAGGTCGAAATGTGGCGCTTTTGAGACGAGCGGCCGCGCCACGTGCTTTCTCGGTGGCTGGGGGCGGCGTCGTCGGTGGTGCCGGAGGTGGTGTTCGGGATCCGCAGTGGCGCTGCGTGTGATCCGCCACCTGGTGATCTCGACTAGGTCGCAATGTCGTGGTTTCGCGACGCGCGGCCGCCTCAGCTGCGCTCTCGTTGGCTGGGGGCGGCGTCGTTGGTGGTGCCGGAGGTGGTGTTCGGGATCCGCAGTGGCGCTGCGTGTGATCCGCCACCTGGTGATCCGGCCGACGTTGTCGCGAAGTGGCCGTTTTGAGACTTGCGGCCGCGCCAGTCGCCCCTTCAGTGGCTGGGGGCGGCATCGTCGGTGGTGCCGGAGGTGGTGTTCGGGATCCGCAGTGGTGCTGCGTTTGATCCGCCACCTGGTGATCCGGCCGACGTTGTCGCGAAGTGGCAGTTTTGAGACCTGCGGCCGCGCCAGTCGCTCCTTCAGTGGCTGGGGGCGGTGGCGTCGGTGGTGCCGGAGGTGGTGTTCGGGATCCGCAGTGGTGCTACGTGTGATCTGCCACCTGGTGATCCGGCCGACGTTGTCGCCAAGTGGCCGTTTTGAGACTTGCGGCCGCGCCAGTCGCCCCTTCAGTGGCTGGGGGCAGCGTCGTCGGTGGTGCCGGAGGTGGTGTTCGGGATCCGCAGTGGTGCTGCGTGTGATCCGCCACCTGGTGATCCGGCCGACGTTGTCGCGAAGTGGCAGTTTTGAGACCTGCGGCCGCGCCAGTCGCTCCTTCAGTGGCTGGGGGCGTCGTCGTCGGTGGTGCCGGAGGTGGTGTTCGGGATCCGCAGTGGTGCTGCGTGTGATCCGCCACCTGGTGATCCGGCCGACGTTGTCGCGAAGTGGCCGTTTTGGTTGGCCTAATTGCCACCTGGGCGGCAACAGGGGGCGGCGTCGGAGCCGGCGTGTCGGCCTGACGTGTCCACCCGGTCCCAGTGTGCCAATTGTACCATAGGGGCTGGACGGGCGTGGCATCCCCTGTCTGCGGCGAGGTTCCCACCCCATGTGGCGGGGGCGGCGTCGGTATTACTGGTGGCAGTGGAGGCGGCGTAACGGTGGAGCGCGTCAGCTCCGCCCAGTTCACATATCCGCCCCCTTTGCTGTGCCGCTCTGTGTCGTTGGTCTCTTAGGTCTCGGTTGGCACCTGAGCAGCAACAGGGGGCGGAGTCGGAGGCGGCGGGTCTGCATCGGCCTGACGTGTCCACCCCACCCTCGCGTGCCAGTTGTACCACAGGGGCTGGAAGGGCGTGGCTTCCTCCGCCTGTGGTGATGTCTCCACCCCATATGGCGGGGGCGGCGTCGGTGGCGATGTCGGGGGCGGCAACGAGTGGCAGATGGACGTCTCGGTGGTTCTTAAAGTGGGCGGCATCTTGGCCGCGACAGCGGCGTGGTGGTTGGCTGTGTGTGGAAGCGGCGATGCGTGCTGTGTCATGTGATACAGTCGTGGCGGCGTCCAGTCTACTTCCGGCCCCTCAGTGTACTCTGCGGTGACGTCAACCTCCCCCTCGTCCTGTTCCTCGTAATCCCAGTTGTACCCTGGGCATGGGTAACCATCGCTTGCCCATGCCTCGTAGGCCTCCTGGAAGTCGTTCATCTTCAAAGACTCGTGGTGACTTACGACCTTGTTGCTCCAGGCTGTCCGACCCGAGCGGCGGGTGGGGACGTCGATGGCTGGGCGCGAGCTGTAGGGGGGTTCGCCTCCCCTCACCAACAGAGATCATTTCCATGCTCGCTCGCTTCCTGCCTTGCGGGAGCCCGTGGCGGCGTGGCTGCATGACGTCTGTATACAGCTGACTCCTGGTGGGCGTGGAAGGGCGCGGGGTGGGGAAGCGAGGTTGCTGTGCGGGCGGATGAGGGGTGAAGCGAGGATGAAGAGGGGGTGGGGGCGGATGTGTCGAGCGGGGGTGGTAGGCGAGTGGATAGCATGGATGGAGGGGCGAGGGAGGGGTGATGTCTGGTCTCTGCCCGGCTTATCGTGCTGGCGCTGCGCCGCTCTGCCGCGCGTTGTTGCCACGTTGCGCGCTGTTGCACTTATCCCTACTCGAGCCCTTTGTTTGCTAATTTTTCCGTTTCGTTTTCTTGGCTTGTTTGTCGAAAGAGTTTGGTGATGTTCTAGCCACACTAGTTGGGCGCCATTTTGATGCCGTCCCCGTTGCCTGATCTGAATTTTACGTGAATTTAAACTGTTTGCTTAATTTTGGGTCTCAAGGGTGGGGTTCCTGGCCTCGTGGCTGCAGGCAGGGACGCGTCGACAAAGGACTCCCCGGGCTGTTATGGCCTCCCAGGACGCCTTATTAATAAAACACACACATACTTTTAGCTGTTTTATTCCGTCGCACAATGTACACGTTACACGCTCACGTAACTGGCCGCTTCATCGTCGACCTAAGCTCCGCACACGATGAACCTATTCCGGCTTATGCGAAAGTACGTGGACGCAACGTGAAATGCGTGGGCGATAGGTCCCGCAAAATTACTTAAGATAACACATTACACTATAATCACTGTGGTTAGTCCCGCACAGATGGGTATACAAAGGCGGCTACTCCGCGTGGTGGCGAGGGCCACGTTACGCTGGGTACGGACACGGTGGAATCTGGCAGGATATCACACGCGTGGCCGTGGCACGTCCCAGTTAATGACTCGTCTGAAAGTTTGGTATCGCGTTTGGCGCAGTGCCGCCCCGCGTGGGCGATGAACTACGTCCCGATGTGGGACTTTACAGCGTGAGGCGCAGGTGCCACGAGGAGTCACCTAATGTCTTACGTATTACACTCAAAGTCCTGTGTCGGACTGCACACTTTATTGAAGGACTGCGCGGGGTCTCGAACGGTCGATTCGGGCCGACCGGGGAGCTGAATTAAAATTATTTGGCTATAATTACCTATTGTAGTTACTGTGATGTTGGCGCGAAAGTTGAGAGCTCCCCGTGCGTGGGCTGCCGGCCCTGGCGAGTGCTGGATGGCGACTGACTAACCTCCCTGGCTGCCGGGGCCAGGGAGGGGGGAAATTCCGCGGGAAAACTGCGGAGCGCGGGAAGATGACTTCGGCCAGTTTTGTGAATGATAACCCTTTATAAAATGATTATTAAATTAACATTGATTATTGATGGTTTTAGATTTATTAGTTTCTGTTTATCTTATCAAATGCATGAATAAATAATACACTTGCGCAGTGCCACACCCGGCCGGGCGCTTTGCACTCGTAGGGGGCCGTGACTGACGTCACGCCGTTCGGGGCACTGCAATATGTTGCGCGCGCGGGCGCGTTCGAGGCGCGGCACTGATCAGGTGTTGAGGACACATAATGGCCTGTGCTCTCAGAGGGAGCACTGACGACGGCGTCAAAGTGTTAGGTAATAGCGAAGTGTTTTGTTCGTCAAGATATCGTTCGTCATGTTAGAGTGTATTTTGTAACCGCCGCATCACGTGTACAAGTCCGCCCCTCATGCGCATTAAAATCGTGAGCCGCAACTGAGGAATTGAGCTGCGCATGTGACTAGTCGCGTCGGGAAAACCGTTACGGCCAGAACGGGCAGCACCATGTATAGGGCTGTGCCGTAATAAATTCATCAAATATCTTCCAGAAACATTTTGTATTATTCTTCAGGCGTCCCGAGAGGCCATAACAGTTCGGGGGGCCCTACTGAGTTAACCCGTACCTCTAGCCACAAAGGCCGACCTTCCCAGAGATCTCGAACCCAAGCAAAAATCACGTAAAAATCATAGGAGGTAGCGGGAATGGCGTCAAAGTAACACTTCTAATTATTACAATAGCGACTGCGACAGCATATCGCAACTAGGTTATTTTATACTTTCCGGGGGATCCCTGCAGGCGTTTGTAAAACTCCAGGTTTACAAATTCCAACAAGTCACTAACAGTGACAATGTCACAATGACTTGACCCTGTAACTTTAATGTCACAGTTACAAAATTTGTCACTGCTCCCATCATTAATTTGGACTCAAGGTCCACTTTGTTGTTGTCCAGGACTAGAATTTGCAATTCGATGGCTAACACGAACCACCCACATCCACTCCAGACAGCAGCACCTCTTATAGAAAGAAAATTAATCATCCAGTGATACCTGCTGCCGTTTCCTCATATGCTCGCCAGAGAGCGTGTGACAGCGATACCAGGAACTTATGTTCCCATAACTCGCTAGTGATTCCTGCTTATTTATACCTAGCTTAAATACAACTCCTCCATATAATGATTACTGATACAAGCGATACACATTAAAAAACAGGTCATCATTTGTCCCTCCAGTAACCCGCAATCAAGAACACTATTTAGTTATTACGACCACATAGCAATGACAAGCATCTTACATTGTACATTAATTATAAAATACACATGCACTGTAATAAATGTCAATAATGCTTGACGTCGTACCGACATTGGCCGTTAAGCGCGTGCTCCGCACCGCCAGTACCGTACCCAGTTTTCGGAGCGCGACCCTCGCCCAGCGAGCGCCCCGGGCGTGACCTCAATTAACTGAATTAAAACAACAGGACACAAAACCCCGGGGGCTCGACTACGGAAAACAATTCCCAAACGAGGCATAAGGACGAAATTAAATAATCACATGCAGTGAGCAAGTGCGTCGTAGAGACTCTGTGCGTGCGCGGCTCGCACAGAACAGAAAACAACCCTCGTTACTAGCCACAGTGGCTACGGGCCTTGATTAATTGGCCTATGATAGTGGTCTAGCCAAACTAAGGGAATTCAAACCCAAACAGTGCACATTGAGACAATTTGTAGTTAAATTTACAGTCGCCAACTTGGTGCCGTTTTTTAAATTAATTAATCAATTAAAACAATTGTTAAGCCTTGCCGTCACCCGACCTATGTGAAAGGCCCGGGGGGTACCTGACGGGCGCTACGGGCGTCGCGGTGCTCTTGTTGTCCGGAGGGGCGCCAGGCTAGCGGGCTGCTAGGCCGTTGGTGTTGGGTCGTGGGTACTCTGCCCCCGTGTGCCCCGCCAGGTACACGGCTTGAATCTACCCTGAATGGTTCTCCCTTGATTGTGAAGGCCGCTCGGCCGTGTGGAGGACGGGAGACCCCGGAAAATTAGTATACACGAGTTGGTGATAATTACCTTTAATCTAGTCCCGCTACAAAACACTCTCACCAACACTCGGCGACGTCTAGCCGTTACACAATTAACACAGAAAAAACATAACACTACGCGACACTGATGGTTACCGCGGCAGTTTCGCGGGACGCGGGTCGATGCTCGCTGGAGACGGCCAGCGCCGAACATTAACGGGTGCAGGGGGGGGGCTCTATGAGCGGGCTCCTAAATTAGGCGAAACACTTATGTGAGTGATACGGTCTGCAGCACGGTATCACGGTGAAGACAGTCGGGATAGGCCCGGTTCCGTAAAATACGCGCCGAGTCGACGTGGGCAGCTATGAATTAATGAGGTTTAAATTTAAAGATTTAGTATAGAATAAAAATTAATCACTGAAAGAAACTTGGATGCTGCCCACGGACACACGTCTGTTCCCGGCGCAGAGTGGTTCGAGACTGCCGGACATGGCCGCCTCGCAAGGAAGAGAAACTTTCTCTTCTTTGTGAGTCGGCATCAAAAAACTTATATTAATTTTTTTACTATATTACCAGTTAAAACATGTTCCAGGTGCCCAATTAAAATGTAGCACCTGGTAATTGGGTGCTTAAGGCTTAACAACAGTTTTAATGTATTTAATTATTTAAAATGTGACATCAAATTGGCGACTGTAAATTTACTACCATGTTGTCCCACTGTGAATTATTTTAGAGGGACTTCTCCTATTCCGACATTCACGGGCATTTTAATTAAGGCCAGTGGCCGCGGTGACTTTTAATAAGGTTTGTTGTCTATTGGGGTCACGCCCGGGACGCTCGCCTGACTCAATCCGGCTGGGCAAGGGGCGCGCTCCGAAAACGGGATACGGTACTGGCGGTGCGGAGCACGGGCTTAAAGGCCATTGTCGGTACGACGTCAAATGCCCCCCCCCCCCCAGTGGAAGCCCGTCTCCACCCCGTGTTCCCGCTCCCGCGGTAAGACGACCCCCTAGCTCAGCCGGCACCCTTCGACACGCGATCTCATAGTGCGTGGCGCCTTAGCGCCGGCGGCGCGTGAGGTGCTGGCGCAGGCGGACGCCGCCTCGTTCGCTGCGTGGGCAGCTGGGCCGGGAGGCGGCGTCGCGGCGCATGGAGTGTCGGCGCAGGCGGACGCCGCCTCGGTCGCTGCGTGGGCAGCTGGGCCGGGAGGCGGCGCCGCGGCGCATGAGGTGTCGGCGGAGGCGGACGCCGCCTCGGTCGCTGCGTGGGCAGCTGGGCCGGGAGGCGGCGCCGGGGCGCATGGAGTGTCGGCGCAGGCGGATGTCGCCTCGGTCGCTGCGTGGGCAGCTGGGCCGGGAGGCGGCGCCGCGGCACATGGAGTGTCGGCGCAGGCGGACGCCGCCTCGGTCGCTGCGTGGGCAGCTGGGCCGGGAGGCGGCGCCGGGGCGCATGGAGTGTCGGCGCAGGCGGATGTCGCCTCGGTCGCTGCGTGGGCAGCTGGGCCGGGAGGCGGCGCCGCGGCACATGGAGTGTCGGCGCAGGCGGACGCCGCCTTGGTCGCTGCGTGGGCAGCTGGGCCGGGAGGCGGCGCCACGGCGCATGAGGTGTCGGCGCAGGCGGACGCCGCCTCGGTCGCTGCGTGGGCAGCTGGGCCGGGAGACGGCGCCGCAGCGCATGGAGTGTCGGCGCAGGCGCCACGACGCCTCTCCTCGGCCAGCCTGCCACTGCAGCTGCCGAGGCGACGCGCACTCTGCGCTCGACAGGCGCCACGACGCCGCCCCTCGGCCGGCCTGCCACATCAGCCGCCGAGGCGACGCGCACTCAACCTGCCACAGGCACCACAACACCACCCCTCGGCCGGCCCGCCACAGCAGCAGCCGAGGCGACGCACACTCAAGCTGCCACAGGCACCACGACGCCGCCCCTCGGCCAGCCTGCCACTGCAGCCGCCGAGGCGACGCGCACTCTGCGCTCCGCAGGTGCCACGATGCCGCCCCTCGGCCAGCCTGCCACATCAGCCGCTGAGGCGATGCGCACTTTGGCCCCCAAAGCCACCGCGCCACCACACCGTGACGTCACCGCGGCTACCGGGTCGCCTGAGTTTCCTTCATCTGCCTGACACAATGCAGGTCGACGCCCCGCCGGCACCTGGACGCCCGACCGCCCCACCACCGCACGTGACCGTCACTCAGACGATGACACCTGTCATCCGTCTGGCACGACGGGCCGCGAAACGCCCGCATGGCGGCAAGGCTGAGCCGGGCCGTGCCGAGCGCCACCCGCGCTTGCTGCCCGCCCTCCGAGAGCCACTTAACCTTGGTCGCCGCCGCCCCTGCTGGCCGGCACCCTGGCCACCACCGCACCGCCGCACACTGCGAGACACCGCAGCCACACTCGGAACAACTGTCACCCCCCGAGAACGAGTCCGGGGAGGTCTTTAGGGCACAACCGCAGAACGACCACGCCGACACCACTCCATGGCGACGGAACTGGACGACGTGGACGAGGAGGCCTCTACTCCAAACCCGCCCGGTACACCGGAACGGGAGAGGAGGCTGTACCCATCCACGCCGTACCAGGCGCCGAGGGACGACGTCAACAGGCCACCACCCAGACAATCGACGTGGGACGACCTTGGCCCAGGACGCAGAGCCTACCAGCTGCCGCCATCACGGACACCGCTGAAGCGGTGCTGCTGCCGAAGCTAGGGGCGCCCTCACGTGGCGGAGCCACTCGCTGCACAAGTTTGGGCTTCTCGTGGGGGGGGGGGGGGGCATTTGATATCGTACGGCCGAAGGCCACCCCAAAGCCCGACCTGCACCCGCCAGTACTCGGCTCCGCTAACGGAAAGCACCCCTAACCATGGCCCACCTGAGTCAAGTGAGCGGACTGCAGCCTAAGGTAGAGAATAGCGAACCATTTTAATTACGCATGCAACGCACTCCCCGTACCTACAAAATTCCCCACACAATAATAAAGTAATCAGAAACAAACAAAAGCCCATAATTAATAGAGTGCGACGTAGGAGTGCCCGGGTCACTCACGTGTAGCTTTCTACTAAAACAGCTGTGAGTGCAACCCTTACGGCCTTCAGCCTTAATTCAGTAGTGTAACTTGTGACATAATGCAAACCGCCCCAAATTAGCATTATCATTCGCCACTGAAACAGACAGTCTCCAGCTTGACTCTAATATTCAAACTTATATTAGACAAACTTATTAAATGTCAATTCTAAAACATATATAGATATTAAGTTAATCATTAAGTTTTATTGTTGAATTTAGAGCCACTTGCTTTTTATTATTAATGTAATTTTTTTACGAATAACGGAACTTTAGAAACTCTGGCGCGACAGGGAGCTCACCCCTCCCCACGCTCCAGGGCCAGACGCCAGTACAGTGCGACTCGCGGACCGGTACGGACGCACGTCCCACGGGGAGCCAGCATTTCTTTGTGTCACCGAACGTCCATCTGGTAATTATAGTCACAACCAAAACCTTTTTTTAAATACTCCCCGTGTGCGCCCGGTCCTTTTCCGGTGTAGGGCCTAACCCAGCCGCGTCAATTTAACACGCCCCACACAAAGCATTACGTGGGGCCGTGCAGTATACGGTACGGGCCGTCTCCTGCCACCCCAGAACTTTAGTTAATCGCCCAGTGCACAGGCACAGGCTACATCCAAGCTTAAACGTGTTTTTAATTTAGTAGCGAGCCGCAGTCCACACAGGTGAGCCCGCGCGTCGCAATTTACCGATTACGAGATTAGCCGACGCTAATCGAACTGCGACTGGCGTGAGGGCTTAATAAGTAAACACACGTAGAGGCACGCAGGTGTCCCTCTCAGATAACGTGTGGAGTGTAATCGTGTACGTAAGAGCACCACAGGGTGCCGTTTTGTCAAGTGTAATTGTAATAAAAGTGTAATCAAAACTTCTACGTGTTCCGACGCCTCATTGGCAGTCATGTACCGCCGAGTAGACCTCGCGCCCAATGTAATGAACCAGTGTAAATCGTGAACAATAAAACGTCCACCCCGTATCTCCCGTGTGCGACATGCGACCCATAGAACAACCAGAACAGTGTATGTAAATTAACCTAAACAACCCAACCTAATCAGGAAACAAATTCCATCACCGCCGACGGTTCTAGCGGGCCACGCTGGGGCAACGAACCGACGACCATCACACGGTTAGACACCGAGCTAGCTTGGCGCCCTTCCGGAACAGAAATCTCTAAGAAAGCCAGCCACCCTGCTAGGACCTGCGCCCGACCTCGAACACGAGACCGCGGTGGACGGCACTCTGTCGTATACGATTATTCCGCAACATTCCAACCTCCACACGGCCGAGCGGCCTTACAGCCAAGTATGGAGTCTCAGGGTAAATTCCCAGCCGCGTACCTGGTGGGGCACGCGGGGGCAGCGTACCCGCGAACCATCACCAACGGCCTAGTGTCCCACTAGCCTGGTGCCCCCCTCCGGACAACAGCAGCACCGCGTTTCCCGTAGCACACGTCAGGTACATCCCGGGCCTTCTGCAGAGTCCGGGTGACTGCAGTATTTAAAACTTCACGTTGTAACATAGAAACGAGATTTTTTCTATAATTTTTTTTATAAATATTTGATTTTGTTTTGAAATAATATTTTGTGAATATAATTATATGTAATTCCTATTTTCCAAGATAATTACTTTCCTTTTACTTTGAATTTTTACAGAAAAAATAAAAAATGTCAAGTGTGCATTCTATGAATTAATGTAAGATAAATATTCGTATATCTTTAAGAACGAACTGTTGTTGATTTATAATAAGTTATTGTAAATAATTTTTCAAGACAATCCATTTTATTTGTAATGTTTTGACGCCGTCCCCGCTACCTCTGAGTATTTAGACGTGATTTTGTTCAGTTCGTGATCTCAGGGAAGGTTCGGCCTTGTGGCTAGAGGTAGGGGTCAACGCAGTAGGGCCCCCCGAGCTGTTGAGGCCACTCGGGACGCCTGAATAATAACACAAAACCTCTTCAGATAGTTGGTGAATTTAATACAGCACAGCCCAATACATGGTGCTGCCCGTTCTGGCCGTAACGGTTTGCCCGACGCGACTAGTCACACGCGCAGCTCACTTCCTCAGTGGCGGCTCACGATTCTTATGCGCGTGAGGGGCAGACTCGTATACGTGACGCGAAAGTTACAAAAGACACTCTGACATGGCACACGATATTTTGAAGCACAATACACTACACTAATACCTAGCTCTGGATAAACTGGGCTAGCAACACGTAGGCCCGTGTCTCCGGCGACTCTACGTGGTGACTAGGTGTGTCCCAGGGACTGAATCGTTATTAAGTTTGGTGGCGCACTGCAGTACGACGGTGATACATAAGCCCTGACATGACGAATTACACTTAGGCGAACAACTATTCCGCTAACACATTACACTTGATAAACTGGGCTAGCAACACGTAGGCCCGTGTCTCCGGCGACTCTACGTGGTGTCTAGGTGTGTCCCAGGGACTGAATCGTTATTAAGTTGGATGGCACGTGTCGCCTGCTGGCTGCCCCGTGCGGGCCAAAACTAAGTAGCCTGTAGGCTAGGTTGGGCGTGAAGCGCCGACGTAAAAACACATACTCTCCCCACAGTACTTACGTATGACGTAAACACTCATCTCGGAGCACTGATTGAATTAAGTTAAGTACCTCATGGTAAATTTAGGCCGACCGCAGAACTGTACAAAAGGTTGAAAAGAAATTACACTATGGAAAACTACATGTCGGTGAATGCAAAGGTTGAAGGTTCCGCGTTGCGCGCAGGCTGCCGGCCTGGTTGAGCTCTCGAAGGACACTAGCGGTGTCGCCGCGCGCGACCCCCCTCCCCCGCCAGCCCTCCCGCGGAAACGTGTGAATTTCGCGGGAAACTGAACCGGCCAGGTTCGGGACAAATCGCACATTGAAACATGATTTTGCAAAGACTTAATTATTAATTAATATAAAAATAATGTTTAATAAAATCCTGTGGAAAAACATAATTATAACAATTTGTTGTAGTGCGGCGGAAGGATATGCCACACCCGGCCGGATCCTTGCGCCGGTGTAGCACTCGTTGTATGGCGTTCGCCTCGTCGCACGAACTGCACTTTGCTGCGCGCACGGGCGCGTTCGGTGCACACGCTTTTGCGAGACGTTGATGAGGCATAGCGGTCTATGCGACAGAGGAGCATTGGCGGTCGGCGTCAAATGCCCCCCCTTCTCTGAGACCGCTATGTGCATCAACGCCTCGCTTCACACGCTGAGCACTTCACTGACGTTCGCCGCACTGCGAACCCTACACTACGCAGCGGAGTGGTGGTGTGTTGTGATGTAAACATTCTGCCCTGAATACCTCTCCCACTCAATGAATGATAAGGGGTTACGCCCTGACCCGTGTCCTTTCCCCCCCTGGGACTGGGCAGCGACGTGCGCCTCTTCTAGCTCAATATGGTGACAAGTGGGTGGGGGGGTCAGTGTGGTCGGGGTGTGGCAGGGTGGTGGAATGGATGACGTGGGCGGGGGGAATGATAGGGGTCCGGCCACGAGTGTTGGCACACCTGGATCGCCCCTTACGGGCCGCGCCCGGGTGGAGTAGCTCGACGGGGACCTGGACCACTCGTAATCCGCCAGGTAGGCCGGGGGTCGGCGGGCCCTCTGTGGTCGTGTGGTGGGGACTGTGCTGGTAGGGGTCTCCACTGTGCAGAGTGTGGTAGGTCCCCTCGTGTCCGGTTGGGTGGTCGGGCAGCTCGCCTCCACGGCGGGGACAGGAGCGAACTCTACCGGCTCGCTGTCGTCCGCGCAGTACGTCCTGACCGGGGCCCGACGTCTGCGGGTGGGGCGCCTATCCCTACTGTCCGACTCCTCCTCCCCCTCCTCGGGCTCGTCCACGGATACCCGGAACGTGGCGTCCGCCAGGCTGAGGTCCAGCGGCCACAGTGGCTCGACGTCCTCCTCCTCACAGACCTCCTCCCCCTCCTCGTCAGGAAACCAGACCAACGGATTCCCCACCTCCTCGGGGACGTGCGGAACTGTGGCCAGCGGCACCGGGGACCTGCTCGGGGTGTCCCGGAGGTCGGGTTGGTTGCACTCATGTGCCTGATCAGGGCTACCCACGTCTGTGTCGCCCGTGTGCATGTCCCCCCGGGTGGTGGGTTCAGGTGCTGCTCCTTCCCGCGGCGTATCTGTGGCTTCCTGGAGTGTGGGGGATGGTGAAGAGGGGGTCGTTGGGCCAACTCTGACCCCGTGCGCGACTACGCGCAGGTCGTCCCGGTGCACTTTAGCGGGCCGTCCCCTTGGCGTCCGGACCGCATAGGATGAGGGGCCCGTCCTCCACAGGACCTCCCGCGGCTCCGACCATCGAGGCGCCAACCCCGCACAAAAGTTACGCGCCCCGGACGACAAGTGGTGCTGCCTGACATATACCAGCTGACCTGGCTGGATGGGGGGTGGGGGGTGACTAGTCATGGGCGTGTGGGCCGCCAGGAATTGGGCCTGCCGTTGTCTGGCGTGCTCCCTCCCCTCCTCATGATTGGGGCGCGCCACCGTGCCCATGGCAACATCGGCCACCCTGCTTTCCCCGGGCAAAGCCAAGTTCTTCCCGTACAGAAGCTCGGCAGGGGAATGACCGGTGACAGCGTTGGTGCGGCGCCGGAGGCAATACAACAGCTTCGGCAGGTGGACGTCCCATTTGGAGTGGTCGTCCCCCAACCTCAGCCGCAGCTGCGCCTTGACCTCCTGGTTCCGCCTCTCAGTGGGGTTGGCCTGGGGATGGTAAATGGGGGTGGTGTGGTGGTCGAGACCCCAACGGCGACAGTCAGCTCTCCAGCGCCTCCCGCTGAACTGACAGCCGTTGTCCGTCAACAGCACGCGCGCGAAACCATACCGCGGGAATATCTCGTGGTCCAGCAGGGCGGCTATGGTTCCGGCGCGCACGTTGGACACCGGGAAGGCCTCGACCCACCGGGTGAAAATGTCTGTGATGACGACCAAGAACCTCCTTCCCCGGGTGGTCCGCGGGTAGGGCCCCATTATGTCCAGGGCCAGGGTGTGAAACGGGTCGCGGGGCCGTCGGGGGCGCTGCTGCTCCACCCCGTCAGACCGCCTCGTCTTCCTCTGCTGGCACTGCTGGCAGCGCCGCACCAGGTCCCGTACGTCCCGCGTCACCCCCGGCCAATGGAAGGTCTTACGGATGTCTAACTGGGTTTGGTGCGCACCTGGGTGTCCCGCCAGCTCGTGCGTGTGGTGGAAGCCCATGACCTGTTCGCGGGCACCGAGCGGCACATGAAGGCGCCAGGCGTCCATGTCCCCTGGTACCCGGGTCTCCAACACCCCGTCCACGCACCTGTGGTAGGGGTGAACCTGCTCTCCACATGACCGCACCTCGGCCTGTGTGGGGTCGTCTGTCCGCTGGGCCTGTTTCACGAATTCCACTAATCCGCTCAGGGTCTCCACAGGCAAGACGGCGGGATAATCGGGGGCCCTTGGGATGTGGAATAAAGTTGCGGGCGCCTCCCCTGGAGTGACCGGCGGCGCGACTCCCCCTGGCGGCAACAGCCCCTCCCAGTCCTGGTCATCCTGAAACGTGTTGTGTGGGTCGGGATGGCGCGACAACTCGTCGGCGAACTGGTTGTCCCGTCCAGGGACGTGCTCGACCGCGAAGTCGAAGTTCTGGAGCATCAACGCCCACCTCGTGAACTTCGACTTGCGGCCCTGGGCGGAGTCCAGCCAGCGGAGACACTGGCTGTCCGTCCGCAGCGTGAACCGGCGGCCCTCCAGGTGGTGGCGGTAGCGGCGCATAGCCCAAACGACGGCCATGCACTCCTGCTCGTTCACATGGTACCGCCGTTCGGGCTGGCCGAACTTGGCGCTGGCGTACTCCACCACCCGGCGCACGCCTTTGTCCCCCACCTGGTATAGGACGGCCCCCATCCCCTCCTGACTGGCGTCTGTCTGAAGGAACAGGGGAAGGTTAGGCTGCAGACGGGCGAGCTGGTGGCACTCGCGGAACTGCCGTTTCACCGCATCCAGGGCGGCGTCCGCTTCGCTGGTCCACTGAAACCGGAGCTTGGGTGACAGCAAGTCCGTCATCGGGGCGGTGACGCTGGCAAAATGCGGAATGAACGAGCGCAGCCAGTTGAGAAGGCCCATCAACTTCTGCAGCTGCTTGCGGGTTCGAGGGGCGGGTTTGGACTCAATAAGGTTCAGGTGCTTTGGCAGAGGGCGGCAACCCTCCGCGTCCACCATGTGCCCTAGGTACTCCAGTTCAGCCGCGCCCACGTGGCATTTCTGGGGGGCACACTGGCCAGCCGCTCAAGGACCAGGCCGAGGTGCCGGGCGTGGTCCTCCCACGACCGTGACCAGATGATGACGTCATCCAGGTACGCGGCGGCGAACTCGCCCGCGTACCCGTCTAACACACGCACCATCATGGCCTGGAAGGTCGCGGGGGCGTCCATCAGCCCGAACGGCATGGCACAGAACTGGAAACGCCGGCCGTCAGGGGCAGTGAACGCGGTCTTCGGGCGGTCCTCTGGACGTACCGGCACCTGCCAGTACCCGGACTTGAGGTCCAGGGACGTGAAGATGCGGGCGTCGCCCAGCCCCGCCAAAGCGTCTGTTATGTTGATGAGCGGTGGTGGGGCGGGTATGGTTACTGAATTGACTGGTTTGAAATTCACACAAAAACGCATGGAGCCATCTTTCTTGTTCGCCATGACAATCTGGCAGTTGTATGGCGACTCACTGGGTTCGATGACTCCATCGCGTAACATTTCCGTGATCTGGGTCTGGATGACGTGCCTTTCAGTGGGTCCGAACCCGTATGGTTTTACGAACTGGGGTTGGTGAGGTCGGGTGGGGATGGTGTGTTCCGTGGTTGTGGTACGGCGGAGCATATCTGTGGCCGCAAACACCTGTGGCTGTTGAGACAAGACATTGTTTATGAGCTCTACATGGGCAGCGGGCACACCGTTCCTCAAGTCCGCGAGCGTGATGGGTGTCCCCTGCTCGGCGGGTGGCCGATAGCCCAGGCTGTAAACTGTGCGCCGCTCGTGGTGGCCAACGTGCAACCTCCCCTCCCTGACTTCCACAGTGGCGTCCTCCTGCGCCAGCCAAGGCAGACCTAGGATCAGCATCTCCCGTAGTCCCTCTACTACTAGTGCTGTTGTGTGACTAACATGGTCCCTGATGGAGAGGGTGATGTTCGAGCGGCCAACAATACGCGCTGTCGCCCCCTGCGTCGCTAACTGTACCTCCTCCACATCTGAGACAATGTCCCGTACGCTCGAGCATTGAGCCGACACATACGTGTGGCTGGCGGCCGTGTCGACAAGAGCATGCACCGGCTGTCCATCCATCCTGACGGGAATCCGGAGTAAATGCCCCGCCCCAGGTCCCAACTGCCCTAATTGGAACGACTCACCACACTGCTCCCGGGGCGCTGCCGCTGCCGTCAGGCGGTCCGCAGGTGCTGCCGCTGCCGTCAGGCGGTCCGCAGGTGCTGCCGGTGTCGCCGGGGTCACCTGGTGTCCGGTGCGGCTCGCCGACGACCCGGTGCAGGCCGCTGACGAGTCGGGTGCGCCGCGCCCGTCCGTCCTGACGGGGCGTGCCGGTGTGTCAGCGGACACCGCAGGTGCTGCCGGTGTCGCCGGGGTCACCTGGTGTCCGGTGCGGCTCGCCGACGACCCGGTGCAGGCCGCTGACGAGTCGGGTGCGCCGCGCCCGTCCGTCCTGACGGGGCGTGCCGGTGTGTCAGCGGACACCGCAGGTGCTGCCGGTGTCGCCGGGGCCACCTGGTGTCCGGTGCGGCTCGCCGACGACCCGGTGCAGGCCGCTGACGAGTCGGGTGCGCCGCGCCCGTCCGTCCTGACGGGGCGTGCCGGTGTGTCAGCGGACACCGCAGGTGCTGCCGGTGTCGCCGGGGCCACCTGGTGTCCGGTGCGGCTCGCCGACGACCCGGTGCAGGCCGCTGACGAGTCGGGTGCGCCGCGCCCGTCCGTCCTGACGGGGCGTGCCGGTGTGTCAGCGGACACCGCAGGTGCTGCCGGTGTCGCCGGGGCCACCTGGTGTCCGGTGCGGCTCGCCGACGACCCGGTGCAGGCCGCTGACGAGTCGGGTGCGCCGCGCCCGTCCGTCCTGACGGGGCGTGCCGGTGTGTCAGCGGACACCGCAGGTGCTGCCGGTGTCGCCGGGGCCACCTGGTGTCCGGTGCGGCTCGCCGACGACCCGGTGCAGGCCGCTGACGAGTCGGGTGCGCCGCGCCCGTCCGTCCTGACGGGGCGTGCCGGTGTGTCAGCGGACACCGCAGGTGCTGCCGGTGTCGCCGGGGCCACCTGGTGTCCGGTGCGGCTCGCCGACGACCCGGTGCAGGCCGCTGACGAGTCGGGTGCGCCGCGCCCGTCCGTCCTGACGGGGCGTGCCGGTGTGTCAGCGGACACCGCAGGTGCTGCCGGTGTCGCCGGGGCCACCTGGTGTCCGGTGCGGCTCGCCGACGACCCGGTGCAGGCCGCTGACGAGTCGGGTGCACCGCGCCCGTCCGTCCTGACGGGGCGCGCCGGGGTGACAGTGGAGGCCGGGCTAGGGTTCCAGGGACAGTGGCCAGCCATGGCACTACCCCCTAGCGGGCGTTTCCCGACGTAAGGCCGCCCGCCCCACGGGCTTGCCAGACAGCTGCCCGCGTGGGACAGACGTCGTGCCAGTGGTACCGCTCCTCACGGCAGTACTTGCAGCGCGGAGCCCCCTGGTTTGGTGCCCCGGTGTTCTCCCTGGGTGCGGTACGTCGGGACGGCTGCTCCCCCTGTTGCCTCGGCACTGGCTCCACGTACGGTACCAGAGCCCTGGAGACCTCGGGGGCCGCCAACATCGGTGGCGACGCACCTGGCCGTCGGGTGGGCGGCTCGCGGCTGCGACGGACAGCTTGCACGTCGCGCTCCACCTCGTTCGCCAACCGCACGAACGTCTCCAGTCCCTTGTCGGTGGCGGCCCTAAGGAATGGCCGCAGTTCGGGCAGCATCAGCTGGACGACTACCCCTAGCATGCTGCTGTCGTCCTCCCCTTCCGCCAGCCGTCGGTGGAGCCGCGCCTTAGACCTGATGAAGGCCTCCGCGCTCTCCCCCGCCTCCTGAGGCCGGCAGAACAGTGACTGTTGACACCGGGCCCGGGCACAGGCGTCGTTGAAACGCTCCTCCAGTCCGTTGGCGAAGTCACCCCACTCCATGCCGTATTCTCCGGCTGTGGTCCACCAGTCAAGGGCACACCCCCTCAGCTGATCGCACGCCTTCTCCGTCCACTCATCTGTAGGCACCGCGTATCGTGCCAGCCTGTCTCGGCATGTCCGCAGGAACTTTGCGGGGTCCTCGTGCTCCTGCCCTCCGAACTCCGGCAGCTTGAGGGTGCCGCCGGGGCGCGGTGCGACAGGGGCCGCCGGCGTCGCTGACGGTCTGTCCAGCGCGAGCTCGCACGCGCGGCACATGAATAGCCCATTCCGGAAGTTAAGGAACTCCCGGGCCTCGGTGCACGAGCGGTGCCTCACGGTGCCGCACTGGTGGCAGAACGCCACCTCATCGGGCCGCCGATGACATCCCCTCGCGCCGCACTGAATTGTAGACGTCGGCCCTGATTTTCTGTCGTCAAAGTCTGTTTTGTGCTTCCTATCTGTGTCGCAGGTACAGGTGGCGAAAACCCCTGCCGCGGCATGATTTATTGGCAACCCTGGCAGAAGGCATGCGTGGCATACCCCTTCCATGTCTATCTTTACCGCTCCGTCACGGCTCATGTTCGTGCTCCTGTTCGGCGCGTAGCAGCTGCGCAGCTGCGCCACCTGATCCGTGTGCGAGGCGCGCGGACTTCCGCTCCCACAGCCGTTATCTCGCCTGACGCGTAACTTGATGCGCGTCTGGCGTGTAACTTGACGCGCGCCTATCGCCAGGTGCCCGCTCCTTTGGCTGTCTGCGCGTCGCGTCCGTTTCCGCGCGATTCCCGACTTCCTACGCGAGCCCTTACTGGTACACTAATTTGAAGTATAAAATTTGAAAAATTTGAGAAAAAATTTGAAAAATTTGAAACAAAATTTGGAAATTAATTTTTAGAAAATTAAAGCCCCACGTTGGGCGCCAATTTGACGCCGTCCCCGCTACCTCTGAGTATTTAGACGTGATTTTGTTCAGTTCGTGATCTCAGGGAAGGTTCGGCCTTGTGGCTAGAGGTAGGGGTCAACGCAGTAGGGCCCCCCGAGCTGTTGAGGCCACTCGGGACGCCTGAATAATAACACAAAACCTCTTCAGATAGTTGGTGAATTTAATACAGCACAGCCCAATACATGGTGCTGCCCGTTCTGGCCGTAACGGTTTGCCCGACGCGACTAGTCACACGCGCAGCTCACTTCCTCAGTGGCGGCTCACGATTCTTATGCGCGTGAGGGGCAGACTCGTATACGTGACGCGAAAGTTACAAAAGACACTCTGACATGGCACACGATATTTTGAAGCACAATACACTACACTAATACCTAGCTCTGGATAAACTGGGCTAGCAACACGTAGGCCCGTGTCTCCGGCGACTCTACGTGGTGACTAGGTGTGTCCCAGGGACTGAATCGTTATTAAGTTTGGTGGCGCACTGCAGTACGACGGTGATACATAAGCCCTGACATGACGAATTACACTTAGGCGAACAACTATTCCGCTAACACATTACACTTGATAAACTGGGCTAGCAACACGTAGGCCCGTGTCTCCGGCGACTCTACGTGGTGTCTAGGTGTGTCCCAGGGACTGAATCGTTATTAAGTTGGATGGCACGTGTCGCCTGCTGGCTGCCCCGTGCGGGCCAAAACTAAGTAGCCTGTAGGCTAGGTTGGGCGTGAAGCGCCGACGTAAAAACACATACTCTCCCCACAGTACTTACGTATGACATAAACACTCATCTCGGAGCACTGATTGAATTAAGTTAAGTACCTCATGGTAAATTTAGGCCGACCGCGGAACTGTACAAAAGGTTGAAAAGAAATTACACTATGGAAAACTACATGTCGGTGAATGCAAAGGTTGAAGGTTCCGCGTTGCGCGCAGGCTGCCGGCCTGGTTGAGCTCTCGAAGGACACTAGCGGTGTCGCCGCGCGCGACCCCCCTCCCCCGCCAGCCCTCCCGCGGAAACGTGTGAATTTCGCGGGAAACTGAACCGGCCAGGTTCGGGACAAATCGCACATTGAAACATGATTTTGCAAAGACTTAATTATTAATTAATAAAAAATAATGTTTAATAAAATCCTGTGGAAAAACATAATTATAACAATTTGTTGTAGTGCGGCGGAAGGATATGCCACACCCGGCCGGATCCTTGCGCCGGTGTAGCACTCGTTGTATGGCGTTCGCCTCGTCGCACGAACTGCACTTTGCTGCGCGCACGGGCGCGTTCGGTGCACACGCTTTTGCGAGACGTTGATGAGGCATAGCGGTCTATGCGACAGAGGAGCATTGGCGGTCGGCGTCAGTTTGATATTATTACCTATGTCAATTTATTTGTTATCAATATGTATTAAAATTGTATGTCTTCTTTCAGCATGTCAGAGAGTTGGACAAGTATCGTTGAAGAACTGGTTGACAGTTTGTTGCTTGTTAATAATGAGCTTATAGGTAAGATATTATTGCTGGTAAGACTTTTGGGTTATTCTGCAGAGTAGTGGCTTTCGGGAATTGAGGCAAATCATTACTAAGTGAAAGATTTTGATCTAACTTACGTAAGGTTAACCTTAGATGATGTACTCGTGAGACCAGTGGAGATGGCATTAGAAGCGTGGCGATGGAGGGAATCAGCGACCACACGGTCGCGTTGGTGGAGATTGAAATGGGGCGGCGAACAGGAAAGGAAAGGCGAGAGGAAGTTTTATTAATGTGGGGTGGGGCGGAGGCATATTTGAAGATGAAATATTGTAGTGGGCAGATGTGAAGGGACTAGACGGAAACTGTGTTGTCCCGAAAGGCGTACTGGAACAGATGAAATGTTTTGTGCCTGAAAAGAGGGAAGGAAAATGTGGCCTCCCTTGAGAGTGAGATAATGGTTTGAAGAGAATATGCAGAATGATGAATGCAAGGGCAAGGTAGGGAAGAGGGGAGGGGAATGTAGAGATGGAGCAAGGTAAGAACTGGGAGGGGAAGAAGGGAGTCAAAGGATGGATGCATACATGGAAAGGCTAATTGGAAAAGGAAGGAAAGGAAATGGGGTGGATCATTACAGCTATGTATGATGAGTGAAGGGGGCGAAGGGGCAGGCAGGAATTGGGATGTGGGGGAAACCGGGAGAAGGTAAACTTGCTAAAGGAGCAGTACCTATCAGTATTTGTAAGGAAAATGTATGGGAGGGGCAGAAAGAAGCGAACACTGCAGTAAGGAGTGGTTTAGAAATATGGATAGAAGAGGTACAAAAGGGGGTTAGGAGTTTGAAGGGAAGGAAGGCAGTTGTGCCAGACGGGATAGAGATCAGCCACCTCAAGTTGGGAGGTCAGGAGATACGCATGGTAATGTTCCTGCAATCCCTGGGGAAGGGTAAATTGCCAAAGCAATGGAAGGAAACTGTAGGGGATCATAATTTACAAGAGGGCTAGGGATAAGGCAAATCCGGTGGTAAATTACAGACCAGTTAGCCTGACGTCCAGTATGGGGAAAGTAAAGGAGAGGTTTGTGGGAAGGTATGGGTGGGGATGCATGCATTTAGGAGAGGGTTCTCATGTAAAACCAAGATGGCGGGTTTGAGGGAAGATCGGAAGGAATCGGTGAACGGGGGAAGCAAATTGACACAATATTCATTGATTTGAAAAGGTGTTTTATAAAGTGCTACACAAGAGACTAATAGATAAGGAGTTGTTAGTAAAGGATGACAATGTGGTAAATTGTGTATGTGACTTTTTCAGTGATAGAAGGCAGAGGGTGAGCGTGGGTGACGGAAGGTCTGAAGAGAGGGTAATGATGTCAGGAGTGCCGCAGGCGAGTGTGTTGGGCCCCTGTTTTTCACTATATTGATTAACGATTTAGGGGATGGACAAGAGTGTTTGCGGATTGCGCGGTGTATGAGGTGGTGGGGGAACGGGTACACCTGTCTAGAAAGGCGGACAGAGAACAGGATGTCGCTGAATGTTGGAAAGACGAAGGGGTCAGGTTCACGAGGAAGAGGAAGAGGAAGTGTATAGCTGTAAGGGGCAGGAGAGAGAGGAGGCCAAGTACAAGTACCTAGGAGTGTCCTGGGATGGACAGTTGCAGCGGGTGGCAGGGGTAGGAGGTCCCCGGGACAGGGTCAGGCCAGTGATGGAGTATGGGGCTGTGATCTGGGATCCCTGCCTGGAGACTGAAATATGGGAGCTGAGGAGGTGCAGCGAGGGGGGTGATGGGTACGTAGAAGTAAAGGGAAGGGAAAGAGAAGGAAATTGATCTAATTTTTACAAAACCTTGGAAACATGTATTATTGGATGTAACAATCACTTATGCTATGATCTAGGAAGAAACATTAAATAACTCATCTTTGAAAAAACTTACAATATCCACATTTAAAAAGTCAGCAGAACATCTTGTTCCAAGCATTCAACTGGCAGAAATAACCTTCTACGATCATTCTGCTGGAAAATAATTGATGTCTCATTTTGGGATAATTCTTTGTTTATTTGAAATTGTGCTTCTCTCCTAGATAATAACCATAATCAGCTCTGTACTTACAGTACCAATGTTTTAAAAATGTGAAATAATACGACTCTTTAGACTTGTGTAAACATATGTAAGAAAAGACAATTTTTTTTATGCAATGGCAACTTTGACAACTAGTGTAATGAAATTCCTGTAAAATAAATTGCTGTTAAGTGTACAGTATTGACTTGATATTATGTTATGGAGTAGCTGCCTCATAACCATACGGGATGAACAGAACTTATTATATAAATAAAATATAAACATTGTCACTCACATGTTCATGTTCTCTTGCAGTTTGGACAGCAGATGGCTCTGTGTCATCAGTAGTGGGTAAAAATAAGCGAGATAATGCTTTGTGGTAGTTCAGACCTGCTCATATAAGCCCCCAAATGTTAATTAACTTTATTGTACATCATACATTGTACACATTAAAACCCCAGTAGAGTAGTAGAGACTTAGAGAGAGAGGGAGGTTATGAAAACCAGGGAATTTGTGGAGTTAAAAGGCCTAAAGTTCAAACAAACCTAGCAACTATGTTTTTGTATCCCTATGCATAATGTCTTGAAATGTAGATACAATACATTCTTGACTCTCAGACACTGTACATGTGTAATGCCATGTGAGTAACAGGATGAGAGGACTTGCATAAAAAATTTCAAAAATTTCTTAACTGTAATATTCACAAGACAAAAGATGCAAAAAGGTATATATAAGCTCAAATAATAAAGTATGATAGTTTATAAGTTTTTGTATTATTAATATTATTATAAATGATGATTAAACATTACTATAACTGTAGGTTAGGGAAAATGAACTGTGGGATACCTTGTGTTACCAAGCCTGTTTGGTGCTTGCTGTGTAATCTAATCGTTGTTGCAGATTTTTCAGGCGAGGAAAATGAAAATGGTGGATTCGAGTTAGAACATTTCTGGAAAAAGCTATGTGAGTTTTTCTATTTTAGTTTTGTTCATGTTATGATGGTATGGATCTCTAAATATTTGCATAGTTTGTCGGTGCACGTCAGCAGCTGGCAAACCGTATATGTACATACAAGCCATCGTGGATTCTAGGTCAGATAGAGTCACTCATTGGTGGATTTCATGGCTCAATTAATTTTACTTTTAGGGTGGTGATAGTTTACTGGATACAAAGTTAAAGAAGTTAGAATTATTTTAAATATGCCTATGGCATTAAGATTCATCAAATTGTTATTTTGTCTGGCATTAGGCGGGAGTATTTGTCAGCCACCATGCCTGCTGGCTCGTCCCAACAGTATACTCACACAGCCAAGCTGTCGTTCCAGATTAGCCTTGGCCCATTCCAGGGTCGTCCTGGCATGCCAGTGACTGGAGACACGAGCAGTGCCGTGCCGTCGGCCAGCTCTCCCCTCCCCCCCCCCCCCCCCCCCTCCCTTGTGCGCTGCTGAGCCGTGCCCAGCACACTGCACGCCCCCATGTCTGCGCTCCCCCTCCCTCTGTCCCCTTTCGGCAGGTCTTGTTCTTACCTGTGAACAGTTCACCATTTACACATTGTTCTGGAAAGTTAAGGTGAAACGTTAACAGATTATAGTTTCGTCAACTAGGAATTTATTGAATTTTTAAATTTTTTTTTTTGTTTGGTCATGTAGTTCAATAGTGTTTTATTTATGGTTTTGTTTTTGCCTACTTTTTCTAATTTTTTGTAGTTATATGCTCTCCAATATATGAACTTCAGGATATCCGTCATGTCTTGTAGTAATGGAAACAACCAGTTTAAATTCATTTCCAAATTTATATGTCTTTGTCATCATTGTGTTTTACGAACCTTGTGTCTTTTTTTTGGTGCGGTGGGGTACAGATTAGGATATACAAATTTTTTATTCTGTTGTACATCACTTTGGCCTGCATTTGTACATCACTTTTTGACTGTTGGGCTTTTCCGTGGGTGCTGTCCCAGCTCGGAGGTGCACAATCGACAGTGCGTGGCTCAGTGATTTTCACTTGTTTCGTTGAAAACGGCCTGCGCGCAGCATTTAAGTCTGACACAATGTGAACCATTTTTCTCCTGTGATTTTGACACCTAATATTTGGTGAGCTCATCACCAGTTTTAGACCTTAATATTGTTAAAGAACAAAGAAATTATCCCGAAACGACTCACGAGGAAAAATAAATAAATTAAATTATTTCAGTATTCTAAAGATGTAAAATACTGTTCGAAAACAGCGATAGTTTTTCATTAAAAAAAAATGGGTGCATGTACGCGCGTGAGAAGTTATACTTCTTTGGCATCATTAAAAAATAGTTTTTATTGCATGCAAATAATTAATTACAATAAAATAATAAAAGGCTAGAAAAAGATAGTCAACACAGTCAATAAAGTTCAGTTTAAATTTGAAAAATTAAATAAATAAAATTTAGAGAATAATAAATATATATGACATAATTTGTACTAAATATTATAAGATTCTTAATTTTAAATATTTAAAATTGATTATTTAATATTTTAAATAAAATAAATAAATTTTATAATGAATTCAAAAATTTAATTTAAGTTTTTCATTTTTTAAATATTATTTTCTTAATTTAATATACACTTTTAATTTTTATCAAAAAGTGAAACATACCACGATGTACGTTTACTAAAGCGAGTATCCCAGACCCCTCCCATATAGTCGTGATATTTTCCAACCTGCAGGGGAGGAGCATACGGCTATCAATCAGCATAAATAGAGTATATCTTGGTGTAAGGGTAACTTTGCAATAAGGGATGACCACTAGTCTACTCATATACAAGAGAGATTTCAAGTATCTTTTTAATAGATCCCAACTCATCAAAAGGGAGGTATATAAACTTAAGATATACATAAGTATTCCATGAATACAAAAGTTTACAACACGTTAAGCTAAACAGTACAATATTGAGTAGAGCGTGACCGTAGTCGTCAAACCGTGTCTCTTACAATATGTGTTCGCTACACGGGCGAAAAGTCTTATATGTCAAACAGTACTACCTTAAGGTTAACATTGAATACTTAATTCTACTCCTAATTTCGTACACGCGCGTGTGGGGCGTATAATTTAGTTCGGTTATACAACAGTGGTTACAGACTTTAAACTTACGTACGTAAATATTACTAGTGTCACAGAAACATGTCTTTAATTACTTCTAACAACGTATATATTGGAACAGTGTTTCTGGACATAAGCAGGGGTTGGGCGCATCGCGCACATTTTCATAGTGAGCCTAAGCAGACAATATAAGGAAGCGAGGTGCGTTCTACGTTAAGTATACGAGAGACGCAACAGAAGGAAACCCGATAGTGCAAAATGTACATATCCTCCTAAGACGGGAGCGGGCCGGATTCCCGGCCATGGGCGGCGCCGAGGACAAGAACTAGTATAAATGAAAAAAGAAAAATTTAGAATTTTGAACGTGGCGGCCAAACGTAAGCGAAGGGGAATTCAAGCCACTACACACCAACACTCACCCACCCATGACCGGTGACCGGACGCACCACCCGCGACAAACTATTCGCACTAGAACTATGTACTATCTAAGAACGAGGCGAGCGCGCCCAGCCCCTTTATACTCTAAGGAAATTAGTCCGGCGTAAGAACACACACATGCATAGTTACAAGCAACAAGCAAAATCCTTCCGCGCACCACAAGTGCCTAGAGAGGGGACACGTTGACGTCAACACTGGAGGGAGAAAAGGAGGGGTAATACTCCGCTCAAGGGACGGCGCACTCACAGGTGAAAGAAAACAAAAAAAAACATCACGTAATTAATAAGATGTGACGGAAGCAGTGCGCCTCAGCACACTGCAACCACCCTCGCTTAAGGGAGAACACACCCCTGACGAAACAAGTGCTGGAAGGTGTAGACTTCGGCAATCGCAGACATGCAGGCGGCCAAACGGGGGGGGGGGGGGGGGGTACGATGATCTTGAAGAAGACTTCCCGTTCCCGCATCTTGTTTAAGGGCGCATGCGGCAAACTAGCGCACTGTGCTCCTTCCTTCGAGACGATTGCGTTCCGAACAATGCCGTGGCTCCCAGTGTTAGCGCAGTCAACGACTCAGAGCATGTAGTTGTTGAGTCGGGTATCAGAGTTATCAATATACTCGCCACGCCTCACACTGTTGACGAGAGATTCAATGTGAGGAGCAAGTGCGGTGCGTCGAAGGGGGAGTAGCAACTGACTCACCCCAAAGGCGCGTCTTCAAGCGTCCGAAGTTCCAGCATCCGGGACCACCAGTAGTAAGCGGCGGCGATGGCGGGCATGGTACTGCGAAGACTGCGGCCAGGGGAAGGGGGGGGGGGGAAGCGGCGAAGCGTGGATCTCAGGCGGTGACGTACGAGGGGGGGGGCGGGCTCGGCCCTCCCGTAGCACGTCGGCTAAGGTGATCGGTGATGACAAGTCGAAGCACAGGCTGGGGGGGGGGGGGGGGAACGAAGCGAAGCACACGCGAATTGAGTCGGAGTATCGGAAGGGGGGAAAGAGAACTTCATTGTTCTGGCGCATAAGCGGAACACTAATACACAATCTTTAAGAGAAATCAACAATATTTTACTGCCATATTCATAAATATAAATAATAAACTCTAAAAAGATACAGAAGATACACCAAAGTTGTTTCACAACTCTAACGCACATAAGCCACCAACAAGTATACATTAAAAAAGGATTATAACCCCACACGCCAACTACAAAACCAAGCGTACGTAATAGATTACAAAATTACAAGATTACCAAAAGAAATTTTTGGAACACGCGCGTGTACTATCCTATAAACGATTTATTGTTAAGCATGATACGCTTTTAAATGGCTAACGTGGCTTTTCCTCAGACGCCCTCGTGTGCCGGGTTTTGCCAGGAGCACCGTGTTGGCCCCCAGAAACCTAGAGATCCTATACGGGCCGACGAAGGGGGGGATAAACTTAGAGCCCAGCTTCCCAATCTTTGAGGGGAGCGTAAAATTGCGTACCAAAACAAGGTCGCCTACTTGAAAATCGCTCGGATGTCTGCCAGTATTGTACGCATCGGAAACCCGTTCCCTGGCCCTTTGCAAATTAATTGCCACGGAATCTACGATAGCTTCGAGCGCTGAAGGGTCCCAAGCCTCATCTACGGGAGGGAGTCCCCAGATATTAAGGAGAGGGTGAGCGAAACTGCGGCCCAAAAATGGAACAGAGGGGGGGAACCCAGTGGCAGAATGAACAGCACTATTGAGGCCTATCGAAATAAATTCGATGTCTCGGTCCCATAGAGTCTGGTCTTCTCTGTAATAAGCTGTGAACACGCTTTTTAGGACTTTATTCACCCTTTCGGACATATTCCCCTGGGGGAAGTAAGCGCTGGAGTGAACAGGCTTCATGGCCCACTCCATGCACATGGCTTGCCATTCCGCTGAGCGGAAATAAGAAGCGTTGTCCGACACGATGATAGCGGGGGCTCCCAGTATCTGCCAGACTCGCGTCCGAAGAGCGCGAGTCATCGTAGCCGCTTTGAAATTCCGTAGAGGTAGTAGGATAATGAATTTTGAAAAAATATCAACTAGAACTAATAGGCAATTGTTCCCCAGCGTAGACCGGGTTAACGGCCCGAATATATCGACGTGCACGGTGTGCCAGGGGGCCACGGGAGGGTCAGCGGCATACATCCCTATTTTCCCACAAGAGGGAGGTTTGGAAACCTGACAATCATGGCACGCGCGCACGTATTGACGTACGTCGCCGCGTATATTGGGCCAGGCAAAATGAGCGGAAATTTTTTGAAACGTTTTCGAGATGCCGAAGTGACTGCCCAGGAAAGAACCGTGAAAGTATTTAAGGATCAGGGGGCGTAGTGAAACAGGTACTAACATTTTACGCGCTCGTCCCGACTTCCCTGTGTAAAAGACGACACCGTTTTCAAAAACATAGGGTACGTTGGCGCCGGCACTAATTTGGCGACGACTGTCGCTACAAAAAGGATCCGTAGACTGTTGCTCTTTAACATTAACGTAGGATTCCGGAAAGATTCTACTTGTATTCACGTGAGCCTCGACAAGTGGGCTAGTGAGCTTATCGTCCTCCGAAAGGTGGGTATCAACAGAAAATTCTTCCGGATTGAACATCCGTGATAACGAGTCAGCGACTACATTATCAGTTCCTTTTACGTGTCGGATAACGAAATCGAATCGGGATAGGCGGAGGATCCACCGGCCCAACTTACCCAGTTGGTTGGGGTGGTTAAACAACCAACTTAGGCCTGGTTGTCCGTATACAGGTCGAATTCGGACCCTTCGAGGTAGGAGTGAAACTTCTCTACGCCGAAGAGGCACCCAAGGGCCTCCTTCTCGTATGTACCGAGCCGTTTCTCCCCATCTGACAAAGTTCGGCTGGCGTAGGCAATGGGTCTGAAGGAACCGGCGATTTCGTGACTAAGCACCGCGCCCACAAAGCTAGAGAAGAAGCGTCCACATGTAGAGAAAATCTTTTATCAAAATCGGGTAGAATGAGGACTGGGGGACTCGCTATGACTGCCTTTAATTTATTGAAAGCAGTATCACAATCCTCTGACCATGTGAAGGGGACGTGTTTCTTCCGAAGCGAATTCAGGGGCGCGCACAGTCGCGCAAAATTGGGTATAAAGCGCGAATAGTACCCCAATAATCCCAAAAAACGCTGCAGGCCCTTCAAATTCCGGGGGCACGGGAAGTTTACTACCGGGGATACCTTGTCCGGATCCATCAACAACGTACCCTCGGCAACCACATACCCCAAGAACTTGACGGACTTTTGCGCCAGCGAAATTTTTTCGGGATTGACGGTGAGGCCTGCACCACGCAATCGCAAAAAAACCTCGCGCAAATGATGCATATGTTCACCAAAGGAATTGCTATAGATGATGATGTCATCAATATAGTTGAAGGCAAAAACCATTTTAACGTCTCGCAGAATGTGGTCGAGAACCCGGCTAAGAGCCTGACTACCAAACTTTACTCCCATGGGTATTCTTTTATATTCGTACTGGCCCCACGGGGTGGAAAAGGCCGTGTAGGGTCTGCAAGAAGGGTCTAAGAGGCACTGGTGGAAGCTATTGTTGAGGTCGATAACGGAAAAAATTTTGCTCTTTCCCAATTGTTGTAGGGCCATTTCTACGGTGGGCAAACCAAAATTATCGTTAATTATTTTCCTATTTAAGGGAATAAAATTATGAACAATGCAGTAGTCTACGCCGTTTTTCTTAACCTTTAAAAAGGTAGGGGTGCTGTAGTTGGAAGTTGAAGGAGCTATGACGTCGGCTTTCAAAAGTTTGTCAAGAATTTCTCTCATTTTAGTCATCAATATGGGGTTAGGCTTTAAAAAATTTAGACTTAACGGGTTCCAGGTCTTTCAAATAGAACTTGTACGGCTGCAAGTCACATTTTCCAATTCTTTTCGTAAGGACATCCGGGAACTCCATACGGAGATCCTGCAAAATCTTATCCTCCGCGGTATCAGGCGTAACTTGATCGCTTTGAAGCACATAATTACGCGAAAGGGTTTTCGAGCACAAGGGCACGTCGAAAAGGGGTTCGAAACCAAAATTGATTTTACGGTTGGCAACATCCACCCTGGCTCGCGTTCTCCCTAAAAAATCCAATCCCAAAATCATTGGAAGGGAAACGTTAGGCACAATCAAAAAAGAATGCCGCCATGAAAACCTATCTATTTTAAAATGCAGATTTAGAAGAGACGTAGCATGAAGCAATTTGTTATCAGCCAAGCAAATACTTGTGCGAGCGTGTTCGCTAATAGAAAAGTGCCTCGAATGGACGCGTTGTCGGAGTTGTTCAACGAACTTATCACTGACTAAAGAGTGAGTAGCCCCCGAGTCTACGAGCGCCAAAATAGAAAATCCAAAAAGGAACACATTAGCAAAGAGCAGGGAATTTTGCACCGAGAAGTTACCGTCAGCACTGGGGCCGCAACGCATCCCTACACGCGCGGTCCTCCGGCATTTCCCGGACATTGGTCACGAAAGTGGCCGGGGCTGCGGCAGCGGAAACAAAGACGCTGGCTAACGTCACGAACGGGTTCAGTGCAATCAGACATAAGGTGTCCGTATCTCGTGCAATTACTGCACCGATAACGGCCGCTGCGGGGCGCCGGCCTATTAGATTCCATAGGTGGAGCAGAAGCGGCCATGCGCTGCGTGACGGGTGCACTTACACTCGCCGCGTGAGTTGCGCGAGTTACACTGGGGCTTCGCGGATTCAGGTCTCTCGCGCGAAAAACTTGTCCTGCGGATGCATGGTCCCCAGACGGAACCACGGCGCGCCTACTCAACCCGGGCGCACTGGGAAATTCTTTCGCATAACATTCATGCGCTACAAGTCTGTTTTGAATTTCTACGCTCCAAGCGCGCAGCTCCAACATGGTGGTGGGGACTGAGAGCATCGAACCATGTTGCAGAGTAGACGGAGATACATTCCCCAAAATGATTTCCACTAATCTTTCCTCCGGGAGTCCGAGATCTAGCGCTTCTGCGAAAAGACTAACAGAGTTTATGAAGTCTGAAAGTGACTCGTGGGGCCGCTGAAAACGGTAAACGAATTTGCGTTTACACGTTTCCAGTACTCTGGGCGGGCAAACCAATTTTAAAACATTTGCCTTAAAGACGTCAAAGGAAGAGCCGGCGGTGATACCTTCACTGAGAAGCGAAACGTACGCGTCGCTACACTTACTCAAATAGGCTTTGAGAAAATCGGCCTCGCTCACCAGCTTCAGGTTGTATATCCTGCTAGCTTCCGCTAATTGCATTAGAACCGCGTCCGGGACATTTCCCTCTAAGCGCGGCAGGGTCTTAAGCGCAGACAGGAATATCTTTTGACTAAATACGGGCGCGGCTCTGGGTTCAGGTGCTACGCTGACAGGAGGGTGTAGCGCGGCGGCTGCGGTTTCCCGCACGCGAGCAATTACACGTACGCGCAACTTGCGTACGGTCTCGGATTCCCCAACTTCCAGCCCGTGATCACCCAAGTAATCCAACAAATCTTCTCTACGCAAAGTGTAAACCCACCTGACGGCGGGGGCGGCTGAGGAACTGGCCATTACACTACCTATCTAGTGGTCACCTGTTAAGCTAATGTTACGTTGCTGCTCACCAAGTAAGCAGAGTGGCGCAGGTTGAAACATACCACGATGTACGTTTACTAAAGCGAGTATCCCAGACCCCTCCCATATAGTCGTGATATTTTCCAACCTGCAGGGGAGGAGCATACGGCTATCAATCAGCATAAATAGAGTATATCTTGGTGTAAGGGTAACTTTGCAATAAGGGATGACCACTAGTCTACTCATATACAAGAGAGATTTCAAGTATCTTTTTAATAGATCCCAACTCATCAAAAGGGAGGTATATAAACTTAAGATATACATAAGTATTCCATGAATACAAAAGTTTACAACACGTTAAGCTAAACAGTACAATATTGAGTAGAGCGTGACCGTAGTCGTCAAACCGTGTCTCTTACAATATGTGTTCGCTACACGGGCGAAAAGTCTTATATGTCAAACAGTACTACCTTAAGGTTAACATTGAATACTTAATTCTACTCCTAATTTCGTACACGCGCGTGTGGGGCGTATAATTTAGTTCGGTTATACAACAGTGGTTACAGACTTTAAACTTACGTACGTAAATATTACTAGTGTCACAGAAACATGTCTTTAATTACTTCTAACAACGTATATATTGGAACAGTGTTTCTGGACATAAGCAGGGGTTGGACGCATCGCGCACATTTTCATAGTGAGCCTAAGCAGACAATATAAGGAAGCGAGGTGCGTTCTACGTTAAGTATACGAGAGACGCAACAGAAGGAAACCCGATAGTGCAAAATGTACATATCCTCCTAAGACTTGAGCGGGCCGGATTCCCGGCCATGGGCGGCGCCGAGGACAAGAACTAGTATAAATGAAAAAAGAAAAATTTAGAATTTTGAACGTGGCGGCCAAACGTAAGCGAAGGAGAATTCAAGCCACTACACACCAACACTCACCCACCCATGACCGGTGACCGGACGCACCACCCGCGACAAACTATTCGCACTAGAACTATGTACTATCTAAGAACGAGGCGAGCGCGCCCAGCCCCTTTATACTCTAAGGAAATTAGTCCGGCGTAAGAACACACACATGCATAGTTACAAGCGACAAGCAAAATCCTTCCGCGCACCACAAGTGCCTAGAGAGGGAACACGTTGACGTCAACACTGGAGGGAGAAAAGGAGGGGTAATACTCCGCTCAAGGGACGGCGCACTCACAGGTGAAAGAAAACAAAAAAAAACATCACGTAATTAATAAGACGTGACGGAAGCAGTGCGCCTCAGCACACTGCAAAAGTTTTCATTAAATTATTTATTTATTTTTATAAATATTTATTACTTATTCAATTTAATAATAAATATTAAAAATTAATGTTTAAATTAAATGTTCGATTTTAATTTTTATCACAAATATTTTATTAAATTTATTTCTTTATTTTGTAAATGTTAAATAAACAATAATAAATATTTAACATTAATAATTTAATAATATTTAGTATTAATTATATTAAATAATAATATTTTAATTTATATCAATAAATAATACATATGGTTAGTTAACCTCAATTATATTGGAGCACTTGAAAAAGTATATAAGCACAATTTTTTTTACTGATATTTACGAATAGTAAATAATATTAATCAAAATATTAAATTTAAATCACTACTGAATATAATTTATTAGCTCATATATAATTTGCACTTGTATGAAACTAAAACAGGTGTTGTGAATGTAGAAACTAGAAACATGTGGATAAATATTATAAATATGAAAACTGTGATCATAGGCGGCGAGCGTGCCAACATATGTGACTAATAGAGGTTAAACCTTGGAATTTACTGTTTACTATGACCATTTTAGTTTACCAAAATAAATTCCATGGTAATTTCACTATCATAAAGTTTCATTTGGCACACCAATACGTTTGGTATGTCCCCTAATGTGGGTTTATGTTCATACACGTGGGTCCGCCATCTTCCTGTGAAAATGTAGTTACATGGTGCGCGCGCATCTTAAAATTTCACTCTCATCATTTTTTCATAACCAAAAAACTTGTATTTATTTTTATAGTTCTACATCTTCTCTGTAGCAGAGTCCTTGTGAAAAAAAATTAAATAATTAAAGATATATATTTCTCCTTTATATATTTCATGTTAGTTCAGTTAGTATTTTAGTGTCTCCATTTTTAAAGTATATGTGGGTGTGTTTTCCCTCCCTAACACGCTGTAATTGGAGGACATCCTTGCAGTCCCAGCAGCAGTAGTTGGGGCCAGCAGGGAGAAGTGGCGTCTGCAGCGCGATGTCGGGGCTACCGGTGCGGTGTGCAGGGCTGGCCAGCAGAACCGTGCACCACGAGGTGACCAAGCTGTGCATGGGCTTGTCGAGGGCCCCGGTGCCCGCGCAGCAGGAGATGTGCGCCATGCTGGAGAGTGCGAAGGCAGCCGTGCTGGGGATGGTGTCCGTGCTGCGCTCGCTGCCTCGCTCGTGTGGCCGCACGCTGCTCCGGGAGGTCGGCAAGGCCGTCGCGCTCATCGTCGACAGCGTGGTCCCTGTGCTCCGGTCGCTCAGGTTCCGTGGCTCCAAGGCGTGAGTACCCCGTCGCAGCATCGACTGCATGTATCTTGTATTGAAGTAGCTTGGCTTCTGGGTTGTAGCCGTGTCCTTGGCAAATAATTCACCGACGTTTTCGGTCGACATTGCAGTCGCCATCATCAGGGAGCAGTTACCTGCTGAGGTATGTAAAGGCAGGACGACTGGTAAGAACCTCAGTAGGTAACTGCTCCCTGATGATGGCGACTGCAATGTCGACCGAAAACGTCGGTGAATTATTCGCCTAGGACACGGCTGCAACCCAGAAGCCAAGCTACTTCAGACAATGGCCGTGAAAGCCTGCGAACATTATTAATAACGTGAATTGTTATGTTTTGAAGTTAAAATGTGATTTTATTATTTATTTCGTCCTTTTCAAAATTTTCTGTTTCCTACTGTCCTTATGTTTTGTACCTTTTGACCCTAATATTGAGAACCATAATTATATTGTATCGTCACATGCCAGGCCGAATGCTGAAAGAGCTTAGTTGAGAAACCGCACACTCTGCGTCTAAACTACATTACTTGTACCTGTTTTGACCCCTCTATTTTTTACTGCCTGTGAAATGTCATCACGGTTAACAGGTGACACGGGATTACACTTTGGAATTTCCTGGAAAGGGGGAGAGAGCGCTTCTTCCTTCGAGATCCTCTTTGTTTCGCTGAGAAGGCAGTCCCTCGCCTCTCATCCGTCCACCTCACTCTCTTTACCTCTGTTCGTACATTTGCTTCCCGAGTTGTTTTAACATAGGCAATGTTATTAAATGTTAATTGCTTCACAAAAAAAATGCCAATAAATTTGGTTAGTGAAAGGCAACAAGCTGCCGAGTTTAAGATAAATGACGGTGTTTATGCATCTGATGCCGTTACACTAATGTGTAAATACTGCAACTGTTGAGTTATGTCCCTAACACCATCATTTTGAGATTTTCAAGGATTACAAAGCCCTTAAAGAAGATGTGCAAGAGATTGGCAACAGGAAAGCACATATATATGTTGAAAGGGCTGACTTCTCAGAGTATAAATTACAATCAGTTTGCACTAACAGTCATGCATGATGATTGTAGATCTGTAAACAATGTTGACAGTGAACAGTTTCTTACAACTTAGCTGTCACAGACAGAAGGCAGAACCTGAAAGAAAGCAGTGTTGAAATGTCCAGTGTGCTGTCTTTTGACAACTAATTTCAACACTTGGTTAGAATTTTTAGTTTTTAAATTAGTAAGATAAAACAGTTACAAAATAAAATTTATGTTGTGTTATATTTTAATTTTTAAAATTAAATGCAGTCAAAAGTGCATATAAAAATAAAATGTCACTTTTTGTTGCAAATTTTTTTAAAAATAACACTGCATTAATTGAAAAAGTACATAAAAGTGCAGAAAGTACACCATGGAAAACTAATATTTAAGCTCCTATATAAAAAAAAGCTTTGTTACAGATGTCTCACACGAGGCAAAACCAATGAAAAAGCAGTGGCCATTACAGAAAAATAAATAAACGCTATCAAAAAGAGCTCTCCGAACCTTCATTATGTTGGTGTGTCTCACTCTCCTCTGGTTCTTCATCACACCCAGAAGTACCCCACGCAGAGTGTGATGTAGCAGCAAGTGTTGTTGTCCGCGCAGCAAGAAGGAGCGACTGAAGCACACGGCCTGTGTGTGGGAGGCGTGTGACCGGCTCGAGGCGTGCTCGCGCGACAACACGGCGGCCACAGCCAAGTTGTTGCAGTGGAACGAGACCTTGCTGAGTGATGCCTTGCAGGAGCTGGAAGAGGTGAGACTCTTCCCCCACTTTCAAATTTTACAAGTATTGATAATTATGTTTTTTTATGAAGTTTTGGTACTAGTAACATTATGGTTTGTAATTAACTATTATTAATGTTTTGATTGAATCATGGTTTTCATAAACGTTCTTAAATGGTTATAAATATTTTCTGGCGTCGGCCAGGGCTACATCCTCGCTACGCCTGGTGTGCCTCGTGCTCTTCTGGCCCTTTCGTCTTTTACCAGTTCCTTGTTCGGCCTCGGGGGACTTTCAGACCTGCCCTCCTCGCAAGAGAACGCCAGTTACCCCCTATTCTTAGTTACGTAATTAACAATTATATTTCTTTATATCTTTATTCCAGTCCCTCAAGTGTGTATGTTTTCAAGTTTGCATGTAAGGACGGAGAAGTGCCATGGGTAAACCTCACGCAGGCTATTCACATTTGAACTTAAGTAATAAATAAGTAGCTAGTATATTGAAGCAGTGCGGGCACTGCTTAGCGTTCCTTCCCCTCCTTTCCCCTCCCCTCCCCTCTCCTCCTTTCACCTTCCTACCCCCCCTCTTCCTCCCTTCAACGCCGCGCCACCAGCGCACTCTGCCGTGTATTGTTCCCGGCCTATATAATCTCGGCACCCGGGCTATTTGCCGCAGTCTTCCGGTCTTTTGACACGAGGACTGTCACTTGGGGTTGGCGTTGCGTTGGTATGTACTCGGCTGTGAAACTTAACGTCTATAATTGTCAGTACTTAGTGTGATTTCTTGTTCTTGCTTGCGCGTCGTGGCCCCACTTTCATTTTTTAATTTTTGCCATGTTTAGTAATGTTTGTAATTTCTCTTGGACCCTTCAGGTCAGTGCTTAATTGGATTCTTTGCCTTAGTTTCTCTTGCTCACGCCGAGTACTACCGGTAGCTTATGTAACAGTGTTTTTCTGCGGCTGTATATGGGCATGCCATGATGGCTTTGGACACTTCTTGTCAAGCCACGTCGTAACGGTAATCGTAATTGTATGTAACTTTAAACTCTTTCTTTCTTTCTTGTTGTTGCCTAGCGGCCCGTATAATTGTGCTACGTTAAACGCGTCGTCGGCTTGCCCCATTTATCGCACCATTGTTTTAACCTGTATTCCCGCGGGAATCGAATTGTTATATGCATATTATATGCATTGTATGCATTGTGATTAATAAATTGGATTGCTTGTTATTTTGTATTTTTGGACTTTATTTATTGCAGCACGAGCGCACCACTGCCGTGGTCGTACGGCAACGACCCCTTGTTTGTTTTGATTTCCCGTTTCAGTTGTAGGTGCGAGTGCAATATAAGTAATATTAATTCAGCTTAAATACTGGCAAATTATTAAAATTTTGAATGGCGTTGTTATGGCATCCTGACCACTGCCAGTCTCTCATCCGCCGCCCGGAGCAGGAAGCAGCCATAGTACCTCAAAGACTTCTCCGCTTGGTACCAACTGATTCTTTAACAATTGTCAACTTAATTAATACTTTTGAGTCGCCATCGTACAAAATACAACTACGTACTATAACAGCTTATTAGCCGTAATTATGATAACCAATAGTCTAACATCAGAATAAATTATAATTATATAAGTCATTACTGCAACTTGCCAATAGTAAACAAACGGTAAAGTAAGGTTAAGTTGTTTTTGTTTCGTGTTCAAGAAGTTACGTTTTTCGTACGTAACACTTCTGACATTGAATTCACAGGAAATTTGAAAAAAAAAAATTGTAGAAATATTGAGCACTTAAAATTCACATTAATTGACTCCACTCGCAATCCGTCGCAATAGTATCAATAACACGCCTAGTAATAACAGTCAACATCATAGAGTAAGTACGTGTCTCGTCTCTCGTGTATGGTAAGTACCAGAGATTTGTATCAATATTATGAATGTTTTCAATTGCCGCGGTCGTATAGTGACGTAAATTGGCACCACCAGCGCGAACTATCATTGTTTGCGGCAATTTTATTTAAGAGAGCGCTATCTTTATTTACATTTGTTCACGGTAAAAAAAAGTGTACTGTAAAATAAAGGGTTAACTCTCTTGAAGATAGTTTGTATTTTGCTTTTATTTTTTATATTGTTTTTTATACTCAAGTCTTTAAAGTTGTTTGCAGTTTGTATTTTTGTAATAAAGAGGGACTTTATATAGTTTAAAACTAATTTATGTTATTTGTAATAATTGCTACTTAATGGGAAAATATTTTTCCCTGGAGTATCGAAAGTATCAAACGGAAAAAAACAATACAGAAACGAGTATCGAGTGTGTGGTATCGTCCCACCTCTAATTTTAACTGGTTCTCACTTTGTTTACTGAGTAATTTTGTACATGCTTGTTTCAGTATTCTATTTGTTTTAAATATGGGCATGTGTCATTATGCCTAAAGGCGTTTTGCCTCATTTTAGGCAAAATGCCGTTGGCCAAATAGGAGTTAGGCAAAACACAGTTGGCAAAATAAGAGCTAGGCAAAATGCCGTTAGGCATAACACCGTTAGGGAAAATGCAGTTAGGCTAATCGCCATTAGGCAATTTGCCATTAGACAAAATGCTTTTTCCTCTTTTAAGAGGCGATTCGGCATTAGGCAAAACAGCTATAGGCATATCACGGTTAGGCAAATCGTCGTTAGGCAAACCGCCGATAGGCAAAATGCTGTTATGTTAGGTTAGGCAAAATGCCGTTAGGCAAATTGCCATTAGGCAAAATGCCATTGGCCAAATCGTAGTTAGGCAAAATGCTGTTAGGCAAAATGAGGTTTACTCGTAACATTTTAGGGAAAACACCGTTAGGCAAAATGCTGTTTGGCAAATCGGAGTTAGGCAAAATACAGTTAGGCAAATCGCCGTCAGGCAGAACTCTGTTAGGGAAAATGCCGTTAGGCAAATCGCCTTCAGGCAAATAGCCGTTAGGCAATTCGATGTTAGGCAAAATGACTTTAGGCTAAACGCCGTTTGGAAATTCACCTTTAGGCAAATAGCCGTTAGGCAATTCAACGTTAGGCAAAACGCCTTTAGGCGAAATGACTTTAGGCAAATCGCCTGTTACTCTTAAATATTCATTTCATGCCTGTATTTTACATGGGTATTTATTTGCAAGTTGTTGTTACAATTCTGCGGCATTGTGTGTTGTACTGATTTGAGGAAGGTTAATGGACAGGTTCGCGACAATTTGGCGCCGAGTTTCCAGACATTTTTCTGCTGCCGAGGCTTTCTGGCATTTTCTGTATGTATTCTTATGATGAGGAAATCGGCTGATGATCACTTCCGCAGGGGGCGGTAAAGGCGGTAAAATCATTAGGTTTTCATGCCAACCAGTCAAAAAGAACTTTGTAATTTTGTTTTTTGCATAAATGCCTTGGTGCAAGGTTAAAGTAGTTTGTATGGTATTGTGTCCTTGGATGTTGGAGCTGTGTTGTGATTGATTGGTGAAGTCACACAGTTGCAACTTCCCTGCGTGGTGGTTCGCAGTTGCTGAGCCTCGCCTGTAGTTGTTTGAGCGCTGTGCGGCACAGCTGTGTCATGTCAATCTGTGTCTCACAAAAAATAACATTTTTGAGTGTGTAGAGGCAGACAAAGTAACACCTGGGGTCGGGACCGTGCCACAGTGTGTGTTGTTACGGGTGCGTATATTTAGAAACAGCCCGGGTGGCCAGCACATAATGGCACTGGCACTTGTGTAGCACTAAATACAATGCAACAAATTAATAATGTGCCAAATCATTAAACAACATTAAATAGCTATTTGCTTCCTTCATTGTTTATTTATCTCCGACGACGCCCGTGTGTTTGGCCAACGTCCCGCTTGTCACAGCAGCTCTGGAGTGTAAGCCAGCAGCTTTCAGGACTAGTTTACCTCGTGCCCACTAGGATGCGCTTGTGGCCAATCATCGCAGACACAACAGTCAGGAATTTTGTTAGTAGGTTAAATAATCTTTCTATAAATAGAAATCTTTAAGTTCTTGCTATTTATAATTCTTATTAGAACTAAAATATATCTCATCTATTAATAACATTATTATATTGATTGTTGCTGTATTAGGAAAAATATGAATATGAGATATTAAAATGTTTTCTTTTAATAGTTTGTCTCCTGTGTTACAAATCTCTGACGTACAGCAGGTCATTCCAAGATGGCATCTTTTCCAGTGTTTGTAGCATAAATAGTGGAAGAAATGTTTTATTATTTTGGGCAGTGTTATTATGTAACATTAACCTTACATAAAGAAAAAGGCACATGTATTAATATGAGATTACGTAGTAAGTTTTTTCAAAATAATGGTATGTAATTTTATGCTCATTGCACAAGTCAAATATTATGTAATTAGTTATAAAGAAAGATGGTCTAGTCTTGTGCTGTCGAGTATAAAGAAGTCGAGTTTTAGCTTGAACTACTTGCTCGAATCTGCTGGAGTTTTCAGTCTCAGCCCATCCCTACAAAATACCAATAATGCAATAAATAATGATTACGAAAACTAGGTCACCATTATCTTCAACATTTCCAAATGGTAAACAATTAATATTGATCAAATATGAGAGAATTTATTTTATTGCTGTTAATTTATTTATTTATTAATAAAGCTATACAGTGCTCAAATCATTGACGATGGCAAATGTTATGCAATGTTACACAATTAATATGAAAAATAGCAATACAAGCTAATAAATCCTAGCTGCAGGAATATCCATACAAATTCTTGTGACAAAAGTTACATCCAGGGACAATCTATTAAAAATAATTAATTTCCTCTACACAACTTAAACTACGGGGGAAAATGATTATGACGTCTTGTATACGTCTTGTCGTCTGGCACATCGTAATTGCCTAGAACCCGGTCTCAACCCAGAAGCTAGTAAGTAGTTCAACACTGGTCATCAAAGCCTGTGGTCAAATATGTAGTTTATTTTTATTGAAATATGTTAGTGGGTAATCTTGTAATTGAACATAACTATAGAAAGGCAAATACAAACTTTTATTATGGCAAAAAAAAGCGTGAACAGTAACTACATCTAGCTTTCAGCGCATGGCCAACAATGCCTTTGTGTCACGGCTACACAGTAAGCCAGGGAATTCAGAAGTAGTTGGGGAAATCATGTTAAACCTAGGGTTTACTGAATAAATAACTTAGATTAGTTTGAGCCTGCACACATTGTTACAACTAGCTTGTGCTCACCTCATGTTTGCGATGTAACCAGTCAAACTGTTTACAGTCATATTATTATTATTTTGATTATTATTGTAACATTAATTGTATATTTCATGAGCCGATCTTATGTATTTAATTATTTTATTGTAAAGAGGACAACCAAAGTCTAACATATATAACACATCTTATTGCCAGAGACAACACACATTTTAACTTCAGGGTCTTCTAAGCATTATTCTTTGGAAACTTTATTCATTTGCCTTAGTTCAGCACTCTTACACGCTAATATCCAAGTTTTATTTCACTATGCAGTTAATTTGGTTTGCTGATTTTTCTATAGCTCCTTGGTTGCTAGGGACGGAAAATAAATAGTTAGAAGGAGGAAGAAAGGAGAGACGCCATCGCCATCTTGCATCGGGAATACGTTTCTCGGGCTGGGGCGAACCAAAGCCTTGGTTGCCGCCTGAGGAATTGAAGACTCGCGTCATCCGCGATCGTGTGCTATACAGAATTCTCCATACTATGATTTGTGAGAATGGTTCTAGACTGAATAAGTCTCAGATAGGGAGTATCGGCGACATCTAGTGCCAACTTCCGCGTCGGTCCCGTTTGTCCTGTAGTAGTTCCGGACGACTGATGTCAGCGCCAGCTACAATCGGCCACGACGTTTTGGTGAGACCGATCCCAATTAAAACAGACTTTTTAGGACGAGAGGGAAGTCGAGTCTTCAGCCAGACACCCAGCTACATCAGATCTTCTGTAGTTCGCCAATTACAGCTTCCAGCGTCGCAGCAGACCACCTGGAAGTCCTAAGAAGAGAGCCTCAAGCCTCCGACAGATTATAGCTAGACCCGGCATGGTAGTCGATGTGTTCCTGTGACGTCATTTACATCTACTTACCGACACCTAGGTCTGAACAAAAGCTAACATACAAAGTAATTATTTTGGTTGTTCCTCTCGCTGAATTACATGTTAACAGTAACTTCACGTCAATATCAAAGAACCCATTAAAATCGTATGTTTTCAAACTATTACTATTTCATTTACAGTAAATGTCAGTTACGTATAAGACAGACTTGGTCATAGGTAATGCTGAAGAACGCTTCAACCTGCTAAACAACATACAGGGGAGGGGGGGGGGGGTTCTTCTAGTAGAACCTGTTGCAGCTAGTGGTTGCACAGCCAGGACAGCGCACTATTGTCTGTGTATAGATCAAAGCATCTGCAATCCAGAAAAGATGAAAATTTTTCAACACCAAATAAACACGCGAGGACCTCTTTTTCATACGTCCCCAAGCGCTGTTCTGACTCGAGGAGCGTCCTACTGGCATAAGCTATGGGTCGCAGCTTCCCCTCGACCATGTGTCCCAAGACCGCGCACACCGCAGTGGAGGACGCATCCACTTAAACGGCGAACCGTTTATCGAAGTCAGGCAGAATTAGCACCGGGGGGGGAAGCCATGCGTTCCTTCAGTCGCCTGAACGCCTTCACTTGCGCGTCGCCCCATCCAAAACATAAGGCATTAAGAGGCGCGCATAGGGTGGCATAATCAGGGATAAAGCGTGCGAAATACCCCAGTATCCCTAAGAAGCGCTGCACGCCCTTAACATTTCGGGGCTGGGGAAAGTCCACAATAGGCGCGATCTTTTCCGGGTCCATGATTAATTGTCCCTTAGAGATGACATAGCCAAGGAACTTGACATGGTCCTTCGCCAGGAAGAGCTTACCAGGGTTAACGGTCAAACCCACGTCTCTGAACCGCGTGAACACCTGTCTAAGATGCGCGATGTGTTCCTCTAACGAGTTGCTATAAACGAGTACGTCATCAATGTAATTAAACACAAAGTCGAACTTAAACTCGGCGAGAACGTGATCCAGCACACGACTAAGCGCTGGGCTTCCAAAGCTCACACCCATCGGAATACGATTGTACTGGTACTGTCCAAAAGGCGTGGAAAAGGCTGTGAACTTACGACAGCTCTCGTCCAGTAAGCACTGATGGAAGCTGTGGTTCAAATCTATGACGGAAAATACACTGGCATTGCCCAAATGCTGCAATGCACTTTCGACCGTGGGCAGTGGCCACAAATCGTCCACAATTTTGTGATTTAACAAGGTATAACTATGCACAAGTCGCCACTCTTGGTGCCCCTTTTTGGGGACCAAAAAAGTGGGAGTGCTGAAGTCTGATTTAGACGGCGAGATGACATCAGCGTCCAACAGCCGCTGTATGATAGTACGCAGGGCCTGCAACTTGGGTGGGGAAACTTTATGGTATCTGCTGCGGACCGGCACTTCGTCCTTCATATAAAATTTATATGGCAGGATATCGCACTTGCCTATGCGACGAGTAATCACGTCCGAAAAATCGTTAATGAGCTGTTCCACGGCTCGCTCAAGGTCACAATCCCTCGCATCGATGTTGTGGAGCACAATGGGCGTCCCACTCTCGTGACGTAACAGTATCTTGACAGAGGGCGCAAAGCCGAAACACAGCTCATGACGATGAACATCGAGGACACATTGTGTCTTGCTTAGGAAATCAAGGCCTAAAATAAGGTTAGGCGATAATCCGGGCACGACCATAAACTTGCAGTCCCACGAGAAACAATGGATTTTAATATGGATCACAACTGACTGCGTGGCACGTAAAATATTGCCATTGGCCACGGACAATCTCAGGTCCTGTTCGGGGATCACGATCATGTGAAGTCCAGGGAGTTGATGACGCAGGGACTTCAGGCAAGACTCGCTGATGGCTGAGCGCGTGGCACCCATGTCCACCAAGGCGGGGTAAAACCTGTCACGTATCGCGACAGGCAAAAAGTGTAAAGACGAGGGATGAGAGGATTTTCTAAGAAGGCGACCTAATCGACCCCTTTTTCAACCGGTCACAGTCCGTTTCCCGGACATTGTGTCCGATAATGCCCAGACCGACCACACCTGAAACATCGGCGCTGTGTCACATCCACGCGCGCGCTCAAGCACTCGCGCAATTCGCGCAGTGTCCCATTCCACTGGCACCAGGGGATGGGCCGTGACCTTGCGGAACAATGCCCTCTGGCGGGGGTACCGAAGGCGTCAATGTCACACGAGTCGGAACTCGACTCGTCGGGCGCCACGCGCCGCGGTTCACGCACCGCGGTTCACGCACGTGTCAGGTGGCATCGCCCCCCCACCAGGCCGGCCGCAGCTGCGGCCTGAACCGAGGGCGGGGGAGGGGGGAGTCGTGACGGTCAAGGTCACTTGAGTCCCAAGGTCAAGTTCAGCACAGGGCGCGGGACAGACTTCCGTGTTTACAAAACATTGTGCATCCGCGGGCGCGCCTGGTTGTCCGCCGACAGGGGTCCCACGCCTATGAGTCAAGGCTGGGGCCAGGAATTCAGTCCGGTATTTCTCAAGAGCCATCAGGCGGCCCTGCATCTCGCAACTCCACTCACGGAGCCCTGGCAAAGATGTCGGAGGGGTTATCATAGCGCAATTTTGTAGAACATCTGGACTCACATTTCCCAAGATCAACTGCACAAAGTCCGACTCTGGCAGTCCCACCCCTAGAACCTCTGCGAAGGCAGCCACAGAGTTGATGAAATCCACCACCGGCTCGCTGGGCTTCTGGAAACGAAATACCAAGTCCCGTTTCAGACCTTCCAAGACGCGGGGCGGACAAACTGAGCGCACGAGGAGCTTCTTGAACGACTCAAACCCAGTTCCCTGCTCGATGGCATCCGTCAACATGCGGACGTGTGCTCCTTCGCACTTACTAAGGAGTGCCTGCATAAAGGCCTCCGGACCGACGAGGCGCTGCCGAAACAATCGCTCGGCAGCCATGACAAACTCTAAATGGCCCTAGGTTCATTTCCCGTAAGGAGCGGGAGGGACCTGAAGGAGGAGAATAACTTTTGAAGGAACTGTGGGCCTTCCGGCTGACTCACTGTGACCGGGGTCTGCCGCGGCTGTTGCTCCGCGGGAACAGCACACTTACTCCGCACGAACTGCGCCAGACGCGCATGCAGATGTACGACAGTGTCATCGGAACAAAATGGAAGCTCGTTCTCCTCGAAGTGGGCCAGCAGCTCCGCCTTGCGAAGCCGGTATATCCACCCCGTTTCAGTCGACATGATCCTGTAAACAGTCAACACACGAGACTATGCTGCAAACAGCAAAGTAGCGCAGAGTTGAAGAAAGCTTCAACCTGCTAATCAACATACAGGGGAGGGGGGGTTCTTCTAGTAGAACCTGTTGCAGCTAGTTTAGAGGTGTACTTAAAATTTTTCTACAAATTGAAGGGATCACAAAGAACATGAGACTCGTATATTAATACGTTGATCCATTTACACACAATGTATATATTCTTTGTTACAAAAGTACAAATTGATTATAAAGGTACATCGTGCGCCACAAGCAGTATTACTGAGCGAGTTAAACGCTAAATTAAAGTTAAATGTTAAATTAAAGTGAGCACCTACGCTCGGACCAATTTCTCCTCTAGAATATTGGGATCGGCATGGCATGGCCGAACGTAACGTAACGTATTAAGCCCCCTGCACGAGGGCAAGAAAACCCGGGTTTAAGGACGTGCATACAGACGTCTCATACACGTGCAACAGAACCAGTAGAGCCCGCGACCCCATACCGGGTAATCAAATGGGGGAAGGGGTGGCCAGCCAGGAGGCTAATGAAAACCACACTTTACAAGGGCACAGAACAAAAAAAAAAAAAAACAGAAAGAATGGCAATGCAAAACCATCCTGTAACACCCGGGTCGGCAAGCGACGTGTGTTTCCATGCAAGGAGCGAAAGCTAATTTCAAAAGGTGACAGGAAAAAAAAAAAAAAAGTTACAGTTAAATTAAGGAAAACACACGCTTTACTTTACACAAGTTCCACGGTCACCTCGCGGACAATCAAGGCACCCAAATACATTACCGACCAGACGAGAGAGTGGACAACCGCCATCGAACGCACAACCTACCCCAACGGAAGCTAGAGGTGAAGAAGGCCCAGAGGCGATGAGCCTCGGTCGCACCTCGACTTGCCACTGGAGGCGCCACCATCGCAGCGCGGGGAGAAGGGGAAAAGAAGCGCTACGTCACAGACCCAGGAGTGGAAAGAGGGGAGGGGGAAGGCGCGAGGCATGACGTTTAGGCCTAATAACCAAAGAGGTTCTCCGGGCCTCTTCAATGCAAATTTAGACTAGTAACACAACACTACCAAATTTCCTTTTAATATTTATTCTCTTGACAGTAGTACAATGCAGTGACGTGCTAGCTGAATTTGCAGTCTGGGTAATCCATACAGCAGCAGCATTCCCGAGATCTACTGCGGAGAGAATAGGCGACAAAAACCCAGCAAGAACACCAATTAGTCCACAGTGGACCACATACAATACATATTTCAATTAGAGTGGCACCCATTATTGTGGGGCTTGTACAGTTGGCCACACACACAGAGCAATTATTACAGCGACCATCACAAGACTGCCCATCTGGCTACCTTCGCTGCACCTCTGCAGCATTGCCTTGCAGCCCTGCAGAGTCCATTAACACAGCACGTCAGCTGACATGGTCCCAGGTCGTAGTCACCTAGTCTTTCATCCTCATAGTTTATCATTCTTAATATTCCTATAAGTAATTTTGATATTTATTTGGTTTAATCAGAAATGCCTTTCAACTATGTTTTTATTGGTTCCTACTTTGTTTGCTAGGTTGTGAAAGATTTTTCCAGCATTTTATTCATTTTAAATGTGGTTTTTATGCAGTATTTTACATTTTGATTTATTTGAAAGTTTTAACTAAGTGCCTGGAACATTGTGTATTGTGTTGGGAAAATGAAGGAGAGACATGAGCAACTTGGCAACACAAAATTTTTTTGCTTATTTTTTTTTGTGCTGAGATATTCTAGTGCATTCTGTAATTCTTCAGATGAGAAAAATGGCAAAGTTCTTTCTCACGGGAAATGGGAAAATTATGATGTTGTTGCATCAACTAATTAGAAAAGACTTTGTGATCTTTAATGGGTTATTTTTTGCAGGATAAGCCTCATTGAGAGGGTTAAGAAATTTTTGTACTACTGAGTCCTTGTGAGTGCTGTGTTGTGTCACGTACCTGTTGCGTCCCTGTGTTGGACGCAGTTGCGTAGCTTCGTCGTTAGTCGTTACTTGGGCATCTGCGAGAGTAGGAGCATGAGTGGCGGCTAGCCAGTTTAACGTATCGCAGAGAAGACAGTGTGGACGTGTCTGGACTGGGCCCAGGAGGTGAGGGCGGAGCGGGCGGGCCTCGGCGAGCTGGGCGGCTCGGAGCGCTGGAGCCACCGGGACCGGGAGCTGGCGGGAGCGTGCGCGGGCCTGGTGAAGACCGCGCGGGCCTGCGTGAGACGCGCGGGGCGTGCGGTGCGCCACAACGCTGCTCCCGCCCACGTGGCTCAGCTGGACTGCCTCGCGGCCGCCGTCCAGCTGCTCAGCCCTGCCGTCGACGACCTGGTCTGCTCCGTCTACCCGCCCGTGAGCCAGGAGCTCGTCAAGGCCGCGGTGCGTGCTTCATCGCATATTTAAAAACTGTTGAATGAAGTATGTTTGGATCATAATTGAAAAATGGTATTTCACCTCATAATTAGGGATGAGTAGGAAAAAGATTCCAAGAAAAATATTGGTCTAAATGGAATAAATTCAAAAATTCAGCACTGGAAACTTTTACGTTAATTAGGTTTATGTACGTTTATCTTTGTACTTATTCTGTAACGGTTCTCCAATATATAGTACTTTACTACTTTTAATATGTAATTATGTAGATAGTACATATCATGTATTCATCTAGAAAATTTAGTGAGTTCATTAAACGAACATAAATGTATAGTATTCGTATTTAGACACGAAATCATGGTAAAGCATGAAATTCATGAATAACAACAAAATTCTGTGCTGCATTTCAGTTTTTCATGAAATTACAAAAAAAATTTTGTGAGAAATGCAATTGTTTCCATGAGGTAATTGATGCCACTCTGTGACATTGGTTAACTCCTACCCTCTGCTAATATTTTAACTAATTTGCGTAATTTTTTTTGTTTATAGTTAATTTGTTATCATGTATCGTTTATTATACATAGGCATTTAAAGAGTTTTGATTGTGCTGAAATAAATATTAGTAATCATTAATTTTGGTTAGGTTTTACACAGTTTGAGGTATTTTCTGTATTATTTTTTTGTTCTATGGTTTTATTCTGATGTGTTAAAACCAGTGTTGCATTTGGGCAAAATTCAATTTTCAAGAAGGTTTAAAAAGAAAGTAAGACAGCAGTGGGGCACTCTGGCGCCCTAAAATAATATTTTTGTGTATGTAAGAAATACGTCTGGAAACCCATCACATAGGCACATGACTGCACAGCAGTGGTCCAGAAGGTTCGCAGGGCACTTTTCAGCCACCCAATCAGAACGAACCATGAATTGGTGTGATGTGAATTTCCAGACTTCAAGAGAACAATTTTCAGCAACTCACGGCCTTCCCTATATGGGCATGTATCTGGTTCTGTGATGTGATTGGCCAGGGTGCCCACGGGGTTGGCTGTAAAGAAAATTGACTGCATGGTGCAAGTTAGTTGTCACTCGATTGTCACCGTGTACTGTCGCGTCGTCTGCAACTCGTGAACTCATGAACTCCGTGAAGGGACAATGTAACGTCTGCTGGTCGGGGCCAGGCCGAGTTTCAACTTTTTTTGTGGTATTTTCGGACAATATTTAATTATTAATTTGACCCCAGGCATCGGCATCGGTCCAGGGTGACCCCCCCCCCCCCCCCCCCGCTTGTTTTTTATATAAAGCCACATGAAGCTATGATAACCAACTTGAACTGTGATTGGTCTGTATTGAAAAATGGTTTTGTCAGAAAAGTTTCACCTAGATAGTGCACTAGCTCACACCTCAGAGGTTGCAGTGGCAAAAATCTACGAATTGCGGTTTGAACTGCTTGACCACCCTCCTCACTCACCAGATCCAAACACAATTGACTTTAATTTTTTTGCTCCAGAGGCTAAAAGACTTTTGTCGAATAAAGAGGCCACCACCTTCTTAAACAACTATTTTGCAGACATTCAGGCAACTGATTATTAAAAAAAAACTAGTGTCTAAAATAGAGTGTGTTTGGAAGGTTGCTGCCATCTCCGTGTTGGAGTGGACGAGAGCACGGCTGTGAGAGTGTGTGTGCTGCAGGCCGCGAGCGTGGTCGACAAGGTGCAGGCCGTGCTCCACACGGCGCGCGACGGCCACTACGGCACGGACGACCAGGAGTGGGTGTGCTTCCTCCTCAAGGCTGTCGACCACAACAACAACAGACTGCAGCCACTGCTGTCCCCCTAGCCCGCCCTGCAGTTGTTTATAACCGTGTTCAATGCTAAATAAATTTGGAAACAAAGTTTGTCACAGTTTTTCTAATGCTTTTTCTACATTTGATGGTAAGTGGTCTCAGTTGGATGGTTCTCCCCCCTCCCCCCCTCCAGGGCTAAATGTCAAGGCTCTGTCTGTGTGTGTGTTGATAAGCATGAAATTTGAATACCACTTAACTTTTGTAATTTCCTGAGTGTGAGAATAGGATATAACATGTTTCTTCGTTTGACTAAGTCAGATATTTTAAGAATGAAAAAATAAAAAAATAAAAACTTTTCTTAACAAATTCATGGCCAGAAATTTGAAACTATTAGAAATGGCTCAGACGAAAACGAAAAAGACTTGAAAAATCCTAAATACCCAACTGATTATTGACTAGGAATTTTATTAAAGTACTTCCCCCTCTTCTAAAAATTCATTAAAAAGTTAATGCTATAATGTTGAGCCTATTGGGGTCGTGTGTGTGTGTGCTAATTGTATTGCCAGTTTTCTTATGTATTTTAAAACTCGCAATTACTTTTTACTATGACTATTTTAGTTGACTATTTTAGTTTATCGAATGTGTTTCAGGGTAGTTTCAATATCATAGTTTTATTTGGCACATCAATACGTTTGGTATGTGCCTTAATGTTTATGAAAGTGGCTACACGTAGGTCTGCCGTTTTAACGATTTGGGCTCCATGGTTACACATTTCTGTTCATTCGACTTCCATTCCATTCACGAAATTACTACCAAATGCTGAATAACAAGAGCTAAGATGTATAAACGTCACATTGTCACTACACACTGCTGCCAACCCACGGAGGTTACTGACATGTTTTTGAACATAATTACATGCAATGCAGTGGAATGGAGACACTGCGAATCTGGCATGAGGTAAGGAACAGACAATTTCAAAACAATTATGAAGTATGGTTGGCTCCCGATTTCTCTAGTGCAGATTAACAGTGTCCTAGTTCACATAAATAAACCATAAACACAAAAATAATTTTTGACTTATGGCAACGGCACCTATGAGCATTATATACAATGCAATGTGATGAATCAACAAACACTTTTTTATTTTTGCTCAACAGCTAACGCTTCATTGCATAATTATTTCCGAAGACATCCAAGTGTTCCAACAGCAACTCTGCAGAGAGAAACCAGTAGCTTTCAGGGCTAGTTTACCTCGATCCACTAGGATGCGCTAGTGGCAAATCATGGCACACACACATCTCGAAAACAACATAGTTGGGAATTATGTTAACAGGATAAATAATCTTTCTAATATAACATTTTAAGTTTATGCTTTTTAAATTCTTATTAAAACTGAAATATTCCTCCTATATCAATAACATTATTATCGTGTAACACAGAAACGTTGGGGGTGTCTACATAGGAAAAAAAAAATGTTATGCCCAAACACTTTTATGTTAACAATGCTGCATGTGAATTCTTAAATTTGATTTTAGGGTAATAATGTTCGTTGATTTTAGGGTGTTTAATCTGTAAATGTTGTACATTTATTTAACTGTACTACAAATTTATTCAGATACATATTAGTAGTGTGAATTAATTTTAATGGGTGTAGTGTCTGGATTGAAATGGTAGTCAGCAATCACACTTACCTATTTGGAAAACTATTTTGATTAAAATACTCTCTTATGGGAAAAACGTATGCGATTAGCGTGTTTTGATTAGCGCTCTGTTTTACTCCGTTACTTTGAGGGATGGGTGTTACAGTGTTTGTCTAGATAGTAGAGTTAAAAAAATTTGTTATTTTTAGGGGTGTGCGAATATTCGTAAATACGAATAGTTGCGAATAGTAACTGACGAACTATTCACATTCGTAAGTCGAATAGCAAAATTTAAAATTGTGAATACCGTATGCCCAAATATAAGGCGACCTGCAGTTTCAGGAGGCCAAACAAATGTAAAAATAATGTTGGTATAAATTAACGTAAAAAATCATTAGACATACATTTTGTGTTGATAAATCCTTTTTGCATTTATGTATAGCACATTTAACTTTCAGTTTCACTTAAGCTACGTATTACTATTTAGTAGTGTGCTAAACGTAACAAAGAAAACAAAGAATGCAGCTTGCCGAAACAAAACAAGTGGCTAGCTGCCATGGTGAAGCATACAGCCATGAATAACTTCGGTGACGTGGCCGCGAATATTTGTCCATATTACTCTCTGACAGAGAGTCTCTGTCCTATGAATTTTAAAGAATAATCTATGATAATTGTGTTGTTTGAAAGGTTTTTACATAAATAATGAGTGGATTACTGTGAAATTATTGAAATAGCTTTTGAAGCAACGTACAAAATTTCTGTAAATATGGCGTCTTCGTGCGTGTTCGGCAATGTTCGTTTTACAACAAAGAAATATTGTGGAAAGACAGTTGGCAGCCGTGAATTTCCAAACATTACATCCGAAATGTTCTTAACATTTTCTGTTTGTAAACGTAAACAATCGTTCTGAAAGTAGCTGCGATATTTTAGTACAAATATTTCCGTTAAAAATCAGAAATTAAATTACCGTCAATGTTAACACGCGATTGTACACAAAGTACAAATATGAATTGTGTAATAAAAAATTGCCATTTTGAGATGCTTCAACATTCACATTTTTACTCAAGAACAAATATTTTAATTTTCAACTTTAAACAATTGTGAATTACTGCAATATTGGGTGGATTTATTGTTTTCCCCGTGTGAGGTAACGAAGATTTAGTTAATATAAAAAGTCGTGAACATTGTTTAACAATATTTCTACTGTAGCTTTCAGCTTGGAACTAATGTTTGCTGTACTGACGTCTTGGGTGCGAAAATAAGGCGACTTCCTATTTTCTCATCTCTCATTTATGTAAAAATGGTTGCCTTATATTCGGACCACTACGGTATTTACATGGCTGTTTTTTATTTCTCGTGGTTCCAAGAGCTTCTGTTTTTACCAGTTTCTAATGTAATTTCCAAAGTATTTATACATTCTTACTTACATAACCACAATGTATTTTTAAAACATTTCAAGAAAAAAACTAAACCAAAATCATCCTACATTAAACCAACTTGTTTCAAAAGCCAGTCGGTAAACGTAAACACTAAACCATTTCCAAACAAATATAGTAGTTAGCAGGAATGCCAACGACTACCGTATTTTTGATGAACGGTTGCAATTGTTTACAAAACCGTTAAAATTAACTGTTTCAAATATATTATTCAATGATAACCTTTTTATATACTCATTTTGATAATCACAGAGTTTTTTCGGTCATATATGTTTGAAGTACGATGAAATTAATTTCCCATGCTACTCATTTTTTTTAATCCAAATTTTTCTATTGTGGTAACCAAAAGGAAAAACAATAGATAATAATTATTAAATATTATTATTAATGAAATAAGAATTCATATCCTCAATAATTCTTAAAAATTCTAAGTGAACTTTTTTTTTTGTGGTTTCATTCACAGAAAATATCTTGTATAAACTCAATATATGAAAACCCGCCATTTTTCAGTGTGGTAACATATTAAAAAAATATATATATATAATATTACAACTATTCAACTTCAAAACTATTCGCATTCTATTTGAAAATTTTACTATTCGATTCGAAAATATTCAACCATCAAAATCCACTATTCGCACACCCCTAGTTATTTTTCACATTGCTTTAACCATATTTTTCAATTATCCATGAACCTCTGGCCAGTCATTACCCCAGATAACAGCAAGTCTCTTGTAACCGAGTTTTACATTTGTCACTTTGTGTGTGTTCTCTTTGTAATACTAATTTCCCAATTGTCCACGTAAGTATAATACTGAACAATAATATTAAAATCGTAGGTCAATACATCACAAGTAATATTTTTTTTTGTTCACATTCTGCAGAACTGCAAGTTTGTAATAATCTTCATACAGCATAGTTCTGGGAAAAGCTGGATAAGAAATAGGCAAGAATAATTCATGTTTTTACTAGTGTGATTTTAGGATACCATCAAAAACTGAAATAAAAAGGATGCAATAAAATCAAACTGTGTATCATCACTGGGTCATAACCTTGTCCGTGTTCATTGACAAAGAGCAACCCCATCGCCAGGAGAAGAGGTGCGATAATTGGCTTAACTCCACACAAATAAAATAACATTTATAAGACAATACTTCATTGTGATACAGAACAAACACTGATAACATTTTACTGAATGAAAAAAATACACCCCTTTGTGTGCTGTGAGGCGTTACAACACACTGCTGTCCGGAGAACACACGTGGTGGGGTCACGGCCCAGCTGCCATCGTCTTGTTGTTCAGAATTTCTATCCAGTAGCCATCCGGGTCCTTTATGAACGCCAGCCCCTTCATCTTGCCTGTTCCGAGACATCCACAGATGAGCACTTTCCCTCGACTTCCGTTCCAGTCATGAAATTACTCCTGCCAAAATGCCTTCTACCGAGAGCTATGATGTACTATACGTTGTTTCAAGCACAACAGCACAAGTGCATGCAGAATCCTCTACACCTACGGTAGTGTATTGATAGGTTACCTTCACTTGGCTTCTTCACAAACTCCACGTTGAGCTGCTGAAACCTGTCGCAGGCAGCGTCTACATCCGGGACCATGATGCCGATGTGTCCTGCAACACACGGCCGCACATCACTGCTGTGACAAGTCATGTCTGTCTTGAGGTGAACACATGTCTTCTGTAGAAGAAGATGAATATTCAGAGTGAGGAATAAATACTGAGTTAATTAGACATAACATGAATGCCTTAAATTTGATCATGAACTTAATGGTTCCGAGTTAAGATGTAGTGCAAGGCATGCAGTCTCTCATTGTAGGAAACAATCATCTGATAAGTTCTTTAAATGATTCATGCAATGAGGAATTTCGATTTAATGCAGTTTTTTTAGACATACGCCATTGCAGTTTTGAACTGTTTGTCAAGGAAAAATTCCGAGAATCAAAAATAAATAAAAATATGGATATAAAAAATTGACAGAAAACAGGACTGAATCAGCTGATATCGACAAACAGAACCAACGATGAAACTAACAAGTATTATGGAAAACACGACGATGATTAAAGGACAAAAAATGTTCAACATATAAATATTGTACAGCACAAGAATTCCTCTGAGGAACTTAGTCAAGGAAAAAATAATATAACACAGACAAACACAGTGGGCTAACAACGACGAGACACATTAAATGCAAGTAGAAAACAAACCTGGATAGCGCAGCAAACATATAAACACAGCGATGAAGATAAACAAGTACGTACTTTGGACAACACAATGATGATAGCACTGACGAACACAGAAGATTTCCAATGAGAACAGTTGCGACGTTTCGGCAACTGACATCTGTTCCTGCCCGGCCCGGCCGCACAGTCTCTCTCGAGCTTCAGGTGGCCGCGAGCGCTGATCCAAGGGCAGCCTTCAGTGCTTTTCAAGTCATACTTAAGGGCTCCGCCTACCCGGGCACACACACGGTGTGCGGAGCTTCAGGAAAAACAATGCGATTTCAAAACTACTCAACATATCCAAGTGAGGTCTGCTTACGAAAAGCATTTAAGAGTTCGCTGAGGGCCAAAAAGTACTTTCGATTTCGGATTAAGTTTTGAAACTCTATTTTTAGAAGAGTTAAAATGGCTAAAACGCTTGTTATCAGAGTAATTTTTAGGTGTAAAAAAACCAGTACATATTCTTGAAAGCACTTACGGGACTTGCATTACACCTTTATCTCTATTTGTCGAACATATAATGTTACAGTGCCGCTCAGATTTCACAGCTATCCTGTGACGATGAGAAGAATTCGCGCGCCAGTTCAGAGGAGACACAGCGCTAGAAGCACCAGCGAGCGTTGCGCTTATCATCCCGCCTCACTAACACACATACACCCCTGAAGAGGCGGGCCCCTTAACAACTAAATTATTTACAAAAAGGTTTATGAAATTACTTTGATATTGAGTAAATATATGGTTTTCAACAGATAACTTTTGACAGAACATCACACAATCACCATGACATATTCAACTCCATTATTGTATTTACAATATTCCATTATCACAAACAATACTAAACTAAGGGACTTTAGGTTTTCAAAAGCAGTAACATAGTGTTCCAGGGCCCATCTACTTGGACACACTTAGGATGGCAAGCGCTTAAAAAAAAAAAAACTAATCTGAAAAATTACCAAGATATCCGAGATGTGTCTGTTTAAGAAAATCATTAAGGACGTGCTGAGAGCAAACGAGTAGTCTTTTTTTTTTTTTTTTTTTGTTTTGTTTCTAAACTTTATTTTTAGAAGAGTCAAAATAGAAAATATGTGTTTTTTCAGGATAATGTTTAGCCATGAAATAATCAGTACAGATTCTTGAAAGCACTCACACTTGCACTAACTACCCTTTATCTTAATTTCTCCCCATACAATGTTATGGTCACCACTTCAATTTTCATAGTTGTCCTAGGCATGACGATGATATGCCACGCCAGTTCAAAGCCATGCACTTAGGAGCAGATACCACGCGTTGCAAGTGGGAGTAAGCCTGCTATCAAAGTTTGTTTGACGCATGCAAACCTACTGAACAATACTCTCAAAGCTCAGAAAATACAAAATCTTAAAAATTACTATGCCTGCATAATCCACACAATTGATAAGCTGCCAGAAAAAAATGAATCTCCCTAAACTTGGCCCAGAAGAAAAGTTAAGCCACATGGCTTTCAGACTTGAGAAAGGAATAACTACTTAATAAATTACATAATCTGAGAGCACAGAAAAAAAACACTAAGCCCAAACATAATTTCAAAGGACGTGCCAAGTCAAATTTTGAAGCCAAGAGGCTGATTCACCGATTTGGCACAGACTATTATTTGAAACTCGTGTTGTCAGCTACAAGTCTGCAGCCAAAAGGGTGAGGTCCTCGGAGACATAATAAAGCACCCTACCCTAGCATGACTCGTTACAATGCAACCAATAAAGGAGGGAGAAACAAACATGGAGTCTCGTGGCTGGGCAGAGTCGAGACATGGCGCGTCGTTCAAATGCTCAAAGTCTCTGCTCTGCCTCTTCACGGCCTGCTCAAAGCTTTTGTGACCATGCTGTTCCTTCTACATACATACACACAAATTCTCCCATCGACTAATGCAGGGAGTTGAGTGTAAAGTCCTGTTAATGACTCCAAAATGTTTATGATGACTCTAAAATAAAAGAATTTTAATTTAACTATAACATTTATTCTCTTCCTCAATGAAAATACACTGTTAAGCCCGCGAGAGCCGTGACTTCAGGGTACAGCCCTCCAACAACCACTTGAGACAAAGCACGGTACAAAAAAAACACAAACAGTAAAAACTAGGGACTTCCCAGAAAAAGCCTGCAAGGATATTCTTCTTTCAATAAAAAAAAGGAATTGCTAATTCAATATTTTAACATTTTCCAAATTACTCTTTGCAATTCCAAATTTAACCTCTATGCAATAAGTGGTACAATTTTTGATCAACACTCACCAAATCCTCGAGGCTCAGAGTTGCCGTTGTGGTAATGTGAGTCGGGGTCGCTCTCCGTCCCCCAGTTGCTGCCAACACAACAGGACACATTTTTCATAATCTGCAGACAATACTAACATTGCGGTATGACAAAGTCTTTACCATGGAAAATTTAATACATATTTTTGTATATATATTAGGTTCTAACTGTATTTACTTGTATGACAATTCTGTCTTCCTACTCATTCTGATATCTGAAAATATTGGAAGTAACATAACTGGCTGTCTGATCCTGGATCATCTCTAGCTACATCACTGCAGCTTTTTTTGGAAAAGAAATCATAACACTGCATAAGTTTACTAAAATCAGCATGCTTTGAACATGATTTACGACTAAAACAGGCAAGAATGGTGTACCGTGTTTTCTCGCATAATCGTCGCACATTTTATACTAAAATCAAGTTTGAAAAGTAAGTAGGGGTGCGACGATTATGCGGGAAAAAAATTTTTTGTTAGGTAAAGTTATTCATAAAAACAAAACCTGTTCATGGAAAGTACGTTTATTTTAAAAAAGGTGGCGTATACAAGAGCACGCCAAACAATTTATATTAATAATTCATTAAACAAAAACCTTTCTTCAACTTTAAATAGAAAAACCAAAATTCTAACGCGAACGCAAGCCACTTGAATCTGATGTGAACTAACGTGTCGTAGAACACACTTGCCACGAAAGAATGCGGGCTATCAAATTTAGTTAACTCGGCACCTGACAGAGAGCACGTGTTGCATCCAATTGGCGAGATATCGATACTCGACAACGTGCGCGTGCTCTATACGGGAAGCAACATAACCAAACACAAATGATGCGCTGGCTACATTTTTATAAGCAGTACGCCGCGGCAACGCAGATGATCCGATAAAGGAAATAACATTTAAAAACGTCTTTAAAAAGAAAATTTACACGTCAGACAACTTCGTATTTTTCCGTTAATTAAATAAGTAAGTGGTAATTACAGAATAAATATTAGATTTCTACTTTAAAATACATCGTTTTATATGGAAAAGATACCTACACATAGCGCTCTGCATCTACTAGCGGGACCAAAAACATATTGCGAGTTTACGCGAGAATTTTTTTTATCCCAACTTTGACAGCCTAAAATATGGGTGCGACGATTACGCGAGTGCGACAATTATCGAGTGCGACGATTATGCGATAAAAGAGGGTATTTCACCCTAAAGAAAACACACATTTGTGAAACCCCCAAAACTTGTCTGATACTGTCTTTCAGTACTGATAACAAACAGGAAATGCCTGTCAGTTCATTCTCACAGTTTTGCAGATTTTTGTGAGAAAATGTATTCACACACAAATGGAAAACTTTATATTTATTTATTTCACATTGCCATTGTGGGTTTACGTAAACACCCAACTCTCAAAAAAATGCTGTTCATTTTGCACTGTTTTGAAGTAATGATGCATGATTTGAAGTAGTGCAGTCATTGATTCAAAGTAAGGCCTTTTTTTTAATTTTTTATTTACGTATGCACACAATGTGTAGCACTAAAAACAATGCTGCTGTGGTGTGTCCACCGGCACCACATCAGTTTCCAGTGTTAGAGACTCCAGGCGGCGAGTGAGCAACGCATCCCTGACGAGGTAGGCAGCCCGGCGCCTGACAAGGCGTGTGCCCAGGAGTTACGGGACCAGCAGCTTCGACATCTGCTACGTGGATATTTTTGAATACTCCCTTCTGATTGGTCGTGACGCATTGCGGCACAACTGTCCATTGCCGAGGAGTGTAAACAGAGACGCAGTGACAGAAGTGAGACACACGCAAAATCGAAGCCAACAACGACAGAACCACCAGACTTGACAAAAGCAGCATTCACCAGATAGCACCTGATGCATCGGCAAAACCACGAAGAGACTATTACGCACGAATCACGGGAGACGTAACAAAAATTACCTACAGATGTAAGTAGAAGAAGCAAGGCACTGTGACCATCAGCAGACAGCAAAGTAACGCTGTATGATGGGGAACTACGGTCAGGACAGGACGAAGTGACGTAAGGAGAGCTAACTGTGACGTCAGACGTGAAACACTTTGACTGGGACGGCGTGGTGTGCCAGAAACATAAGATATCACTCCTTGTACTGTTACGGGCGAGAGGCCCCAGCATGTCTGTCACAGCTGCACCGGGGACAGGCAGCACCAGCTCGTTCCGGAGAAGGCAGACGACAGCCATCCAGAAGGAGTGCGGGAGCTTCTGGGGACAGCGACCAAGTACAGGGTTCAAGAGGCCGCGGCTGTGGTGCTGACTCGCTGTGGACGAGACCACAGCCCAAGGTGACACTCGAGAAACGTCATCAGTGGTCGCGGGCGCCACCTAGGGCTGCCACGTGAATTACAAGCTAAGTGTCGGCGAGTTCATAGCCGCAACAGATAACGGGGTTTAGCATAGCGAAGTACTGTGTTGTAGTTAAAATAGCAGACAAACAACATAATCTGGCCATCTTTCAGTCCACTAGTTAGAACTGTAGACAAGAGTAAATTCTGTACATATTTCATTGTAAATATTCTTTGAATTTTGTGTTGTCATATTTTGTAGATAAATCAACACCTGTTGAAGTGGCTGAGTGAGTCATAGTGTGAACTAAGCAATCACAATCTTTAAGCCCTTTTATTTTGTTTTGGGCAAATTTGATAATTTTTTAATTTGATTTTTGAAGTATAATTTGTAATTCAGAATATCTAGAAAAGAATACGCCTCACGTAAATATTTCCATTAATGATAAATGTGTAAAACTCAAGTATTGTTTGGATAGGAGAACATGCTATCTAATATTTTTTCAAAATATATTTTTATAAAGTGCATTTTGTGAAAAAGGCTCCCTTAAGATTTGGTATGGACATTTTCTTAAGGTAAGTGTGTTTTAATGTTAAAGTTTGATTTTGGGATACATGACCAGGTGATTTTAGTTGACTATTATGATGTTCCACGAGATCGTGTGATCAGGGCTTTCAGTAACCCAACCCGAGTGTCTAGTGCCCAGGGTTACTACTACCTTCGCAATTTTACTGAACGCCAGGGTGATATTTGTAACCCAGTCAGGAATAATGATTTTGTCAATAAATTTGTGCTCTGTCAACAAACATACCTAGCATTGGTATCTTTTCTCAGTCTAGAAAAGGCAGAAACCCCGACACTTTAGGTTCACCTTTATGAACATCAGAAAAATTAAGTGTCATCACATGCTTCACGCAACAAATTAATAATTTGACAAATCAACAAACAGTTTTTTGCTCCTTCCATAGTAACTTTTCCCTTCCTTCATTGCATATTTCCTTCAACCCATTTACTATGGTTTAGTGGTTTATTGTACACAGAAATATTTTGGACGCCCAATTGTTCAGCCAATGTTTATACTACACCATCCCACATGTTAGCAGCAGCTCTGGTAGAAAAGCCAGAAGCTTTCAGGGGTAGTTTACCTCAAGTTTAAATCATGGCAGGTAAACTTTTAGTAAACAACAGTGTCAAGAATTATGTAAACAGGTTAAATAATCTTTCCAAAAATATAAAATGTTATGTTTATGCTTTTCTAAATATTAATATATTATAATAAATATCAGTCACTGCCGTGTGTTCATAACCAACGGACATTTGCATGCAAGATCCTCTTGTTTACATAAACATAGTCTTGTTTCTCATCGTTTGTATAGTATCAATATTAATTCACTATTAGAACAACCTGACTTTTAAGGGGGGGGGGGGGGGGCAAAATGATCTAGTGCAGGTCAACGACACAGACAGCTGGAAACCAGGAACAGCCGTAATGGCAGTCCTCGAAATTTAAGATTTATTCAAAACTGTGGAATTGCTATGTGCTAAGGTCGATGAAGTGAAAATATGATAATGAAGATGTTGCTTATTGATCATGATCATAAACTGCAGAGATCAATCAGGAACTTCTTTTTCTGATCAAGCAAAGTTTATGTTTATTTCGTTACATGATGTTTTCAAATCAAAAATTTGAAATCATGATATATGACCTATGATTTTTTTCAGATCTTTCATTTCTTTTACGCAGCCGAAAATTTACCCGTGTAAATGTCTACGACTTGTGTTGTCATGCTCTGAAACATTGCTGGAGCGTCTTGGAAGCCAAAAGGCATAGCAGAGAATTGAAATCTATGTCTGACCAGGGTCATGAAGGCTGTTTTGGTGGTCTTCAGGTCGTATAGATACCTGCCAATAACCAAATTTTAAATTAAATGACGAAAATATTTTCAGGTTTCCTAGCCTGGCAAGGGTGTCGGAGGACCTGGCCTACATGTGCTGAAGGAGGGCCCTTGGGGATCATGCCTGCGCAAAGAGGGCCGTGGCTCTGAACCACCTCTTGGCATGACTCAATCCACGTGCAGCAAGTGTGTATTAAACCATGATCATGATTACGGAGATACCGTCTGTGCATAACTATCTTTGTGAAGAAGAACTATTTTAGTCACTTAAGTGCAGTACAGCCGGCCGCAGCTCAGTGGTGATGTCACGCATACATAAAAACATGTAGTCCAATTGTACTACCTACTGTAAACCGTCACTATGTTTACATTTTTTCTTTTTCCTTTTTTTCATGTTTTTATGAGATTATGAGTGCAAAATTAAGGTAATTTATTTAAAAGGTTTTATGTTAAAAACAGTAAGAGGAAGATGTGAATAGAGAGCCTCAAATCTAATTAATGATGCTATTGCAAAGCTATTTTATCTCTGCATTTATAAAACCATTACTATATTTTAGCGCGGTTTAAATTCTCGTTATTCCTACTTGCATAAGTCTGTGGATTTTCAATTCCAGCTTTGGTTAATTCATCTATGGTTGCTATAAACAGGTATTCGTTCGATAGTGGTTTTTCGAATATGGATGTGTAAAAAGCAAATAAAATAAGGAAAAATTATCTGGAGAGGAAGATACGTACTGAGTGAGGGCCGTACTTCTCTTTACATTTCCGTTCAGCTCACAAGAAGAGACTACAGCGGAGTTCCGTTATTTTGGTAGACGTCAAGTTGGGTTCATGAAATTCTGCATTAATTTGACAGAATAATGGATTTTCCGAACTTCAAGAATGAACTTGCTCTTCAGTCGATATCTACATTCCTGACCATCCTGGGTTCGAATCTTCGTACTTTCCATCCCTGAAGGACGATGGTCGGAGCCGTCAGTCGCTGTCACAAGAATTTTGAGACCTGAGTTTTCGACACAACCATGACGAACATACATCTAAGGTTCCATGTGGTCTACGTCAGTGAGATCGTTTCAAATTAATTATAAAGACTTTTCAGGATCAGAGGAGGATGCTGGACTGCCGTCATCTAATTTTACAACTAGAACAGTAGTATTCGTAGTTTTCAGCTGGTCGAAAACGTCCTTGTCTCTGGTTACCGCTATCCAGATGTCCAGTGCTGCAGAGTTTGCAGTGTCTCCGAACAACTGAACTAGACGTAAGGTTACGTGAATCGAGACATTACTAGTATGAAATACCTTTACTTAGATTTTTGGCTCTCTAGGAATATATGTCCGCATACAGATAACTATCACTATCACTGATATAGTATATATGCTATTGAGACTATTTGATCACCTAAATAGATGTCATTTATGTTTGCTTGTTCTTTTAAGTCAAGATAATAAAAAACTAATATTTTGGAAGGTATAACTAGTTACGTCAAATTCATAACCTTTGGCATTACTTTTAAAATATACATTTTACAAATCGATTTCATAAATGAATATTTAGTTTATGATTCACTCTACACTTCCTTATTACACATTTTAGACACTTACATGTCTTGTAAGCGGAAACAAATTAGCCAGGAACAAATGAGTGTAATAACTTGGATAAAACAATATTAATATGAGGTATCATAATCAATTGTTTATTTCTGGAGAAACATATATATATATATATATACATATATATATATATATATATATATATATATATATACATATATATATATATATATATATATATATATATAATTAGGCACCCAATTTCAATAAATAAATATACCACGTTCTACACTACTTATGTTACTAACAGTAGTGCTATGGCAAGAACTTACCCTCAAACTCACCTCTTCCTAACTTCTTGTACTAAAGGTTAAAAGTAGCACAGCTCTGTAATCAAAATTAATGTGTATTGTCGTTTATACCAAACACTGTGTACATTTAATTTTACTCAAATTTTTAGGTTAGTTATTGGGGGCAGGATGAAACACCTAATTATTTGTGGGTGGGGGGGATGTGAACTCCTAAAATCTAGTTCTAATACCATTAATTATTTTATTGCATTAAAGGTTGTAGACCTGCGGGACATTTTCTATACATTTGTGATTGGTAGTTCAAATTTAATCATCTCTAGTGGTTAAGTATAGTCTTTACAGTAATTGTGCTTTCCTACCACTGCTTGTTAATTTTTGTAATTTTTATGTATGTAAAAATAAGTGTAATTAATTCTGAAAGTAGGAATTGGTGACTGCTGCTTAAAAATGCCTTACAATTGTTTTAAATTAAAAATTTGTTTGAAGAGCAAATCATTCTTGAGTTGTGTTGATCATAAAATAACACAGAATATCTGCTTACAGTACCCCATCTCTATGATGCCTGTGCTTGTATTAATGGAACTGTGAATGCCATTTTAACCAGGGAACATGTAAATATTATGCCCAATAAGAATTGAAACATGAAACTGCAAGAGAGCGCTTCAACTGGCACTGCAAGGTCACACAACGCACTGCGTGAGCTCCAGCGTAGCCTTGCGAGAGAAGGTCCACTCGGCCAGCTCTCGCGGGTCAGCCGGCACGTCGTCTGCTCTCTCGTAGCCCAGGAAGTAGAGCGAGAACTTCATGTCGGGGAAGTCTAGCTTCTGCAACAGGCGCATGCCTAGCACGCCCGTGTAGAACGGCAGTGAGCGCCGCGGGTCCTTGATGCGGTACATGGTCTGCTGGAAGATGTACTCCTGCACACACATACACAGCTAACCTCTACAATTCAGTATGTGTTCTGCTGGAAAATGTAGTCTCGTACACACATCAACAGCTAACCTGTTGTGTGCCGTAATCAAAATGTAATTTACGCTACTTTGCGTCGAGATGCATAACCTTCACGTGTGGAAAACAAACTGTGATGCATCGAGGTAATGAAACCTTCCACGCCTACACAGCGAGAGTATTGCGCGGCTATGTGTGCGATACGTTGTTACGCTGATCAACCTTAAAACAGAGCAAGTAAGAGAAAGAATGCTGCTGACGTGCTCAGGTGAGAGGAGGAACGAAGATTTACAGGTAAGTAGCCACAAAATTCATTATGTATGTCCCACAGGATCCTGGTGTTGTTTAGTGAATATGAGATAGATAAACTAGACAAACTGCAGTGTGTCCCAAACTGCAATGTGTGTCCTCTTTATGGACACACACACTGCCGCCCTTGCTGTTTTACACTCTATGTCTTGGGAAACCTCAAGAACAGACAACAAAGATAAGCACACAAACACACAGAGAACAAGCCAAAATCAGCTGATATCAAATGTTAAATGAGGAGACAGTACCGATATTCCGTGGAAGGAACTAGTCAGAAATATATGATAGCACAGGCGATCAGATCACAACAGATAAAACAGTTGCGATGTTTCGGGAACTGACATCTGCTTCCGTCATCAGGCACAGTCAGTCAGAGCTTATTTTGAAGTGACTGTTCTAAAGAAAGGAGAACCAGGTTTTAGTGTTGCTGGAATTTTTCCTCTAAACCTGCACAAATTCTGTGCATTGGATTTTGGTCCAGTCCAAACATTGTGCAATTTTTCCCATCAAGTACTATAAGAAGAATAAAAGAATCTGATATCCACTTGAACTAATTTACCTGCTTCCAAAGATAACCCAAATGGAGATAATCGTTAAAAAAAAAAGACAAATATTATAATATCCACAATGTGACATATCCGAGTGCAAGTTTTAGATTTAAAAAAAATTCACAACATTCTATCCCAAGGACCAATATCTCAAGCAAAATGTATACACCAGTGGTCTATCATCACTTTCAAATGAAATAATACCAAATTAAAGTAAAAAAAATATTAGTAAATAAATAAAATCCTAAAATGTTGATGATCACTCTCGTGAAATTCAGACTAATAGGCTTAGAAGAGAAATAAAAGAAGGCTTTAAGATAGGGCCTGGAAAAAAAACAAACAAATTAAATAAAATTCCTGGAGCAAGCAAAGTGAAAGGAAGAAAAGTATAAATATTCCTAAAGACTTTAATGACTCAGACCAGTGAGAACTACAGTGACATTGTGACAATGACATATATATGGTATAGATTTTGTCAGCAATGTGGAAATGGTGTAGGGTGAGGGGAATTTGGGAAGGATGGGAGAGTTTAGTACTGTGTGACTTCAAGCTATTGGGATACCTTTTAATAAATAATGCTATATTCTCAAGTAGTACCATATTCAATAGTTATTGCAACACACCAACACAACTGTATGAAAGTGCAGGTGATCTGTAACCTCTATTCACATGCATCTTGCCAGCACTGCCTTCTTGTACCAGGAAAGGCCTTATATAACTTCAAATGCTTAACGTAAAGGCCCTAGAAACATACCTTAGTGGCCGGGTCGGGCTCCTTGCATATCTCCTTCACCTGCACGCCCGAGAGTCCTAGCTGGTCACTCATCCTTGCGGCTGTGCAACACACCACACACAACACTAGCGCAACACTAGCACAAGTCATGCACTGGTACACAGTGGTCGCAAAACCAGACTTCAGACATCTGCGAGTTTTTAAGTGTAAGGCTTTTGCATACATACCACAGCAAAACCATAAATGCTTCAGCGTAAAATTCATTTTTGTATGATACTACGAAAATTACAAAGATATTGGTTAATCAAGCAAGGGACTACCACAGTTACCAAGAATCATCAATTTAGTATTCATTGAAGACAAAATATTTCAGAGTAGATCTGAGAGAAATGTGTGTGAAACCCCTCCAGCAACCACGTCTTTACAATTGATAGAGGATGTTCCCACAACAAATTATGAAGACAATGAATGAGACTATGAAACACACAGCTTGGACAAATTCAAGTGTTTTGAGACTCAAGAAGGCTTGAATCAAGTGGAGATTGTGCAAGTGAGGACCCTGCATTAAGCAGAGGAGAGACAAATGATGATCTTGCCATCACAGGCACTAGATACACATCACCTGCATAAAGGAAAAGGATGTACAAGACCACTGGCTCCGGCATTCTGCTAGAAGTCAAAGACCAAGGAACATACAAGGCTGACCCTCAAACCCTGGAGGAAGCACTGCAATTCTCAGCAAGCAAGGATTGGAAACTTGCCATGCAAGAGAAGCTTGAATCGCTAAGACAGAATAATGCATGAGAGGTAACAAGTTTTCTGGCCGATAGAAAGCCTGTTGACTGCAAATGCGTGTTCAAGACTAATAGAAATGCAGAAGGAGGAATTGAACGTTACAATGCTAGGTTGATCACAAAAGGTTGTGCTCAAAAAAGGGAGATTGACTTTGAAGAGAAGTTTGCCCCTTAAGTTCAACGTGTTTCGATAAGACTCTCGTAAACATTAGAGTACATACCAAACGTATTGGTGTGCCAAATGAAACTTTATGATAGTGAAACTACCTGGAATAAACTAAAATAATCACAGTAAAAATAATCCTAAGTTTTAAAGTACTTAAGACAACTAGCATTACAATGATTATAATACATATTCTCCAAGCAAAAAGTCAATGGGCTCGGTTGCACAGCGATGAAGTGTTCGCTTGTTAACCTCAAAGGACGTGGTTCAAAATTGGTCAATTCTTTTATTTCCATTTTGAATAACATTATAATATACATAATATTATAAAATGAAAATGCTCAATAAGGTTAAGGTTTGTTTCTAGTAATTATTTAAAGACTGATTTCAGTAGTTTTAAAATGTTTCAGGTTAATATTTTAGTAATGCCATAGACGTCTAAACTTCTAACGTGTGCGGAAACTCCAAAGTATTAAATGATTAATGAATTTTGACGAGAAGGGCAGTATTAGAATAAAGGTCCTTGTCGAAAATAAGGTTCATTTTCATTTTTTTCGAAGCATTCCTAATAGTTTAAAATTCCAGTTTGTTTCGTGAAGCCATCTGAGGGTGATGGTGGCAAGCAACATTTATGACTCAGACAGCAAATTCTAGCAGCAAGTGCAGAAAGTAAGTGTGTGATTTGTGTCTAGAAATTTTGAAATGTACTTGAAAAGTAAATATTTTATTGATCAGTGTATTTATAACGCTTGGCATTATTTTAAAGCATTCTACTTTAAATTTTGTGTCAGAGTTTTGTATTATAAGTTTTGTGCAACACTGGAACACATGAATTAGCTCGTTATCGAGGTTAGATGTTCACACATCACTGGCGAGAACTCAGAGTCCCTCACTTTTGTTTTATTCTGTCACATAAATCCAAACAGTTATGTCTCTCAGGACAGGCATTGTTGGCAATGTGCAAAATTCAGTAACAACTGCAATCACAGCCAGAAAAGAGCATCATTTATGTTTTACAACTTGCACACATATATTGGAAACTTTAATATGTTTTGAAAGCTGTGCATGTTACTTAACTTTATTAAGAATTAAAATTCCATGTCAAATAAGTTTTTTTTAAATTGATTTAACAAGAACAACAGGTAGCCTATGTGAGTATCTGATCATGGAAAGTGGAAAGTAGTTTAATGTTGGGCAAAATTTTCAATTGTTTACAAAAAACCTGTTATGTATACTCAAAAGTGAAAGTTCTCCTATTCAGGGAAGGTAATTCTCTATAGTATATATACATATAGACACAGACACAGTTATGGCAAGTAAAATTACACACATATTTCCAGTAAAAAAAAAAAAAATATTATTTTAATCAGTATATCTTTCAAAACAATGCAACAAAATACCTTTTTCCAGAGCCAAAGTGTTTTAGAATCTTGCCAAAATTCACAAAAGATGCTAGAGGCCCTATCTTTGGCATCCTATATCTCCAACAAATAATTTTTTCGAACCCAAAAAAAATACAGGTTTCTCATTTTCTTTGAACTAAGTTAAGATGTATGTCAAATTAAAAAAAAAATCTAAAAAATTTGAAGGTAAGATTATTTTCTTTGCCTGCCTGAATTTATGTGCACCACAACATAAACAAGATGTAGATGGTTAGGTTTATGTGTTAAAGGCAGTTTACTGCTGTAGGGGCAGGATATAAGGGAGGCAGACTATTACAAGACCTCGGGCAACCCTGCAGAACAACCCGCGATGGGAGCAGGTACAGCTGGTGGCACAGAAGGGGAAGCAGGGCTGGGACTGAAGGGAACAGTGTACTGCACACTGGCCAGGCCCATGATGGAGGCACAGTGCAGGGTAATAGTCAGTGATGATCAAGGAGCTGGTGTGGGAAACACTACAGAGGAGGAAGCAGGTAGAGGCTGTTGGTAATCAATGGGTGAAGCTGGGATATAGGTTGCACAGAAGGAGGAAAGACCGCGAGTGGAAGGTACACAGAGACTGGAGGCAAACAGAAAAAGGAGGGCAAGGCCAGAGTGGAATGGGCTTGAAGGTATTGGAAACGCAACGTGTGAAGGACCTTAGGAGAAAGCTAAAATAAATGGGAGAGGATATTAACCCAATTGAAAGTGTAGATTGAAATTATAAAATAAACAAATTCTAAAAGTCGTAATAATCTAAACGAAGCGTACAGACACAGCCAGTAGTAGAAACTCCTTTTCAAAGATTTCTTAAAATGTATGTATATTCACTATTTACGTACTAAATTACATTACAATAATGATTAAGTTATATATCACTCTCTACGTTTGTCCTTGACGTAATTTTACACGATTATTCACGTAAACGTAAACACAACAAACCATTGCGGCCAACACAAAAAGGATAATTTCATAAAATTCCCCCGAGAAAAGCAAGAATCACTTAAGAGAAAACTTGTTTTCATTTTTTTGGTGCTCACAGGTGCACCTGTGTTTCCGTACCATGTGCGTCTCTGCCTGAGGACGGGAGCAGATAGCAGTTCCCGAAACGTCGCTTGTTTCTGTTTTGGTAAAGCTATTGTATTTGTTTGTGTTTTTTATTTTGTCGTGTTTTTTTTGTCTCGATTCAACTGTTGTGCTGAATTATTTTGGGTTCAATATTTTTGTGTTGTCATCATTTGTGGTTTTTTTTTCGTTCTCTTAGTACATTTTTCTTTGTTTTTCTTTGTTTGTTGACCATATTCCTGTTTCGGAATATTTTGTGGTGTTCATATCCTTGTTGACAACAGCAACTGTTTGCTTAATTTTGTGTGTTTATTGTCTTTTTTGGGTATTTTTATTTATTTATTTTATTTATTAGTTTTTCTTCAACAGAAAAAGTTCATAGCAATGGTGTATGTCCAAAAACTTACATCAAGTCAATTGTATATTGTGTTATTTTTCAGAGATTTAAGAACATATCGCTCAAAAAAATTGTTGTAAAGTAAATTGAGAGATGTATTTAAAAGTTATGAATATTTTTGAGATAATTTCGTGTGTTTAAAAACAAAATATAAAATAATTTCACTGTGCATGAAATGAGTAATGAGATCATACTGATTATTTTTTAGGTATTGTTTATGAAATGTTTGTTTTTTCCTATATTTGTTTGATATTTACACTTCAATAAATTAATGTAATAAATTGACGCCGACCGCCAATGCTCCTCTATGTCGCATAGACCGCTATGCCTCATCAACGTCTCCTAGAAGCATGTGCACCGAACGCGCCCGTGCGCGCAGCTAAGTGTAGTGCGTGTGTCGAGGCGATCGCCGTGCAACGAGTGCTGCGCCGGTGGAAGGATCCGGCCGGGTGTGGCATATCCTTCCACCGCACTACAACAGATTATTATAATTATGTTTTCCACAGGTTTTTATTAAACATTATTTTTCAGTAATTAATAATTCAGTCTTTGCTAAATCATGTTTCACTGTGCGATTTGTCCCGAACCTGGCCGGTTCAGTTTCCCGCGAAATTCACACGTTTCCGCGGGAGGGTTGGCGGGGGAAGGGGGTCGCGCGCGGCGACACAGTGAGTGTCCTTCGAGAGCTCACCCAGGCCGGTAGCCTGCGCGCAACGCGGAACCTTCAACCTTTGCATCCACCGACATGTAGTTTTCAATAGTGTAATTTCTTTTTAACCTTTTGTACAGTTCCGCGGTCGGCCTAAATCTACCATGAGGTACTTAACTTAATTCAATCAGTGCTCCGAGATGAGTGTTCTACGTCATACGTAAGTACTGTGGGGAGAGTATGTGGTTTAACGTCGGCGCTTCACGCCCAACCTAGCCTACAGGCTACTTAGTTTTGGCCCGCACGGGGCAGCCAGCAGGCGACACGTGCCATCAAACTTAATAACGATTCAGTCCCTGAGACACACCTAGACACCACGTAGAGTCGCCGGAGACACGGGCCTACGTGTTGCTAGCCCAGTTTATCCAGAGCTAGGTATTAGTGTAGTGTTTGTGCTTCAAAATATCGTGTGCCATGTCAGAGTGTCTTTTGTAACTTTCGCATCACGTATACGAGTCTGCCCCTCACACGCATAAGAATCGTGAGCCGCCACTGAGGAAGTGAGCTGCGCGTGTGACTAGTCGCGTCGGGCAAACCGTTACGGCCAGAACGGGCAGCACCATGTATTGGGCTGTGCTGTATTAAATTCACCAACTATCTGAAGAAGTTTTGTGTTATTATTCAGGCATCCCGAGTGGCCTCAACAGCTCGGGGGGCCCTACTGCGTTGACCCCTACCTCTAGCCACAAGGCCGAACCTTCCCTGAGAACACGAACCTAACAAAATTACGTCTAAATAATCAGAGGTAGCGGGGACGGCGTCAAAATATTTACTTGTTTTGGCTTGTTAATGTTCTGCCATCTTCTTAAGTTTGATGTCGTACCTCCGTGCCTCTGGGTTAAAGCCCGGATCACAGCCCTGTCCGCAGTGCGCCGCGGCTTTGGGAATGACGTAACTTCCGCTCCGTGCGCGCGAGAGCAGTGCGCCGGCGTCCTTGTCTCCAGTCCCGTGCGAGCCACCTTCGAGGCTAGACGCGGCCGCGAGACGCTCCATAAACTTGCCGCTATTATCGCTTTTGTTTTATATTCTATAGTGTGTTATCATCTCTTTTATCGTTTTCTTTACCGTGTGCGTGAGTGTTGTTTTGTATCTGGCGTGTCCGCGGGACAAAATACGTGGACTTACACAACTAGCCTGCACCGCACATTTCTCCAGCGCGCGAGACGTCCCTCGGCAGCTACACGGACCGGACAGTCCACCCCTGCCTCCCCGCAGAAGGCTGCTCTACGCGAGAGAGCTGGCACCGGGCAATACAAGAAAACGGCCGAGAGACGTCCGCCACTTCTCCACGTATTCTACGGAGACGGGTACACAACAAGTTTTCAGCATTTAGGTTATTTCCTGAGATTTTTATTTAATATGCAGGTTAGGCTCCTTTTAGGCAAGCAAGTGTTTACCTTGTGATTTGGTAAGAGATTAAATGTTTGCTGTGAATGTTTGGGACCAGATGGGACCAGCCTCAATGTAATTGTATGCACCATGCCTGTCGTGTGACGTCGAGATTATTAAGTCTGGGACTTCACCTGTTAATTATTAGTAAACTTTAATGTATTTGAATACACCATACTGACACCGGTCCGGCTGCCTCCCCGTCAAAGCTGACATCGTACGGCCGAAGGCCACCCCAAAGCCCGACCTGACCCGCCAGTACTCGGCTCCGCTAACGGAAAGCACCCCTAGCCATGGCCCACCTGAGTCAAGTGAGCGGACCGCAGCCCAAGGTAGAGAATAGCGAACCATTTTAATTACGCATGCAACGCACTCCCAGTGCCTACAAAATTCCCCACACAATAATAAAGTAATCAAAAACAAACAAAAGCCCCTAATTAATAGAGTGCGACGTAGGAGTGCCCGGGTCACTCACGTGTAGTTTTCTACTAAAACAGCTGTGAGTGCAACCCTTGCGGCCTTCAGCCTAAATTCAGTAGTGAAACGTGTGACGTAACGCAAACCGCCCCAAATTAGCATTATCATTCGCCACTGGAGTAGTTATCAAGAAACAGACAGTCTCCAGCTTGACTCTAATATTCAAACTTATTTTAGACAAACTTATTAAATGTCGATTCTAAAACATATATAGATATTAAGTTAATCATTAAGTTTTATTATGTGAATTTAGAGCCACTTAAATTTAGTTAATTATATAGATTTTTACGAATAGCGGAACTTTAGAAACTCTGGCGCGACAGGGAGCTCACCCCTCCCCTCGCGCCAGGGCTAGACGCCAGTACAGCGCGACTCGCGGACCGGGACGGACGCACGTCCCACGGGGAGCCAGCATCTCTTTGTTTCACCGAACGTCTATCTGGTAATTATAGTCACAACCAAAACCTTTTTTTAAATACTCCCCGTGTGCGCCCGGTCCTTTTCCAGTGTAGGGCCTAACCCAGCTGTGTCAATTTAATACGCCCCACACAAAGCATTACGTGGGGCCGTGCAGTATACGGTACGGGCCGTCTCCCGCCACCCCAGAACTTAAGTTAAGCGCCCAGTGCACAGGCACAGGCTACATTCAAGCTTAAACGTGTTTTTAATTTAGTAGCGAGCCGCAGTCCGCACAGGTTGGCCCGCGCGTCGCAAGTTACAGATTACGAGGTTAGCCGATGCTAATCGAACGCTCTCCCTCGACTGCGACTGGCGTGAGGACTTAATAAGTAAACACACGTAGAGGCACGCAGGTGTCCCTCTCAGATAACGTGTGCAGTGTAATCGTGTACGTAAAAGCACCACAGAGTGCCGTTTTATCAAGTGTAATTGTAATAATAGTGTAATCAAAACTTCTACGTGTTCCGACGCCTCATTGGCAGTCATGTACCGCCGAGTAAACCTCGCGCCCAATGTAATGAACCAGTGTAAATCGTGAACAATAAAAAGTCCACCCCGCACCTCCCGTGCGCGACGTGCGACCCGTAGAACAACCAGAACAGTGTATGTAAATTAACCTAAACAACCCAACCTAATCAGGAAACAAATTCCATCACCGCCGATGGTTCTAGCGGACCATGCTGGGGCAACGAACCCACGACCATCACACGGTTAGACACCGAGCTAACCTGGCGCCCCACCGGAACAGAAATCTCTAAGAAAGCCAGCCACCCCGCTAGGACCTGCGCCCGACCTCGAACACGAGACCGCGGCGGACGGAAAATAGCGCCCCTGCGTGTGGCTAAATTTTGAACAAAATACGTGAAAACCGAACAAACTGCAAGAAAACGGCCATTTTTGACGCGCGAGGGTTAGACAGGCTGATGCGCCAGGAGCAGCGGACAAAGGATCCCTCTCCCCCTCCCCCAGCGCACGACATTCCAGCAGAACGCGCGACGCAGGGGAACGACGTCACAGCCCAGCGGCCACCCCCAACCCCTCTTCACTTCCGCACCATCCCACTTTCTATTTCGCGTGATGGGCCGAACGCCCTTCCCACCACCTCCCCACCTCTTCACCCCCTAGCAACTCTCCGCTTCGCGCGGCCATCCGAACAGCTTCCCACTCCTTCAATCCTCCACCCGTCCACTTTGTGTGGCTGTCCGGGCACTCTCGGCCATCGCCTCGCACGCCCATCCGCACCCCCGCCCGCGCTGCGGCCATTCTCGGCCTCCGTTTTGTGCGGCTGTCCGGGCACCCGCACAGCCGGCGAGCGCGACACCGCGCGCAGACTTGCACGGCGCGCAGAGAGCCACGAGTGAAAAACACGAATCGACAAAACTGAACACGCACGATAACAAGAGATACATGCAGACGAATGCATCGGGTGTTACCATCCCTGCCCGAGTTGGTACCTATATGGCAGGACCGCCGCGGGGTACGAGTGTGGCTATTGTCAAGAGTACCGCCTATATGGGGTGACGATGTGTGGAAACCTGTCGTGTCCTGGAGGAAGTAGCATGGGCTACCACTGCGACGAGTGTGCCGGCCTATGGCATCATGACTGTACCAACGAGCGTGAAGGGACTTTGCGGAGCGAGTCCTTCACCTTCACGAGCGCGCGATGTACCGCAGAACGAGCCACCCAGGTGCAGTATTCGGCAGCGACGCTAATAATTCCCCCCCCCCCCCCCAATATACGCCGCGACGATTCACGACATTGAGACGCCACTCACGCAGATGCATGACGTATCACAAACGCACGTCCCGACGACATCCACACCGTCATGTAGAATGTTCCAGCCAACTACCGTCCCGACGCCGACGCTCGGCTTCCTGACGCCAGCAATCCCGCTCCCGTCGCCTCCTGTCCCGGAGCCACCAACCTCGGCATCCCTCGTAGACCTGACGCCTCCCGACCCAAGTCCGGAAACATGGTCACCGGCGAGACCACGCTTTATCGACCTGATGCCACTCACGCCGACGCACTACGCCTTACCAAGGACGCCTTCCGTCCCGACGCCGACGCTCGTCACCCTCTCGCCGACAATCCTGCTCCCACCGCCTCCGGCCCAAAGCCACCAGCCTCAACAACCCTCGCAGACCTGACGCCACTCAACATGACTGTGACGACGCTTGACCCGCCGAAGCCGACCGAACGACGCACGATGCCGACCGTCCCACCGCAGTCTGCCACGACATCCCGAACCCGCCTCGTGTCGGAGACACCTCACGATGCCAGGATGGCCTCGCCACCGCACCTGACCACCGTCACCGTGCCGCGAAGGACCATTCCGATGCAACCCGCATCGTCTCCGACACACACCTCATCCGGGACACCACCAGACTCAACACCGACACGTCGCGCCACACCGTCGCCACCGCCTAGCTTCAACATCATGCAGCCGTCCTCACTGCCACATGAGTACGCGGTCTCAAAAGGGACGCTGGACAACGCAACAACCAGGGCCACGACGCCGAGACGCCTATGCGAGGCCCCGCCTATATTCGCCCCGCGGTGCCCGTATGGCTTCGAGGCTCAGTCGATACAACCAGCCAGAACGAAACAGACACGCACGATGCTGACGCCGTCTTCGTCACCACCTGAGGCGACATCAGGAACGCCCGAGGCGCCACGACGCCACCCCTCGGCCGGCCTGCCACAGCAGCCGCCGAGGCGACGCGAACTCATTCCGCCACAGGCGCCACAACGCCACCCCTCTGCTGGCCTGCCACAGCAGCCGCCCTGGCAACGCGCACTCTGTGCTCCAGAGGTGCCACGACGCCGCCCCTCGGCCAGCCTGCCACAGCAGCCGCCGAGGCGACGCGCACTCAAGCCGCCACAGGCGCCACAACGCCAACCCTGGGCCAGCCTGCCACAGCAGCCGCCGAGGCGACGCGCACTCAAGCCGCCACAGGCGCCACGACGCCACCCCTCGGCCGGCCTGCCACAGCAGCCGCCGAGGCGATGCGAACTCATTCCGCCACAGGCGCCACGATGCCACCCCTCTGCTGGCCTGCCACAGCAGCCGCCGAGGCAACGCGCACTCTGTGCTCCAGAGGCGCCACGACGCCGCCCCTCGGCCAGCCTGCCACAGAAGCCGCCGAGGCGACGCGCACTCAAGCCGCCACAGGCGCCACAACGCCAACCCTCGGCCAGCCTGCCGCAGCAGCCGCCGAGGCGACGCGCACTCTGTGCTCCAGAGGCGCCACGACGCCACCCCTCGGCCAGCCTGCCACAGCAGCTGGCGAGGCGATGCGCACTCAAGCCGCCACAGGCGCCACGACGCCACCCCTCGGCCAGCCTACCACAGCAGCCGGCGAGGCGACGCGCACTCAAGCCGCCATAGGCGCCACGACGCCACCCCTCGGCCAGCCTGCCACAGCAGCCGCCGAGGCGACGCGCACTCAAGCCGCCACAGGCGCCACAGTGCCGCCCCTCGGCCAGCCTGCCACAGCAGCCGCCGAGGCGACGCGCACTCAAGCCGCCACAGGCACCACGATGCCACCCCTCGGCTGGCCTGCCACAGCAGCCGCCGAGGCAACGCGCACTCAAGCCGCCACAGGCGCCACGACACCACTCCTCGGCCGGCCTGCCACAGCAGCCGCCGAGGCCACGCGCACTCAAGCTGCCACAGGCGCCACGACGCCACCCCTCGGCCAGCCTGCCACAGCAGCCGCCGAGGCGACGCGCACTCAAGCCGTCACAGGTTACGCGCCACAACACCGTGACGTCACTGCGGCTACCGGGTCGCCTGAGCTTCCTGTATCTGCCTGATGCAATGCAGGTCGATGCCCCGGCACCTGTGCGCCCGACTGCCCCACCACCGCACGTGACCGTCACTCAGACAATGACACCGGTCATCCGTCTGGCACGACGGGCCGCGAAACGCCCGCATGTCGGCGAGGCTGAGACGGGCCGTGCCGAGCGCCACCCGCGCTTGCTGCCCGCCTGCCGAGAGCCACCTGACCTTAGTCTCCGCCGCCCCTGCCGGCCGGCACCCTGGCCACCACCGCACCTCCGCACGCTGCGAGACACAGCAGCTACATTCGGAACAACTGTCACCCCCCGAGAACGAGTCCGGGGAGGTGCTTAGGGCACAACCGCAGAACGACCACGCCGACACCACCCCATGGTGACGGAACTGGACGACGTGGACGAGAAGGCCTCTACTCCAAACCCGCCCGGTACACCAGAACGGGAGAGGAGGCTGTACCCATCCACGCCGTACCAGATGCTGAGGGACGACGTCAACAGGCCAACACCCGGGTGTCCTACGTGGGACGACCTGTGCCCAGGACGCAGAGCCTACCAGCTGCGGCCATCACGGACACTGCTGAAGCGGTGCTGCTGCCGAAAATAGGGGCGCCCTCACGTGGCGGAGTCACTCGCGGCGCAAGGTCGGGTTTCTCGAGGGGGGGGGGGGCGTTTGACATTGTATGGCCGAAGGCCACCCCAAAGCCCGACCTGCACCTGCCAGTACTCGGCTCCGCTAACGGAAAGCACCCCTAGCCATTGCCCACCTGAGTCAAGTGAGCAGAACGCAGCCCAAGGTAGAGAATAGTGAAACATTTTAATTACGCAAGCAACGCACTCCCAGTGCCTACAAAATTACCCACACAATAATAAAGTTATCAAAAACAAACAAAAGCCCCTAATTAATAGAGTGCGACGTAGGAGTGCCCGGGTCACTCACGTGTAGTTTTCTACTAAAACAGCTGTGAGTGCAACCCTTGCGGCCTTCAGCCTAAATTCAGTAGTGAAACGTGTGACATAACGCAAACCGCATTATCATTCGCCACTGGAGTAGTTATCAAGAAACAGACAGTCTCCAGCTTGACTCTAATATTCAAACTTATTTTAGACAAACTTATTAAATGTCGATTCTAAAACATATATAGATATTAAGTTAATCATTAAGTTTTATTATGTGAATTTAGAGCCACTTAAATTTAGTTAATTATATAGATTTTTACGAATAGCGGAACTTTAGAAACTCTGGCGCGACAGGGAGCTCACCCCTCCCCTCGCGCAAGGGCTAGACGCCAGTACAGGGCGACTCGCGGACCGGGACGGACGCACGTTCCACGGGGAGCGAGCATCTCTTTGTTTCACCGAACGTCCATCTGGTAATTATAGTCACAACCAAAAGCTTTTTTTAAATACTCCCCGTGTGCGCCCGGCCCTATTCCGGTGTAGGGCCTAACCCAGCTGCGTCAATTTAACACGCCCCACACAAAGCATTACGTGGGGCCGTGCAGTATACGGTACGGGCCATCTCCCGCCACCCCAGAACTTTAGTTAAGCGCCCAGTGCACAGGCACAGGCTACATTCAAGCTTAAACGTGTTTTTAATTTAGTAGCCAGCCGCGGTCCGCACAGGTTGGCCCGCGCGTCGCAAGTTACAGATTACGAGGTTAGCCGATGCTAATCGAACGCTCTCCCTCGACTGCGACTGGCGTGAGGACTTAATAAGTAAACACACGTAGAGGCACGCAGGTGTCCCTCTCAGATAACGTGTGCAGTGTAATCGTGTACGTAAAAGCACCACAGAGTGCCGTTTTATCAAGTGTAATTGTAATAATAGTGTAATCAAAACTTCTACGTGTTCCGACGCCTCATTGGCAGTCATGTACCGGCGAGTAAACCTCGCGCCCAATGTAATGAACAAGTGTAAATCGTGAACAATAAAAAGTCCACCCCGCACCTCCCGTGCGCGACGTGCGACCCGTAGAACAACTAGATCAGTGTATGTAAATTAACCTAAACAACCCAACCTAATCAGGAAACAAATCCCATCACCGCCGACGGTTCTAGCAGACCATGCTGGGGCAACGAACCCACGACCATCACACGGTTAGACACCGAGCTAGCCTGGCGCCCTCCCGGAACAGAAATCTCTAAGAAAGCCAGCCACCCTGCTAGGACCTGCGCCCGACCTCGAACACGAGACCGCGGCGGACGGAAAGCTATCAAGTTTTTGCGGAATGGGTCTCGGGGTTTGGGTTCGGCCAAGTAGCGGGAGGCAGGGACGTGTCCGTAGAGGTGATCCTTGGGCTGTTTAGGCCACCCAAGATGCCTTACACTACAAAGGATACACTCTGCTACATGAAGTGTGGTTTTTATTACACATCAACCTCTACATGGTTATATCCATCCCCTGGCCGCGAGTGTTCGGGGTTAGAAAGCGATGACCCCGCTTATAATGGAGAGGGGGAGTTTTGAGAGAACAGTACGTGGCAGACGTTGCTGCTAAGACCTGCGCGGTGATGCACGGCCAGTGGTGTTGAACTCATGATCTAGATGAGGTTGCGGAATTGGCGCGAAGGTGGCCTCTCAACGTTGCGCGAAGACGACCAGCCTCTCCGAGTTCCCGGTGGATTCTGACTCGCTCATGTAGCACAGCACTACAGCAGGCCTGCCAATTGCGCGCCAGAAGCGCATCGCGCGGGAATCAGACGTGGCCAAGTTTAGGACCTATTCGCATGTTGAACAATTGCATTAATAAATAAAAACATTTAATGAAATATACATTACAAAGTTAATGTCTGTGAGAGAAAACATGTGCCCTTGAATGCTATAGTCCGGCGGAAGCATATTGCCACACCCGGCGGAGTGCTTCCGCCGAGGTGGCCAGTAGTGGTGCTAGCTGCGGGTCGTTCGGTGCACTCACACTCGTTGCACCATGTTGCACGCGCGGGCGTGTTCTTGGCACACTGCTTTAAGAGGCGTCGGAGAGGCATCGCGGCCTGTGCGACTAAGAGGCGCACTATCGGCTGGTGTCAACACCTCTCGCGTGATGTCGTGAACTTAATGTACGGCACTGTCTGCCATGTATTCAGTGCTCAGGAGACTCGCAACACTCACGTGATTTATATTACCACGAGTGACCAGAATCCGAGTGCACAAGGGCGAATCTATGGCTTTTAAAGCAGGTATATGTGAGTACCATGTACAGGATGTATGATAATAAACACAGCATATTTAATCTCTGGGAGTTTAATTCTGTAAATTAAGGCCCAACCACCAACACACCACTGTCTCCATCCATGTAGCCGACCCCGACACCTGAGGATCTCCACACCAAAACCAGCCCGGGAGGAAGTGGAACTCGCGCCGCATCATCTCCAACGACAGACATCTTCTAAAAATGTAACCTCTGACGCCGCCGTCGGTGCTCCCTCTGAGAGCACAGACCGCTATGTGTCCTCAACACCCGAGCCAGTGCTAGTGTGACGAACATGCCCGCGCGTGTAGCTTAGTGCAGCGCCCCGAACGGCGTGACGTCAGTCACGACCACCTAAATGCTCGAAGCGCCCGGCCGGGTGTGGCATGCGCAACAGGTGTTCAGAGTACATGCAAATGATTTAACAAACAGAAACTAGCAATTCTAACAAGCATAAAAATTGTGTTTAATTAATTAATGATGTTGTAAATTAAATCCATGCACAAAACTGGCCGGCATCGCCTTCCCGCGCTCCGTGGTTTTCCCGCGCGTTTTCCTCCCCTCCCTGGCCCGGTTGCAAGGGAGAGTCGTCAGTAGCCATCCAGCACTCGCCAGGGCCGGCAGCCCCGCGCACGGGGAGCATCCAACTTTCGCGCCAATAACCATGTTTAGCATCAATAGGTAATTATCTCCGAATCATCTTTCTTCAGCTTCCCGGTCGGCCCTAATCGGCCGTACGAATTGTCGTGCGGTCCATAACTAAAGTGTGTGACCTGACTACGGGTCTTTAACGTAATACGTATTTATAATTCAAGGCAGCCCGCCGAGGTGCCTGCGCCTCACGCTGTAAGACCTCCCACACGAGGAGTTTGAACTTTGCCCGCGCAGGGTGGCATTGCGCCAAACGTGCCCCATCAACGTACGAACGCTTCAATACCTGGGACGTTCCACGGCCGCAAACGAGAGACCACGTCGGGTCCCGTCGCGTCCGTGCCCAGCATAAACGTGGCCCCGCCACTACGAGGACCAGCCTCACTTTCCGTGACCAATAGAAGTCTGGAGGCCGTACCCACTTCGAGTCCGGGACGTATAAATAATTATTCAGATTCAATTAACTTGTTATAGAGTAGTGTATGTCGTCGTCATCGTGTCCGTGCATCAGTTATTATTAATAGTTTATTCCCCTAGCTAGTACAATTCCAGTCAGGAAGTGCATTACGAACTACCACGTGTCATGCACCAGACGTGCCGCACCACAAACCGTCGTCACCGTAGCTCAGGATAGCCTGCACCCCTCGGTGGAGCAGTCTCCGGAACCCTGTGAGACATAATAGGTGCCGCCATTCGAGGGCTGTGTAGGCGGAGTGGAGGTTGACGTCGTACCGACCATGGCCTTTAAGCCTGTGCTCCGCACCGCCAGTACCGTATCCCGTTTTCGGAGCGCGCCCCTTGCCCAGCCGGATTGAGTCAGGCGAGCGCCTCGGGCGTGACCCCAATAGACAACAAACAAAATTAACAGTCACCGCGGCCACTGGCCTTAATTAAAATGCCCGTGAATGTCGGAATAGGAGAAGTCCCTCTAAAACAATTCACAGTGGGACAACATGGTAGTAAATTTACAGTCGCCAACTTGATGTCACATTTTAAATAATTAAATACATTAAAACTATTGTTAAGCCTTAAGCACCAATTACCAGGTGCTACATTTTAATTGGGCACCTGGAACATGTTTTAACTGGTAATATAGTAAATTAAATTAATATAAGTTTTTTGACGCTGACTCACAAAGAAGAGAAAGTTTCTCTTCCTTGCGAGGCGGCCATGTCCGGCAGTCTCGAACCACTCCGCGCCGGGAACAGACGTGTGTCCGTGGGCAGCATCCAAGTTTCTTTCATTTTATTACTTTTTATTCTGTACTAAATCTTTAAAATTAAAACCTTTTGTTAATTCACCGCTGCCCACGTCGACTCGGCGCGTATTTTTCGGAGCCGGGCCTATCCCGACCGTCTTCAGTGTGATACCGCGATACGTATCGTAGCACAAAACGTACGGTACTGGCCGACTCCAGCGAAAGTGTTTTTACTTAAGGACGCCGTGCATATGCCTGCCGGCTGCACACACGTAAGTGTTTCGCCGAATTTAGGAGCCCGCTCATAGAGCACCCCCTGCACCCGTTAATGTTCGGCGCTGACCGTCTCCTGCGAGCATCGACCCGCGTCCCGCGAGACTGCCGCGGTAACCATTAATGTCGCGTAGCGTTATGTTTTTTCTGTATTAATCGTGTAACGGCTAGACGTCGCCAAGTGTTGGTGAGAGTGTTTGTAGCGGGACTAGATTAAAGGTAATTCTCACCAACTCGTGTATACTAATTTTCCGGAGTCTCCCGTCCTGCACACGGCCGAGCGGCCTTCACAGTCAAGAGAGAACCATTCAGGGTAGATTCAAGCCGTGTACCTGGCGGGGCACGCGGGGGCAGAGTACCCACGACCCAATATCAATGGCCTAGCAGTCCGCTAGCCTGGCGCCCTTCCGGACAACTAGAGCACCGCGACGCCCGTAGCGCCCGTCAGGTACCCCCCGGGCCTTTCACATAGGTCGGGTGACGGCAAGGTCGACGACGATACGGCCAGTCACGTGCCAGTGCCTCGTGTAACGTTCTGTAACGTGTGCTACCGGAATAAAATGTTTAACTTTACGTGTGTATTTCTCAGATACTGCGTCCTGGGAGGCCATAACAGCCCGGGGGGCCCATTGTCGATACTTCCCTGCCTGCAGCCACGAGGCCAGGAACCCCGCCCTTGAGACTAAATTCACTTTATATAAATTCAATTAACCAAATTTCAGGACAGGCAGCGGGGACGGCGTCAAATTTGCGCCCAACGTAGTCGGGTCACACACTTTAGTTATGGACCGCATGACAATTCGTATGGCCGATTAGGGCCGACCGGGAAGCTGAAGAAAGGTGATGCGGAGATAATTACCTATTGATGCTAAACGTGGTTATTGGCGCGAAAGTTGGATGCTCCCCGTGCGCGGGGCTGCCGGCCCTGGCGAGTGCTGGATGGCTACTGACGACTCTCCCTGGCAACCGGGCCAGGGAGGGGAGGAAAACGTGCGGGAAATCGACGGAGCGCGGGAAGGCGATGACAGCCAGTTCTGTGCATGGAATTAATTTACAACATCATTAATTAATTAAACACAATTTTTATGCTTGTTAGAATTGCTAGTTTCTGTTTGTTAAATCATTTGCATGTACTCTGAACACCTGTTGCGCATGCCACACCCGGCCGGGCGCTTCGAGCATTTAGGTGGCCGTGACTGACGTCACGCCGTTCGGGGCGCTGCACTAAGCTACACGCGCGGGCGTGTTCGTCGCAATAGCACTGGCTCGGGTGTTGAGGACACATAGCGGTTTGTGCTCTCAGAGGGAGCACCGACGGCGGCGTCACCTCATGCCAATAAGATGATAGGATGTTCCTGAGTTAATTGTGTCACTGTGAATTTAGTATTGGTATGTAAGAGGCCTTCAAAATGGCATGTAGTTAATTTGTTTTATGTGTCTTGTAATCAGTTCTCACGAGTATAATTGATTGATATGAATGTTAGTTTCAAGTTCAATTTTCATGTCTTCCTGTAAATATCTTTATTTTTTTCTTTTGTGCTCGTGTTTATCACGTACCTGGAGGTTAAATGAGATAACTAGAAGATTTTCTTCGTTCTTAATTAGCTGGTAATGTATTGGTCCATTAACTTGTAGTATTGATTTTAGATTTCATTACAATATTTGTCCAGAAATCATTCATTCTTTAGTTTATTATATTTTAGTAATTAGGTGGAAAAACTACCCTTCAATGATAGTTATTTTCTGTAAATTTATAGGTGAAGATTCTGATAGCAACCAAATGTACCTATTTTAGAGTTTACTATAATTGACGCCACTCCCGCTGCCTGTTTAAGTTTTTAATTAAATATTAGCGTTGGAAAAGGTATCAGGGGTTTTAACGGGTGTTCGTCCTCGTGGCTGCAGGCAGGAGCGCATTGTGGTTCGGAACCTACCTGGGCTGTTCAGGCCACCCAGGACGCCTTGTAAATAACTGGTAAACGAATTAACAGGATACTGCACTTTATTCAGTATCGATACACTTATTGGTCCCGGTACTGGCCGCGTCCTTTGTCTGCGGCAGTCTCGCGGGACGCGGGTCGATGCTCGCTGGAGACGGCCAGCGCCGAACATTAACGGGTGCAGGGGATGCTCTATGAGCGGGCTCCTAAATTCGGCGAAACACTTACGTGTGTGCAGCCGGCAGGCATATGCACGGATTCCTTAAGTAAAAACACTTTCGCTGGAGTCGGCCAGTACCGTACGTTTTGTGCTACGATACGTATCGCGGTATCACACTGAAGACGGTCGGGATAGGCCCGGCTCCGCAAAATACGCGCCGAGTCGACGTGGGCAGCGGTGAATTAACAAAAGGTTTTAAATTTAAAGATTTTGTACAGAATAAAAAGTAATAAAATGAAAGAAACTTGGATGCTGCCCACGGACACACGTCTGTTCCCGGCGCGGAGTGGTTCGAGACTGCCGGACATGGCCGCCTCGCAAGGAAGAGAAACTTTCTCTTCTTTGTGAGTCGGCGTCAAAAAACTTATATTAATTTAATTTACTATATTACCAGTTAAAACATGTTCCAGGTGCCCAATTAAAATGTAGCACCTGGTAATTGGTGCTTAAGGCTTAACAATAGTTTTAATGTATTTAATTATTTAAAATGTGACATCAAGTTGGCGACTGTAAATTTACTACCATGTTGTCCCACTGTGAATTGTTTTAGAGGGACTTCTCCTATTCCGACATTCACGGGCATTTTAATTAAGGCCAGTGGCCGCGGTGACTGTTAATTTGGTTTGTTGTCTATTGGGGTCACGCCCGAGGCGCTCGCCTGACTCAATCCGGCTGGGCAAGGGGCGCGCTCCGAAAACGGGATACGGTACTGGCGGTGCGAAGCACGGGCTTAAAGGCCATGGTCGGTACGGCGTCAACACTATTGCTGATATGTAGATGAAGCGCGAAAGTTGATGGCCCGACGTTCGCGGAGCGACCGACCCCTGCGAGCTCCCAACAGTAACTGAGCACGAGACCGCCCTGCGGCCTCGCGCCTAACCACGTGGAACGCGGGAAAACCGACCCGGCCTGTTCTGGACTTAAAGACAAGTTACACAATATATGCTTATAAGACAATTAGACATAATTTCCCTTACATGAATCCTCTTTTAAATTGTTATTAATTTAGTTGTTTTAATTTGACAGAATAATTATATATTTAATTCGGCGCATTGCCACACCCGGCTGGGCGCTGTTGTCGCTTTGGTGTTCGTCGCGGCGCACTTTTACACACTCGGCGGGAATCATGCTCGGGCGTGTTCGATGCACTTAAGAGGTGGAGGTGTTGTTGTGGCATAACGGCCTGTGCGAACCAGAGGGAGCACCGGTGGTCGGCGTCATAATATTATAAAGAGTATCATTGAACTATGTATGGATGGTCTTATTTTGTCATGATATGAGTTTGCATTTCTGTTCCTCGTGGTAATTAAAATGAAAACATAGTTTAATGTTAACAGTATTCAAAAGATACTCTTGTCGATATTACAATGTTGTTTTGTATTTCTATATTTTTGATAAATTATAGTTTAAACTATTATAGATTGAAAAATAATAATTTGGTTCTAGTTAAATTTATATCGATCTTATGACTAAAATATAGTAGCTAGGGAATATAAAAAGTAACTTACTGATAAGAAAATCGTCAGAGTTAGTAGTTAAAACAGTATGCATTATGTAGAGCGCTGAATGTTAGGTGCGAGATTACGTCTGAGAAAGTGCGGATTTATAGTTGATGTCTGGGCAGAGGGCGCTTGTATGAATGTCTTCCATGTGGTAGCTACACTGCCTACTGTGAAAGTCCCAGGGAGAGTAAAGTCTGAACCACACATTGTGGTTAGGTGGACATAACGAACAAAATAAATATGTAAGCTACAAATACAATATTGATAATAGTGAGGGCTTTGGCCGCGGAGCCGGTGCAGATGTTGATTTGCTTACGACAGCGATGGTTGAGGCTGGTGATGGTCCCGCAGATGTGAAAGCGTACAGACCCGGTGCTGGCTGAGAGACCACTGTCATGGCTCTAGGGGACCCTTGACATGACACGTCTGGCCTCTTCGCAGGGTGAGGGACGACTCCCGTAGCCCTGGAAGTCACCCCACTCCCAGAAATCAAGTTTCGTTCGCGAAGTTTGCAGAAAGAGGGAGAAAACTCAGATTAGATTTTAAAACCTAATCGCAAGATGAACAATTCTAATTTTTTTATGAATAGCAGTTGGTTACATAAAAATCTATTTCAATAGAGTCCATTGTGATTTGACAATTATTAATCTGTGGACGAACACATACATTTGACAATCGCTGATAGCCGCCTGAGCGACTGTCGATATATCGACGGCGCATGGCCGCTGACATCCCCACACCTCGCTGCACTACATCGCGATGTGGGCGTGTTCATTGCACACACATTGCTGGGGCGCCGATAGGGCATAACAGCCTGTACGACCAGAGGGAGCACTGGTGTCAATATATCAAAAGTATCCTACATTAAATAAAATGCATATTCTCTTATATACATCTCAAAATAATAATATATGAAAAATTTCTAAATTAGCCCCGCAAGAGAGCCTATGTGTGAAACACAAACTAGTGGGTGGAAGCAGAATGAAAAATATGTTTTGCTTAACCGACTATATATATATGTATATATATATATGTATATATATACATATACATATATATATATATATATATATATATATATATATATATATTTGCGATTTGGGGGATAGTATTGTGGTTAGTTATTCAAGCTGCAAATAAAAAGGGTACTGTTTTTTTATATTAAAATATATATGGATCTTTTTTGGAACATGCATTATATAATAAGATTCATGTAGACAGTTTGGCCTTACACATAGCCTTACAGTGGTTTGTTTTAGAATTTCTTCACATGCGGTGGGCTGATATAAATTAATATAATTCTAATGTGTTTACTCTTCTAGCAAACACAGTGTGTCTATTTAATTAAAAAATATATATATACTTTAGGTCTTTTAACACTGCCGTCGTCCGACCGAAGATCACCCTAAAGCCCGACCTGCAACCGCCAGTATCAGACCCCACTATGGAATGTGCCCCTAGCCATGACCCACCCGAGTCAGACGAGCGCCGCGGAACTTAGGTATTATCAACACCCTTAACTTAATCGGCAAGACAAACCGAGTCACGTACACGGTAAATTCACTACACTTTAAACAATACGCCACTTTGAATTAACAACACAGTGCAACACAAGTGCGATGTAGGAGTGCCCGGGTCACTCACGTGTAGTTTTTTACTAAAACAGCTGTGAGTGCTCCCCTTGCAGCCTTCAGTCTGATTTTAATAGTGTAATATGTGACTTAACTAAAACCACCCCAAATTAGCATTTATCATCTCTTTGTCTTCACTGAACTTCCATCTGGTAACTATAGACAAACCCCGAAACCTTTTCTAACTACTCCCTGTACTCTAACTGCGCCCAGTCCTTTTCCGGTGTAGGGCCTATCCCAGCCGCGTAAACTTAACACGCCCCGCACAACGCATTACGTGGGGCGGTGCAATATACGGCACGGGCTGACTCCTGCCATACCAGACTTTATATTAATCGCCGAGTGCACAGGCACTGGCTACATCTAATCGTAGAATTCACTTAATTTAATAGCGAGCCGCGGTCCACACAGGTGGACCCGCGCGTCGCCATTCACTAATTACGGGATTGGCCGACTCCAATCGAACTCTCTCCCTCAACCACGACTGGCGTGAGAACGTAACTTTAGTGACGGCGCGTCAGAGTGTCTAGTGTATAATTGACAGTGTACTTAATGTAGGGAAATTGTGTGACTGTAATTGCAGAGTAATTTGCCAGCGTAATTAAACATCCACTCCGCACACTCCGTGCGCGACGTGTAAACGACAGTGCAAAACCGTGTACGTTATTTCTGAACCTCACCAACCCAGTTAGGGATCAGCGTCCTATGCTGTGTAGGGCCAGTGGGGAAACAGGCATTAGGGATCCCTAACATCACGACCACCGCCACCGTTCCTAGTGGACCACGCAGGGGCCTTCGGACCTCACGACCCTCCATCGTGGCTAACCACCGCGTTAGCCTGGCGCCCTCCCGGACACGTTTCCCCGCAAGAAAACAGCTTTCCCACTAGGAACACCGCCGAGTCTCGAACACGAGAACCCGGGCGACGGCATTTGGCGCCCACAGCGTGGGACGAAAACAGAAAATTCAAGACTTCCTTCACGTGCGTTACAGAAGAAAACTTTACCGAAAAACATTTTTTTTAGCCATTATCTGTCCATTTTTTCTTTCCGGCCACAACGCGGACACAGGACGGCCATTTTGCGCAGAAAAGGGGATTAGGGTCAGACAGGCCGGCGTGACGCAGCAAGGAGACGAAGGGGCTACAACAAGCCCCTTCCCCAGCGAAAATTCCGGCCCAGCTCATGACGCGGACCACCGACGTCACCACCAGCACCCCTCCTCACCCCTCCTTCATTACGCCCATTTCCGTCCTCCGTTTTGTGCGATTGTCCGGGTGCTATCGCCCGTCGCTTCGTTCGCCCATCCGCACTCCCTCCTCCGCCGCGGACAATTTCGACCTCCACTTTGTGCTGCTGTCCGGGCGCTCTCGGTCGTCATTGCGCGCGACTATCCACACTCCGACCTCTAGTTCAACCGTTTCTGCCCTCCGCTTTGTGCGGCTGTCCGGGCGCTCTCGGCCATCGCCTCGCACGCCCATCCGCAACCCCGCCCACGACGCAGCCATTCTCGGCCTCCGCTTTGTGCGGCTATCCGGGCACCTGCCCAGCCGGCGAGCGTGACCCCACGCGCACAGCGCCACGAGTATTCAACCCACTGACACAGCGGGAATCGCACCATAACCGGAGCACCATTCAGACCCCGAATTCCGACGTCGTGTGCGCCCACTGCCTGTTGCCTAGGGAAGCGTATCTACTGACGGGATCGAGACCATGGTACATTACCTGCCAATGCACCGCCCGCAGTAACAACCCACACGACCACTCATGGGTAAAACCGTGGGACGAACAGCTACCGGGTGCGAACCATGGCTCACCGGTCTGGCAATGGCTACCCGGAAAAAACGACACACAACCCATAGAGGCAGAAACAGTTACCAGCACCACCTTGGTGGACACTCGACCGGTCACATGCACCGTGTGCACAAACACCGCGCAGGGGAAACTCCACGCGCGGATACCAACATCACTCGCTGACACGAAACTCGGGATGAACAACCAACCCCAAAGCTACCAGGGGAAACTCGTACTACCTGGATTCGGTGGCCTTGCACACGAGGACCCGCGGAGCTTCGTGGAGAGCTGCGAGGAACGACTAACCCAGTCAGGGATGCCAATAGACGAGTGGTCAGGGCGATCCAGCGAACAACTACGGGGCACAGCTCACCAATGATGGGACCTGTGGGGTCAGTTTGGCATGCCGTGGGGCGAGTTCTCCACCGCTCTCACACGCCACTTCGACACCAACCAGGCGTTAGTCCACTGCACGTCGCAATTCTATGGCGAGCGACAACACAAGGGCGAAGCAGTTGAACACTTCATTGCCCAAAAGATACAACTTTTCAAGATCGTAGCACCACACGCACGGTCCACGACTGCGTTACCCACAGTGACAACCTTGCTACATACTGGACCCCAGCCGTTCATGCGTTGCTGCCGCACCGATTCAGTCGAAGAGTACGTACAGCAGACCATCGCGATCGAACAAAACCTGCGGGACCTCTGGCACCAAGGCACGCCGAATAAAAGTCGGGGGCGTAACAGCCTAACACAGAACTGGGGACCAACCCTAACCAACACGCCAGAGGCAACTGATGCCCAACCACCGACACACTACGGCGAGCCATCGAGAGTGCACCACCCACCTACACACCACCTAGACAGGGACGATCCAACAAAACGACTCAACGGGACGACGTGAGACTACCATTGTTCAGCAGGGTCCCCAACGGCACACGCCACTGGCGCAAGGACTGCCCCCTGTCATGACACCAACAGCCACCACTGAATAACCCACCAGGAAAACGCGAACCCGGGAGCGTGGTGCTACGACTGCGACCTACGGTTACCCCAAGACACACGTTCACCACGGAAGGAGAGACACCACCCCGGCTGAACCAACTGACCTGCCCCCGGGACAGCCTCCTGCGCATCCCAGTGGAGATCAACGGACAATCCGCCGCCGCCCTAGTGGACACTGGGGCGAGCCACGTGTTCGTGGCCCCCCACCTCGTACCACCCGGGATGCTCCAACCACACCAGGAGGAGTTGCGGCTGGTGACCAACACACAGCCAGGCGTGACCGTAGGACAGGCAGTACTCCAGGTAAGCCTATGGGACTACACCACCACAGTGCTCGCCCTTGTTGTCAAGGATCTCCATGAGGAGATGATCTTAGGCCAACCCTGGCTAGCCGAGCAGGATGCGGTAGTCGAGATGAAGTCCACCCGGGTACACATCGGCACCCAGGAGCGACTAGTTGTCTACGCAATAGGAGCAATACCCGAGGGGACTAAAGAGGCTGTAACATGGCATCCCACCTGAGTATCGCGCAGCAGTAGACCGAGTGTTGACAGTGAGGCAGGAGGTTTTCACTATGTCCGACCCGCTCAGACGAACCACAGTCACGGAGCACCACATCCCGACCACCCATAACAAACCGGTGTACGAGTCCCCTAGAGGTTACGGCTTCTGCGAACAGCGAGCCATCAGGGAGCAGGTTGCAGAGATGCTCCGGGACGGTGTTGTCGAGCCCACGAACAGTCATTACAACGCTTGCGTCGTACTAGCGCTGAAGAAGGACGGGTCCTTACGCTTCTGCGTTGACTTCCGGCCACTGAATGCTCCCCCCCACCCCAGATCAGTGTAAGGAATGCCGTGGCCGGCCTTGGACGGGCCAGAGTTTTCAGCACCCTCGACCTCAAATCAGGTTATTGGCAGGTCTCCATACGGGGTGAGGACCGAGCGAAAACCGCGTTCACCATCCCCGACGGTCGAAAATTTCAATTCCGGGCAATGCCATTCGGTTTTAAATGTGCCCCAGCTACTTTCCAGGGGATGATGACGCGAGTACTAGAGGCCGACAAATCCCCGCGGCCGATCACGAGACGTGGTGCATGCAGGATGGCGTAGTGATGACTAGGATGCAGGGCGAGCACAACGACTGGCGGACCTACGTCCCCACGGAGGCGCAGGAAGCGACACTGAGGTTTTTCCACGATCACGACCTCGCTGGACACCCCGGAACGGACCAGACATGCTGCGAAGTAGGCCGCCACTACCATTGGCCTGGCATCACCCACGATGTCCGGGAGTATGTGAGGGAGTGCGGAGTCTGCCAGAGACAAAAGGCACGTAGATGGGACGGGGAGGAGCAACAGCGGCCTAGGGAGCCCACCACCGCCTTCCAGACGATAGCGCTGGACAAGATGGGCCCCTACCCCCGCACACCACGAGGGAAGCGCTTCCTACTCGTCGTAACTGATTTGTTTACTCGGTGGATGGACCGAAGCGTACCCATGCATTAACATCAGGACCTCCACCCTCATCAGCATCCTGATGAAGGAATTCCTGCCGTGTTGGGGCTACCCCCAGTCCCTCCTGACAGACAACGCCAGTCAGTTCCTGGGACGCCATTGAAAGGCTTGGTGCAACGACCACGAAGTCGAGCACCACACGACGTCTGCCTACCACCCGAGGGCCAACCCGACCGAGCGGCGAAACCAGGAACTGAAGGCACAACTGCTCATCCGCCTGGGGGCAGACCACGCACAGTGGGACGTACATGTGCCTGACGCACTGTTCTGCATACGACGGTGCACCAACGCTGCCATGGGCCTCACACCGGCAGAAATGGTACAAGGTCACAACCTACCCCTGCCAGGCGAGTGGACCGCACACGGAGTTCCACACCCGACAGAAGATGCGGAAGACCGCGAACAACGGCGCAACGCCGAACACGACGAGGCGCGACGGTGTCAGAGGAAATACGCCCAAGGGATAACACCTACAACCGACCACCCCCCACCCACCGTGCGGGTAGGTGACCTGGTGTTCACCCGCATACACCCACTCTCAAACGCGCCCCGCAACTACTGTGCTTGACTAGCCCCGAGGTGGAGCGGCCCCCATCCCGTACGCCAACGGCTCGGAAGGACCACCTACCTGGTGCGCACCGGCGGGAGGCGAGACAGGAAAGTGCACCGCGACGACCTGCGCCTTGCCTTCCTACCAGGGGAGAGGATACCGGACGAGAGGACCATGCTGACGCCTGACCCAGGGGAGGCGCGCGAGGGAAACACTTCCTCTGTGACCACCCCAACAAGGCAACCTACCGAACAGGACCGACCGCACACACTCGTGTACGTAGACACGGCAAGCAACATGGCGGAAACGGGGAGCCTTGGATTCACCAGGACACCACCCCCCGGGGATGAGTCCGGGGAAGTCCTTAGGACCCAGCCACCTCGACACCGGCAGCCGCCACCATATCTCGAGGAGTACGTCCTAAATACCCCGCAGGATAGGACACCAGGCAACCCGGCACATGATGGTACTAGCGACCAGGAGGAGGAATCGCAGGGAGAGTCCCAGAAACCCCTCATCGAGTGGCCCGCCGACCCGGACACCGACATGCTCACGACGCAACCGGAGCAGCAGGGAGACAGACTCGGTGTGCTCTCCATCACCGAGCTCCCCCACACCCCTGGCGCACCTACAAAGGACGACGATGCCGACACCACCCCCATGGTGACGGAACCGGACGACGAGATCGGCGAAACCCCCAATCCAGAACCGCCCAGCATAACCGAGCGGGAGAAGAGGCCATACCAGTCAACGCCATGCCCAGTACCGGAGGACATGCGGCCTGGCATACCGGAGTCTTCCAGCGGACCTCCCAGCCCGGGAGACAACCCGGGTGGCCGTCCCCGGAGGACCCGCCAACCACCGAGATACCTGGCCGACTACGACCAGGGGAAAGCGCCATGGGACCGTGCCAATGGGCCAGCACCCGGGTGTTCGACGTGGGACGACCTGGGACCGGAGAGCAGCGCCTACCAGCTGCGGCCACCGCGAGCACCACCTGGATGAAGCTTCTGACGAAGCTAGGGGCACCCCCACGTGGCGGGGTCACTAGCGGTGCAAGGTCGGGCTTCTCAAGGGGGAAGCGTTTAATGTCCGACCGAAGGCCAGCCTAAAGCCCGACCTGCAACCGCTATTATCCGACCCCGCTAACAGAACGCGCCCCTAGTCATGGCCCACCCGAGTCAGACGTGCGCCGCAGAACTTAGGTATTATCAATGCCCTTGACTTATTCGGCAAGAAAAACCGAATCACGTACACTGTAAATTCACTACACTTTAAAGAATACACCACTTTGAATTAACAACACCATGCAACACAAGTGCGACGTAGGAGTGCCCGGGTCACTCACGTGTAGTTTTTTACTAAAACAGCTGTGAGTGCTCCCCTTGCGGCCTTCAGCCTGATTTCAATAGTGTAATGTGTGACTTAACTAAAACCGCCCCAAATTAGCATTTATCATTCACCACTGGAGCAGTCATCAAGCAACGAACAGTCTCCAGTGTGACTCTGATAATTCAAACTTATTTTATACAAACTTGTTACATGTCATTTCTAAAACATATATATATATATTGAGTTAATTATTAAGTTTTATTGTGTGAATTTAGAGCCACTTACATTTTGTTATATATATTATTTTATACGAATAACGGAACTTTAGAAACTGGCGCGACAGGGAGCTCACCCCTCCCCTCGCTCCAAGGCCAGAAGCCAGTACAGAGCGACTCGCGAACCGGGATGGATGCACGTCCCACGGGGAGCCATCATCTCTTTGTCTTCACTGAACTTCCATCTGGTAACTATAGTCAAACCCCGAAACCTTTTCTAACTACTCCCGTGTGCGCCCGGTCCTTTTCTGGTGTAGGGCCTATCCCAGCCGTGTAAACTTAACACGCCCCGCACAACGCATTAAGCGGGGCCGTGCAATATATGGCATGGGCCGACTCCCGCCATACCAGTTTTTTATTAATCGCCGAGTGCACAGGCACTGGCTACATCTAATCGTAGACTTTACTTAATTTAATAGCGTGCCGCGGTCCACACAGGTGGATCCGCGCGTCGCCGTTCACAAATTACGGGATGGCCGACTCCAATCAAACTCTCTCCGTCAACCTCGACTGGCGTGAGGACGTAACTTTACTGACGGCGCGTCAGAGCGCCTAGTGTATAATTGACAGTGTACTTTATGTAGGAATATTGTGTGACTGTAATTGCAGTGTAATTTGCCAGCGTAATTAAACATCCACTCCGCACACTCCGTGCGCGACGTGTAAACGACAGTGCAAAACCGTGTACGTTATTTCTGAACCTCACCAACCCAGTTAGGGATCAGTGTCCTATGCTGTGTAGGGCCAGTGGGGCAACAGGCATTAGGGATCCCTAACATCACAACCACTGCCACCGTTCCTAGTGGACCACGCAGGGGCCTTCGGACCTCACGACCCTCCATCGTGGCTAACCACCGCGTTAGCCTGGCGCCCTCCGGACACGTTTCCCCGCAAGAAAACAGCTTTCCCACTAGGAACACCGCCGAGTCTCGAACACGAGAACCCGGGCGACGGCATTTGGCGCCCACAGCGTGGGATGAAAACAGAAATTTCAAGACTTCCTTCACGTGCGTTACAGAAGAAAACTTTACCGAAAAACATTTTTTTTTAGCCATTATCTGTCCATTTTTTCTTTCCGGCCACAACGCGGACACAGGACGGCCATTTTGCGCAGAAAAGGGGATTAGGGTCAGACAGGCTGGCGCGACACAGCAAGGAGACAAAGGGGCTACAACAACCCCCCCTCCCTCAGCGAACATTCCGGCCCAGCTCGTGACCCGGACCTCCGACATCCTGGTGGATATTTGATGAATTTATTATGGCACAGCCTTATACATAGTGATGCCCGTTCTGGCCATAACGGTTGTCCCGAATCGACTAGTCACATGCGCAGCCCACTTTCTCAATGGGGGCTCACGATTTTAATGCGTGTTAAGGACGTACTCTTGCACACGATGCAGCGATTACAAAATAAACTCTAACATGACAAATTATACCTTGACGAACAAAACACTTCCCTATTACATGATACTTATTATACTGGGCTATTGGCACATAGGCCCGTATCTCCGGCGACTCTACGTGATTCCTAGATGTGTCCCAGGGACTGATTCATTAGTACATTTGGTGGCACAATACCGTGCGGCGGTTACAATTCAATTCTAACATGACAAATTATACTTCGACGAATAAAACACTTCACTATTACGCAATACTTATTATACTGGGCTAATGGCGCGTAGGCCCGTATCTCCGGCGACTCTACATGATTCTTAGATGTGTCCCAGAGACTGATTCGTTAGTACGTTTTGTGGCACGTGTCGCCTTCTGGCTGCCCCGTGCGGGCTAAAACTAAATAGCCGGTAAGCTAAGTTGTCGCGTGAAGCGCCGTCGTAACGTCTCGTAGACTTCCCCACAGTACTTACGTAATACGTTGAACACCCATCTTGGAGCACTGATTTATTTAAGTGAAATACCTCATGGTAAATTGAGGCCGACCGCGGAACTGTACGTAAACGATTAAGAAAGATTAAAACTATTGAAGCTACATATCGATGAAAGCAAGAGTCGATGGTTCCGCGTTGCGCGAAGGCTGCCGGCCCCTCGGAGCTCCTGAAGGACACTGCCGGTGTCGCCGCGCGTGACCCCCCTTCCCCCCGCCAGCCCTCCTGCGGAAATGTGTGAATTTCGCGGGAAACTGAACCGGCCAGGTTCGGGACAAGACGCACAGTGAAACATGATTTTGAAAGGACTAAAATATTAATTAAAAACCTGTGGAAAAATATACATAATTTCATTTGTTGTAGTTCGGCGGAGGGATATACCACACCCGGCCGGATCCTTTCGCCGACGTAGAACTCGTTGCCTGGCGTTCGCCTCGTCGCACGAACTACACTTTGTTGCGCGCACGAGCGTGTTCGGTGCACACGCCTTTGCGAGACGTTGATGAGGCATAGGGGTCTATGCGACTGTGGCCGGCAGGGCCACATTTTTACTTGTAATTTATTTTTGTTGCTGGTCTCTAGTTTTATATGGTTTTTATTTCACGTATTTTTACGCCTTTTTTAATTAATGTTAATTTATCTGTAAATTTTTTTAATTATATTTGTTTCTGTTAATTAGTTATACGCCGTTTGGTAGCTATCGATTATGAGTTTAAGAATATCGATTGTGTTTCACGTAAATACCACTTGGTGAGCGCCCGGCGGTTGGCTGATGACGTCAGACATTCGGCTTGCCGGGAAGAAAAAATCAGCTGGGCCGGGGAGAGTTTTTTGTGCCGAGCGACCGTCGAGGACAGAGCCATGTGACGGCGCGGACTGGTGTGCCGGACGGCAACGGGCCACGAAGAGTATTGGGATGGAGGCTCCACGCTGGGTGACAGGGCAATGGATTGCCCTGTGATACTGAACTTATCAAGGTAAAGAGAGGCCGCAATTTTGATTTTTACCCTCGTGGTACTGCAGTGGTTTTTGGCAAACCTAGTGAACTGTGTATTTTCCCATACTAAATTTTATTTGGACGGAACTTTTATTAGCCAGTTTGGTGAAGAGGCCCATTTGTTTTCACACGTTGTTCCAGTGTGGGATTTTCTTAAAAAAGGTCGCCCGTTTGCCTGTAGTTGCAATAAAAGTATAAGTTTGGAAGAAACGAACATTTTGCAATTTGTTTTTGAGACTTTGTCATCGGAATTTGCATACGTAAAGTTGCATTTAGCTAATATATCAGCTTGTGCAGTATTATTAAATGTATGCGATCGGTATTGGACTACATGCGCAGCCTGATGTTGGTTGGTGCGGCCATTCTACGTTTTTATAAAATCATTGGCAAGTTAATAAAGAAGTAAGACTTTGTTTGAAGCTGATGATAAATACTTCTGTGGTAACATGGTTATGTTACGTGAAGAGTTTTTGCTACATTTCCCTTAAAAATAAGATAATTTTTTTTTGGTCATCGTTCACGCCTTTGTGAATTCGTACCTATGGCCCGGCGTGGCATTAGACTTTGGAGTTGGTGAGGAAGGTCAGGAAGCCAGCGCACGCCTAGGATATTAACTTTGTTTTTTTGGCAAGTCTTTAGCAACGAACATCTGAAGAAAGACTAAACCGTTGATTGAGAGTTTAAGAACTTTATTTAAATAATTTGTTTGTACTTCAGTATTATTTTTGTAGATTTTTTATATATTTGTATTGATTGTCTTGTTTGATTTTTGGTATTAGGGCAGTCAGTAAATTTTGATATTTTATAGTGGCCACGCCTCACGCCCTTATATATTTTTATACTTGTTGTTATCAGTATTTATATTTTTACGATTTTTTAAAGGTTATTGTTAGTATCGCAAATGGGGATAAGATGCTGCCATTATTAACGTCAGCTTTTGTAACTAAGCTTGTATGGTTATGTATAGTAAAAATTATTTTTGCAAATTTCTATTTTTTAATAACATACGTCCAAAGTCTTGCTTCTTGTTTGTTTAATGGTTACTCTGCTATTATAGCCTTTAAATTTTTTGGCCTGACCCCTGGGCAGTGGTGTGGGGAATTTATATTGTTTAGCTTTTTATGCCTGGTTTTAATATTTATTTTTTCCCTTCGCGCCCAGAGTGAGTCGGGGACGCAATCCCTCTTCCAATTAAGGAGGAAGAAGGGTTACAACCTGCGCCACTCTGCTGGGCAGAGACTTTGGACTTTTGCGATTTTGCTGACTTTTTTGATTTTTTTAATAATGGCAGTTTCTTGGATTTATAAACTTCCCAAAGAACAGGTTTACGCTAATTTGCAAGCTGCGGGAGCAGGATCAGCACCAGGAATTTTAGTGGTCTTTTAGATTTCCAGTGATGGTTTTGATTTTTTTCCTGTGAGGTTATAGTTTTTATAGTTCTTTGCTTTAGTTTGCAACCTTTAGTTATTGATAATTTTGAGAGAGAAGGTTTTGTCTAATACGTTTCGGTCTTGACTTTGGAGCTTGTTTGTTTTGTTTTGGCATACTTAGATCCCGTTTGTTCGGTTTGTGAGTTTAGTTTGTCTTTTCCGTTACTTGTTGGAAAATCCTTCTCTTGTTTTTTTTTTTTTTTTGAGCGTTGAAATTTTGACTGAGGCTTTGGAGGCAAGTTTTCCTTGTTGCAGGTTTGTTTGTTTGAGTTTGGGCTGGTTTGTTGGATTAGAAGTTTTTGAGAATACTTTGTCTCCAAGTCCAAGGTTTTTTTTTTGACGTTTTAGTTATTTAAGATTGCTGTTTAAATTTTTTTTTTTGTTCAAGGCGGAGGTTGTGGCCGGCAGGGCCACATTTTTACTTGTAATTTATTTTTGTTGCTGGTCTCTAGTTTTATATGGTTTTTATTTCACGTATTTTTACGCCTTTTTTAATTAATGTTAATTTATCTGTAAATTTTTTTAATTATATTTGTTTCTGTTAATTAGTTATACGCCGTTTGGTAGCTATCGATTATGAGTTTAAGAATATCGATTGTGTTTCACGTAAATACCACTTGGTGAGCGCCCGGCGGTTGGCTGATGACGTCAGACATTCGGCTTGCCGGGAAGAAAAAATCAGCTGGGCCGGGGAGAGTTTTTTGTGCCGAGCGACCGTCGAGGACAGAGCCATGTGACGGCGCGGACTGGTGTGCCGGACGGCAACGGGCCACGAAGAGTATTGGGATGGAGGCTCCACGCTGGGTGACAGGGCAATGGATTGCCCTGTGATACTGAACTTATCAAGGTAAAGAGAGGCCGCAATTTTGATTTTTACCCTCGTGGTACTGCAGTGGTTTTTGGCAAACCTAGTGAACTGTGTATTTTCCCATACTAAATTTTATTTGGACGGAACTTTTATTAGCCAGTTTGGTGAAGAGGCCCATTTGTTTTCACACGTTGTTCCAGTGTGGGATTTTCTTAAAAAAGGTCGCCCGTTTGCCTGTAGTTGCAATAAAAGTATAAGTTTGGAAGAAACGAACATTTTGCAATTTGTTTTTGAGACTTTGTCATCGGAATTTGCATACGTAAAGTTGCATTTAGCTAATATATCAGCTTGTGCAGTATTATTAAATGTATGCGATCGGTATTGGACTACATGCGCAGCCTGATGTTGGTTGGTGCGGCCATTCTACGTTTTTATAAAATCATTGGCAAGTTAATAAAGAAGTAAGACTTTGTTTGAAGCTGATGATAAATACTTCTGTGGTAACATGGTTATGTTACGTGAAGAGTTTTTGCTACATTTCCCTTAAAAATAAGATAATTTTTTTTTGGTCATCGTTCACGCCTTTGTGAATTCGTACCTATGGCCCGGCGTGGCATTAGACTTTGGAGTTGGTGAGGAAGGTCAGGAAGCCAGCGCACGCCTAGGATATTAACTTTGTTTTTTTGGCAAGTCTTTAGCAACGAACATCTGAAGAAAGACTAAACCGTTGATTGAGAGTTTAAGAACTTTATTTAAATAATTTGTTTGTACTTCAGTATTATTTTTGTAGATTTTTTATATATTTGTATTGATTGTCTTGTTTGATTTTTGGTATTAGGGCAGTCAGTAAATTTTGATATTTTATAGTGGCCACGCCTCACGCCCTTATATATTTTTATACTTGTTGTTATCAGTATTTATATTTTTACGATTTTTTAAAGGTTATTGTTAGTATCGCAAATGGGGATAAGATGCTGCCATTATTAACGTCAGCTTTTGTAACTAAGCTTGTATGGTTATGTATAGTAAAAATTATTTTTGCAAATTTCTATTTTTTAATAACATACGTCCAAAGTCTTGCCTCTTGTTTGTTTAATGGTTACTCTGCTATTATATCCTTTAAATTTTTTGGCCTGACCCCTGGGCAGTGGTGTGGGGAATTTATATTGTTTAGCTTTTTATGCCTGGTTTTAATATTTATTTTTTCCCTTCGCGCCCAGAGTGAGTCGGGGACGCAACCCCTCTTCCAATTAAGGAGGAAGAAGGGTTACACGACATAGAGGAGAATTGGCGGTCGGCATCAAGTGGTTATCATATCTTTGATGAATTCAAAACTATAACATGTTTTCATAGCATAACATAACTGTTAAAATGATCAAATTGGAACAATCAGTTGATTTCAGTTCGTAGTTAATTGATATAAATGCCACCAGTGAGGCATCGAAATATCGGTCAGCATATGCGCAACGCAAGCCAACTACATGATCTTCGAGTAACTGAGACTGACAAAATAATTTGGAATAGCGACAAAACAGACTGCCAAGCATGACATACAACATAAACATTTGGCTTTCAGAATATATGATCCAAAGATCCAATAGTAGTCAATTATGCCACAGATGGTGTGTGTGTGTGTGTGTGTGTGTGTATATATATATATATATATATATATGATGTTGGTATGTATGACGTTGATAAACTCCGACACTGTTTGACCAATTGCCATGAAAGTTGGCGCATCAAAGTGTTTTAATGAAGAAGGTTTTTATGCTATCCATTTTTTTGTAACTCGCCACTAGATGGCACTGCAGGCTCAACTTTTACACTGTTCAACCGATCGCCGTGAAAATTGGTATAAATATATATTTGACCACGGAGAATATTTTAGCGAAATCCATATTGCTATAACTCGCCAATAGATGGCTCTGCAGCGCATCAAATTCTAAACCGTTCAACGAATCGCCTTGGAAAAACAGAAAATCATACTTCATAGACATACAATCAGCAATTGTGTGTTATTTCTCTATTTACACCACACTGTCATATCGTTGGCCTAATTAACAAACCACGTAACTCCAAAAAAAAAAAAATCGATTTTGGGGTTTTCATGCTTTTACATTGGTTTATGGTCCCTGTAGCTACACCTATGTCAAATATCATAACTCCAAAAAATTTCTTTCATATTAATAAAAGGGGAAAACAAACCATGTATAATTCAGGAGGGAATTTTGTTATTGCAAACCAAGTAACTCCTAGTGTTGGCAACCTGTTCTAATTGAAAGGTGTGGTGTCTGTGCAGTTCTTGGGTTTGTCTTTGATTTGCACAATTCGTTTAGTGTTTGGAGGCCTAATGACATATGTTTTTGAAGGTAAGTAGCATAATTGAGATTATTTTAGCATAAATTCACCATGAATGTTAAATTTAAGTTGAAAAATAACCTTTAAATAGAATATGTGAGTTACGTGTTTTGTTGACATTTGAAGTTGTAGGTTTATTTGGAGTTTAAATGGAGTTACATGTTTTTATTCAAAACAAATTAATTCTTGAAATAAAATGCTTAAAATTGTTATTTAGTGTGTTCAGATTTTATCCATGTAATGAATAGTTTCAAATGGATTATGCAAAGGAAAAACATTATTTTATGTTTAGTTGTATTAAACTGAGTGGAGTTGCAGTGTTTGTTAATTTTCTGTTAATGGAGTTACGAGGTTTGACTTCAAAATGAAACTGGAGATACAGGGTTCATTTAAAATTAATATTTCTAATGAAAGACATTCCAGGTGTTAAGTGTTCAGTATTAGGTTTACTAAACTGACTACTAAACATGTTATCTTTAAAAGATTTGTGCAATGGGAGCGCATGACTTGATGTAAGTTTTTGGACATACGCCATTGCTAAGCATTGTTCTTAGCAATGGCGTATGGCCAAAAACTTACATCAAGTCACTACTAAACATGTTTCTGTTTCTTTTCAGTTCGAACATGTCTTCAAGAACCAAAAAAATACTGCAACTGGCAGCTGCACAATTAAACAAGGGAGATGGCGAAAATTTGTCTTCACCGCAAGTCGAAAACAAAGATTGTAAAGAATGTACGAATTCTACTTCAAATATCAACAAGGGAGATGTCATTGTTAATAATATTTTTAATGCAGACACATTCATTGTTGATGAAAATGGGACCTTCATTCAAATATTTCCAGAAACTGAAGTGAACTTGAATGATTCCAATACAAATTCTGATAGTTTTGGAAGTCTTCCTAAAAACCTACTCTTTTCAGAAGCTGAAGCACTTGGGGCTGTTGAAGAATTAGAACATAATGACTATAGCATAATGACACCTACAGAACATGATTATAGTTTAAGTGAAACTACTTTCAGCCAAATTGAAAACTCTGATGAGTTCAGCTCAATACTTTGTAATAAGGTACCAATGGATGCACCGGAGTTAAGTCAAAAGGTGAACAATGAACAAGAAATGATTGTGGTAGCTAAAGTTTACAACGAGAAAAATCAGTTACCAGAACCAAGAGTTTTGCTGGATAGTAAAGTGGCAGAAACTAATCAACAAATCACTACATCTGTTGAAGTAGAAACAGATGTAAATGACTTAAATATAATTGCTATAGAGACTGAAGAAAATACCAGCATTAATAACACACAAACACAGAATATATTGATATTGAAGCTCTAAATGTGTATAAAGATGTAAGTCAAGATATTCTGAAACCAAAAAGAAGGAAACGACATCAAGTGACAGAAGATGATTGGGAATGTAAAAAAGCTAAGATCTTACGTGAGCAAGGTAAAGAATACAAAGGGAGAAGAGTCGTGAATGGCAAAGTCACTGGATTTGTCAGTAGGCCTAAGAGAACGATGAAAAAAGTTACTTGCAAGTGCAAAAGTAAACCATTTGATTGCAAGAAGCTGACAGAATCAGAACGACAAAAGATGTTCAACTATTTCTGGAAGTTAAGTTGGAAGGAAAGAAAGATTTTTATAAAAATGTTGACTGATGTATTACTTACCCAGAGATCTCGGGATAGAAAAATTGAAAATGCTTCACGCCGAAAATTTTCTTTTAAATTCAATTTGTATGTAAATAACACATAAGAGTATGCAAAAAGACAGTAGTACTTGCAACTTTATGAATAGGGGAATGGATGACCAACAAATGGTTAGAAGACAGAGAAGAATGTGTGGAGTTGACAGAAGAAAACGAAACTGATGAGAGAACTGAAAATAAAAGATTTAAATACAAGATTAGATTTGTTGAAAGAGTTTTTCTTGGCATTGCCGAAAGTGGAATCACATTATTGTCGGGCAAGTTCTCAAAAACTCTATTTGGAGTCTTGTTGGCTGTCAAAGGCACAATTGTTTCAGGTATATGCAGACAACTGGTGCAAGGAAAAAGAATGCAAGCCATTGTCTTCCTGTACATTCCACAAAACATTTGAAGATCTGAATTTTTGTTTATACAGACCGAAGAAGGACCAGCGTGATGTATGTAGAGCACACAAGCTGAAACATATTAGTGATGAAGAATACGATGATCATTTCAAAAAGAAATCAGCTGCTAGGCAAGAAAAAGACAAAGAAAATGAAGAACATGTTTACACAGTGGATCTTCAGTCCCTTTTACTGTCTCCTAACTCCAATTCTTCAGCCTTTTATTACAGGAGGAAACTTTCGGTTCACAACCTTTGTATATATGATCTAAAGACACACGATGGATTTTGCTACCTGTGGAATGAAACAGAAGGTGAACTTACAGCAAATTAGTTTGCAAGTATCGTAAGCCACTTCATTCGATCCCAGTTACCTCTTCGCAACAAAGCAAAGAAAATTGTCATTTTCAGTGATGGATGTAACTATCAAAACAGAAGTTCTGTTTTGAGCAATGCCCTGTTATATTTATCCATTGAGTTCAAGATCTGTATCGAAAGCAAATATTTGGAAAAAGTACACACTCAAATGGAGTATGATTCTATGCACGCCACCATAGAGCGGTATATAAGACAGAGAGATATTCATGTGCCAGCTGACTATGTGGAGGTATGCAAAAATGCCAGAAAACATCCAAGACCTTATAACGTGACGTATTTAGAACACTCATTCTTCAAAAACTACACAAAACCAATAATGTACAAGTCTATCCGTCCTGGATTGAAGAAGGGTGACGCCAAAGTTACTGACATCCACTGTTTACAGTATTCTGATGGTGGGAAAATTTACTACAAATTAAATTTTGAAGATGAATTCAAACCATTACCTGCTTGTGAGGATAACACGAATAACATGGAAGAAGCTTCAAGAAAATGAAGTCGAAACAGGCAGGATCCACAACCATTGTTAAGCCAACCCATCAGCAAAATACATACATTTCTTGAAGCGGATTTTCCAAATTTGTACAACAGTAGACTGAAGATCACTGAAGCAAAATACAACCATCTACAAGAATTAAAATTGACAATACCACGGGACTATCACTCCTTTTATGATAAATAGTCTTTTTAACAAACTGCTTTAATCCATGAAAATTTACAATAATTATCACCACAACTAACATTTTGTGGTTTATGTTTGACATTTTTGTATGTTTTAATAAGTAAAATATCATTCTAATTTCTCGTACTTAAATTTTTTTCCTTTATTCTAATTACTACAGTAACCTAATCAGACCACATAACTCCAAATGTAAATTTTGCAAACCACTCATCTTTTTTACACAAACCACATAACTCCTTAACTTACCTTGTCCTAACCTCGTAACTCCATTTTAATTAATAAGATTAATAATTACATAACAATGTGGCCTATAAATATCTCTCAAAATATTTAAATACTATTTTTTAAGCATGTAAATTAATGTTACGATCGCGCTTGGCTGTAGTGCTTGGCGTCGCCGCGCTCGTTCGGCCTGTCTGCGCCCCCTTCCACCCGCATCCTCTCCCTGGTATCTCGTGTCATACTGTCTCGCAACATCCTGACCGTCGCAGCGCGCACCTGCCTCAGATCGAGTTACTTAAAAGAGGCCGCACTGCGGAATAAAAGGACTCAGACATGTTTATCGGCGCGTTTTGTGGGAACCCGATGCTTGTTGCGTTTATCGGCGTTCTTTGAGCAGCCGCCGCATCCTTCGACAGGACTCACGACGCGTTTCTGGACATTTCGACGGCGAAGGTCGCGCGATATCTCGGAGACATTCCCGATTGTTCTGGACGGGAACCCAAGGGCTATATAAGGAGGTTGGGGCGACCTTCGAGTCAGTCAGTCTGAGTGGGGAGTTCTCCCGCGGCGGATTTTCCGGGCGATAGTGCCACGGGTGCGGCAGAGTGGCGAAGTCCTTGGACGAAGGTTCCAGGGCAGGGAGTGAGTGAGTGAGTTCAGTGAAGTCAGGAGTTTCCGAGCGATAGAGTCGCGGGTGCGGCGGAGTCCCGAGTGAAGTTGCGAGCGAGTCGTCGGGAGGGATCTCGGCGAAGGGTGTGACGGCGGCGGCGGAGTGCGGCAACGGAGTCCCGCGGCGGAGACCCACGAGGGGTGCTGCGGCGAGAGTTGCGCTGGAAGTGCGGCCCAGCGAGGTGTGTGAAACGAGTGACTGGGGAATTGACATTTCTTTACCTGTAATTAATTATCTGCCAATTTAGAAGATTATTTGTAAGTGACAAGTAGTGGTAATAAATAAAACTGTGTGTGTGAAATAAAATCTATTAATTGGGCTATCCTTTACGAACCCGCAGTAAATCGTAACATTACTTACTTACATTTCATTATTGAATAAAACAGTTTTTTGTTCCTCCTGTAAAAAGTAGGTAATGTAAGTTACGTGGTTTGTTAATTAGGCCAACGATATAGTGTTATCTATTTTACTTTCATTCGCGGACAATATATCACATGTGTCCAGCCCGGGCAAATCCGGGTACTGTAGCAATAATTTTTTTAATATCATTTGTAGCAAATACAATGGCGCACCCGGAGGGGGGGGGGGGGGGGGGTTGGGGGTTTAAACCCCCTCCGAAAATGTGAAGAAAAAATCTAGAATGGAAAAAGTAAAACATTTCCAGTCCCAGCAAAATAGGTACGATGGTCTATGGGCAGCGCTCAATCTACCAAACTTTGTGAGATGTTTTCACGTCAGTGTATACATTATGGTGTTAGTATTACATTTGTAGTCTGCTACCGTGAATTTCTTTAATTTTTTTACAAATTAGTTTGTGTTATATAAAAACTAAGAATTATTTGTGCGCTACGTTTATCTCAATTTTTGCATAATTTTGGACTGTTTTTCTGCAGATTTAATTAAACATTATATGTGTGAATTTTATACCCTTTGTTTTTACTCGTAGAGTGAACATAATTTGAGTGTGTGAATGCAATAAAAAGCAAACCATCATTGTCAGTGATTTAAGTTGCACAGAATGTGGACTTTAATGCATGCTATGAATCTCATGGTATTAAAATAATACTGATTTTAAGTGGACGAGATCCTGGGTTTGATAAATGTATCTTTGTTTGATTCTAGTCTAAAACAAAATTTAGTGCCGTACTAAAAATTATTCTTTTTTCTACCAGCAGTATACCTATTTAATAATTAGATACAAAAACTTCTTAAAAAGCACCAATTTTCACCTAGAAATCCAAATTTTCCCGGGAGAGCACCCCCGGACCCCCCGCCCCTCTTGATTTTTGAAAACGGTGTTCCTTCATAAAAAAAAAATTCAACCCCCCCCCCCCCCCCCCCAAAAAAAAAATTCCTGGGTGCGCCTCTGAGCAAATACATTACTCTTTTAACTTAGAATAATTTCCCACTAGCCTGATTCACGACATTCATATTTGTTTAAAGTTTAGCATTGTTTGTTTTATTGACACGGCAACATGGAGGGTTTTACAGTGAAACTATAAAAGTAATCTTAATACTTTTAGGCTAATCGTTTTTCATCTGTACGAAACTCCTAGCCATGTGTCAAGTTGCAGTTTCTCGCCCGCGATTCGAAGAGAAGCTACAGAGTCTGCACACGGCCCTAAGAGTTACATGCACAAGCGGCATGTAGCGAACCTCGTGCCAGTTCTGGAACCTGCATTGGCCGTAAACTATCGTGCAAGCGCCGCCGCCAGAAACAAGTAGAACCGCCCATTTATTTGTATTTTATTATAACTCTAACCAAAATCGTGTCATGTACTCATACTGCCAACCGATGTATCCGTCTAGAAGACAAGCACATGACTAGCGTAGCTCTTCGGCAAGTCAGTGAACTATTTTCACCAACCATGTGCATACATTACATTAGATGCCCGGACGTTCAGATTCTTTGGCCTGTTACACACCCATCTCTTCACTTTAATACGCGATATGCTGCGGAGATGTCACCATCCTGTTTTAAATGTCATTGGCTTTTATCTGTCTATGCTTCCACCTTCGTGTGTAGTTTTACTTACAATTCCAACAAAATAAAGGGACGTGGTACATTGGTTAAATGATACTCATAAACTGGAGGGCATGGATTCGAATCCCAGTGCATCCGTATTTTGCTTTTTTCTGGTTTCCGAAATCATTCTAGGAAAATTCTGAAACGGTTTCTTGCAACAGGCCATGGTCGTTTCCTTTCCCAATTTTTCTGACTTATAATGACCTACTATACTGACCTCTCCGACTACACGTAAAACCAAAATAAAAAATAATAGCACTAATTAATTTCGGGCGAAAATAAGAAATGTTTTGTAGAGTAATGATATTACTGATTTATTGGTTTTGATGAAATACATTACCTAAGTTGTGGCTGTTACCTTTGCGTAAGTATACAGGTTGAAATACAGGAGCGACACATCAGAAAAAAAAAATTATTTTATTTTAAAAAATGTGCACTGTCTCTGGTCATAATATACAATACATTCGTACATACACATTTGACAATTAAAAAATCGTCCATAAGACAATTACACTAGGCAGTGTTGAGTTCGCATTGTGAATATAGAAAAAAAATGACGGCATAGCAGGCGATTCGTCATGATCGTTTGCAAAGGTAATGAGAGCTGAGAAATTATTTCATTTGTAAAAAATATTTTCGAACAATTTACTTCAAACATCCAGTCTTTTAGTGAGACACATGCATAACAACAGCAGTCTTGCTGCAAACAAGATTTGAACCACTATAACTAGCATATTCATGTAGATATCGGGTTTGAAAAAGGGTAGAAGTTTCACTTCGAGTTATAAAAAAGCTGAGGCTACGTCTACTTGGGAAAAATAAACAATACTAAGCATGAAGTTTATCACATGCTGCTACAAGCTAGTTCACTTCCTGTGACAGTGTATCTGTAATATAAATTATAATAAGAACAAATATTCTTGTGTACAATTAAACACAAGTTCTAGGTGAATGATAATCCAAAAAGTTGTGAAATGGCAAGTGAGGGCAGATCCAAGCTAGGCCCAGTGGCCAGCAGGGTTGAAGCACTGCGGTGCGCGCCATTTGCTTGGTCACAAGAGGGCGTGGGTTCGATAACCCGCCGTCACACTACATTTTCAACAGCCACTTCTTCACTGTTAGTCTGGGTTAGGTCGGCCGGAAGCTCGCAAGCAGTAAGCCAGGTGTTCTTCAGGGACATAACTCAGTGCTTGGATCTGTAACCCCGCGAGTCCGCCAGAACAGGTGGGATTTATTTGGGCCAGAATAGTATAACAAGGGGAACGTGAATTGCTGCTAGCCCAGAAGCATTGCATTACAAAACCTTGTTTACAACAGTCCGGCGAAATATATTTACACACACTAAGCATGGTACATAGCGATTTAAGAAAAGATATATCAGAGTCTTAAATACACAACATAACTTAAATTATGAAAAAAATTCCATACACATATATTTAAGATAACAAAAAAACATTGAAATCTTTTAAAAATAACCAACCCCGCCTCAAATGTCCTCTCTCTCAAGCTCTGCTGTATTAACCAACATGACAATACAAAGTGACTAATATGTAGAAAGCTAATGAGGTAGATACTTTTAACTAAGTTTAATTGACTGGAGTGTGGCGATGCAGGAATGCGCTTCTCAATGGAGTAAACGTCACATGGTACACGCAACTACATGATATCCTTCCAGACATACACCCCTTGGTAAAAATGAAGGTAATGAAATACATACTAATGTAATACAATAAAAGCAAGTAATGATGTGTTCTGTGTGTTGGTAGGAAATGGCAAGAACGGCCAGAGGCTTTACACATTTGAGGAAAGAATGATAACTGCAATGTAGATGCATCAACTACAAGTATGCATGTTTATGGTTGTGTGGAAAAGGGCGGTAAGATATTGCCGTGAAAGATTTAACACAACTCTTGCTTGAGAAAGGAAGTTTTTTTTATAATGGCGGCGCTGAATATAGTTTAAGATCGGCGATCAGAACGCATAAGTCACAGACCACCATAGATAACAGAGGAAATTGTAGCTTCTTTGGAGTGTTCACTAAATACGTATGTGGATGAAACATTAAGAATAACGAAATCAAGTTTTCATAGACATTTTCATAAATATCTGCATCTTTCTATCTATTGACATGCATTAATGAGTAGTTTAATTTATCTCGACATGCAGAGGTGATCGTGCAAGAAATTGCTGCAAAATTCGGCATGCTGCCCATCTTGAAGCCAAGTTTTTTTTTTTTTTTTTTTTAATGTCTAACATCTTAGGTATCTCGGTACACGGCGTTTGGTGGGAGCAATTTCGTGAATACGGCGGAATTAAAGGAACGGAAATATGTAACAACCACGATGCTGCCATCTGTTGCGGATGGCGCGAATCAAATTCGCAAAGACAAAGGGAAACTTTATAGTATTAACTGATTAGTGACTTTTAACAAGATGGGCAGTATTTAAATATAATTCCTGATCCAAAGCCGGAGTTTAGTACTTTTTCAAGTCTTTTACACTTTTATCGGAGCCGTTTCACTATATAGTTTAAAATTTATGTCTGCTAATGAAATGATTCAATAGTCGACGTAGCTGCTCCAGCAGCGAATTCTATCGGCAGCTGCGGAAACTACGTGTTATTCGCGTCCATAAATGTAGCTGAAAATACAATTTGCATATATTTATCACGCTTGGTATTATTTTAAAGAATTCTACGTTAAATTTCGTGTCCGAGTTTTGTATTACAAGTGTATCTGCAACATGAGACCACACTAATTTACTCGTTAGCGAGGTTATACGTTACACTGAGAGACTCGCTCACATTTTATTTATTTATATTTTTTTACTGAGGAACGTGTTATTACACCCTGAAGTGTTGTGAAACAACTTGTCATCTACAACATTACACCACATGTGTATGTGACACAGCGGAACAGTAGCTAAGACTAGCCACGGGACTCTCTGCTCATTTCATCTTTGCTCAACTGCCGCGGACTGCTTTCCGTAGTTATTACGTCACAGCTGACCAGTCTTCATGTCGGCCGACCTTATGGTTCTCGCCGCCGCGCGAAGAAACACCACACTCCAACCAAGTCATAACAGTGCAGAAATTTATTTTCAAAAGTTAATGTTTAAAGTGTTTAAATCAGCTTGAATGCAGTATAACAGAGCACTAGCAGCTAATTAAGTGACTTCTCATACATGATCGTACAAAAATATTAAAATAATAATTTTGTACGTCATTGGTTAGTATCTTTACATAAATTAAAACCATATTATACGGTTTATTTTTTGATCTTTAAAATAACATAAATAATACTGTTTTTAATGTGCTTGGGAAAATAATTAAGTTATATATTATAGGTGCGTCCGCGTGTGCATATGATCGTAATGCGACGCGGTGAGTCAGGGTTGTGTTGGCAATGCAATACCACTAACGCAATCTCCCGTCAGAGATGTGAACATGTAATGGACGGAGTACAGCCCGAGTTGTAACTGTGGTTTCCCCAGGAATGCAATCAGCTGTCTGCCATAGCATGGTATCAATGGAAAATACTTTCTGTAATATCATGGTTGGGTCCCTGCTATGTTACTGTGTTCAGTAGGATACTTAGTTATTTCCAGCTTATTTTAAATTTTTGATTCGTGTTCAAACACAAACTTACATGTCTTAGTGTGTTGTTAACTGTAATGGGTCACCACCTGGCTGTGTTTGAGTTTATTTTATTTTCATGCGTTTATTCCAAATGTTTAGATAAACTTCAATGCACTTAAGGCTCAATCTTACACACCATGTTGTAAATTTTATTTTATTGTCATTTCTATTATACATGGGTTGTTTTTGTAAATATATCGTGATAGTTCTTTAGTATTTTTTGTTTGGTCGCAAATTTCGTCACCAGTTAAATGTTAAACATTATAGAGCTGTGAAGTGTAATAATTAAGAAAATTGACTTGATTAAATGAATATTTGGTGTAATCATTAACAATGATAGGCGCAAGAAAGCCTTCCCTTAAATAATAATGGAGTGTGAGATCCAGCCGTAAGTGTATACAAAAGATTAATGACCGACAACAAAATTATTTCTCAGGTGAATCTATTCGTTCCCGAAGACAAATTGAACATGTAAGTCATTACACAACTTTTTGAGGAAAGGTTCAGATCCATCCAGCTTACTTTAAGTTGAGCCCCGATGGGGACAGTAGATTTTACGAAAACCAGTCAAGGCACTGAATAACTATTTAATTTTACAACCGAATTTCGGGGGTCATCAAAAGATTTGTATTATTTAAATAGTTGTAACCATATAGAAAGTTAATAAATGTTTTTAATTAACTTTGGTCATAAGTTTTACCAGTACTGATATTTTTTCCCCAACTATAGAGACGGAAAGGCTTATAGAATAAATTTCTCTCTGTAAAACATTATTGCAAGCTGCTTTCAAGTTTAGGGAAGCACACAAACTTAACTACGAATATAGTGGTACAAAACTTGTACGACTTCATTTGAAATTATTGCGAACGCTTATCTAACACGAAAAAATTATAACTTCACATTCGCTGATACAATAAAACATTTTAGAACTGTTTTCATAAAAAGAACGTACAAAAAAAAAATAATGCAACTGATATTATGTACCCATTTTGATTCCAGATGTTTTGCATTAGCAAAATTTGAATTTCAAATAAAAGGTTTCAATTCCTTGTATGTCACTTTAACAAAAACATGTAAAATTATTCTAACCGCCATCTTGGCTTTACAAATAATAAGCCACAGCCTGGCATAACAACTTCGGTAATTTTTTATGTCTAGGCAAGACATAGATTCTAAATTTGGGTGATTCGTCAAAGTCGACATTTTTAGAAGGGTGTCATAATTACGACAATCAACGTTGTTTACGTAAAATAATAAGTTATTTTCTCCCAGGGGTTGCAAACGTAATTAATATAAGGCTGTGGCGAGGTATAAATCCCTTGGGAGATAACATTTATGTCTTCTCATGACAGAAATTTCGATAGTACACTCAAAAATGAAATGACAAAAATTAATGTAAAAATACAAGATGACAGTGTCTAATTCCTCTTAAACTACAGATCTATGTTTTTGTGCACAAATTGCTACGAGTGGCATGGCACTTAAAATAACTGAGTCACTTTAACTGTACATAAAGTATGAATATCGTTCAACAGTCTATTTACACAGTCTAGACGAACATATCGTTCAGTGTTAAGGAACTTGCTTGTTAACAATGATGATACATTCAGCGTGATGTGAGCGCGGCCGCTACGACGCCTTGGTGGCGTAGTGGATGACGGAGCTGTAGCGCACGGACGGCTGCGCCGACTCCAGCGACTCCAGCGACTCCAGGATCATCTTGGAGCGCTTGCGGGGCGGCAGGATGAGCGGGTGTCGCTGCGCCGCCAGGTCCAGCGGGTCGGGCGAGGCGGAGGGCGCGGGGCTGCTGGGCGGGGTCAGCATGGCGCCGCGCGGCTCGGGCAGGCTCAGCAGGTAGGGCGCGTGCTCCCGCAGGTAGGGCAGCTGGTAGCCGGGCGCGGGCTGCATGGGCGCCAGGGACTCCGGCACCGGGCACACGGCCGGCTCCGTCACGGACAGGGCGTGGGCCTCGTGGGCCTCCGCCTCCAGCGGGTAGCCCGCCTCGCGGGCCGCCGCCACCGCCGCCGCCGCCAGCAGCGCGGGGTCCACGCCCGAGGACTGCCTGGGGGCCTGGTAGCACGAGGCCTCGCCGTACAGGTAGTGGCACTCCTGCTGCTGCTGCTGCTGCTGCTGCTGCTGCTGCTGCTGCTCCAGCTGCTGCTGCTGCTCCAGCTCGCCGAACCTGGGCAGCGGCCGCTGCTCGGAGTCGCTGTCGCCCTTGTTCTCCTTGTCGCTGGCCGACGAGGCGCACGACAGCTCGGCCGCCTGCGCGCCGCGGCCCGTCGCGGGCTCCGAGTGGCTCTTGATGTGCACCTCCATGGTCTTCTTGGACGTGAACGTGTCGTTGCAGATGGTGCACTTGTACACCTTCTCGCCATAGTGCGCCACCTGGTGCAGCTTGAGCACGTGGTTGTAGCCGAAGCTCTTGCCGCAGATATCGCACGAGTACGGCTTCTCGCCGGTGTGTGTGCGAGTGTGCACCTTGAGCTGCTTGGAGCAAGTGAAGCCCTTGGAGCACACCTTGCACACGTACGGCTTCTCGCCCGTGTGGGTGCGCATGTGGATGACGAGCTGGCCCGACTGGATGAAGGTCTTGGCGCAGATGGCGCACTTGTGCGGTCGCTCGCCCGTGTGGATGCGCATGTGGCGGTGCAGCTTGCCGCTGTGCTCGAAGGCGCGCTCGCACACGTCGCAGCGGTAAGGCCGCTCCTTGGTGTGGATGCGCCGGTGCACGCTCAGGTTCTCCTTCACGCTGAACGACTTGGAGCAGAACTCGCACTGGTAGGGCTTCTCGCCCGTGTGCGTGCGGTAGTGGCGCGTCAGCCGGGCCGGCACGGCGAACGTCTTGCCGCAGATGTTGCAGCGGTAGGGGTCCTCGCCGGCCGCCGGCTTGTCCTTGCCATGGGAGCGCACGTGGCTCTGGAACGCGGTCTTCTGCGCGAACGTCTTGCGGCACACGGTGCACGCGTACAGCTTGTCGGCCGCCTCCACCACAGCGGCGTCTTCGAAGGCCTGCGTGAGCGAGAAGACGGGCAGGTCGGGGCTGCACACCAGGCGCTTCACTGGCGCCTCGGCGTCGCGGGCCGCAGGGCGCTGGTCCTCCGAGTTGTAGTAGCCGACCATCTCGGACACGCGGCTCCACAGGCTGTCTGCAACACAGCCGCGCGCCGTCACAAGTCTGTGGTGGATCATCAGTTCACAGGAGTCAAACAATACCATTTCAGTGCATTGCACGAAAGGTACATGTAACATATAACCAACGCAAAATAACAGAACTTGCAAGTCCCACTGCGAGAGAGTTGAGCGATAGTGCACATTAACTACGAACACATTAGTCATTAGTTGTTTAAATAAGAGGGGGCGATATTGTTTATTATTAACAGATACATTTGTCACTAGAGTAGAAGTAGACAGAAGGCGAAGGTATTTCATCTCCACAGGCACAGAGTCATTGTATGAAACCAGAGAGAAATCAGTAGTGATCTATTCATAACACTGTTCTAGCATGTCATAAAATTAAATATATATTTTCGAATAAACAAGAAATAAACTATTACCTATAAAATATGTAAATTTGTAATTCATAACACTCTCTATGACATTATACACAAAATGTGCAATAAGAAAGTATGCTATTAGGATCCAACCCTACAGACACTAGTTAAGAGAAGGCTAACAGCTACTTGAACAACCTATGGCAACTTCAGCACTGTGTGTAGCAGTGACTAAGTACAGATGTGTTGCTGGTTGAAAATGCCTAAATCACCTACAGAACTGGTGGTAGCAGTGATGATGTGAAGACGTAATTTAAAATTATACTTGCAACTGCCTACGACATATACAGCACTGAGTGTAGCAGTAGAATGTGACGTAATAGACGTAGCAGTGGCAATTTGGAAACGTGAATCGTTGCTGCTTGTAACTGCATACGCGCCTAAGACTCTGGGAGTAGCAGAAGCGATGTGGAGACGTAGTGGACGTTGCTACATTTAACCGCCAATGGTGCCTACTGCAATGTGTATAACAGTGGCGATGTGAATATGTGGTGGAAGTTTCCAAACTAGCAACAGTTCATGGTGCCAACAGCACTGGGCGCAGTAGTAGGGATGTGATGTAGTTTTAAACTTCGCTTTTTTACAATACTCTACGACGAAAATATAACTGGGAGTAGCAGTAGATATTTGTAAACTTGTTGAACGCTGCTACTAGCAAATGCGTATAGCACCTACAGCAATACGTATAGAAGTGACAAAGTAAAGACGTAGTGGAATTTGCTACTTGCAAAAGCCTACGTGTATCAGTAGCGATGAGAAGACGTGATGAACGTTGCTAATTTCAAATGCCTACGGCACCTACGGCAATACGTGTAGGAGTGGCGATGTATAGACGTAGTGGATGTTGCTACATGCAACTGCCTACAGTGCCTACAGCACTGGTTGAAGCAGTGGTGATGTGGAGACGTAATGGACGTTGTTACATGCATTGTCTCGGCGGCTACAACACAAAGTAGATCAATGGAAAAATTGAAAAAGTTGTGGTCTTTGCTATTTAATGCTGCATACGGCACCTTTAGCAATGGGTGTAGCAGTGGCGATGTATAGACGTGGAGGGCGTTGCTGTTTTAAACTAATTACGGCGCCAAAAGCAATGGCTATAGCTGTGGTGATGTAGAAATGTGGAGGACTTTGCAAAATAAAACTGCGTACGACTCATACAGCACTGGGAGTAGAATTAACAAAAATGATATGTAATGGGGTTGCTACACACAAATCCCTATGTCGCATATAGTATTGGGAGTAGCAGTGGTAATTAGGAAACTTGGTAGATGTTACTAATTGAAACTGCCTATGGCTGCTAGCACTAATGGTAGAAATGGCGATGTTGCTACACGCAATTTCCTACGGCTCTAACAGCATTAATGGTAGCAGTAGCGCCGTGGAGTAGACGTTGCTACATATAACTACCTACGGCGCTAACAGCAGTAATAGTAAGAGTGGCGCCATGAAGAAAGAGGAGGGCGATTCTAAATTCAACTGCCTACAGCGCTAACAGCAGTAATGGTATTATAAGCGTCGTGGAACAGGGGTGGACGTTCTACATACATCTGCCTACGGCGCTAACAGGACTAATGGTAGCAGTGGCGACGGAAAGTCGAGGGGGACGTTTCGATATGCATAAACATACGGCGCTCTTAGCTTTATTGGTAACGTTGAGACGTGGTAGTCGTTGCTACTTGCAACTGCCTACGGCGATAACATCAAAATGGTAGCGGTGGCGACGTAAAGTAGGGGTAGACGTTTGAACTTCCAACTACCTACCGCGCTAACAATTTGCATGGTATGAGTGACGACATGGAGACGGGATGACCTTGCAACATTTAACTGCTTACAGCACTTACAGCCCTAGTGATAGCTGTGGTTAAGTGGTGACTTGGTGGACGTTGCTAAATTTAACTGCCTAAGGCGCTAACAGTACTAATGGTAGCTGTGGCCCCGTGTATAAAGGGTAGACTTTGTCACATGCAACTGCCCTGTGAGCTAATAGCACTAATGGTAACAGTGGAGATGTGGTAGACATTGGTACATGCAACATAACTAAATGGTATCAGTACGGAAGTGGGAATGTGGCGGACGTTGCTACATGTAACTGCCTAGTGAGCTAATAAGACGAATGGTAATAGTGGCAACGTGGAGGACTTTGTTACATGAAACTGCCTACTTCGCTAACAACACTAAAGATAACAGTACATACATAGAAACGGGGTGGACCTTGGTACATGCAACTGCCTATGCCGCTAACAGCACTAATGCTAGCAGTATAGAAGTGGTGACGTGGTGAACGTTGCTACATGCAACTTCCTAGTGCGCTAGCATTAATTGTTGCATTGACAACATGTAAACTGTGTGGACGATGTTTTATGCAACTACCTAAGACGTAACTGCATTAATAATAGCAGTGGCGATGTTTGTCGCAGTGGACGCTGCTATTTCCAACTGCCTAAGGCGCAAACAGCACTAATTTTAGCATTTGCGACGTCATGACTTGGTGGACGTAGCTACATGCAACTGACATGGGAGCTAACAGCGCTAACGGTAGTAGTGGCGACGTTGTGACTTGGTGGACGTAGCTACATGCAACTGACATGGGAGCTAAAAGCGCTAACGGTAGTAGTGGCGACGTCATGACTTGGTGGACGTAGCTACATGCAACTGACATGGGAGCTAACAGCGCTAACGGTAGTAGTGGCGACGTTGTAACTTGGTGGACGTAGCTACATGCAACTGACATGGGAGCTAACAGCGCTAACGGTAGTAGTGGCGACGTTGTGACTTGGTGGACGTAGCTACATGCAACTGACATGGGAGCTAACAGCGCTAACGGTAGTAGTGGCGACGTTGTGACTTGGTGGACGTAGCTACATGCAACTGACATGGGAGCTAACAGCGCTAACGGTAGTAGTGGCGACGTTGTGACTTGGTGGACGTAGCTACATGCAACTGACATGGGAAATAACAGCGCTAACGGTAGTAGTGGCGACGTTGTGACTTGGTGGAAGTAGCTACATGCAACTGACATGGGAGCTAACAGCGCTAACGGTAGTAGTGGCGACGTTGTGACTTGGTGGACGTAGCTACATGCAACTGACATGGGAGCTAACAGCGCCAACGGTAGTAGTGGCGACGTCATGACTTGGTGGACGTAGCTACATGCAACTGACATGGGAGCTAACAGCGCCAACGGTAGTAGTGGCGACGTCATGACTTGGTGGACGTAGCTACATGCAACTGACATGGGAGCTAACAGCGCTAACGGTAGTAGTGGCGACGTCATGACTTGGTGGACGTAGCTACATGCAACTGACATGGGAGCTAACAGCGCTAACGGTAGTAGTGGCGACGTTGTGACTTGGTGGACGTAGCTACATGCAACTGACATGGGAGCTAACAGCGCCAACGGTAGTAGTGGCGACGTCATGACTTGGTGGACGTAGCTACATGCAACTGACATGGGAGCTAACAGCGCCAACGGTAGTAGTGGCGACGTCATGACTTGGTGGACGTAGCTACATGCAACTGACATGGGAGCTAACAGCGCTAACGGTAGTAGTGGCGACGTTGTGACTTGGTGGACGTAGCTACATGCAACTGACATGGGAGCTAACAGCGCTAACGGTAGTAGTGGCGACGTTGTGACTTGGTGGACGTAGCTACATGCAACTGACATGGGAGCTAACAGCGCTAACGGTAGTAGTGGCGACGTTGTGACTTGGTGGACGTAGCTACATGCAACTGACATGGGAGCTAACAGCGCTAACGGTAGTAGTGGCGACGTCATGACTTGGTGGACGTAGCTAAATGCAACTGACATGGGAGCTAACAGCGCTAACGGTAGTAGTGGCGACGTCATGACTTGGTGGACGTAGCTACATGCAACTGACATGGGAGCTAACAGCGCTAACGGTAGTAGTGGCGACGTCATGACTTGGTGGACGTAGCTACATGCAACTGACATGGGAGCTAACAGCGCTAACGGTAGTAGTGGCGACGTTGTAACTTGGTGGACGTAGCTACATGCAACTGACATGGGAGCTAACAGCGCTAACGGTAGTAGTGGCGACGTTGTGACTTGGTGGACGTAGCTACATGCAACTGACATGGGAGCTAACAGCGCCAACGGTAGTAGTGGCGACGTCATGACTTGGTGGACGTAGCTACATGCAACTGACATGGGAGCTAACAGCGCCAACGGTAGTAGTGGCGACGTCATGACTTGGTGGACGTAGCTACATGCAACTGACATGGGAGCTAACAGCGCTAACGGTAGTAGTGGCGACGTTGTGACTTGGTGGACGTAGCTACATGCAACTGACATGGGAGCTAACAGCGCTAACGGTAGTAGTGGCGACGTTGTGACTTGGTGGACGTAGCTACATGCAACTGACATGGGAGCTAACAGCGCTAACGGTAGTAGTGGCGACGTTGTGACTTGGTGGACGTAGCTACATGCAACTGACATGGGAGCTAACAGCGCTAACGGTAGTAGTGGCGACGTCATGACTTGGTGGACGTAGCTAAATGCAACTGACATGGGAGCTAACAGCGCTAACGGTAGTAGTGGCGACGTCATGACTTGGTGGACGTAGCTACATGCAACTGACATGGGAGCTAACAGCGCTAACGGTAGTAGTGGCGACGTCATGACTTGGTGGACGTAGCTACATGCAACTGACATGGGAGCTAACAGCGCTAACGGTAGTAGTGGCGACGTTGTAACTTGGTGGACGTAGCTACATGCAACTGACATGGGAGCTAACAGCGCTAACGGTAGTAGTGGCGACGTTGTGACTTGGTGGACGTAGCTACATGCAACTGACATGGGAGCTAACAGCGCTAACGGTAGTAGTGGCGACGTTGTGACTTGGTGGACGTAGCTACATGCAACTGACATGGGAGCTAACAGCGCTAACGGTAGTAGTGGCGACGTTGTGACTTGGTGGACGTAGCTACATGCAACTGACATGGGAGCTAACAGCGCTAACGGTAGTAGTGGCGACGTTGTGACTTGGTGGACGTAGCTACATGCAACTGACATGGGAGCTAACAGCGCTAACGGTAGTAGTGGCGACGTTGTGACTTGGTGGACGTAGCTACATGCAACTGACATGGGAGCTAACAGCGCTAACGGTAGTAGTGGCGACGTCATGACTTGGTGGACGTAGCTACATGCAACTGACATGGGAGCTAACAGCGCTAACGGTAGTAGTGGCGACGTCATGACTTGGTGGACGTAGCTACATGCAACTGACATGGGAGCTAACAGCGCTAACGGTAGTAGTGGCGACGTCATGACTTGGTGGACGTAGCTACATGCAACTGACATGGGAGCTAACAGCGCTAACGGTAGTAGTGGCGACGTTGTGACTTGGTGGACGTAGCTACATGCAACTGACATGGGAGCTAACAGCGCCAACGGTAGTAGTGGCGACGTCATGACTTGGTGGACGTAGCTACATGCAACTGACATGGGAGCTAACAGCGCTAACGGTAGTAGTGGCGACGTCATGACTTGGTGGACGTAGCTACATGCAACTGACATGGGAGCTAACAGCGCTAACGGTAGTAGTGGCGACGTCATGACTTGGTGGACGTAGCTACATGCAACTGACATGGGAGCTAACAGCGCTAACGGTAGTAGTGGCGACGTTGTGACTTGGTGGACGTAGCTACATGCAACTGACAGGGGAGCTAACAGCGCTAACGGTAGTAGTGGCGACGTTGTGACTTGGTGGACGTAGCTACATGCAACTGACATGGGAGCTAACAGCGCTAACGGTAGTAGTGGCGACGTTGTGACTTGGTGGACGTAGCTACATGCAACTGACATGGGAGCTAACAGCGCTAACGGTAGTAGTGGCGACGTTGTGACTTGGTGGACGTAGCTACATGCAACTGACATGGGAGCTAACAGCGCTAACGGTAGTAGTGGCGACGTCATGACTTGGTGGACGTAGCTACATGCAACTGACATGGGAGCTAACAGCGCTAACGGTAGTAGTGGCGACGTCATGACTTGGTGGACGTAGCTACATGCAACTGACATGGGAGCTAACAGCGCTAACGGTAGTAGTGGCGACGTCATGACTTGGTGGACGTAGCTACATGCAACTGACATGGGAGCTAACAGCGCTAACGGTAGTAGTGGCGACGTCATGACTTGGTGGACGTAGCTACATGCAACTGACATGGGAGCTAACAGCGCTAACGGTAGTAGTGGCGACGTCATGACTTGGTGGACGTAGCTACATGCAACTGACATGGGAGCTAACAGCGCTAACGGTAGTAGTGGCGACGTCATGACTTGGTGGACGTAGCTACATGCAACTGACATGGGAGCTAACAGCGCTAACGGTAGTAGTGGCGACGTTGTGACTTGGTGGACGTAGCTACATGCAACTGACATGGGAGCTAACAGCGCTAACGGTAGTAGTGGCGACGTTGTGACTTGGTGGACGTAGCTACATGCAACTGACATGGGAGCTAACAGCGCTAACGGTAGTAGTGGCGACGTTGTGACTTGGTGGACGTAGCTACATGCAACTGACATGGGAGCTAACAGCGCTAACGGTAGTAGTGGCGACGTTGTGTCTTGGTGGACGTAGCTACATGCAACTGACATGGGAGCTAACAGCGCTAACGGTAGTAGTGGCGACGTTGTGACTTGGTGGACGTAGCTACATGCAACTGACATGGGAGCTAACAGCGCTAACGGTAGTAGTGGCGACGTCATGACTTGGTGGACGTAGCTACATGCAACTGACATGGGAGCTAACAGCGCTAACGGTAGTAGTGGCGACGTCATGACTTGGTGGACGTAGCTACATGCAACTGACATGGGAGCTAACAGCGCTAACGGTAGTAGTGGCGACGTCATGACTTGGTGGACGTAGCTACATGCAACTGACATGGGAGCTAACAGCGCTAACGGTAGTAGTGGCGACGTTGTGACTTGGTGGACGTTATTTCATGCCTTTGCCTAGGGTGCTAATAGCAATAATGGTAGCAGTGTCGAGGTAGTAACGTAATAGACGTTGCTAGTATCAACTGCCTACCACGCTAATAGCACTAATGGTAGCAGTGGCAACTTGGTGACGGGGTAGACATTATATGCACATTTCGAGGGCGCAAATAGTACTAATGGTAGCAGAGGCAACGTGGAGACTAGTTGTACATTGCTATATGCTACTGCCCAAGGCACTGGATACACTAAGAATGATAGCAGTGATACGTGAACACTGGGTGTACGCTACTACATGCAGCATCATGAGGCGCTATCAGCACTAACTGTAGCAGTATTGTCGTGGTGACGTGGTGGACTTCGCTAAATGCAAATTCTTAAGGAGCTATAATCTCTAATCGTAGCAGCAGCAATGTTAAGACGAGGTAGACGTTGTTAAATGCAACTGTCTAATTAACTAACAGCACTTATGTTGGCAGACATGGCAGATATGCTACTAGCAACTGCGTTCCGCGAAAGCAGCACTAATGGTAGCGGTAGCGCCGTGGAAAATGAGTGGACGTTGCTACATAAAACGACTTAACTAGCTTCAGCATTAATGGTAGCAGGAGCGGCGTGAAGATGGGGTGGAAGTTTCTACAGACAACTGCCTATGTTACTAACAGTATAAATGGTAGCAATGGTGATGTGAAAACGTAGTAGACGTTGCTACTAGCAACTGCATTGCACGAAAGCAGTGGCTTACTTGACATGGAGTGACTGTTGCTACATCAACCGGTCTAACGCGCTACAGCCCTAAAGGTAGCAGTGGCATCGTGGAGACGTGGTGGACGTTGCTAAATGCAATTGCCTAGAGTGATAATAGCACTAACGTAAACAGTAGAGTCATGGAGATGGGGTGGACGTTGCTATATCCAACTGCGTTAATATCACTAATTGTAGCAGTGGCGTTGTGAAGACTTAGTGAATGGTGGTACATGATACTGCCTATAGCATTAATTGTACTAATTTTAGCAGTGGTAACGTGGAGACATGGTGGGCATTGCTAGTTTAATTGCCTTAGACGCTTAAAGCATTTATGGTAGCAGTAGCGACTTCAAGACTTTATGGACGTTGATACATGTAACTTCCTAGGGAGCTTACAGCACTAATGGTAGCAGAAGCGAAGTGTAGACGGGGTGGACGTTGCTACATACAACTGCCTAAGGCACAAACATCACTAATGGTAGTAGTGGCTATGTGGTGACGGGATAAACGTTTGCTACAAAAAACTACTTATGTACTAACAGCACTAATGGGAGCATTGGCATTGTGAAGTCGTGGTGGACGTTGATACACGCACTTGCCCGAGTCGCTTCAGAACTAATGGTAGCAGTAGCGAAATGGAGCCAGCGTGTATGTTGATACATGCAAATGCCTAAGGTGTTAATATCAGACATGGTAGCATTGTGGCAATGCAGATTCGTGGTGGACGTTGCTAGATGGAACTACCTTTGTCGCTAACAGCATTAATGGTAGCAGTGGCAACGTGGAGACGTGGTTGATTTTGCTAAATATAATTGCCTAAGGCGCTAATAGCACTAATGGAAGAAATGGCGATTTAAATAGTGGGTGTACATTGATAATGCATATGCTTAAGGTGCTAACAGCACTAATGTGATATCTGCAACTGACTACCGCCTTAATAGCTATAATAGTAGAGGTGACGACATGGAGACGGGGTGAAATTTGCGACATCACCTGCCTAATTCACAAAAACACTAATGGTATAATAAGTGTTGTGGAGACGGGGTGTAAGTTGCTACATGGAACTGCCTAAGGCACTGACAGCACTAATGGTAGTAGTAGAGACATAGAGACGGGGTTGACATTCTAAATGTAACTGGCTAAGGCGCTAACAGCACAAATGTTGCCAGTGACGAATGGAAACTTGGTAGACGTTGCTACTAGGAACTGCCTACTGCCCTAATAGCACCAATGGAAGAAATGATGCTGTAGAGACGGGTGTGACATTCCTACATACAACTAATAGTCACTAACAGCACTAATCTTAGCAGTGGCGTGGTGGAGTAGTTTTTTACGTTACTAGCAACTGACTACCGCGCTAACACGAATGGTAGCAGCAGCGACATGAAGACGAGGTGGACGATGCTACATACAACTGACTAAGAAGTTAACATGTCTACAAATAGCAGTAGTGACGTGGAGACGTTGTCGATGTTGCTACTTGAAACTTCCTACGGCTTCTACAGGACTGGGTGTTGCATTGTTGATGTAAGACGTGGTTAACATTTTTTTTTTTTAAATTCAACTTCTGACGGCGTTTTAAAGTAGCGATGTTAAATCGTGGTGGAATATTGTATTTCCAACTGCCTACAACTCCAGCTTTCATGGTAACTCTGCATGTACGCTTGACCCTCATTATTTCATATCGGTTTAGATCGTCTTACTTATTAGTAGTGTCGCACCACATTTTTTGTGATATTAATTACTTTTAATAATTTTTTGAAAATGATGATTAATAAAAGAAAAATGTTTGCTATTTGTAACATTATAACTTATGGGGATTGATAGTTTTTGAAACGATATTTTAAATGTACGACATTAATAACTAACGTACAAATTATTTAATTAATTCGTATTGTTTAAATGTGAAATAAATTTTTCTTATATTACGAAATACATTGTTAAAATTTAATTTTGGATTTTCGTAAACTTTGGATTTTTTACGTGTACGAATTTTACGGTCTCGTGTAGTACACCTAGGAACAGTAATATCTGCTGTAATTGCAATATTTTAAAAAGGAAAATATTTTGATTTTACATATATAACACAATGCTTGCTTCTTTAATTATACCTTATTTATAAAGGAAATTTGAGTTCAGAATTCAGAATAATTTATTTATCCAGAACGAGAATAATTTTGTTATTTGAGGCGCATCCTTAGTTGAAAAACCAGTAAATTGGTTGTAATCTCTTACATTGAAGTTTCTGCGTGATGCTCATTACCAAATTTGCCACTGTTTTTAAAACAAACTATCTTCACAGGTACTACTCCGTAAAATTTTTATTATAGAAAATATAGTTATAATAGTCGCAGGTTTGGCAATAATTAATAGTACGAAAGCTAAAACAGAAATATTATAAATTTTTCTGTCTGTTAATTTCTTACAGCATCACGCAAAACAAAACTAAAATGATGAACTCAGCACGACAGTAGTAAACACGCGTGAGAAGTAACCTATAGAACCTTTTTCATCCCGACAAGTGTCATGATTCCCATAGGACGCTCACCTAAGTTTCTGCACGCATCGCTTTAAAACTATAAAATAGAAATCGTCAGTTACGAAACAATGTTATAACATATTAATAACTATATGCAGACGTGAACGACTACTAAACAGAGACAGCGACCACACATCTTGTTAACAGAGCTAGCACCGCAGGGCTGTAGGACTTAGAGCGCGCACCAACTTTCTCAACACACTCACACCATACACAAACACATGTTTTATCGAGTAGAGTTGTACCAGCATTCAGCTGGTAGCTGGAGGGTTACCTGCTACTCGCGGATATGCCTCATGCAAGTGGCCACACCTGCCCCACGGAACAAAAATGTCAACAGAAACATAACAAAAACAGGATCGTCAACAAAACACACATAAACATAAAATAAATTAACTTGCGAACAGAGCATATTTGCGTTTGTTTAAGCGTTAGTGACGAATATACTGGTTTTTATTATCTCAGAACACTGGCAAACGATTTTCAAAGAATGATAAAAAAAATTAATATCAATCGTGGAAACTCAGTTGCCAATATTTAAATAAAATTTGTACATATTACTTAAGTGCTCTTACCAGGCATGGTATTGGGCTTATACGCCAACAAAATATTCTTAATCCACTCCTTTTGAGTTTTCTCCCAAATATCCTCCATTTCGTTCGCTGAGCGAGAACCAAATAAAAGAGAACGGAACGGAAGCAAGAAAGAGACGAGAGGCAGGCTGTACCCAGCTGCGAGGATGACATCCGTCCACACAGGAGACTCGGCTGCGACTGAATGAGGCCCGCGCCACTCGCGGCGAGTTGCGCCCCAGCGGACACTGCCCTGAGCAGGGCGGCACGTGGCGTCGAGCGGCGCCGAGCCGAGCCGAGCAGGGCCGAGCGGAGCCGAGCCGAGGCCACGTGTCGCCCGTGTTGGGGCAGGTCGCGCCAGGGCCGCGGCGGCACGTGGCGGCCTGGCCGGGAGCCCCCACGAGCCCCCACGTGTCCAGGGTCGGGGACCTCTCCCCGTCCGCCAGAGCAACACGCACACCTACCTCGAGTGCAGTCACGTGTCTAAACTTAAATAAACCCTAACTCGCACGCACAAAATAGACAAACAAAAAAAGAATTTTTTAGTGTAGTGTTAATTATAGAATATCAAAAGCAAATGTATTACTTTTTCAACAAAATTTATGATTTAAAGTAGTTCTTTGTATCGTAACACTATAAGGTATATGAATCTCTCATATTAAATGTACGCAAGTTTCTTAACGTCTCTATTTCTTTGGGAAGCAACCCAGGTTCTACTTGAATATATGTGGCATTACGACAAGACAAACACAGTGTGGGCTACAGAGCCCCGTGAGGTCGCAGAGCTGACCCTCCCCTGAACACACCGCTCGCGCCTGCAGCAGCGGCGTCCCTGACTACACGCGTGTCTGGCGGGCTGCATGCACGGGACCGTAGGGGCAGGCCCGGAGTATCACAGTTCGTGAGTTTCTTGCGAAATACTAACAAATCGCCGAAATACCTAACGCATATTTCACACACTTAAAAACAAAAAAGCTAAAAATCATGTGCAAAGATAAAAAAAAACTTGTATATAGGTAGTGCAAGTAGTTGAGCTAGCCTGGCCAGTAGCATATTGGCAGCAGGTATGTGAAAGTATTTGTAGGATATTTCTTCGGCTGTGACAGTAGCTATGCTCGCCTGTCCAGCAGCAACTTGCAGCAGGTGGCTAAAACTCAGTGCATTAGTATATAAGTGGTGACAATAGTTATGAGAGCCAATCTGGTTGCACCTTGGCAGCAAGTCTATAAAACTATGTATAACTTTAACTAGAACTGACACCTTGGTGGCAGTTGGATAAAACTATTGTGGAGAAATATCGACATAAAGAAATTATAAATTTATATTTTTTATTTAAGTACAACCATAGGATGTAAGGTATTTTGTCTTTGTAAAATGATAATTCTTGGTATTTTAATGTATTGCTCTATGAGCGTTGTTATGTTAGGAATTTATCAGCATAAAATTAAAGACGACGGCCAAAGATTTTCGTTTGGAACAGAGAGTCTTGCTTTTGCATTTGACATAAGCGGAAGCATTTTATCTTGAATGAGTTTCACTACTAAATATATTCAATTGAATTATTAAGAAACTGTCTATGGAAAGACAGGAATAATAATGGTAGTAATTAGAATAATAAAAAATAAGAATATTAATGAAACATTACAAAAAAAATCTGGCTTGTTCTAGAACTCTATCCTTGCTCAAAAACGGAGGAGTTCACAAGCTGACAGAATCTGTTTTTGTAATTTTTCATTAATTTTTTTTATTTTTTATTACTTTTATTTTTTTCTGTGATTGACTTATATTAAGGAAAACGTTCAATTGTTTTCTCCGTGTGCTCCTGGTTATTCCTGACAATATATTAATTTTTTTCTCCGAGTGCTTCTGGTTATTCCTGTGATTTCTCCACGTGCTTCTGGTTATTTCTAAAATATCGAACTCTGCATGAAAAATCTTTTACTAAGTGTCACGTAATTTTATTTTGAGTAACATTTAAAATGTGAATTTCTGCTACCAAATTAACACTAAAAATATTTTTATCAGGTGGAATTCAAACAAAATACAATCATTTATCATTCAAATAATATGCTTTAAGACAGCTGAGAAGCATTATCGTGAAGGACGAACTTCCTTCTCCTTGGTGTCTAGTGAAACCATCATTCTCTTGTGATCGTTAGTGAGCATTCCGCATCCCACATAAAAGAAATCAATATTTTTACCTTAACACAACACGGGACGACATATGTTGACAAGAATCGGTACTACATGCAACAAGTTATTTTGCATGAGATAAATTAACTCTCGCCGCTGAATGGATCCAAAGACAGTTAAGAGACATGTAGCCTCATAAAATTGTAGCCTCGTAGACTTGTAGCTATATAGTCTCGTAGCCTTGTAGACTTACAGCCTCGTAGCCATTTGAGGCCATTTAGTCTTGTAGATAAATAACAGCTAGGTCTAAGACATTTAGGAGCTAAATACTTTTGACATCATTGACTGATGGAGCCAAAACTGTTGGAGTCAATGACTGTTGGAGCCATTGACCGTTGGAGCCAATGACATTTGGTGCCAATAACGGTTGGATCCAAATGACTGATGGAGCCAATAACTGTTTAAGATAATGACATTTGGTGCCAATAACGATTAGATCCAAATGACTGATGGAGCCAATGACTGTTAGAGATCATGAATTTTGTAGGCATTATATCCTAACATAAAATTGGTGATGGCATCCTACAGAGTTGAATGTTTGTAAAAATGTACATCCTTTTAATTAAATGTGCTTCCTTTTTTTGTTGAATTTACATTCAAAATGTGCTTCCTTTTCTTGATTGTGCTTCCTTTTTTCGAATATGCTTCTGGCCAGGTTCGATCAAAAAATGTAAATGAAATCTGTTGGAGCTGAATGTAGATGGAGCAGTTGGAGCATTTGGAGCAATTGGAGCAATTGGAGCACTTGGACCAATTGGAGCAATTGGAGCATTTGGCTTTGGAGCACATGGAGTTGTCCTAATGGAGCAAATTGCCGCATTGGAGCTCTTGGAGCAAATTGAGCTTTGGAGCACTTGGAGCTATTGGCCAATTAGAGCAATTTGAACATTCGAGTTTTTGAGCATTGTAGCTTTTGGAGCAAATGGTTCAGTTGGAGCCTATCGTATATTGTCGAGATCGTGTTCATGTGATAAGATCGTATCACCCCACGTAGAATTTTCGTCCATATGTGCTTCCGATTGTGCTTCCTTGTTACGCAGGTTGGTACTGCGTAACGAGGAAACTCGCCCCTGTGGGCTAGTGGGATACCACCCGCCATACACTGCACGGACTCGGCGCGCGAATTTCAATTGATGCGCGTGGGATAGCAGATCCTCGGGTCCACTCGTGCCGAATCGCCTTTGATCGGAGCACGTGGACGTGGTCGGAAGTTTCCGAGCCGCGTTTCCGATTCAGGATGTCCAGAATATTCCTCGCTGTTTTAGTATGGAGCGCAGCGAGTATATAAGCAGGCTGCTAGCACGAGTTCCACAGAGTCTTCTCTCAACCGGCTGCGTGAATAATGCGGTGACCACGACCCGCACCTTCGATCATCGACGCCGAAAGGCTGCCCGCTGAGGTCTTCAAGCTGCGCACGGATGCCGAAAAGGGCGGTAAGAGAGGCCGCAAATTATACAAGTCAGTTACGGACTTGGTAATAATTCAGTGGTAGCCCAGTAACAATTTGCAAGTTGGCACGGGACTTCGGAAGTAAAAAGTATGTGCCGGACTTTGAAGTAAAATGACCAAGGGGAACATAGAAAATTCCGCCGAGGGTCATGAAGTGGTTTGCGACTAGGAGCATAACAGAGTTCTGCTCAGCAATACTTTAAAAAAAATATATATTTTCTCGTTCTATTAATACGGTGAAAATAAAAGGTGCTACTACTTGATTAAAACGTTAAGGGCGTAGTGCAGTGGCATTAGCGGGACTATCAGTCGTGGCGTTTAAGACTACCTATGAACATAAACAAGGAGGTAAATTTTTAATGAAAAACTGTTTTAAAATAATTTCAAGCAACAGCATGTTAGGTGATTTGTCTCCAATTCTCTGCACTAGTATAGTGTTCGTTTTATTACCAAATAGTGTGAATTAAGAGCCGGCGAAAATGTGCAAGTATCAGGGAATCAGCACGGCGGCAGAGGTAGAATAAAGAAATTCGCTCCGTCGATGTTTCCGGTCCGACTGGGGTGATCAGGTCAAGGATCAACGGAAATAAAAAAAAACACTCGCCGCTATCACTTAAACGACACTGAAGATTTTAGCCAATTTTATTTGGGGAGAAGTGTTGAAATTTAAATTGTGTTAGAAATATCTCGTTCCTAAGTCTCTGGTACTGTTAAAACAATGTCTAATTTTGATCTGTAAGTGAAGGTTTAAGTATTTTGTATTAAAAAAGAATTTGTAATTATAACTAAAAGAAAAGGGTCCAGTTAGAATTATTTATTGAGGAATAATTCGTGTGGTTATGAGAAAATGTTTAAAAAGTAGTGAATGGTACGTAATTTTGTATAAATTTATTTCAGGTGTTTTGTTGGTAATCGCTGGAACATGAATTGTAGCAGTAATGTGTAACAGCCAACATAATAAGAAAATTTATATTAATGTATGAGGATTATATGTGTTTGTATAATGTGTGAATAAATCTCTGTACATGCCGTACTAAATATGTGTTATACATTGCTCTGTGTTTCCTTAAGCTCTTGTTGCCATTCTAATTTCCAACGACTAGGTAACATCCTTTTCGTTTAATGTGCTTCCGTTTGTGCTTCCTTTTCGTTGATTGTGCTTCCAAATGTGCTTTCTTTTCTTTGATTGTGCTTCCGATTGTGCTTCCTTTTTTATTGATGATCGTTAAGTCTGTACTCTCGACATGATTGGCTTCATGGTTCGGAGACGGCTGGTGTATTGTCGGGACATTGAACATGAACTGTTTAAAATGATGGTCGCATATCGGTGAATGAAACCTCTTGGTTCATAGACACTTGGCCTATGTGTATGATTTTGTAAATGAACTGTTAAAAATGCTCGTCGAGTATCTGCGAAAGAAAAAAAAACCTCTTGACTGTTGATTGGATGTGTGTTTGACCACCTACTGGATGCGATTGGCTACCAACTAGATATGACTTGCCACCTAATGCTCGTTGTTACCTGGACGCTGAATAGACATTCCTGGCTATCGACTGGACACGTATGTCACCTACTGGACCTGTCTGAACGTCAAATACACGCCTGGCCGCCAACTGGTCGAGCCTTGTTGCTGACTGGGTGTGTCTAGCTGATAACTGGGCATGTCGGCCACAAACTGAATGCACATGGTCGTCGATTACGTGCCTGGCTACTGAATAGACATACCTGGTTAAATAACTGTTATACATAACTGACTCGAAAACATATGTCAAGGCATGCAAAGGACTCGCTTCGCCTTCTAAGGAGACTGTAGAAATCGAGAAACGATACTAATTTACTTGTTTGTATTGTTACGAACGTGACATTAGCCAGGACACGTGCAGGTACAGAGCTGGCTGGCGACGGCCGCAATATGATATGCGCCGCGCGCGTCTGGAAGATAACAAGGATTGTAGCTTTCCCCCCCCCCCCCTCCTTCCCCCCACTCCCCGCGCGGCGCCCTGCCTTTGACACGTAACTGACACCGAACAGCTGGGAGTTACGCGAGCCGCCGACACGTGTTTCGAGATATTTCTACCGTCGTGTCGGTGCGGATTGACGCGACTGGCCCCGGACGCTCTCGTGAGTTCTGGAATTGCGCCGGGGCCTATATATATGCCCGAGGACGCCGGCCTCGAGTGAGTCAGTAGAGTAAGTAGAGAGAGTTCAGGCGGGAGTTTTTCCGCGGCGGAGTTTCCGGGCAATAGTGTCGCGGGCGCGGCGGAGTCCCGAGCGAAGTTGCGAGCGAGGAGTCGAGCGGATCCTCGGCGAAGGGGATGTGCGTCGGCGGCGGCGGAGTGCGGCGACGGGGTCCCGCGGCGGAGACCCACGAGGGGTGCTGCGGCGAGAGTTGCGCCAGAAGTGTGGCCCAGCGAGGTGTGCGGTGTGTGAAAACGAGTGACTGGGGAAGCAACATTTTTAAGTGCAATTGATTATTTGCCATTTTAGGTTATTTGTAAGTGACATAAGTAGTGGCAATAAATAAAACTGCGTGTGTGATAAAAACCTTTAATTGGGCTATCCTTTACGAACCCGCGGTAAATCGTAACAGTATTTTATATCTGTAAAAGCACTTGCGGTGTTTTATTTCTCGAATCTGACACTTTTGTGGTATATTTTTATTAAATTAATATGCTTTTAACTGAACTGATATTTTTTGCATTGACCAAAGATCGAACCGTGGACAGGAATACATCGATTCAATCACTATATTAATGAGTGATTTTTTGATGGTTTTTGGAATTTTTCCCGAGTTTCTAGGTTAATTATTATGATTTTTCAAGATACGGTCATAACTGCTTACTGGAGGCTGGTTTTTGTGGAACTTAGGCCGTAACAGAAATTGCAATGGTGACCATAATCCATTATGGCGGTTATGGTATCCTAATTCCCAGAAACGGCTTATCGAAAGCTGTAGATAAGGAATTTAAGCAGTTTTTAGGAATTTCGAAGCAGTTGGCATTTTTAAGGACTAAAACGGGACATTTTCTCTCAAAACGGGAATTTTTCCCGCGAAATCGGGAATTTATTTTTTCTTCAAATTTTTTGTGATTATTTGACCGCAGCTTCGTAGCCTCCTATTCTAGTAGCCAAATAGCAGCTACGCCTAAGACGTTTTGAAGCCAAAAAGACTTTTGGAGCCAAAAGACTGTTGAAGTCAATGACTGTTAGATCCAATGACTTTTGGAACCAAAGACTCTTGGAGCCAATTTCTGATGGAGTAATTTAATCCTATTGTAAAATTGGCGATCGCATCCTACTGAGTTGAGTGTTCGTGAAAAATGTACTTCCATTTCGTTAAATGTACATAGTCAAGCCTGTATTATCGTATCTTACTGCTGAGAACGTATTCTTTTCCTTGATTGTGCATGCAATTGTGCTTCCTTTTTGTTGATTGAGCTTCTAACTGTGCTTTCATTTTGTTGATTGTGCTTCCTCTTTGTCGAATGTGCTTCCGATTGTGCTTCCTTTTTGTTGATTGTGCTTCCAATTGTGCTTCCTTTTTATGATTGGGCTTCCAATTGTGCTTCTTTTTCGTTAGCTGTGTGTGTTCAGTGTGTGTATTGTGTGTACTGTGCGTCCAATGTATGTACTGCATGTGTACTGTGTGTCCAGTGTGGGTACTGTGTGAACAGTGTGTTTTTACTGTAATGTCCAGTATATTCTTAACGTCTCGTGACCATACACGGTCACAGTGTGTTGTCTTTAAATGTGCGTAATCAAATCTGTAGTAGCTCTGAATATTAACTGTTTAAAACCCTCTTGTTCTTGATAAAACATTTTTCAGGGATTCTTGGTCCTTTAGCAAGCGTAAAACATGTTCCGTTGATCTAAATGCTTGTAATTTATTTTATCGATACTTTAGGTATTGCAGTTATTGTCTTAACTGCTTGAAATAAGTTATATTAGTTATCGACGAAGAAGGTCTTGAAGTTCGGAAATGTCTGGACTATACGTCTGACATTGTCCATTATGGTCTCGTGGTACGAAAACACTTGGTCTATAAGTATAGCATTGTACATGCACTTGTTGGAATGTATTTCATGCATCGGACAAAACCAGACTTCCTTGTTAGGCAGCGCGACAACTTATTTCATTCGTCGGAATAGTGTTGTTTTTCGTAGAGTGAATGATTAATAAACTCCACAAAAGGTAACGGTAAAAGGAATTGAATTTTTTTTAAGCTTAATTATATTTATTACTAGCCGAGAATCAAACCAATGACGGAAATCTATCGCGTCAATCATTATTTTAATTAGTGATTTTTTTTTTAACTTTGGAATTTTGCCCGAATTTCTAGCTTAAAAATTACGGTTTTTCAATATGGCGAACGTAACGATAATTGCAGCGGTTAGGTCAAAATTTAAGAACGAGGGTTTGACGTAAAAACATTTTATTAAGAATTTTTTAACACATTATCAATAAATAACATGTTTACTCTCGCCGGGAATCTAACCAAGGACCGAAATCGATTAAGCAACTAAACAATTGAAGTAAGCCAATTTTTATACATATGTTTTTAATTTTTTTGAAATTTTTTGATAAAAATTATAGAATTTTAATTTTATGGTCAAGGTCATCCAAGATGGCCGACAGACTTAGAACGACTTGTCGTTGGCAAATTTAAACCTCTTTGGGGAATTTTATATCTTTCTAAGGCAAAAGTCTTTTGAGGTTTTTCGAATTCCGAATTTATGTATTTTCGAGGAATATAACGGGAAATTTTTCCCTCGAAATAGGATTTTGTTTTAGACATTTTCAGTCATTTTTGAGGAATTGTGGGTCCAAGATGGCCGACGTGACGTCACAATTAAAGATGGCGGTCGGGTCCTCTGGATCCAACCATTGAAGCATGGCGCAGGATCCCAATTTGTACACTACTTTTGTGAAAAGATAATTCTAGGGATTTTTTTTCTGTCATCAATTACACCAAAAATGATAATTATAGCGTATGCTTAGTTGTATTTGTTTAGACGAACACAGTACATATACTTAAGTGATTTCCTAAGCATAGCGTTGGTCACATATCGATATTCAGATTTTTAAAGCAAGAATAATTATTTCTTAATTCAATGGAACAATTTATTGAGTTTCTTATCCTCTTTTTTTTTTTTTTTGCTTCTTATTGCGTAATTTTCCAGCTCTTCATTCGGGTCATGTGCAGAAAGTGACGTCAATCACAAAATGCCTTCTATTCTTTTCGGCAAAACAAATTATACAAAAAAAACAGTGACTTTCTAAAAGTCACAGTTTTCCAGCTGTCTTGAATTTTACTTTACTTGCAATTTAGCTTGTTAAAATATTTAAGCTCGCGTGCTGTTGTCTTGTACGTACACTAATATTTTGCAACTCACATACATTGAAAATTAGAAAATAAATTAAAGTTATAAAACTAATAACAAACGTTAAAATGAAGTTATTGTTTGTATAATTATTTTGAAAAATATTTCTGAGTGTCATTAAATTCTTTCAGAACGTGCAATTTATATTGCGTAATACATTTTAAATTAAATTATAGTTGTTTGAACAATGTTTGACTGGCAAACAAGATGAAACGCCAGCAGCTGCAATGTGCCGTGTGAAGAAGAATGAGCGGTGTCAGGTTGGCAACGACGCAGACTGGTTCTCTCGACGTCACTTCAAGGTCAGCTGAGTGCAGTCTGCTCGCTAGCGGCCAGTGCATACAACATGCACTGTTCCTGCTCTTGCAAGTGATGTCATTGGCCGGCCTGTCGCGTGCAACAAACTACTCTACTACGCCAGTCAGTGCACAATATAATTGTGTTCAAGGAAAATATGCATTCACTGGACTACTCATTATCTCTCAATTGTTTTAGAAGTATACTTTTGTTATATTTCTTAGGTAATAAGTAGAAATGCGTTTTATTTCAAATGTGAGGAAACGAATGCCTGCACGACTCGAGCGCTAACCAGCTCGCAGACTCGGCCCAACGCTGCGGCTAGTGGGGCAGGTCACGTCACGCAGCAGTGTGTTAGCGCAGTGCTCAGCAGGCTTGGAAGTGTCGCTCAGGTAGGCCGCGCATACACACGCCACTGCAGGTTGCAATACTGTGTTAACTTTGCTTTACATGCCACGTATTTTATTAAGACCTTTCGTTACAGGCGCAACTGTTACATCTACGTCTTTGCGTAACACAGAAATAGAAGTGAAAAATTAATAGTGTGAAACTCGTTCAAATTACAATTCACTATGCTTACATTTACATACATCCATACATACATTCATTCATTCATAGCTTACATTACTGAAAATGCCACATGTTTTAAAATAAATTTTGTCGCTTGTAAAATGAAGTAATCGTATATGCAGTAATTTTTATAAATTTAACTGCGTGGGGTAATTAATAAATAGAGCTGATTTTCCGAGGTAAAAATAAAAAATTTTGATTTCTGAAAATGGTATATTTTATTACAATTGATTAAGATTGATGAGTCTATAAAAGAGAATTGCGATATTGCAAGTTTTTTTTTTTCCTTCTGAGAGAGAGATTTTCGAGTAGTCAGGTTATATAAGTGTCACATTAAGCCATGTTGAAAACGGTAAATAACGTTTACGTATAAGAAAAATATTGTTGAAAACTGATTTCCAATTGATTAGAATATAATTATTAATATGTATAATCAGAAATTGAAATCATATAATAAAACTGTGCTCGTTAATATTGACATGTTTTGATATGAGAAATTTTAAGTGTTTAAAATTTTTCTATTTTTTATTTATACCATGCAGATTTTTGTTAGTTATAACGTAAACATTTAACAATTATTTTCGTCTTTCGTTGGATGTGACAGAGGTCATGGTAGGTAACTGTGCCTTGTGTAATGATTTTAAGAAATACATTGTGTGAATTTTATTATATTTATAATAAATTTCAAGTCTAACGTTTTTCCTGTAAAAAATAATAAAATTTCGAAAGATGTTTTTCAACACTAAAGACATTCCTCTATTTACTCTGAAAAGAGCGTTTCAAAATTCATACTGGTTTCTGAGAAATTATCGTTTATTGGTTACATTGGAGAGCCTGTGCGATTACGAGGCCGTCGCCATGTTGTGCTTTATTTTTTGTTAGCGTAGTCGAGACTTGGCTTAATTGTGTGCGCTTTTAATAGTGACGTAAATATATTTCTTGTTATTTTAACGCAGCCAAGACTGTTTTCCAAGAGAGATTGGCCTGATTGTCATCGCCGCCCTACTGTTTATGTGATACTAACTGCAACACAATCGTGTGTTTCTCCGGAGATTCCTAGGAATACAGCGTAGCCGAAGCTAGGGCACAATCAGTACAATTAGGCTGAAAACAGTCTTGGCCCTGGCGTAAAGTATTTGCTTCACTGTCTTTTAGAAAACAGTATCGGCTACGCTATATTTATAAGGATCTCAGGAGAACCACAAGATCATGTTGCAGCTAGTATCAAGTAAACAGTCTCAGATACGCTAATTAAGCACAACATGGCGACGGCCTCGTCACTGCATAGGCTACCTAATGTAAGTTATTAATGGTAATTTCTCATTAAAAAGTAGGAATTTTGACACGCTCTTTTTAGGGTAAAAAGAGGAACGTATGTAGTGTTCTAGAAAACTATTGTTGGATTGTAAATACTGTTTTTACGAAAAGCCTCAAAACTTAAAACCAATTTATATTTATTTTATATATTTAATCCAAAAGTGATTTAGAAAATTGTGATGTTTATGGCATTTTACATTGACGGTTGTGTTAATTTTCTGTGAAGATATATTTTGTAGTTTATTTTCTAAGAAATTACATGTTAGCAATTTTAGATGATCACTACCAAAGTGAAAGTTTGTTAAGGTCAAGTCTGTTACATAAATAACACGTACACAAGTTGTTAAAGTATTAAACTTTACGCAAAACTTCTTTTTTTTTTTCTATTTTCTCGAGGCGACTTTAAGGTTTTTACTCCACAATTTTCCTGGAATTGTTTCCCTGTCCACTAACAAATATTTCACAACCAAGCTGCATTAATAGTAACTCAAAATATGTGTTCACTAATTTTTTACTTCACGGAAAAGCCGCTCCAAGCAATAATAACCCTGGGTCTCAGTTAACAGTACCGATTATGGTTTTTATTTTTTTAACACACAACATAAATTCACTAAAAAAAAACCTAGGCATTTCGGAAAATTCACAACCGAAATCTATTCAAAATACCATTAAAATTACACAACGAACCTCACTTCTTAGTCTTACGAATTCTTAGCATGGCTCGTGATTGCACTATCTTTCGCAGAAAAAAAAATTGCGATGTACCCACAATTCACCAAATAAATTGTGCAATATCACATAAAATTCACACACAAATATTTGTAAAATCATTTTTTATGCGCACACACAACCACAAACGAAATTGGTGTCAACGCCTGATTAATGGTCCGCAACTCTTAGATGGATTATGGCCACTAAAAATTGAAACAGAGAGATATGAACTTTTAAAATGATGTAAATGCGCAGAAAATACATTAATTTCATAAACTTTAATAATTTTAAAAAGTATAAATTTATTGTATTACGTAGGCCTACATACACCATTTATGATATAAGTGAAATTAATTATATTTTATAGTCAAATAAAATATATTTTACTTAAGTATTTCTCAAATAATGCTACATAGAAAACTAAGGGTTATTTTCACATACATAAAATACTTATAAATCAGGGTTGGAAAATTACTCTACTTTTTTATAAAAAAAACTTAACTCATGTGGGTTTTTTCTGTTTCTATTAAAACCATTTTTTTCAATAAAACCAGGTTTTTTTGCCTTACATGTTATTTTTTCATGAATTCTGCATTTTGTTGGGGATTTCTGAAAATAATATTTTTAAAAACTATATATTTGTTAAAATATATTAATCCTATCGAAAACCTTCTATTTAGGTGTCTAAACTCTTAGATTTTTATAAATGAAGTATTATTTATCTATTATCTGTGTGAACTTATAACGGGTTGATTATATATTTTTTTTATTATTGTCCTACGATGGTTAAATTTAATTGTCTCCTCCAGTTCATATGAAATTTTCTTGGTTGACTGACAGTTGACAATATAATTATAAAAACCAAATATAATAAAAATTAAAAAAAAAACGAATTTCTAGCAGTAAACTAGACTATCGATTGGCAGTTGCCATTTTGTTAGTTTAATAAAAATTTAGTTGTCAAAAGAGAATGTAGTCCTGCCAAAAATTTTCAGCTCTGTGTGGAATGAAATGTGAATTAGAGTTTGCTTATCTCTTGTATGAAAAAAAAATCAATAAAATGAGAAGAAAAGCACCCAATATGCGTAAGTTTTTTTTTTTTTAATTTGCTTAGCTGCCCAGCAAGTTCGGCATCCATTGAAATACATTTTCATCTTCTGAACATGTGTGGTCTAAATTACGAAACAACCTGGGAGTTGCCAAGGAGCACTGATATATACGTGGACAGTTTTAGACTGGTGACTGTAATCAGTAGCAGTCTGTTTTTTTACTTATTTACTATTTTTCGATGCATGAAATACATTTCAACCCGTTCATGTACAGTGCTATACGTATAGCCAAGTGTCTTCGGACCACGAGAGCAGGTCATGAACAATGTCGGACGTAGACACCAGACATTTCCGAACCTCATGACATTCTTCATCGATAGCTAATATAAAATATTTCAAGCAGTCAAGAAAAAGTCTTCGAACTGTCAGATTTAAAGTATCGATGAAATCATTTTCAATCAATTAGACCAACGGAACATGTTTTACGCTTGCTAAAGGACCAAGAATCCCTGAAAAATGTTTTATCAAGAACAAGAGGTTTTGAACCTGTAAATATTCAGAGTGACTACAGATCTGACTACGCACAATTAAGGGCAGCAACACACATACAACAAAACAAAATAACACACTGGACATTACAGTAAAAGCACACTGTTCACACAGTACACACTGGATACACAGTACACACACTGGATACACTGTACACACACTGGATACACAGTACAGACACTGGACACAGTACACACATTGGACACAGTACACACATTGGACACAGTACACACACTGGACACGCAATGGACACGCAATGGACACACAGTACACACTGGATACACAGTACACACACTGGATACACAGTACACACACTGGATACACAGTACACACACTGGACACAGTACACACATTGGACACAGTACACACAGTACACACACTGGACACGCAATGGACACACAGTACACATAAAATAGCATGCAGTAGACACACGGTATACACAATGAACACACACAACACACACAAACACATAGGACACGCATTTGACTAAAAGAAAGGACAATTGGAAGCTCAATCGGAAGTACATTCGACAAAGAGAAAGCACAAACAACGAAAAATTAAGCACACTCAACGAAAAGGAAGCACAATTGGAAGCACGATCAACGAAAAGGAAGCACAATTGGAAGCACAATCTACGAAAACGATACATTCTCAGCAGTAAGATACGAGAATACAGACTTGACTACGTACATTTACCGAAAAGGACGTACATGAGCACATTCATTCAAATCAGTAGGATGCGGTCACCAATTTACAATAGGATATAATGCTTTCAACAGTCTATTGCTCCAACAATCTTTTGGTTTCAAAAGTCATTGTCTCCAACAGTTTTTGGTTCCATCAGTCTATGGCTCCAAGAGTTTTTGACTGTCTTTTGGCTCCAAAAGTCATTGCCTACAGCAGTCTTTTACTCCAACAGTATTTCGCTACAAAAGTCAATTGCGTCAAAACTGGCTCCAGCTGTCTTCGTCTCCAGCTGTCTTAGGCCTAGCTGCTATTTGGCTACTGGACTAGGAGGCTACGAAGCTACGAGACTATAGGACTACAAGGCTTTAATTGGCTACGAGGCTACAAGGCTATTAGGCTACAAGTCTACGAGGCTACAAGTCTACGAGGCTACAAGTCTACGAGGCTACAAGTCTACGAGGCTACGAGGCTACATGGCTACATGGCATAAGTCTACAAGGCTACAGGACTATTTGGCTCTAACTGTCTTTGACTCCATTCAGCTGCGAGAGTTAATTTATCTCATGTAAAAGAACTTGTTCTAAGTAGTCACGTTTCTTTCTAACAGATTTTCCCACATGTTGTGTTGAGGTAAAAATTATTTATTTATTTTATGTGGGATGCGGGATGCTCACTAACGATCGCAAGAGAAGGAAGGCTTTGTTAGACATCAAGGAGAAGGAAGTTGCATGATAGTGCTCCCTAGCTGTCTCAAGGCATATTATTTGACTGAGTAATAGATGTTTTTTGTTTGAATTTCAGCTGATAAAAAATATTTAGTGATAAATTGATAGCAGAAATACAAAATTTAAATGTTAGTATGTATTAAATGGCGTGAATCATTAAGTAAAATAAATGTTTTGTACATATCTCGATTTCTCTGAAATAACCAAAAGCATTCGGAGAACATCAGCAAAAGTTTCGCCAGGAATAATAAGTAGCATACGAAGGATAATACCATAAATATATAGGCAGGAATAATCAGGAGCACACGGAGAAAACTAACGCACGTTTTAATTAATATAAAAAATAACAAGAAAAAAAAAATTTTTTTTTTTAAATGAATAAATAATTACAAAAAAAATCTGGCCTGTACTAGAACTCTATCCTTGCTCAACAAATAAGTAGTTAACAGTCTGACAGATGCTATTTTAATAAATTTTTATTAGTTTTTGTTATTTTATATTTATTATTTTATTATTTTAATTTTGTGATTTAATGATATGTTACAAGAGGCAATGTACATGCTGTGAGCAGTATAGTGTCTGGAGTAGCATAAAGAAGATGAGTGATGCTCGTGTTGCTGGTAACAAGAGGCAAAGCACATGCTGCGAGCAATATGGTGGTGGGAGTTGCGGCATGAGGAGAAGTAGTGTTCTAAGAGGCGTTTAATGCAGCTTTTTCTTTTCATAAACCATTGCAGTTTTGCCTTGTTTGTCATGGAAAGGTTCCGAAAATCAAAAAATAATAATATGCAGATGAAAAATTCATAGAAATAAAGACTGAATCAGATAATGCCTGATAAACGGAACCAACGCTGAAACTAAACTAAACTATGGACAACATAACGACAGCACGGGAAAAAATGTTAAGCCTCTAAATATCAGGCAGCAGCAGAATTACGTTGAAAGAACTTAGTCATGAAAAATAATATAACAACATAGACGAACACAGTAGGCTACGAGACAATAAATGCAGACAACAAACCTGGACAACGCAGCAAACATATAAACACAACGATGAAGATAAACAAGTACTACGGACAGCACGACGACGATAGCAATGACGAACACAGAAGGTTTCCAGTGACAACAGTTGTGACGTTTCGGCAACTGACATCTGTTCCCGTCTTCAGGCACAAACAGACTGATAGTGGACATTGGCTAACTATGGGTTTATATGTGTGGCAGGCGAGGGCTATCCCTATTGGCCGCGCACAAAATTGGCTGATGTATTGCTGTGAAGGTTGGTTGCAGCTGAGTTGTGTAGTAAATTGGTTTCTTTTTAAATTAAAGGTATCCATATATTTATAATTCAATGCTTTGTAGATTAATAATATTGCTATTGCTGACAATAAATGCTGATTCCTTAAGTTTCCTTTTAATTGGGTGTTCTTCCTTTATGAGTGGTGCAGCATTTTCCCAGAGTATCCTATGGCTATTGTCTCAGATATGTTCGGCAAGTCTAGATTTTTGAGTTTCACCCTCCTTTGTGTTCCTTTTGTACGCCTTAATGCAGGGCCTTTTAAAAACACTTTTTTTTTGCCGAATTTCTAAGATAATTATTACGAAATTCCAAGATGATGGCCAATATGTCATCGACGGTTTACTGGATGCTGGTAGACTAGGTACCTTAGCTGCTTTTAGGTCTTTCCACCATATTTTATTTAAAAAAATTTTTTTACCAAAAATTGTCTTTCTTGGATTGAGTAAGGATAGAATCTATTACTGTAATTGATCTAATAAATCAATTAATTGCTGAGGTTTTTATGAATTTTGGAATTTTTTCCGAATATCTAGCTTAATAAATATAGATTTCCAAGATGGCCGAAAAGATGGCATGGGCCCTGGCAATAAATAATAATATTTGTACTCTAGTGATTGAAATTAAACTAATATGGCGGTCGAGTCCTCTAGCAGACAAAAACAATGTCAAATCCAAGATGGTGGTCTCAAGCAGACGAAAACGAGATAGCGTAAATGTCGTCATACTAGCTGGTGATATATATACCTTGGCATTAGTGGTGGGAGGTCAGTCTGTCAGTGGCTTCCGGGAATGAAGGATCCGTTGCCATATTTATTTTTGCCCTCACCAGGTTCGAACCGAAGGCTCCATTATGTAAGCAAGTATTTTAATTGAAAATTAATTAATTTTTAAATTATATATCTTTTCCTATTTTTGTATGAAAATTACAAATTTTTAAGATGGCAGACGAGACATCATAATCAAAGGTGGTGAAATGTTTTTATTAAAATTGTATTAATTAATTTTTATTTTAAAAATTTTCCCGAATTTATAGCTTAATGTTTACGGATTTTCATGATGGCGGACGTGTGGTCATAATCCAATATGGCGGAGGGTTTTTATTAAAATTTTATTTATTAATTTTTCCCGATTTTCTAGCATAAAAAATATGGATTTTCAAGATGGCGACCATAATAAAAATTGCAACGGTTATGTAACAATTCAAAATGGCGGCCATGCCATCCTAATGGTTGAGGTCATTAACTCGGCGGCTTAGTGAGGCTTGCTCATGAGAATTTTCATGCTGTTGACATTTTTGAGGACTAAAACGGGAAATTTTCTCTCAAAACGGAAAATTTTCCTCAAAATAGAGGGGGGTGGAGGGGAAGGAATATTCTGATTTTTTTTAGATTTTTGGTGGAAATTTTTTTCTAAAACCTGCATATTTTGGCGGATTTTCAACAAATTTTAAGTCTTTTTTTAAATTTTTGGCAAATTTTGAAGGCCAAAATCAAGGACAATGGTCACCCAATATGGCCGCCGTGACGTGGCAATCTAAGATGGACATCGGTTTCTGCTCCACAACCAGAATCCAGGGCTCGAACCGGCCAACATATACTACTTAGGTAATTTATAACGACAGTAAATTTGCTGGGCCCTGACTTTTAGCGACTCATAGAATGCAGCAGTTTCGGTATTTAGAGCGGCCAATAGCTTACTAACACATGTAATTTTTTTTTCACATTAACACGACCACATGATGATATGCCTGAGCTTGTGTCTGCGTGATTGCCTGAACTTGCGCAATATGGGCTAATTACCCATGCATGTGTCTCAAGAGCTTCTTTGGAGCGACTCATACCAAACCCGAGTTCAAGTAGTCACACTAACAAGCCTGTAATGCTCAACAAAATGACACTACATCACGCCAGTTACTTAGTCTATCTAAGTCAAGTCAATCCCTTGGTAAACAAATAAACAATCACGATGGAGACAATGTCGGATAACATCTTTAAGCCCACACTTCATGCAGTTTTAGATCAGAGAAAAGGTGCCGCACACCGTCCTGATGAAGAGCCAGTGTGCACAACAGTGCTTATGCTGTACTACGAGATCTTGTGAAATGTAAAAGGTGTGAACAGAATTGTGGATGAGTAATATATATATATTTTTTTTTCTATTTTATTCAAAGTTTCCTAAGTATCACAACAAACATTTGTGACAAAAGCTTATTGCCTTCTGACTTTAGAGGCTATTAAGTAGCTTGGCTTCTGGGTTGTAGCCGTGTCCTTGGCAAATAATTCACCAACGTTTTGGTCGACATTGCAGTCGCCATCATCACATATGTAACTGGTCCCTGATGATGGCGATTGCAATGTCGACCGAAACGTTGGTGAATTATTTGCCAAGGACACGGCTACAATCCAGAAGCCAAGATACTTCAGGCAATGGCCGTGAAAGCTTGCGAACATTATTAGAGGCTATTGACTTACATGTCCTTAAAGAGTGACTGGCCAGCAAGAATTGTTTCAATGAAAGTGTTTCACAAGTACTTTGCCTGAGATTCTTGTATGATAGTTTATAGTTCAATTCATTCTTGGATCGATTGATTCCAGCTAAGTATAAAAACTGTGTTGCTGGGAAATTTTTCATGGAATCACGGTAACTATAATTGGCATGTAGTTATTTCTGATAACAACCAATAGACACAATATAATTTTTGTCCTGTTTACAAATGTTGTCTGATTTTCTCATTTGTGTGACTCTCATTGGCGAGTTCATTTGTTTAAATATAAATAAAACAGTTGTTTCTGAGATTCTTAAAAATGTATCTGAAGCTTACAGGACTTAGGTATTAGACATACTCAAAATGAAAATAGACATGCAGTTTCCCTCATGAGACAGGGTCTACATGGATGGACAGGCCTGTAGTTCCGGCCAGCCTGAAGAATGCATGAAGTGAGATGGAATGAAGTCGTAGAGGAGATGGGAGTACCCCGAAGACACCCACGGGCCACGGCAACGTCCGCCACGTCTCCCACTTGGGATCGAATCACTGTGCCTTGGCGGGAGACGAGTGTCTACCCACTCGACCACTACTACAGTACGAAAAACCTCAACGATTTACGACATGAAAAATTACATTAAAAATAACAAATTTATACATTATATGTATATTTTTAACTACAAAAGCCAGAGAGCTTATTAAATTGATATACGTACGAGATTTTAATCACCAGTAATTTAAATTGGAATGAAATATTTAAACCCAGAAGCATAAGATAGTTCATTAAAATCCATTTTTTTATTCTTCTTTTTTTCAGTGAAAACGTCATAAAGCATTTGGCTTTTTAAAGAACTAAGAAACATAGCTATCAACTAATCCCCGAAGCAAATAAAATCACTGGTTAGGCCTGCAGTGAAGTTTCATCTGGTTACACTGGTAGCACGTATGTGAAATGTGTCACGCGGCGATCGACTACGGCGACCATCGATGTTAGCCGCGAGGTATCGAGCGCTCGACGCTGTATCGATCCACAGTCGACTCGCTGCACCCATTCATTGAGAAACTGAGGTTCAGGCCTTGTTAGCGCGCCCTCTGTCGAGTTTTATATAAGGTGCTTAGTTGCGTTAATTGATGTGGTTTAACACGTGTTTTATTCAATTACGATACCACGCAGGTTGTTTAAGTGCACACCGTATTTCCACAATGTAAAAACATATACAGAACCAGAAGTACAAGCTAGACATTGCCTTATTAGTATGCCAAAGAAACAGCATTCCAAACGTCGAGTAAGAAAAATTATTTTATAATAGTTGTAGAAAAAATCCCTACATACACACAGATTCCTAAACAAACATCGAAATCAAATACAATTCGACAAAGCTGGAACGCCTTTATCACATTAAATGATAAAATACGGAACTTGATGTAATCATCACATCAGAAGCCTTCATTTGCATTTACTTGCCACTGAAAAACAAAAATGAAATTCGTTAACGTTTGTTTCCGTGATACCGCGCGCAAATGTGAAGCCATAAAGTTATTTTATTTCGTTACGGCGGGACTGTTTACTTATGGCTCACAAAGTTTTGTTGCCATTTGTGAGACAGCATTCTATAGGCACTCCTCTTAGTACGAAAACCTCCTAAATTAATTTCTGTAAAAAATGTTTCGATGTAACAAAATTTATATATTGGTTGTTTATGCCTTTTCAGTTATCAACTGGTTGAACATTTGACATCTTTGTGATGTATCTTTTACACATAAATGCTGCTATGATAAAAATTAAGTTTTAAGGTATAACATTATTTTCTTAAGTCACAGGCCTAGGTCTAGGTAACAAATGTTATACCGTGCTTAGAACAAGACTTTAGTTTCTATGTTACTATAGTCAGTACTACCTACATACAGTAGCTCATTCATTGGTAGTACTCAGACAATGACGTCCAACGTAACACAAAATATAATATTGCAACCTAATACCCAACTTTTGGACAAACAGAATTACGAATAATATTACACTATATACGAAACTCCCATTTAAAACAAAGTTAAGACTGGGTGTGCTTATTGCTAGCGCCGTTATCCTCAAGCCGCCGTAAGCTTCCCTAAGCGGACGAAGAATCATAGAGTAAATAAAACATTAGTATAGAGTTAACACACAATGTTATTGGATCTCTGCGTTTTTTCCTTAATAGTTGTTCTTCAAGATCGCAAACTTGGAAAACATAAATGCAGTTTTGTCACTCTTTTAATTTACAAAAAAAAAAAGTCTCAAGTCTAAAAATTATGTGTGTTATTCATAAACTATATGGTAAATGCTATCCATGTATGTAGATATACAACAAATGGCCAAAATGTGTGTAAATTCTCTATGAGAAAACTAAGGACCTTTTCGTTCGCATGTGGAATAGTAGCGCTGCAATTTTTTTTTTCTAGGGCTTTGTTACATTTTATTTAGCTGATATACGATGGGGATGGAAGAAAAGCATATCCTATCCTTGTGGCATAACACACACAATACATATAAATTTCACGCATATTTCACAAAAATTCCTATCACTGAATGAGAATATTTGCAGCTAGCATGCCAGTCACTTATACTACGCCATGTTGTCTTCATTTTGACACGTTTCAACATGTGCAACACGTGGAAAATTAATATTGGTTTCCCATATTTAAAAGTAATAACAATTTTGAGGTTTTTATGAAGTTTAAACTAACATATAAAATATCTTATGTCTTTATTACTTCCACTACCAGACCTATCTATATGGCCATGATTAAGCCAACCGTAGAAATATACAGGCAACACGTAGAATTAAAAAAAACACGTAGAATTAAAAAAAAGAAAATATTAAGTCTTAAAATATGGTTTAGTAAAAACTACATTAAAGTTAGGATTGTTTATAATAAATTAGTTTTTAAATTAATTTTATATTAGGTATTATAGGTTAGATGTGAACAAGTATTCTTCTAGACTGATTTTGTAGTATTGCAAGTATCACCTTATCACTGAGTTATAGTGTGCAACAGATTCTACCAATAGGCTATATAGCAATTTATTTTATTTATTTATTTATTCATTTCATTCCGTAGACCCCTTACAAACTGCTGGAGTTCTGGGATATGGAACATGTCAGTTTTATATACATTAAAAAATAACATATCTAAGATCATAAACCCACAGCAATACATAAATACAGTAATCTATGTACAAAAGAATAACAAAAGTATGTATAGTATTTGATTACATATTTAGACACCATTTCACATATACATTTAGCTTGAGACTTTATTATATTTGACAGATTTATTTATTTTTTAATAGTGGATTTTCTTATTATATTATACAATACTAAATATCAAATGTGAGATAAAAATTATTGTATTACAAGAAGTAGAATAAAATGTCAAACAGTTAGTATGTGAGAAATTCATCCACTGTATAGAATGTCTGAGATAAAAGAAATATTTTAAGGTTCTTCTGGAATTTTTTATTATTTTGTTTGCTTAGCTCTTTCAGACTCTCAGGTAACTTATTAAATAGTTTTATGCCTGAGAAAATTGCACCCTTCTGACTTAGCTTGAGTCTGTTAAGTGGCAAGTGGAGGTCATTTCTATTTCTGGTATTGTATGTGTGCACATCTGAGCTTTTTAAAAAGTAGTCAAAATTCTTTACTACAAATTTAATTGTAGAATATATATATTGTGAAGGAAAAGTAAGAATGTTAAGTTTTTTGAATAATGGTCTGCAAGAGTCCAGTTTTTTTGCTCCCGTCATAATTCTGATGAATCTCTTCTGTATAATGAAAATGTGCTTGCTATGGGAAGATTGTGCCCAGAAAATTATACCAAATGACATTATTGAATGAAAGTATGCATAGTATACTTGCTTAAGTGACTCTAGGTTCATATAATGAGCCAAAGTACGTAATGAAAAGCAGGCTGCATTTAGTTTAGGTATAATGTTGTGTATGTGTGTGTTCCCATTCAAACAACTATCTAAATGAAGACCTAAGAATTTGGTATTCATGCATCCCTTTATGACTGTAGCTCTGTAATTAACTTGCAAGTCATTATTCTGCACGTAGCTTGTGTTAAATTTAAGAAATGCTGTTTTTTCTAGATTTAATGTTAATTTGTTTGCTTCGAACCATATTTTTAAGTTGCGAAGCGTTTCATGTATATTGTTAGTTAGAGTCTGATGGTTAGCTTGAGTGAAAAGTATGCTGGTATCATCAGCAAAGAGAACTGCATTAGCTTTATCAGCTATATAACAAGGCAAGTCATTTATATACAAGATAAAAAGCAATGGACCAAGAATAGACCCTTGTGGGACACCACATTTGTTTACACCTACTTCCGAGAATATTTCACCGTTGCAATGCTATAATGCGTTCCTAGGCATTGATAATGTTCTGCCGTCGAATGAATGAACAATGACAACATGTCCGCCGCTCCGCGATGCGAAAACAAAACGGCACGGACCTACCCCACGGTAATTCGTTACATTTTAACCAAATTGCCACAAAGTGAAAAATAATACCCTCAGTTGTCTTACGTAACAATGTTTTAATTTAATGCGTAATAGATCAGTTCCGTGATTTGTGATTTACTAGTTTAGTATAGTAAAAAAAATTACCATATTAAAATGGATAAAAGTATCCGTAAAATATATAATTCACCGTAAAAATATTTTAATAAGAGTTTCAATTGCTTGGCTAAATAGTTTTCTTAGTAAAGTTTGTCAAGACCATAAACTATTTTATTTCTAAATTCGTTATTTACGCATAGCATAAACGGAAATAAAAATTTCAGTCGATGAATACAGCAGAGATGGCCGACAGGAAATTATATATACATAATATATGTATATTTGTTCTTTCGATCTCAAACTAAGTTCTGCATAGCACAGCTCACTCGTGCAATTCGCAATCTTTGTCACTACAATGCATTACATTATCCATGTAGTTAACCAACGCAGACACGGTAATAATTATAATATGCATGACTGCCTAAACTAGGTCACCTAATAATTTATAAAAACGAGAGGTAAATGAAAAAAAAGGGGGGTGTAGTGTGTTGTGGTCATGGGGAGGGCCAACCGCCAAGTTATACAAACGGAGACATAAAAATTAGCAATTACATTTTAAAAAATCTTTCAAATGCGTTTCAAAAATTTTAAATATCAGAAAGTAATAAAATAAATTCATACAAACACATATTGCCAAACTGTTACTAATAACATTTATAGAAAATCAACAATACTATATTTTCAATTTAAAACATTAAATAACAATTTAATTGAAATTATTTCACGCAAGAAGTACAGCAAAACTAAAATATATTAATTTTTTTTCCTCGTACATTTAAAACAAACTTGCGCAAAGTATGATTAAATATTAATTTATATAATTCTTAGACTTAAGGTTTCCGATAATTATGTAGTTTATGTAGCTTAACTAATTGTCCAGATGTACGTGTGGAGTCTAAAGCAGGTATTTGGCATGTGAAAGTGACAACATGGCATACGAACCGGACCTAGCGCAATGCTACTTTGTTGAGCCGAGTCACCACGACTACTTTCCGATCAAAAAAAAATATTTACGCTTTCTGTTACAGCGATTCCACCAAATAATAATAATAGTAAAACGATATTACACGCACGAAATTTAATTAAACACTTTTTTTTTAAAATAGCGTATCCTCAGTTTGACTTAACATATTTACAAGCTTGTGGGCTCAAAATTATAATACGGTATGTCATTAAGTAAATAAACTAATAATTCGTTACAAATAATTACATATGTCAAACTAAAGCGTGAAAAGCATTATGTCAGCAAAAAATATTTAGTTACACAGCTACAACAATACTCACGTAACACTGTTTAACAATACTGATTTACACAAGTAATTAAAAGAATACGTACTTGAATGCACACCATTTTCTTGAAAATATTGTCCGTGGCGCAGTGTATAACAATAAGCTCAATCCCCGTTGTGTTGCCCTCTGCCCAAATACTCCCTTACTAGATGCCAGTGGAGCGATGCTGCTGCTCGCAAGTCCGTGTGGCGTCAGGCGCAGGCGAGAGTTTTCGCCGCGACCCGCCTATCCCTACAGCATGGCGGGGTTAAACCTGAGCAGTACGCCACCACGTGGAGCCCGCTCAAGGCTGCTCCAGCGATCACCGACCTCGCCAACGGCCCCGGAGTGGGGATAGCTCGGCGGGCCACCCCCACGAAACAACCGCCCATATCACACGCCACCGAAACAAATCCAATGCCTATTTAAAGAAAAATTGAATTAAATATAATACAGTGATATGTTTGTGCGAATGCCATTTGAACGGAGGGAAAATTAAATTCACATTTTAGATTCGACAGATATACAGTACCAACTTTAAAAAAAAAGTAGTACTTCGTCAAACAAATAATATTACTTCTTAAATGTGTAAAATGTTAAAAACAAATCTTACATAGAAAAAAAAATATATTATTCTAGTATTTAAAAAATTAACTGTAAGCTTATATATGTTTTTATATTTTATATACGTATGCATTTTCAGAACATTTTGAACCACATACCGAAGCCAAACAAACGCAATAGTGGTACATATTTGACATCACAAATAAAGGGGTAAATGAGATTGATATTAATAATTAGTATGTTTGCAATGAAGACGTGTGTTGCTGGGCCGCGCTTTAGACATGGCGTAGTGGGGCGGGTCAGGGCCCAAGGCGTAGTCGGAATCGGAACAGCCGCAGTTTTATCCGTTGAGCCAGGCGTTATCTGGAAATCTACCACACGACACTATGAGACGTTACTGACCTAGCGCACACGCAAATTTAGATCAGCGCTTTGACGTTTGGAACTATATGTGGCCTAAAACTATTATTGCCAAAACGACCTACCATAACGAAAAACGTAGTGAATGCGCAAGCGTAACATTATGACGATTATAATTTTTTTTTTCTGGACATTGTAAGACATCGTGCACATAACACTAATAAAAATAAACATAAAATAATACTTTTGAACGAAAGAAAGCTTACCCGCCCTTCGTTTTAGTGGTTTAGAAGAATATTATTATTTTTTCATGTTGTACACAATCTATTTTTATCTTCACGTGAAATCTATACTGATCTCAACAAAAATTACACACCATTATCATAATATTTATTTTGCATAATTAATAAATTAATAATTAATATACTTTGAAGAAATGTTTGAATACAAATTAAATGTTCAGAAGACATTTAGCTATAAAGCATTTCCCACCTTAAATAAATAACTATATAAATATCAATATAGTTCCAAATAGTCTTTACAGTGGCGTTGGCTATATGACATTAATTAAAATACGTAAATAATATAAAGAGTGCGTTTTGCCGGCAGTGCGTGTTCAACACGACATGTTTACCTCGGCGAGCACGAGACCCGAGGACGGCCGAGGTGCGCCGGAAACGGCCGAAGAGAAGCCGGGGCACGGCGGCGAGTGGTGGGCCAGGGTCGCTCCGTCTCTCTCCAGCACTGGTCGGAATCAACGACCTACAATTGGGAGAGCGCGTGGTGGCGTACGGCGCAGGTTTCGACACCGAGCTCCGGTCGTGCAACCAACCGCCTGTCCTAATATATCCACGACTAGCTACAGGAGTTGGCAGCGCTGAAGGCTCGTCACAGGCGCATCAGCCTCGCTCCTAGCGTCACTCTAATGCACTATTTACCAGCAAACTCGTTCAGTAATGTTAATGATTAAGACAGACAAACGCCTCACTTTATTAGTCGCTACTCGCTTGCCATCGCTGTGTTTTTGTTGGTAGTCGAAAAACGAAATCGTAAAAAATAAAAAAATAAATATAAATGTAAGCGAGTCTTTCAGCACTTGCAGTAAGTAATATTTAAATATTTTTTTTTGCTTAAACAACAGAAATCAGTCTGTAATTACTTACTAAAAACAAACAAACGTGTTGAGCTGATTCAACATTTAAGGTTTTATAGACATTATTTATTCCACATGGCGTCGAATATATGAAGGCTAACAATTTATTGTGTCTGTACAATATGAAGATCTCTGCGCTATCTGTACATTTCAATGTTAGCTGATGTTGTTAAAATTGTAATACATGTTTTTTAAGTTTTCATAATCTATTATTTAATATAAATTATAACATAAAATATTAAATGATAGTTGTACAATTATTAAGTTTAGTTTGGCACACCAGTACGCTCCAGTACGCTTAGTACATCCCCTGATGTTTGCGATAGTTATTATTATATACGGATGAATCACGTGGGTTCGCCATATTTTAGAGATTACTGAAACTTCCACAGATAACAGCGCCGTGTTTACACATTCCCGTTCCAATTTAATTCCATTCCATTCACAAAATTACTCCTACCAAATTCAGTTTACCGGGATCTAAGATGTTTACACATAAAAAAAGTAAATAAACTAGTAGTTCGCCCCAACTGACACCTCACAATGTTCAGTTTTTAGTGACTTATTAAATTTTAACCCCTAACTAATATTTGCAGTGAAATCGGATCGAAAAATTAACAACTAAATAATACAATATTAGATTATTGAGTAATTTTTTTCATGTGTAACATTTTAGCTCTCTATATACGGCATTTGGTGGAGTAATTTTCTCGAATGTAACTGAAGCCGCATGGAACAGAAATATGTATCCACGCTGCTGCCATCTATGGCGGATTGTGCGAACCAAAGTTCACATAGCAAAAGAGAAACTATATATTTTTATTAATTTCATCACGTTTGACATTATTGTAATAATATTCATATTTGAAAATAGGGTCCAAAGCATGAGTTTTGTATTTTATTAAGTCATTTCTTCGCTTTTATCGGAGCCGTTAGGTTAAATAGTTTAGAATTTCAGTCTGCAAATGAATGATTCTATATGCGATTAAACTGCTCCGGCAGCGAATTCTAGTGGAAGGTGCGGAAACTTACGTTTTGTTCGCGTCCACAAATTGAATTTAAAAAAAAAATACTTATATAGACCTCACTTCACTTGGTCAGTACATAAATCTTAATATCTTATCTTCTCTTATAATATATATCAATCCAGTGTCCTGATGTTTGTTTCCAGTGAACTCTTCACCAAATCAACCAATTTCGATGAAACTTGGCATTTATGTGTAATTTTTTCCAACTTGAGAGATAGGAATGTCCAACACACTGTCATATAGCGCTATCCAGTTTGCTTTAACTCGTGTTTAGCCCGGGCAACGCCGGGTACCGCAGCTAGTAAAAATATATAATAACCAATAATTAAACAACAGTGTACAACTCGCATATTGGAACAAAGCGAAGACCGAGATAGCAACAAGTGGATCGTAGGCTTCGCTAATATAGCAAGGCTTCGTGGCCCTATTCTCAAGGTCACCAGGACTGAAGCCAGTCTCAATGGGTTTCATGGGGTTCGACGATTCTCTCACCGCTAGATTCGGAGTAATTTCAGAGCCATGTACGAAAAAAGTCTAATACAACCGTTATCAGTCCATTAATTATGAAATTGTTTAATAGAAAATAACCGTTTCTACATCATTATATACAATTTTCTTTCCTTGGTAGATAATCAAACTAAACACTACTAAAAAATAAAGAAAAAAAAATAGTATTACCATGTACGATAACTAAATCAGAGTCAAATAGTGAAACAAAAGACAATGATGTAGAATTCTCCAGACAAATAACCGCGTCTGCCTCCAAATATAGAGGAAAACCAGGAAAGTGAGTGGAGCAAAGAGACTAGCTGCCATCAACACATACCAGCAGTCACACTACTTAGCAAAAAAGAGTTAAGAGGCTCTAGCCCACTCACAGTTGTGGCTAGTGAGCTAGTACACATGGAACTAAACTTTGGCATGCCAGCAGTCCCAATAGGCACAGGCCCTCGCCCAGTCATATCTGTGGCTCTGGCTAGGTAGCTAGTGGACCTGCCACTGAAGCCTGCATGCCAGCAGTCCCAATAGTCACAGGCCCTCGTCCAGTCATATCTGTGGCTCTGGCTAGGTAGCTAGTGGACCTGCCACTGAAGCCTGCATGCCAGCAGTCCCAATAGTCACAGGCCCTCGCCCAGTCATATCTGTGGCTCTGGCTAGGTAGCTAGTGGACCTGCCACTGAAGCCTGCATGCCAGCAGTCCCAATAGTCACAGGCCCTCGCCCAGTCATATCTGTGGCTCTGGCTAGGTAGCTAGTGGACCTGCCACTGAAGCCTGCATGCCAGCAGTCACCTCGAGGTCAGGCGGACTCTGATTCCTCCTTCTCATCGAGTTACTCCCCGGGTTCCTTGGCGGACAGCGACTCGAGTCAGTATTGGTTGTTGATATTCGGACTGGTCGGGTAGCCACCACTCGTACAGACGCTCGCCGACCGAGTCCGGAACTTCAATCAGCCACTAACTACTCGTGCCCCTCTCCTGCCACCATCTTACATACCTCGGTGTTACTCGTGACACCTACCGAGCAAGTATCCCCTCGTTGACTGCGCACCCTCGGTACTGCTGACGTGCACACCAACACCGCAGTAGTGGTCCTTACGACAGGGCTTGCCCCTATGTTGACGTGGTCCTTTGCTGGGTCACTGCGCGCTGTTGGCCGGTCTCCGTAGCTGTCGTTCTTTCTGTGTCGTTGTTGCACGTACACCCCTTCACTGGCAGCGGTCTTTATAACCCAGAATATTCTTTACTCCGCTCATCCGAGCTGTGCGGGAAGCACAGAACTTCCGTTGCCACGTAGAACGTTCTTATTCGTCCTCGCTCAAGCTTCGCGAGTCCCAACTCGCAGGCGAACTGAGGAGCCTAGCACTGCGTCCAGGCAGAGGTGCGACGAAACGCACTTTGTACATTGCGGAGAAAAAAGTAACAGGTTGGTAGAAAAAATGTGGCTAACATCGACCCGACAAGGGTTCGCGGACAGGTGGGTGTGTGGAAAGCTACAGAGAGTAGATTCCATTTTCACATTTATTATTTTCCAACAAATATTTTACATTACACACAAATGATTATTATATGATTGTACAGCTGCTATTGTCATATGCCGTTGCTGCTCCGGGAATTATAGCCTCAACAAACAGGGTTAGGTTAATGGAAAACATTAAATGACAAGTGAAACAATACACATGAAACCTTAAGTTTATCGTTTCATTAAATTAAGAAAACCTGGGCTACCTTGATCAGAGTACTGCTTCATAAACGCTGTGTATATCACAGAAGTGAACAACTCGCAGGGTGACTCTTGTAACTCACGAGGGTCCAGTGGCCAGGCTCGGCGCTGTCTTCTACTCGCTGGCTCGCTGTCCACTCGTCCCGAGTGAGCACAGCGAGTCCGGCTCGCTAGCCACGGGGTCTGGGCGCACAGCTGCAACTCGCTCGCCGCTCTTCCCAGGTGAGCACAGCGAGTCCGGCTCGCTAGCCACGAGGTCTGGGCGCACAGCTGCAACTCGCTCGCCGCTCTTCCCAGGTGAGCACAGCGAGTCCGGCTCGCTAGCCACGGGGTCTGGGCGCACAGCTGCAACTCGCTCGCCGCTCTTCCCAGGTGAGCACAGCGAGTCCGGCTCGCTAGCCACGGGGTCTGGGCGCACAGCTGCAACTCGCTCGCCGCTCGTCCCGAGTGAGCACAGCGAGTCCGGCTCGCTAGCCACGGGGTCTGGGCGCACAGCTGCAACTCGCTCGCCGCTCTTCCCAGGTGAGCACAGCGAGTCCGGCTCGCTAGCCACGGGGTCTGGGCGCACAGCTGCAACTCGCTCTCCACTCGTCCCGAGTGAGCACAGCGAGTCCGGCTCGCTCTCCACGGGGTCTGGGCGCACAGCTGCAACTCGCTCTCCACTCGTCCCGAGTGAGCACAGCAAGTCAGGCTCGCTCTCCACGGGGTCTGGGCGCACAGCTGCAACTCGCTCTCCACTCGTCCCGAGTGAGCACAGCGAGTCCGGCTCGCTAGCCACGGGGTCTGGGCGCACAGCTGCAACTCGCTCTCCACTCGTCCCGAGTGAGCACAGCGAGTCCGGCTCGCTCTCCACGGGGTCTGGGCGCACAGCTGCAACTCGCTCGCCGCTCTTCCCGAGTGAGCACAGCGAGTCCGGCTCGCTCTCCACGGGGTCTGGGCGCACAGCTGCAACTCGCTCGCCGCTCTTCCCGAGTGAGCACAGCGAGTCCGGCTCGCTCTCCACGGGGTCTGGGCGCACAGCTCCAACTCGCTCTCCACTCGTCCCGAGTGAGCACAGCGAGTGCGGCTCGCTCTCCATGGGGTCTGGGCGCACAGCTCCAACTCGCTCTCCACACGTCCCGAGTGAGCACAGCGAGTCCGGCTCGCTCTCCACGGGGTCTGGGCGCACAGCTGCAACTCGCTCGCCGCTCTTCCCGAGTGAGCACAGCGAGTCCGGCTCGCTCTCCACGGGGTCTGGGCGCACAGCTGCAACTCGCTCTCCACTCGTCCCGAGTGAGCACAGCAAGTCAGGCTCGCTCTCCACGGGGTCTGGGCGCACAGCTGCAACTCGCTCTCCACTCGTCCCGAGTGAGCACAGCGAGTCCGGCTCGCTCTCCACGGGGTCTGGGCGCACAGCTCCAACTCGCTCGCCGCTCTTCCCGAGTGAGCACAGCGAGTCCGGCTCGCTCTCCACGGGGTCTGGGCGCACAGCAGCAACTCGCTCTCCACTCGTCCCGAGTGAGCACAGCGAGTCCGGCTCGCTAGCCACGGGGTCTGGGCGCACAGCTGCAACTCGCTCTCCACTCGTCCCGAGTGAGCACAGCGAGTCCGGCTCGCTCTCCACGGGGTCTGGGCGCACAGCTGCAACTCGCTCGCCGCTCTTCCCGAGTGAGCACAGCGAGTCCGGCTCGCTAGCCACGGGGTCTGGGCGCACAGCTGCAACTCGCTCTCCACTCGTCCCGAGTGAGCACAGCGAGTCCGGCTCGCTCTCCACGGGGTCTGGGCGCACAGCTGCAACTCGCTCGCCGCTCTTCCCGAGTGAGCACAGCGAGTCCGGCTCGCTCTCCACGGGGTCTGGGCGCACAGCTGCAACTCGCTCGCCGCTCTTCCCGAGTGAGCACAGCGAGTCCGGCTCGCTCTCCACGGGGTCTGGGCGCACAGCTCCAACTCGCTCTCCACTCGTCCCGAGTGAGCACAGCGAGTGCGGCTCGCTCTCCATGGGGTCTGGGCGCACAGCTCCAACTCGCTCTCCACACGTCCCGAGTGAGCACAGCGAGTCCGGCTCGCTCTCCACGGGGTCTGGGCGCACAGCTGCAACTCGCTCGACGCTCGTCCCGAGTGAGCACAGCGAGTCCGGCTCGCTCTCCACGGGGTCTGGGCGCACAGCTGCAACTCGCTCGCCGCTCTTCTCGAGTGAGCACAGCGGTCCGGCTCGCTCTCCACGGGGTCTGGGCGCACAGCTGCAACTCGCTCTCCACTCGTCCCGAGTGAGCACAGCGAGTGCGGCTCGCTCTCCACGGGGTCTGGGCGCACAGCTGCAACTCGCTCGCCGCTCTTCCCGAGTGAGCACAGCGAGTCCGGCTCGCTCTCCACGGGGTCTGGGCGCACAGCTCCAACTCGCTCTCCACTCGTCCCGAGTGAGCACAGCGAGTGCGGCTCGCTCTCCACGGGGTCTGGGCGCACAGCTCCAACTCGCTCTCCACACGTCCCGAGTGAGCACAGCGAGTCCGGCTCGCTCTCCACGGGGTCTGGGCGCACAGCTCCAACTCGCTCTCCACACGTCCCGAGTGAGCACAGCGAGTGCGGCTCGCTCTCCACGGGGTCTGGGCGCACAGCTCCAACTCGCTCTCCACTCGTCCCGAGTGAGCACAGCGAGTGCGGCTCGCTCTCCACGGGGTCTGGGCGCACAGCTCCAACTCGCTCTCCACTCGTCCCGAGTGAGCACAGCGAGTGCGGCTCGCTCTCCACGGGGTCTGGGCGCACAGCTCCAACTCGCTCTCCACACGTCCCGAGTGAGCACAGCGAGTCCGGCTCGCTCTCCACGGGGTCTGGGCGCACAGCTCCAACTCGCTCTCCACTCGTCCCGAGTGAGCACAGCGAGTGCGGCTCGCTCACCACGGGGTCTGGGCGCACAGCTCCAACTCGCTCTCCACACGTCCCGAGTGAGCACAGCGAGTCCGGCTCGCTCTCCACGGGGTCTGGGCGCACAGCTGCAACTCGCTCTCCGCTCTTCCCGAGTGAGCACAGCGGTCCGGCTCGCTCTCCACGGGGTCTGGGCGCACAGCTCCAACTCGCTCGCCGCTCGTCCCGAGTGAGCACAGCGAGTCTGGCTCGCTCTCCACGGGGTCTGGACGCACAGCTGCAACTCGCTCGCCGCTCGTCCCGAGTGAGCCCAGCGAGTCCGGCTCGCTCTCCACGGGGTCTGGGCGCACAGCTGCAACTCGCTCGCCGCTCTTCTCGAGTGAACACAGCGAGTCCGGCTCGCTCTACACGGGGTCTGGGCGCACAGCTGCAACTCGCTCTCCGCTCTTCCCGAGTGAGCACAGCGGTCCGGCTCGCTCTCCACGGGGTCTGGGCGCACAGCTCCAACTCGCTCTTCACTCTTCCCGAGTGATCACAGCGAGTCCGGCTCGCTCTCCACGGGGTCTGGGCGCACAGCTGCAACTCGCTCGCCGCTCGTCCCGAGTGAGCACAGCGAGTCCGGCTCGCTCTCCACGGGGTCTGGGCGCACAGCTGCAACTCGCTCGAAGCTCTTCCCGAGTGAGCACAGCGAGTCCGGCTCGCTCTCCACGGGGTCTGGGCGCACAGCTCCAACTCGCTCTCCACTCGTCCCGAGTGAGCACAGCGAGTCCGGCTCGCTCTCCACGGGGTCTGGGCGCACAGCTGCAACTCGCTCGAAGCTCTTCCCGAGTGAGCACAGCGAGTCCGGCTCGCTCTCCACGGGGTCTGGGCGCACAGCTGCAACTCGCTCTCCACTCGTCCCGAGTGAGCACAGCGAGTCCGGCTCGCTCTCCACGGGGTCTGGGCGCACAGCTGCAACTCGCTCGCCGCTCTTCCCGAGTGAGCACAGCGAGTCCGGCTCGCACTCTACGGGGTCTGGGCGCACAGCTGCAACTCGCTCGCCACTCTTCCCGAGTGAGCACAGCGAGTCCGGCTCGCTCTCCACGGGGTCTGGGCGCACAGCTCCAACTCGCTCTCCACTCGTCCCGAGTGAGCACAGCGAGTCCGGCTCGCTCTCCACGAGGTCTGGGCGCACAGCTGCAACTCGCTCGCCACTCTTCCCGAGTGAGCACAGCGAGTCCGGCTCGCTCTCCACGAGGTCTGGGCGCACAGCTGCAACTCGCTCGCCGCTCTTCCCGAGTGAGCACAGCGAGTCCGGCTCGCTCTCCACGAGGTCTGGGCGCACAGCTGCAACTCGCTCGCCGCTCTTCCCGAGTGAGCACAGCGAGTCCGGCTCGCTCTCCACGAGGTCTGGGCGCACAGCTGCAACTCGCTCGCCACTCTTCCCGAGTGAGCACAGCGAGTCCGGCTCGCTCTCCACGAGGTCTGGGCGCACAGCTGCAACTCGCTCGCCGCTCTTCCCGAGTGAGCACAGCGAGTCCGGCTCGCTCTCCACGAGGTCTGGGCGCACAGCTGCAACTCGCTCGCCACTCTTCCCGAGTGAGCACAGCGAGTCCGGCTCGCTCTCCACGAGGTCTGGGCGCACAGCTGCAACTCGCTCGCCGCTCTTCCCGAGTGAGCACAGCGAGTCCGGCTCGCTCTCCATGAGGTCTGGGCGCACAGCTGCAACTCGCTCGCCACTCTTCCCGAGTGAGCACAGCGAGTCCGGCTCGCTCTCCACGAGGTCTGGGCGCACAGCTGCAACTCGCTCGCCACTCTTCCCGAGTGAGCACAGCGAGTCCGGCTCGCTCTCCACGAGGTCTGGGCGCACAGCTGCAACTCGCTCGCCGCTCTTCCCGAGTGAGCACAGCGAGTCCGGCTCGCTCTCCACGAGGTCTGGGCGCACAGCTGCAACTCGCTCGCCACTCTTCCCGAGTGAGCACAGCGAGTCCGGCTCGCTCTCCACGAGGTCTGGGCGCACAGCTGCAACTCGCTCGCCGCTCTTCCCGAGTGAGCACAGCGAGTCCGGCTCGCTCTCCACGAGGTCTGGGCGCACAGCTGCAACTCGCTCGCCGCTCTTCCCGAGTGAGCACAGCGAGTCCGGCTCGCTCTCCACGAGGTCTGGGCGCACAGCTGCAACTCGCTCGCCACTCTTCCCGAGTGAGCACAGCGAGTCCGGCTCGCTCTCCACGAGGTCTGGGCGCACAGCTGCAACTCGCTCGCCGCTCTTCCCGAGTGAGCACAGCGAGTCCGGCTCGCTCTCCACGAGGTCTGGGCGCACAGCTGCAACTCGCTCGCCGCTCTTCCCGAGTGAGCACAGCGAGTCCGGCTCGCTCTCCACGAGGTCTGGGCGCACAGCTGCAACTCGCTCGCCGCTCTTCCCGAGTGAGCACAGCGAGTCCGGCTCGCTCTCCACGAGGTCTGGGCGCACAGCTGCAACTCGCTCGCCGCTCTTCCCGAGTGAGCACAGCGAGTCCGGCTCGCTCTCCACGAGGTCTGGGCGCACAGCTGCAACTCGCTCGCCGCTCTTCCCGAGTGAGCACAGCGAGTCCGGCTCGCTCTCCACGAGGTCTGGGCGCACAGCTGCAACTCGCTCGCCACTCTTCCCGAGTGAGCACAGCGAGTCCGGCTCGCTCTCCACGAGGTCTGGGCGCACAGCTGCAACTCGCTCGCCGCTCTTCCCGAGTGAGCACAGCGAGTCCGGCTCGCTCTCCACGAGGTCTGGGCGCACAGCTGCAACTCGCTCGCCGCTCTTCCCGAGTGAGCACAGCGAGTCCGGCTCGCTCTCCACGAGGTCTGGGCGCACAGCTGCAACTCGCTCGCCACTCTTCCCGAGTGAGCACAGCGGGTCCGGCTCGCTCTCCACGAGGTCTGGGCGCACAGCTGCAACTCGCTCGCCGCTCTTCCCGAGTGAGCACAGCGAGTCCGGCTCGCTCTCCACGAGGTCTGGGCGCACAGCTGCAACTCGCTCGCCGCTCTTCCCGAGTGAGCACAGCGAGTCCGGCTCGCTCTCCACGAGGTCTGGGCGCACAGCTGCAACTCGCTCGCCGCTCTTCCCGAGTGAGCACAGCGAGTCCGGCTCGCTCTCTACGGGGTCTGGGCGCACAGCTCCAACTCGCTCTCCACTCGTCCCGAGTGAGCACAGCGAGTCCGGCTCGCTCTCCACGAGGTCTGGGCGCACAGCTGCAACTCGCTCGCCACTCTTCCCGAGTGAGCACAGCGAGTCCGGCTCGCTCTCCACGAGGTCTGGGCGCACAGCTGCAACTCGCTCGCCGCTCTTCTCGAGTGAGCACAGCGAGTCCGGCTCGCTCTCCACGGGGTCTGGGCGCACAGCTCCAACTCGCTCTCCACTCGTCCCGAGTGAGCACAGCGAGTCCGGCTCGCTCTCCACGGGGTCTGGGCGCACAGCTGCAACTCGCTCGCCGCTCTTCCCGAGTGAGCACAGCGAGTCCGGCTCGCTCTCCACGGGGTCTGGGCGCACAGCTGCAACTCGCTCGCCGCTCTTCCCGAGTGAGCACAGCGAGTCCGGCTCGCTCTCCACGGGGTCTGGGCGCACAGCTGCAACTCGCTCTCCGCTCGTCCCGAGTGAGCACAGCGAGTCCGGCTCGCTCTCCACGGGGTCTGGGCGCACAGCTGCAACTCGCTCGCCGCTCTTCTCGAGTGAGCACAGCGAGTCCGGCTCGCTCTCCACGGGGTCTGGGCGCACAGCTGCAACTCGATCGCCGCTCTTCCCGAGTGAGCACAGCGAGTCCGGCTCGCTCTCCACGGGGTCTGGGCGCACAGCTCCAACTCGCTCTCCACTCGTCCCGAGTGAGCACAGCGAGTCCGTCTCGCTCTCCACGGGGTCTGGGTGCACAGCTGCAACTCGCTCGCCGCTCTTCCCGAGTGAGCACAGCGAGTCCGGCTCGCTCTCCACGGGGTCTGGGCGCACAGCTGCAACTCGCTCGCCGCTCTTCCCGAGTGAGCACAGCGAGTCCGGCTCGCTCTCCACGGGGTCTGGGCGCACAGCTCCAACTCGCTCTCCACTCGTCCCGAGTGAGCACAGCGAGTCCGGCTCGCTCTCCACGGGGTCTGGGCGCACAGATGCAACTCGCTCGCCGCTCTTCTCGAGTGAGCACAGCGAGTCCGGCTCGCTCTCCACGGGGTCTGGGCGCACAGCTGCAACTCGCTCGCCGCTCTTCCCGAGTGAGCACAGCGAGTCCGGCTCGCTCTCCACGGGGTCTGGGCGCACAGCTCCAACTCGCTCTCCACTCGTCCCGAGTGAGCACAGCGAGTCCGGCTCGCTCTCCACGGGGTCTGGGCGCACAGCTGCAACTCGCTCGCCGCTCTTCTCGAGTGAGCACAGCGAGTCCGGCTCGCTCTCCACGGGGTCTGGGCGCACAGCTGCAACTCGCTCTCCACTCGTCCCGAGTGAGCACAGCGAGTCCGGCTCGCTCTCCACGGGGTCTGGGCGCACAGCTGCAACTCACTCTCCACTCGTCCCGAGTGAGCACAGCGAGTCCGGCTCGCTCTCCACGGGGTCTGGGCGCACAGCTGCAACTCGCTCGCCGCTCTTCTCGAGTGAGCACAGCGAGTCCGGCTCGCTCTCCACGGGGTCTGGGCGCACAGCTGCAACTCGCTCGCCGCTCTTCCCGAGTGAGCACAGCGAGTCCGGCTCGCTCTCCACGGGGTCTGGGCGCACAGCTCCAACTCGCTCTCCACTCGTCCCGAGTGAGCACAGCGAGTCCGGCTCGCTCTCCACGGGGTCTGGGCGCAAAGCTGCAACTCGCTCGCCGCTCTTCTCGAGTGAGCACAGCGAGTCCGGCTCGCTCTCCACGGGGTCTCGGCGCACAGCTGCAACTCGCTCGCCGCTCTTCCCGAGTGAGCACAGCGAGTCCGGCTCGCTCTCCACGGGGTCTGGGCGCACAGCTCCAACTCGCTCTCCACTCGTCCCGAGTGAGCACAGCGAGTCCGGCTCGCTCTCCACGGGGTCTGGGCGCACAGCTCCAACTCGCTCTCCACTCGTCCCGACTGAGCACAGCGAGTCCGGCTCGCTCTCCACGGGGTCTGGGCGCACAGCTCCAACTCGCTCTCCACTCTTCCCGAGTGAGCACAGCGAGTCCGGCTCGCTCTCCACGGGGTCTGGGCGCACAGCTGCAACTCGCTCGCCGCTCTTCCCGAGTGAGCACAGCGAGTCCGGCTCGCTCTCCACGGGGTCTGGGCGCACAGCTGCAACTCGCTCGCCGCTCTTCCCGAGTGAGCACAGCGAGTCCGGCTCGCTCTCCACGGGGTCTGGGCGCACAGCTGCAACTCGCTCTCCACTCGTCCCGAGTGAGCACAGCGAGTCCGGCTCGCTCTCCACGGGGTCTGGGCGCACAGCTGCAACTCGCTCTCCACTCGTCCCGAGTGAGCACAGTGAGTCCGGCTCGCTCTCCACGGGGTCTGGGCGCACAGCTGCAACTCGCTCTCCACTCGTCCCGAGTGAGCACAGCGAGTCCGGCTCGCTCTCCACGGGGTCTGGGCGCACAGCTGCAACTCGCTCGCCGCTCTTCCCGAGTGAGCACAGCGAGTCCGGCTCGCTCTCCACGGGGTCTGGGCGCACAGCTGCAACTCGCTCTCCACTCGTCCCGAGTGAGCACAGCGAGTCCGGCTCGCTCTCCACGGGGTCTGGGCGCACAGCTCCAACTCGCTCTCCACTCGTCCCGAGTGAGCACAGCGAGTCCGGCTCGCTCTCCACGGGGTCTGGGCGCACAGCTTCAACACGCTCTCCACTCGTCCCGAGTGAGCACAGCGAGTCCGGCTCGCTCTCCACGGGGTCTGGGCGCACAGCTCCAACTCGCTCTCCACTCGTCCCGAGTGAGCACAGCGAGTCCGGCTCGCTCTCCACGGGGTCTGGGCGCACAGCTCCAACTCGCTCTCCACTCGTCCCGAGTGAGCACAGCGAGTCCGGCTCGCTCTCCACGGGGTCTGGGCGCACAGCTCCAACTCGCTCTCCACTCGTCCCGAGTGAGCACAGCGAGTCCGGCTCGCTCTCCACGGGGTCTGGGCGCACAGCTCCAACTCGCTCTCCACTCGTCCCGAGTGAGCACAGCGAGTCCGGCTCGCTCTCCACGGGGTCTGGGCGCACAGCTCCAACTCGCTCTCCACTCGTCCCGAGTGAGCACAGCGAGTCCGGCTCGCTCTCCACGGGGTCTGGGCGCACAGCTGCAACTCGCTCGCCGCTCTTCCCGAGTGAGCACAGCGAGTCCGGCTCGCTCTCCACGGGGTCTGGGCGCACAGCTCCAACTCGCTCTCCACTCGTCCCGAGTGAGCACAGCGAGTCCGGCTCGCTCTCCACGGGGTGTGGGCGCACAGCTCCAACTCGCTCTCCACTCGTCCCGAGTGAGCACAGCGAGTCCGGCTCGCTCTCCACGGGGTGTGGGCGCACAGCTCCAACTCGCTCTCCACTCGTCCCGAGTGAGCACAGCGAGTCCGGCTCGCTCTCCACGGGGTCTGGGCGCACAGCTCCAACTCGCTCTCCACTCGTCCCGAGTGAGCACAGCGAGTCCGGCTCGCTCTCCACGGGGTCTGGGCGCACAGCTCCAACTCGCTCTCCACTCGTCCCGAGTGAGCACAGCGAGTCCGGCTCGCTCTCCACGGGGTCTGGGCGCACAGCTCCAACTCGCTCTCTACTCGTCCCGAGTGAGCACAGCGAGTCCGGCTCGCTCTCCACGGGGTCTGGGCGCACAGCTCCAACTCGCTCTCCACTCGTCCCGAGTGAGCACAGCGAGTCCGGCTCGCTCTCCACGGGGTCTGGGCGCACAGCTCCAACTCGCTCTCCACTCGTCCCGAGTGAGCACAGCGAGTCCGGCTCGCTCTCCACGGGGTCTGGGCGCACAGCTGCAACTCGCTCGCCGCTCTTCCCGAGTGAGCACAGCGAGTCCGGCTCGCTCTCCACGAGGTCTGGGCGCACAGCTCCAACTCGCTCGCCGCTCTTCCCGAGTGAGCACAGCGAGTCCGGCTCGCTCTCCACGGGGTCTGGGCGCACAGCTGCAACTCGCTCGCCGCTCGTCCCGAGTGAGCACAGCGAGTCCGGCTCGCTCTCCACGGGGTCTGGGCGCACAGCTGCAACTCGCTCGCCGCTCGTCCCGAGTGAGCACAGCGAGTCCGGCTCGCTCTCCACGGGGTCTGGGCGCACAGCTGCAACTCGCTCTCCACTCGTCCCGAGTGAGCACAGCGAGTCCGGCTCGCTCTCCACGGGGTCTGGGCGCACAGCTCCAACTCGCTCTCCACTCGTCCCGAGTGAGCACAGCGAGTCCGGCTCGCTCTCCACGGGGTCTGGGCGCACAGCTGCAACTCGCTCTCCACTCGTCCCGAGTGAGCACAGCGAGTCCGGCTCGCTAGCCACGGGGTCTGGGCGCACAGCTGCAACTCGCTCGCCGCTCGTCCCGAGTGAGCACAGCGAGTCCGGCTCGCTCTCCACGGGGTCTGGGCGCACAGCTGCAACTCGCTCGCCGCTCGTCCCGAGTGAGCACAGCGAGTCCGGCTCGCTCTCCACGTGGTCTGGGCGCACAGCTGCAACTCGCTCTCCACTCGTCCCGAGTGAGCACAGCGAGTCCGGCTCGCTCTCCACGGGGTCTGGGCTCACAGCTGCAACTCGCTCGCCGCTCGTCCCGAGTGAGCACAGCGAGTCCGGCTCACTCTCCACGGGGTCTGGGCGCACAGCGCCAACTCGCTCTCCACTCGTCCCGAGTGAGCACAGCGAGTCCGGCTCGCTCCCCACGGGGTCTGGGCTCACAGCTGCAACTCGCTCGCCGCTCGTCCCGAGTGAGCACAGCGTGTCCGGCTCGCTCTCCACGGGGTCTGGGCGCACAGCTGCAACTCGCTCGCCGCTCGTCCCGAGTGAGCACAGCGAGTCCGGCTCGCTCTCCACGGGGTCTGGGCTCACAGCTCCAACTCGCTCTCCACTCGTCCCGAGTGAGCACAGCGAGTCCGGCTCGCTCTCCACGGGGTCTGGGCGCACAGCTGCAACTCGCTCTCCACTCGTCCCGAGTGAGCACAGCGAGTCCGGCTCGCTAGCCACGGGGTCTGGGCGCACAGCTGCAACTCGCTCGCCGCTCGTCCCGAGTGAGCACAGCGAGTCCGGCTCGCTCTCCACGGGGTCTGGGCGCACAGCTGCAACTCGCTCGCCGCTCGTCCCGAGTGAGCACAGCGAGTCCGGCTCGCTCTCCACGTGGTCTGGGCGCACAGCTGCAACTCGCTCTCCACTCGTCCCGAGTGAGCACAGCGAGTCCGGCTCGCTCTCCACGGGGTCTGGGCTCACAGCTGCAACTCGCTCGCCGCTCGTCCCGAGTGAGCACAGCGAGTCCGGCTCGCTCTCCACGGGGTCTGGGCTCACAGCTGCAACTCGCTCGCCGCTCGTCCCGAGTGAGCACAGCGAGTCCGGCTCGCTCTCCACGGGGTCTGGGCGCACAGCTGCAACTCGCTCGCCGCTCGTCCAGAGTGAGCACAGCGAGTCCGGCTCGCTCTCCACGGGGTCTGGGCGCACAGCGCCAACTCGCTCTCCACTCGTCCCGAGTGAGCACAGCGAGTCCGGCTCGCTCTCCACGGGGTCTGGGCTCACAGCTGCAACTCGCTCGCCGCTCGTCCCGAGTGAGCACAGCGAGTCCGGCTCGCTCTCCACGGGGTCTGGGCGCACAGCTGCAACTCGCTCGCCGCTCGTCCCGAGTGAGCACAGCGAGTCCGGCTCGCTCTCCACGGGGTCTGGGCGCACAGCGCCAACTCGCTCTCTACTCGTCCCGAGTGAGCACAGCGAGTCCGGCTCGCTCTCCACGTGGTCTGGGCTCACAGCTGCAACTCGCTCGCCGCTCGTCCCGAGTGAGCACAGCGAGTCCGGCTCGCTCTCCACGGGGTCTGGGCGCACAGCTGCAACTCGCTCGCCGCTCGTCCCGAGTGAGCACAGCGAGTCCGGCTCGCTCTCCACGTGGTCTGGGCGCACAGCTGCAACTCGCTCTCCACTCGTCCCGAGTGAGCACAGCGAGTCCGGCTCGCTCTCCACGGGGTCTGGGCTCACAGCTGCAACTCGGTCGCCGCTCGTCCCGAGTGAGCACAGCGAGTCCGGCTCGCTCTCCACGGGGTCTGGGCTCACAGCTGCAACTCGCTCGCCGCTCGTCCCGAGTGAGCACAGCGAGTCCGGCTCGCTCTCCACGGGGTCTGGGCGCACAGCTGCAACTCGCTCTCCACTCGTCCCGAGTGAGCACAGCGAGTCCCACTCCACATCGTAAATACAAATACATTAACTCACCAGTAAGTTTGAAATAATTAAGGAACGTTTCCAGTCTAATGTTTGTTTTTAACACCAGATAAAAAATTAGTTTAATTTAAAACAAATTAATTGTTTTCCTATGTAGTAAAACAGGATATTCTATGACATCACATTAAATATAGCAAAATTACATTGTTCTTGACAGTAAAAATATTTAATTTTGCCTTAACTAATACAGCATTAAGATCATATTTATAATAAATTTAATAATAAATCTGTAAATGGTCTTACAAGTTATACAATATCAATATGAACGAGTAGCTTCGCTCAACGTTGCCTCACTAGTCTTGATTACAATGTAAGTACACATCATCTCTATGACCGAGCAGTGTCGATTAACATTACCTAACTCCTGCCTTACTTTATCTCTATGACCGAGGAGCGTCGCTCAGTGCTGTACACAATATCTGCACGATCGAGCAGTGTTGCTCAACATTGCCTCACTTTTGTCTTAGTTATATCTAAGATTCAATTTCTGTATGTTTTTCACAGGAATCAGGTGAATTTCGTTTATAATATTTCAATATTAAGTCATTTCTATGAATTTGCCATGTTTGTCACTGATACATATTGATATGACCGATATGTAATACTTGTTTACTGTTTTGTTTGTAACTTACATCAATTACTAACTCTGCATTGTAATATTTTTATCACATGGTGGTATTTTATAACTAAAATTTTTTAAATAAATAACTTTTTAAAATGGTGTCCAGTTAGGCCGGTTGGTCCCCGAAAAAAAATCGCTGAAAATAGAGCCTTTTTCGTGAAAGCCCGTACTACATACTAGAATTTTTCGTTTGAAGGTAACGGATTCTAGAAAGTTAAATTATAATGCTAAGCAGACTGGGGGTAATTTAATTAAGATTTTCTGTACCTAAGAAAGGTATTTTGTTTTCAAACTGTAGATAAAAGAGGGAACAGATATTCCGCGTGTTTTACACCGATGGTACTTGTAGCGCAGTAGGTGAGTGAACCTCGAACTAAATTTAAAAAAAAAACTTCATGGCGGGGAAATTAAATTATTAACAGATAGTATAATATTTTAGCGGTAAAGCACAGCACATAACTAGAGAACAGGTAATCTTAGAAGCAATGGGTGTGTGCGTGTGTGTGGCTAGGGTCGCTGGCAGAACACAGGGCAATGACCCAGTACTGGCGCGCCAAGCACACGTGTCGCGGGCGAAACCTGCGCCGCACGCCACACGGGGGCACTGACCCCTCGCGCCCCTCCTTCGACCCGCCGGTGGAGGGGAGTGCCCTGCCCGTCATCATCTGCCGGATGGAGGGGAGATCAGTGGAACCGGTCGGTACCATTGTTGTGGCTCGCGTACCACACACCTCGATAATATCGTCTATCAGTGAACTGGAGTGGGTGAGCCACACACTCGTACACAGTATAAACATGTTACATGCCTTTTTAATTTGATACTATTTACTTGGAACACTGCTCTAGCTGCAAAAATTACATGATGGTACGAAGCTTTTAGTTAATACAAAGATTGATACTATGATACAAATATGGTATTTGTGAATATCATGCTAAACCTATTTAATTATATGTAGTTGTGTATAAGTGTGCGCGTGCATAAACAATGTGCATCCGTATATGCTTGTAGTATAAAATGCTTGTCTTGGACCCTTGAAACCCAATTACTGGCTACGGCGGTTACACTGGGTTAAGGACAACATTGTACTTACACGTGTCGACGACAATGACTTAGCCAGCATTTACACCTAGTGTTGCTTACATATTTTATACATACATATTTTTATCGATGATGTTTGGTTACAAACAAAATACTAGTGGGATCTTGCAACGTTTGGCAACTCAAAGCAATAATGAACAAACGATATGCAACTTTTGTCGATGACAAATGTCGAGGTCATTTTTGTTCTTTACTCTTGGCTCCTGGTGGAAAACATAATAAATGTTGCAGACAAAATTAGTACCCTTTTACGAAAATGTCAACACGCGTCGGCAAATTCGGTGTGAACGCGGCCTTACACTAAAGTAACAGAATGTAACAGTCCCTACAACTTTGATTACACCAAAGTATAGTAAACATTTTATACTGCAGAACTAATTACATTTATAAGTCATGCACATTATTCTTTACACACTCATTCATAATTAGTTCTTTCAAAATTGCCAAGTTTAATTATCTATGTTTTGTGGAGTTGAGTAACATTTTTACAAGTTACTTATTTAATCAAATTTTGAAAGAAATTTCGATGTCGGTTAGCTACTCACGCGGGAAATAACTCCCGTAATTCATTTGAGAAAGGGAGAACTTTTATAAAATTACGATTGAAAAGACTATAACTACTTCAGTAGTCTTTTAAATATTTGTGAAAACTGAAGTAGGTTTTCTTTTTTTTTCCCCCCAAAAAGTTGATGCTTACTGAATCACGATGGTATAGCTCTAAAAGAACTACTGATGGATGTGAAATAAACAGGAAGCAGAGTTTGGCCGCGTGTCAGAGACGTGCCGTAGTTGCGGGATGTCGTACCGTAGTTGCGGGATGTCGTACCGTAGTTGCGGGATGTCGTACACCGCAGCCTGTGACGTAGCTGGCGTGGCTAGGCGCGGCAGCAGACAGCAGCGCGCCTGCGCCATGTTTGAACGGCTTGGAAGGGGGGTGGGGGTGAGGGTTGCTATAGAATGATGAAGCATGGAATGAGGGGAGAGGGAGGAAGAGCGTGCCAACAAGGATAGAGGCAGAGAGAAAGTGCAAGCGGCCTGACGCGTCACTCTTGTCTTGACCAATCCCAACACTGGTTATTTTAAGCTCTCAGTGTTTCAATGAAGAAAATCGCTGTTTTTAATAATAATGTTAAACAGCTATTAGCTATATCCCAGACTTACGTTAAATTAGTAACAAATTCCTAGTTTATCGCACCACTTGCCATAGCTCTGGGCCATCTTTTGGCCTGAAGGCCGCTGTGAAATATGTGCGCCAGTGGCGGATTTACAAGCAGGCTGAAGCCTATGGCGGAAAATTTGGGGACAGAATTTTTGTTAATGTCTTACAGAAATTAAAAAAAAAAAAGAGCGTGTGTACAAAGTACACTTATCAAAAGTTAAACTACTTTGGCAATTTAAATTTTAAATTTGTAAGCCTGAATTCATAGTAACAGATAGATGTCGGAGACTGAGAGAAAGATAAAGAGTGAAATAGTTTAGGTCTTCAGATTTTTGTGTTCGTATTTACAGCATAAAATATGAGTTATAATTTTTTTTAATTTTGGTCATGGCAAACTCCGGGAAATTTTCCTATAAATTTGTATGGACACACTGTAGTAGTAACTGATGAAAATATCTTAATTTAAAAACAAAAGAAAAGCCGCCTCATTTGATTACGCTCTGCAATTTATAATACGTATTAATAATTCCCTGGCACATTTTTCTGGTTGTGTGCTGTAATTTTTTGGATTGTATGAATAACTTCATAACATAACATCACTGGTGCGTACAAACTTATAGTAGGTAAGTAATCGTAATATTTTAATATATATCATACTTAACGAATCAGTAAAACGTAATTTAGATTTTTTTGTTTCATCATACTTAAATAAATGTCTCGTACTTGTTCTTGGATGAAAAAATTGTCGCAATAAGTGACGGGAGAAAACGACTCAGTGGAGCTGAGTATAAAAAGAAGGCCAAAATGTAAAAAGAAGAACAAGAGCAGGTTATCCGTAACATGTAGAACATTGACAGTTTTTTATACAAGTGAAAGTGGAAGTAGTGTTGAAAAACCAAGAACTTTGACAACATACACTGACACAATAATATCTAGAAAAGATGGAACGGATTTGAACCATGTGGTCCAACAACAACAGTTATCTGTTGAACAATCTACTTAAAAAAAAAAAAAAAAAAAAAAAAAAAAAAAAAAAAAAAAAAAAAAAAAAAAAAAAACAATTCATGTTTTTGACAAAGAGGCGGTAGAGGAATCATCAATAAGTATAACAATTGAAGATACGTCTCTGAACCAGATGTTAAGTAATGATCAAGTGCAGGGCCGCCGAGAGGGGGGGGGGGGGGCAAAAGGGGCAAATGCCCAGGGGCCCGGTAGCCTTAGGGGCCCGGGCGCCCGGCTGTGAAGTGGAAGATAAATGGCTGGAAAAACATTTCCCCCCTGCTATTAAAACATCTTGTACTATATATATATATATATATATATATATATATATATATATATATAATTGTTTTGTGTGTTCCTAAAACTACAGTCGATAACCAATAACCTAACCGAGCAGTAGGTACTTGTAACATTCAGTTCACACCAAAATACTTGCGTAGTAGCAGAAATGGGATCGTTACAGGGACGTCGGAACAGGGGAGGGGGGGGGGGCCGGGCCCGAGAGTAGCATTTCGCCCCCCTTCTTTTCCCAGAATAAATGTTTGGTCGTAGTAGTATTTTTCGCAACCAGTAGTTACAAACGTTGCATTGGTGATCACATTGATTAGAAAATCAAATTTATGATTGTCAATATACTGTAAAATGATTGCAAATTCCTAGATGGTATTTTATTTAAATTGTACTACATCTACTGTCAGAGTAGTATTTAATACATACTACGTCATCAAATGTTTGGAATGGTATATTTAATATTTTGGTTTGGAAACTCATTAAATAGCACAATTTTGCATCTAAAATTCCAAATTTTTCCCCGCTCTATGACTGAGGTAAGTGTGATACATCTGTTCGTCCCCCCACTAATGAAAACGTTCCGACGTCCCTGGAACGTTATAAATAATTAATATGTATTACAAATTTTTCAATGCAATCAACGTGGTTCAGTGTGTTTGATGTTTTCGAAGTAATAAAATTGATTATTACTTTACATTATTTTAATAATATTTACATTCAGAATAAATTATTTTACTTATGTATTTTAAACACTCATATAATAATGCAATTTCTGGTTACCATTTAAGATTTTTTTTGTTTTTTTTTAGCAATATATACATCAAAATTAATTATTATTTGTATTTTGATGGGATTAACAATGTAAAAGTGCACTGAGATAATACATACAAATGCTCTCTTTTTTTTTTTGCGTAACTAGGAAATCGTTATGTATGTTCAAATGAAGGATGCAATTTTACGATACCATATGTATTTATGGTATAGGCCTATGTAGTAGTGGTATGCAAAAAAAAAGGAAGGGGGCCTACTACCCCAACTGCCCAGGGGCCCACAAATTCTCTCAGCGGCCCTGATCAAGTGCAAACAACAGTAAAACTAAACAAATATCCAGCTTATGGGAAATCAACGATACCTTAAGGGAGATTATCGCAAGGTGGGGTTTCGATCAAAACAACTTTTCTAAAAGTGAAAAAATATATGCCGATCAGCGTCGTTTCTTGCCAGTGAGTATCTTCCAAAGGAAAATGAAAAATATTGAAGTAAATGATCGAAATTGGCTGGTTTATTCTAAAAGTAAAAGATCTGTATATTGCGGGCCCTGTTTAGCATTCGATCCATTGTAGAATAAGACTCAGTTTGAGAACGAAGGATGTAATGACTGGACAAATGCAGAACACCGAGTAGCTCAGCATGAAAAATTGTGCGTCATAAATCTAGTGTTATTAGTTTGAAAGTTAGAAGTGAGATTGATGGCCGACTCGACAATTTACTGCATGTCCAGATTGACGAAGAAATTACTTATTGGAGAAACGTTTTGAAGTGAGTTGTTGTCTTAGTGAAACGATTGTGTTCAAGAGGCCTCGCTTTCAGAGAAAAAAAAAAAAAATGAAAAGTTCGGTGATCCGCATAACGGAAATTATTTATTGTATGATTTTGGAACGGCTAGCTGAATTCAATCCTTTTTTAGCCAGTCATATTGAACGATTTGGATATCAAGTATCTGAAGTACCAGTTACTTATTAAGGACCGTTTGTGATGAGTTTATTCTTTTGATGGGCCGTAAAGTCTTAAAACTAACTGGAGACGAGATAAGGAGGGAAAAATATGTTTTCTTAATCATCGATTAAATACCAGATATAGCACATGTGTACCAACTTACCCTCGTTATTAAATACGTTTTGGGAACAGGCGAACAGTGTGAAAGATTTCTCGAGTTTTTGCCCTCAGTGGGACATAAAGCTGAAGAAATGTGTTCGGCCATTATTTGAGAAATCAAAACACTGAGCATAAATATTTAATACTGTCGTGGAGAAAAAATAATATGATGATGCCGCTGACTTGTCTGGTGTACAATGACTTACAGGCTACAATTCAAAGCCAAGTACCGTTTGCTTTTTACGTTCCTTGCTCTGCCCCAGGGCCGCAACTAGGGGGGAGCAAGCGGGGCATACGCCCCGGGCGCAAAGCTGTGGGGGCGCCGAAATCGCTTGCATTGTAATTCCTACTACAACTGGTAACTGGTAAAAAGGTTTTTTAACTTGCATGCCAGGAATGTCTAATCTGATTTACAATATAACGTCTCAACATATATTTAATGAAAAATTCTAGTGATTATACGGACTACTTTATGGACATAGTGGGTTCATGCATGGAAGGTACAGTAGCACAGAAACTGTTACATGTAGGTATGGAAAATGCTTAAATAGCACCATTTTTCCGTGGGAGGGCCCCCGGACCCCCAGCTTCATTGGTGTGGTATGTGCAAAAAAAGAGGGGGAGGGGGGCGCATGAATCCATTCATCATGCCCCGGGTGCCAGAGACTCTAGTTGCGGCCCTGCTCTGCCCACTCATTAAATTTAGTGGCAACTGCGACTGCTGAATCTTGCACAGAAACGTGTTGCTTCTTCATGTTGCTTCAAGAAATCTACGATTTTTTTTTGTGAGTTCGACACAACGCTGGAAAAAATTAATGACTGAAATCGGGAAAAAGAAAAAGCTAAAGAGAGTAAATCTGACACGGTCAGTTAGAGAGGACGCGTGTAGAAGTTTGAGAGATTCTTGGCACGAAGTCCTGAAAACTTTGGAATCAATCAAGGATGATTGTATCGAAAAGCCTGTAACGCGAAATGAAGCGGCGGGGATACTTTTAAATTGATAAAAACGGGAAACGGCGGTAATGTTTTATGTGTGTAATATTTTTTGGAAAGAATAAACACGGTGAATGTTCAAATTCATGTTTTTATAGTAGATTTGATCACTGTTGCTGATCTTTATGAATCTCTTTGTAAGTTTATCGTAGCTGAACGAGAAAATTTTGAGTATTTCAAAGAAAAGGCGATGGAGTAGTATAGTTTGGTTCCTCCGGGCACAGGCGCTAGGCGCGTGGTGGTGGTGGGGTCAATGACCCACCGACCTCTGACGTCACGGCAGCCATCTTGGACTCAAAAATTCCTCAAAATTCCTCAAAAATGTCTCAATGACACAAAATTTTCCGTTTTGAGGAAAACTTTCTCGCTTTCTTGCTCAAAAATTCAAAAATTTTGATTTCGAAAAACCTCAAAATACTTTTGCCTTAGAAAGAACACAAATTCCTAAAAGCGGCTTAAAAGTCCTAAGAGCTAGCCGCTCGAAGCCGCTGACGTCATCTAGGAATATGACGTAACCGTTTCAAATTCCGTTACGGCCGCCATCTTGAATTTTTTTATTTATTACCCAATTTTAATGAAAAAAAATTTAAATTCATAAAAAATTCAATTAATAATATTTTAATAAAAATATTTTAAAAACATACACCTACGACATGGAACTCGGAGTCCTCGGTTCGAACCCGGTGAGGGCAAATAAATAATAAAAATGGCGACTGATCCTTCCTACACGGAAGTCGCTGGCAGACTGACCCCCCACCACATGTCAGTTAGTATGAAGTCATGTCCGTCATCTTGAAAATCCGTAATTTTAATGCTAGTAAATCGGGGAAAATTTTAAAAATTATAAAATATATTTATTAATTAAATTTTAATAAAAAACTTTTAAAACTCCGCTGAAATTTTCGTTGCGGCCACCGTCTTGGAAAAACGTAATTTTTATAGTAGAAATTTGGGAAAAATTTCAAAAATTATAATAATATTTTATTAATCACATTTTAATAAAATACAATTTAAAAACACACACCTTGATGTCCTCTGTTCGAACCCAGTAAGAGCAATTTCGTTACTGTCACCGTCTTGGATTCAAGAAACGCACATTTCGTTACGTCCTGCCATATTGTACTGTCAAACATAATCGTTGCGCATTTCGTTACAGACACCATCTTGGATTCTAGATCGTTGCACTTTTCGTTACGACCGCCATCTTTAAAATCCGTAATTATTATGCTAGAAAATCAGGAAAAATTTTAAAATTTTAAAAATAATAAAAATTAATATAAATCACTTCTCCATCTTGGATTATAATGTCACGGCCGTCATATTGAAAATCTGTAAACATTATCAGAACATTTTGTAATTTTTTTAAATTTATAAAATAATAATTAATTAAATTTTAGTAAAATTTTAATATATCACACACTTACGTCCTCGGTTCGAATTCGGCGAGGTCCAAAATTTAAAAAAAATTGCCTTCAGATCCTTCCTCCACGGAAGCCGCCGGCAGACTTACCTCCCACCACTAATGTCAGGGTATATATCATCAGCTAGTATGACGTCATGTACACCATCTTGTTTTCGTCTGATGAAGGCTACCATCTGGTTTTCGTCTGCTAGAGTGCGCTACCGCCATGTTAATTCTGTTTTAACCCGCTAGAGTGTATAAATAATTTATTATTACTGTGACACCCGCCATCTTGAAATTTGGGTGACATATTGGAAACTCGTAATTATGTAGCTAGAATTCGGGAAAAATTACAAAAATCATCAAAACAATCAATCACTCGTTAATATATTAATTGGATCGATCGATTCCTGTCCTTGACTGTTGCAGCCATAGACAGTTGAAGCCAATGACTGTTCAAGCCAATGACTGTTGGAGCTAAAAGAATGATGGAGCAAAAAACGTTTGGAGACAAGGACATGGAGACTTTGACTTTAGGAGCCAATAACTGTTGGAGCCAATGACTGATGAAGCCGATGACTTTAGGTTTCAAAAGACTGTTAAAACCTAAGACCGCTGAAGCCAATGACCGTTGGAGCCTATGACCGACGGAGTCAATGACTGTTGGAGGCATTATATGATATCGTAAATTGACTTTAGGATTCAAAAGACTGTTAAAGCCTAAGACCGCTGAAGCCAATGACCATTGGAAACCTATGACCGACGGAGTCAATGACTGTTGGAGGCATTATATCATATTGTAAATTGAGATCGCATCCTACTGATTTGAATTTTTGCCTAGGAGGTGTGCTGGCCTGTTCAGCTCTGCCCAGCGTGGCTTCGAACGTTCTGAAATATTTGATAGTAATGTTGGCGAGAATGAAAGTCATTTGGAGACTCAGCAGATGGTATACACACCCCTCCAGCACTAGAAACAACAACAAAAATTGACATTTTAAAAAAAATTATACAAAACAAATTACTTTACATAATATATTATACTTTAGTGAATTATATTGATACTAGTGTATATAATTATAACATTTATTTATTGTAAATATTAGTGATATAAATTTTTTAAGTAGACAGGAATACCGTCTTCACAGTTGAGGTATACGAGCTATATGAAATCGATTAATTATATTTTAGTCGTTGCAATAATTGAATTCAAATGTATTTATTCTCTATGTTTTCTGGTTATACATTTTTAATACATTTTTCAATACTTTACCTTTGCATATTGAGTTTATTAAAATATTTCTAACTACCAGTGAAAACAACTGTCACAAAGTTGACATTTTCTCTCAATTTGATATTTTCATAATGATAACTAGTTTGTAACTGTGAAGCGGTTCTACAGAAAAAAATATATGTTTCTACGAAGTGTCAATACGTAAAAATTATTTTGGTTTTAATCATATTCACTAAATTTATGTAAGTATACAAATTCGTAACGGAACTTACGAATAAGATAAAATCACTTTTTTTTAATAATTATAACAAATGAGTCCTCGTTCAATGTAACCAAACAACCGAACCTTCGATTGGAAAATGAGCTGTATTTCAGACGAGCTGTACACTAGACATGTTATAAGAAGATTCTTGAAATTTGTATTTGTGAAATAATTCGAAATTTTATCTGAAGAGCAAATAGTCTGTTGTATTTAAACTGAACTACTGGTGAAACACGATACTACTACTGTAATAAGTTTTCCTTCGAATTTAAGTATTTCAAGATTTAAGAATATAGTTCGTTCTGCGAAGAATTGTAGATAGATTTGAAATGTTACCTGCTTAACAATACCTCTACATCCGAATAATATTGAATTTGATTGAAAGTAGCAAGATTTCTACGATTTAGCTGGAAATAATTTTGGAAGAAATAGAATCTACGCGTCCAAAATTTTACTTCGAAGACATTTTCTTCGTGATCTGATCTATGCAAGAGAGAATTTAAATACTATCCCAAGAAGACACAGAATTAGTACCCGGAGAACCAGATCTAGGATCAAGTCCACGGAGGCCGGAGTTCCTGGACGTAGCTGCGCGGGTTGCAGTACCGGGATCCGCTACTGACGAGGACCAGATCTAGGATCAAGTCCACGGAGGCCGGAGTTCCTGGACGTAGCTGCGCGGGTTGCAGTCCGGGATCCGCTACTGACGAGGACCAGATCTAGGATCAAGTCCACGGAAGCTGGAGTTCCTGGACGTAGCTGCGCGGGTTGCAGTCCGGGATCCGCTACTGAAGAGGACCAGATCTAGGATCAAGTCCACGGAGGCTGGAGTTCCTGGACGTAGCTGCGCGGGTTGCAGTACCGGGATCCGCTACTGACGAGGACCAGATCTAGGATCAAGTACACGGAGGCCGGAGTCTCTGGACGTAGCTGCGCGGGTTGCAGTACCGGGATCCGCTACTGACGAGGACCAGATCTAGGATCAAGTCCACGGAGGCTGGAGTTCCTGGACGTAGCTGCGCGGGTTGCAGTACCGGGATCCGCTACTGACGAGGACCAGATCTAAGATCAAGTCCACGGAGGCTGGAGTTCCTGGACGTAGCTGAGCGGGTTGCAGTCCGGGGATCCGCTACTGACGAGGACCAGATCTAGGATCAAGTCCACGGAGGCTGGAGTTCCTGGACGTAGCTGCGCGGCTTGCAGTACCGGGATCCGCTACTGACGAGGACCAGATCTAGGATCAAGTCCACGGAGGCTGGAGTTCCTGGACGTAGCTGCGCGGGTTGCAGTCCGGGGATCCGCTTCTGACGAGGACCAGATCTAGGATCAAGTCCACGGAGGCCGGAGTTCCTGGACGTAGCTGCGCGGGTTGCAGTCCGGGGATCCGCTACTGACGAGGACCAGATCTAGGATCAAGTCCACGGAGGCTGGAGTCTCTGGACGTAGCTGCGCGGGTTGCAGTCCGGGGATCCGCTACTGACGAGGACCAGATCTAGGATCAAGTCCACGGAGGCTGGAGTTCCTGGACGTAGCTGCGCGGGTTGCAGTACCGGGATCCGCTACTGACGAGGACCAGATCTAGGATCAAGTCCACGGAGGCTGGAGTTCCTGGACGTAGCTGCGCGGGTTGCAGTCCGGGGATCCGCTTCTGACGAGGACCAGATCTAGGATCAAGTCCACGGAGGCCGGAGTTCCTGGACGTAGCTGCGCGGGTTGCAGTCCGGGGATCCGCTACTGACGAGGACCAGATCTAAGATCAAGTCTACGGAGGCTGGAGTTCCTGGACGTAGCTGCGCGGGTTGCAGTACCGGGATCCGCTACTGACGAGGACCAGATCTAGGATCAAGTCCACGGAGGCCGGAGTCTCTGGACGTAGCTGCGCGGGTTGCAGTCCGGGGATCCGCTACTGACGAGGACCAGATCTAGGATCAAGTCCACGGAGGCTGGAGTTCCTGGACGTAGCTGCGCGGGTTGCAGTACCGGGATCCGCTACTGACGAGGACCAGATCTAGGATCAAGTCCACGGAGGCTGGAGTTCCTGGACGTAGCTGCGCGGGTTGCAGTCCGGGGATCCGCTACTGACGAGGACCAGATCTAGGATCAAGTCCACGGAGGCCGGAGTTCCTGAACGTAGCTGCGCGGGTTGCAGTCCGGGGATCCGCTACTGACGAGGACCAGATCTAGGATCAAGTCCACGGAGGCCGGAGTCTCTGGACGTAGCTGCGCGGGTTGCAGTCCGGGGATCCGCTACTGACGAGGACCAGATCTAGGATCAAGTCCACGGAGGCTGGAGTTCCTGTACGTAGCTGCGCGGGTTGCAGTACCGGGATCCGCTACTGACGAGGACCAGATCTAGGATCAAGTCCACGGAGGCTGGAGTTCCTGGACGTAGCTGCGCGGGTTGCAGTACCGGGATCCGCTACTGACGAGGACCAGATCTAGGATCAAGTCCACGGAGGCTGGAGTTCCTGGACGTAGCTGCGCGGGTTGCAGTACCGGGATCCGCTACTGACGAGGACCAGATCTAGGATCAAGTCCACGGAGGCCGGAGTCTCTGGACGTAGCTGCGCGGGTTGCAGTCCGGGGATCCGCTACTGACGAGGACCAGATCTAGGATCAAGTCCACGGAGGCCGGAGTTCCTGGACGTAGATGCGCGGGTTGCAGTACCGGGATCCGCTACTGACGAGGACCAGATCTAGGATCAAGTCCACGGAGGCCGGAGTCTCTGGACGTAGCTGCGCGGGTTGCAGTCCGGGGATCCGCTACTGACGAGGACCAGATCTAGGATCAAGTCCACGGAGGCCGGAGTCTCTGGACGTAGCTGCGCGGGTTGCAGTACCGGGATCCGCTACTGATGAGGACCAGATCTAGGATCAAGTCCATGGAGGCTGGAGTTCCTGGACGTAGCTGCGCGGGTTGCAGTACCGGGATCCGCTACTGACGAGGACCAGATCTAGGATCAAGTCCACGGAGGCCGGAGTTCCTGGACGTAGATGCGCGGGTTGCAGTCCGGGGATCCGCTACTGACGAGGACCAGATCTAGGATCAAGTCCACGGAGGCCGGAGTTCCTGGACGTAGCTGCGCGGGTTGCAGTACCGGGATCCGCTACTGACGAGGACCAGATCTAGGATCAAGTCCACGAAGGCTGGAGTTCCTGGACGTAGCTGCGCGGGTTGCAGTACCGGGATCCGCTACAGACGAGGACCAGATCTAGGATCAAGTCCACTGAGGCCGGAGTCTCTGGACGTAGCTGCGCGGGTTGCAGTACCGGGATCCGCTACTGACGAGGACCAGATCTAGGATCAAGTCCACGGAGGCTGGAGTTCCTGGACGTAGCTGCGCGGGTTGCAGTACCGGGATCCGCTACTGACGAGGACCAGATCTAGGATCAAGTCCACGGAGGCTGGAGTTCCTGGACGTAGCTGCGCGGGTTGCAGTACCGGGATCCGCTACTGACGAGGACCAGATCTAGGATCAGGTCCACGGAGGCCGGAGTCTCTGGACGTAGCTGCGCGGGTTGCAGTACCGGGATCCGCTACTGACGAGGACCAGATCTAGGATCAAGTCCACGGAGGCGGGAGTTCCTGGACGTAGCTGCGCGGGTTGCAGTACCGGGATCCGCTACTGACGAAGACCAGATCTAGGATCAAGTCCACGGAGGCCGGAGTCTCTGGACGTAGCTGCGCGGGTTGCAGTACCGGGATCCGCTACTGACGAGGACCAGATCTAGGATCAAGTCCACGGAGGCTGGAGTTCCTGGACGTAGCTGCGCGGGTTGCAGTACCGGGATCCGCTACTGACGAGGACCAGATCTAGGATCAAGTCCACGGAGGCTGGAGTTCCTGGACGTAGCTGCGCGGGTTGCAGTACCGTGATCCGCTACTGACGAGGACCAGATCTAGGATCAGGTCCACGGAGGCCGGAGTCTCTGGACGTAGCTGCGTGGGTTGCAGTACCGGGATCCGCTACTGACGAGGACCAGATCTAGGATCAAGTCCACGGAGGCGGGAGTTCCTGGACGTAGCTGCGCGGGTTGCAGTACCGGGATCCGCTACTGACGAAGACCAGATCTAGGATCAAGTCCACGGAGGCCGGAGTCTCTGGACGTAGCTGCGCGGGTTGCAGTACCGGGATCCGCTACTGACGAGGACCAGATCTAGGATCAAGTCCACGGAGGCTGGAGTTCCTGGACGTAGCTGCGCGGGTTGCAGTACCGGGATCCGCTACTGACGAGGACCAGATCTAGGATCAAGTCCACGGAGGCTGGAGTTCCTGGACGTAGCTGCGCGGGTTGCAGTACCGGGATCCGCTACTGACGAAGACCAGATCTAGGATCAAGTCCATGGAGGCCGGAGTCTCTGGACGTAGCTGCGCGGGTTGCAGTACCGGGATCCGCTACTGACGAGGACCAGATCTAGGATCAAGTCCACGGAGGCTGGAGTTCCTGGACGTAGCTGCGCGGGTTGCAGTACCGGGATCCGCTACTGACGAGGACCAGATCTACGATCAAGTCCACGGAGGCTGGAGTCTCTGGACGTAGCTGCGCGGGTTGCAGTACCGGGATCCGCTACTGACGAGGACCAGATCTAGGATCAAGTCCACGGAGGCTGGAGTTCCTGGACGTAGCTGCGCGGGTTGCAGTCCGGGGATCCGCTACTGACAAGGACCAGATCTAGGATCAAGTCCACGGAGGCTGGAGTTCCTGGACGTAGCTGCGCGGGTTGCAGTACCGGGATCCGCTACTGACGAGGACCAGATCTAGGATCAAGTCCACGGAGGCCGGAGTCTCTGGACGTAGCTGCGCGGGTTGCAGTACCGGGATCCGCTACTGACGAGGACCAGATCTAGGATCAAGTCCACGGAGGCTGGAGTTCCTGGACGTAGCTGCGCGGGTTGCAGTACCGGGATCCGCTACTGACGAGGACCAGATCTACGATCAAGTCCACGGAGGCTGGAGTCTCTGGACGTAGCTGCGCGGGTTGCAGTACCGGGATCCGCTACTGACGAGGACCAGATCTAGGATCAAGTCCACGGAGGCTGGAGTTCCTGGACGTAGCTGCGCGGGTTGCAGTACCGGGATCCGCTACTGACGAGGACCAGATCTAGGATCAAGTCCACGGAGGCCGGAGTCTCTGGACGTAGCTGCGCGGGTTGCAGTACCGGGATCCGCTACTGACGAGGACCAGATCTAGGATCAAGTCCACGGAGGCCGGAGTTCCTGGACGTAGCTGCGCGGGTTGCAGTACCGGGATCCGCTACTGACGAGGACCAGATCTACGATCAAGTCCACGGAGGCTGGAGTCTCTGGACGTAGCTGCGCGGGTTGCAGTACCGGGATCCGCTACTGACGAGGACCAGATCTAGGATCAAGTCCACGGAGGCCGGAGTTCCTGGACGTAGCTGCGCGGGTTGCAGTACCGGGATCCGCTACTAACGAGGACCAGATCTAGGATCAAGTCCACGGAGGCCGGAGTCTCTGGACGTAGCTGCGCGGGTTGCAGTACCGGGATCCGCTACTGACGAGGACCAGATCTAGGATCAAGTCCACGGAGGCTGGAGTTCCTGGACGTAGCTGCGCGGGTTGCAGTACCGGGATCCGCTACTGACGAGGACCAGATCTAGGATCAAGTCCACGGAGGCTGGAGTTCCTGGACGTAGCTGCGCGGGTTGCAGTACCGGGATCCGCTACTGACGAGGACCAGATCTAGGATCAGGTCCACGGAGGCTGGAGTTCCTGGACGTAGCTGCGCGGGTTGCAGTACCGGGATCCGCTACTGACGAGGACCAGATCTAGGATCAAGTCCACGGAGGCGGGAGTTCCTGGACGTAGCTGCGCGGGTTGCAGTACCGGGATCCGCTACTGACGAAGACCAGATCTAGGATCAAGTCCACGGAGGCCGGAGTCTCTGGACGTAGCTGCGCGGGTTGCAGTACCGGGATCTGCTACTGACGAGGACCAGATCTAGGATCAAGTCCACGGAGGCTGGAGTTCCTGGACGTAGCTGCGCTGGTTGCAGTACCGGGATCCGCTACTGACGAGGACCAGATCTAGGATCAAGTCCACGGAGGCTGGAGTTCCTGGACGTAGCTGCGCGGGTTGCAGTACCGGGATCCGCTACTGACGAAGACCAGATCTAGGATCAAGTCCACGGAGGCCGGAGTCTCTGGACGTAGCTGCGCGGGTTGCAGTACCGGGATCCGCTACTGACGAGGACCAGATCTAGGATCAAGTCCACGGAGGCTGGAGTTCCTGGACGTAGCTGCGCGGGTTGCAGTACCGGGATCCGCTACTGACGAGGACCAGATCTACGATCAAGTCCACGGAGGCTGGAGTCTCTGGACGTAGCTGCGCGGGTTGCAGTACCGGGATCCGCTACTGACGAGGACCAGATCTAGGATCAAGTCCACGGAGGCTGGAGTTCCTGGACGTAGCTGCGCGGGTTGCAGTACCGGGATCCGCTACTGACGAGGACCAGATCTAGGATCAAGTCCACGGAGGCCGGAGTCTCTGGACGTAGCTGCGCGGGTTGCAGTACCGGGATCCGCTACTGACGAGGACCAGATCTAGGATCAAGTCCACGGAGGCCGGAGTTCCTGGACGTAGCTGCGCGGGTTGCAGTACCGGGATCCGCTACTGACGAGGACCAGATCTACGATCAAGTCCACGGAGGCTGGAGTCTCTGGACGTAGCTGCGCGGGTTGCAGTACCGGGATCCGCTACTGACGAGGACCAGATCTAGGATCAAGTCCACGGAGGCCGGAGTTCCTGGACGTAGCTGCGCGGGTTGCAGTACCGGGATCCGCTACTAACGAGGACCAGATCTAGGATCAAGTCCACGGAGGCCGGAGTTCCTGGACGTAGCTGCGCGGGTTGCAGTACCGGGATCCGCTACTGACGAGGACCAGATCTAGGATCAAGTCCACGGAGGCTGGAGTTCCTGGACGTAGCTGCGCGGGTTGCAGTCCGGGGATCCGCTACTGACGAGGACCAGATCTAGGATCAAGTCCACGGAGGCTGGAGTTCCTGGACGTAGCTGCGCGGGTTGCAGTACCGGGATCCGCTACTGAAAAGGACCAGATCTAGGATCAAGTCCACGGAGGCTGGAGTTCCTGGACGTAGCTGCGCGGGTTGCAGTACCGGGATCCGCTACTGACGAGGACCAGATCTAGGATCAAGTCCACGGAGGCTGGAGTTCCTGGACGTAGCTGCGCGGGTTGCAGTACCGGGATCCGCTACTGACGAGGACCAGATCTAGGATCAAGTCCACGGAGGCTGGAGTTCCTGGACGTAGCTGCGCGGGTTGCAGTACCGGGATCCGCTACTGACGAGGACCAGATCTAATATCAAGTCCACGGAGGCTGGAGTTCCTGGACGTAGCTGCGCGGGTTGCAGTACCGGGATCCGCTACTGACGAGGACCAGATCTACGATCAAGTCCACGGAGGCCGGAGTCTCTGGACGTAGCTGCGCGGGTTGCAGTACCGGGATCCGCTACTGACGAGGACCAGATCTAGGATCAAGTCCACGGAGGCCGGAGTTCCTGGACGTAGCTGCGCGGGTTGCAGTACCGGGATCCGCTACTGACGAGGACCAGATCTACGATCAAGTCCACGGAGGCTGGAGTCTCTGGACGTAGCTGCGCGGGTTGCAGTACCGGGATCCGCTACTGACGAGGACCAGATCTAGGATCAAGTCCACGGAGGCTGGAGTTCCTGGACTTAGCTGCGCGGGTTGCAGTACCGGGATCCGCTACTGACGAGGACCAGATCTACGATCAAGTCCACGGAGGCTGGAGTCTCTGGACGTAGCTGCGCGGGTTGCAGTATAGGGATCCGCTACTGACGAGGACCAGATCTAGGTCAAGTACACGGAGGCCGGAGTTCCTGTACGTAGCTGCGCGGGTTGCAGTACCGGGATCCGCTACTGACGAGGACCAGATCTAGGATCAAGTCCACGGAGGCCGGAGTTCCTGGACGTAGCTGCGCGGGTTGCAGTACCGGGATCCGCTACTGACGAGTACCAGATCTAGGATCAAGTCCACGGAGGCTGGAGTTCCTGGACGTAGCTGCGCGGGTTGCAGTACCGGGATCCGCTACTGACGAGGACCAGATCTAGGATCAAGTCCACGGAGGCCGGAGTCTCTGGACGTAGCTGCGCGGGTTGCAGTCCGGGGATCCGCTTCTGACGAGGACCAGATCTAGGATCAAGTCCATGGAGGCCGGAGTCTCTGGACGTAGCTGCGCGGGTTGCAGTACCGGGATCCGTAACTGACGAGGACCAGATCTAGGATCAAGTCCACGGAGGCTGGAGTTCCTGGACGTAGCTGCGCGGGTTGCAGTACCGAGATCCGCTACTGACGAGGACCAGATCTAGGATCAAGTCCACGGAGGCCGGAGTTCCTGGACGTAGCTGCGCGGGTTGCAGTACCGGGATCCGCTACTGACGAGGACCAGATCTAGGATCAAGTCCACGGAGGCCGGAGTCTCTGGACGTAGCTGCGCGGGTTGCAGTACCGGGATCCGCTACTGACGAGGACCAGATCTAGGATCAAGTCCACGGAGGCCGGAGTCTCTGGACGTAGCTGCGCGGGTTGCAGTACCGGGATCCGCTACTGACGAGGACCAGATCTAGGATCAAGTCCACGGAGGCTGGAGTTCCTGGACGTAGCTCAGCGGGTTGCAGTACCGGGATCCGCTACTGACGAGGACCAGATCTAGGATCAAGTCCACGGAGGCCGGAGTCTCTGGACGTAGCTGCGCGGGTTGCAGTACCGGGATCCGCTACTGACGAGGACCAGATCTAGGATCAAGTCCACGGAGGCTGGAGTTCCTGGACGTAGCTGCGCGGGTTGCAGTCCGGGGATCCGCTACTGACGAGGACCAGATCTAAGATCAAGTCCACGGAGGCTGGAGTTCCTGGACGTAGCTGCGCGGGTTGCAGTACCGGGATCCGCTACTGACGAGGACCAGATCTAGGATCAAGTCCACGGAGGCTGGAGTTCCTGGACGTAGCTGCGCGGGTTGCAGTACCGGGATCCGCTACTGACGAGGACCAGATCTAGGATCAAGTCCACGGAGGCCGGAGTCTCTGGACGTAGCTGCGCGGGTTGCAGTACCGGGATCCGCTACTGACGAGGACCAGATCTAGGATCAAGTCCACGGAGGCTGGAGTTCCTGGACGTAGCTGCGCGGGTTGCAGTACCGGGATCCGCTACTGACGAGGACCAGATCTAGGATCAAGTCCACGGAGGCTTGAGTCTCTTAACGTAGCTGCGCGGGTTGCAGTACCGGGATCCGCTACTGACGAGGACCAGATCTAGGATCAAGTCCACGGAGGCCGGAGTTCCTGGACGAAGCTGCGCGGGTTGCAGTACCGGGATCCGCTACTGACGAGGACCAGATCTAGGATCAAGTCCACGGAGGCTGGAGTTCCTGGACGTAGCTGCGCGGGTTGCAGTACCGGGATCCGCTACTGACGAGGACCAGATCTAAGATCAAGTCCACGGAGGCTGGAGTTCCTGAAAATAGCTGCGCGGGTTGCAGTACCGGGATCCGCTACTGACGAGGACCAGATCTAGGATCAAGTCCACGGAGGCTGGAGTTCCTGGACGTAGCTGCGCGGGTAGCAGTACCGGGATCCGCTACTGACGAGGACCAGATCTAGGATCAAGACCACGGAGGCCGGAGTCTCTGGACGTAGCTGCGCGGGTTGCAGTACCGGGATCCGCTACTGACGAGGACCAGATCTAAGATCAAGTCCACGGAGGCTGGAGTTCCTGGACGTAGCTGCGCGGGTTGCAGTACCGGGATCCGCTACTGACGAGGACCAGATCTACGATCAAGTCCACGGAGGCTGGAGTCTCTGGACGTAGCTGCGCGGGTTGCAGTACCGGGATACGCTAATGACGAGGACCAGATCTAGGATCAAGTTCACGGAGGCCGGAATTCCTGGACGTAGCTGTGCGGGTTGCAGTACCGGGATCCGCTACTGACGAGGACCAGATCTAGGATCAAGTCCACGGAGGCCGGAGTTCCTGGACGTAGCTGCGCGGGTTGCAGTACCGGGATCCGCTACTGACGAGGACCAGATCTAGGATCAAGTCCACGGAGGCTGGAGTTCCTGGACGTAGCTGCGCGGGTTGCAGTACCGGGATCCGCTACTGACGATGACCAGATCTAGGATCAAGTCCACGGAGGCCGGAGTCTCTGGACGTAGCTGCGCGGGTTGCAGTACCGGGATCCGCTACTGACGAGGACCAGATCTAGGATCAAGTCCACGGAGGACGGAGTCTCTGGACGTAGCTGCGCGGGTTGCAGTACCGGGATCCGCTACTGACGAGGACCAGATCTAGGGGCAAGTCCACGGAGGCCGGAGTCTCTGGACGTATCTGCCCGGGGTTGCAGTACCGGGATCCGCTACTGACGAGGACCAGATCTACGATCAAGTCCACGGAGGCTGGAGTCTCTGGACGTAGCTGCGCGGGTTGCAGTACCGGGATCCGCTACTGACGAGGACCAGATCTAGGATCAAATTCCACGGAGGCCGGAGTTCCTGGACGTAGCTGCGCGGGTTGCAGTACCGGGATCCGCTACTGACGAGGACCAGATCCAGGATCAAGTCCACGGAGGCTGGAGTCTCTGGACGTAGCTGCGCGGGTTGCAGTACCGGGATCCGCTACTGACGAGGACCAGATCTACGATCAAGTCCACGGAGGCTGGAGTCTCTGGACGTAGCTGCGCGGGTTGCAGTACCGGGATCCGCTACTGACGAGGACCAGATCTAGGATCAAGTCCACGGAGGCCGGAGTCTCTGGACGTAGCTGCGCGTGTTGCAGTACCGGGATCCGCTACTGACGAGGACCAGATCTACGATCAAGTCCACGGAGGCCGGAGTCTCTGGACGTAGCTGCGCGGGTTGCAGTACCGGGATCCGCTACTGACGAGGACCAGATCTACGATCAAGTCCACGGAGGCTGGAGTCTCTGGACGTAGCTGCGTAGGTTGCAGTACCGGGATCCGCTACTGACGAGGACCAGATCTAAGATCAAGTCCACGGAGGCCGGAGTTCCTGGACGTAGCTGCGCGGGTTGCAGTACCGGGATCCGCTACTGACGAGGACCAGATCCAGGATCAAGTCCACGGAGGCCGGAGTCTCTGGACGTAGCTGCGCGGGTTGCAGTACCGGGATCCGCTACTGACGAGGACCAGATCTACGATCAAGTCCACGGAGGCTGGAGTCTCTGGACGTAGCTGCGCGGGTTGCAGTACCGGGATCCGCTACTGACGAGGACCAGATCTAGGATCAAGTCCACGGAGGCTGGAGTTCCTGGACGTAGCTGCGCGGGTTGCAGTACCGGGATCCGCTACTGACGAGGACCAGATCTAGGATCAAGTCCACGGAGGCTGGAGTTCCTGGACGTAGCTGCGCGGGTTGCAGTCCGGGGATCCGCTACTGACGAGGACCAGATCTAGGATCAAGTCCACGGAGGCCGGAGTTCCTGGACGTAGCTGCGCGGGTTGCAGTACCGGGATCCGCTACTGACGAGGACCAGATCTAGGATCAAGTCCACGGAGGCTGGAGTTCCTGGACGTAGCTGCGCGGGTTTGCAGTCCGGGGATCCGCTACTGACGAGGACCAGATCTAGGATCAAGTCCACGGAGGCTGGAGTTCCTGGACGTAGCTGCGCGGGTTGCAGTACCGGGATCCGCTACTGACGAGGACCAGATCTAGGATCAAGTCCACGGAGGCTGGAGTTCCTGGACGTAGCTGCGCGGGTTGCAGTCCGGGGATCCGCTACCTACGAGGACCAGATCTAGGATCAAGTCCACGGAGGCTGGAGTTCCTGGACGTAGCTGCGCAGGTTGCAGTACCGGGATCCGCTACTGACGAGGAACAGATCTAGGATCAAGTCCACGGAGGCTGGAGTTCCTGGACGTAGCTGCGCGGGTTGCAGTCCGGGGATCCGCTACTGACGAGGACCAGATCTAGGATCAAGTCCACGGAGGCCGGAGTTCCTGGACGTAGCTGCGCGGGTTGCAGTACCGGGATCCGCTACTGACGAGGACCAGATCTACGATCAAGTCCACGGAGGCTGGAGTCTCTGGACGTAGCTGCGCGGGTTGCAGTACCGGGATCCGCTACTGACGAGGACCAGATCTAGGATCAAGTCCACGGAGGCTGGAGTTCCTGGATTTAGCTGCGCGGGTTGCAGTACCGGGATCCGCTACTGACGAGGACCAGATCTAGGATCAAGTCCACGGAGGCCGGAGTCTCTGGACATAGCTGCGCGGGTTGCAGTCCGGGGATCCGCTACTGACGAGGACCAGATCTAGGATCAATTCCACGGAGGCCGGAGTCTCTGGACGTAGCTGCGCGGGTTGCAGTCCGGGTATCCGCTACTTACGAGGACCAGATCTAGGATCAAGTCCACGGAGGCCGGAGTCTCTGGACGTAGCTGCGCGGGTTGCAGTCCGGGTATCCGCTACTGACGAGGACCAGATCTAGGATCAAGTCCACGGAGGCCGGAGTCTCTGGACGTAGCTGCGCGGGTTGCAGTCCGGGGATCCGCTACTGACGAGGACCAGATCTAGGATCAAATCCACGGAGGCCGGAGTCTCTGGACGTAGCTGCGCGGGTTGCAGTCCGGGGATCCGCTACTGACGAGGACCAGATCTAGGATCAAGTCCACGGAGGCCGGAGTCTCTGGACGTAGCTGCGCGGGTTGCAGTCCGGGGATCCGCTACTGACGAGGACCAGATCTAGGATCAAGTCCACGGAGGCCGGAGTCTCTGGACGTAGCTGCGCGGGTTGCAGTCCGGGGATCCGCTACTGACGAGGACCAGATCTAGGATCAAGTCCACGGAGGCCGGAGTCTCTGGACGTAGCTGCGCGGGTTGCAGTCCGGGGATCCGCTACTGACGAGGACCAGATCTAGGATCAAGTCCACGGAGGCCGGAGTCTCTGGACGTAGCTGCGCGGGTTGCAGTCCGGGGATCCGCTACTGACGAGGACCAGATCTAGGATCAAGTCCACGGAGGCCGGAGTCTCTGGACGTAGCTGCGCGGGTTGCAGTCCGTGGATCCGCTACTGACGAGGACCAGATCTAGGATCAAGTCCACGGAGGCCGGAGTCTCTGGACGTAGCTGCGCGGGTTGCAGTCCGGGGATCCGCTACTGACGAGGACCAGATCTAGGATCATGTCACGGAGGCTGGAGTTCCTGGACGTAGCTGCGCGGGTTGCAGTACCGGGATCCGCTACTGACGAGGACCAGATCTAGGATCAAGTCCACGGAGGCCGGAGTCTCTGGACGTAGCTGCGCGGGTTGCAGTACCGGGATCCGCTACTGACGAGGACCAGATCTAGGATCAAGTCCACGGAGGCCGGAGTCTCTGGACGTAGCTGCGCGGGTTGCAGTACCGGGATCCGCTACTGACGAGGACAAGATCTAGGATCAAGTCCACGGAGGCCGGAGTCTCTGGACGTAGCTGCGCGGGTTGCAGTCCGGGGATCCGCTACTGACGAGGACCAGATCTAGGATCAAGTCCACGGAGGCCGGAGTCTCTGGACGTAGCTGCGCGGGTTGCAGTCCGGGGATCCGCTACTGACGAGGACCAGATCTAGGATCAAGTCCACGGAGGCCGGAGTCTCTGGACGTAGCTGCGCGGGTTGCAGTCCGGGGATCCGCTACTGACGAGGACCAGATCTAGGATCAAGTCCACGGAGGCCGGAGTCTCTGGACGTAGCTGCGCGGGTTGCAGTCCGGGGATCCGCTACTGACGAGGACCAGATCTAGGATCAAGTCCACGGAGGCCGGAGTCTCTGGACGTAGCTGCGCGGGTTGCAGTCCGGGGATTCCGCTACTGACGAGGACCAGATCCAGGATCAAGTCCACGGAGGCCGGAGTCTCTGGACGTAGCTGCGCGGGTTGCAGTCCGGGGATCCGCTACTGACGAGGACCAGATCTAGGATCAAGTCCACGGAGGCCGGAGTCTCTGGACGTAGCTGCGCGGGTTGCAGTCCGGGGATCCGCTACTGACGAGGACCAGATCTAGGATCAAGTCCACGGAGGCCGGAGTCTCTGGACGTAGCTGCGCGGGTAACAGTCCGGGGATCCGCTACTGACGAGGACCAGATCTAGGATCAAGTCCACAAAGGCCGGAGTTCCTGGACGTAGCTGCGCGGGTTGCAGTCCGGGGATCCGCTACTGACGAGGACCAGATCTAGTATCAAGTCCACGGAGGCCGGAGTCTCTGGACGTAGCTGCGCGGGTTGCAGTCCGGGGATCCGCTACTGACGAGGACCAGATCTAGGATCAAGTCCACGGGGGCCGGAGTCTCTGGACGTAGCTGCGCGGGTTGCAGTCCGGGGATCCGCTACTGACGAGGACCAGATTAAGGATCAAGTCCACGGAGGCCGGAGTCTCTGGACGTAGCTGCGCGGGTTGCAGTCCGGGGATCCGCTACTGACGAGGACCAGATCTAGGATCAAGTCCACGGAGGCCGGAGTCTCTGGACGTAGCTGCGCGGGTTGCAGTCCGGGGATCCGCTACTGACGAGGACCAGATCTAGGATCAAGTCCACGGAGGCCGGAGTCTCTGGACGTAGCTGCGCGGGTTGCAGTCCGGGGATCCGCTACTGACGAGGACCAGATCTAGGATCAAGTCCACGGAGGCTGGAGTCTCTGGACGTAGCTGCGCGGGTTGCAGTACCGGGATCCGCTACTGACGAGGACCAGATCTAGGATCAAGTCCACGGAGGCCGGAGTCTCTGGACGTAGCTGCGCGGGTTGCAGTCCGGGGATCCGCTACTGACGAGGACCAGATCTAGGATCAAGTCCACAGAGGCCGGAGTCTCTGGACGTAGCTGCGCGGGTTGCAGTCCGGGGATCCGCTACTGACGAGGACCAGATCTAGGATCAAGTCCACGGAGGCCGGAGTCTCTGGACGTAGCTGCGCGGGTTGCAGTCCGGGGATCCGCTACTGACGAGGACCAGATCTAAGATCAAGTCCACGGAGGCCGGAGTCTCTGGACGTAGCTGCGCGGGTTGCAGTCCGGGGATCCGCTACTGACGAGGACCAGATCTAAGATCAAGTCCACGGAGGCCGGAGTCTCTGGACGTAGCTGCGCGGGTTGCAGTCCGGGGATCCGCTACTGACGAGGACCAGATCTAGGATCAAGTCCACGGAGGCCGGAGTCTCTGGACGTAGCTGCGCAGGTTGCAGTACCGGGATCCGCTACTGACGAGGACCAGATCTAGGATCAAGTCCACGGAGGCCGGAGTCTCTGGACGTAGCTGCGCGGGTTGCAGTCCGGGGATCCGCTACTGACGAGGACCAGATCTAAGATCAAGTCCACGGAGGCCGGAGTCTCTGGACGTAGCTGCGCGGGTTGCAGTCCGGGGATCCGCTACTGACGAGGACCAGATCTAGGATCAAGTCCACGGAGGCCGGAGTCTATGGACGTAGCTGCGCGGGTTGCAGTCCGGGGATCCGCTACTGACGAGGACCAGATCTAAGATCAAGTCCACGGAGGCCGGAGTCTCTGGACGTAGCTGCGCGGGTTGCAGTCCGGGGATCCGCTACTGACGAGGACCAGATCTAAGATCAAGTCCACGGAGGCCGGAGTCTCTGGACGTAGCTGCGCGGGTTGCAGTCCGGGGATCCGCTACTGACGAGGACCAGATCTAGGATCAAGTCCACGGAGGCCGGAGTCTCTGGACGTAGCTGCGCGGGTTGCAGTACCGGGATCCGCTACTGACGAGGACCAGATCTAGGATCAAGTCCACGGAGGCCGGAGTCTCTGGACGTAGCTGCGCGGGTTGCAGTCCGGGGATCCGCTACTGACGAGGACCAGATCTAGGATCAAGTCCACGGAAGCCGGAGTCTCTGGACGTAGCTGCGTGGGTTGCAGTACCGGGATCCGCTATTGACGAGGACCAGATCTAGGATCAAGTCCACGGAGGCCGGAGTCTCTGGACGTAGCTGCGCGGGTTGCAGTCCGGGGATCCGCTACTGACGAGGACCAGATCTAGGATCAAGACCACAGAGGCTGGAGTTCCTGGACGTAGCTGCGCGGGTTGCAGTCCGGGGATCCGCTTCTGACGAGGACCAGATCTAGGATCAAGTCCACGGAGGCCGAAGTCTCTGGACGTAGCTGCGCGGGTTGCAGTCCGGGATCCGCTACTGACGAGGACCAGATCTAGGATCAAGTCCACGGAGGCCGGAGTCTCTGGACGTAGCTGCGCGGGTTGCAGTACCGGGATCCGCTACTGACGAGGACCAGATCTAGGATCAAGTCCACGGAGGCCGGAGTTCCTGGACGTAGCTGCGCGGGTTGCAGTCCGGGGATCCGCTACTGACGAGGACCAGATCTAGGATCAAGTCCACGGAGGCTGGAGTTCCTGGACGTAGCTGCGCGGGTTGCAGTCCGGGGATCCGCTACTGACGAGGACCAGATCTAGGATCAAGTCCACAGAGGCTGGAGTTCCTGGACGTAGCTGCGCAGGTTGCAATCCGGGGATCCGCTTCTGACGAGGACCAGATCTAGGATCAAGTCCACGGAGGCTGGAGTTCCTGGACGTAGCTGCGCGGGTTGCAGTCCGGGGATCCGCTACTGACGAGGACCAGATCTAGGATCAAGTCCACGGAGGCTGGAGTTCCTGGACGTAGCTGCGCGGGTTGCAGTACCGGGATCCGCTACTGACGAGGACCAGATCTAGGATCAAGTCCACGGAGGCCGGAGTCTCTGGACGTAGCTGCGCGGGTTGCAGTCCGGGGATCCGCTACTGACGAGGACCAGATCTAGGATCAAGTCCACGGAGGCCGGAGTCTCAAGGACGTAGCTGCGCGGGTTGCAGTCCGGGGATCCGCTACTGACGAGGACCAGGTCTAGGATCAAGTCCACGGAGGCCGGAGTCTCAAGGACGTAGCTGCGCGGGTTGCAGTCCGGGGATCCGCTACTGACGAGGACCAGATCTAGGATCAAGTCCACGGAGGCCGGAGTCTCAAGGACGTAGCTGCGCGGGTTGCAGTCCGGGGATCCGCTACTGACGAGGACCAGATCTAGGATCAAGTTCACGGAGGCTGGAGTTCCTGGACGTAGCTGCGCGGGTTGCAGTACCGGGATCCGCTACTGACGAGGACCAGATCTAGGATCAAGTCTACGGAGGCCGGAGTCTCAAGGACGTAGCTGCGCGGGTTGCAGTCCGGGGATCCGCTACTGACGAGGACCAGATCTAGGATCAAGTCCACGGAGGCCGGAGTCTCAAGGACGTAGCTGCGCGGGTTGCAGTCCGGGGATCCGCTACTGACGAGGACCAGATCTAGGATCAAGTCCACGGAGGTCGGAGTCTCAAGGACGTAGCTGCGCGGGTTGCAGTCCGGGGATCCGCTACTGACGAGGACCAGATCTAGGATCAAGTCCACGGAGGCCGGAGTCTCAAGGACGTAGCTGCGCGGGTTGCAGTCAGGGGATCCGCTACTGACGAGGACCAGATCTAGGATCAAATCCAAGGAGGCCGGAGTCTCAAGGACGTAGCTGCGCGGGTTGCAGTCCGGGGATCCGCTACTGACGAGGACCAGATCTAGGATCAAGTCCACGGAGGCCGGAGTCTCAAGGACGTAGCTGCGCGGGTTGCAGTCCGGGGATCCGCTACTGACGAGGACCAGATCTAGGATCAAGTCCACGGAGGCCGGAGTCTCAAGGACGTAGCTGCGCGGGTTGCAGTACCGGGATCCGCTACTGACGAGGACCAGATCTAGGATCAAGTCCACGGAGGCCGGAGTCTCTGGACGTAGCTGCGCGGGTTGCAGTACCGGGATCCGCTACTGACGAGGACCAGATCCAGGATCAAGTCCACGGAGGCCGGAGTCTCTGGACGTAGCTGCGCGGGTTGCAGTCCGGGGATCCGCTACTGACGAGGACCAGATCTAGGATCAAGTCCACGGAGGCCGGAGTCTCAAGGACGTAGCTGCGCGGGTTGCAGTACGGGGATCCGCTACTGACGAGGACCAGATCTAGGATCAAGTCCACGGAGGCTGGAGTTCCTGGACGTAGCTGCGCGGGTTGCAGTCCGGGGATCCGCTACTGACGAGGACCAGATCTAGGATCAAGTCCACGGAGGCCGGAGTCTCTGGACGTAGCTGCGCGGGTTGCAGTCCGGGGATCCGCTACTGACGAGGACCAGATCTAGGATCAAGTCCACGGAGGCTGGAGTTCCTGGACGTAGCTGCGCGGGTTGCAGTCCGGGGATCCGCTACTGACGAGGACCAGATCTAGGATCAAGTCCACGGAGGCTGGAGTCTCTGGACGTAGCTGCGCGGGTTGCAGTCCGGGGATCCGCTACTGACGAGGACCAGATCTAGGATCAAGTCCACGGAGGCCGGAGTCTCAAGGACGTAGCTGCGCGGTGTCAGTACCGGGATCCGCTACTGACGAGGACCAGATCTAGGATAAAGTCCACGGAGGCCGGAGTCTCAAGGACGTAGCTGCGCGGGTTGCAGTCCGGGGATCCGCTACTGACGAGGACCAGATCTAGGATCAAGTCCACGGAGGCCGGAGTCTCAAGGACGTAGCTGCGCGGGTTGCAGTCCGGGGATCCGCTACTGACGAGGACCAGATCTAGGATCAAGTCCACGGAGGCCGGAGTCTCAAGGACGTAGCTGCGCGGGTTGCAGTCCGGGGATCCGCTACTGACGAGGACCAGATCTAGGATCAAGTCCACGGAGGCCGGAGTCTCAAGGACGTAGCTGCGCGGGTTGCAGTCCGGGGATCCGCTACTGACGAGGACCAGATCTAGGATCAAGTCCACGGAGGCCGGAGTCTCAAGGACGTAGCTGCGCGGGTTGCAGTCTGGGGATCCGCTACTGACGAGGACCAGATCTAGGATCAAGTCCACGGAGGCCGGAGTCTCAAGGACGTAGCTGTGCGGGTTGCAGTCCGGGGATCCGCTACTGACGAGGACCAGATCTAGGATCAAGTCCACGGAGGCTGGAGTTCCTGGACGTAGCTGCGCGGGTTGCAGTCCGGGGATCCGCTACTGACGAGGACCAGATCTAGGATCAAGTCCACGGAGGCCGGAGTCTCTGGACGTAGCTGCGCGGGTTGCAGTCCGGGGATCCGCTACTGACGAGGACCAGATCTAGGATCAAGTCCACGGAGGCTGGAGTTCCTGGACGTAGCTGCGCGGGATGCAGTCCGGGGATCCGCTACTGACGAGGACCAGATCTAGGATCAAGTCCACGGAGGCCGGAGTCTCTGGACGTAGCTGCGCGGGTTGCAGTCCGGGGATCCGCTACCGACGAGGACCAGATCTAGGATCAAGTCCACGGAGGCCGGAGTCTCAAGGACGTAGCTGCGCGGGTTGCAGTCCGGGGATCCGCTACTGACGAGGACCAGATCTAGGATCAAGTCCACGGTGGCTGGAGTTCCTGGACGTAGCTGCGCGGGTTGCAGTCCGGGGATCCGCTTCTGACGAGGACCAGATCCAGGATCAAGTCCACGGAGGCCGGAGTCTCTGGACGTAGCTGCGCGGGTTGCAGTACAGGGATCCGCTACTGACGAGGACCAGATCTAGGATCAAGTCCACGGAGGCCGGAGTCTCTGGACGTAGCTGCGCGGGTTGCAGTCCGGGGATCCGCTTCTGACGAGGACCAGATCTAGGATCAAGTCCACGGAGGCCGGAGTCTCTGGATGTAGTTGCGCGGGTTGCAGTACCGGGATCCGCTACTGACGAGGACCAGATCCAGGATCAAGTCCACGGAGGCCGGAGTCTCTGGACGTAGCTGCGCGGGTTGCAGTACCGGGATCCGCTACTGACGAGGACCAGATCTAGGATCAAGTCCACGGAGGCCGGAGTCTCTGGACGTAGCTGCGCGGGTTGCAGTCCGGGGATCCGCTTCTGACGAGGACCAGATCTAGGATCAAGTCCACGGAGGCCGGAGTCTCTGGACGTAGCTGCGCGGGTTGCAGTACCGGGATCCGCTACTGACGAGGACCAGATCTAGGATCAAGTCCACGGAGGCTGGGGTCTCAAGGACGTAGCTGCGCGGTTTGCAGTCCGGGGATCCGCTACTGACGAGGACCAGATCTAGGATCAAGTCCACGGAGGCCGGGGTCTCAAGGACGTAGCTGCGCGGGTTGCAGTCCGGGGATCCGCTTCTGACGAGGACCAGATCCAGGATCAAGTCCACGGAGGCCGGAGTCTCTGGACGTAGCTGCGCGGGTTGCAGTACCGGGATCCGCTACTGACGAGGACCAGATCCAGGATCAAGTCCACGGAGGCCGGAGTCTCTGGACGTAGCTGCGCGGGTTGCAGTACCGGGATCCGCTACTGACGAGGACCAGATCCAGGATCAAGTCCACGGAGGCCGGAGTCTCTGGACGTAGCTGCGCGGGTTGCAGTACCGGGATCCGCTACTGACGAGGACCAGATCCAGGATCAAGTCCACGTAGGCCGGAGTCTCTGGACGTAGCTGCGCGGGTTGCAGTACCGGGATCCGCTACTGACGAGGACCAGATCTAGGATCAAGTCCACGGAGGCCGGAGTCTCAAGGACGTAGCTGCGCGGGTTGCAGTACCGGGATCCGCTACTGACGAGGACCAGATCTAGGATCAAGTCCATGGAGGCCGGAGTCTCTGGACGTAGCTGCGCGGGTTGCAGTACCGGGATCCGCTACTGACGAGGACCAGATCTAGGATCAAGTCCACGGAGGCCGGAGTCTCAAGGACGTAGCTGCGCGGGTTGCAGTACCGGGATCCGCTACTGACGAGGACCAGATCTAGTATCAAGTCCACGGAGGCCGGAGTCTCAAGGACGTAGCTGCGCGGGTTGCAGTACCGGGATCCGCTACTGACGAGGACCAGATCTAGGATCAAGTCCACGGAGGCCGAGTCTCTGGACGTAGCTGCGCGGGTTGCAGTACCGGGATCCGCTACTGACGAGGACCAGATCTAGGATCAAGTCCACGGAGGCCGGAGTCTCTGGACGTAGCTGCGCGGGTTGCAGTACCGGGATCCGCTACTGACGAGGACCAGATCTAGGATCAAGTCCACGGAGGCTGGAGTTCCTGGACGTAGCTGCGCGGGTTGCAGTACCGGGATCCGCTACTGACGAGGACCAGATCTAGGATCAAGTCCACGGAGGCCGGAGTCTCTGGACGTAGCTGCGCGGGTTGCAGTACCGGGATCCGCTACTGACGAGGACCAGATGCGACGCCGAAGGAAGGAGGTTCGTAGATCCTGAGGTCTAAGTTCCAGTGTCAGTTCGTAGAGCAACAGCAGTTACTGCCGTCGAGTTCGTTGTTAATCGAGAATATTCAGCGCGAGGTTGGTCGGTCCCGAGACTGAGTTTGTCTCAAGGATCAATTGTCGGAACCAGTAAACGAGGAATAGTTTAGCGTGTATATTTTAATGTTATTGACATGAGCATACTTCCGACTCAAATTCGTATACTATAATTTTATTAATCAAAATAAATACTTGTCATATTTACGATTATAGCTGATGTTTGAGCATATTGACACGCCAATATTAAGTATTTACGGATGAATTTTGAAGTTACAAAGTTTAATTTTGAAGTTAATTTTATTTCTCTATTTGTTTTGCTGTAGTCCATTTTCTCAACTTGTGGTAATTTTATTTCCAGTAGCCCAGCTACTACCGCTGAGAACCTAGTCTAAGTAAACTGTAATATGAATTTTAGAGTAATATTGAGTTTTGGAAAATCGTAAGAGTGATTTAATCTAGTTTCCTTGTAAGTTTCTCTGCTTGAATTTTGTGGGTCTGATTTTAACTGATTTGATTCATAGTCCGTAACCACGGAATTCATTCGTATCAGTTTGTATTGTGACTGATTTAATATTAATCTTGACATAAATTTACTATCACTATTAATTGAATATTTTAGTAATTGTAAGTTTAAGTTACGATTTTCACATGTCATCCATTTTGGGGAAAAACATAATTGCCAGTGTAAACAGGTTAACGTGGATCTTATTCAAGTAATTTTATTTAATACGGTGCCCAACATTCGATATTTTACTCATAATGATTCCTAGGAGGATTTTCCTTGTTTTTAAACACACATAAAATAATGCTTGATATTTGTTTCTGTCACATTTAAGATAGGGTTGGTAAGTAGTTCCAACCATAGTATTGAAACGTATAAGCAGTTCACAGATAATAAACCCTTTTAAGTGTATTTTCAATCTCTAGTGTATATGTGACTCCAAATCTATTCCACCCATGACTACCTCGGTCATGTCTTCTGAGTCTATATCTGTTCCACCTATTTTCAAAAGCCTTACATTGGGCTATCAAGGCTTTAAAATCAACTAAATCCACAGGGTCCGATTGAATACCCAATTTTATTTTAAGAGGTTGTACCCACCTTTTAGTACCTCTTTTGCATCACATTTTTTTAATATCAGTTTGAAAACAAAAGTTTTTCCCAATAAATGGAAAATAGCCAAAATGATTTCGATTCATAAAAATGGTACAAATTTAGATGTCTCAAACTACTCAATGGGTTATTTAGAATATTTGAAAAAAAAAAATTATATTTACATTCTAAATTTTCAACTTCGTAAAATATTATCTAGTAATCGACATGGTTTCAGCTTCAGGTATGGAATGTCTACTAATAACCTACTTACTTTCCTTAATCCTGAATATAATATAGTTACCAATAGGGGCCAGGCAGATGCATGTTACTTCGATTTTGCTAAAACCTTTGATACAGTAAATTATTCCTTACTTCTTAATAAATTATCCAATTTTAGTCTGTGTGACAATTATATTATTTGGTTTTCAAATTACCGTATAAATTGATGCTTTTTTGTATCCATCAATAATCATAATCGTCTCTGTACGATGCTTGGAATGCCATAAACCTAACTGATACTGAATTAAAATTACAATATTAAAAATAAAGTTATCTAATTAATTATTCTGATGAATTTCCCGTGACCTAATTTTACTCCCTTTGCATGCCATAGGGCCCATCATGATGCACATTTTGTTCATAATTATTATACTTCTAAATTAAGTTACTTATATATTCTGGACCATACCGGTTTGATAATTCCTCAATTCAATTCCCACTTACGTTAATATTAATAATTATATTATTTACATGCTTATATTAAATTATAATAAAACTTTATTTTAATTATAATAGTGTATAACTGCAAGTGCAAACTTCAAATTTTTTTATATCTTGCTTAGATTTAAGTTTATTTATATTAATTTTATCAATTACTAGCTGACCCGGCGAACTTCGTACCGCCTTAGCGTAGCAATGATGCACTACTTTATTTTGTATAGCTGACCTATCTTAGGTATGAGTACCTATTCAATTTGAACTGGAATCTATAATATCCTCCATATAAAAATGAATCCATAATTACCTGGTATCACTATAACTGAAAAGGACCTTACTAATTTAATTAAATAAAAAACAATATATATTGTCAAAATAGTGTTTATTCCATAGGATTCAATAATTCCACTAATGTTTTTACAAATTGCTATTGAACAACTTGGCATTTTTAAGTAAACAATGAGCTCAATACCACGCGCGCTCTATAAATCAACTAATAGTCTCTGTACCCCTCACTGCTTCTCTCTACTCTAATGCTTTTTGATAAACTATATTTTTAGTTTTATGTTCTGGCGCGTAAATAAATAATGTTGATGGTTTTCCGACACTGGAACAGGCGACATATAATTGGCCATGTGAAAAACATGGATTTTCTAGGTTGATGCCACATACACTTAGCGACTGCCCTTGCGATTTATTTATTGACATTGCAAATGCAAGCCGCACTGGAAACTGTAAACGCTTAAAGCTGGATGTCATAAGGTTACTTTAAAAATATTTATATTGTACAAAGTGTTGGGTTAGTTTGGAAATAATTTTATATATGGCGGTTCAGTATTCTTAAATTTTCTAATTTTCCGTTAAATTTTTTCTTTCATAAGAACCTTCTCGTGACAATAACAAACACAACAAAAAAAGAATTAGTGAAATCGGTTCAGTCATTTACGCGTGATGGCGTGACCAAGGGAAATAGGAATTCATTATTCTTAAATTTTCTAATTTTCCGCACAATTTTCTTAATTTTTTCTTTCATAAGAACCTTCTCCTGACCATAGCAAACACAACAAAAAAAAAATTAGTGAAATCGGTCCAGCCGTTCACGCGTGATGCCGTGACCAAGGAAAACGGGTTTCATTTTTATATATATAGATGAATAAACAATTTTTTGTTTTATTTTCGTGTTGTTTTGTGACTTTTTATGTTATTGTGTTTTTTTGTGTTTTGTGTTTGTCTTTATCTTTATTTACTGTGTTAGTGTTTTTGTGTATTGTTAACACCGCTAGTCTTGCCCTCGTATGTTGGCCATCTGCGGTTGTTCTGTATGCTGTGGTACCGACGCTGTGGGAGTCCATACGTATGCAGTCATTACTGTGTATTTGTAATTACGTGTCGGGCCCACCATTAAAGTATCATGCCTGTCGATGGGCGTGTTACAAATTTAAATAAAATAAACAAATAAAAAATATGTATGTGAGGTTATGTTCCCGTATGTACAACAATGTCAGGTTGCTTGTAAGCTTCTGTTGTCGCTGGCAGGGAGTGTGTGTGGAAGGTTCAGTAGTTTCTTGGCTGTTTTGATTTGAGTTTTTGTGAGGTTGTGTTCCCGCATGTATAATTTATTTGCATTATAAGTTATAAAGTATTACCATATTATTTAATAGATAATTCAAATTAATAAATTAGAATAAACATTAGGCGTATTTGATTTTCATTATTAATTAAAATTTTATCTCGATAATTTTGCTACATTAAATAAATAACAGTTTAAAAAATAAAAAAAAACACTCTATATAGAAAACCAAACTAAAAAATAGAAAATAAATTTTAATAAATTTTAATTAAGAATAGTGATTTTTTTAATAAATATAAATTAATAATAGTGTATATAAGAAAAAATGTATTTTATTTTAAAAAAAGCGTGGGGTGCTTTTTAAGATATTATCGAAATGATAATCCTTCTACTTATATATGTCAATAAAATATTTATAACTATTATACCATGCACCCCACGCTTTTTTTTAAAATAAAATACATTTTTTCTTATATACACTATTATTAATTTATATTTATTAAAAAAAAATTACACTATTCTTAGTTCAAATTTATTAAAATTTATTTGTTATTTTTAGTTTGGTTTTCTTTATAAAGAGTGTTTTTTAGTTTTTTAAACTATTATTTATTTTATACGTTTTAGTTTGGTTTATTTATATTATTTAAAGTGATACTTCTTTATCGACGTATGGAAGAAATGTTATAACAATGTAAAAAAAAAGCTTGATAGTTATTACATCAATTTACTATTAAAGTAGATTTTAAATAGATATTGGCTGCAGTTAAAATAAAATCGATAAATATTGTTTTATCTCAGAAGTGTCTCTAGATGTGGCTCAATTTTTATTTATTACATGACTTTACTATTAAAGTGAATTTGAGTAGATATTGGCTGCTTCTAAAATATATATCCAATATAGCGTGTTGAAGAACTACAATACTCAATAATTTCAATATCCTGCTATGAAAATCAATTTATTCGGGAAGTCATTGATGTTTATTCTAAGTCAGCATATCTGATGGGTGACCATCCTTTGTTTGAAAATGTCTCACAAAAAGTTTTCTCCCATTTGTTCCAGTCCGATTCCACTGTAAGTTTCATTTGCATGCAGTTGTACCAATCTACACTGGAGTATTCTAAGAAATGTTTTATAATTTATATTTTCTTTTTGTCTTTTGATTAGGACGCGTTCACATTCTTTGTTGAAACCTTTAATCCACTGGTAAGCATTTGAGTTTCTGCCCGTGAATTTCTCAATCATGAAATCTCTTGAAATTTTCCCTAAATTTTGAGTTTCAGATAGCCTATAGTTTTTTTTCTTCAATAAATTTTTATGACAGTTTTTCCAAGTTTTTATTTCATCCACTAGGTATAGATTCAGCACTTTTTGTTTTTTCCTCAATTTCTTCCAGGTAAAAATACTTAAACTGTAAGTTTTGCTCTCTATCCAAATATGTTTTTGATATATCATCTGTCAAACTTATCCATATTTTCCGTGTTTGATTTCTTTTATTTAATGATTTACTGATCTTGGCATAGTTTGGAGTATTTGTAACTGCTTGGTGTAGATTTTCAGGTTGGTGTTCGAGTGGAATTTCCAAAATCGGCCCATCAGGTGTACCTATTGAGGTTATGCATATGGTGTTTGATTTCCCATCTGCTGTTTCACAGCAAATTCAAACCTTAATCTTTCCATGTTTCGTGAAATATTTGCAGAAAATGTTGTTTTATAATAATGTTTCACTCTTGGTTAATTGGTAAAATGAAACAAAGACGTACCTAATTGTGTTTCTCTATTTAACGAAAGAAACAACATTTAAAGCCCTTATTTCAGTTTTTTTTCCTTCATATTTTCCTTCATACCAATATAGATAATATTCTCTTCTCACAATAATCATAACCCACTCTCACTTTTCATTTAATTAAATGTCACAATATTTAGTAGGCTTTGTTTATATCGCGCCAAAGACAAACTGAAAGAAAAGAGTTCGCACATGAGCGAAATAGTTTTCTTTACAATGTGCGAACTCTTTTCTTTCAGTTTGTCTTTGGCGCGATATAAACAAAGCCTACTAAATATTGTGAAATTATATAAATTGACATAAATCTTGTTTTGCAAATTGAATAATGGAATAATCTTATAAAATTAGTGTATTGTCATCGGTCCTCGATAAATCTACAAAGTTTGAATGAAATCTGGCCGTTTAAAGTGGGTCAAAATCGCACCCAAAGGAGTCGGTTACAAACATACAAACAAACATACAGGTGAAGCTAATATAAAGTGTGTAATAAGTAATTCTATACACGTTTTTATATTAATTTAACTGAGTAATTATTTATTTTAATTTGATTGAATTTACACTTTACCAATCGTATTTATATCACGCCATTCATTTTATTATTTTATTTATATTTTTTTTAAATGCAAAATTAAAGTTAGTCTTTTATTAAGCCAAGTAAGTACAACTTCTAACGCGCGTACGAGTACATGCAGCCATTTTTTAGTACTAAATTATTTTCTTTTGTGTTTTCTTTTATTATAACATTAAACAGCCTTTTGACTTTTAAAACGTACCTATAAATTTGTCATAGCTAGGCGTACGTATTTAGAGATTGCCATATTATTTGCGTTTCAAAAATATAATTTAATTTTAAAGCATTGTCATTAATTAGATTGTTTTAAGGATACATTTAAGCCTAGTTCCCACGACAGTACTTAAAACTGAGATAAATGTTGAACATCTCGGAATATAGGCAGTGTTTTGAAAGAATTGAACATAAAAATGGTCGCAGTTACGACTAACGAGGTTTGCGCGACTTCTTGGCCGTTCACGGCGTTCAACGAACAGAAGCTGAGTTGTGTGCAGGTATGTGAGAGTGTGCGAGTGTGCGAGAGCGGACAGGGCACAAGATGGCGGTCGCAGTGCCGAGGTCGGGCTCAGGCCTGCGAACTTCTCGGCTGCAGCATTGTTTAGGGTCGCGTGCAACAGTGGTAGTCCTAGCCCCATTCCGCCGACCTCAAAACTACCGTCAACTAACTATTTAGTTACTTTTTAGCATTGATAATGAATTTTAAAGAGGCCATAAATGCGTTAAAATAGTTTTTTAGGGTCTAATTTTTTTTCAAAACTTTGGAGTTTCCATTTATTCTAATTCATGCTACCCAAACCTCCACTCATTATCCACTGCGTAGTAACTAGTTGTAGGCTACAAACTGAGAATAAAGTAATGGCATATACTACCACTGGCATCTAAAAACCTAACTATGCTTATTTCACGTAGGACCTAATACAGGCATACTCTATTAGCTAGACGCTATAGTTTACAGATGAAGTTAAGAGGCCGTGTCAGTAAATTTTTATTTCCAATATTCTGGTCTAGAAGTTCTCTCTTTTAACAGTGAGATTTAGTGGCTTATTCAACCGAAGTAACTGTAACCGCAGCGCGTGATAAAGCTACTATACCGCCAGATTACTCGACGAAAAATGTATCTGGTTCCTCGACAATCTGAGAGGATGACAATCTGACCGGCGGCTCACTAGGAAATTGCGGATGCAGGGATTCAGAATCAAGAAAACTCACATTTACAACTGTAGTATGAGTCGTATCTAAAAATTTTAATACTTTAAATGTATCGGAATACAATTAATCTTCAAACATGTGGTAATCATTCTTTATCTGGATGTAATATTCCGTGAAAAATAATGGTAGTTGACATTAAAAAATATACGAAATTCATAGTGTAACGTTTTAAAAGGATAATAACATAAATTCTTATGCTTAGATATTGCATATGCATTACACACAATCTAAATACAATCTCACTTAAGTCAGACTACCTAATTTTTTTACAATGCACCATCATACAGTTTAACAGAGGTAGGAGAACCTCTTATCGATGTTGTTTCAAAGAATCTAAATTTACAAATATTACTATTTATCTTATTATGATATGTATCTTTATGAATAAGAATTTACAAAAAAAAATGAATTGATTACATTACACTTTAACATTACAAAAGACTAAAACACTAACAAAACTTAGTTTTATATATTGTTGTAGCATATTAGAAGACGAAATAACTCACTAGACTAACATTAAGAGGGCTGTATCACAAATTTACTTTACAGAGGAGAAAATATCTTTTAAAGATATTTCATTACCTCATTGATTACATAATACTGCCGTTGATGTGATCGTAGATATAAAGTATTGAAAAATTAGATTTCATTATGTTTATGTAAATATTTAGAAAACGTTATTGCTTATAGATGCTCATTATTTAAATAATAAAGAATCTTTTACTTTTATGTACTGGACAAACAAAATACTTATAAGTTAATAAGCTTAGTTGAATAACATCTTCAATTTGTATTGAATTCAATGTACAAATTGAAAATCATGTACAATGAATGCAACTGATTGAATTCAATAAATATTTGATCTTGTGAAACGGCCATAATGGTGATGTAGATAATTATAGATACTCACATGCATTTTGAGAGTCCTTATAAAGCCTATTACAATTCTATAAGTATACATTAAAATGATTTTAAAATAGACATGTGTAATATAATTAAAACTTGTTTAAATAATATCATAACAAAAAAAAATAAAAATCCTTCAACAGTAAGTTATGTTTTATAAGATTTTAACAAAACACACATACCATAAGAGAATATTAATCATGCCACATAATTCAACACAAAATATTCATTCCAATAGGCGCTACGTAAAAATAACTTCTATTTTTATGCTGATAAATTTGCATTGTTTTATATATATCATTATTTCTAACTTTTAATATTCTCCACACTTTAACTGAAATTAAGTATTTTCAGAGCCTTAGCAAATGTTGGTCTGTACCACATACAGTTCGTACGATATCTCTACGTGAAACACATACAGTTCATTATTTGTAATTTTAATTATATTTCCATGAACATAATGAAATTAGTTTAGGGCCTAGGTTGTTCACTGTTGAGTACTTCTGAAGTATTTTCATTGTGAGTTAACATACATACCAAATGCCATTCTTCCAGTAAAGTTACAAAGAAGACAACAAGATAATATATGTATAATATATATAATATGTATAATATATATAATATGTATGTAGTACCATATTTTAAACCCCTATTAAATGAATAATAACTCAATCTCTTTTCTGGACTATTAAGTAATAGTTTTTGATTACTGTTATTTGTAACTTAAATAAAATGACAACTAACAAATTAGTAAAATATATAATTACGTGCGATATAGTGACAGTTTTACTTGGACGGCAAACGAATATAATAAAATGTCTATGACAATGTTAACTTTACTCATTATTATGGAAAGAAACAAAATGGGCAGATAAGCATATTCTACGCTGACATTTAAAAATGCTCAATTCAAAATGAACATTTCTTCCCGATGACAAACAAAAAAGTTGTATGGTCGCGAATAATACATTCGTATGGCGTCACATCAGCGGAATATTCCCTTGGCATAAATGTGTGAAGTCTGTGACACAAAAACAAATGAACGAACAGCTTTTTTTTTATCGGATGTGCAATCGGAGACCCTTGTGGTGGTTGAAGAGTGTCAGGTCGGTCGCCAGACCAGATAGTGAAAGCTCAGGGGCTTAGGATAGAAAAGGCCTATCTCCAAATTATTAAGTATAAATGTTGTCATGAAATAGTTAAAGACTTGATTACAACCAGGTTTTTAAACCCATCATGATCATGAAGACACTGATCGGAAGGTAATGTACAATACATTTCAATGGCTTTTTCAGTTTTTGCTAAATAATTATAAATATAAGCAAAATTCCACTGTATCTGGACAAATCAAAATATTGATTATATTTTTTTCATCACAGAAATAATATATGATATGATAACTAAATTTGAAAAAAGCCGTTATGTTAAATGTATTGTATACTTTCAGTAGGCAAAATTTCTGGCCCCTACCTCTTATAGACTTTGAGAAAAACTGCCTTTTAAAATAACATTGATATAGATAGGAGCGCAAATTTGTGACACGGCCTCTTAATGGCGATACGAGAAGACAGGAAGTGTTTGGATAGTCCCTTTCGCCCAGTTACACGGTAAAGCTCTAAGCCTGCAAATGCAAAGATGCAGAAGTTGTTGTAGTAGCGCGCGGGATAGAGGCTCGCGACCTCCGCGCAAGATGGCGTCACTGAGCCGCCTGTTATCCAAGCCGGCGGGTCGATGCGCAGTTCGCCGACCCCTCGGCTAGGAGCAAGAGAGGGGAGACAGGCGCCACGTGGCGAGGAGTGGCGAGGGCAGTGACTCTGGCGCGGCACGTGTGCCTGGCCGGGCTCCGGGTGTACGCCTCCATGCTCCTCCACCCCGCAGCCTGCGCTCTTGTGCTTGTTTCATGCGAGACTCATTTTCATTGGCTAGAATAGAAATAACTTGACCCACAGATTACAATTGGGATCGCAATTTCGCGACTATACAATGCCAGGAAAATACAGAATGTGGCTGAATTCAACCGTCAAACCGCGGCTAAAAGTTTATCGCGACAAAATATGTTGAACAAATGTATACGACTTGTGACAAATTGCTTCACAAGGCTGGTATACGTCTTTGAAGTTGGGGCTCAACAACATTTTATTATAAATAATGGACACGATAGTACATCAATTGTCAGCATTATGTTTAATTCAATGAAGTTCTACAACCACAGCGAATTATGTTGCACTAGCAAAATTATTTCATTGAAATAATTGTGGTTAGTAACATGCCGCAAAAATATGTGGAAAATAAAAGTGTTACCCCTGAATGTCTTGTTATTAGGGGCAGGCAACGCCCATTAGACTGCAACAAGGTACGTATACCCACACCAACAGTTTCTTCCTTGTAACTGCGGCAGACGCCGATGTCTTGTTTGAGCGAGCCACACGGGACGCGTTTGCTTCCACACTGAATTCTGTGATTGGTGTGCTGACAGTAGACATGTGCCTGAAAGAAACTCGACCAATCACGAAACACAGACGACACTACAGTGTTTTAACTCTCAGCTCTTCTCGAAATTTTTCGCATATAATACATGGCCCTACTTATTAGCGCCAAACACTCATGACTCCGATTGGCTGCCAGTAGCTCTAGGGGCGAGCCGTGTGTTTGATTTGCCACGCCGTCTGTGCAGTCTCAAGATCGGATTGCAGTAGTCGACGAGAGTCTTCTTGGGATTGCTTCATTAAGCAATTATTCTGAGCCTTCTGTTGTCAGCACGTTAACATTACAACTGTCTTTAACTATAATAAGTTTTAATATATTTTTAATTGTGCTATTTGTTGAATTTTGGACCATAAATTAATGTCTATTGATGGTATTATTACAAATGTAGTCATTCTGACAGAAAAAAGTCAATGCTAAACACCAATTATCATTTCACACGAGAAACTATTTGCAGCAGTCTGTCACTATAAATAACAAGGCATTTTATAGAAGTTTGTGTAAATGCTAAAATGAGAAAAGAATTTTTATATTAAATGTTATACAAACTGTTAACAAAAACAATTGAAATCAAGATGAAAAAAAAAATTCTATCAGATGATGCTCTTGATGAAATACAACGAGAAAATGCTATTCTGAAATTTTCAATCCAAAATTTTACTTCACAATATATATTTTAGATACATTTTAATACATTTTCATTATATTACAACGTAGTTTTAAAAATATTTTTGCATACTGAAACAAAGACAATTCCATGGCAGAAATCGTGCATCGGAAAGAGAGAGTAAATGCCCATTTAAATGAACTCTGCAATATAAGGACGAGATGCCCTGAAGTCCGTGGTGTAACGCAAGTATTTTGAAGTAGGTACTATTAGTACCTACCTTATATCATTTACTATATGGGCCTTTTACTGGTCTTTGGTCAGGTGATGCTAAACTAAACAAGTTGCTACACTGGTTCACAACAAACCTAATGTTTGGGAAAGTAGGTAAAGAAAAATGCCAGAAAACATTTGACAAGTTATACAGCGTCGAATCACATGACGACCAGCGTGCATTGATTCGCTCAATTGTTCAACAGTTTGACATAAAACAAAGAATACTAGTGAAAACATCAAACAAGAGAAAATGTAGTAAACTGTACAGAATGTGTGGGAAGTTTGTATGTAAAAACTTTCTTAACAGACATTCACATCAAGTTGTAAAACATAATGCTTTGAAGAACATGAAACGCTCGGAGGGAGTTGGCAGAGTAAGTGGCGGAACAAATAAACTTAATGCTATTCGTGCACAAGTGATGCTAAAACATATTAGAAATGTCTTAAATATATGTCTCGCTAAAGACAAACAAATACGGATAGATAATTTCTTTCGTAGTAAAACCTGAATAAGTAACTAAATCAGTAAGTTGGTCAAAATCAAACTTGAGTAGAAGAATAATGAAGCAAGATACATGTAATCTGAACGCTCGATTAGAATTGAAAGAAAGTATTGTGTTTTTAACATAAATCAACAAAATTTGAAATAAGAAAAAAATGCATTTAGAAAAAGCAGAAAAGGCCAAGGCAAGAAGAAAGGAAGACATGCTTGCAGCCAAGAATCTACAGGAGTGGAAACCTTTTGTTTCTATTTAGATAAAACTTAGCCTCTACTGAAGAGTCCTGCTACAGTAGTGTGTGGTTAACCTATGTGTTCAAAGAGGTAAGCACAAAAAAAGGACACTGGTATGTCTGGGTTGAGAGTGCTTAACCTATGTGTTCGCAGAGACAAGGACAACAAAGGCCACTGGTATGTCTTGGTTGAGAGTGTTTAACCTATGTGTTCACAGAGACAAGGACAACAAAGGCCACTGGTATGTCTGGGTTGAGAGTGTTTAACCTATGTGTTCACAGAGACAAGGACAACAAAGGCCACTGGTATGTCTGGGTTGAGAGTGTTTAACCTATGTGTTCACAGAGACAAGGACAACAAAGGCCTCTGGTATGTCTTGGTTGAGAGTGTTTAACCTATGTGTTCACAGAGACAAGGACAACAAAGGCCGCTGGTATGTCTGGGTTGAGAGTGTTTAACCTATGTGTTCACAGAGACAAGGACAACAAAGGCCACTGGTATGTCTGGGTTGAGAATGTTTAACCTATGTGTTCACAGAGACAAGGACAACAAAGGCCTCTGGTATGTCTTGGTTGAGAGTGTTTAACCTATGTGTTCACAGAGACAAGGACAACAAAGGCCACTGGTATGTCTGGGTTGAGAGTGTTTAACCTATGTGTTCACAGAGACAAGGACAACAAAGGCCACTGGTATGTCTTGGTTGAGAGTGTTTAACCTATGTGTTCACAGAGACAAGGACAACAAAGGCCTCTGGTATGTCTTGGTTGAGAGTGTTTAACCTATGTGTTCACAGAGACAAGGACAACAAAGGCCACTGGTATGTCTGGGTTGAGAGTGTTTAACCTATGTGTTCACAGAGACAAGGACAACAAAGGCCACTGGTATGTCTTGGTTGAGAGTGTTTAACCTATGTGTTCACAGAGACAAGGACAACAAAGGCCTCTGGTATGTCTGGGTTGAGAGTGTTTAACCTATGTGTTCACAGAGACAAGGACAACAAAGGCCACTGGTATGTCTTGGTTGAGAGTGTTTAACCTATGTGTTCACAGAGACAAGGACAACAAAGGCCTCTGGTATGTCTTGGTTGAGAGTGTTTAACCTATGTGTTCACAGAGACAAGGACAACAAAGGCCACTGGTATGTCTGGGTTGAGAGTGTTTAACCTATGTGTTCACAGAGACAAGGACAACAAAGGCCACTGGTATGTCTGGGTTGAGAGTGTTTAACCTATGTGTTCACAGAGACAAGGACAACAAAGGCCACTGGTATGTCTTGGTTGAGAGTGTTTAACCTATGTGTTCACAGAGACAAGGACAACAAAGGCCTCTGGTATGTCTGGGTTGAGAGTGTTTAACCTATGTGTTCACAGAGACAAGGACAACAAAGGCCACTGGTATGTCTTGGTTGAGAGTGTTTAACCTATGTGTTCACAGAGACAAGGACAACAAAGGCCTCTGGTATGTCTTGGTTGAGAGTGTTTAACCTATGTGTTCACAGAGACAAGGACAACAAAGGCCGCTGGTATGTCTGGGTTGAGAGTGTTTAACCTATGTGTTCACAGAGACAAGGACAACAAAGGCCACTGGTATGTCTTGGTTGAGAGTGTTTAACCTATGTGTTCACAGAGACAAGGACAACAAAGGCCTCTGGTATGTCTTGGTTGAGAGTGTTTAACCTATGTGTTCACAGAGACAAGGACAACAAAGGCCACTGGTATGTCTGGGTTGAGAGTGTTTAACCTATGTGTTCACAGAGACAAGGACAACAAAGGCCACTGGTATGTCTTGGTTGAGAGTGTTTAACCTATGTGTTCACAGAGACAAGGACAACAAAGGCCTCTGGTATGTCTGGGTTGAGAGTGTTTAACCTATGTGTTCACAGAGACAAGGACAACAAAGGCCACTGGTATGTCTTGGTTGAGAGTGTTTAACCTATGTGTTCACAGAGACAAGGACAACAAAGGCCTCTGGTATGTCTTGGTTGAGAGTGTTTAACCTATGTGTTCACAGAGACAAGGACAACAAAGGCCACTGGTATGTCTGGGTTGAGAGTGTTTAACCTATGTGTTCACAGAGACAAGGACAACAAAGGCCACTGGTATGTCTTGGTTGAGAGTGTTTAACCTATGTGTTCACAGAGACAAGGACAACAAAGGCCTCTGGTATGTCTGGGTTGAGAGTGTTTAACCTATGTGTTCACAGAGACAAGGACAACAAAGGCCACTGGTATGTCTTGGTTGAGAGTGTTTAACCTATGTGTTCACAGAGACAAGGACAACAAAGGCCTCTGGTATGTCTTGGTTGAGAGTGTTTAACCTATGTGTTCACAGAGACAAGGACAACAAAGGCCACTGGTATGTCTGGGTTGAGAGTGTTTAACCTATGTGTTCACAGAGACAAGGACAACAAAGGCCACTGGTATGTCTGGGTTGAGAGTGTTTAACCTATGTGTTCACAGAGACAAGGACAACAAAGGCCACTGGTATGTCTTGGTTGAGAGTGTTTAACCTATGTGTTCACAGAGACAAGGACAACAAAGGCCTCTGGTATGTCTGGGTTGAGAGTGTTTAACCTATGTGTTCACAGAGACAAGGACAACAAAGGCCACTGGTATGTCTTGGTTGAGAGTGTTTAACCTATGTGTTCACAGAGACAAGGACAACAAAGGCCTCTGGTATGTCTTGGTTGAGAGTGTTTAACCTATGTGTTCACAGAGACAAGGACAACAAAGGCCGCTGGTATGTCTGGGTTGAGAGTGTTTAACCTATGTGTTCACAGAGACAAGGACAACAAAGGCCACTGGTATGTCTTGGTTGAGAGTGTTTAACCTATGTGTTCACAGAGACAAGGACAACAAAGGCCTCTGGTATGTCTTGGTTGAGAGTGTTTAACCTATGTGTTCACAGAGACAAGGACAACAAAGGCCACTGGTATGTCTGGGTTGAGAGTGTTTAACCTATGTGTTCACAGAGACAAGGACAACAAAGGCCACTGGTATGTCTTGGTTGAGAGTGTTTAACCTATGTGTTCACAGAGACAAGGACAACAAAGGCCTCTGGTATGTCTGGGTTGAGAGTGTTTAACCTATGTGTTCACAGAGACAAGGACAACAAAGGCCACTGGTATGTCTGGGTTGAGAGTGTTTAACCTATGTGTTCACAGAGACAAGGACAACAAAGGCCACTGGTATGTCTTGGTTGAGAGTGTTTAACCTATGTGTTCACAGAGACAAGGACAACAAAGGCCTCTGGTATGTCTGGGTTGAGAGTGTTTAACCTATGTGTTCACAGAGACAAGGACAACAAAGGCCACTGGTATGTCTGGGTTGAGAGTGTTTAACCTATGTGTTCACAGAGACAAGGACAACAAAGGCCACTGGTATGTCTGGGTTGAGAGTGTTTAACCTATGTGTTCACAGAGACAAGGACAACAAAGGCCACTGGTATGTCTGGGTTGAGAGTGTTTAACCTATGTGTTCACAGAGACAAGGACAACAAAGGCCTCTGGTATGTCTGGGTTGAGAGTGTTTAACCTATGTGTTCACAGAGACAAGGACAACAAAGGCCACTGGTATGTCTTGGTTGAGAGTGTTTAACCTATGTGTTCACAGAGACAAGGACAACAAAGGCCACTGGTATGTCTTGGTTGAGAGTGTTTAACCTATGTGTTCACAGAGACAAGGACAACAAAGGCCACTGGTATGTCTGGGTTGAGAGTGTTTAACCTATGTGTTCACAGAGACAAGGACAACAAAGGCCACTGGTATGTCTTGGTTGAGAGTGTTTAACCTATGTGTTCACAGAGACAAGGACAACAAAGGCCTCTGGTATGTCTTGGTTGAGAGTGTTTAACCTATGTGTTCACAGAGACAAGGACAACAAAGGTCTCTGGTATATCTGGGTTGAGAGTGTCTAACATTTGTGTTCACAGAGACAAAGTCGCGTCCTACCTAGCAGACAGATCATTCAGAGTATTCACAGAAGGAGCTCTATCAGACATCAAAAAAATACGAGCAGGAGTACCACAAGGTAGCATTCTAGGCCCTGTACTATTTAACATATACGTAAGCGATATGCCACGCCCCACACACCGCCTTGTCAAACTAGGCTGCTACGCAGATGACACGGTGCTGTATAGCAGGTCTCACAACCTCCAGCTAGCCACAGACCGACTACAAGTTGCACTCACCGAGTTCCAACACTGGTGCACGACCTGACGAATCAAAGTAAATACAAAAAAGTCCGAAGCAATTGTGTTTACCCGCAAACGCATTACTCCTGCCGACAACAGGCCACACATTAGTTTGTTTGATGAAAACATCCCTCACAAAGACGTAGTCAAATATCTAGGCGTACATATGGACAGGAAACTGCTTTGGCGCAATCACATAGACGCCAAACGAACGCAAGCGCAGGCTAGAATCAGTGCCCTATACCCAGTCATGAGTAGGCGACGCGGCAGCACAGTCAAAAATGGCTTGCTGCTTTACAAAGCTCTTATCCGCCCCATCATAACATATGCAGCCCCTGTCTGGGCAACCGCAGCTCGCACACACTTGTTGAAACTACAGCGAATTCAAAACAAATGTATTCGAATCGCTACAGACGCCCCAGTGTACTGTTCTGTAGAAGCTTTGCATCGCTAAACGGAATCGGAAACTTTGCAAGACTTTTACATTCGTACAACACAAACATTTTACGATAAATGCGTAAACAGCTTAAATCCGCATATTTTATCACTTGGAAATTATGATCCAGACATAACACAAAAATACAAACGCCCGAAATCAATCCTCGCGCATCGCCCCCCGTAGCGATGTGCGATTGGCTGAGCAGCCGGCCAATCACAGCTGCCTGCGACGGCCGAGGCCAGACCCCAACTACGTGGTTGCGGACTGGTGGGAAAATTTCGCACATACACTCGTACTGCTGGCAGTTCGTCATAGATAGATTTTAGTAACTAGCTGTTATCACACTACAAATTTCGCGTTAAACATGCGAAACTCCTCCCCTACCCCCTGAACAACACACACAATCTAGATTATAGGTGTAAAATAATAATAATAAAAAAATAATAATAATATAATAATAATAATAAAATAATAATAATAATAAAAATAAAATATATATATATAGTTTTTTTAGACATCTAGCTTTAAGTACACAACATTTTGCGTTAAACATGCGAAATCAACACACCACAACACCACCAGCGATAAATACTCTCAGTGCCAATTAAAAATAGTGCGAAGCACACAGGTGTAAGTACAACCCCCTCGGGCTCTCTGCCTGTCGTGTTAGTGCTGACTCTCATGTCTGATGGCATCGCTCGCCTGGCAGGCCTCACCTCCAGTGCCGGTTGTGTTCTGATAGGCACGAGATTTTGAATTGCAGCTTTAATTAAAATTAACTAAAATTTTCCTTCTTCGTAATATTAAGTGGCTGGCTGGCAGCCTGGCGGGAAACGACTAAAGTCGCCCCCGAAACAACCAGTGCCACCCAAAACAATGCGGACAGCAATGTCCAAGCCCCCAACCCCCCCGCATGGTAGACTCTTTTCTACTCTGTCCAACTCTTCTTCCAGATCCATCCTTCTGTTTTCCCGTAAGCCTCCTGCTTGATACTAATGCATGATATTTTGCATCCCGCATGCCAGAGCCCAGGGTTTTCCCTGTATCTATGTAGGTTTTACCTGGGCTCAACTTATCTAGTTTTGGTCTAGTATAGTCAGTGAGGGGAGTTAGTCATGGCGCCAATCGCTGCCATGGCTGGCGAATCCCCCTCCTAGCACATGATGCATGCTACCCCTCCTGCATGTCCAACACCCTGCATGATTAGAGCGTATGGGCTTCGGCCTGAGACGCACTTAGTCTCCCTCCCTAACCCGGAACCCTCCCCAACACACTTAGATTTAATTTAGGTTAGAATAGTAAAAAAATCACAGAGACAAGGACAACAAAGGTCACTGGTATATCTGGGTTGAGAGTGTTTAACCTATGTGTTCACAGAGACAAGGACAACTAAGGTCACTGCTATGTCTGGGTTAAGTGTGTTGAACCTATATGTTCACAGAGGCAAGGAGAGAGATTTGGAAAGTCTCAGGCCTGTAATAGAGACGTGCAAAGTCCCAGGCCCTGAATAGTGATGTGGAAAGTCCCCGGTATGGAGTAGAGACGTGAGAAGTCCCAGGTCTCTAATATAGAGGTGCAAAGTCCCAGGCCTGGAATACAGACGTGAGAAGTCCTAGGTCTTTAATAGAGACGGGCAAAGTCCCAGGCCCAAAGTTGAGACGAGAGAAGTTCTAGGTGTGTAATTAGGACATGCAAAGTCCCAGTCCTCAGAAAAGAGTCATACAATATTCCAGACCTGGAATAGAGACGTAAGAAGACCCAGGCTAGAATAGAGTCGTGCGCAATCCCAGGCTAAAATATAGATGTGCGAAGTCATAGACTCAGAACAGAGACGTACGAAGTCCCAGGTAGAATACAGACATGCAATATCCCAGGTCTGGAATAGAGACGTAAGAAATCCCAGGCCTAGACTATGTAAGCATGGAACCCAGGCTAGAATAAAGACGTGTAAGTCCCAGACTAGAATTGAGACATGGAAGTCCCAGGCTAGAATAGAGACGTGCGAAATCCCACGTCTAGATAGAGATGTGCGAAGTTCCATGTTGGAATAGAGACATGAGACTTGTGAGAAGACCAGAGGTGCTCTTCAAGGAGTGTGTCGCTCCTACAGGGTGTTCTTACAAATACAGTTTGTCATGCGCGAGCTACCCACGGGAAATGCAATGTTACTTTAAGGCGTGACGTTTACTAAACAATCCTGTGCGGTAAGTTTAGAAATACATGATAGTTTTATTCCATATTTTACTTGTCATAGAATTTACTTATCTATCACTAAGCCATATATTACGAAACCTTTTGTGCGGATTTCGCTTTATTTTGGCCAAACAATATAGCTATTTTTTTAATATTTTCTTAACAATGTGAAAAAAGTGAGCTATTCTTTCAGTTCTCGCCAGTGATGTGTAAATATCTTACCTCCGTATCGAGCAAATTCATAGAGTTCTCATGTTGTTCATGTTTCAAATAAACCGGTCATTCGAAACTCGGGCACGAAATTAAACATAGAATTCTTTAAAATATTGACAAGCGTTATATATAAACTGATAGATAAAATATTAGCTTTTCGAATACCAAAATTCCTGAATGCGAATCACGCACATACTTCCTGCGCTCGCCGTTAGAATTTGCTTGCCACCATTAAACGCAGATAGCAACTAGGGATGGGCGAATTGATTATTTTTATTTTCCAATACTAGTTATGCCAGTTATGGTTCTAATTGAATTACTAGTTATTTAGATGGTAAATGTTTTCAGTTATTGGGCATGAAGGTCTGTTTTCAATAATTCACTGTTCTAATTGCAAAGAGCTACTAAAAAAATAATTACAGCCTACAAAACAACGACAACTTAAATTACGATGTCGCTTCATATTTGTGAATTATGTTTAGCAACTAATGACTTAAACAAGCTGAATAATGTTTGTCATGACTTTAGACCACCACTGAAAGAATGAGTTTATTTTCTGGTGTATGTACTTTCGATGGATCATGAAAGGTGGATGATGATTGATGAAGCATGCGATTTATTGGTGATGGTGATTTTGTAATGGAGTCAGTGATATATCTTTTCTTATGGCACAAATCGTAAAAGGTATCAACTTCTTTCATGCTGCTCTGCGCCAAAGTCAAATATTTGACCTGAGCTGGTGGCACTTCAAACTCTCTGTGTATCTGATCCAAGTCCCTGCAGGTGGTTTGTTGAGATGGGTCAGATACAGCATTCTTGTAAAAACTGAAACTCTCTGCTAGCGATTTTTTGATCACGCAAGGCTAAAATGCCATTTTTTTGCTCTAGGGCCTAGACTCCAGTCTTCCATGCTGACCACAGTGTAGGTCCTTCGTCGGCTAGTCACTGTTATTCCCTTTATTCTTCACCGACTCACGACTCCGTCTGCGATAGATTAGTTCACTGAATCCGCAAAATAATGTAAAAATGACCAGTTCGCGAATGACCAATTTCAGCGATATCTTCACGTCTCTTACAAAAAAAAAGAGGGACTCTTTTAGAACTCGCCAATGTGTGTAAAAATCTAACCTTGCTAACGAGCAAATTCGTGTGGTCTCATGTTGTTCATGTTTCAAATTAACTTATAATACGAAATTCGGACACAAAATTTATCGTAAAATTCTTTAACATAATGCCGAGCCTTTGAAATACCAAACTTTCTGCGCCCGCCGCTAGTTTCGCTGCCTGAATCGTAAAAGTTGCTTACCACCATCTAACGCAGATGATAGAGCAGCACGAAACAGTAAATGTTAACCATTAGAAACGGCTCCGAGAAAACCCCGGCCACGATCACATTGATAGGTTTGGGAACTTCCAATCCTTTGTCTTGACGTGTCTCGTCCGTTTAGTGAAGCTAGAGGCGGCCTGCGAACTAACGGCGCTAGTAGTAGTTCAACCCATTATTACCAGTCTGTTAAATGGGCAATTCGTGTATAGTATATTATTCCGAATTCCGTTACAATTTTAGAATTTTTTTCAGATTGGTGTTTTTTCATGTGTTTGGGTGTTTGGTAAGTGCCTAATCCGTACCCGATGCCTTAAAATTTCTTCAGATTTATCAGTTAAGTGGTGAGAGAGAATGTACTGTATTTGCGCCTGGTTGTAATGAAAGTTACGGCCCAAAACCGTCATATTACGCTAAACCTTAAATTTACAATGCCTTGCATAGTAATAAATGGTACGTAATGTTTTTTGGGGTTCATTATTGTTTTTAATAAATCTATGTTACGATTCTTATATAACTCAATTTGTAAAGTACTTAATCCACCAAATGTGCATTACAGCGACAATACGTGAATACAATATGTGAAAGTTATTAATAAAAAAGTTGTATTATAATTTTTACATAATCAAGTACTGTCTGGAAATGAATTTAAATTCGAATATCACATTCTGGGCACAGAGTTAAACGTGAAAATGACATATTATAAAAATAGCATTCATTCGAAGAAATATGATTGTACATCATTCCATTAATTAAAATTCCGGATAAAACTTTATTAAATGTAAAAAAGCTATTGAAAGTGAATGCCAAAATTAAGAGGAGTATATTAAGAGGAGTAACTCCTAATACTTACATAAAAAAAAATTACTGCATCTCAAAAATAACATTTGAAATAATTACGCTTGCTTAAAAATTAAAGTGTATAGGAAACTAATATTCTTGATTTAAATACGCACTAGACATCTAAACCAAGCTTTCTTATGGGAGATGCCAGTTTGTTGGAATCCGCATTCTCAATACTCCAACTTTCAACTGTCAGTTGCAGATTATTGCTATGCAGTGAACCCCTACAATGCTCCCAAATAAATTAAAAATCCGAAACAGTAACAGACGTTAAAAAAAAACCTACTTTTATTCGAAACTCCCATTAAACACAGTGTTAATAATGAGCTGTTACTTCGTTACAGCAGTAACTTCGCAGGCCGCTCCAAGCTTCATTAGTGGACGGAGAATGAAGGTAAGTTGTCAGACCTGTCTATATGACCGTAACGCCGACTTTGTAACACATGTTCGTCAAGGATTGTTATTAAAATACTGCCCAAATTATTAAATTTCAATGCACTGTTAATACCATTTATTTTCCGCACACGCTTGAAGTTATACTTCTATGGCATTACTAAAATATTAATCTGAAACATTTTAAAACACACGTAACACTAAGTATGTGTTTATTTGTTTCTGCCTGCACGTCTATAATCAATATGTAAATAATTACTAATACAAACCTTAACCGTATTGAGCTGATTCAACATTTGCGCTCTACCACGGCGCTACTAAGCCTGTTGGGAAATTGGAAGCAGAATATGTTTTATTATCATTCTAATGCCAGTTTACTTAATGTTTATTAAAACTTGGGACTTATTTTTATTATGACAATTTTAATTAACCAAATATATTACAGAGTAGTTTCACTATCATGAAGTTTCATTTGCCACACAAAAACGTTTGGTATGCACCATAATATTTACGAAAATGACTATGTACGGGTTTATGTTGCTACTGTGGGTCCGCAATCTTTGTGTCACATTTCCGTTTATTGATTTTCGTTCCATTTTCACGTAAGTACTAGGTACTAACAATGACGTATACTGAAAGCAAAGGTGTTTACACATAAATAAACACTCAACCCGTTAGTTATTTTCACCTTGAAGCACAATATGTGCTCTAATAGCTATAGGGTATATTGTTTTACAAATATCACAAGTTTCACATCTGCTTCTTCCACAAAGCAAACAGAAATAAATCAAGATGATCACGCGATCTGAAATTCGTTGCTTCCTTAATGCAAGTGCACCTGACTCGACTCGCTGTAATCTCAACTACGTCCGAGAAACTACAGGTTCCGTGACAGATCCGGCCCGAGGACCCACATGTTCCGTGACGACCAAAGACTACAAATTCACTCGAAAAATGGAAACAAATAGCAACTTACGACACCGAACTGTGTCTACGTAACCATCTGACATTGACTACTTTTTATATGCAAGCACAAAGCTTGGAGTAATCAAAGCCTTATTCCAAACAACAACACTGAAAATTTTTTTTTGTGTAGAAGTGAATCTTTCAGATAAAAGGCTTCTTGTAGGGGAAGGATTGGAGGGTTATATTCCTTTCGTCTCCCCTCCCAAATTCTAAAAAATTCTTAAAAAATCTAGCATACCCACTTACAAAATGAAAGACTGTGAAATAAAACAGAAGGCAAAGTGTTCTATTTCCCTGCCTCCTCTCAACCCCCCCCCCCCCCCAAATGAAATTCTGCGTACGCTCATGCGCTGCTGTTGCTGTATGTTACCGGCTTAAAGATGTTTCAATTCAAAACTGGTTGATTTTAACATTTTAGCTCTTGTTATACGGCATTTGGTAAGAGTAACTAATGAATTAATTGTAATCGCAAGGAACGGAAATGTGTAACCACGGTGCTGCCATTTGAGACGGATGACGTGAGCCAAATTGCACAAAGATAAAGGAAAACTTTATATTATTGACTATTTGAACAAGAGGGGCAGTATTTTATTAAAATTCCATGTTGAAAATCAGGTCCAAAGCCGGGATGTAGAATTTTTTCAAGTAATTCCCTTTTATCGTAACCATTTCATTATACATATTAACATTTAGCTACACATTTCGAACGACCCAATAGTCGACGTAGCAGCTCCGGTTACGAATTCTAGCGGCGGGAATGGAAACTATGTGGATTTGCGTCAAGAAATTATTTGAAAACACATTTTGCGTATATTGTTTTAAAGAATTCTACGTTATATTTTGTGTTCTAGATTCGTATTAGGCCTTTAAGTGTATTTGCAACACGAGAACACATGAATTTGCTCGTAATCGATGGTAGATGTTACACACATCTCTGGCGAGACTGATACACTCGGTCTGCGTCATCGAGGAATATTCGTTACTTGGTCAACTCGGTATCTACCCACTTCCATTACACCGTGATGCTGACATTACTCTATCGGCTGTATTGAAGATTCAATTAAAAATATTTTTGAGATTTCCCAGTTCCAAAGAACAAACCAGAAATGCGAAAGACGTGTACAACACACTGTGACGGGCAGACGGTCCCACAGAGCGACAGTGGCGACAGTGGCGGCAGTGGCGGCCGGGCAGTGAGGCTGGCGGCAGAACCTGGGCGACGGCGCGCCACGTGTCGCGGGTCGTCGACCCTCGCCATCTTGGTGTGGGCCAAGGTCAGGTGGAGGGGGCTCTGTGCGCGCACGTGGGGGAGGGCTGGGACCCCCCTCCCTCCACGTGCTGAGGTCAGCGGGTCAACGCCCGGCCGAGTGGAGCCACACGTGGCTGGCGCTGTAGCCCGCGCAGTTCATGTGCGTGTGTTATACATAGCAAGGCTGACAAGGGCACATGATGGTACACGCATTGTTTTGCACTTGAACGCTGCGTCGACACTAGCAACACATTCAGAAATATAATGAAAAGTATTAAAAATACAACTGTCAGCAGATAAAACACATTACAAACGGCTACAATAATCTATATGTAATTGATATATTGATAGACTCCGCAGTTCTCTGCGTAAAAGTGCGAAACGTCAATAGTTTTATTTCTGCTTGAATGCAGTTTTAGGGACATACGCCATTGCAGTTGCGGTGTTTGCGGGCCGCCTGGAGGCGAGCTGGCAGTGCATCTGCTGCCGACCGCGTCCCAGCCCGAGAGTTGCAGTCTCGCTGGAGCAGCAGCAGTCCGCGGGCACTGGCCGGCACCCTGGCGTGAGGGTCACTGCTGTCGACCAGGAGAAGGAAGATGAAGATGTAGCAGCGCCCAACCCCTGCATGGTTGAATCTTTCTGCCCCGCTCAACTCTTCTTACCTGGACCTTTTTCCCTCTTGTCCAGTAGTTGTCTTGCTTGCTGTAATGCATATTATCTTTGTTTATTTGATCCCCATATGACCCGGCCCAGGGTTTTCCCTGTGTCTGTGCAGGTTTTACCTGGGTCACTTTAGTTAGCTTTTAGGCTAGGCAACCAAAGGAGCGTCAGCCATGGCTACAGTCGCAGCCATGGCTAGCCAGTAAACCCCAATTAGCACACGATGCACGCGCCCTTGTTCTGCATGGTTAAAACCCCGCATGGTAGAGTGTATAGGCTTCGGCCTGAGACACACCTAGTTCCTCCCCTAACCTGTACCCCCCCCCCCCCCTTTTTAAACACTTATATTAACTTAGGCTAGGAAAAAATCGTGTCCAATATCAGTCTGTTTGTGCCTAATGACGGGAATAGTTCCCGAAACGTCGCAACTGTTCTCATTGGAAATCTTCGTGTTCGTCAGTGCTATTGTCGTTGTGTTTATATGTTTGCTGCGTTGTCCAGGTTTGTTGTCTGCCTGCATTTAATCTGTCTCGCCTTTGTTAGCCCACTTTGTTTGTTTGTGTTGTTATATTATATTTCCATGACTAAATTCGTTTAACGGAATTCTTGTGCTGTATGATATTTATATGTTGAACATTTTTTGTTCATGCGGTCGTCGTTGTGTTGTCAATAATACTTGTTTAGTTTCATCGTTGGCTCCGTTTGTCCGACATCAGCTGATTCAGTCTTGTTTTCATTGATTTTTTTTATCTCTATATTTTTATTTATTCTTTATTTTCTGAAATGTTTCATGACAAACAGAGCAAAACTGCAATGGCGTATGTACAAAAAATTACATTGAATTAAAATTCCCAATTGCATGAATAAGTTAAAGAACGTTATCAATTCAATTCGTCCGGTCTTTTCACATTATCAGGAGATTGTAGGACTTCTAATGTACATACTACCTGGCGAATAAAACATTTTTCAACATATCAATGGTTTAAATCAATTAATTGTAGATCAATTTATAATCTTGTAATGCGTTTATGACTCAGCTCTGGAGGCAGTTGATTCGATCCCGCTGTTCCAGAGAGATAGCTGGCTTGCTAGACGTCAGCCTTAGCAATACTTAGACTCGTGGCTTCACTCATCTCTGGTAGCAGACTACCAGGATCAGAGACAAGCAACTGTAGCGTGAGAAACAACCGTAGCTAAAAACTCTGAAAGCCCCCTGTTCTTTTTCTAATATTTTGTTTCTTCATTAGCTAGTTCGTATTTCTCTGTATTGTTAGGAGATGAACATTCATGACGAACAATAATGGCTTCAACAAAGTGTGCTGGTCCACAGGTTGCTAACAGTGAGTGACACTTCATGTCTCGCTAGAGCAATTTTTATTGCGTGTCGTAACACTGCTTTTATTAGGGAGAAAAGGCTTTTCCGGTAACATTTATCTACGCACTGAGCACAGACTTTACAAAACGGAATGAGGTCTTTCCTTATTTCCGAGAAGAAAACTAACATAAACTAGAGAAGATGCAAAACTAATGTAAATAGTTTTACTTTCTTAATATAGCTTTATCCGCCTTTGCTACTTCAAGCCATGGCCATGCTACCATGATCAGTGATCATACTAATCGCTCTTGTTGAGTTGTGGCCACACTGCAGCATTGCCAAACTCTTATGAAGTGCTCTTCTTTTAAGAAACGAAACATACCTTAAAATTCAGGTTTGATTATTAATGCTTATAGGCCATCATAAATGATAGGCATTGTAATTTTTTTCGTAGCTTGGAGCGTACCTAGCAGCCGCGACAATGGCGGCGGTACGGCGAGTGTCTAGTTGCAGGCTGCGCGCGCAGCTCGCTCGACAAGATGGCGGCGCGCCACGTGGCGGCCAGAGTCAACGCACTCTACACTGCGGTCACGGACGTTCATTGACAAAGGTCGTGGCGAAGGGCCGCGCGCGTGCGCCACGAAGCCATGGCTGACGCCAACCATACGCTATATTAACGCCGATATTCTTAGATGTAGGCCCTGGAAATTTTCCTAACCGATCAAATTTCGTAAGAGGTCGGCGCCCGGCCTTTCCGCGTGCGCCGCTTCTAAATGGACGCGCGCTGCTCGCCAGACTGTGGGATGGGCTGATGCGGAGTTCGAGGTGTCTCTAGGACTTGGACAGAGGACAAACACATGCCTGCTTGTCCACACTGGGTCCAAATCACTAAGTTTAAAAGTTTATATCTGCTTTTAATATTTATATTTCCAGTAGTTATTTTTAAAACCTGCAAACGCCTTTATTTTCCGTTGGATTATTTGTTATCGAATCGTACTTCTGCTCTACGGAGTTCATAAATGACATTTGTGCCACTGTCATTTGTTTATCTTCTTGGAAGAACATTAGTAGGAACGGGTTATAGGCCTACTGAATTAATTTGAGATCATATTGGACAATGCACGAAACTTTAATTCTTTGGGTTATCATGCAAGATATTGTTTTTATTGATTAATCATGTAAAATATTTTTTTAACCAAACTATCATTACAGTAGAACAGGAGCGCAAATCTGTAGGATTCGCAAGGGGGCCCCACGGGACCCGAGTTTTGGGCCTGGGGTTAACCAACACAAGTCATCTCTGGATATGGTGCTTGTATGTTGTATACTGCATATTTTGGCCTACATTCATGCAGGGGCGTAGCCAGGGGGGGGGGGTGTTTAGGGGTTAAAATCCCCCCCCCCCCTTAGCACCAAATCTTTAATTAATTTCTTATTCATCACTCAAACAAATTTCATATTAAAATAAATAAAATTTTTACCATTACAATATTTAAATTTAAGAACCGAAAACTGCTAAAATAGCACTATTTTACACGCTAAAATCCAAATTTTCCCGGGGGAGGACCCCCGGACCCCCCGCTTTAATACAGGGGGTGGCCATGCTTCTTAACACCCCCCATACACAAATCCTAGCTACGCCACTGCATTCATGCAATAAGCAGGACACTTTAAAATAGACAGTAATTTTTCAATAATACTTTTGACATCAAACCTGTTTCACAGTCACGCTTTTGCAAAAAAGCCTTCATTAAGTAGCTTTCTGATTCTAGGAGGCCGGACCCCCTGCCAGGAACTACACCCGTGCAGAATATTCTTGCTTGTGTGGGTAGACTGTAAATTTGTAAGGTATAACGATTCTAGTTTTTTTTTAAAGCTTAGTTTTAAAATGGTCGTCTTGGTTGATGTGTGCACGCAGATGTTAATTTTGTTTGTGAATGCGGAATGTGTATCTAATGGTATATTTTATAATGATTTCAAGTTATACAACCGATACGTAAATACAACAGAGTAACAACTAACTTTCTTAGTGTTCTACATGATGTTGATGGTGACTCAAGTTGGTTTGTGTGGCACACGTGGTCCTCTAAAGTAAAATAAATCATGTTAACTTAACATTACAGTTTGGTTATTGTGTGAATGTATGTGATATAACATAAAAAATATGTACATATTTAAATATTCCAATTTGCAACACATGTTTTTTTTTCTCCGACGAATGTTATTGAAGCATGAACCATGTTCATAAGCATAGTAACTCAGAAAAGCTCAAGATTTTGGGTGTTTTTGGTAAATATGTGAATAACATTGACACTGATTTTTTTCAGAAGGGTAGGTTTTCCCAGGAAGGTTTATTATTTCCGTAATGTTAGGGTGTTTCCATACCCTCACAACACACACATACCTTACAAACAATTTGCAGTGGAAAAAAAAAAAAAAAAAAAAAAAAAAACAGAAGAAAAAAAACCAACAGAAATACAATAGGAAACAAAAAGATTCTCTGTTGTTATCAATGCAGGAATTGGTCACTTTTTGTTGGTTACTGTTGTAATTCTCAGTGTATTTCAGTGGTGTCTGTTATAAGGGATTCTTTTGGTTTCTATTGTTTTTCAATGGGTTTATTGTATCCTGTGGGGTTTTTGTTGGTATCTGGTTAAAGCTATCTGTTGTTTCCTAGCATTTTTTTTTATGGTGGTTCTTTTTAAATAATTATATTAGTTTATGTTCTAATTGAGTGTTTTTTGTTGTATTTTGCTGTTTTCTGCTGGGGGTTTGTTATTTTTTAGTGTTATTCAATGTATTCTTTTGGTTCTTTAGTATCAGTTGTAAAGCAATCTTATTGGGTCTGTTGTTTTCTAATGCTTAGTAAAAAATAAAATTATTTCAAAATAAAAATATAAAAACATGCAATTATTTGAGACTAATTTTCTCGGTTTAGGCTGATGAATGAAAAACATAGATCAACAACATAATTTGTCACATGACAAACACCAGTTAAGGAACTTTTAGTGTGGCCACCACATAGCGACCAAAAAAAACACACACAAACCTAACAACATTAAAAGGACAGACTGGCAGAAACTACAAGTAGGTAGCCCAAAAGAGGGCAAGCACTAAAATCAGGTAAGGAAAACCAGCAAGTACACAACACCTACAGGTGGACAAAACAAGGTGAGCACTACACTCAGGGCAGGACCAGCCACAAGTAGGCAACACCTACAGGCATAAACCTCAAGCCAGAATTAGTCTGTCCCCTATTAGTTATTTAATTATAAATAGGATTAAGGAAAGTAATTCAATTTGTTGCAGTAGTCATTCATTTTCTGAACCCATGTTGATTTGTGCATAGTCCAAATATTATTTGGAAATAAAGTTTTGAATATTATTTTTCAAAAACTTATATGATGCATTTAAGCATGGGCGTAACAACTAAATTTCCAAAGGGGGGGGGGGGGGGGGGCAATATACCTTTTTATAAAGAATCATCGATCCCCCCTATTGAGGCGGCGGGTCCGGGGGTCCTCCTCCGGGAATATTTGTATTTCAAGGTGGGAAATGGTGCTATTTAAGCAGTTTTATTATCTAAAAATTGATTACACAGCACTTTCTTTGCCCCCGTTTGCCCCCACTTCAAGGTTTCAGAGGGGGGGCAAAATACCCTTGCCCCCCCCTGTTGTTGCGCCCCTGTATTTAAGTAATGATATTTGTTGATAATTAGAAACATTTAATTTAGTTACATTTTCCCGAATCTAATACCTTGTAAATTTTTTATGTATTAGGAAAACCTTGAGATTTTAAACTAGTAATAAATAAATCTTGCAAGAGAAGAAATAGTAAGTCGAAACAACCTTTCAGAAAAAACCTTAGGTAGCTATACCATCAGGAACTGTTAGCATTGAAGATTTTAAGGTTTTCATACCCCAAAGTCCCAGGCTTTTAGAAATGGTAGAAACAGATATAGTACCTTGGATCCAGGAACTTGGATTGCTTGATGAGAAATAAATACTAGAAAATTACTCATCAAATAGATTGGATATCAATACACAGTCACTGGATACAACATAGTTCACTTTTATCAAGTGTTGTTCATAAAAGTTATTCCTCTATTTTTGACATAGCACTAAAATGTTTTAGTGTTGATGTTGATATTATTATTAATCATTTTGGTCCAGTAACTTTCACATTTTATTAGAATTTTGGCTTTTTTCCATTAATGTGAAAAATATACACCATATTACTGGTTGTTATTCCTTCTGTACAGTTTATGTACATGTTTCTTGGATTTAAAAACTTGAATTGATTCACTTAAGAACTAATGGAGGCATTTTTTTGTAGACATTAATTAATTATTGAAGACATTAATTTTTTCACTTATAAAAGTATTTAATTGATCAACAAAATCATTAACATTAATAGATTTATTGAAATTGGACCAATCCTCATTTTTTTTTATAGAATGTAAAGACCAAGAAAATTTAAGGTTTTTGTAATTCCTAAACAAAGATTATTTATTACAGTAGAACCCTGTTATAATGTTTTTCAAGGGAGCACAAGAAAAAAACATAAGCAGGAAATCTCAATTTAGCACTTAACAATGTTCGAGCTTTGTACCAATGGACTCACCAAGCTATGTAAACAACTTTAATGTCAAAACCAAAGATAGTATACTTGAAACATGAATTTTCTGAAACAAGCTAACAATTTTTCAACTTCGTCTTGTTCCCTGGTTAAATTTTGTTTGTCTTTAAAGATACACTGCCACATTTTTTGTAAAATTGTCTCAAGATTCATGATGACAACATTAAGAGTGAGAACGTCTACTCCTTCGCCACTTGAAAATGTTTAATTTTGGGATTCCTACGTATGAATGAAAAAAAAAAAAATTATTTTTAAGCAATAGAAAACACTTTTAGTTAGCCCTCGCTCAATGGTTGGCAACTTAAATATCGTAGGACTATGTTCGTGCATCTGAATACCCACTGGAATGGCAAGGAAGAGTTGACTAAGGGTGCCAACTGACACGTAACTATGAACATTGTGTACCTTCAGTGTATTGCATAAAATTGTATTTTAACAAATTTCATGTATTGTATGGCAGTGATTTTAAACATAAACATACATAAAGGAAACTTTTTATCGTAAGTGTTGGAATAATTTGGTTTTAAAACATTTTTTCCCCATTTATTGAATGTTAGAAAGCAAATATTATAAGCAGGAAATTACACTATTTATGAACGTTATATGCAGGAAATGAATACATTGTCCTTATGGGGGAAATATTGGGACTTTAAAAATATGACATAAGCAGGAAAACATTATATGCAGGCACATTATAACAGGGTTCTACTGTACTGAAGAATGTTGACTCAGGAATAACTGGGAGTAGATTGAGAAAACCAACAGAAGTTCTGCACTGCAAAGTATTGGAAAAGGTTGTAGCGGGCGACAGTTAAAGAGAATTTTGGTAATAGTACAGATATCACACAGATAAAACTTTTAAATTAATCAGCCGAGGTAAAAGACCAAACCCTTGGCAACACAGACATGAACAAGTACTCATCCTCAACCAGTTGTTTTCTTGACAGTCTCCATTGTCACTGGTAGATTGGGTTATTGGGTGATTGACTGCCTCTTGACAGGGGTGCAGTTATGAGAACGGAGATCTGACGAGATGCACGTGGGTGAAACGAGAGAGCGCTGATAAAATCCAGACTTGCTGCAACTACTGCCATGCTTCCATTTGCGATGGCAGGAGCAAGTGAGCTGACCATTCAACCACAACATCTCACAAGGGAACAGAAGGTTACATAAAGCTAACAACTGCACGGACTGGCAACACCCATAACAAATCGCATGATGACTAACAGAAAGTGTGCTCACACACAACTTTTCATTATACAAAACATATTTCCGTTCCAATTGTAAATTGTAACATAAGAGTGCAGAAACTAACACCTATTGTTGATTGATGTGGACCATGCCTATCCATGTGGACAAAGTTGCTGCAGTAAGCGTAGTGAAAAATCAAGGCCTGCTCACAAACAATGGTTTAGTACAGAGTGTTTATTGAAGCCACTATAATACAGAGATACAGGACAATGTGTTGGTGAGGCATCAGATGCTCACTTGGTGACCTCGTGAATCGCGTGGGCCAGGTACTTCACGTTCTTCGAGGTGACGCCCGCCATCGAGATGCGGCCGTCCTTGGTCAGGTACACGCTGAAATCCTTGGTGAGACGCTCCGCCTGCAACACACAGCACATGCAAACATTCCTCTAGACAGAACGCAATTTGTCAGGGCCTGTTCAACACGTGTTCCTGTGAGGCTCAGCAGCCCTGAAGCATGAGGCACTAGTACAAAAGCACTACGAATAAGTGTTCCTAATATATACATATTAAGGTGAATAAAGTAATAAACAGAACACAGCAGACATTGTCCTGCTAGTGTTTAATTATTTACCTCTATATATCCAAAATGCATGGTTTGTATTCTAGTATCTATAAAGTATTTTAGAAAAATTTGGAAAAATGAAAGGTTACTCATGTTGATAATATACTATTATATTATATATTTTTCACAATCACTATTTGTTGTTATTGAGTATTAAGAACAGTAAGAATTACAATATACCAATTTTTATCATTATCTAGTGGTGAGTTACAAAAAAATGGAAACCATTAAAACCTTCTCCTCGAAAAAAACTCTCTGTTCTGCCAACTTTCATGGCAACTGGTCAAACAATGTCAGAGTTTATCGACATCATACATACCAACATCCTATTTGATATATGTAAATTTTAACATTTAATATGTTCACTATTTAAATTAACAATTAGTCTGTATCATAGCATGATTCCTGCCCCCAGCTAATATCCTAATAATGACAGTTTAACTAAGTCTGTGGTGTTGCTTACATGATTTCCTTAAGGTTCATATTTATTTTTATAGTCATGTTTCACAGACATTAAGGTACTTTGTTTATTTTAGAAAATCTTAATTATTTGTGTTGGTTGGTTCGTATATAAACTTGAATGTTTCTTTTTTTAATTATTATTTTTCTGTTGTAATTTGTCTTGTTAGTGAAATTAACATATGGATTAATTATGTTTTTACAATTTTGAAGCATCCTTTGATTATTGAGGCTGAAGCATTCTAGAAGGTTCAAAAATAAAGGAAGCCACAGGCGACACACAGGCACCAGTAAGTTACTTTACACGCCTCCAGTTAGCGCATGGTCGGGAGAACCCAGTACGCTGGCACGTGGCTGCAGAGAACAAATTTTAGCAGCACATTTTCTTTATGTAATAATGTATCTGGTTCCGTATTGTGAATGGCCGGTTGCTTCCCTTTGTTTTCACCGTTGTAAGGGAAGGCAACTTTGTTGTTCTGTAAGTTGTCGCTCGATTGTCGCTGCGTGCGGTCACGGTTGTCAATTCGCCCCCCATGTTCTAAGTATGTATCCATACATTATTTTTTAACATTTTTATCTCGTTCTTCACATTTAGTTTTAAGTTCTGTTTACTTTTTATAGTGTTCATTAATATTCTTTATTTTTAAATAATCTGTTATTCTACTTGTTATATTATGTTACATTAACTGTATTACTAAATTCTCTTTTTGCTTACTGTTATTTGTATTATGTTGTATCTTGTACTCTTTGATTTCTTGTTTCTTTAATTGTGTTTGTCCTTAATTATCTGTGTTTGTATTTGTTGTCACTGTTAATATGTGGCACTCTCATCCGTGTGTGTTGGCTGTTTGCGGATGTTTTGCCTGCTACGGTACCGACAAGGGTGACAGTCCATATATTTGCAGTGACAACATTGTATTTGTCAACATTCTATTTGTAGTGCCCACCATAAAAGTCTAAAGACTGTTGGTGGGCATGTTACAATTTTTAAAATAAATAAATAATTGTGACAGGATAATTTAACGCTTGCTTGTTGTGGCTAGGCCAAATTTTAAATGTTATACTTCAGCGATCAATAATGAATAAAGTAAAACTCTGTTATAAGGTTCCTGCTTATAATGTTTTCCTGCTAATAACGTCATAAATTTTAAGTCCTGACATTTTCCCCATAAGGACAGCATATTTATTTCCAGCATATAACGTTTGCTTCTAAAATTCAATAAATGCAAAACAAGTTTCCAAAACCTAACTAGAAAGAAATTCCGTTACAACGTACTTCAGAATAACGTATCTTTCAGTTCAACGTATGATTTTAAATTCCTGCTCAAAACACCAATGTAAACAATGTAAAAATATTTCACTTTAACATTAAAAACGTATCCTACCTTTCAATATAACGACCATTCTTTTCCAGTTATCAGGAAAATTTTACATAATTGTTACTGTGTTTGACACTCTTTGAGTGCCACGTTTAGGTTTGCCTAGGTTTTGTGTGTGATCGAGGCGCAGGCGCAGTCGTGCACGCTATCTGTGTGCGAGCGCGCGCGGCGGTCTGGTTAGTTGCTGTGATTCGCCTCGGGGAGTAATGTCGTACCTGCTGGAGAGAAGAGTTGGAGCAGGAGTTAAAACGGGTTAACTGTACAAGACTACACAATAAATGACTGGCCAGTTTAAAATGAAAATTCAGCTTCGCGCCCGAGACGACAGTACTACGGAAGAGTGGTTCACCTTGCATCGATTGGCGGAACGAGAGTTATTAATTCAATGAGTATTTATTTAATGAGGGGTTGTGATTATTATTAAGCAAGTGGAGAAGAAGATGAAGCTGAACTGCGTCGGCGCATTGGATTGCTTATGAGTAAAAAACGTTTTGCTCCTATGAATCTATACATCAGGCTACGAGAAGTTACAATTACATTATTTGCCGAGGACAAGAGTGAAGTCTACTGCAGAGAGATTTTTCACCGGGAATGAAGATATGAAGAGTTCTTCTACAAGGATACAGTTTTCTACATGCTACGGTGTTCAAGTAGAAGGCGGAGTCTAGAAAGGAAGTTTTAGTGCAATCGGTGCAGCTGTGGTGACGTCAGCGCGGCGACTTCAAGGCACGTTAGCTGTTCGAGAGAATGGGGCCGCGTAAATTGCTGGGAGCAATTTAATGTTTTCTTCCTAGTTCAGTCTTCCTTCAAACTGTAAGTGTTGGCATTTTATTTCTGTGGATCTATTGAAGATTTATTGCTCACTTAGTCCGGAGTCTAGGTATGTGTAGGCTTCCTCAGAATTAATTTTTGTCTTGGGGAGTAGTGCTCTGAATTAATGTATTGCCTTTTTTTTGTATGTAACGTTGAGTCGCGGCTTTGTGGTTGTAATTTTTTGAAGGCGACAGAATTTGGCTGTAAATCTGGCGTTTAGGTAGCGTTGAGGCTTAGACAGGTTTGCCACACAAAACATATAAGTATTATGTGAAAAATAAACATAAATTTTGTTGTGGAAATATAGACGAATAATTAATATTCTTTTGAGAGTTAAATCACTATTCCTGTTAAAGTAAAGTTGATTATATTCTGTTATTTTAATAGGTTGCTCTTTAAATTATTTTATTATATTTATTGGTGCTTACCCTTCTTGAAGTTTATAAAGTAAATTCTTAAAAGGAAATAGTGTATTGAGGAAACATTTTATAAATGGTTAGGAATAATTATAATACTTGTAAGGTGATTGTTAATTTTCTAAACGTTCTGCCGCATTATATTGTTGTTACAAAGTACATAGTAGGTATAGGATATATTGCCAGCCCAGTTTGGGGACCTGGTTTATTTATATAATATTTTTTTGTAATTTAATTACATAGTCTTGATAGAATTTATTTAATTTCGTGTTTTAATATGAATTTTTTTTTTATATAACCAGTGGAGGTACATTCTTAAATACTCAGTAGAACTCTATCTCTTTGGTGCTGAAAATATATTTATTAATGTTGAAATGCCAGTGAGTCAACGTTTATGTTATATGATTTTAAGATGGTTGTTGCCTGTGAGGGAATTAATGAATTTTTCTGATATGGAATAGTTACTGTTTATATTTTTCTTGTTTAACTGAATGTTATGGTAGTAGATATTGGAAATTTTTTTGAATATTATAAACTAATACCATCAGCCTGGGTTTTATTATTGTAATCCAGCCTTCTGCTTGGTCCCTATTAGTGTTTGCTGATCAGGACAGGCAAAAGAGGGGTTTACAAGGGGTTCTTTAATATTAATGTAAATTATGATTAATTTTTATCACTTTCAAGAATCATTAACTGGAACTGTCCGGCCGCCATATTGGTAGATTCTACTTTCCGAAAAACACTCATAAGATTGCATTGGGCAGGTGGTGGTGCTGAGCTTCAAAATTGGTGTAAATGTGTATTTAGTAGCTTAAAACTTAACATTTCGTGAATATATTGATATAAAAATTGTGTACATGATCTGCTACCTTTCTTATTTCATGTTACTAGATGTGGGATACATGAAAATGACTTGTGTAACATTCGGCTGTAGTAAACGAACTGGACAAAAATCTAATTTTCAATTGGAGAAAGAAAGTATTAGTAAAATCACTTTTCACAGGTATTTATAGATTATTTTTTTACCAGTTACTGTTCTATGTATTGTTTGAAGCCTGTTTTTCTGTTTATGAGTTTGTTAAAGTATCACCAGTGAGTTATTTATACTTTTAGGTTATATTAGTTAAATTTAAATTGGCATGCACTCGTAATACGACACTTAACACTAAATAAATCTGTTCGGAATGTGTGAATGGTTATGCCTATTTATTATACACTATTTGATGGCAACCTAATGACAAAAACAAGCAGATAAACATATTTTTATGTAGGACCAAGCTACTGTGTTAATTTTTTCAGATTGTAAAACTTGTTTATATTTCTGCCTCATTGCCTGTGACAATATTTCCAACCACAAATTAACTGCTATATTTTATCCCAGTTCAGCATGCCGGACATTCAATTGTGTAATTATTTGTAATTTTACAACTTTATTATGTTGTCACCAAGTTCACATTAACCAACACAAATTTAAGAACACATCGTATTATAAAAAGGCGAGAACTATCACATCTCATTGTGCTCCAAACAGTGACACACATCATTTAAATTATATAAATAAACCACAGGAATATTTAAAGCATCTTTATTCAAGTGTGATTTCATTTTCATCGAATATTACTTCATATACTTGCATAAGAACTCCAATTAATTCAAAACCATGTTGTTGCGTATCAATACACGTAGCACCAATGCAATGTTTTGGTTCTCAATGTGGGCGTGGCTCGGCAGAATGTAAATACGGCCGCCATATTGTTACATTCCATGTCAAAGTTTGTTTGGTTACACATTCGCAGCCATGAACTCTATCTGGTTACTTCTTATATCTGTGGTCTCAACGATTCATAGAATCATAGTACAGTGAGTCCTCGGTTTACGTCGGGGTTACGTTCCTGAAAACCGTGACGTAAATAGAAACGACGCAAAATGAGCCATGTTTCATGCCATCGGCCGGCCACGGCCCAAGGTCGGCCAGAAGGGGTAGGAGAAAATGCTGTGTCGTTGCGGGAAGTAGATAACACTTCTACGTGCGAGATACGTGGGTGGCCGAGCGGGCGGGCTGGTAGTATTGCATCACCGCGCGGAGAGCGGAGAGCAGGAAGCGTCCCTCATGATGTATGATAAGATAAGGCGGTGAACGTGTAACTTACGCTACATAGCATAAATTAACTACCGAAGGAAACAAAGAATTATAAACAAATTATATACGGTGTTTTGGTTAAAATAAAGATTTACGGTCATTGTAAACGACGTTATTGTGAATCGGCGACAACTTAAATTGAAACATGATTACTCAAACATTAGCGACGTTAATCCGAAACGACGTAAATCGGTACGACGTAAATAGAGGACTTACTGTATAGTATAACGCTCCATTCTTCCTCCTCCATGGATCACACACTTTAGTGCACGAGACGATCTAAACAATCAATTGCTGTCTCGCCCCTCAAGACAATATTGTTAACCCCATAACATATTAACCCGAGTATATTCGTTTTTTTACATTTGGCACGTAATTATTAACCCGAGTTTACTCGTTCGACTAACAAAAACGTGCGTCTGATTATGTATATTATTTCGAGTTTTCTCGAATGAGTTACATGAGCTCTCGCTAGATGTCGTGGTAGGTATTTTCAGCCTTTGAAACAGACTTCCAGTAGTTTTATGTTACCCACTAGATGTCAGGGCAGATTCGATCCATCACGGTAGCCTACTTACACGCGTTCGCCATTTGTGTTTGAAAAATTGTACATTAGATGTCTCTAATAGTACTATTATTAATTTATGATGTTCCCGCCAATGTTTATATATTTTAGCTGAGGTGTCAACATTACTGTAATGTGAATAATAGAAATTGTTCAAAATGAGTGATTCCGACAGTGAAGGAAGCGACGTGAGTGATCTTGATAAATTGGGATCTGATAGTAGCGACAATTATAATGACATTTCAAGCTCAGAAGAATCAGGTAGTGAAGAGATATCTGGCAGAATGTGGTGCGAGATAAACTGTAGTTTGCCAACTATCTCTCCTCCAAGATACCCATTTACAGGTAAACCAGGCATCAATGTAAATGTAAATGTTGATGATAATTTTCTTCGTTATGTTCTCTTATTTTTTGATAATGATTTGGCTGAACTCATAGCTACAGAAACAAACCGTTTTGCATCACAGTACATTCAAACACATCCTCAAACAAAATGGAAACCAACAAACAAAGAGGAAATCTATGTTTTTCTTGCACTAGTTGTGCCTCAAAGCATAGTCAAAAAACCTACATATCAAATGTACTGGGCTAAGAACCCAATATTTGACACACCATTTTTTAGGAAAACCATGCCATTTCGCAGATTTGTTCAGCTGAAACAGTTTCTTCATTTTGTGGATAATGAGTCATATGATGCAGCCACCCATCCAAACCCTAAACTGAACAAAATATGGCCTATATATATTCATTTGCAAAATAAATTTTCTGAACTTTACACTCCAGAAAAAGATGTCACAGTAGATGAAAGCCTTATGTTATATAAAGGGCGTCTAGGTTGGAAACAGTACTTACCTCTCAAAAGGGCGCTGTTCGGAATAAAGTCATTCATGTTATGTGAATCGTCAAGTGGATATGTATATTCCTTCGTAATTTACACCGGACGAGGAACCAATTTTGATGATGAATACAAAGGCTTGCCAATGTCGTCACAAGTAGTTATGTCATTAGTGAAACCTCTTCTTGGGAAAGGTTATTGTGTCATTACTGACAATTTTTATACCACACCACAGCTATCAGATATGTTGCTATCACATCGAACCGATTCTTATGGGACTGTGAAAACGACAAGAAAAGAAATGCCACCAGAATTGCGGAAACAAAAATTGCCGAAAGGCAGTGTCATGGCTTTTCAAAGAGGGAAACTATTGGCATTGAAGTGGATGGACAAACACCAGTCACAATGTTGTCTACAATCCACAATTCTGAAATGAAAAGTGTTACAATCTATGGACAACAGCACATAAAACCACAAGTTGTGTTAGATTACAACAGTACAATGGGAGTTGAGGACATTGTTGACCAGCGCACAACAGACTATGCAGTACCCAGGAAGAGGGGGAAAAAATACTATAAGAAGATTTTTTTCCATTTAGTGGACCTAGCAATATGGAATTCATTTTTGTTATATTCAAAGTTGGGAGGGAAGCAGTCACATTTGGAGTACAGAGAGGCTGTTGTCAAAAATTTGATTGAACAGTTTCACAAGCCAACAATGTCACCAGGACGAGGTAGGCCTGGAAAATCAACGAATCCACTGAGAATGTCTGAACGTCACTTTCCAGCTACGATCCCGCCAACTGACAAAAAAAGCAATCATACACGCCAGTGTGCAATGTGCAGCAGGGTGACAGATGCACGGGGGAAAAAAATACGGCGTGAAACACGGTACATGTGTGAAGACTGTGGTGTGCCACTGTGTGTAGTGTCGTGCTTCAGAGTTTATCATACAACAGCAGACATTTAGGCAGAAATTAGTTAGGCTTACAGTCAGAGTGAAATGCATTCAAGAATAACTTCACAAATGTCAATACAGACTCGTGACATTATTCAGCTACTGTATTCAAATAAACATTCTTTTATTTATTGTGCTGTGAAAAAAACTGAATGTCTCACATAAAAACTTTGTTTTTTGTAAAGAATGACATCCTTGACATTACAATGATTTTTTTTTTTTGTATTTGTGAATGTTCAGCTATTGCAATTAGTGTATACTGTACAAACCTTGTGAGGTAAATTTTTATACGAGGATCTATTCGGACTGACAGCATTTACATATCATATGTACATATTTTGTTTTTCATGTTATTCAGGCAATTTTATAAAAGTAGATGTAATTTTGTAAAAGAAATATGGTATGTTGCAAAAGTTATTTCATTGGTTTCTATGTAAGCTTATACTATATCTGGCTAATGTTATAAATATTTTTAGTAATCTTAGTGAATATTAGCACTGACGAGTATACACGGGTTAGTAAACCAGTGTCCATTCAAAATGACATGATGGTGTGATAAATGTGAAATTTTAATGTATTTTGTGTGGTATGTCCATTTGCATATTGAATAGGTAAAATATATTGCTGCACAAATGTGATTTTCAGATAACTACTTTTGAGAAATAATTCTAACCATGCTGAACATTACTAATGTTGTTATAATAACTTCCAATTTGTGTTAAATGTTTTTATCTAAATATTTATCTATTTAATTATATTCCATAAATATTTATAATGTATTTACATATATTTCAGCAATGACGAGTATACTCGTGTTAGTAAAACAGTGTGCATTAAAAATTACATAATTTTGTAAAAAATGTAAAAACGTATGTTTTACATGTGGTACGTTTATTTGCATATTAAAAACAATAGATTACTGCAAAAAAACCAATTTTAAAAAATGGTTTTTTTAGACACATATATCTAGCCATAATATATATGTTAAGGGGTTAAACAATGTTTTAGCTGCGCCATCATTTGGTTACTTGTAGAGGACGTTTTAAAAGTTTTAATTAACGCAGATATGTATATTTGTAGATACAAACGTTAAATAAATTTTTTTAACTTATATACAAAATAGAAAATCCAATAATGTTAATTTATGCAGGTTAAGTTTTGAACAGTTTGGTGCCACAACATGGCCGACACGCTTTAATTGTTTTGCCATGAAGGTCGGAATGTTGCCTGGCACAGCCATGCTTGCGACGCGCGCTACTAGTGCGGAGCTATGGTTATCTATGAATGCAAAGTTTGTTTACGTTTGACGTGGCGCGAGACATACAATATTGTTGATTGAATATTGTAATCAGGATGGATTGCCAAAAAGATAAAAAGAAACGCAAGCAGTTCACTTTGAAGGAAAAAGTGGAAATTTTAACAAGAAGTTGACAACAGCAGGAAAAATGCAGATGTGGCACGGTCGTTTGGTTTGGTGCCCACTGCACTGTCCACAATAATAAAAGATCAGGAAAAAATTATGAAACTGTAGGAACAGTCATCTTTATCTGCTGGCCGCAAGAGACTTTGCCTAGGAGATAACAAGGACCTAGAATTTGCGCTGAACAACTGGCTGAAGGATATGAGGGCACAAAATGTTCCAGTCACAGGACCCATGTTGCAGGCTAAAGCAAAAAATGTTGATTTCTTGATGGATATCAAATATTTTCAGGCAAGTTATGGTTGGCTTCATCGATTTCGTGAACGACACAGAATTTCATGGAACGTTGTGTCTGGGGAAGAGAACGATGCTAATATGGCAGTTGAGGAGCAGTCGAAAGTCGACAAATTGAACGGAATTCTAGTCTCCTATTCTCTTGACGATATATTTAATGCCGACGAGACAGCATTTTTTTTTTACAAACTTCTACCAAAAAAAACTATGGCATACAAAGGAGAGAAGTGTACAGGTGGGAAGAAATCCAAAGAGAGGTTGTCAGTATTATTCTGCTGCAATACAATTGGAACCACTAAGTTTTGTCCTTTAATCATTGGCAAATTCAAAAATCCAAGATGCTTTAAAGGTGTGACACACTTTCCGAGTGTCCCTCCTCTCTTTCCTTTTTCTCTTTGTGTTTTTGTTGATTGACGTGTGGCCGTGCGCGGTTGGTAGACGTGTTCCTCTTTCTGTGAGCGAACGTCGGTGTTTGCTGTGGTTCCTGCCTGGTGGTGCCGTGCGGCGGTGAGTTTGGTAATCCCTGAGTAGTTGCAGTTATACACGTGTGGCTGTTGGGTTGGCAACTGTGTGGTCAGCTGTGGGAGAAGCGGTTGGTCTTGTCGCCTCGGCCGCTGTGGTGTGGCGAGGGAGAGGTGTTGGTTAGAGTCGGACGAGGTGGGTGGGCGAGACAAGTCTTGCCGTGGAAACATTTGGGGAGCGCCAGCAAAGTCCACGAAGCAAAGGTTAAAATTAAAATGGGTTTACTGTAGAACGTTTGGTGTAGAGGAGTGATCTACGAGACTCAACATGGAAATTTGTTTATGGAGTCCGAGATTATGCAGCTTTTTTTTTGTTTTAAATTACTATAATACGGATCTACGTAATACGTTTTGATAACGTTGTGTGTTGGTAATGCAAGAGGATAGGTCTAAGTTGTGTTGCGCCAGTTAATGGGTCTACGAGCGTACATCACGTTTATCTGCTACGAGATTATAAGTCCAGTTTCTAGTGAAATTTTTCCAAGAACAGTTTGGTAACGAAGATTTTGCTAGGGGCACGGAGGAGTCGATTAAAAACAAGAAGGGATGTTCTACGTTTGTCTGCAGTTTTCTGACAACGGGACTGTGGCGTGCGGAAGGCGAAATCTACTGAGGCCTATTTTGTTTTGTTTACGAGCAGCGGAATGGCATTGATTTCCGCGCATGGATTTGCAAGATACTTCTGTCTTTGAGATGGTGCACTTAGTTTTTGTGCAAACAGCAGTAAATTGCAGGATGCAAATTTTAAGGCTGTTCATCGTTGCAGAGGCTTCTAGAAAACTGTAAGTGTTGGATGTCTGGTTTTTCTTTCTTGATGTGTTCTGAATGTTCGAATGTTTTTGTAGAACTGTTGATTAACTTCGGGTTTTCTGCAGTTGTTAATTGGACAAGGTATTGGATGTTTTTCCCTGTTGGGGAGGTTTCGCTGGCGCATCCGATATATATTTAATAGTGTATTTTTTTCCTGATTTTTTTATTGGATAATCTTGAGCCTTTCGGGGTACACCACAGTAAATCAGTATCTTATTTATGCAAATTGCGAATGGAATTAGAAGGTTTGTATTTTGTAATTCTGATAACGTCGCTGTCTAATACACAGTCGTTTAAATTCCATTTGTGTGGTAAATGAAGGGTTTGTGCTGTGAAATGCAATTATTTTTAGATATATTAAAAAAAATTTTTTATGATAAATATTTTATTACCTATATTTTTATATTATTATATTATTTATCTGGTGGTTATCTGGTGAATTTTATCAATCCTGTGTGGCGGAGGATGGATAGTAAATATAATATGAGGATTTTGTAAATCCTGGCCGAGAGTACAAACTTATAAACTGTGGTGTAAAATTTATTTTTGCGTTAGAAATTTCTGAGGCACAAATGAATTTTTTTTGAGATTTGGTCCTCTAAATCATTATTCTTGTTTATTACCATATCTTGGTGGATATTATTCCTATTTGTTGTTTTTGGTTAACGTTGAATGTAAGGGATAGTCAATTCTATTATATTGCCTTTTTGAAACTTACTACTGTGTTATATATAGTTTTTTTTATTATGAAATTTGATTTAAAATTACCTGCTGAGATTAAATCTATTTAAAATATTGTATAATAATTTATTTTTATCTGTGGGGATCAAGGGAATTGTTATAGGGGTGCACGCGGGGAAGGGGCAAGCGGTTTGTTTATGAGTGAAGCCACTGGTGGCTTGACGCTAACACCTGTGAATGCAGTGGAGCCGCCCGGACCCGCTCAGAGTTTAATGCCCTTGGCCCCTTTTTGGCTGTTAATTTTTTTTTGTGTGTATATTGTTGGTTTTTCCTTCTTTAAGTTTTTTTTTTAAATTTTTTTGTCTTGTAATTTGTTGTGGAAGCGGAAGATGTTAACGTTGATCTTTATTTGGCCAATTACAACTAGCATCACACTCTATTCCTTTTTTATTACATCGTTACCTCCCTTTAGCTTGATTTTTTTTGGGTTAAGCTCTGGGGGTGTTTTAAAGGTATTGCATCACTTCCAGATGACTACATCAGCAACATAAAGGCATGGATGTCCAAAGATTTATTTCTAAATGGCTAGTTGAGACCGATAAAGAAATGCAAAGGAAACACAGAAAGATCATCATTCTGGTTGACAACTGTGCAGCTCATAATGTTGATGTGTGACTTGAAAATGTAACATTAGAATTTCTTCCTGCGAACTGCACTTCCGTGTTGCAGCCTTTAGATCAAGGCATTATCCAAAATGCATAAGTACATTTTCGGAAGCGGCTCGTTGAAAGAATTTGATCAACATCAGATGCCATTTGCCCACAAATGTTAATGTCCGTCAAGCCATTCAACTTATGACAGGTGGTTGGTGGAATGTTAAGGCGGAGACAATAGCCAATTGTTGGAGGAAATCTGGTATCATAAAGGCAAGTGATGATGAAAGCAGTGATGGTTTGTCTATGGACCAGGCAACCACAAGATCTGCAAGTGATGCTGTTGCTGGTGATGACATCTCACCAGAATTTTGGCAAGAAGTGTCAAGTACTCTGCAACTAGACAACACTTCTTTAGAAGACTATGTAGCTATTGATTGTAATGTTGAAACTACACCACAGTTGACTGATGCAGAAATAAACGAAGTGATGCAAGCAGCAGTCAGTGAATCTTCAGAAGATGAAGAAGTTGAAGAGGAGCCAGTCACCGCAAAAGAAGCCATGATGTGCTTTGAAAAACTTTCAGTATTTCTTGCAAAAAGAGAAAATGTTCCCATCCTTGTAATGGAATCCATGCACAATGTTGAACACTTACAAAACACACAAAGCAAACTAAAATTTCTCAGTTTTTAAGAAAAAAGAATTAAACATTATTCTTGCTTAGAAGAAAGTCCAACTCTCTTGTTTGAAGTGGGTTTATGTGAAGAACTATCAAAATTCATAAAAAAAGTGGTCATGCCTAAACTTTCATGGAATTTCTTGTTTATCTGTGTTTTTTATATCGAAGTTAATTTTTTTGTACATGCTGTATTATACAAACAAAAATCTTTCTCCAGCGATTCTTCAAATATTTAAGCTTAAGTATTTTCAGGGAATTCTATCCCAATAAATGTACATACAGTACACTCCCTATTTAACGCGGTCGTCGGGGGACATAACTTTTACCCGCGTTGTTGCATAACCGCGATGTTTCGATGTGACCAAGGTCAAAAGGCATAAAACACTGCCTGTGTTCTAATAGGTCGGCAAGCACGCACAGTATAGACGGCCTTTGTGCGGACTTTGCATCCGCAGTTTTCATTAAACACGGGTGAAAAAATTAAAATAATAAATTTTAAAGATAAATATTAAATGTTGAATTGTTTTTATTTTTCCGCGTGCCGCGCACAGTTTGTCGCACGGCCTACGAGCGCGCCACACGCCGCCATACACATGTGCGGCACACAAGCTGCTGCTGCCAGTCTCGTGGTGTTAGCCACAGTATCTGCTTCGTCAGTGTCCGTAACAAAGTAAGTGCAGTGTGTGCGGTTACACACGATTCTGTGGTCAAAGTCTTCTAAAAAGAAAGGCCGTAGTGATACTTCAAACCGAATATGAATCGCAAAGTACCGAGTTTGATTGACAAAATAAAAATTCTATATTTACTTACAGATAGCTTGTCTTTTGTAGAAGCAGGCCGCAGATACAGGAAAAAAACGATTCTAGCATTCGTACAATAAAAAATAAAGAATCGTCTATCGTGTCAAGTGGTTAAACTTTATTATCCATACTTACAGTAAATTATAAATGGTCACATGTGGGAAACAAAAATTGCGCCAATTTAATTTTAGCGCAATCAGTGACGCCGTATTAAAAACCGTGTTAAACTTTGTCTTTACTTATTTCACCAAACGCTGTGTCGAGTTGCTGAGTGTGTGTGGCTCGGATCGGCAAGTGTTATATTCCCCAGCCTCTGGTTAAAGGTCGAGAGACCGCTACACATAAACATTTCCGGGACTTGTTTACTACCTCACGGCAAAAGTGGTACAGTATGGTTCACGTAAATATTGGACCACTGGGAATTCCTGGGCAAAGATTAAAAATACGCTAGCCGATTTACTTTACTATTTAATGTTAAAACATTATACCAAAGTAAAAAGATGAACTTGTATAATACAATGAATTACCCAATAATATTACGTCTGTAGGTTTAAGTTGTAACAAAACATTTATATACAGATGTCCAGTAAAGTACCAATTAAGATTCTGGAGTGGAATTTTAAACACCGGACTACCTGATTTTGCCTTGTACGCAGCGACGCTGCTCAGTCAAGTGACTCATGCTCTGCCTGTGTGCTGCGTGAACACATTCCCTCCCCCACTCCGCCTCGTGTTTCTGCCCGCTCTAATCTCTACCTCTCTCCATATTCTCGGCTCGCCTCTCCCTACCCCGCGCTTGCCGACAACCAAGCCTATCCAACATCAATCCCCAGCCGAGTCACGCTGGATGTCGCTGGACGGTGGGCTTTATCAGGTCCCCTGTCCAATGCTTCATTTGTGAGATAAAACGACGTTAAGAACTAGTGTTTCAGAAAATATCACTGGGCTGGATTGGACCATAATTTGAAAACCCTACAAGATAGAGGAATAATGTACGGAGATATCTTGTTTAGAATTTTACTGCGGACATTTTCTACGCCTAGGCTTTTTTCTGCCCGATGCTTAGTTTGTTAGTTACAACGCAAAATTATCCTAATCGGCTGTCAACCATTTATTCCATTATTATTATTCATTTCTGACTGGGGGACATGGTTTGACCCGCGATATACCCGATTCCGCGATCAATCGAGGCGCGATATACCGGGAGTTTACTGTATCTGCAAAATATTTTAACCCATTTGTCATTTTGTGTTCGACAGATATAAATATTGTATATGTAGGCCTAGAATTTAGGCTACTAAATTGAGTTCAGTAATTTTTTAATGTCTCATGGCGGCATTTGTGTGTTCAATAGAAATGCTTTACAATGAGCAAGTTGAGATGTTTCAGGAATTGCAATCTCACCATTACGATTGCCAACTGAAAATTCGAGACTTGAGGAAACAATTATTTGTGTTTGATTTTTACTTAAAGTTAACAAGTAGTCTGCGAACACTTCTCATAATTAAGTTTTCATTTTTTGCACAAAGTCAAATAAGCAATATCATTACTACTCGATTCTGAGTATTCATTCTTCAAGAGAGAATGAATAAATAAAAATTGGTTGTCTGTAAAGTCGGTTTACGGACGATAGTTTAACGTGACGTCATAACAAAACATTGATGAAATGATTGCATACTTTTATGAATAAAATTGAATCATTTTTATTGAATTATCACTATTTTGTATGGATACAAAGAAGGAGTGAAATGAAATCTACAATTTAATTGATAAATTTACTTTTATTTGCACTCATTAATTCAAATATGTTTATTACTTTAACGAAGAGATTATTTTAACTATAACTTTTATACATGTTTGCTATTTAACTTCTTCCAATCTGTGTAATTCTGTTAAGGATAGGACGATGATAGGAAAAGTAGGAAACGAATGGGAGTGTTTCAAGTTTAATGTGCCTCGAAAAAGTCAAATCGATGGTTGTTCCAATCGAGTGAAAGAGAGATAGATGCGGCGCAAGCGTACAATGAGCGTAACGGAACAATGTGCGTAACAGGACTAACAGGACACTTTTTCGTGCGTGCAGCCGGCGTTCATAGATTTATTAGACGTTGTCACGTCAAAAAGAAAGAAAAAATTAATATGCTTATCTCTGGCTAAATATTAAACCTGCTTGTGGTCAATGCATGTTAAAAACATTATTTAAATAAAAAATATTTCACACTCCATCAACACATGCCTACATGGCTATCAAATCAACACACCTAAGTAGTGCAATGTGCAGTTCTGATACTATTTATGCATTTAGAGAGAAAAAGTTAGTCACAAATTGGTTGTATCATTCATAAGGACAAAGCAAAGAATGCAGGTGAAACAGTGCGGATGACATACCTGCTGCGCGTTGAGGCCGGTGAAGCAGAACATCCCGATCTGGTCGGTGATGTGCGACCAGTCGCGGCTCGAGCCTTCCTTCTTCAGGTTGTCGCGCAGCTGAGCCCGCACCGAGATGATGCGCTCAGCCATGCCCTTCACGTCCTTCAGCCTGCACACACGCCCACACACCTCTCTCTGCACATCGCAATTGTGCTCGTGTGCCAACTGTGCGCCCGCACCTCAGACACCAGATCCTCGCCATTGTCTTCCCTGTGCCATATGTATAATGTTCCTGCTGTACCAATTGGATTGTATGTCTTACTTTGCCCAAAATGAGTCAATGAGAAACCATAAACAAGAGGACAGCAATTAAATTAAAATAAACTGTAGATTCTTTCTTTTTTTATTTTAAGGCAATGAAAACACACATTTAAACTCTTCAGTAGAGACAAGAATATATGGTTTTTTAAAGTCCAATTTCATTTTTAAAACAGAGGATTTTGGTGGTGTTGTTTTTATAGTAAAATAATTTTTAATAAATTGGTCTAAAACTGATGCATTAATTACAATAAAAATAAAATAGCGAGAATTTATGGTTTGAAATTGATTCAATCAGAGATACACAATAAAACCAATTGAATTCATTTTTCTGATCCATGCTCTTTGCTACAATTTTTTGAACAGAAACAACATTCTTTGAATTTCAAACATTAAAATTGATAAAGTTTTGGTAAAATGATTCTTAATTCCACAATATAGGTTGCATTTTGTTGGTATATGGAGTAGTAACTTGCATTCCAGTGTTATGCCGAGTTTTGACATATTTTCAGTGGATTTTGGTTTTATCGCAATTGTCCCTACTCATCTATACTAATATTATAAAGCTGAAGAGTTTGTTTGTTTGTTTGTTTGTAATCTCAGGAACCACTTGTCCGATTTGAAAAATTCTTTCAGTGTTGGATAGTACATTTATCGAGGAAGGCTATAGGCTATATTATATTATCAATAACATTAGGGATCCTTATTAAGTCCAATAAGGTAACCCAAAGTGTAAAAAAAGACCCGAAAAAATCCTTACACGGCGTGCGCTGCGAAACCTATTGATTATAGAACAAAACAATGTACTACCACTTTGCAGAACATATAATTGTCTTTAAAAAATATCGCGTAACCATATGTCTAACTATTGTAGTTATCTCACAATTAGTGTTTTATTTAATTTTTTTAAATAATTAAAATGCAGTCGCTTCAAAAACTCTTTATTGTGTACCTTGGTATTAATCCTTATCAAAATAAATTACTGCATACTCAAGACAAATTCAATACCTTTCTAGAACTTTTTGAATTATTCAATTCGGACGTTTCATTCAAAAGATATATCGCAATATTTAAAATTAAGTATTAGTGTTGTAGCCAAATAAGTATTAAGTATTGCACGCGCATGTATGACTAGCATTGAAGACCTAATCTCTAAAGTGTACCCAGATGTAGTCCATATAGAAAACAAAGACTACCAGTGGATGTGTCAAAGGGCAATATTGGCAGCTAGAAACAGTAGCGTTGACGACATCAATAACATGATACTGGGTAAACTTCCAGGCGACAGAGTGAACTACAGGTCCATTGATAAAGTAATGGCTCAAGAAGATGCGGTACATTATCCACAAGAATTTTTAAATTCTTTAAATCCGAGTGGCCTTCCCTCACATTCACTCAAATTAAAAACTGGCTGTCCAATTGTGCTGCTAAGGAATCTTAAACCACCAAATTTATGCAACGGAACCAGACTCCAAGTAAAATTCCTTCGCGATAACGTGATTGGTCCTACAGTATTGACTGGTCCAGCAGTAGGGCAAACAGTGCTGATACCTCGCATACCTATGATACCAACGGATTTGCCTTTTCACTTTAAGCGAATTCAATTTCCGGTGAAGGTATCGTTTGCGGTAACAATTAATAAGGCCCAGGGACAAACATTTAAGTACGTAGGAATAGATTTACACCAAGAGTGTTTTTCGCACGGGCAACTATATGTCGAGATCTGGTTCGGGAGAAAATCAATTTCTACTTCTGCTGGAAGACAAAACTAAAAATATAGTTTACGCAGAAGTACTTTAATATAGCATTGGTTATGAGTGTTTTGAGAATAACCTAAAACTGTGCATCTACCATATTATCTCAAAGTCACAATACCCCCCAACAAAGTCTATGCGGACAAAGTCACAGGCACTACTAGTAAGTAATAATTCAACATTGCATTAAAAGTTGTAGGAATTGTAGTGATATTCGCAGTGTATTGGAAAATGACTTGTGTTCAATTGGTCTCACTTCAGAACAGCTTCTCTTTTAACAAATTAGTAGTCTTAGTCGACGCAACTTTAGCAGAAGGATTGTTGAACATAAAGAGCTTCTTGAAATTTTGTTTTCTAACAATTTAAATTGCATAAGTTTATATTTAAGCTATGTAAGTTTTAAAACAGAACTGGTAAACATTCTGTATCAAGTATCCAAGTTTATCCCTTGATCATGATGACATGCAATCACAGTTTTCACTATCATATACCAGTAAATTGATAAGGTCCTTCAGCTTTGATTTTTCTAAATTCATAGCACTTAAAAGAAGGATTGGAATCTGGTGTATTGAGCAAACACAGACCGAATGTGTACCTGGCTGACCAACTGTGACACACCATTTCAGCAGCAGCTCGCAGAATTTATAAAATCCTACCTTATCACAAGGAAATTTCTCTCTGCATGCTGTGTGTTGTTCCATAAGATTGCAGAGTATTAGGCATTTTTGTGTAGACTAACCTTATCTTTGGCACCTTGCATTAGTCTGCTGTTTTCATCTGCTTAATAAAAATTGGTAACCTTTTCAACAACTTTGGCTGAAATTTTTCGACCTTGCAAAGGCTCAGGATATGAAAGAATTCCTTTTTCTTTCACCAACTGGCGTGATTTTCTTGCCATGTACTCAGAAACATTAAATTCTGTTTAAATTTTCTTTTGGGACCAGGAATTAGGTGTAACTTCTCCCTTATGGATTTGCATAATTTAATTTTTCTTTCATCTGACTGATTAGAAAATTTAATTCACTTGCATTCTTTTTAACAACTGTACTTCCTTCAGACTGCAATTCATCTTCTGGTAGCTTCAAAACTGTTGCTACTTTTGATTTCACTTGACTTTTGACTTCAGATATCTTTCTTTTACCATACACTTATTTTGAACACTTTGAAAATCCTTTTAGCTTTAAGGGTGATACATCAAGAGTACTCATGCTTGAATTCAAATCTTTGTTTTCAATTGGTGTAGTGTCACTAAGGTCTTCCTTTGTAGGTGTAAGCATGTGAGGGTCTGGCCCTTCCTCTTCGTTAGAATTATTCTGTGAATTTTTAAGCTCTTGTTCTTGAAATACATCTTTTGTCCAGGAACTAACTAAATATCAGCTTTCCTTTTCGCATATTTGGCCTTTGAATAGACATAGATCTTATGCCACTCTTTATAGACTTTTTGTGTTTCTTTGCTGAGTCACAACATTTTTTTAAAGCTTCCCCTTAATATTTAATGTGACGCATAGTGGTGTGAACATACTTGAATTTGAATACAGTGTAAATCCATCTATCCTCCAAAGCAGAATTTCCTTTTCTTCATCAGGAAGTGCAGCAATATTAAGAATTATCTTATTGTCTAAGTAGTAATTATATGACACACACAGAATTAATAAAAAGACCTACACTACACTTTTAAATAAACTGGTAGCCATTGTAGATTATAGAAAAACTGTCAGTTTTATCCACTTCAGTCAGAAAGCACAAAGCAAATAACTTATAAAATTAATAAATAAAACCAGCTACATGTCTGTATTCATTAGCAAATGAATACGTTGACAATTCGGAGAGATTGTTTGCAATTAATTTATTCGTCAACTGACTACAATATGCATACAATAACACGAGCGACTACTTGACTGTGTTTACATAGGCCGGCCATCTTGACACACTGGTCTATATTCATGACATCCTCCCTTTTCCAACGAGTCTATTCCAGTGCTATCTTGACAGTCTGACAATTACTAATTCTACTTCTAAATACACAGTACACTAGGCTGGTATTACTTTACATTACAGGTTCATTTTTGATGGAGGAATCACGTATCTTCCGCTGCGAGTCATCTTGGGGATATGTGTATCCATGCTTGTGTTCCTTTGGCTGAAACTGGTGTTCGCGGCAGGGTTCCTATGCTGGAGGTTTTCCTTGAACCCCAGGAAGTCTGGAGAAGTGCTCCATGAGAGTGTCCTATCAGACGTGGGTGGTTGTGCTGCTTCGCCCGCTGGGTGTGGTGTCACTTCCTCTTCGTCCTTACTATTTTCCCCTGGAATGTGCGGCATTCTCCGATATACGTGGTTGCTGAGAGTCACGGAGGAGGGACCCGAGGGTTTGATGAACCACGAGTTTCTCCTGTATCTACCAGTAAGTGTGTGTCGATGATGTACGAGCGTGCCTCTGGTACTGGTTGAACAATTTTTGCAGGAACCCAATTCCTGTGTGCTTCCCGGTAAAGGACTTCGTCTTCTGGTAAAAGAGTGGTTGGCTTTGATTTGTTTTTGTTGAACGTTTGTGTTTCCGCTTGTCGTAAAAATTTGAGGTTATTTGCAACACCTTTTACTAGTGCTGGTAGCAGCAACTTCTCACTGGTTGGAAGCAGCGTTTTTGTCCTGCGGCCCATGAGGCGTTGGGCTGGAGAGCCAAGCCTTCCTCGAGGGGTATTCCTGTGGTGCAAGAGGGCAAGCATTGTGTCTGTCTTGTCTATGCTGCATTTGCGCAATAAATTTTTTGCCTCTTGGACGTATCGCTCCGCTAACCCATTCGAGCGGGGAAAATGGGGGCTAGAGATGCGGTGTGAGAAGTTCCACTCTTTTTGGAATTTTCCAAATTCAAAGGAGGTGAACTGTGGGCCTCCATCTGTCCTAAGTTCGTCTGGAATCCCCTGTTGAGCAAACCATCGTTTCAGTTCTTTGATAACTGCATCACTTGTAGTTGATCGTAACTGTATAAAATCAAAGTAGCCTGAATAACTATCTGCTATGACGAGGAAGTTGTCACCCTTTATCTGAAATAGATCCGATGCCACGAACATCCACGGACGAGATGGGATGAGTTCTGCACTGAGGCATTCTTGAGGAGGGTCCCGTTGTGACCGGTTGCAGGTAGCACACTTTTGGACAAATTCTGTGATGTCCTGCGTCATTCCTGGCCAGAACACATGGTCCCGTGCGAGCTGTAAGGTACCTAGGATGCTCTTATGTGGACGATGTAAGTGTGACAGCACCAGTGGTTTCATGCTACTTGGAATGAGGGTGCGCATCCCTTTGAAAATTATGTCCTTGTACACTGCTAAATCTTCTCGATAAGTCCAATATTTACGCAGGCATTCTGGTAGGAGTTCCTGTTTGGACGGCCATCCCTTCAGTATAGTTGACCGTAAGGTGACTAGTTCGTCACAATTGTTAATGGCTTCTAGCAACTCCATAGTGCGCTCCTTTGACAATGGCAGTAAGACGTGGATTTCAAAAGAGGTTGGACTGTCTGTTTCTGGAATGTTGTGGCAGTCTCTGCTTAATGCATCGGCTATGTACAATTGCGCTCCCCTTTTGTACGTTACTGTGGGGTGATATGGCAATACCTCGAACAGGATCCTTTGCAGTCTGGCAGGCGCATCCAGGAGTGGTTTTTTGAAAATGGCCTCCAGAGGTTTATGGTCAGTCTCAATTAGTAGGTTTGTGTTTCCCCAAATATACTGGTGAAATTTTTTACATGCTGTTAATATGGCCAGGGCTTCCTTTTCCATTTGGCTATAATTTAGCTGAGCCTTTGTCAGTGCCTTTGATGCATAGGCAATGGGCTGATCTTCTTGCATCAGAACTGATGCTACTGAGTGGCTGCTTGCATCTACTGATAAGGTAACTGGTTTGTGGTGATCATAATATGTTAATACTGGGGGATTCTTGAGGCAGATTTTTAGTGTCTCGAAGGCTTTATCCTGCTCTTGTCCCCAGTACCAAGCGACATTTTTCTCCAAGAGCTGTCGCAGGGGTGTCGATATTTCTGACACCTTTGGTATGAACTTGGACAAGTAGTTCACCATGCCAAGAAATCTCTGTAACTCTTGCACTGTTGTGGGTTTCTTTATTTGCTCGATTGCTTCCACTTTTTCGGGGTCTGGCGAGAGTCCTTGGCTGCTTATGATGTGACCCAGGAATTTGACTTGCTCTTTATTGAAACAGCATTTACTGGCATTTAGCTTCAGCCCCGCGTCTTTGAGTTTGGCTATCACGGTCGTTGTAAGGGATTCCAGTTTTTCCTTTGTGGGGGCATGAATCAGGATATCATCCATTGAGCATTCTGTACCTTCAATGTCTTGCAAGAGATGAGTCATTACTTGCTGAAATACCTCTGGAGCTGAGGCTAGGCCAAACGGCATGCGTTTGCAAGCATATCGGCCCCAGGGTGTTGCAAAGGTCAAGTATTTAGAAGTCCTTTCTGATACTTCTATTTGCCAGAATCCTTTTCTACAATCTAATAGTGTAAAGTATTTGGATTTATTTAAGCGAGTTGCAATTTCCTCCAGCGTCTGGAGTGGGAAATGCCGTCTTTTCAGGTTTTTGTTTATGTCAGAGGGATCAATGCATATTCTAACTTGACCTTCCTTGCGTACAACAACCATGGGCGAGACCGCCGGGGTAGGTTCAGTAATGGGTGTGATGATGTTGCTGTTTACCATACTGTCAAGCTCTTCTTTGACCTTGTCCCTTATAGGATAGGGTACTTTCCGAGGTGGGTGTACTTTGAGGTTAGGTTGGTCTACTAAGTCTATATCGTAAACAAAACCCTTCAAGCGCCCTATACCATCAAATAATTCATCACATGTGTCCACAATTTCCATGCGTTTAACAAACTGTAAGCTTTCACATGTTTTCCTTCCAAGTACACATTGGTGTCCTTTCTCGACAATCAGAAACTTGATCTCTGCTACTCTCTTTCTGCTAGTTACTACTGTTGAGTGTGCTTCACCCAGCACTGCCACTGCGTCTTTACTAAAGGACAAGAGGCACTTGGTTTTTGATGGGACAATTTCCAGCTTACATTTGTGAGCAATGGAATCAGTTATGACATTGCACTGTGCGCCAGTGTCTAGCTTGAAGTTTACCTTGTATTTATTTTGTAGGGTCAATGTTTCCATCCAGTCAAACTCTGCTTCGGACCTGGCCAAACATGACACTAGAAACACTTCCTCCGAGTCTTCTAATTGGCCAGTGTTCTGCTGTTGTTCTACTTGTGAATTCACACTTGTGAGTGTTGTAACTTGCCTGGACTTGCACATGTGTGCAAAGTGCCCTGGTTTCTCACATTTTCTGCAAGACTTCCCAAACGCCGGACATGATCTCCTTTGATGGGAAGTGCCGCACCTGGAACACTCAAACGGTGGTGACCGATTCCTTTCTGTTCCTCTTGATGAAGGCCTTCCTTTTCTATGTCTGTCCATGCGGATGGCTTCAACTGCTGGTGCATTATCCGTCTTCATCGTTAGTAATTGCTGTTTAGTTAGTTCTGCAGCTCTGCAAATTTTTACTGCCTGGTCAAAGGTTAGCTTTTCTTCAGCTAGCAGTCGTTCACGTACAGAATCCCTGTAGATGCCCACCACTATTTTATCCCTCAAAAGGCTATTTGTCAATTCCTGGAAGTCACATTTTTTCCCTTGATTTATGACAGAAGTCAGGAAATCGTCAAAGGGCTGGTTGTCCATTTGCACAATCTTGTTGAAGATATACCGTTCGTAGGTTATGTTCGATTTAGGAGAGAAATATGCATCAAATTTTGTTTTGATCTCTGTTAAATTTCTTTCTTCTGCCTGTGTGAGTGAGAAGGTATTATATATATTAGCTGCATCCGGGCCTATTATTGTCATGAAGGTGGCAACTTGTACTTCTGGACTTTTTTTCATGAGGTTAGTTGCGACAGAATACCATTCAAACTGTTGACTCCATAATTTCCACGCATTCGCCATACCTTGTTCTGTAATTACTAATGGTTTGGGTGGTTTTAAGCTTACCCCCGACTCCGTGGCCATGACGATTTCTTATTAACTGTTAACGTTAGTTGTATGTTCGTTTAACTCTTCATAACACAGTCCCGGGTTTCGGCACCATGTATTCATTAGCAAATGAATACGTTGACAATTCGGAGAGATTGTTTGCAATTAATTTATTCGTCAACTGACTACAATATGCATACAATAACACGAGCGACTACTTGACTGTGTTTACATAGGCCGGCCATCTTGACACACTGGTCTATATTCATGACAATGTCAACACTCAAAGATTATCAGTCATAGATTAAACAATCCCAGACAACTTGTTGAAGTGCACAGAGAAGTAGCAGCTCCTCTCACACACACTGGACAACCTGTGACTGACTGATATCTTCTACGAGATCACCCTACAGAAAACATTTAGATGATGCAATATATTACATCATCTACTACATTTAAGCAAGATGATGCAATATTACGCAAACTGACTGAGTGACCAAACATTAATTGAACCATAACTTTTCTTCTTTCTTTCATTTGTATGTTTCATATATAGGCATATATATATATATATATATTAAATGTGCATTTCCAACAATCCTAAATTCATTGTTTCAAACATTTTTGTAATAAAAAATTTACTAAATATTTGCTTTTATATGTACAAATTATTTTGTAAACTTAAAACTGATTTATTTTGATCTTAACCACTTCCACTTGAACCTGCTTTTATAAAGAAGGAAGGTAAATAACAAATTTTATACAACCAATTGTTTAGCAAATTTTGTGCTGGTACCGAACCATGGTTTGTAAAGAATAATAGAAAAAAGTTATAAAAGGATTACTGAACTGAAGTTTAAAATTTTTGGTAATTCATTTTTTCCCCACTTCTAACATAAATTGCATGTACTTCTGGGAATTTAATTACATTTTACAATTGATATTTGAAATCTACATACAATTCTGAATAAGTATGGTGAATTTCCCGATTATACATTATTAACTTTTATTACAAATGTAAGTTGAAGCAAGATGTGTCACTAGACTTTGGTTGCGGAATAAAAAAATTCCACCAATTCCACAGAGGGAAACTTTGAAGGGCTTTAAATTCCAAACTAAAGCCAATATTCCAAAAATGAAACAAACTTGTAAGTTCTTATATTTGTCTGGAGATACCATGTACCAAATTCCAGCCGAATCTGAAATGGTGGGGGAGAATGACCCGTAATACCTTAAGTAAATTATGTTCTACATTACTGTACAAATATGTTATTCCTGATATATGACATTTTATACATGACAAGTTCAACATTAATTGTGTGGGATTCAGCATAACTATGAATGAATAAATAAATCACTAATATTCACTCATTTTACATTTTTTCCTAAACAAAGAATAATAGACTGGTATGTAATGATTTCAGTGTACTTATTAATTGCAGTCTCTTGATTGGTTCCTCAAATATTATAATCAAGGCTCAGCAACGTTGGAGCTAGCAGTAATGCAACTGTCGCACTCGCCTGATGTTACTTGTACGTGTGAGATAGGGATGGGTCGGTACTGGTTCTCGGTTCCTACGGTTCTCAGCATTTTAACCGGCACCAAGAACCACAGCTCAAATGTCGGTGCCTGTTCCGGTACCAGCAGTATTGCAAAATAGTCCTTCACTAAAACCTAACTGCAGCACGAAATGGCTCAACTCACGTCCAATTCACAAACGTATTATTTTTTTGGACTTCTGTGGAATAATATTCATTTTTAACTATAAAATAAATTACACGTGAAAATATTTAATATTCTCGTCACATCTGTAAACAAAGTACGTTTTTCAATGAAAAAATAACAGTTTAAGGTGCCATAGATGTAGTTTATCGATGTGTGCAACTGTATAACGTGCCTCAGCAGAGAGATGAGAACAGAAAGATGCCATTACGTTTCACTGGTTTTTATAATAGGCAGCTAATTGAGTTGTTGACACATAAGTATGGGTGACTGGAGTATAAAGAACAATTAAAAGTGCAAATTCCATAGTATATTTGTTTAATAGAATTGATGACTGATTTTAAATATCTCCGTAATAATTTTCGGCATTCTAAAATTTTATGCTTTTTGTGCAGTGCTGTGGAGTGTAATTTCACTGCATCTACAGCCATCTAGCGGTGTGGCTAGTAACTTTCTCTTTTAAGCAAACGGGATTGCTTTGAAAGTGGCACTAGTGTTAATAGTGTTGATGAAGATACAGCGGACACATGATAAAAAATAATGCTTTTAAAGTTGTTTTTTTTTCTTAGCAAAGTGGTGTATGGATGTGTAGATGTATTTTACTATTAATTGGTCAAACAAAATGATTGTTGACACCTGTAAAGTATAATTATTCTGGCAAAATAATGCAACTTGTGTAAGAAATTGCATCAGAAGTGTGGCAGTAAATTTACTGTTGATTGTGCAAACAAACTTAATTCAATGTAGACAATAAGTTTTATTGACAATTGATTATTTTAATTCTTTGAAAGTTCACCATTTCCCATTTTATTTATTTCCATTATTGTAATATTTTCTTTTTATTCCTATGTTTTAAAGGAGGGTGTATGTAGATTTCTTAAGCTAATTTCTAGATTAATATAATAAATTTTCTTTTTATTAAGTGTTCTCTATATTATTTAGAATTATTTTTCACCAATATATATTACATTTGTAATAGGTTGGTGTGTTTGCTGTAGCTTGAAAACTATACTAAACCTTTTAATTTGCTTTGAAAGCCTCTTTAAATGCCACTGCATTTATTTGTAAGCATGCAATAAAAACATTGAGGACAGAATACAAAAAAATAATTTTTTTTCAGTGTTATAAATAGTAAATTGTTGAAGATGTAAGTCTGGATACAGGCTTTTTAATTATTTTTTTGTAGCTGAAACAATGAATACTAGTTTATTACTTGAAACACCTCATAAATAATGTGAGAATAATGTTTATTTTATTTTTTAAGTCAGAACCGAGGACCAAGAATCAATTTTTAAGAACCGGTACCGAACCGAGATACGGGAAAAAACAGGAACTGCCCCATCACTAGTGTGAGACGATTGGTCAATGTGTTCTGTTCTTCGGTTTTCACACTACCATCACTATTGTAAATACCGCATTCACTCGCATAATGTCCACCCTCGCATAATGTCCGCCCTCGCATAATGTCCGCACCCTTTATTTATATATCCTTAAAAGAAAAAATTAAAAATTTGCATAATGTCCGCACCAGTCGTCTACGGCGGGCAACACAACTTTGGCCACCCCTAAAGGACGCAGTACGAATGGAAAGTTGACGGCTATGTAAACAAAGCCGTGACCTTGAGCTGTCCTTTCTCTCCTGTCCTGAAAGGGTGGGGAAATTCGTTGAACTGAACAAAGCACAGTAACGGTATACACAGCTGACCAACACGCACGCAAGTTCAAGGCATGAGTTTCGCGTTGAGTTTTGTAGTGTAGAGTACAGAATGGGTAAATATAAATCCTTCACTGCACGGTTTAAATTAAGAGTTGTTCGTTATGCTGAAGAGCATGGGAACAGGGCTGCTGAAAGGGAGTTTGAAGTGCACGATAAAAGTGTTCGTCAGTGGCGGAAAATAAAAGAACAGTTTCAGTCAACAAATGCAACACGGCGTGCGTTTCGCGGACCCAAGGCTGGGAAGTTCCCAGAACTTGAAGTTAAAGAACTATATACGTGAATTAAGAAGTAATGCCTGTGCTGTTTCGTATGAAATGGTTCAAGTAAAGGCGCGGGAAATTGCGCGTTCCATGAATACACCGCATAACGAATTCAAGGCTAGTCGTGGATGGATCACAAGATTTATGAGGCGGAACAACCTTTCTCTGCGACGAAGAACATCACTGAGTCAAAAATTGCCGAAAGAATATAACGAAAAGTTACTGCAGTTTCAGCGATTCATCATTAAGCAGAGAAAAACTCATGATTACCTACTCTCACAAATAGGTAATGCTGACCAAACTCCGGTATACTTTGACATGCCGCAAAGTACGACGATTAGTCCGAGGGGAGAATCAAGTGTTACCGTTCGTACAACCGGAAACGAAAAGTTACGCTGTACAGTTATGCTAGCGGTAACGGCTGACGGGCGGAAACTGCCGCCATACATCATTTTCAAGAGGAAAACAATGCCAAAAGGCACTAGCTTACCGCGTGGTGTGCATGTGCGGGTCCAAGAGAAAGGCTGAATGGAGGCCCCCCTTGTGAAAGACTGGCTAAAAACTGTATGGAATCGTTGACCCGGTGCTCTTCTGAAGAAACAATCGTTACTTGTGTGGGATAGTTTCCGAGCACATCTTGTGGAAGATGTCAAGCGTGACCTGTCTGAAGGCAAGACCGACATATCTGTAATTCCGGGAGGCCTGACATCTGTCCTGCAGCCCCTAGATGTCTCCCTCAACAAACCTTTTAAGGGACACCTTCGCAGACTCTACTCTGAATGGATGGCAGACGATAATCACGAACTCGGGGGAAAACTAAAAAGACCATCGCTAACCCAGATATGCGACTGGGCGAGACAAAGCTGGGCACTCATCACCGAAGCTATGGTGGTAAAAAGCTTCAAAAAGACTGGCATCACCGTCGCTCTCGATGGAACTGAAGATGATGTAATCTGGGAAGATACAGATGACGACAGGAGCGATGCTGACGCAGAAAGCAGTAACGCCGAGGAAGATGATAGCGACGCGTCGGTAGCAGATTAGAAAGTGATGTGTTGAGAAAGACTTACATTTTTTTAAACTCTTAAGTGTATAATTTTCTTTTAAATTAGGTTAACGTGACATTTACCTATTTGAAATTGCAGTTACTAAAATGCAGACTAAATTAATATTTTGAGTGCTGTTGCAGTATCAGTTTTTTTGAGTAAGTAAGTTCATTATTTGAACTGTTTTAATGTTATGTTATATTTATAAAAAAAAAATTATCACATTTGCTGACATGGATCAGTCTTGTTTTCTGTTGAGGTAAGACACGCAGCGTAAAAGAAACGTCAACTTTAATTAGTGTGTACCCTGTTTTACGAGTCAGGACAGAACAGAACCCCTCTTTGTTTACATCTGGTTGGAATCCCTCCCTTGGCCATTCTCACGCTCTAAATGATTCCTTTCCCTTCCTCCTTCTCTACGTCACGAAGGCCATCAGTTGCTGTAAGGGGGGGAGTACAGTGCTCAGCAGATGTGGAACTGGTGAGTCACTGCGCTGTTGCCAGCTCGCTGGTTCCCTACGCGCCGCACGTAAGGATATGGTACGGCTAAAATATTGCAGCCGTGCAGTTAATAGCCGTTTTAATCCATCACATATTAATCACATTAATAAGGCACACGTAACCACACTTATTTCAGTGTAGCGCGTAATTTTTTTTAATGTTCCGGCGGGTGCGAGACAGTTACCGGTGGCAATTACAGCAAAGTAAACATGGTCTAAGCCGGGTTGTTTGAAAGCGATCCCGCAGCAATATTCTTTTAAAATAGCTAGTGAAATCCAAATTGATTTTAGATACGTTTTGTGCCTTTTTAGTAATAATTAAGACACAAAATTTTGTATTTTTGTATTTTTCCTCGCATAATGTCCGCACCCCATTTTTTTTGGCCAAAAATGTGGTCAAATTACTGCGGACATTACGCGAGTGATTACGGTAGCCCTTTAAGATTTAATAATACTTAATGTAAATTTTTTGTAATGAAAAAAGGTGGAGCTAATAGATGTATTTTATATCTGCAAAATGTCTTGGTGGTATAGTATTTACATATATAATGGTTTTCAGTGATATGTTGCTTAAAAGTGTTGTGTCTATGTTTGATATTAGTGAATGAAAATAAATGAATTACAATATAGAGTGGGTTTTATTTTATATTTAACATCAACAATGATCTGCAGGCTCAATAGTTAAAGATTAAAAATTAGTCACCTAATTTAATGGTTTTTTTAAATCATACATGAGGTGATTTATTGAAACAATGTTGGAGATCCAGGCTATTTTAACAGGATAAGGAACTTTGTCACTGCTTTTCACAGAATGGAGATGAAAACCTTAGACTTAAAAAGCCTTTTACAAAAACACTTGGATGTAATATTTGCATGTTTGCTAATGAATTGTATATTTGTTATGCATAAGTTTTTAATGTTAACCACATGTACTCATGTTGCAAATACACTGATATTCGAAACTATGACACAAAATTAAAATGTAGAATAAATCCAAGCATGATAAATATAATACGCAAAATGTGCATTAAACTAAATTTATGGACACAAATCCACGTAGTTTCCGCACCGACAACTAGATTTCATTGCCGGAGCATCTACGTCGACTATAAAATCATTCTATTTGCAGAGCAAAATGTTAAACTATATAATGAAACGGTTCTGATAAAAAAACTCCAAAAAAAACTAAACCCCGATTTTCGACAAGGAATTTTATTAAAATAATGCCCATCTTGTTACAATTCATTTATTATAAGTTAATTCTATAGAATTTCACTTATGTGTAGTGAAACTACGTCATCCACCCCAGATGGCTACACCGTGGTGACACATATCCATGCCATGAGAATACCGTTCCATTCACATAAAGACTCCTACGAAATGCCATATACAGAGATGTTACACATCTAAAATTGGTAAAGTAAACAAGTATTTTTTAGCTTATTTGATTATTTCAAAAAAAACAAATATTTTGCCATACTTGAAGATAGTTGGCGACCAGAAGGAAACCACATAGCACGGTGACACAACTTGTATACAAGCATTGTGGGGCCAGCATGGACATCGCAACCCAATGTACGCCAAGGGTGAACTACTGACAAAAATGGAGTTGCTAGTTCTTCATTAAATTATGCTTAATAATGTTAAACTACACTAAGACTTTACACAAAAGAGGTAGTATTCCTTGCAATGTAGGTATACTCACCATTCTGCCTTGAGCGATGAGTCAGACAGTATTTCAGTGACGATGCGTGCTCCGTTGATGGGTGGGTTCGAGTACATAGGACGCACGATGATCTTCAGTTGCGACATTGTCCTCTGAGCCTCCTCCTTGCTACTCGTGATGAGGCTGAACGCTCCTACTCGCTCCCCTGCACACAGCACACAAAGAGCCAACTAGAACTGGCATATTGATAAATGGTGCTCTGAGTCTCCTCCTTGCTACTCAAGATGAGGCTCAATGCTCCTACTCGCTCCCCTGCACACAGCACACAAAGAGCCAACTACAACTGGCATATTGATAACTGGTGCTCTGAGTCTCCTCCTTGCTACTCGAGATGAGGCTCAATGCTCCTACTCGCTCCCCTGCACACAGCACACAAAGAGCCAACTACAACTGGCATATTGATAACTGGTGCTCTGAGTCTCCTCCTTGCTACTCGAGATGAGGCTCAATGCTCCTACTCGCTCCCCTGCACACAGCACACAAAGAGCCAACTAGAACTGGCATATTGATAACTGGTGCTCTGAGTCTCCTCCTTGCTACTCGAGATGAGGCTCAATGCTCCTACTTGCTCCCCTGCACACAGCACACAAAGAGCCAACTACAACTGGCATATTGATAACTGGTGCTCTGAGTCTCCTCCTTGCTACTCGAGATGAGGCTCAATGCTCCTACTCGCTCCCCTGCACACAGCACACAAAGAGCCAACTACAACTGGCATATTGATAACTGGTGCTCTGAGTCTCCTCCTTGCTACTCGAGATGAGGCTCAATGCTCCTACTCGCTCCCCTGCACACAGCACACAAAGAGCCAACTACAACTGGCATATTGATAACTGGTGCTCTGAGTCTCCTCCTTGCTACTCGAGATGAGGCTCAATGCTCCTACTCGCTCCCCTGCACACAGCACACAAAGAGCCAACTACAACTGGCATATTGGTAGCTGGTACTCTGAGCCTACTCCTTGCTACTTGTGATGAGGCTGAATGGTCCTACTCGCTCCCCTGCACACAGCACACAAAGAGCCAACTACAACTGGCATATTGATAACTGGTCCTCTGAGCCTCCTCCTTGCTACTCGTGATGAGGCTGAATGCTCCTACTCGCTCCCCTGCACACAGCACACAAAGAGCCAACTAGAACTGGCATATTGATAACTGGTGCTCTGAGTCTCCTCCTTGCTACTCGAGATGAGGCTCAATGCTCCTACTCGCTCCCCTGCACACAGCACACAAAGAGCCAACTACAACTGGCATATTGGTAACTGGTACTCTGAGCCTACTCCTTGCTACTTGTGATGAGGCTGAATGGTCCTACTCGCTCGTCTGCACACAGCACACAAAGAGCCAACTACAACTGGCATATTGGTAGCTGGTACTCTGAGCCTACTCCTTGCTACTTGTGATGAGGCTGAATGGTCCTACTCGCTCGTCTGCACACAGCACACAAAGAGCCAACTACAACTGGCATATTGGTAGCTGGTACTCTGAGCCTACTCCTTGCTACTTGTGATGAGGCTGAATGGTCCTACTCGCTCGTCTGCACACAGCACACAAAGAGCCAACTACAACTGGCATATTGGTAGCTGGTACTCTGAGCCTACTCCTTGCTACTTGTGATGAGGCTGAATGGTCCTACTCGCTCGTCTGCACACAGCACACAAAGAGCCAACTACAACTGGCATATTGGTAGCTGGTACTCTGAGCCTACTCCTTGCTACTTGTGATGAGGCTGAATGGTCCTACTCGCTCGTCTGCACACAGCACACAAAGAGCCAACTACAACTGGCATATTGGTAACTGGTACTCTGAGCCTTCTCCTTGCTACTTGTGATGAGGCTGAATGGTCCTACTCGCTCGTCTGCACACAGCACACAAAGAGCCAACTACAACTGGCATATTGGTAGCTGGTACTCTGAGCCTACTCCTTGCTACTTGTGATGAGGCTGAATGGTCCTACTCGCTCGTCTGCACACAGCACACAAAGAGCCAACTACAACTGGCATATTGGTAACTGGTACTCTGAGCCTACTCCTTGCTACTTGTGATGAGGCTGAATGGTCCTACTCGCTCGTCTGCACACAGCACACAAAGAGCCAACTACAACTGGCATATTGGTAGCTGGTACTCTGAGCCTACTCCTTGCTACTTGTGATGAGGCTGAATGGTCCTACTCGCTCGTCTGCACACAGCACACAAAGAGCCAACTACAACTGGCATATTGGTAACTGGTACTCTGAGCCTACTCCTTGCTACTTGTGATGAGGCTGAATGGTCCTACTCGCTCGTCTGCACACAGCACACAAAGAGCCAACTACAACTGGCATATTGGTAACTGGTACTCTGAGCCTACTCCTTGCTACTTGTGATGAGGCTGAATGGTCCTACTCGCTCCCCTGCACACAGCACACAAAGAGCCAACTACAACTGGCATATTGGTAGCTGGTACTCTGAACCTACTCCTTGCTACTTGTGATGAGGCTGAATGGTCCTACTCGCTCGTCTGCACACAGCACACAAAGAGCCAACTACAACTGGCATATTGGTAGCTGGTACTCTGAGCCTACTCCTTGCTACTTGTGATGAGGCTGAATGGTCCTACTCGCTCGTCTGCACACAGCACACAAAGAGCCAACTACAACTGGCATATTGGTAACTGGTACTCTGAGCCTACTCCTTGCTACTTGTGATGAGGCTGAATGGTCCTACTCGCTCGTCTGCACACAGCACACAAAGAGCCAACTACAACTGGCATATTGGTAGCTGGTACTCTGAGCCTACTCCTTGCTACTTGTGATGAGGCTGAATGGTCCTACTCGCTCGTCTGCACACAGCACACAAAGAGCCAACTACAACTGGCATATTGGTAACTGGTACTCTGAGCCTACTCCTTGCTACTTGTGATGAGGCTGAATGGTCCTACTCGCTCGTCTGCACACAGCACACAAAGAGCCAACTACAACTGGCATATTGGTAGCTGGTACTCTGAGCCTACTCCTTGCTACTTGTGATGAGGCTGAATGGTCCTACTCGCTCGTCTGCACACAGCACACAAAGAGCCAACTACAACTGGCATATTGGTAACTGGTACTCTGAGCCTACTCCTTGCTACTTGTGATGAGGCTGAATGGTCCTACTCGCTCGTCTGTACACAGCACACAAAGAGCCAACTACAACTGGCATATTGGTAACTGGTACTCTGAGCCTACTCCTTGCTACTTGTGATGAGGCTGAATGGTCCTACTCGCTCGTCTGCACACAGCACACAAAGAGCCAACTACAACTGGCATATTGGTAGCTGGTACTCTGAGCCTTCTCTTTGCTACTCGTGATGAGGCTGAACGCTCCTACGCGCTTCTATCTCAGCTATTGGGCACCAGGTTTACTATCCAAACCAAAATTATTTATCAACGTTGCTAATAGCTAATATGAACCTAATTAAATCCTATGTCTTTTAATCTGATAAAAAGAAACAGGTATATGTTCCATCAACAATCTTTAGAAATCCAAAAACAAAGTGATTTAAAGGATTGACAGTTTGAAAGAATATTCATTTAAAAATAGTTAAATTAACACTTAAAAGTTCTTTCTACTATAGTAGTGTTTAATTCGTACAATAGTATTATAATTTTTAAAGAGTTTACTAAGGAGAAAATTAATTTCTTGATATTAGGTATGTAACTAATCAAGCAATCAACCAATATATACATATACATAGACATATACATAGACACACACATAAACAAACACACACACACCAAATCCTTTCTTCATAAAATTCAGACCAGTAGAAGTGAGCAATATGAGATACTCTCCACTATAACTGAACCAATGGGATTAGAGATCATACACAATTATTAGTATTCACAAAAAACATACCTACTTCAAAATATTCAAATTAGGAAGAGGAAGAGATTTCTCTTTCTATAATGCCAGCCACTCAAAGTTCTTTCCTGGCCTTGTCATTTGTAACAGTGGTCTAGGACCTGACACTAACCTGCGACCTAGCCATGATGCCGGCACTAATAATGTTCTGGTTCAGGCGAGTAGTCCTACATGCATCGTTGCCTACTCTCTGTGTGTTTAGGGAACTATGTTAATTAACTTAAACTCTGAGACTTCCACAGTAACATTAATGGTGTAGTTTTCTAACAAGCTACACATTTTAGTTTGAGGTGTTTTTCTATTCAAAATCCATAGAAGGTCTATAAATTTGTAGAAAGTTATTCATTGTACAAATAGTTCAGTGGAACACCTGGTACTACCACAGAAACATAACATGCTTTTGACACAACCTATCACTAAATCACTCACCATAGAGGCCCATGTTCTTGGCATAGGACTGCGTAACGATGGTCTCGTGGCCTTCCTTCACAAAGTGCCTGAGAGCGAAGGCATCCTTGTCTACGTCACCTGCGACAACATGCCTCATATGACATCTCACTCTCACGTGTGTGGCACTGATACTGAACCTACAGGAAATCTGTTTGTACCCTACCATCAGAATTTAAGTCAATTACTACCAGCTTCTCATTTATTTTATTAATAGGTTCAACAGAGTTGGGTCACTTCTGCTCTGTGGTTTACATGCATGCCACAATAAAAGTATAATTAGGGTAAGTGTAAATGACAAAAATGTAAAATTCAGGTCTTGCTGTATAATGAAATTGTAATAGCATAGTGTCTGCACATAGAATATATTTCCAAAATATTGATTTGGTAACAGTAAAACATGGAAACCAAAACATTTAACTAATTTTTCAGGAATTTACAATTCACAGGTCAAATTACAGTCTTCAGTTCATACACAAGAACGAAATACAAATAAATCAAATACACTAACTTCTTCTTTAATACTATTAAATGAAAAACTCATGTATAAACTATCACAATCCTATATATTATTATGGTCGTCAATTTTCCAGAGTTGATTAATCATAGGAAATGCACTGCTCAAACTTTATATGGCCGGGCGGGTGGTACGACTAAGTAACGAAGACACTGCGGCATGCAGATGCCTAACATTCCGATGAATGGTCTCTGCCAGCCATAGCTGGTCACACAATGGCAATGTGCCGCGACCGCGATGAGCGATTTGTAACCCATTTGGCCAGTCGTTGGGTGAGGCGTCACTGGTCTTTTCTGGAAGGATGCACGAGCGCTTCTTAAGGGTGCAATATAGGCGGGATTTAGTCTGTCGTAACGAGTGTGATAATTGGAGAAGCTTTGTCATATGAGTCGTGATGCCCATCATCGGACTTCAAAGATCCAGTCATGTAACTCTGTTGTGTGTTTCTCTTGGGAAACTAGTTTCTGTGAGGAGGAATAACTGATAACATGGCTGGTTGTTTTCAAGATAATTTTAACTTACGCCTTTAGGTCTAGGATTAAAATTGATGACACACTCTGATTAAGTTCCAAGTACATTTTGTAATGGTAGGATGGCTGGTGGAGCATACGTTGTAACTTCAAGACTGATTTATTGTAATTTTTAGCACTTAGTTATTTAAGCAATAAATTATTTTGGCGAGTTATTTTTAACTTATTTAATCTCCAAGGTTAATTCAACTCACACCAGAAGCATCCTGTACAAGGCAGAATCTTGCCGATTTGAGTGGTATTAATTTGTTTTTAAGTATCAGAAATCCTATTGCTCTATCAATCTATTTATACTAAATAAGGATTTTTTCAGAGTTTCATCATTGTTTCCCCAAAATGAGTTATTGGAATACTAGAGAAGTTATGCTGAGTCATGACATGCCCTTTTAGTTTTCTTGCCTATACACAATATACAATGCACCCAGAACTCAACACCAAGCCGATTACAGTTGACTAGCCAATTAATAATAGTTCTGAATTTAAAAAAAATGGTTTGTAGTTTTCAAGTTATATACATTTTATAGAAATTGTGCCAATCACTGAAGCAGTCTAAGACATTAATCCTCACAGGTATCCATCGCTCGTGAAGCAGTCCATTCTAGTGCGATGTAGAGTGTGCACTGACGATGACAAACAGTTTGAAAAAATGCTTTAATTCAATAAAATTATTTCAATAAATCCTAGTTTATTTGACTTTAAATCTCTGTCTTACTCTCTCAGTGAATGGCCTCACTGACTAATTAAATTTGAGCTTCAAGTTGTTATTTAATGTGTTTTCTATAACAGTATGAACATTATTTTTAATTTTGTAATTAAAAAAAAAAATTCAAATACTAACAATTTAGTAGGCATAGTTTATCAATAAATTTACAATAAATGTTGTTCGATGTACTTTTTCTCACCAATGAACAGCTTTTGACATATAAAGGAAATTAAGACATTTTTGAAAAGGATGTAAACTAACTTTGGCTTAAATGTTTTTTCATTAGTCGGCTGTTAAGTGTGTGTATAGTTAAGACAAGTTTAAGATAAGTTTTTCATTTAGAATTACCAAAAAATTGTTAAGTTTCAATTCATTGGGTACAGAACAAAATTTTTAACCCTCCGTTAGTCGCAGCTCTAAAATGTTTCAGATCGGCCGTGAAAAATCTAAGTACAAACATATATTTTGCAGGAAAAAAACTTTGGCAGGAACAAATACAAAATTCAAAAATTAGCAATATAAAATCAAGCAATAAATTAGCTATAAAAATTCTAATAATAAAGTATACTTTGGTATTTTATCAGTCTCTCAGTTTCATTAGCACAGGTTGCTTTACATTCAGACTGGCATCTCATCCTGACATGTTGGAGGCAAAGTGGTGCTTCACAGACGTGGCAATTGTATTTAAGATGCCTTCTCTTTTTAAAGTGGCATGTGGAACATGGCAATAGTTTTTCACTGGTCTCAGCAGGCGCTGCAATTTCGGATGTACTTGCAGTACTCATATGTTCCGAGTGAAGAATTTTCAAACTGATTGAAATAGTCAACGGAAGTCCAGTATTGGTCACCTTTCTTCTCTCTGATTGTTCCTGATTTAGTGAAACTGCAAGTTGCCGTATAAAAGCCCTCCTGCATCTCACTTTATTTTGGTTGCCAGTTGCCAGTGAATAAAATGTGACTATTTATTCCTCACTATGTTTAACATAGAAAAAAAGATGACCATTGGCCAACATTTAGTACTTCTAGCAACATTATTTGTATCTAACATCTTGTCCACTGTATCGACATCACACTTCGTTTTACTATAGAAGGTTATGATTTCAGACTTTTTTTGTTCTCCAGTTTCCTTATCAATTTTAGCATCAAAGTGCAAGCTAGATATGAGAACAACGCTGCTGTAGGAGTTTGGGGCATATGAAATAAGTGTTGCTTCTTTCTGAAGCCCAAACATGGTTCAATTGTTCTCTTTCCTTTGATTTGAAAGCTAATGGAATTTGCCGTATTCTTTCTGAGCGTCCCAACCATAGACAACCTCACAGCTTTCAAATCTTTTAGAAGACAGCAGCTGCTAAACAATTTGTCAGTGGTTACATTTCTTCCAGAACCACATATAGGACGAATGGCTTCATACAGAAACTTCTAAACACACAGTGTAGCAGGTTCTGGCATCAGATAGACTGAAAATTTAAATTTTGTAGTGAGCAGGTTTCTTTGAATTAAAGGCAACCAGCATTTCATCTAGGGTGAAAAAAAAAAAAAAAACCCCACAAATGATGACAACACAAAAATATTGAACCCAAAATAATTCAGCACAACAGTTGAAACGAGACAAAAACACGACAAAACAAAAAGACTTGAGTCGCACCTGTGTTTCCGTACCATGTGCGTCTCTGCCTGAGGACGGGAGCAGATAGCAGTTCCCGAAACGTCGCTTGTTTCTGTTTTAGAAAAACTATTGTGTTCGTTTGTCGTTTTGTTTTGTCGTGTTTTTGTCTCGTTTCAACTGTTGTCTGAATTATTTTGGGTTCAATATTTTTGTGTTGTCATCATTTGTGGTTTTTTTATTTCGTTCTCTTAGTACATTTTTCTTTGTTTTTTGACCATATTACTGTTTCGGAATATTTTGTGGTGTTCATATCCTTGTTGACAACAGCAATTGTTTGCTTAATTTTGTGTGTTTTTTTGTCTTTTTTGGGTACTTTTATTTATTTATTTTATTTATTAGTTTTTCTTCAACAGAAAAGTTCTTAGCTATGGCGTATGTCCAAAAACTTACATCAAGTCATGCACTCCCATTGCACAAATCTTTTAAAGATAACTTCAATATCTTTCTCATTATCAAGGAAATACCTAATCCTTAAATTCATGCCGTCTTAAAAAAATTAAATGCCTACGTTAGTCGCAGCAATTTGAGAGATCATAGACGTTTATTCCACCAATACCGTTACGTGTACGTAAAAGGTACGCAATGAAATTGCTACAGATAATGTAATAATATAAAAGGAAAAAAAAGGGAGCTAATGTTTATACGAAGAACATAAAACTTACAATATCAGTCACGGAAATCTGTCAGAACAAAAGCGTCATTTTGCAAATCTGAGCTGTCGCACAGAGGTCGGAGAGGCACTTAACTCTCCCGCGTCAAACGTCTGGAATATAATAGGAACCAGGGAGCACAGTCACCGACCAGGAAGGTGGGGAACAAAAAATATCCCTACACTATCTCTTAGATATCCCGCAACAAAACTGAGGGTTAAGAGAGTAAATTAAAACAAAAAAAGATTAATTTTGAATTATTGAACAACACAGATATTTAGCACAACTTATGCCTTCATTTTAACATTGTTTTCTATCAGTTTTATTTAGAGTTACCTGGGGTCCCTAACTTAGTCATTATAACGTGAAAGGTGGCAGTTACCGGAAGCGAATCCTTGGTACGCCATGTCAAAGAAAGGAAACAGCTTCTTTTGTTTGACCACTTTGGAGATCTCGGCCCACTGCTGTGGGCTGGGGTCCACGCCCGTGGGGTTGTGGGCACACGCATGCAGCAGTATTATGGAGCGTTCCGGCATTTTCTGGAACACACACTCCTGCTAGCACATGGCAGGAAGCAGTCAGACTCTAGCTGGATATCTCGGCTCACTGCTGCGGACTGGGGTCCACGCCCGTGGGGTTGTGGGCACACGCATGCAGCAGTATTATGGAGTGTTCCGGCATTTTCTGGAACACACACTCCTGCTAGCACATGGCAGGAAGCAGTCAGACTCTAGCTGGATATCTCGGCTCACTGCTGCGGACTGGGGTCCACGCCCGTGGGGTTGTGGGCACACGCATTCAGCAGTATTATGGAGTGTTCCGGCATTTTCTGGAACACACACTCCTGCTAGCACATGGCAGGAAGCAGTCAGACTCTAGCTGGATATCTCGGCTCACTGCTGCGGACTGGGGTCCACGCCCGTGGGGTTGTGGGCACACGCATGCAGCAGTATTATGGAGTGTTCCGGCATTTTCTGGAACACACACTCCTGCTAGCACATGGCAGGAAGCAGTCAGACTCTAGCTGGATATCTCGGCTCACTGCTGCGGACTGGGGTCCACGCCCGTGGGGTTGTGGGCACACGCATGCAGCAGTATTATGGAGCGTTCCGGCATTTTCTGGAACACACACTCCTGCTAGCACATGGCAGGAAGCAGTCAGACTCTAGCTGGATATCTCGGCTCACTGCTGCGGACTGGGGTCCACGCCCGTGGGGTTGTGGGCACACGCATGCAGCAGTATTATGGAGCGTTCCGGCATTTTCTGGAACACACACTCCTGCTAGCACATGGCAGGAAGCAGTCAGACTCTAGCTGGATATCTCGGCTCACTGCTGCGGACTGGGGTCCACGCCCGTGGGGTTGTGGGCACACGCATGCAGCAGTATTATGGAGTGTTCCGGCATTTTCTGGAACACACACTCCTGCTAGCACATGGCAGGAAGCAGTCAGACTCTAGCTGGATATCTCGGCTCACTGCTGCGGACTGGGGTCCACGCCCGTGGGGTTGTGGGCACACGCATGCAGCAGTATTATGGAGTGTTCCGGCATTTTCTGGAACACACACTCCTGCTAGCACATGGCAGGAAGCAGTCAGACTCTAGCTGGATATCTCGGCTCACTGCTGCGGACTGGGGTCCACGCCCGTGGGGTTGTGGGCACACGCATGCAGCAGTATTATGGAGCGTTCCGGCATTTTCTGGAACACACACTCCTGCTAGCACACGGTAGGAAGCAGTCAGACTCTAGCTGGAGAACTCTTAGGAAATATCTGAAAAACACCAACTTCCTCTACTTGGAATCATAACCAAGAATAAAAACTCTCCAATCTTGGGAATAATACTGCAAAATCCTTAGCATTTACCTTTCCAGATCTTCAGGTACATAAATATTTAGTCTCGACTAAGGTAACTCCTAATTTCATAATTAAGAATGAGATCTAGTGAAAAATAGTTCGGTGGATGTTAATATTATTTTGCACAGATTTTTATTAATTATTTTAGTTGCCTGCATAATTTTTTTTTAATAATTTTCATTCATTAATTGAGATATTCAATTATTAATTATGATGTGAGGAATATTCTTCAAGTAAGCTTTGTAATTAGTAAAATCTTATATTTTAAAATTATAAAGTACTTAAATGAACATGAGGTCTATTATTTCTCACAGATATTTATTTTTATACATTATACCGTAAAACATAGTTTTAAGAGAATTTTATAAACCATGTGTTTTTATAATGCAGCTACTGATTGATTAAACATCATTATCAGCAAAATGAGGAATCCATGCTCAACTGTTAGAAAAGTTAAGGTGAGTCATAGTCAACGCGAGATATAGTCCACATTTTGTTTAGCTCCTGAAATATTGGACAATTTATAAACAAGAGTATTGCAGTAGCAAGATTGAACATCAACGTCACACCGAAGGATTCACTATTCCACAGTCACACTGTCACAAATTAAAGAGTCATCACATAAGAAACACCACTTATGTGACAAAAAGCATATTTTTCAGGAGAGCTTAATAACTTTATGAGCCATGCTGGAACTGAATGATAGCCTGTGTTAGAAAAAAGACCATAGCAGCGCATTGTCAGGTTTTTGGTGATTTCACTTTGTGAGAAGATGCTAATTGTTTATATTTCCATGGGAAAAAAATAATTTTTTAAGAAAATGTCACTTCGGCAGTGTTGTTTCTTAAACAACAATGTGTTGAAGTTTGTAAAGTTCTTAATGTGATAGAGTTTATTAATTTCATTTTAATGAATTGATGATTACTAAGCTTTGGACAACGGAAGTGGCAGTTCAGCAAAGTTAATCAAGAGAAGGCAACTAGTAGTACCGTACTATTGATTCAAGCTTCCGAATTTTTGGTAGTATATATTTGTAGAGTTGCGAACTGGTTAGATTTTGTTTCTACGAGAACTCCCGTGATTGTATCTGAGAACTTCAACACAGTTACACAACCATTGACTATTCGTCAAAATACCCTAGCCAATCTTTTGTATTGAAGGGTACCTAGGACTCCAAAGCTGTAAAAGACATACAGTATGTAAACTAACTATGTACGAAACTATATTTAAAAGTATTGTACGATAGTGTTAGTGAATCCATTCTGAGAGTACCCAATTGGTTAACATTTGCTGTAGTATTTCTTGAAATAGTTAAAAAATGTAATATTCTTTCAAATTGTCACTTATTTTCTTAATGATGGAGACAATTATAATACATTGATATTATAATTAGTTTGATTATCCCAAAGGCTTATTTAAGAGACAAGTTTTCAAACTAGTGCTTTTACTGAGCAGTATTAATTCTAGTTGAAGTAAATTTTCACCTCAGACTTGGGTTAATTTCATACTTTTACTGGTTGTTGTTTTTTATTAATTCAAATACCTCTGCCAGTTACAGATTTATAAGATAATAACTTTTAATTTTGTGAATTTGAAACAGAAATGGAAATTAATAATGATATAACCAATTGGAAACTATCGGAAAGTTATAAATTTAAGTACAATTTTGTGAAATATTTTTAACGTGCTTTAATAACTGTAAACCTTTTGTGGTTTTATTGAGCACATCAAGGATAGGTAGTTCTTCATGACATTAAAAATTTTAATGTGAATACCTTTACTTGTAGGTAGTTGATTCCGAGTATTTCTTAGTTATTATAATCATTATTAAATTCAGTTTGTGAAGCTAAATTGGTGCCCATTCAAACTATTAAAATTAGAGATACTTACTTCAGAAACATTACAATGCTTAAACTAAACATTTTTGTATTATAGTTAGAAATTTAATTAAAGCTAACAGAATTCGTGGTGCTGAAACAACAGAGTAAATATTTAAAAAATCTAGTCTTACAATAACGTAAGACTTTTTAATAAAAAAAACCCAGGGAAGACACAAGACTGAGATTCTAACAAAGTCTGTATACAGTGGCGTAGCCAGGATTTGTGTATGGGGGGTGTTAAGAAGCATGCCGCCTCCCCCCCCCCCCCCCCCCCCCGCCGTATTAAAGCGGGGGGTCCGGGGGTCCGGGGGTCCTCCCCTGGAAAAATTTGGATTTTAAGGTGTAAAATAGTGCTATTTTAGCAGTTTTCGGTACTTAAATTTAAATATTGTAATGGTAAAATTTTTATTAATTTTAATATGAAATTTGTTTGAGTGATGAATAAGAAATTAATTAAAGATTTGGTGCTAGGGGGGGGGGGGGTTTGAACCCCTAAAACCCCCCCTGGCTATGCCCCTGCCTGTATACACCCTTATTTTGTACCAAGATTAAGTTTCATTGTCTCAAGTGAAACAATTCTTTTACGTATAAAATAACTAGACTGTAACCCCCTGTTTTACACCAATGTGCAGTCTTTTAGGAAATTGCATTTCTAGCATTACACAATTCTTAAAAACAAATACAACAATTGGACTATGAAACATGCAAATCATCACGGAATAATTTTATGTCCAACACTTTTTTTGTTTGCAATATTTGGGAATGCTCTACTAATTGAAGTAAATTGCAAAACATTTTCACTTCCTATGAGTGCAGGGTTCTGGAATATTGCTCTTTAAGCAGCACAGGTGTGTGTTACACAACGGCTCATACAACTGAGACACACATGAGATAAGACAGAATGTTTTAAACCTATCATCACACCTTGGTGCAAACTATGGAACTCTCAAACTAATTGATGAAAAACTCCAAATTCGAGTTTTTCAGACTTCTTTGCACAAATATTAATGGAAAAAGACACGCAGATGAAAGCTGCCAAGGCAGTAACACGGGCAGGAATCTCGCCAGACGCTGCATGTAATCCAGTAGGGGAACCTGTCAGTGCTGATCTTCTGTCACATCCCGACCTCTTCTCCCGCCCAACGACCTTCAAGAGCTCGGCAAAGTTTAATACACGAGTTTGGTAGTTTTAGTATTAAGTTTGTTGTTTTACAAAGTTATAAACAAACAAAATAGTTTTCTAGAAGGCCCTCCTGTTTTAATAATTACAGAAAAGACACAAAACTTTGTACAAGAAGTATTATTTAAACACATTTGTTTCTAACATTCTTCTGGAATGTGTATGTGTGTGTATGCTACCAGCTAAATTAAAATGAAAATATACAAGAGGAATTTATTAAGGATAATTAAGGTTTAGAACAAGTACTACAAAATGACAATAACAGTGAATTGAGGTTGAGGTGGATGGCACACTTTATGACTTCTGTTTTATCTAAAAAAAATTTTTTAATATTTTCACTTCAAGGTCTACTAGTTGTGGCACATTGTATTTTTAGTAATACACTTTCTTTGATTATAATTATTGGAATTTGCCTATTTGCATCTCAAAAATAATGTCATTTTTTAATGGAAATATTATTGTAATTTTTTTTAAAAATTTTATTATAAAGAGTAGGGGTTCTACAAACGCAGGAACGGCATACAGGAATTGTACGAGAAGTGTGTGGGTCGGTTTTCCCCATGCTGGGACTCATACCAGAATTTCAGTGTTTATTTGGAATGTGCGAGTGGTGTGCTCCGAGCATGCGTGGCGCCCGAGTGTGGTCTGCTTTGTGACGACTGGAGGTGTGCACACGTAAGAGAGTGGGGCGCTCAACATCTAGTGCAGAGACCTGCATGAACGCCAGAGCGACTCTCACTGCAACTCCTCAACTGCCGAAGTAACATCCACCCAGTATTTTGACCTCAATGGTGACGGAACAGTTTCCTGAAATTAAGTTCTGCATGGAAGAAGTGCCTTTCTAGTTTTACTAGTGCCGAGGCATAGAACTAACTTTGTTTGATGCGGGACTTTTTTTTATTTGGGAAACTATCTTAGAAACTACTTCATTTTAGTTTTGGAACTAGTGTGAAAGCATAACTTCTGTTACGTTCCCACGCGCCTCCAACACGAGACAATAGTGCGCGGGAGTGTGCGTCCAGGGTAATCTAGCCATGCGGCACACACATGCAGTAGCCACCTGTGTGCATGGAGTGGGAACGAGGTGGGCATGGGGAAGGAACAGGCTCTACACTAGGCCTGCACTACCCGAAAAGTTGCGAAAATAACTTTTGACATTGTCATATTTTTGCATAATACTGTAGTTTTACTATGAGCTATTGCTTCAGTTTTCATCCTGGACCTGCCTGCGCAAATCATTTAAGTTTTGGAGCCATCTTCAATAATCTTTCACATCACTTTCTTTTTGTTCACAATTCATTCAGACACACGATTGCACACACAAGTATACCGATAAATTGGTGGCCCACCCAAAACATAGACTTAACAGAGGCTCCAAATTTAGTCGCTAGTTTAGTATGAATTTTTGTAGGTTTAAGATTTATGTACATGCATGTGTAAAAGTTTTGCTCTAGTTGCTAGTTAAGTATTAATATTTGTAGGTTTAAGATTTATGTACACACGTGTAAACATTTTGCTCTACGAGTAAATACATCAATAAATTCACTAAGTCAAAACAGTCTATTTCACTCCAAATGATCTTAACTTTGCTCTCGGTTATTCTTTGCCCCTTATTCACTCTGCAGTTTGTTACACACCTTTTTTTAAAATTTAAATGTGTTCATCATTTTGGACGTTAGTTAACATTTTTGTTTTGTACCCCGTGAAGGAAGGGAGAAGGGGTTACAGGATTTTAGAAAATTATATATTGCAATGACTTCATTATACTGTGCTTTTGTGGAAATTCATACAAAAATTTTCACATCTGCCAAACTGTGCCATTTCTAGGTAATTTTATGGTACGCTTTTCATTTTTTAATATATTTAGGATATTTTAGATTTATTTTTTGGGACTTTTTATTGTAAGATATTTATATAATTTTTTCAAGCCTTTCCACTTGGCATCTACAGCTTCCTGCCACCTAGCGACAGTGTTCTTGTTTCTTTTTCCCTTGCAGAGCTCATCACGCTACTCTACCTCCCTTCTCCCATCTTCTTTCCACCACTGTGCTTTACACACGCAAAAATCTTTACCCATGCCTCCGTGCCTAAATCCTTCTGGCGACTTAGCCACTTTTAGCCTTCCGCCAACTACTTATTGTTAAATACAAAATCCTCGAATCAGACTAACAGAGGAACTGGAAATAATTTATTTTACGTGATATTGTTTTATCTAAATGCAACTGCGAGTTTTAGCACTTACCTACAATAATAACAAATACTCACTTGGCCACCTACAATCTGGCTTTGCCATGTTTTTTTTCTGTTACAAAATAAAAACAGAATCTCACTTGATACCTTTTAAGTGGAATAATAATGCCACAATTTCCTATTTCTCACCAAGAATATATATTTTGTTATACTATTCAATTTAAAAATTGTTAAAATTTTTATTCATAGTCTTATTAGGTTCTACATTTTCAAACTTATACGCTTTCTTGAGCTTATGAATTAAAAACATTATTTTTTTTAATTTGAAATGCTTATTTATGTGAGTTTATGTTTATTAAATTAATTAACACATACTACAAATACAAAATTATGATAGTAATTAAAATAAATGAGATAAATTACTACATAGCAAACCCAACATTTTAATATCCCACAATTTGCTTACATCTGATGTTGAGCACAAACATTTTATATTTTTCAAAACTTCTCTTAGTATGAAGCACACTACAAATGTTTCAATTAAACACGTATCACCCAGTTAGAAAACTTTTTATAAAGAAATAATAAACATTTAGTTTTGTCTGCAGAAAGTTCCAGGTCATAGGAAAAAAAAGTTGGCGAAGTGTGGATAGCAAAGCTTGAAGGAAGAAATGAAACTTGTAGCATTGGGTTGGGAGGTAAACAATATACGCACAGTTTTATTTCTTGTGGGTCACACGGGCCAGTGGCAAGAGATGATCCTCCCTGCTTGGCAGCTATGACAAAGCACTCTGTGAGAATTTTATGAAACTACTTTGAGATTTTACACAGCACTTTAAATAGCTTGCAAACACCCCAAAACCCCACTAGCACTTAGTCTTAAACTCTTAAAGTCTTAAGCAACAATTTTCTGTGACAAACAACTTGAATGCAAGTTCCTTCTTTTGCATTAGTTCTTTAACACTGAGTATTAATCAAACATATCACAAGTAAGCACAACCAAATACTGACCATAAACGTATCCTTTGATCAACAGTGTGAAATGTAATTTCAAAGCGAATGGTTTGGTGGTATCCTGCTAACGAGAGTCGGGGAGGGGGTACTCACGGCTATGTCCTGCAGGGCGCCCTGGAAGTCAAAGCCACAGGTGTTGGGGTCGTAGTAGCGGTACTGCTTGACCCCGAGCCCCGAGTGCTTGAAGATGGGCGTGTGGTTGCCCCACGATGGTGTGGGCAGGTACACTTCCTTGTTGCCGGGGAAGAAGGCGGCGAGGAAGGCCCCGCCCAGACGCAGAGCGCCTGTGCCCGAGATGCCCTGCAGCGTGGCGTTCTGCAACACAGAGTCCCACACTCCCAGCGCTTCGTACAGCCTCGCAGTCTCGCATTCCCACAGTGTCTTCAACCAGGCATCCTACTGCTCGTGATCCGGGCGTGTTCTGGTACTGGTGGCATCCTGTGTTCGCTCAGAATCTGTTACTGTTTGTTTTTATTTCAGTCAAGTGCTTCCTGTTTTCTTGTGGGTTACATTTCACATTTTCACATTTGGAATTCACCTTGAAACAATATTGACGTTCAATAAACTGCCATAGCAATGTTAACTGATTCAGGTTAATTCATTTTATTATGTAATGTTTAACTTTGTTTACAAAAATAAGAGTATAAGAAAATTAAATGAGAATAGAATTGTCAGTACTGTATATTTTAATTGCAACAGTATGAACAGTATGGTGAAGGCATGCATATTTGTATGGCTGTTGACAGTGCAGCTAAGTTGTTTTGTTTTCATGTTATTAGGCAAATTTACAACTTTCCTCTAAGAGAAGACAAAAATCTTCAGCAAGGACAGTATATATGTTGAATTTGTGTAGTAACTGAAGTGCTGGTAAGTCTTAAGTGACACACATAAATTAGAATTTAATTATGTATACACGCACATGCATCCTAGACAAACTGCGAAGTACAAATATAAGATGCATCAGATCGCTGAAAGTCTTCACGACTGGATTATTTCTGTCTAAATGTGAAAAAGATACATTTTGTAATATTTTTTGAAACTGTCAAACATATGTTGCAAATGTCTGGCATTTTATACAATATGTTTTTACAAAGGAATAACATTTGAAAGTAAACTAATTGAATTGAAAAAAAAATAAAACCTAAAATGTGACCTATGTTGGAAATTAGCAAAAAATAGAAAATAAAAATGTAATTTAGTAAAAAATTAACATCTCTAGCAAAATGATAATTTTTGTGGCCCATAATTATTTTTATTATTAAACTAGCTGCTCGACCCGGCTTCGCACGGCTATACTAATGGAAAAAAAAAAGCCACATCTCCCATTTACAGTAATGGTAAATAAAAAAAATTCAGTGAAAATTTATTACAATGCTGTATAATGTACCGGAGAGAAAATGAATAGCATCGATGGTTTCCCGACTCGTGCACGCAACGTACAACTGATGTACCCGTACTTCACTACGGCAGTCTACAGGCAGATCACTCTTGCGCCGCTCATTATACCTGCCCCTCCTTGTGGGTACGCCACTGCCGCGCGATGCCCGTTGCCATGGAGACGCAGAAGGCATGAACAATGCAAAATCCTGTTCTCATACAGACAAAGTACCCACTGTTGCCTGGTTTTAACCACCCATGGGATCTAATTTTCGGAAAATGTCATCCTGCGTAACATAAGGAACATTACTGTGAAGTTTCAAGTCTGTAAAATATATACACTTGAAAAAAAGGGCAATAAAAAACAAATTAAACACAGAGAGAGGAAAAAAAAACAATAGTTTAGGTTTCCAATTTAAAGTGATAAAAAGTATTTAAATACTAATTGAACTCTTATGAGGGTACTGATTTCTTCGTTGTTAATATCACACGGGTGTTTTTTACTTGTATGGGAAAATTAAGAATGATAAGGCATCTAGTGCATGGCAACAATGTTAATAGGCAATAGGAAATAAACTTCTAGCGCCTGCGGCATTGTCAACACACACTTCGTACGTGTACTGCATGTTGTATCTAACCCCCCTCCAACGCATTTGATTCTAAATTGGACTTTCAGTAAGGATCCCTAATGTTATTGATAATATAATATAGCCTATAGCCTTCCTCGATAAATGTACTATCCAACACTGAAAGAATTTTTAAAATCGGACCAGTGGTTCCTGAGATTAGCACGTTCAAACAAAAAAACAAACTCTTCAGCTTTATAATATTAGTATAGGATATCTGTTAAATGTCATATTTGCCAATTTTGATATCCATACTAATCTATAACAATAAAACTGTTTTGAGGTAAAGATATCTGCACATTTGCTGAAAATAATTTTAAAAAAACTATTGGAAAAGTCTATTAACATTATTTAGTATTCTAAAACATACCTAGTTTTAAAATTTTTTGTCAGTTTTTTCCAGCACCAATATAAAATACCCACAAGGATTTCGATGAAACTTTTTTTCTCTCTCTGCGAGGGACAAATAATAACAGAAAAAAAATTGTGTAGAACAGAACATAGATACTAGACTTTGCACACAAGATAAGAAAAGATAACACTCACAGATTTACTCATAACACCAAATTTAATTTATAGTCATATAAACATGAAAACATTTATTGATAAGTTTTTTCGATCTTTAGTAAAGATCGCAGGCCACTGCCTGGAGTTGCTTGGCTTCTGGACTGTGACGCGTGGAATGCGAAAATATCACCGATGTTTCGGTCTACATTGCAGTCGCCATCATCAGGGTAGAGTTACCTACCGAGGTTATTACAAGTTCTTCTGCCTTTAATACTCTCACCTGAGAGGAGTGTTCCCCAATTGGCTGCAGCTGTGAACCAATCAGACTTTCTTTCTCCTGGTTGGCTTGTTGGTTTGGCCAATTGGAGCTGGGCTGGTGGGATTGGCTGAGAGTGCTGGCCAATCAGTGGCTTCTTCTCTTCTGGTTGGCTGGGCGGTTTGGCCAACCAGAGGCGATCTGTTTGTTGTTGGATGCATGGCTAGGTTTTGAGGATTTCTCAAGATTGGGTCCCATATTTTGCTTAATTCGTAACCATCCTCTATGTTCAATGGGTGTTTTGCTATTTCAACAGATTCTCGAATGTACTTTTTCTTATATTGTGGAATTTTGGCTACGGTGTGGGACTGGTCAAACTCAATGCTGTGTCTGGTTTCCAAGAAGTGTTCTGCTATAGCTGATCGTAGGTTTTCATGTTTATAGTCACTGATATGTTCTTTAACCCTTGTGATTATTTGCCTGCCAGTTTGTCCTATATATACTTTTACACACGAACATGGAACCGTGTACTCACCGGCTAGATTTTTGACTTAAGTTTTATCTTTCACTGATGTCAGGGACCCCTCAATATTGTTTACAGGTTTGAGAATAGCATGCATTTCATGCTTCCTGAGAATTCTGGCCACTTGGTCTGAAATTCCTTGTAACCCTCAACTGTGAATTTTCACTAGTCAAGTAAACTCAAAGAAAGTGCCTTAGAATAAGTAGGCGTCACTCGTTTTTGTGCAATTATGTTAACCTTTTCATTGTTTTTGATTTTGTTTATCCATGCCAAATGAAACCTAAGAGTAATTTTCTAATTAGGGCCGGCCCATACTTTAAATGATGTAATTTTAATATATTTACTAAATTTAATATATTTGTCAACCAATTCATTGAATGTTATAAGTTTAATATATTTGTCAATACGTATACATATATTAAGTTACTTCTTAACCTGTTTGTGGAATCCATGTTTTGTTGACTGATGTTAAAGTAATTAAGAGTTAAATAAACATAGAGATATATAGACACACACACACACACACACACACAAGGATTTCTGTTTTAATAGCACAGGATTGTATGATAAAAATAATTTGAATTGTTTTCAGAAATTTTTAAAACCCTGCATTCATAACACTACACAACCACACACAATATGCTAATAAAGTAGTAGTTAACTTATTGATTTAAGTTACACAGCTTTAATATCTTATCTTACACAAACACAGAGTCTGTTACTAGTTCTCAGAACTAAAGGTTTAACGGTAAACAGTATTATTTGTGTTTACAACTGTCATGAGACTTGTCTGTTATAAAACAGTGACTCCAGTACTAGGAATCTTGTGGTGGAATAGAGGGCGTACCAGGCCGTTCTTGACCTGCTCGCTGCCGTCACCGAGGGCCAGGTTGATGGACAGCTCGCAGAACTGGGCGCTGCCCCCGATCGGAGAGTACTCCTTGTCCAGGTTCTTGGAGCGCATCCTGTCCTCTGCCTGCAACATCACCACGATTCATACTGGAGGTGCCAGCCACAGGACCGCGCAAGCAATACTCCACCTCCTCACCAACCCACCTTGCGGACACTCGGCAGAACAAAAGGCTTCCCATCGTCGTCTCGGTACGCTCCCACGCCCAGGTTTATCTTGTTTGGGTTGGTGTCGCGCTTGAACGCTTCTGTGACTCCCAGAATGGCATCGGGTGGGCCCATCTCCACGTGGGACCACCATGACCTGCACTCATCACGACAGTCGTCACGGGCTCTTCCAAGCATGACCTGCACTCATCACGACAGTCGTCACGGGCTCTTCCAAGCATGACCTTCACTCATCACGACAGCCAAAACGCTCTGCCAAGCATGACCTGCACTCATCACGACAGTCATCACGCGCTCTTCCAAGCATGACCTTCACTCATCACGACAGCCAAAACGCTCTGCCAAGCATGACCTGCACTCATCACGACAGTCATCACGCGCTCTTCCAAGCATGACCTGCACTCATCACGACAGCCAAAACGCTCTGCCAAGCATGACCTGCACTCATCACGACAGTCATCACGCGCTCTTCCAAGCATGACCTTCACTCATCACGACAATCACCACGCGCTCTTCCAAATACAACCTGCACTCATCACGACAGCCATCGTGCTCGGTCAAGCATGACCTGCACTCATCACGACAGTCATTACACGCTCTTCCAAGCATGACCTTCACTCATCACGACAGCCAAAACGCTCTCCCAAGCATGACCTGCACTCTTCACTACAGCTCTGACTTAGTGCTCTGTATATTCACAGAGGAGATATTTAGGCGGGGGAAGAATGGTTATAAGTGTTAATATGCTTACAATGTTAAGTGAATAAACCAGAAAATAACACTTGGAACTATAACTGACTAATTTTTCTTTATTTAATTACTAATTTTCAGTGAAAAAGGGGTGGAGGGTAACAAGAAAATTTCCAGAACAGGCCACTGGACTTGCTATGCCACTGGTTAAATGTAGACAACAGGAACATGGTAAGGGATGAGTATTGTCAGAGGGGGCAAGAGATAAGAGAGCTAGTCCAATACAAGTACCTGGGGGTACGTACTCCATCATAGAGAACTACCTGTGATGGTGGAAGCAGGTTCAGAAAGTAGTCAAGAAAGGGAAGAGAGTACACTGGGTGTCTACCAGCTCTAGTAAATGAAATTCCCTGATTTTTCCAGGTTTTCCAGGTCTAAAACTGAACTTTTCCAGGCTTTCTGTAACACAATTACGACATTCCACGAAACTGAAAAAACTGCATAACAGTACACTGACAGGTTTCAAAGTATTTCAACTCACTTAAATTAGTAAAAAAATACCTTCTTCCAGACGTGGCCAAAGTGACTCAATTGATGGCAAATAAAACATGCTGCTACAAATATTTCTAACACTTACTTTTGCAAAAACATAAGTAAAAGGAAGCTCCCATCAATTTCGCAGTGACTCAACTTTTGCGTCTATTGTACTTGCTTCAGAATGAGCCAAATCGAACACTCGAGCCTTCTTCAACTGCAATGCCTTGATCTCCTCTTCAACTCTTCTTTTTCTGCCTTCTTCTTGTCTGTAGCTTCCTTTTCTTACATCTGTCTTTGTGCGATCAGTATTTCTTCCTGCAAGTTTTCAGTCAGAAAATTATAATTTACTGAAAAACCTCTTTCCAATGATGCATTTCCATGGGAAAGTACCAACATCATCCTCACAAACTTTAGAAGGCCTGTTTTGGCAGCTACTGTATATGCCTTAAGAATGAGCATCCACAAGTGATCAAGGCGCCAGTCTTCTCGAGAAAAGACGAGAACAGTGCTTCAGAATCTTGCGAGGAACATACCAACTGATATGATCACTCAATGTTATCAGCTTCTTGTCCTTATAGCCACTTGTTTTGAAGACAACATTCTAAACTGTAATTCACACGCTGTTTCCTCACACCCGAATTTAAAGCCACAGACGGACATAAGCAGGAAAGTCCCTTGGTAAGTTTGTACTTCAGGGGACTTTTGTCTTGAAGTTTTTTTACCATAACCTTTAGACAAGTCCTAACATCATTTTTCAGTAACAGGACAGACTTTACTAGTAATTTCTCTTTCTTGATGGCATGGCGTACTGCATAACCCAACTTGATATTGTTAGCAGTCAATAGATTTTCCTGGTTATCCACATTCAACCGAGATACATTGTGTTTCTCCCTAAAGCTCTTCAGTACCTCTGGTTTAAAAAACTTTCCTGCCAAAGCTAATAAAATGTCTACCAGTGAATCATAGAGAAAAGGTGCCATGGGTGCTTCACTTTGGAACATTGTGAGAAACAATTCCCGCTCTGATGCCAAAGAGTAGAAGAATGTCAATTTTACTTTCTTCAAGAGCACTTTTCACTACACTGAAAGACACAGATGAAATAGAAACTTCACTAACAAATTTCTTTAGGTGGGGTAACGTTTTCATGGCACACTCAGCAACTGCAGTATTCCATCTGATTGCACAAAATTTCTTGGAAAAAAGCTCTGATCCAGTTATTCTAATGTAATCTGCCCTCCTTGCAGGTAGGTACATGCATAAACAAATAGTAACTGTGCCTCAAAAAACTAACAACGTCTAATTGTATAGCAGAAATTCCAGTTTTGAAAGCACCATGGACCGTATGAAGCCCACAGCTACCAATTTTGTAGCAACGATGGCGAATCTTCGCCTAAAGTGTCTGTGATATGTATTTTCAAAGCTAACAAAAATGCCCAGTTTACGTTGAGGGCATCCATTGATGCACCTGTCGGTATAATCAGAACGTGGGAAGCACATGCTGCAGTACGTACGTCAGCAGGATAACAAACCAGCTTGAACCAGTTTGTATCACATGATTTAACGCCACTTCCGAATCCGATGGTAAATAAAAGAAAATGGACGTGGGAACTGTTCGTTATTTTCCATTAAATTTTAAAAAAATTGGGCGCGATTCACTTGATGCTACGTCAATGCAAGCAGATCAATAAACAAAAAACGTATTGCAAACTACAACCTACCAAACAAAAATTCCCTGATTTTTCCCTGATTACAATATTCCCTGATTTTTCCAGGTTTTCCAGGTTTTCCAGGCCAGTAGACACCCTGAGTACAGGTCTGCTTGGCAGGACACTGAAGGGTCTGTGAAGGAAGGTAAAGAAAAAGGCATACTCCACATTTGTCAGGCCAATGATTTAGTATGTGGCGGTGATAGGGACCCATACCGGTGACGACGGAGCAAGGGCTGGATAAGATGCAGCATACAGCAGCGAAGTGGGTCATGATGGGGAGAAATGGGAAACACTTGTGTAGAGAAGGGCACACAGAGAGGGGAGACCATATGTGGAAGATACAGAGGAAGTGGAAACAAACAGAAAGCTCGACACTCATTCCTGATGAGGACAGAACTGGAGTGGAATGGGCTTGGGAGGAAGGCATTGGAAGAGAGGTGCGGATAGGGTTACCAGACGTCCGGCAAAAGGAGGACATGTCCTCCTTTTTATGTATTTTTTTGCGTCCGGCCGGATTTTCCTTAATGCTCCAAAATGTCCGGCTTTTTTATAAAGTAAGATAATTCCTTTAGTTACACTCTGAGTAAAGCGCGCGGTGCGCGCTAATGCGCTGTCCGCAGAGTCACCCCACTAGTAAGTAGTTCTATGACAGCTTGACAGGTAGCAGCACATGTTTTTAATATGTGTAGTATGTTTGATTCTTTATACTGAAACTGTATTAAATGCCAAAACATTGTAAAATATCGTACTCCATTGTAATTAATTCATGGCTTTTTAAGAAAATATATTGTCCTCCTTTTTAGTGAAATGTCCTCCTTTTGTGAGATGAATGTCCTTTTTTATTATCAGTGTCTGGTAACCCTAGGTGCGGAGGACCTAAAGAGAAAGCTAAAAGCGGAGAGGCAGTGAATTAAAGGTGAACTTACAACCGGGTGGAAGCCCAAATGCAAGAGGATGTAAGAATTTTCAGTTCAAAAACGTTCAAGGTCCCTGCCTTGAGCAAGGTCACGGAGACGAATTTTTGCAATAAAACATTTACCAATTAATGCTCAGCAGAATTAAATAGAGCAAAAAAATTAACTACCTTTAAAGTAAAATTTTAAATCACAATACTATATTACATTTATTTAAATTTAGTAATTACTCACCCGGCTCTAGAAGAAATTACATTAAGTGAAGAAGCATTATTATTTAAAAAGTTGTTTGAAAGAATAATTAGTCTCGAAGAAAGGGCCATTTAGAAAGGGTACGTAACAATTAACACGGCAAGTATTAAATGCAAATATAATATCGCTATCACTCTGAAGAGGAGATAGCAGAACACTTTTTCGTCCAATTATTATGCAACGTGCAAAGACAATTTAAGAGGAAGACCAGAAAGTCAATGCTCTTTTCACAAATCCCACAGTTAAAAACTCATCTATTGAACGTCCAAACAGACTCTAAAATCATTGGCTTAAGAGTAGTGTCTGCATTGTGAAAACAAATTTAAAAGACTGTATTTTATGTAAGATACTGTTTAAGACAGACATTTTCATTCATACTTAATAACCGTCGTCAAACGTCGTCAAAAACAATATCCGCAAAGTTTTGGGCGAATGAACAGTGGCTGAACCTGCATCACGTAATGCCATCAACTGATAATTTTTGATCCCTTGTCCAAACAATCTCTCTAGCGTTTTACAGCGGAGTTTATGCAAACTAGCTGCGCAAACTACAGCCCGGTGGAACTATTGAAAATAAGACAGTAAATTTGAATGTACTAAATATAAAAACGAGTGAAAAGTTTTTTGGATTTATTTAAACACTGTTACAGCTATTTCAAAGTAAATAAGTTCTAAAGATCATTAATAATTAATGGTAGAAAAAAAAAACTATGCAAGAAAAACTGTGAAAGTTTTCACTACCTGAAATGTTACACAATGAAATGTTACATCACCGACCATGGCCTTTAAGCCCGTGCTCCGCACTGCCAGTACCGTATCCCGTTTTCGGAGCGCGCCCCTTGCCCAGCCGGATTGAGTCAGGCGAGCGCCCCGGGCGTGACCCCAATAGACAACAAACCTCATTAACAGTCACCGCGGCCACTGGCCTTAATTAAAATGCCCGTGACTATGATCAAGTCAGAATAGGAGAAATCCCTCTAAAACAATTCACAGTGGGACAATATGTTAGTAAATTTACAGTCGCCAACTTGATGTCACAATTTAAATAATCAAATACATTTGACGCCAACCGCCGGTGCTCCCTCTGGTCCGCAAAGGTCGTTATGCCACAACAACACTGGCTCCGAAGTGCGACGAACACGCCCGAGCGTGATCTTCACAAAGTGTAAGAAAGTGCACCGCAACGAACGCCGCGACGACGACAGCGCCCGGCCGGGTGTGGCAATGCGCCTAATTAAACTCTTGATTATTTTGTTAATTAGAACAACCAAATTAATAACAATTTAAAAGAAGGGTTCATGTAAGGGTAATTATGTCTAATTGTCTTATAAGCATATGTCGTGTAATTTGTTTCTAAGTCCAAAACTGGTCGGGTCGGTTTTCCCGCGTTCCACGCGTTTAGGCGCGAGGCCGCCGGGCGGTCTCGAGCAGTCTTCGTCGCGGGCTCTCCGGGGTCGGACGCTCCGCGAACGTCGGGCCAGCACTTCTAGTTTCTCATCAACATTTCAGCAATAGTGTATGTTTCTACAAACCTTTCAATTAGCTCGGCGCCGACCCCACTTAAGTCGCACGATACTTCGTGCGACATTTAACTGAATATTTAATTCCCTTTAGGGATTTTTAAAGTAATACGTAAGGCCATGTCCAGTTTAAGGACCGCGTAATATTGGCACGCAGTTTTCGGCTCCAGTAGCCCATTAATTGTTATCGTCGAGAATCTTGTGAAAGACTGAATAACTTTCATATTGTAACTTTCTTCATGTTTTAGTGTAATTGGCAACGTGTGTTTTAAGTGACTATCTTGCCACGCATTGAGACTACGCGTACGTCGCTCACTGACGTTGAAGGCTTCCATGAGCTTCATGGGACAGTGTAAACAGGTGAAGTACATTCACGTGAACCTTCAACTGCGTGTAACACTATCCTAAAAATACTGAATAAATTATGCTGAATAAAAGGTTTTCAAAGAGGTAATCTAACAATTATAGCCAAGGATGGATGCAAAGGTTTAAATAGCAAGAATGAATTTACATACATGTCGTTTAATCCTGGGCAAAAGCCTCACGTAAAACATTCTTTCACATACAAGAGTAATACTGGGTTTTTAATAATACTGATAGCAAGAAAAATTAGCGGTACAAATGCCACGGCAAAATACGTGAACACATATCCATGTTTTCTTTAGGATTAAATACTTAATAAATAATAGAAACTTGATAGATACTTGATGGATAGAAATATTACAATTAAGTATTAACGCTTACACAATGTCGTGAACACAGACATGCCTCATTAGAGAATACAAAAAACGTCAAATGAACATGCAGGCGACCGCGGCCTGACCTACACTAGGCGGTATAAGCTTACTGTAAAGCATGATAAAGCAAGATATAAAAAGAAAACTCACAAATTAATACATTAAATACATTACGTAAAAACATGTCCTAACGAAGACTGTAGACCAGACGGGGAGAAACGTCAAACAAACTATGCATGGTATTAATACAAAAACGATCAAGGAAAACAATTAATGCCAAATAGAATTTAGACGGTGACGGCCGAAATAAGAATTTATAATACAGCTATTACCAAGTACCGTTTACATTACTGTAAGGGTCACCACCTTACAACACTTACGTGCATTCTCCCCGCTGTCACACACTCTCTCTAAAGCAAGTATCAGACTACATGCTTAATTCACGACCAGCACCGACTGACTGCTAACGAACAAGAAGAGCCTTCATGGCATTACACCTAGTTTTAATTAAGCAAGAGGGCGCCACGCGCATGCGCGGACACCTCACGAGGGGAAGACAAAACACAGCACTGGACGCAGAGAGGGGGGGGGAAGGTAGGAAGGGAAGGAGCGCCGAAGTCCGCCGCGCAGCGCGAAGTTCAAGTGACGCGCACCGACCACTTCAACTCCCCCACCCTTGACGAATGCAACCGCGAGCCTCGCCAACCAAGTCACAAGGACACGAGGAACTGCAGGTCCGGTCACAACACTCTTGAAGTAACTCAAATGTCAAGTCAACACAATTCTATGTGTGTACAAATACAAACAAATGTTTCTAAAATACAATTTCTTGATATCTAACTGACGATTTCTTGAAGTGAGTTCAACACATTTCTCTGTGTATACGAATACAAACAATGTTTCTAACTAGCAATTTCTTGAAGTGAGTTCAACACATGTCTATGTGTATACAAATACAACCAATGTTTCTAGATAACAATTTCTTGAAATGAGTTCATGACTGGCATAATTTTCCGTGTAGGACACCTAGCAAGGATTCTCAGTGTATCCACAGAAATAAAGAGTCTTCAGCGTTTCCACTGAAATAAAGACTCTTCAGCGCTGAAGAGAAAGTTTAGAGTACGGGACGTCCCTAATAAATTCAAAATCGGACAGCATCTTCTTCATCCCAGAGTAGCAGGAACAGCATGCCTTCCCCCAGCGCGAACCCAGGGCAAGAACGGCGGGCGTCCCCACCGCCTGCCCACGCTCGACGCCTGGCAGGCAGGGCCATCCGAAGCGGCCGCTGCAGGAGAGTCAGTCTCCGCACGCGTCACGGCCCCTCACGGGCAGGAGACGGCGGCGACTCCATGCCACCGCTCCTCATCGGTGACGTGACGGCGACCAACGTCCCAGCAAGCAAGTGACCTCGCAGACACGACGAACCCGGCGGGCGGCTGCGGTCACGCTATCTCGGGCAGGGCGAGGAGCGTCGGGTGCGCTGCGGCGCGAAGTCCTCTTCTGGGCGTGGCGGGAGCATCGGTGGGAGGAAAGGAAAAAAAAAAGAGAAGGAAACACGAACACCCAAACAACAACAAAAAAAACTAAGTCCAAAAAAGGAAAAAAAAAAAATTATTGATGAAATTTCTTTAATTGACCCACATGGGCCTTTTTATATTTTCTATTACCAGAAGGGTTACGCAATAGGACCGTGTTGTCTCCCAAAAATTTATCAATTACAAATGGCCCAACAAAAGCAGAAATCAATTTTGAATTAACATTATCAGCCAGTTTTGGCAATTTAAAATTCTTTAAGAGAACCAAGTCATTAACAGCAAAACCATGAGGTCTCCGCGTAGCGTTATAAGAGGCGGCTACAGCCTCGCGGGCCTTCTTAAGATTACAACTCACATCGTCAAGCATGGCCTCCAGGGAATCACTGTCAGACGCGAGTTCCAGAGGCGGCAGTCCCCAGGAGTTAAGCAAAGGATGGGTCAACTCACGGCCCATGAAGGGGATGGAAGGGGGAAACCCTGTCGCCATATGGACAGCAGAATTAAACGCCACGTTGATGAATTCAAGGTCACTGTCCCACAATGACTGGTCATCCCTGTAATAAGCAGTTAGAGTGGCTTTAAGCACCTTGTTTACACGTTCAGACCGATTACCCTGGGGGCAATAGGGACTACTGTAAATGGGTTTAATAGCCCATTCAAAACACATATCCTTAAATAATACAGACCGGAAGTAACGGGCATTATCACAGGTTATCATAGCAGGAGCACCAAAAAATTTCCACACTTGCTCTCTTAAGGCTTTAACAATACTAGTCGCCTTCATATTTTTTAAGGGGAGTAGTAACACAAATTTGGAAAAGATGTCCAGAACCACTAGAATGCAAATATTTCCCTTTTTGGAGCGTGTAAGGGGGCCAAAAATATCCATATGCAGAACGTGCCATGGAGCAACCGGGGGATCCGCACAATACAGGCCAACCTTGGCACATTGCGGGGGTTTAGAAACCTGGCAGTCAACACAGGACCTCACGTGGTGACGCACGTCTGCACGTAGTTCGGGCCATGCCAGATGCGCGCTGATGCGGCGGAATGTTTTTTCGATACCCAAGTGAGCACCCAACAATGAGTCATGAAAGTACTTAAGAACCATCGGACGAAGGGAGGCAGGGACCACTGCCTTCCTCTGCTTGCCTGATTTCCCTGTGTAATAAATTACACCTTGTTCCTCTACGTAGGGCGTAACAGTGCCATGATGCAAATCCCTGCGTATGCGAACGCACAGCGGGTCATCCTTCTGACAATCACGGATACTAAGAAAAGACTCTGGGAAGACCTTGCACACCGCGGCACTAATCGGCTCAGAACAAGATACTGGCAAGGCACTGGTGTCAAACTCCTCAGGGGTAAACATCCGTGACAACGTGTCAGCGACCACATTGTCACTACCCTTAAGATGGTGTAGCTTAAAGTTAAAGCGGGACAGCCGTAACACCCAGCGCCCTAATTTCCCTAGCTGGTTAGGGTGGTTAAATAACCAGCTAAGTGCCTGATTGTCAGTGTACAGGTCAAATTCCTGACAGTCCAGGTACGAGGCGAACTTCTCAACGCCGAACAAACATGCAAGCGCCTCCTTCTCATACACGCCGAGACGCCTTTCTCCGTCTGTCAACGATCGGCTAGCATAAGCTATGGGACGTAATCTATCATTTTCGAGGTGACCTAGGACGGCTCCTAGAGCAATACTAGACGCATCGACCTGAAGTGCGAACCTACGCTGAAAATCCGGAAGGATCAAAACGGGAGGAGAAGAGACAAGGGCCTTAAGATTATCCAAGGCTTTCTGTTGCGCGTCACCCCATTCAAAGGCTGTGTTTTTCTTGCGCAGCTTATTCAACGGACCACAGACCGCAGCATAGTCCGGTATAAAGCGTGCATAGTAACCTGTCATGCCTAGGAATCTCTGAATTCCCTTGACGTTTTTAGGGGGCGGAAAATTAACTATGGGTAAAACCTTGTCAGGGTCCATAATGAGCTTTCCCTTAGAAATAATGTAACCAAGGAACTTAACATGGTCCTGGGCCAAACGAAGTTTGTCAGGATTAACAGTTAACCCAGCCGCTCGAAGACGGTCAAACACTTGAGTTAGATGTTGTTTGTGCTCTTCTAAGCTAGCGCTATAAACAATAATATCATCAATATAGTTAAAGACAAATTTATACTTCAAATCAGAAAGAATATGGTCCAGCACGCGGCTCATGGCCTGACTACCAAAAGAAACTCCCATGGGCACCCTATTGAACTGAAATTGTCCCCAAGGGGTAGAAAATGCGGTGTATTTACGGCAATCAGGATGCAAGAGGATTTGATGGAAACTGGCGTTCAAATCGATGACGGAAAAAATGGCTGCCTCTCCTAGGTGTTGTAGAGCGCTCTCTACCGTCGGTAATTCGTAAGAGTCCTGAATGACCTTATCATTTAGAGATTTGAAGTTGTGAACCAAGCGAAATTCTCCAGCCTCCTTTTTAGGAACTAGAAAAGTAGGCGAGCTAAAATCAGAAATAGATGGGGCAATGACCCCAGCTTCCATGAGGCGATCGACAATAATCTTCATTTTTTGTAGTTTAGGGGGTGATACTCTGTGGCCTTTGGCCTTAACAGGCGTGCGATCCTTTAAATAAAACTTATAGGGCAATACATCACACCTACCTATACGACTGTTTATTACGTCAGGATAACGACTGAAAACGTCCGAAATCAGAGAGTCTCTGAAGGTCATGTCACTCATGTCAGGACAAGACATGACTTCAGGGGCGGCATTCTGCGGAATTAATTTAATTTTTAATGAAGGGCGAAAGCCAAAAACAAGATGCTGATTAGCCACGTCAATCAAACAACGAGTTTTCCCCAGAAAATCCAGACCAAGGATAAGTGAATGACACAAACCAGGAATAATGTAAAAATGCCAGTTCCAGGAAAATCCGGCAATTTTAATGTGAAGCTCAACTGTCATGTTAGCGCGTACTACTTCTCCGTTAGCTACACAAATAATGACGTCAGGGCACGTAGTCACACGGCTCTGCAATGCAGGTAATTTATTACATAAGGAATCAAAAAAATCAGCACTCAACAAAGAACGAGTGGCTCCGGAATCCACTAATGCCGGAACAATATCACTAAACAAATTAACATGAACAAAATTGTAAAATTTATGAAAGGCGGCTTTTCTCTGACGACGATCGCGGCGACCGCTCATACGCCCTGATCGGGGCCCGTTTCCCGGACACTGATCCCTATAGTGCCCTGCGCGGTTGCACCTAAAGCATTTGCGTAAATCACGGCTCACAGCGGGCTGCGTGCACTCAGACACCGCGTGACCGAACTTTCCGCAGTTGGCACACCTAGACCGGCTGGCCTTACGGCCGGGCGCATTAGTGGGAGGGGGGCGCCTGTCGGTAGCGCGGCCGGAGCCGACAAGGGGCTCGGTTACACTAGCCGCACAATCAACGAGCTGCGGCGCGCGCGTAGCACGAGCGGACTGAGAATAAACATTCACAGCAGGCTGAAATTCTAAGTTTTTGGGCTTATAAAACCGCGATGTAGATGAAATGGGGAATTCCTCCTTATATTTTCTAACAGCGAGCAAGCGATTCTCCACTTCAGAGCTCCACTTGCGTAAAGCATTCAAAGTTGTGGGAGGACTAAGCATGGCGCTATGTTGAAGCACAAGCGGAGAGTTTGTACTAACTCAGTTTCTGTGAGGTTTAAATTAAGAACGGCCGCATAATTGGCCACGGAATTAATGAACTGAAGAGTGGGCTCGTTAGGCAATTGAAACCTAAATACTAAGTCTCGTTTACAGCTCTCAAGCACACGTGGAGGACAGGCAAATTGCAAAACTGAGCTTTTGAACTGAGCAAAAGAAAGATTCTGAGTAATTGCGTCAGTAAGTAATTGCAAAAATGCGGCTCCACAGAGACTCAGCAGGGCCTTTAACAATTCTGCCTCACTAACTAATTTCAGCCCTTCAAGACGTGATGCCGCACTTAAAAAATCCAAAACAGCTCGTGGCTCGCAGCTATCAAGCCGAGGAAGAAGCTTAAGGTTAGAAAAAAATATTTTTGTGTTAAATTTTGAGTTCAAGGCGGGGCCAGAAGGGGGTGGGAACTGCCGAGACGGTACCTCATCAGCTGATTCCCAGGAGTTACGAACATGCTGGACGAGTAGGCTCCTCAAAACAGCAACAGTAGCGCCCTCCTCGAAGGAAACGCCCTCCTCGGAGAGGATTTGAACCAGCTCGTCACGGCGTAGACGATACACCCATCCCGTGACCGGTGACCCCATGGTGCATGCAAGACAAAAGAGAAAAACAAACGCTTTAATAGTCAACATAACATAGCAGAGTGGCGCAGTTGAAGGCTTCCATGAGCTTCATGGGACAGTGTAAACAGGTGAAGTACATTCACGTGAACCTTCAACTGCGTGTAACACTATCCTAAAAATACTGAATAAATTATGCTGAATAAAAGGTTTTCAAAGAGGTAATCTAACAATTATAGCCAAGGATGGATGCAAAGGTTTAAATAGCAAGAATGAATTTACATACATGTCGTTTAATCCTGGGCAAAAGCCTCACGTAAAACATTCTTTCACATACAAGAGTAATACTGGGTTTTTAATAATACTGATAGCAAGAAAAATTAGCGGTACAAATGCCACGGCAAAATACGTGAACACATATCCATGTTTTCTTTAGGATTAAATACTTAATAAATAATAGAAACTTGATAGATACTTGATGGATAGAAATATTACAATTAAGTATTAACGCTTACACAATGTCGTGAACACAGACATGCCTCATTAGAGAATACAAAAAACGTCAAATGAACATGCAGGCGACCGCGGCCTGACCTACACTAGGCGGTATAAGCTTACTGTAAAGCATGATAAAGCAAGATATAAAAAGAAAACTCACAAATTAATACATTAAATACATTACGTAAAAACATGTCCTAACGAAGACTGTAGACCAGACGGGGAGAAACGTCAAACAAACTATGCATGGTATTAATACAAAAACGATCAAGGAAAACAATTAATGCCAAATAGAATTTAGACGGTGACGGCCGAAATAAGAATTTATAATACAGCTATTACCAAGTACCGTTTACATTACTGTAAGGGTCACCACCTTACAACACTTACGTGCATTCTCCCCGCTGTCACACACTCTCTCTAAAGCAAGTATCAGACTACATGCTTAATTCACGACCAGCACCGACTGACTGCTAACGAACAAGAAGAGCCTTCATGGCATTACACCTAGTTTTAATTAAGCAAGAGGGCGCCACGCGCATGCGCGGACACCTCACGAGGGGAAGACAAAACACAGCACTGGACGCAGAGAGGGGGGGGAAGGTAGGAAGGGAAGGAGCGCCGAAGTCCGCCGCGCGGCGCGAAGTTCAAGTGACGCGCACCGACCACTTCAACGTGATTGCATAACTTTTCGAGTCTGTAGTTTTGTCGCAGGCTAGGCTGCAAACCACCTTGATCACAGGGACTCCGCTACTCGTTAACTTTTCTGTATAATTTGTCGCGTCCACAATTCCGTGACTGTATGCTAAATCTTACTCAGAGACACGTAGCCACAGCTTCAGCCCGTCGATTCACTTTGCAACCTATCCTGGTCGCGCGTATTATTCGCCGGCGTTTACGTGTGTCACAGCGGTACGACAACGGACGCGGCCAGTAAAAGGACCATCCAGTGTATCGACGTTGAATAAAGTGCAGTGTTCTGATAATCTGTTTATTAATTATTTTCAAGGCGTCCTGGGTGGCCTAAACAGCCCAGGTAATTTCTGAACGTAATTTTCAAACTCCGAGACGCACTCCTGCCTGCAGCCACGAGGCCGAACCCCCGTTAAAACCCTGAGATCTTTTACAATACTAATAATTAATTAAAAAGCTAAAACCAGGCAGCGGGAGTGGCGTCACATTAAATCATTGTTAAGCCTTAAGCACCCAATTACCAGGTGCTACATTTTAATTGGGCACCTGGAACATGTTTTAACTGGTCATAGAGTAAATTCAATTAATATAAGTTTTTTGACGCCAACTCACAAAGAAGAGAAAGTTTCACTTCCTTGCGAGGTGGCCATGTTCGGCAGTCTCGAACCACTCCGCGCCGGGAACAGACGTGTGTCCGTGGGCAGCATCCAAGTTTCTTTCATTGATTATTTTTTATTCTGTACTAAATCTTTAAATTTAAAACCTTTTGTTAATTCACCGCTGCCCACGTCGACTCGGCGCGTATTTTGCGGAGCCGGGCCTATCCCGACCGTCTTCAGTGTGATACCGCGATACGTATCGTAGCACAGAACGTACGGTACTGGCCGACTCCAGCGAAAGTGCTTTTACTTAAGGACGCCGTGCATATGCCTGCCGGCTGCACACATGTAAGTGTTTCGCCGAATTTAGGAGCCCGCTCATAGAGCCCCCCCTGCACCCGTTAATGTTCGGCGCTGGCCGTCTCCAGCGAGCATCGACCCGCGTCCCGCGAGACTGCCCCGGTAACCATTAGTGTCGCGTAGTGTTATGTTTTTTCTGTGTTAATTGTGTAACGGCTAGACATCGCCAAGTGTTGGTGAGAGTGTTTTGTAGCGGGACTAGATTATAGGTAATTCTCACCAAATCGTGTACACTAATTTTCCGGAGTCTCCCGTTCTCCACACGGCCGAGCGGCCTTCACAATCAAGGGAGAGCCATTCAGTGTAAATTCAAGCCGTGTACCTGGCGGGGCACGCGGGGGCAGAGTACCCACGACCCAACACCAACGGCCTAGCAGCCCGCTAGCCTGGCGCCCCTCCGGACAACAAGAGCACCGCGACGCCCGTAGCGCCCGTCAGGTACCCCCCGGGCCTTTCACATAGGTCGGGTGACGGCAATGTATTGACGCCACTCTCGCTGCCTGTCTAAGTTTTGTAAGGAATTATTAAGGTTGGAAAAGATCTCAGGGGTTTTAACGGGGGTTCGGCCTCGTGGCTGCAGGCAGGAGCGCATCGCGGTTCGAAACCTACCCGGGCTGTTCAGGCCACCCAGGACGCCTTATAAATAACAGGTAAATGGATAGACACGACACTGCACTTTATTCAGAGCCGATACACTTATTGGTCCAGGTACTGGCCGCGTCTGTTGTCTGACCGCTGCGACACATGTATATCTACGCATGTACTGACGCCGTCCCCGTTGCCTGATCTGATTCTACGTGAATTTTAGCTGTTTGATTAAATTTTGGATCTCATGGGCGGGGTTCCTGGCCTCGTGGCTGCAGGCAGGGACGCGGCGACAAAGGGCCCCCCGGGCTGTTATGGCCTCCCAGGACGCCTGATTAATGAAACACACACGTACTTGTAGCTGTTTTATTGCGTAGCACAATCTACACGTCACACGCTCACGCAACTGGCCGCTTCATCGTCGACCTAAGCTCCGCGCACGATGAACCTGTTCTGGCTTATGCGAATGTACGTGTACGCAACGTGAAGTGCGTGGGCGATTGGTCCCGCAAAATTACTTAAAATAACACATTACACTAAATCACTGTGGTTAGTCCCGCACAGAAGGATATGCTAATGCGGCTATTCCGCCAAGTGGCGAGGGCCACGTTAAGCTGGGTACGGACACGGTGGAATCTTGTATGATATCACACACGTGGCCGTGGCACGCCCCAGTTGATGACTCGTCCGTACGTTTATGGTCGCGTTTGGCGCAGTGCCGCCCTGCGTGGGCAATGAACTATGTCCCGAGATGGGGCGTTACAGCGTGAGGCGCAGGTGCCACGGTGGGCCACCTAATTAATTACGTAGGATGTAAAAAGTCCCTGATGGGCTACACATTTTATTAATAGACCGCGCGTGGTCGCTAACGGCCGATTTGGGCCGACCGGGGAGCTGATATAAAAACGTTATGACTATAATTACCTATTGCAGTTACAGGATGTTGGCGCGAAAGTTGAAGGCTCCCCGTGCGTGGGCTGCCGGCCCGGGCGAGTGCTGGATGGCGACTCACTAACCTCCCTGGCCGCCGGGGCCAGGGAGGGGGGGAAATTCCGCGGGAAAACTGCGGAGCGCGGGAAGATGACTTCGGCCAGTTTTGTGAATGATTACCCTTTATAACATGATCATTAAATTAACATTAATTAATACTGAATTTAAACTTGTTAGTTTTTGTTTGTCTTATCAAATGCATGAATAAATAATACCCTTGCGCAGTGCCACACCCGGCCGGGCGCTTTGCACACGTAGGAGGCCGTGACTGACGTCACGCCGTTCGGGGCACTGCACTACGTTGAGCGCGCGGGCGCGTTCGAGGCGCGGCACTGATCAGGTGTTGAGGACACATAACGGCCTGTGCTCTCAGAGGGAGCACTGACGGCAGCGTCAGTACGGTGCGCGCGACCAGGATAGGTTGCAAAGGGGTATATACAGACTGATACAGTGGCCGACTGTCAACGTGAAAGATGCGGCGGATAGTCGCGGAGCTACTGTACTGCAACAACTTATGCAGACATTTACGTTAACATGGAGAATGACACATATGTTCCAAAGTTATTTGCACTCTAACCTGTGGCGAAATATTATAGTCCCGAAAAGTACATACACCCGGTAAGCTGGAGGCATACACGTTACAGTCACTTTCTAATTGGAAATTACTTGGTTAGATTGCTCATTATAAGTTACACATTTATAGACAATGAAAATAAAGAGGCGAAAGTTAGCGAGTAGGAACATGACACTCATTGCTAAGAGCCTTCGATGATAACAATTAAGTGGCTGTAAAGCCGAAACTGCGTATCTCAATTACGCTGTCCTTAATCTCTGGACACGAAATTACGTAGAAAATGCAAATTTCCCTGTTGGGATAAAATTAATTAGTTACGAGTCGCACGAAATATCGTGCGACTGGGTGGGGTCGGCGCAGAGCTGGTAAAAGGATTTTAAACACTTACACTATTGCTGATATGTGGAGGTAGCGCGAAAGCTGATGGCTCTGCGTTCGCGGAGTGTCCGACCCCTGCGAGCTCCCGACAGTAACTGAGCGCGAGACCGCCATGTGGCCTCGCGCCTAAACGCGTGGAGCGCGGGAAAACAGATCCAGCCAGTTTTGGGCTTAAAAGACATTGCCGTCACCCACGGTCTTGGCTTCGAGACCTGGGCGGGGCCTAGTGGGAGTTGGTGGTGTGTGGGTATGTTCCGGTGGGCGCCAGGCTAGCACAGTCGTTAACCAATGGTTTTGGGTGTGGATACTTTCTGCCCCAGCGTGGACCACTAGGCCTTCGGCTGTGATTGAATTTAAGAGGGGGGTTTTCGTAGAGTTAGTTATCCAGTACTCTCCTTACACAATATAGTACACTGATCCCTAGCTGGAGGGGGCAAGCAACACTACGGAAGAACACAATTGATTACGTTACTAGGTTTTATTCGGGGCTGACCCCTTATGCGCTGTGAGCACTGAGTTACACGTTACAGTTCACACAATTTGAGAGGCACTATACTTTACATTATACACTTGAAAGTTCCGCCCTTACGCCATTTCCACCCATATCAACAGGGGGAAGGGGGGTGATTGGGGGCGGCCAATCCTGTAAGCTTAGTTCTTAGCAGCGGCCGGGTCGCTTGTGTGAGCCGCGGTCCGTGTTAAATTACTTGCGAATGCCCATGAAGTTAGCATCGGCACTTGTGTGCGCGATGTTATTACTTGTAGTAAATGAGGGGCGGGAGTCGGCCCGTACCATAAATAGACACTGCGCGGTGGACCGGAGTCGCGTCGCCCAGTTTAAATTGGAGCGGCCGGGTTAAGCCCTGCACCGTAAATGAACGCGGATGCACACGGGAAGCTAAAAAAGGAAGGTTTGGTTAGTGACTATATTTACCAGCGTTACTTGATGGTTGGAAAGCGATGATGGCTTCCCGTGGCACTAAGGACGTCCGGCCCGGTTCGCGAGTAGTTCGATACTGGCGTGCTAGCCTTGGCGCGGGGGAGAGGTAGGCTGATCCCGTGCGCCATAGTTAGCTGTTTACTGTTATATTTATTTAAAGATAACTTAAAGAGATCACAACCCTTACAATGTTCACACAATAATTACTAAGGCTTAATTCTAATGGCGGAAGGCCTATAATAATCGTAGTTACATTAATTGCATTTAAATGTACTTAAAAGGAAGGAGAGTCAAGTTGGAGACTGTTTGTTAGTTAACCAACTACTCCAGCAGTTACAGACAAGTTAGAACCGGGGGGGGGGGGAAATGATGATGGAAGAGTCATTTAATTAGTTTAGGCGGAAGGCCGCAAAGGGAGCACTTGCTACGTGTGATTTCAAGTTCCCCACGGAAGTAAGTGGCACACTCCTACGACGCACTTTTCTTGTGAAGAGTTTGTAAAAATTAGGGTAATTACTGGGCTCCCTTAATTACTCGTCTTTATGCGAGGGGCACCCGAGCCCTCAGTAATTACCGCAATTTACCTTTGTGGTACGGAGTGGTGGGAAGCTCACTTGACTCCGACCGGGTGGCTAGGGGCGCGCTTCGTTAGCGGGACTAAGTACGGGCGGTCGCAAGTCGGGCTTGAAGACGGCCTCCGGCCGGGCGACGTGAACATGTTACACAATATATGATTATAAAACAATTAGACATGATTTCCCTTGAATTAATTATCTTTTAAATTGTTATTAAATTGGTTGTTTTTGATTTGAACAGAATAATTACATATTTAATTAGGCGCATTGCCACACCCAACCGGGCGCTGTTGTCGCTTTGGTGTTCGTCGCAGCGCACTTTTACACACTCGGCGGACATCACGCTCGGGCGTGTTCGATGCACTTAAGAGGTGTTGTTGTGACATAACGGCCTGTGCGAGCCAGAGGGAGCACCGGCGGTTGGCGTCAGTATATATAATACTTTACACCTACTATCTACTGCGGCTACTCTTAAGGGGGATAATGGCAAGGTGCCAATTGATGTGTGGTTTATTCATGTTGACGCCAACCATTAGTGCTCCTCGAATCCGCACAGACCGCTATGGCACGTCGCCGCCTCGCCCCGAGCGTGTGCGACGTGAAAGCACCTGGGTGCAGGGTGGTGCAATGCCTCGAACATAAGCTGCCTCGCCTAATCGACTGTCGCCCACGCGATAGTCGACCACGGGGGTACTGTGAGGTGACCTCATTATATGGACATTGTAATTAACTTTCAGCTCTTTTAAAAACAATCTTAATTGAGTAACGGCTATGGTTAAATGTTATTGTAATTCTGGACTTTAGCGCGATCAGGCGGCATGCATGGCCAAGGATTACTTTTGCACACGACATGTTTTTGCGGGAGCGAGGCTGGGGAGTCGTGCGGACACTACAGCCATCGCCAGTTGATCATCATCCTCCAAGGAGACTAGTCGCGGGGCCTCTCGACCTCCACCCTTGCCGTTTCTACCGGAATTGCGTGAGTTTTTAAACCCGTCAGCTCCGAGCCTCACGGACACCCCAGTTAGTCGACCTGAGTTCACTGATAGCCTTACCTAATTTGTGCTCATCACCGGAACTCCCTGTGTTACGTGTATCCCTGAACTGTGTGTAACTTCAATGTAGTATTACTTAAATTCCGGAACTGTTTAAGGTTAGTGTAGTGTGAAGTGTGCACGGAACATTAGGGTAGCGCGGCACAAGTCCATCAGAAACATGGCCTGTAGAGCCCCGCTCCCAGATAGCGGGCCATGCACGACACAGCGCATGTATAGCGTACCTTGTAATAAAACAATCTAAATTGAGCCTCCGCGTATCTTTTACAACACCCATAGCATAGCATGCCTGGTGGCTAAAACTCTGGTGGAACGACCCCTACTGCCTGCCGGCCACGTGGCGACGTCACTCCGGGAGCCAAGAGTCTCGGCTACACACTAGCACGTAGTTAATATTGCTAGTTGGCACCCAAAAGCAACACCACACCCTTAATATCACCTCGGCAGAAGGCAGAAGGTGTCAATGTGTTAAATCACGGTGACGCCGACTTCCAATGCTCCTCTATGTCGCATAGACCGCTATGCCTCATCAAAGTCTCGCAAAAGCGTGTGCACCGAACGCGCTCATGCGCGCTGCAAAGTGTAGATCGTGCGACGAGGCGAACGCCAGGCAACGAGTGCTACGCCGGCGGAATGATCCGGCCGGGTGTGGCATATCCCTCCGCCGCACTACAACAAATTAATTTATGTATATTTTTCCACAGGTTTTTATAAAACATTATTTTTCATCAATTAGTATTTCAGTCCTGTCAAAATTATGTCTCACTGTGCGTTTTGTCCCGAACCTGGCCGGTTCAGTTTCCCGCGAAATTCAGATGTTTCCGCGGGAGGGCTGGCGAGGGAGGGGGGTCGCGCACGGCGACACCAGCAGTGTCCTTCAGGAGCTCCGACAGGCCGGAAGCCTGCGCACAATGCGAAACCATCAACCTTTGCTTTCACCGACATGTAGTTTTAATAGTATAATATTTTCCTAATCATTTAAGTACAGTCCGCGGCCGGCCTCAATATACCATGAGGTATTTCACTTAATTAAATCAGTGCTCCAAGATGAGTGTTATACATAATACGTGAGTACTGTGGGGAGTCTACGAGACTTTACGTCGGCGCTTCACGCCCCATCTTAGCTTACCGGCTACATAGTTTTGGCCCGCACAGGGCAGCCAGAAGGCGACACGTGCCACCGAACGTACTAACGAATCAGTCCCTGGGACACCTCTAGGTAGCACGTATAGTCGCCGGAGACACCGGCCTACGTGCCACTAGCCCAGTTTATTAAGTGTTATGTAGTAGTGAATTGTTTGCTCGTCAAAGTGTAATCTGTCATGTTAGAGTTTAGGTATCACCGCTGCACGGTATCGTGCCATCAAATGTACTAACGAATCAGTCCCTGGGACACATCTAGGTATCACATAGAGTCGCTGGAGACACGAGCCTACATGCCACTAGCCCAGTTTATTAAGTGTTAAGTAATAGTGAAGTGTTTTGTTCGTCAAGATATCGTTCGTCATGTTAGAGTGTATTTTTCTAACTGCCGCATCACATGCACAAGTCCGCCCCTCACGCGCATTAAAATCGTGAGCCGCCACTGAGGAAGAGAGCTGCGCGTGTGACTAGTCGCGTCGGGAAAACCGTTACGGCCAGAACGGGCAGCACCATGTATAGGGCTGTGCCGTAATAAATTCATAAAATATCTTCCAGAAACTTTGTGTTATCCTTAAGGCGTCCCGAATGGCCATAACATCTCGGGGGGCCCTACTGCGTTAACCCCTACCTCTAGCCACAAGGCCGAACCCTCCCTGAGATCTCGAACCCAAGCAAAAATCATGTAAAAATCATAGGAGGTAGCGGGGACGGCGTCAAAATGGCACCCGACTGGTGTGTCTTTCTTTTTAAATAACTTTCAAATCTTCTAAATTCACTGTGCTTCAAAATTAGTGTACCAGTAAGGGCTCGTGTAGGAACAAAGGAATCGCGCAGAAACGGACGCGACGCGTAGACGGCCAAAGGAGCGGGCACCTGGTGATAGGCGCGCGTCGACTTACGCGCCAGGCGCGATAAAGGCGCGCATCAAGTTACGTGCCAGGCGCGATAACTGCTGTGGGAGCGGAAGTCGCGCGCCTCACACCGGGATCGGGTGGTGCAGCTGCATCGCTGCTACGCGCATGAACATGAGCCGGGACGGAGCTGTGAGCATAGACATGGAAGGGGTATGCCATGCATGCCTTCTGCCAGGCTTTCCGGTAAATCATGCCGCGGCAGGGACTTTCGCCACCTGTACCTGCGACATGGAGAAGAAGCCCAAAACGGACATTGACGATGGAAAACCAGGGCCGACGTCTGCATTTAAGTGCGGCCCGAGGGGGTGTCATCTGCGGCCCGATGAGGTGGCGTTCTGCAATCAGTGCGGCACCGTGAGGCACCGCTCGTGCACCGAGTCCCGGGAGTTCCTCTACTTTAGGAATGGGCTGTTCATGTGCCGTGCGTGCGAGCTCGCGCTGGACAGACTGTCAGCGATGCCTGCGCCTCCTATCGCACCGCGCCCCGGCGGCACTCTCAAACTACCAGAGTTCGGAGGGCAGGAGCATGAGGACCCCGCAAAGTTCCTACGGACATGCTGGGACAGGCTGGCCCGATACTCGGTTCCTACAGATGAGTGTACGGAGAAGGTGTGCGATCAGCTGAGGGGTTGTGCCCTGGACTGGTGGGCCACAGCCGGAGAATACAGCATGGAGTGGGGCGACTTCACTAACGGACTGGAGGAATGTTTCAACGATGCCCGTGCCCGGGCCCGGTGGCAACAATCACTGTTCTGCCGGCCTCAGGAGGCAGGGGAGAGCGCGGAAGCCTTCATCAGGTCCAAGGCATGGCTCCACCGATGGCTGGCAGAAGGAGAGGACGACAGCATTATGCTAGCGGTAGTCGTCCAGCTGATGCTGCCCGAACTGCGGCCATTCCTTAGGGCCGCCATCGACAGGGGACTGGAGATTTTCGTGCGGTTGGCGAACAAGGTGGAGCGCGACGTGCAAATCGTTCGCCGCGACCGCGAGCCATCTACCCGACGGCCAGGAGCGTCACCACCGACGTTAGCGGCACCCGAGGACTCCAGGGCTCTGGTACTGTATGTGGTGCCAGTGCCGAGGCAACAGGGGGAGCAGCCGTCTCGACGCGCCGCAACCAGTGAAACCATTGGGCCACCAAACCAGGGGGCCCCGCGCTGTAAGTACTGCCGCGAGGAGCGGTACCACTGGCACGATGTCTGTCTCATGCGGGCAGCTATCTGGCAAGCCCGCGGGGCGGGCGGCCCCACGTCGGGAAACGCCCGCTAGGGGGTAGTGCCATGGCTGGCCACTGTCCCTGGAACCCTAGCCCGGCCTCCACTGTCACCCCGGCGCGCCCTGTGAGGACGGGCGCCGCTCACCCGACTCGTCAGCGGCCCGCACCAGGTCGTCGGCGAGACGCACCGAACACCAAGTGGCCCCGGCGACACCGGCAGCACTTGCGGTGTCCGCTGACACACCGGCACGCCCCGTCAGGAGGGATGGGCGCGGCTCACCCGACTCGTCAGCGGCCCGCACCGGGTTGTCGGCGAGCCGCACCGGACACCAGGTGGCCCTGGCGACACCGGAAGCACCTGCGGACCACCTGACGGCAGCGGCAGCGCCCCTGGAGCAGTGCGGTGAGTCGTTCCAATTAGGGCAGTTGGGAACTGGGGCTGGTTATTTACTCAGGATTCCCGTCAGGATGGATGGACAGCCAGTGCATGCCCTTGTCGACACGGCCGCCCGCCACATGTATGTGTCGGCTCAGTGCTCGAGCATACGGGACATTGACTCAGGTGCGGAGGAGGTACAGTTTGTGACGAAGGGGGCAACAGCTCGTATTGTCGGTCGCACGAACATCATCCTCTCCATCAGGGACCATGTCAGCCACACAACAGCACTAGTAGTAGAGGGGCTATGGGAGACACTAATCCTAGGACTGCCTTGGCTAGCGCAGGAGGACGCCACTGTGGTCAGGGAGGGGAGACTACACGTTGGTCATCACAAGCGGCACACGGTTTACAGCCTGGGCTATCGGCCACCTGCTGAACAGGGGACACCCATCACGCTCGCGGACCTGAGAATGGGTGTGCCCGCTGCCCATGTACAGCATAAGGGCAAAGGCAAAGATCCCGGGTCTTTAGGCTCGTATCGTCCGCTAACGATGCTCCCATTAATTGGCAAAATATACGAACGCTTACTATCGCAGAGGCTTGTGGACTTCCTGGAGTTTGAGCACGGCATCTGTGACAAGCAATATGGATTCAGGAAAGGACGAAGTACAGAATTGGCAATTCTGGATGTGGTCAAGGAAATAAATACCTGTGGAAAGCAGTATGTACTGGCTGTCACTATTGACATTGCGGGGGCCTTCGATAATGCATGGTGGCCACAGATTCTGTGGAGGTTAAGAGAACTTAAGTGCCCACAGAATATCTACAAGAGCATACGAGCATTCTTTGAAAATAGAGTTTGTCTGTGTACAGTGGGACAAGCGGAACACCAAAAGCAACTTACTAAGGGGTGTCCCCAGGGATCTGTCCTGGGTCCACTCCTATGGAATGTTCTATTTGACGAACTATTGCAGCAAGAACTACCTGAAGGCTGCACAATGTACGGGTACGCTGATGATGGATTGCTTATAATACCCAGTACATCCAGAAGAATGCTCGAAGAAAAGGCCGAAGAAGCCCTTGCGATCGTCAGTACATGGGCAGACAAATGCAAACTGCGAATTGCTCCTCACAAAATGGAAGCAATAATGCTAAAGGGCAAACTTAGCACATCAAGACCACCAATAGTCCGCTACAAAGGAAGACCAGTCAAGGCTGTCACTGCGCTCAAATATCTTGGAGTCACCATAGATGCACGTGCCCGCTTTGGGAGTCACATAGCCAATGCAAGTAACAAAGCAATGGAGCTGTTTCATGCACTAAGAGCCGTAGCACCTGCCAACTGGGGTCTAGTGTACGATACACTAAAAACGATATATACTGGAGTCTTCCTTGGCGTCATCTGTTACGCGGCAGCAGTCTGGTACGCGGAAGTCGGCAAAGAACATAACAAAAGAACCGCACTGAGCTCGCAAAGAGCAGCATTGTTAACAATAACAAAGGCGTACAGGACAACTTCAACTGAAGCACTACAGGTAATTGCGGGGGAGATCCCGATCGACCTGAAGATAAAGGAAAGAGGTGAACTAGCACTGCTTGCTGCGCGGGAGGTGGTCACTGAGGAGGACAGATGGATTGCCAGACAAATAACACTAGACGAATGGCAAAAACGTTGGGACCAGTCAGGAAAGGGGAGATACTCGTATATTCTCTTCCCTGGTATCCGGAAATGACTTAAGCAAACATGGATCAAGCCAGATCACTATGTTACCCAATATTTAACAGGACATGGGAACTTCAAGCAAAAACTGTATTCAATGAATCTGGTAGAGGACGAACTATGTGCAACATGTGAAGTTCCAGATACAGTAACACATGTTCTGAATGAATGCTCCAAAACACGAGATATCAGGGAGAGATATGCGGGACACCCGGAACTGGCAGACCTAAGTATGGCAAACTTCGATCACATGCTACAGAAAAATAGCTTTAACATCTGGCGAGAATACGTGCATGAAATCAGCAAAAGATTGGAACAATTCGATGCATGGATGGCAACTGAAGGACAAGTCATAGAACACCATGGGGAGTGAAACATGTATTAACAAAATATGGCCATCACTTGGAAACCTGTTTGTTTCGTCAGGGAGGGCAGAAATGCTGAACCTGTACAAAAAATAATCCGTGACCAACAACGGAGAACTAAACATGAATATGCCAAACGCTTAGCAGAACTGGATGAAACAGATCCAAAGCAAAGGGAACTAATATTGTTCCAGAAAAGACAACAAGAACTACTGGACTATGAGATTAATGCTGTGCCAGCGGTTCAACTGGAAGAACTCCCAGAGATACACCAAGTGGATGGACCAAGTATAAATCCAGCAGAAATGTATGCCAAGTTTGAATATGATCTGCGAATGTCACGGCTCGATGAGCCCAAGATCCAGAAGGCTGCCATTGCTGTGGTACTTCGCAGCATGGAAGGAGGAGACAAGATCAACTTCCCAAACATGGATGCAGTAGATAGGCATATGCTGGCAAGAAACAACATCCCTCTGGAGATCGAACAGTTGAAGGAGCTGTTACAGGTTAACTTCTCAAGACTAGGAATGGACATCGATTTCCTAGAACTCAAAAGGCAAGCTGAAAGGACCTATGGTCGATTCGTGTTCGATCATACACGGCCTTTTAATGGATACAAGCTCGTTAAAAGGTTGTAGAGAGTCCTTCAGCAAGGCAAGCCAAATCACAACACGAACCGGAAGAGACATTCATAGTCAGATTACCACCAATGACTATTTTTACTACAGAAGACCTATTCAGGGTTTAACACCCCTGAATAAGGATTTTATCAGACGTGACATCATGGATTTTACAACAGAAGACGGAACAAGAGTGACAGGAAGGGAATCAGTAAGCAGGAGTTGGAAAGAGGCTGCGGACGCAGCAGGAAGGCAAGGAAGAGAGTTTTTACTAAGGACAAGTCAAGATGGAAAAGATCGAAAACCCAAAGAAAGGCGGTGGGATCAGTGCCCGCGTTATGGGTCTGCACTGGGTACAGGCAACCGTCCCAATGCAGGAACATGCGTGAGATCCCACGTGGCTTGACATGCAGTGTTTTTAACATCCACCGTCGTGCAACAAATCTTATGCGTGGACGCAAGAGGAAACGGAATTTATAAACTGACAAAGCTTTATTCTGGCTGCTGGCACGGCGGTGAACAGAATGGATAAGTTGTTTAAGGTCGAGGCAAGAGAATGGTGAAAACCATTTCAAAATCGGTACAAAGAACATCTGAGGCCAACATCCAGATGCCCAGCGAAACACCGGCTGTCATCTGGATGAAAAGAAGAAAAGTTAGTGCTCCTGGCTATACCCTAACGGGTTCAGACCTAGGAGGTGGAGGTGGAGAGGCATGGCCGGGCTTCGGCCCCAAACAACTTGCCCATGTAGAGCTTATAAACAGTGTCCTGTCCCAACAGTCACAGGTGTTTGCAGCCACGGACATGCTCCGCCGTACCACAACCACGGAACACACCATCCCCACCCGACCTCACCAACCCAAGTTCGTAAAGCCGTACGGGTTCGGACCCACTGAGAGGCATGTCATCCAGACCCAGATCACAGAAATGCTACGCGATGGAGTCATCGAGCCCAGTGAGTCGCCATACAACTGCCAGATTGTCATGGCGAACAAAAAAGATGGCTCCATGCGTTTCTGTGTTAATTTCAAACCAGTCAATTCAGTACCCATACCCGCCCCACCACCACTTATCAGCTTTGGCAGGGCTGGGCGACGCCCGCATCTTCACGTCCCTTGACATCAAGTACAGGTACTGGCAGGTGCCCGTACGTCCAAAGCACCGCCCGAAGACCGCGTTCACTGCCCCTGACGGCCGACGTTTCCAGTTCTGTGCCATGCTGTTCGGGCTGATGGACGCCCCCGCTACCTTCCAGGCCATGATGGTGCGTGTGTTAGACGGGTACGCAGGCGAGTTCGCCGCCGCGTACTTGGATGACGTCATCATTTGGTCACGGTCATGGGAGGACCACGCCCGGCACCTCGGCCTGGTCCTTGAGCGGCTGGCCAGACACGGCCTCACGTGTGCCCCCCAGAAATGCCACGTGGGCGCGGCTGAGCTGGAGTACTTGGGGCACATAGTGGACACGGAGGGTTGCCGCCCTCTGCCAAAGCCCCGCCCCACGAACCCGCAAGCAGCTGCAGAAGTTGATGGGCCTTCTCAACTGGCTGCGCTCTTTCATTCCGCATTTCGCCAGCATCACAGCCCCGATGACGGACTTGTTGTCACCCAAGCTCCGGTTTCAGTGGACCAGCGAGGCGGACGCCGCCCTGGACGCGGTAAAACGGCAGTTTCGCGAGTGCCAACAGCTCGCCTGTCTTGAGCCTGACCTTCCCCTGTTCCTTCAGACAGACGCCAGTCAGGAGGGGATGGGGGCCGTCCTGTACCAGATGGGAGACAAAGACGTGCGCCGGGTGGTGGAGTACGCCAGCGCCAAGTTCGCCCAGCCCGAACGGTGGTACCATGTGAACGAGCAAGAGTGCATGGCCGTCGTTTGGGTTATGCGCCGCTACCGCCACCACCTGGAGGGCCGCCGGTTCATGCTGTGGATGGACAGCCAGTATCTCCGCTGGCTGGACTCCGCCCAGGGCCGCAAGTCGAAGTTCACGAGGTGGGCTCTGATGCTCCAGAACTTCGACTTCGCGGTCGAGCATGTCCCTGGACGGGACAACCAGTTCGCCGACGAGCTGTCGTGCCATTCCGACCCACACAACACCTTTCAGGATGACCAGGACTGGGAGGGGCTGTTGCCGCCAGAGGGAGTCGTGCCGCCAGTCACTCCGGGAAAGGCGCCCGCAACCTTGTTTCACATCCCAAGGGCCCCCGACCATCCCAACATCTTGCCTGTGGAGACCCTGAGCGAATTAGTGGAATTCCTGAAACAGGCCCAGCGGACAGACGACCCCACACAGGCCGAAGTGCAGTCATGTGGGGAGCAGGCTCACCCCTACCACAGGTGCATAGACGGGGTGTTGGAGACCCGGGTACCAGGGGCCATGGACACCTGGCGCCTTCATATGCCGCTCGGTGCCCGTGAGCTGGTCATGGGCTTCCACCACACGCACGAGCTGGTGGGACACCCAGGTGCGCACCAGACACAGTTAGACGTCCATAAGACCTTCCATTGGCCGGGGGTGATGCAGGACGTACAGGACCTGGTGCGGCGCTGCCAGCAGTGCCAGCAGAGGAAGACGAGGCAGTCTGACGGAGTAGAACAGCAGCGTCCCCGCCGGCCCCGCGACCCGTTTCACACCCTGGCCCTGGACATAATGGGACCCTACCCGCGGACCACCCGGGGAAAGAGGTTCTTGGTCGTCATCACTGACATTTCACCTGGTGGGTCGAGGCCTTCCCGGTGTCCAACGTGCGTGCCGGAACCATAGCCGCTCTGCTGGACCACGAAATATTCCCGCGGTATGGTTTCGCGCGCGTGCTGTTGACGGACAACGGTTGTCAGTTCAGCGGGAGGCACTGGAGAGCTGACTGTCGCCGATGGGGTCTCGACCACCACACCACCCCCATTTACCATCCCCAGGCCAACCCCACTGAGAGGAGAAACCAGGAGGTCAAGGCGCAGCTGCAGCTAAGGTTGGGGGACGACCACTCCAAGTGGGACGTCAACCTGCCGAAACTGTTTTATTGTCTTCGGCGTCGCACCAACGCCGTCACCGGTCATTCCCCTGCCGAGCTCCTGTACGGGAAAAACTTGGCGTTGCCTGGGGAAAGCAGGGTGGCCGACGTCGCCATGGGCATGATGGTGCGCCCCAATTGCGTGGAGGGGAGGGAGCATGCCAGACAACAACAGGCCCACATGCCCATGAGTAGTCACCCCCCACCTCAGATCCAGCAGGGTCAGCTGGTGTACGTCAGGCAGCACCACTTGTCGTCCGGGGCGCGTAACTTTTGTGCGGGGCTAGCGCCCCGATGGTCGGAGCAGCGGGAGGTCCTGTGTAGGACGGGCTCCTCTTCCTATGCGGTCCGGACGCCAAGGGGGCGACCCGCTAAAGTGCACCGGGATGACCTGCGCTTAGTCGCGCACGGGGTCAGAGTAGGCCCAACGACCCCCTCTTCATCATCCCCCACACTACAGGAGGCAACAGATACACCGCGGGAAGGAGTAGAACCTGAGCTCACCACCCGGGGGGGGGGGGACACGCACACGGGCGACCCAGAGGGGGGTAGCCACGATCAGGCACCTGAATGCACCGAACCCGACCTCCGGGACACCCCAATCAGGTCCCCGGTGCCGCTGGCCACAGTTCCGCACGTCCCCGCGGAGGTGGAGAGTCCGTTGGTCTGGTTTCCTGACGAGGAGGGGGAAGAGGTCTTTGAGGAGGAGGACGACGAGCCACAGTGGCCGCTGGACCTCAGCCTGGCGGACGCCACGTTCCGTGTGTCCGTGGACGAGCCCGAGGACGCGGAGGAAGCACCGGACAGTAGGGATAGGCGCCCCACCCGCAGACGCCGGGCCCCGGTCAGGATGGGCCTACGTGCCACTAGCCCAGTTTATTAAGTGTTATGTAGTAGTTAAATGTTTGCTCATCAAAGTGTAATCTGTCATGTTAGAGTTTAGGTATCACCGCTGCACTGTATCGTGCCATCAAATGTACTAACGAATCAGTCCCTGGGACACATCTAGGTATCACGTAGAGTCGCCGGAGACACGGGCTTATGTGCCACTAGCCCAGTTTATTAAGTGTTAAGTAATAGTGAAGTGTTTTGTTCGTCAAGATATCGTTCGTCATGTTAGAGTGTATTTTTGTAACTGTCGCATCACGTGCACAAGTCCGCCCCTCACGCGCATTAAAATCGTAAGGTGCCACTGAGGAAGAGAGCTGCGCGTGTGACTAGTCGCGTGGGGAAAACCGTTACGGCCAGAACGGGCAGCACCATGTATAGGGCTGTGCCGTAATAAATTCATAAAATATCTTCCAGAAACTTTGTGTTATCCTTCAGGCGTCCCGAATGGCCATAACAGCTCGGGGGGCCCTACTGCAATAACCCCTACCTCTAGCCACAAGGCCGAACCCTCCCTGAGATCTCTAACCCAAGCAAAAATCACGTAAAAATCATAGGAGGTAGCGGGGACGGCGTCAACGGAGCCATTAGGCTGTGTGACTTCTATTATTATTATGATTATTATTATATGATGTACATTATTTGTTATTTTACTATTATTTTGGTTTATGTGTATATGATTGTACTTAAATGTGTATTCATAATGTTTAATATTCTTGACGAGTCCTATACTACATGTACAATATAATTGTATATTTTTGTAGTAGACTTGGACAATAAAACTACTATACTATACTATACTAGGATGTGACATCAACCCGTAAATTGTGTAGTAAGACAAAGTTACCCCAGGTTGCTACAGACCCGCAGGATGCTGCTAATTCTATGGAATAATAAGCGATTTTGTAGGTATGTTTTAATGAGCACATGCACTGTGACGTCGACCCGAAGTGACTCCCCAGCTCCTTCAGGCCGTTATGCATCGTCAGTACCCTGAGCCACCCCTGCCCCGCGCAGTGTGATAGTGTGTAATTTAGTATTAAGAATATACTTATTTATTTAATGTGTAATGGTTTATATTTTTATGTATTCTTTTGTATTAGTAATGATTATATGTTTTTCTAAAAACTTTGAGAAATAATTATGTAACTTTGTTCACCGGGTGATACAGCCGAGGCCAACACTTGGAATCTCTCCGAGCGCTGCACGTGTCGCAGGGGGGGATTCAGGAGTGGCGCAGAGGCGCGACGCGCGGCAGGGGAAGCAGTCGGAGTCTGGCGGCTGGCCGAGGCAGACGTGTACAGAGATGAGAGTCGCAGGGCAATGACGGGTGAGATCGAGTCTGGGGAGTATTTCGCGACCACATGTGTTATGCTTCAAGATGTCATTGTAAATAGTTTAATTCTATATCAGGTTTTCTCTCATGACTAGACATTGCCCGTATAAACGGACACCCTCTTACCGCAGAGAGGCGGGCTCTATGTCTCAGGCGCTGGCATTCAAATTTACCTTTTCCACCCCTATCATTTAAAAGGGGGTCATCGAGGGATCGTTAACGTACGCACACGAGACCACGGGAGGCTGCCCGCACTCGGCGCCTGCCCACCCAAACATGTGCAGCCGAGCCTCACGTCGCGTAGGTATGGGTGTTGCACAGCGGACCGCCCATGTAAATAGTCTGTGTGAAGGGCTCAATAAATACTTGCATTCAAACTGTCGAACTGTCATTGTAGTAAGGGTAGTTATAATTTCCCCCGCCAGGAGGCCTGAACCCCACCTGAGAATAAGACGCAACCAGAATCACTGGGGTGATATCCGTGACTACGACAACTGTATATTAAACGTGCGGAATAGTTCATTTCCCCTGCACAGAGTCGGGGACTCGTTGACATGCTTCACATAATGAAGTGCAGAAGGCAACCAGTATATTCAACCCTTTCAGGATTTATTCTATAGCAACTGTTACTACTCAACGCGATACTGTTCGCTGGAGCAAACTAATTCCTACTAGATACTCGTGATAAGCGGATTCGAGACATGGGGATATGATACAAAATACTGTACTGTGCTGGAAATTAGGAATTTCGATACGTTTTTTTTTTTTAATTTTATATAATTTAAAAATATTTTTGGAAATTTTATTTGCTCTATAATTTGGTTACTAAAGGGCGATTTACACTTTGTTAGGCTGGTGTACTCTCCTAAGTTAAACTTTGTGCCAGTAGTCTGAAGCACCTTTCCCAGAGACGTATCTGATATTTTGCAGATCTAATACTTTGCTGGCAGCCAGTTTGAAATTTCCCTTGCTTACAGGCACGTCCCAGGCCTGTAACATTACTTCACTTCATGACTAAAACCGCCTACAGCAGCTCTGGACGAGCTGTTACCATTTCTCAGAGGCGAGCTGACCATAGCCTTTACTGTCACGAATACGTATTAGGTTCTCTCCTCGAAAAGCACGTCATGGACGCTCATTCTCAGCGTCGTTGCACTTTTGTTCACCCCCCTCCTCTCTCGGTTCTAAGAATTTGTCTAAGGACAATGACCGGTCAGAAACCCCAGCAGACAGCGACCGTCTCCAAGGACGCCTTGCATAAAAAATGTGTGTGCCAAGATGGACCACCCCGCAACACCTAGCGGCAAATTCGCGAACTGCCCAGCCAACTTATCCTGTAGGCCGCCAGAGCGTAGCACCTGACTGTCCTTTTAACCCTTGGTTTAAGCAGACGCCTTGGGCGAGTCGATTCTTTTTATTTCACACACCTCTCAACAGGTAGCGCTAAAGTCGGCCAGTGCTAACAACTTCGAGACATCAGTCAGAGTTTTTTTATGACGCCCACTCGGGGAACTTCGGGACCTTTCGGTCCGGACTCCCATCCTCCTCCCCTCCACTTTTGATTGAAGATTTACTTTTAATTACGAGACGCGGTTCTCCGCGGGACACTTCGCGTCGCGACTGTAGACGGACCATTTCGCAATTATCGGCGAGTCGACGAGACACTGCAAGACATCCATCCGGCCGCAACCGACTATGTAGTCGCCTAAATAAGGGATGCTATCCCTATAATCTTTTTTTGAAGTAGTTTAGTCCGTCTGCTTAGTACAAGAGTAATAGTTATTTTTCTTTAAATTTTTTTTTTGAAATGAATAAATCAACTGCGCCCAGCCGCGTATTCGCGGGATCCACTTCCTGGCTGGCGACGCATCTGTAAATAGAAGCCAACTCCCCTGTCTGGTGAGTGACGATCCGCGACTTTCCCCAACCTCCCCTTAACTTTTCCGGGCATTTTCTGCCCCGTATACTGTCTGTGTACAAGTTCTGATCAGTTTTGATTCGGACTGTTCCAGACAGGGTCCGAGAGCCGGACGCCGAATTGGTATTTTCATCTCCCTTCCACAACAGGACACAAGCGCCCTGGCATCATCTCCGGGAAACGAAGCCCCGACCTCTGGTGCTTCTGTATCTTTTGACCCTTTTCTGAACTTTCTTTAAATTACGTCGTCAGATGCAGTTAATTAGATAAACATAATTTCTGGACTTTAAGTATATATCCTGGGATCGTTTAAACATATGTGTTTTTTTTATTGGTTTATGTATTTTTTAGTAAATGAAACCTTTGATAATTCCATGTACGGCCGGCCAATAATTTTTTTTTGAATATACCTAAGAGCTGTTTAAGAATGTAATTAATATTGTACGTTAATATTTTCTTGTATCTGTTATAAGTTTCCTCAGTATGGAGTAATTATATTTCAGACGGAATCACACTTTGTTTTTGTTCATTTCTAATAAACTGGTGAAACCTAAAGATCCACCCAGCAAGGCAAAGATGGTAATCAGACCGTGGTTTGCTGCTACAAAAATAATAGCAGTTAGCATGGTTTGAACCTTGCTACAGTACATAGCTGAACAAAATCCTGTAACATAGCACTTTACAGTAATCCTGTTGCACGGAACAAGTACACTAACATAACAAGTAATTAACACTTGACACTGAACACCTGTAGATATAATGATGGATACTTGAGTGTGCACTATAAAGCACGTGTCACGGAATGGAGCATGGAAGGCAGCCGCTCTGCTCGACCATTGTGGGATTTCTTCTGTAGCAAATGTTCTACTAACCACAATTCTGGTTGCTGGACAAAACTAGTTAACTACTAGGTGCTCATGGTTGCGGTTTGATACTCTAGGACCCGATACAGTGAACACAAATTGCTGAACACAAGACCCTCAACATAATAACTCATAGTGCTACTGCTGTTGTCCAGGTTCTCGTGTTCGAGATCCGGCATGGTTCCTAGCGGGAAGGCTGTTTTTTAGTGAAATTGTATCCGGGAGGGCGCCCGGCTAGCTCAGTTGGTAGAGCACGAGACTCTTAATCTCAAGGTCGTGGGTTCGAGCCCTATGTTGGGCGCCAAATGCCGCCGTCTGGGTTCTCGTGTTCGAGATCCAGCGTGGTTCCTAGCGGGAAGGCTGTTTTTTTTAGTGAAATTGTATCCGGGAGGATGCCAGGCTAGCTCTGTGGCTAACCAAGAGTTGGGTCGTTGGGTGCGAATGCCCCTGTGTGGCCTGCTAGGACCGTCGGTGGTGGTGGTGGTTGAAGGGGGCCCTTGCTATTGATACGTTACTGGCCCTACACAGCATAGCACGCTGATTCCTGGCTGGATTAGGGGAGTTCACAAAATAACATGCACTGGTTCGGTTTGCACTGTCGTATACACATCGCGCACGGAGTGTGCGGAGTGGACGTTTAATTGAAATCGACAATTACACTTGCATTTACAGTTACACAATTCACATTGATTTTCCCTACACAAATTACACTAAGTTGACACTGGGTGCTCTTACGCGCCGTCACTGTTATTAAATCCTCACGCCAGTCGAGGTTGGGGGGGAGTTCGATTAGAGGTGGCCAATCCCGAAAATTGCAAATGGCGACTACCGGGTCCACCTCTGTGGACCGCGGCTCACTATGAAATTTACTACAAGTCTGTCGTCGTCCTTCCGAAGGCCATAAAGCCTGGCCTCCACCTGCCAGTATTAAACCCCGCTAACGGAACGCACCCCTAGCCCATGTCACGTGAGTCAAGCGAGCCGTCGATGCCGGTGAATGCCTTCACAGATTACGTCCATATGCTAACCACCAAACAGTTCTCATGCATGATAAATTGCTGTGAGTAATTAAGCGATTTTTAATTAACAGAACAACCCTTAATTGTGAAAGTGCGTCATAGGGGTGCAGCGGTTTTCCCCGTGGGAAACCGCAATTAATAAATGTCCGGAACGTCCCTTGCGGTCTTCCACCAATAATTAACCACATTGTTAATCAACCTTATTTACCTCCCTGTTTTTACTTTCAAATAGCCACTGGAGTAGTCAACATGTGACAGACAGTCTCCAGCTTGACTTTTTATTTTCAAATATAATTAATCTTAATTTTATTATGTATTATTATTATAGGCCTTCTGCCAACTAATTCAGACAGATGTCATTAAGATACAAGGGTTCTAGAAATAATAATGAACTAATTATAATTATAAAATTGGAATAACGGCACATTAGAAAGTTCGGCGCGTCATGACACTTCCTCCCCTCCGAAGCCGGCACAAAGCGGCAGTAGAGTTTTACTTCCGGGCCGGGGCAGACGTGTGATCCCGCAGGGAGACTTTAACGTTTGTACTCCTGATTCTTCATACTGGTAAATATCATAAATCACTAAAACCTCTTTTCCTCTCCCCGCGTGCCCCGTGCCATTTTCCGTTGGAGGGCTTAACCCGGCCGCCTTAATTTTTGCTCGTCGCGGAACAACAGTTCGTGACGCAGTCACCTTATGGTCCGGGCCGACTCCCGTGAACAGAAATTAACGTAATTCGTCGAGCATACAATTGCCGACTGCAAGCTTAAAGACTTTACCCCTTAATATTATCTTCGTGGGCCCGCGACTCATACAGGAGAGCCAAGGCACGAAATATTCCAGTTCATCACGGGAGTGGCAGTTAATCCACCCAAACTCTTCGTCGACCCACAAACCAATGTAGGGATCTTGTTTGCAAGTGCCGCAATGTAACACGTAATTAATTATCAGTGCGAGTGTGTGTAGTGCCAATGTATTTTTGTCAAGTGTAATTGTGTAACTTGTGTCCCCATCCACACTATAAGATGCGAAATTAAAAAAACCAGCACCAAAATACAGTTTCTTCATTTCGGTAACACCTCCTGAACAATTAGGAAACAGTCCTCTATTCTGTTTAGGGCCAGTGTGTATTAAAAGCAGGGACTCCCTCCCACCATCAACAGCCGTCGATCCTAGTGGAACACGCAGGGGCAAAAACCCACGACCACCTCGGTTAATCCTCGAATTAACCTGGCGCACGCTGGAGATTTCCATTAGAGCCACTGAAAACAACTAGGACAGCCCCGGGTCTCGATCCCGAGACCGCGGGTGACGGCAAGTCTCTACGTCGTTGTTGCCGGTGCCTGTCCACTCGGCGATTACCCAAAAGTCTTTGGTGGCGGGAGTCGGCCCGTGCCGTATGCTGCACTGCCCCGCATAATGCTTTGTGCGGGGAGTTTGCGATTAAGCGACTGGGATAGGCCCTACACCGTAAAAGGACCAGGTGCACACGTGGAGTTAATTACGAAAAGAATTTGAAGAGTGACTATAATTACCAGTAGTGAATTCAGTGTGACGTCGTACCGACCATGGCCGTTAAGCTAGTGCTCCGCACCGCCAGTACTGTATCCCGTTTTCAGAGCGCGCCCCTTGCCCAGCCGGATTGAGTCAAGAAAGTGCCCCGGGCGTGACCTCAATTAACTGAATTAAACAATAGGACACTAAACCCAGGGGCTCGACTACGGAAAACAATTCCCAAACGAGGCATTAGGACGAACTTAAGTAATCACATGCAGTGAGCAAGTGCGTCGTTGAAACTCCGTGCGTGCGCGTCTCGCACGGAACAGAAAACAACCCTCGTTACTAGCCACAGCGGCTACTGGCCTTGATTAATTGGCCTATGATAGTGGTCTAGCCAAACTAGGGGAATTCAAACCCAAACAGTGCACATTGAGACAATTTGTAGTTAAATTTACAGTCGCCAACTTGGTGCCGCTTTTTCAATTAATAAATCAATTAAAATAATTGTCAAGCCTTAGGCAAATATTTACCAGGTGCAAAGTTTTAATCAAGAACATGGAGTATGTTTTTTACTCATCATATAACCAATTAAATTATTATAAGTTTTTGGTGCCGACTCACAAAGAAGAGAAAGTTTCTCTTCCTTGCGAGGCGGCCATGTTCGGCAGTCTCCAATCACTCCGCGCCGGGAACAGACGTGTGTCCGTGGGCAGCATTCAAGTTAGTTTCATTGATTATTTTTATTCTGTACCACACCTTCAAATTTTAATAATTTTATTAATTCATCGCTGCCCACGTCGACTCGGCGCGTATTTTGCGGAACCGGGCCTATCCCGACTGTCTTCATCGTGATACCGCACTTCGTATCGTATCACTCACGTAAGTGTTTCGCCGAACTTAGGAGCACGCTCATCGAGCCCCCCCTGCACCTGTTAACTTTCGGCGCTGGCCGTCTCCAGCGAGCATCGACCCACGTCCCGCGAGACTGCCGCGGTAACCATTACAGTGTCACGTAGTGTTGTGTATTTTTCTTGTTAATTGTGTAACCACTAGACGTTGCCAAGTGTTGGTGAGAATTTTTGTAGCGGGACTGAATCGCGGAGCGGACTTGTAGAGCGTATTGTGTACCCACATGGACCCCCGGTGAAACTCCCAAATTAAATGTCTCCTCAACAACTCGTATACAATCATTTTCCGTAATCTCCCATCCTCCACATGGCCGAGCGGCCTTCACAACCAAGGGAGAACCATTCAGGTTAGATTCAAGCCGTGTACCTGGCGGGGCACGCGGGGCAGAGTACCCATGACCCAACATCAACGGCCTAGCAGCCCGCTAGCCTGGCGCCCCTCCGGACAGCAAGAGCATCGCGACGCCCGTAGCCCCCGTCAGGTACTCCCCGGGCCTTTCACAGAGGTCGGGTAACGGAAAGTGAAGACAAAAGTTAAGGACTCCCCGTGTAATGCACGTCCGCCCCGGTCCGCGAGTCGCTCGGTATTGGCGTCTGGCCTTGACGCGAGGGGAGGGCTCCGCGTCCTCTCGCGCCAAAGTTTCTAAAGTTCCGTTATTCGGAAATTATTAAATTAATAAGGTATTGAAAGTGGCTCTTAATTTATACACTAAATAATAAAAATTAACCTAATACACAGATTCTTTTTAGGAATTGGATTTAACAAGTTTACATTATTTAAGTTTGAATAATGTATCACACTGGAGACTGTTCGTCACTTGTTACTGCTCCAGTGGCGAGTTGTACACTTAAAATAGTGAGGTCATAATTACGTCACACACTACTCTATTTAATTTAGGTTGAAGGCTGCAAGGGTAGCACTCACAAATGTATTAATATAAATTCACACGTGAGTGACCCGGGCACTCCTACGTCGCACTTTCCTTGGACGGGGCTTTTAATTAAAAGTGATGTTACCATTAAATTATGTTTAATTTATAATGCACAGGGATCGCGGTGGCTGGTTAATAAGGGCATGGTCTTTAATTCTACCTTTTGTTCCCGTGCTCGCCTGACTCGGGTGGGCCATGGCTAGGGGTGCGTTTTGTTAGCGAGGTCGGATACTGGGGGTTGCAGGTCGGGCTTTAGGGTGGCCTTCGGTCGGACGATGTCACTGTGTAGCACAAGTACCTTAATGCAACATAGTACTGACGTCGTACCGACAGTTGGCCATTAAGCCCGGCCACGACCCGCCAGTATTAGCTCCCACTGGTGGAACGCACTTCTCGCAAACTCAACCTGGGTCAAACACGGAGTAGATAAGCAAGTACTCCCAGGGTATAAATTTTGTAATGGAACTGCACCTGATACAAACAATCGATAATAATTCATGGAGTAAGCTCATCAAGCCATCCCCTTAAATTAACATGTGATAAGAAATGTGCATCGTAGAGTACAAGTGTTAGCCCCCTCCGGGCACAGTGTTTAATAAACGCCCTTAATTCTCATCGTGGCCTAGAGCCTTAATTTAAGCAAGAAACAATGTGCTGAAGCAATATCCAGAACAAACCCACAAACATAAACATAACCAGTGGTTCCTACTGTGGCGCGAACGTGTGTGCTTGTCTATGACTATTACAACTGCGTTTGACACAGTTAACACGTCACAGTTACTTATATTTGAGTAATTACAGATGATAGTACGATGTAGTGTATGTTAAGGGTAATGTATTGATGTCGTCCCAAGTGCTCCTCCGGCTCGCTGAGGCCATTATTGCCTGTTGCTGCTTCAGGCTTGCGTGTGCGCCGGCGCCCGTGCGCAAAAGTGTAACAAAGGTTTTGTTTATGTAATTATGTGAGGGTGTGAATATCTATTTGTCTTGTTGTGTTCCGGTAGATGTGTTTCCCGGGCGACTGAGTCGCGTCTCCCCACCTGTGACCATGTGGCTCCACGCACTCGCACACGAAGGGAAGAGGTGAGATTCATGTGGTGCACGGAAAGGGGGGAGGCCGCTGAGACGTCGCGGAGCGTGGGTGGAGTCAGTCGCCGAAGTGGCATGAGAGAGCGCGGTCGCGAAGGTCACGTCACCGTCGTTCGCGTCGGCAGTTACGTCATAGTCTTTCGTGTCATCGTCATTCGCGTCACTGTCAGTCACGTCACCGTCAGTCACATCACCGTCAGTCACATCACCGTCAGTCACGTCACAGTCGTTCGCATTGTCAGTTACATCAGTCTTTCGTGTCATCGTCATTCGCCTCACTGCCAGTCACGTCACCGTCATCCACGCCACTGTCAGTCGCGTCACTGTTGTGTCACCGCCAGTCAGGTCACTGGTAGTGTCGTGTCGCGCTCAAGTTGCGTGGAGCCGGGCCTCGCCCTGATGGACTGTCACAGAGGGGAGCCGTGACAGCCCATGTACAGTGTGTGACGTGTGCATTAAACACACCTTAACGTAAAACACTCTTTTATTTCACCTAAGTTAGGGTAGTTCCCTTGCCACGTGGCACGTACCCTCTCTACCGGAGCAGCTGGGCAGCGACTCCGAACCACGGGAACGGCCCTAACGTCGTCAAAATGGCGCCCAACTAGTGTGGCTGACCATGAGCTATTACATAGAAATGGACATGAAAAGTGAGGATTTTCAAAACTTTCGGGAGCCGCGAGAATGCTGCAGGGAGTCGAGCGTGGACAAGAGCGGCGCGGGAGCGGAAGCCGACGCGCCAAAATAGTGTGAAATTGCGCCGTCAAGCGATAAGAGCACGTCACACAGGTATCGGGTTTCATTCGGCCGCGCGAGTGAGTTCGCTCTTCCCCCTTTTCCCCTTCAAGGGATCGCGCTGGATGAGCGCAGGAGAATTGCGCCCTTCGGGTCGAGCGGGAGCCGAGTCCAGCCGAGCGACGACGAGTACAGCCGAGTCGGACCATTCAAGATCACCGCGCTGCCAGGTCAACTTCCGCGGGACGAAGAGCGTGCGGAAACGGGACCTCCGACAGTGGAGGGGGGGAGGTGGGCCATGCCTGTCTGTTCCCCGTCACCTGACGTCCCGGTCCGCCGCTCGGGCCGGTCAGCCGCGCAGGTCGCGGAATGCTACACACCTGTGCGCGTGAATATGGACGGGGTCTGCCAGGTGTGTCATAAGCCACATGGAGAGGGCAGCTTGCGAGGGGAGGGCACTACACTATGGTGCTCGTGTACCCCTAAGGAAAAGACTGTAAAAACGGAAATATATAACCATGGCACAGAGCGGGCCGTGATAAGGGAGCGCGTGACGTGCACGATGGTAGGCTGTCCCGGGCGACCAGGCGAGACGGCGCGGTGCTATGTGTGCGGCACTGTCAGACACCGGATTTGCACGACTGCATGCGAATTCTCGAATTTCAGGGACAGACTATTTCTATGCGCAGCCTGTAACGACGGTGTGCGGCGCCATGGGGAGGCACAACCGGAACCGGTACCGCGAAATGCAAGCGTGGCGGTGTCACTGCCTGTATTCACGGGGCAAGCACATGAAGATCCGCATGCATTTCTGCAAGCATGCTGGGACAGACTATCATTACACGCGGTGCCTGAGGACGAGTTAACGGACAGAGTTAGTGGACAGCTCCGGGACAGTGCCCAAGCCTGGTGGGCGATGGCAGGCGAATACCGGATGTCTTGGACCGAATTCGTTACCCGGTTCGAATCCCATTTTGATGACGCGCGTTCCCGTGCCAGCTGTCGGTATCAGCTGTACTGTCAAACACAGCGGGCCGGGGAAAGCGTGGAAGGCTTTATTTATCAAAAGCTACGCCTCCACCGACGTCTGACGACAAGCGGCTCAGTCGCCGAGATACTGCCAGTGATTGTGGAGCTACTGTCACCGGAATTACGACCTTTCATGCGTAATGCCGCGGGAAGAAGCATGGACGATTTCCTAGCCATGGCGAGAGAAACAGAGAGAGACATCCAGGCCATACAGAGTGCAACAGAGACCTCGAGGCAGTGGAGGCCCAACCCCACCCCGGCGGTGCTGTCACCAGAAGATGCTGGAGCGGTGGTGCGGTACACTGGCCCGCCAGCACCGCCGGACAGATCCGCCCAGTCGCCGGGGTCGCGGGGACGCAACCTTGAGCCACAGGGCCAGTCACGGCTGACCTGGCGGCAGGCCGACCGAGGGGAGCGACGCGGAGGCCCGACAGCCCGCGAAGAGCGGCCTCTCCGCTGCAGGTACTGTCCAACAGAAATGTACCACTGGCACTGTGAATGCCCCGTCAAGGCCGCCGGAGAAGGGGGAAACGGAGGTGACACAATACCATCGGGAAACACCTAGGTGAGGGCGATGAGACAGCTGGGCCCCGCTCTCCGAAACTCCAACCAGCCACGCCGTCCCACCTACCTAACGTCGGCGGGGGCGGTCCGCGCCGGCCCGACAGGCCGTGCCCCAGTCTTCGGCGAGCTCTACCGCTCGCCCCACGTCATCGGCGTCCCCGCCAGCAGCTGCGGGCGCCAGTGGTCTACCGCCCCGCCCACCTGACGTCGGTGGGGGCGGTCAAAGCCGGCCCGACAGGCCGTGCCCCGAGTCTTCGGCGAGCTCTACCACTCGCCCCACGTCATCGGCGTCCCAGCCAGCAGCTGCGGGCGCCAGTGATCTACTGCCCCGCCCACCTGACGTCGGCGGGGGCGGTCAGTGTTGGTCCGACGGGCCGTGCCCCGAGTCTTCGGCGAGCTCTACCGCTCACCCCACATCATCGGTGTCCCCGCCAGCAGATGCGGGCGCCAGTGATCTACCGCCCCGCCCACCTGACGTCGGCGAGGGCGGTCAGCGTTGGCCCGACGGGCCGTGCCCCGAGTCTTCGGCGAGCTCTACCGCTCGCCCCACGTCATCGGCGTCCTCGCCAGCAGCTGCGGGCGCCAGTGATCTACCGCCCCGCCCACCTGACGTCGGCGGGGGCGGGCAGCGTTGGCCCGATGGGCCGTGCCCCGAGTCTTCGGTGAGTTCTACCGCTCGCCCCACGTCATCGGCGTCCCCGCCAGCAGCTGCGGGTTCCAGTGAGCTACCGCCCCGCCCACCTGACGTCGGCGGGGGCGGTCAGCGTTACCCAACGGGCCGTGCCCCGAGTCTTCGGTGAGCTCTGCTGCTCGCCCTACATCGCTGGGGGCCTCGACAGTAGATGCAGGGCTAGAGGACACGCTGTCCCGGCTCGGGCGCATGGGTCCCGAGGAAAGCAGTCTACTGCGCATACCTGTCCGGGTGGACGGCCGGGAACTGGATGCGCTGGTGGACACTGCTGCCAGCCACAGCTATATTGCCGCCCACCTCGTCACCGGTGCTGACGTGACAGCTGAGGCTGGGACAGTCCTGCTGGCCACCAGGGTAGCTTGCGCGCCCACGTCTGGGCGCGCCCAGGTAAAAATCCACATAAGGGACCATGTTAGCCAAACGGACGCCATAGTGCTGCATGAGCTACGAGAGGAGCTTATCCTGGGAGCCCCCTGGCTGGCACAGGTCGATGCTACAATCGAAGTCCGTGCCGGGCGCTTGCACTTTTGTACCCGCGGCCGCTGGACTGTCTATGGTATCCACCGGCCTATTCCATCCCCACCTAGCACAGTTGTAGGTTTGGATGAGCTGACCCACGGAGTTCCAGCCGAGCACCACGTCGACATCGACGAGGTGATAAGGGCTCATTCGCAAGTGTTAGCAGCTGCGGACCAGTTACAGAGGACTACAATTATAGAGCATTGCATACCCCTGGTGCCCCATACCCCTCCGTTCCAGAAAGTGTTCGGGTTCGGACCCCGTGAACAGGATGCCATACAGGCGCAAATCGAGGAGATGCTGGCGAGTGGCGTCATAGAACCTAGTAATTCACCTTATAATAGTCGTATCATAATGGCCACCAAGAAAGATGGAACGCTGAGATTTTGCGTAAATTTCAAAGCAATAAATCACCTCACCATTCCGGCACCACCACCATTAATCAACATCACGGATGCCCTCGCTGGCTTGGGGAAAGCCACCATATTTTCAAAGCTTGACCTCAAGTCGGGGTACTGGCAAGTGCCAGTATGCCCCGCCGACCGCCCCAAAACAGCCTTTACCGCCCCAGATGGCAGGCGCTTCCAGTTCTGTGCGATGCCGTTCGGCCTGATGGATGCTCCTGCGACCTTTCAGACCATGATGGTCCGTGTCCTGGATGGCTACATCGGCAAGTTTGCCCAAGCCTACCTGGACGATGTGATCATCTGGTCATGTTCGTGGGAGGAACACGCACACCATCTGGCCTTGGTGTTTGAGCGGCTCGCCAGGCATGGGCTGACGTGCGCCCCGAGGAAGTGCCACATTGGGGCGGAGGAGATCGAGTTTCTGGGCCATATTGTGGACACAGAGGGTTGCCGCCCGCTGCCCAAACAACTGTCCATTATTGAGGGCAAGCAGGCACCCAAGACACGGAAGCAGCTCCAGAAACTCATGGGGCTTTTGAATTGGTTGAGGTCATTTGTTCCCCACTTCGCCTCGATTACCGTGCCCATGAACAACCTGCTTTCACCAAAGCACAAATTCCGGTGGACCCAGGCCGCCGACCAGGCCCTGGGCGAGGTAAAACAACAGCTCCGCAACTACCACACCCTGTCGCGGCTGGTGCCGGACGAACCAGTGTTCGTGCAGACCGATGCCAGCCAGAAAGGCATGGGGGTGGTGCTGTACCAGCTGGACGGCCAAGGCCAGAGATGTATCATCGAGTACGCGAGTGCCAAGTTAGGCCCAGCGGAAAGACGATACCATGTCAATGAGAAACAGTGCCTCGCTGTGGTGTGGGCACTAAAAAGATACCGACACTACCTCGAGGGGCGCCCCTTCATTCTCCGCACGGACAGCCAGTGCCTCAAATCGCTGGATTCCGTGCAGGAGGGCAAGTCAAAGTTTACCCGGTGGGCCCTTCTCCTCCAGAGCTTCTACTTCACGGTGGAACACGTACCCGGCCGGGAAAATTAGCTCGCTGACGAGCTTTCCCGGCACCCGGACCCCAGAACCATAGTCTACGATGACCAGGGGTGGGACAACCTCCTACCCCCGGTTCCGATTACCAACTATTCGGACCCGGCCCCCAACGATGCCCTACTGTACATGCTGCCTGGGCCCAGCACACCAGAGCCGGCCACCCAATTCGCCACCATGGCACAGCTGGTGACTCACGTGCGTGACGCCCAGCAGGACGACCCACAAACACGAGCCCGACTGGCCGAGTGTGGCGACCAAGCATTTCCCTATCAGCGAAGTCTCGATGGGATGTTTCAGACCCGTGGTGCTCGCAGAGGAAGCCGCTGGAGTATTCATGCACCCCCTGCTGCACGGCCAGCCATCCTACTGTTCTTCCACAGTCATAAGCTGGCGGGGCACCCTGGGGCTGAACAGACCCTGCGAGAAATCCGCAGGACGTTCCACTGGCCGGAGGTCACAGCCGACGTTAAGCAGTTCGTGCGTGAGTGCCAACGCTGCCAACAGTGTAAGGCGCGTCGACCTGATGGCTTGGAGCAATAGGTTCCCCGACGCCCTGACCACCCATTCCACGAGGTGGCTCTTGACATTATGGGCCCCTACCCACGCACCTCCCGGGGAAAGCGGTTCATCATTGTAGTCACTGATTTGTTTACGCGATGGACCGAGGCGTTTGCCGTCGCCAATGTCAAGGCGGGAACAATCATCGCCCTACTGGACCGAGAGGTGTTCCCACGGTATGGGTATCCGAGAGTGCTGCTCACGGGTAATGGAGTCCAATTTACAGGTCACAGCTGGCAGAAGGCATGTGGGCGGTGGGGGGTCCATCATCACACCACCCCTACCTATCATCCCAGATCAAATCCCACTGAACGCCGCAACCAAGACATTAAGACCCAGCTCCGTATCCGCCTTGATGAGGTCCACACTAAGTGGGACATTCACCTCCCCACCCTCTTGTACTGCCTCCGCCGGCGCACGAACGAGGTCACGGGATATTCTCCAGCTGAGCTGCTCCATGGTCACAACTTAGCATTGCCAGCCGAACTGGGCGTCATTCACACAGAAGAACCTTTCCCGGTAGAGGACCTACGGGCTGGGGCACGCAGGCATCAGGCCCAGTTTTTGGATCATCGAACTCCCCAGTCCCTAAATCCACCCCCGCAGATCATTCCAGGCCAGTTTGTGCATGTAAGGCTCCAGCATCTGTCAGCCAAGGGCCGTGGGTTTTGTGCGGGCCTCGCGCCCAAGTGGTCCGAGCCCAGGGAGGTGGTGGCTCGCTTGGGGATGACCACTTACCTGGTGCGGCAGCCGAATGGCCGAATGGCCAAAATACACCGTGATATCTTGCGGCTAGCCACGGTCCCGATGCCGCAGCAGCCGTCAACCGTAGGAGCCGCGGATAGTTTTACAGATCAGGACAGCCCCAGGGACCAACCAGAGACACCACGAGGAGGCCGTTGTGCCAATTCCTACCCGATGCCCCTAGACACCGACCCTGGAAGAAACCACTGCAGTAGGGAAGGAAGGAGATCGGACTCACCTCAGGTGCCGACGAACTTCGGTGACGAAATGGTCACTGGTAATACCAACCCAGCAGGTTGCAAGGTTTATTTAAATCCCAAAGGTCCAGTATTTTCCCGAGAAGCTACGCCCACCCAACAAGCATATGGGTATGAGCCCAACGGTTTCACCATGGACCACCTGGATGAGCTTGCTGACAGGCTGGACTCCAGGGATGCCCAAAACTCTGTCGTTAACACATCCCTTACCCCAATCCCTGATAAAGAGGACCCTGAGTTAACAACCATTGACACCATCCCTAAAATAGTATTCCCCGAGGAAGTAATGGAAGGGTTAAACGGGGATGGGTACCACCACCACAAAGGTTATCCACCTGAAGGGCCCTGTGGTCCCGAGGAAGGGGTCATCATTGAACTCCTTGATGAGGTGAAGGAAGGGGACAGATCCCCACCTATGCACCCAGACACTGCACCGAATTCCCAGGTTCCGGAAATAGCCCGCCATTCCACTCGTCAGCGCAGGCCTCCCTCCTACCTGCTAGACTATTGGCCATGGGTACTCACCCAGCAGGTTACTCCTACTTCCGCCCATGGGATGCCAATATGAACGCCCGAGTGCCCGAGTGTTAATGGTGAAGTGCGTGTGATCGTAGCATCAGCGGGCAAAATGACCTCGGGGAGGGGGGAGCATTTGACGTCGTCCCAAGTGCTCCTCCGGCTCGCTGAAGCCATTATTGCCCGTTGCTGCTTCAGGCTTGCGTGTGCGCCGGCGCCCGTGCGCAAAAGTGTAACAAAGGTTTTGTTTATGTAATTATGTGAGGGTGTGAATATCTATTTGTCTTGTTGTGTTCCGGTAGATGTGTTTCCTGGGCGACTGAGTCGCGTCTCCCCACCTGTGACCATGTGGCTCTACGCACTCGCACACGAAGGGAAGAGGGGAGATTCATGTGGTGCACGGCAAGGGGGGAGGCCGCTGAGACGTCGCGGAGCGTGGGTGGAGTCAGTCGCCGAAGTGGCATGAGAGAGCACTGTCACGAAGGTCACGTCACCGTCGTTCGCATCGGCAGTTACGTCATAGTCTTTCGTGTCATCGTCATTCGCGTCACTGTCAGTCACATCACCGTCAGTCACGTCACCGTCAGTCACGTCACCGTCAGTCACGTCACAGTCGTTCGTGTCGTCAGTTACGTCAGTCTTTCGTGTCATCGTCATTCGCGTCACTGCCAGTCACATCACCGTCATCCACGCCACTGTTGGTCGCGTCACTGTTGTGTCACCGCCAGTCAGGTCACTGGTAGTGTCGTGTCACGCTAAAGGTGCGTGGAGCCGGGCCTCGCCCTGATGGACTGTCACAGAGGGGAGCCGTGACAGCCCATGTACAGTGTGTGACGTGTGCATTAAACACACCTTAATGTAAAAAACTCTTTTATTTCACCTAAGTTAGGGTAGTTCCCTTGCCACGTGGCACGTACCCTCTCTACCGGAGCAGCTGGGCAGCGACTCCGAACCACGGGAACGGCCCTAACGTCGTCAGTATGTTAAATGGCTGGCAAAGTATGGTGGTTGGCTGTACTCGTGTACTATTAATACCATATAATTTCAACACATAGATATGTACAACACTTAAACTGAAAATTATTGATCTGAATAAATTTGACTAGAAAGATTAGGTTCAGATTAGCCTAACGTTGTACCAGCTTTTAAATAACCTACCAAATACAGATAGCCAGACATGAATGGATTTGGGTCCAGTTTCGATACTACACCGTCATTATTGAATTATCAAGGTTTGCAACTACCGGTACATACTAGCTCAATTTGTGGTAGGGCAGGTTCTTTGGCCATTCAGGACTGCTGGGTAGATCGGTGTATGATCGCAGGAACTTGTAGAAAGGGACGCTGCAATAGAGTTCTAATCCACTACGACTGCCGTAGGCTACGACTCATTGACTGGATCGGCGACACTAAATGGTCCTGAAAAACATGGTACAAGGAAAGTTCTCACCACGGGATGGCAGGAATCAGATGTAGAAGTCGCGATGCTGGAAGCACTCGCGAAACGCCTCGTATGTCATGTTAAGACGTATACCCTGTATTCTGAGGTAGATGAACTCAGAATTCTCCTATCTGAATACTCTGTTTACACTGTAGTATCTAACTATCGTAGCGGACACGATATTCTTGTTTCCTTTGCGGGCACCAGGTTTTTGGCAACACATCGCAAGGGAAACGTCTTCTCTCGAACATGGCGTCCTAGAATCCTCCTCTATTCCTTCCTTTTCAACCTCAACTTCCCAGGAATTGTTGTAGCAACCAGCGAGCTCGCAACTAGCAGGAAGAAATACTCAGCAGTTGTAGTAAAATCCAATGTACGGTAATTAAACCTGTGTTTAACTCATGTAAAGCTTGCAGAAAAAGGAATAGGCTTCCAAAGAATAATTAAATGAAGACAATAAATTATTAAACTGCTGCAATTTCCAAAGACTAAACATACTGGCTGGCCTTAGCTATCCATATTAGTGTGATTGCTGGTACAACTTATAATACAAATACATATTTAAATATAATAATTAATTTACAATAAACATGAGATAATGAAATCAACCTGTAAATGGTTGACTGTTTACACTACCAACTAGTCAGTAGTCTTTAAGTTGGCTCATCTTTTTAAATAATATTTGTTTAATTTATTAAACTAAAGCTTTAATCAATATTTCATAATACATCTAATGTCAGCATTAATATTCAAACAAGGACCATGTACAATTAACAAGTAAGTTTTCAATTAAAAACCGAATAACTTGACGTCGTACCGATCGAAGGCCATTAGCCTGGCCTCAGCCCGCAGTACCGGCTCCTGCTGGCGGAATGCACCCCTCGCCAAGTCTCCACCCAGATGAGACGAGCGGTGTAACTTTGGCGCACTGAGGGAGTGTCTCCCCCTCCGCACGCCAACCCCTGCGGCAGTTCTGATCAGCTCGTGGCCCGGAGCGGACGTGCGCATACCGTGGGGAGCCTTCAAGTTTTGTCTCTGATTCTTCACGACTGGTAACTATAGTCATCACCAAATACCTTTTTCAACGCAACTCTCCATGCGACTCCGGGTCGGTTTTTTTTTCTACAGTGCAAGGATTAACCCAGCCGTCGCTACTTTCCAAGTCAAGCCACCGAGTCTAGGGGACACACTGGGGCCGATAGACCCACTCACGGTTAGACGACAGAGCTAGCCTGGCGCCCTCCCGAAAAACACCCCCAATTTTCGCGTACAGCTCCTTAGACTCACCGCGGGAATCGCACCCGAAACCCTGGCTGATGGCAAACTGTAATTTCTTTTCTTCACTTGTGGTGTCGTAGGCTGGTCGACTAGTCCCTGAAATGTTACGGTATTGCCGGCTTCTCAAGAGTTCGGTAGAGGGGGGTTCAGGCTGCGTGGCCAAGGGATCTAGTCTCCAGAATTAAAATTAAAAACAAATCGAATAAAGTTTCCAGGTCCTTTATGCACAGTAAGATGAATACTTTACATGGGACTGCCGCATGTCCGCCTGTGACTATCTCTATAGGGCGTAGCCCAGTCTGCGCACTTTTATTGTACTGAAATACGGGATGTCCCGCCCATGACGATGATTACCCACACAGCAAAGACTCGAATTCACTATGACTCGCATGCAATAAGATGGCTGTCTGACTGTACAACACAATGACCAGGAAGACACGTAAAAACACAGTACATGCGACTGCGAATGTCCAGTTTACAAAAATACTCAGCGACACACAAAACTTATGATGAGAACACACATGAGAGAATGACAAGGTGAAAAACGCGACTGAATTGCAAGGTGACTGAAAACTGTGATTACATCTGTACGGCACAGTCCGGAGCTACTGCTAATACAGTGCCCGTTCGAATCCACTCTCACCATCCCGGAGCGACGTCGCTCATGCGTCCGTTGCCTCTCGTGCCGGGTCCACGACTGCCTCCCACTCCCCTGGCGTACCCGAGCGCCCTCATCTCTCCCTTCTCCGCGATACCCGCGGAACTCGCTGATTGGTCACAGGCGGAAGCCACGGTATTGGCGCCCAGTTGTAACGCCCCTCGTGCCTCAAAATTGAATTATTTTGAATTAATTAAAAAGAGCCTTGGAAACCTTGCTGGGTAAGAAAAATAAGACAATTAAGTTATTGACCAGAGGTGGCACGAGGTGGAGAACAAGATAATTTGGAACTCCCTGACACAAGCAACTGGGGAGCTGGTGGATCGTTTACGGGAAGAAGGTATATCGTAAATAAATTAACACTACACAAGTAGCTTGGTCTATAGGTTCCTAGTTTATTATTATGGAATTTTGTGTTCGTATTATTCAAACCTGACAATCAAAATCTTAGTAATTAACACAGTTAAAGGGGGCGCCCCAGAATAATTTAAAACAATACACATAACACCTTAACAAAATATTATTACATAATCAAAAATTTAAAAATCGCACCAAATTTGATTTGTCCAATTATTACATCGATGATTAGTTTTATTGACTCTACATATTCTTGAGGAAAGCACTGTTCGCTGGTAGGCTATTCATTCGATTAATGTAGTTCGTAGCTAGAGGGTGGGGGGGGGGGGGATGTTGATTTCACATTACCACCCGGGTCTTCAAAAAATAACGTCGGGTCGCGGAAACCTCTCTTCTAACGTGACCCGCAGTGGAGGTGCAGGACCACGAGTTGGGAGCAATTTGTCTCTCCAGCACTTCGACCGTGTCTGAAACCCAAATCAAATTCAAAACGAATTAGACTTGCTTCCAGACAGTCCTACACCGTCGGCGCAAAAGGCCAACAAACGGGAATGGGGGGGGGGAAAAGGCCGGATTACTCACCAACCAGGGTGTAGAGTTCGGAGCTCACTAGGTGTCCCGCGCCGACATCAGGATGCCGCAGACCGAGAAGTCAGGATGCGCGGACGAAACCGAAATTTTTGAATTAAATAAGAATAAATAAAAAATTTAACTAACATGACTTTTCTAAAAACTACCTCTGCCTGGCTACTGTACAAACGGGATTACATCCCTTAAGCAAGCTGACTACATTCTCGTGCACACGAAAATCACCGTTCCCGCAAAAAGCCTCTTAGCGCAGAGGACGTAGCGGAGACGTGGTCAGTAGCCGAGGTCAGAGGGCTGAGTCCTCGCATTTGGACAAAGCACTTAATTAAATCGGGCGGTAAGGCCCCGGGTTAAAGGAGGGGGTAGGTTCGGTTCTAAGCCGAAAATTTCCGAAGGAGTCCGAGGCGGGCGTGACAACACGACATGCGCGCTCTCTACCGGACCGAAACGAAAGCAACGAACAATTGACTTCTCCGGGCCTCGAGAGGAAAGCATAGTGCCTTATGGCACCGCGACGCTGCGCTCTGGCGGTGTAAAGGGGAACTAACTGACGTGGTGAGCTGACTTGCCACCAGGTGTCATGAGCGTAGTCTCGGCTCGCTGGCCACCATGGGTGAAGTTGCTTTTTTCTGCCGCTAGATGTCAGGGATGTGTCTGTCGGACCCGGGAGAAGGTTTTTGCATCAGGTCATCGTCCCGTCCGGTCACTGCTCTTAGCTTAATTTCTCAGAACTGAAGTGAGGAGGAGATTGAGGAAGGGGGGGGGGGGGGCAGAAATAGCCACTAAGGTGGGAACGCAGCTCCACTGGAGACTGCTTCGTGACGAGACATGCTTTTCTCAGCGGGCCTCTACAAGGTAGCAGCTTGCAGCCCAGGAGCTGCTCAAAGCAGTTTTGGTCATGCAGGGAATTAATATTACAAACTCGGGACGTGACTGCAGGCGAGAGAAATTTCAACCGGGCTGACCATGTCCACATTAGACAGCAAAATATCAGATTGGCCCCCTGGGAAGGGGCTTCGGTCCACTGGTACAAAATTTAAATCCGTGGCGTACACCGGCCTAACAAAAAGTAAATCACCCCCATTAACAACCAGATAAATTAAAAAAATAGAAACCCCAAAAAATTTTAAAATTATAAAAAAAAATTAAAAAGGTGACGAAATGCCTAATTTCCGGCACATACTCCCCCGCTTGAATGCGGAGCATATAGGAAAAAAAAATAAACTTACAATTCTTAGTAAAACTAGTACCAGGTTCGCCTGTATCCTACTACTTATAAAAAAAATATTTTGATATAATCGAAGGTGTATATAATTATTTAAATTACCCTTAATGGTGAATTATGTCATGAGGAAAGTTGATCTCAGATGTTGGGAATGGTGTCACGTGACAAAAACTCTAAATATGGGCTCTGTGAGGCGGGCCGAAAACACTGGGCCGGAACCGGAACTTGGTCCGTCGGGTGCCAGTTATGAAGGTGGGGATTTGTGTACCCCTGAAAACAATTAAAGTGGGAATGTAAACCCCTGTACAATAGTCTTTCCATAAGAAGCCGAAGGCATTGGGACTTAGCCCTGCACAGTCAGGCGATGGAGAAGACGGTCGAATTTGCTGCTTGCCCGAAGGCGAAACAGAACCTCAGTCCCAGATTGACACAGGGCCTAAGGGTGGTATTCCCTTGGCGGAATTTTAAATGATTGAGGATGAAAACCCCAACAGATCAACCATCCGTAGGAAAGAATGAATTTAAAAATATTAATAATTGACAAATTAAGAAATTTCAGCGCATACCACTCTGATGTTTATTATTATTAACTAATATTTATTATTTTAAAGTATTCTGCAAACCAAACGATAAATTAACGACTCTTCGCACTCAAAATTAAATTATTTAAAGAAATGTAAAATGCAATAAACCAACAATTATAAATCAAAAAGGGATAAATTATAATGGAGCGGTTAGATCTTCCATGACTGCTGATTGGTTTGGCACTGCCTGAGAGGGGGTTTGAACATAGGCCGTCCAAAGATGAGTGGTGGGAATGTAACCCAAAGAACACTCGAAAATGGTCATGAGATATTTCACTCAGAGGACCTTGGTCATGGCTCGTTGGCTCAGAGGACCCTAACTTTTGCGCCGCTCGTTGGCTAGCTTGACCTAGCTCTTATTTTAGAAAAACACATAAAAGAAACCAGTTTGCCATCTGGAAGTCACGTCGCTCTTACTTAAATAAACAATCTCATCGATAACGATGTAAAAGAAATCCAACTTTGGGGTAGAATGCAAAAAAAAAGAAAAATGGCTAGATGTGACAGCTTCAGTGCTCAGACTCTATGTACGTCACTGTACATCACATTTACATACAAGGAAAATAAAGAAATAAACATGTAAAAGTATTAACGCAAAATCAGTTCAAAAAACACTACAAAACATTATTCTTGCTTACTTAACGAATTATGGTTATTAAAAAAAAGGAACGTAATCAGAAATTAAATATATGAAATCGTGGAACAAGATTCATGAAGATTCAAAAAATATCAGAGAGGTATTTCTGAGTAAAAAAAATTAAAACTATTTACGTCAAGTAGCTTGTTAAAGACTGAACTTACGTATGTAAAAATTAAAAATTAAATTATCTTAAATAACCTAGTGTGTGCTCTCCTAGATACGGGATGCTTAAACATACCCAAATTAATTAAGTGGACCTCTAGTTGGGGTTTGAAAGTATTTCACCCTTCTCAGTGATTACCTTAAATATTAAAATGAGACTAGTTACCTCGTAGCTGCTTAATTTAGGGGGAATGCTTATTTTGATAGGCTTGATTTTATTATTATTATTGAGCAAAAAAAGGATGCCTGTTGCCCTACTACTTGTAATAAAGCAGAATTAATTACATGACCTTTGACTGTAATACTTTATAAGTCAAACATGACGCCGCCGTCAGTGCTCCCTCTGAGAGCACAGGCCGTTATGTGTCCTCAACACCTGATAAGTGCCGCGCCCCGAACGCGCCCGCGCGCGCAACGTAGTGCAGTGCCCCGAACGGCGTGACGTCAGTCACGGCCTCCTACGTGTGCAAAGCGCCCGGCCGGGTGTGGCACTGCGCAAGGGTATTGTTTTTCATGCATTCGAGAATATAAACAGAAACTAATAAATCTAAAACCATCAATAATCAATGTTAATGTGACAATCAGTTTATAAAGGGTTATAATTCACAACGCTGGCCGAAGTCATCTTCCCGCGCTCCGCAGTTTTCCCGCGGAATTTCCCCCCTCCCTGGCCCCGGCGGCCAGGGAGGTTAGTCAGTCGCCATCCAGCACTCGCCCGGGCCGGCAGCCCACGCACGGGGAGCCTTCAACTTTCGCGCCAACATTCTGTAACTGCAATAGGTAATTATAGTCCAATCGTTTTTATATCAGCTCCCCGGTCGGCCCAAACCGGCCGTTAGCGATCTCGCGCGGTCTATTAATAAAGTGTGTAGTCCATTCACGGACTTTCTATTTCCTACGTAATTAATTAGGTGACCCCTAGTGGCACCCGCGCCTCACGCTATTACGTCCCACCTCGGGACATAGTTCTTTGCCCACGCAGGGCGGCACTGCGCCAAACGCGACCACAAACATTCGGACGAGTCATCAACTGGGACTTGCCACGGCCACGTGTACGATATCGTTCAAGATTTCCACGTGTCCGTACCCAGCTTAACGTGGCCCTCGCCACCACGCGGACTAGCCGCCTGTGCATATCCTACTGTGCGGGACGTACCACAGTGATTTAGTGTAATGTGTTTTCATAAGTAAATTCGCGGGACCTACCGCCCTTATAGTGTAATGTGTTTTCATAAGTAATTGGTGGGACCTATCACTCACGTACCTCGCGTTACGTCCGCGGACTTTCGCATAAACCAGGACAGGTTCATCGTGCGCGGAGCTTAGGTCGACGATGAAGCGGCCAGTTACGTGATCGTGCGACATGTAGAGTGTGCTACGCAATAAAACGACTACAAGTACGTGTGCATTTCATTAATCAGGCGTCCTGGGAGGCCATAACAGCCCGGGGGGCCCTTTGTCGCCACGTCCCTGCCTGCAGCCATGAGGCCAGGAACCCCACCCTTGAGATCCAAAATTAATCAAACAGTTAAAATTCACGTAAATTCAGATCAGGCAACGGGGACGGCGTCAAAAACAAGGTTGATAATTAAATAGGGTCCATTTAAACTTGGTTTGAATTATTTAAAATAAATCCTTAAAATCATTTAATAAATAAAAAAATTAAATTTAAAGCTTAAATTTAAAGTACCTGTAAGCTTACAACTATTTATGCCGTTGCTATATTAATGAAATGAAATTCATCCTGTTGATCTCAGATTTTGGATATCGTGTAGGAACACAAAATGGGCGCTATGAGGGAGGCCGAAAAGCACTGAGGCCGAAACAAGGGAAATGCGTCCTTGAGCACTCAGTGACTAATGGGGATTGTAACCCCTGTAAATGGGTATGGTAACCCGTAACTTACAAACTAAATTTGGGAATATAACCCCTGTACATAATTGTTTCGCTGTCCATAAGAAGTCGAAGGCATTGAGTCATAGCTCTGCACAATCTGACGATGGATCAGACGAATGATATGAATTTAATACTTGCTTAAAAAGCGAAGTACACCTCGGTCCCGGATACCTACATTTATTAACTCACATAGGCTCAATATGTTCAAGCTCTGACGGTTGATCAGACCATCAGGCTGAAGCAGAGAGACCTACGAGGGAATTTCACCCCTGAGTTAGTTCGGGTTCGAAACCCGAAAGATCAACGAATTTGGATGAAAAATTGATCATGTAAAGAGAATTTAGATTATAAGAATTGACTATTATAATATTGTAGTTATTATATAATTTTAATAAATCATAATTCTTGCACTCAAATTTAATAAAAAAAACTATAAGTAAAATCGTAAAATGATATATTATGATCCTAAAAAAAAGCTAATTTTAAATTAATTATATTTTCGCGGTCGGATCTTCCATGGCGGGCACAAACGTTCACACTGCCTGAGAGGGAGTTTTGAACATAGGTCGTCCAAAGGGTGAGTGCTGGGGATCTAACCCAGGGAACACTCTATGGTCATAGGATTTTTCACCTAGAGGGCCAGGTCTTGGCTCATTGGCTCAGAGGACCTCTCGCGATTTAACGCCTGAATTTAGTGCTGCACTGTGACTAGCTTGACCTAGCTCGACTTTAGAAATACACGAAAATAAACCTTAATGCCACCTTGGAAGTCACATTTGCAAAACACTGTAAAATAATAATGAACATCAAACTACTAATTTTAGGTTGAGAGCAAGAAAACAATCAAATTTAGTGTACCATGATGCACACTCTACTGTGCTCAGTTTTAAATACGTAGTTGTACGCCACCTTATAAAAGAAATTGATACCGATCCAAAATAAATATAAAAGTTAGTAAATGGTTTACTCAAAATTCATAATTACAAAAATATTATTTATCCTTTACCTTGCATTCTTAGATTAATTGGTAAATTGCTCATAGAAAACTCGACGTTAAAAAAAGATATAGTACTCTATCTTACAATAAATTCCTCACCTCATGGCTAGCGTAAAAGTATTGGGGGTTCAACCCGTGTATATAAACAATTTAATTCAGGCCTTTTCTTAAAGGCATGAGTGATTGCACCTCTCTTTGGGTGATCACGAAATAAATCTAAACAAAAGCTAGGCACATGGGTGTGTATGGTGACACAATGAAATGGTACGTCGAAGTATATTCACTTTGCTTGTGAACGATGCAATATGATTAGAGTACTTTGACGCCGACCGCCAATGCTCCTCTGTCGCATAGACCGCTATGCCTCATCAACGTCTCGCAAAAGCGTGTGCACCGAACGCGCCCGTGCGCGCAGCAAAGTGCAGTTCGTGCGACGAGGCGAACGCCATACAACGAGTGCTACACCGGCGCAAGGATCCGGCCGGGTGTGGCATATCCTTCCGCCGCACTACAACAAATTGTTATAATTATGTTTTTCCACAGGATTTTATTAAACATTATTTTTTATTAATTAATAATTAAGTCTTTGCAAAATCATGTTTCAATGTGCGATTTGTCCCGAACCTGGCCGGTTCAGTTTCCCGCGAAATTCACACGTTTCCGCGGGAGGGCTGGCGGGGGAGGGGGGTCGCGCGCGGCGACACCGCTAGTGTCCTTCGAGAGCTCAACCAGGCCGGCAGCCTGCGCGCAACGCGGAACCTTCAAACTTTGCATTCACCGACATGTAGTTTTCCATAGTGTAATTTCTTTTCAACCTTTTTGTACAGTTCCGCGGTCGGCCTAAATTTACCATGAGGTACTTAACTTAATTCAATCAGTGCTCAAGATGAGTGTTCCACGTCTTACGTAAGTACTGTGGGGAGATTATGTGGTTTCACGTCGGCGCTTCACGCCCAACCTAGCCTACAGGCTATTTAGTTTTGGCCCGCACGGGGCAGCCAGCAGGCGACACGTGCTATCAGACTTAATAACGATTCAGTCCCTGGGTCACACCTAGACACCACGTAGAGTCGCCGGAAACACGGGCCTACGTGCTGCTAGCCCAGTTTAACAAGTGTAATGTATTAGTGGAATAGTTGTTCGCCTAAGTGTAATTCGTCATGTCAGGGCTTATGTATCACCGTCGTACGGCAGTGCGCCACCAAACTTAATCCAGAGCTAGGTATTAGTGTAGTGTATTGTGCTTCAAAATATCGTGTGCCATGTCAGAGTGTCTTTTGTAACTTTCGCATCACGTAAACGAGTCTGCCCCTCACGCGCATAAGAATCGTGAGCCGCCACTGAGGAAGTGAGCTGCGCGTGTGACTAGTCGCGTCGGGCAAACCGTTACGGCCAGAACGGGCAGCACCATGTATTGGGCTGTGCTGTATTAAATTCACGAACTATCTGAAGAAGTTTTGTGTTATTATTCAGGCGTCCCGAGTGGCCTCAACAGCTCGGGGGGCCCTACTGCGTTGACCCCTACCTCTAGCCACAAGGCCGAACCTTCCCTGAGATCACGAACTGAACAAAATCACGTCTAAATACTCAGAGGTAGCGGGGACGGCGTCAAATTGGCGCCCAACGTGTGGCTTTATTTTTCTAAAAATTAATTTCCAAATTTTGTTTCAAATTTTTCAAATTTTTTCTCAAATTTTTCAAATTTTATACTTCAAATTAGTGTACCAGTAAGGGCTCGCGTAGGAAGTCGGGAATCGCGCGGAAACGGACGCGACGCGCAGACAGCCAAAGGAGCGGGCACCTGGCGATAGGCGCGCGTCAAGTTACACGCCAGACGCGCATCAAGTTACGCGTCAGGCGAGATAACGGCTGTGGGAGCGGAAGTCCGCGCGCCTCGCACACGGATCAGGTGGCGCAGCTGCGCAGCTGCTACGCGCCGAACAGGAGCACGAACATGAGCCGTGACGGAGCGGTAAAGATAGACATGGAAGGGGTATGCCACGCATGCCTTCTGCCAGGGTTGCCAATAAATCATGCCGCGGCAGGGGTTTTCGCCACCTGTACCTGCGACACAGATAGGAAGCACAAAACAGACTTTGACGACAGAAAATCAGGGCCGACGTCTACAATTCAGTGCAGCGCGAGGGGATGTCATCGGCGGCCCGATGAGGTGGCGTTCTGCCACCAGTGCGGCACCGTGAGGCACTGCTCGTGCACCGAGGCCCGGGAGTTCCTTAACTTCCGGAATGGGCTATTCATGTGCCGCGCGTGCGAGCTCGCGCTGGACAGACCGTCAGCGACGCCGGCGGCCCCTGTCGCACCGCGCCCCGGCGGCACCCTCAAGCTGCCGGAGTTCGGAGGGCAGGAGCACGAGGACCCCGCAAAGTTCCTGCGGACATGCCGAGACAGGCTGGCACGATACGCGGTGCCTACAGATGAGTGGACGGAGAAGGCGTGCGATCAGCTGAGGGGGTGTGCCCTTGACTGGTGGACCACAGCCGGAGAATACGGCATGGAGTGGGGTGACTTCGCCAACGGACTGGAGGAGCGTTTCAACGACGCCCGTGCCCGGGCCCGGTGTCAACAGTCACTGTTCTGCCGGCCTCAGGAGGCGGGGGAGAGCGCGGAGGCCTTCATCAGGTCTAAGGCGCGGCTCCACCGACGGCTGGCGGAAGGGGAGGACGACAGCAGCATGCTAGGGGTAGTCGTCCAGCTGATGCTGCCCGAACTGCGGCCATTCCTTAGGGCCGCCACCGACAAGGGACTGGAGACGTTCGTGCGGTTGGCGAACGAGGTGGAGCGCGACGTGCAAGCTGTCCGTCGCAGCCGCGAGCCGCCCACCCGACGGCCAGGTGCGTCGCCACCGATGTTGGCGGCCCCCGAGGTCTCCAGGGCTCTGGTACCGTACGTGGAGCCAGTGCCGAGGCAACAGGGGGAGCAGCCGTCCCGACGTACCGCACCCAGGGAGAACACCGGGGCACCAAACCAGGGGGCTCCGCGCTGCAAGTACTGCCGTGAGGAGCGGTACCACTGGCACGACGTCTGTCCCACGCGGGCAGCTGTCTGGCAAGCCCGTGGGGCGGGCGGCCTTACGTCGGGAAACGCCCGCTAGGGGGTAGTGCCATGGCTGGCCACTGTCCCTGGAACCCTAGCCCGGCCTCCACTGTCACCCCGGCGCGCCCCGTCATGACGGACGGGCGCGGCGCACTCGACTCGTCAGCGGCCTGCACCGGGTCGTCGGCGAGCCGCACTGGACACCAGGTGGCCCCGGCGACACCGGCAGCACCTGCGGTGTCCGCGGACACACCGGCACGCCCCGTCAGGACGGACGGGCGCGGCGCACCCGACTCGTCAGCGGCCTGCACCGGGTCGTCGGCGAGCCGCACCGGACACCAGGTGGCCCCGGCGACACCGGCAGCACCTGCGGTGTCCGCTGACACACCTGCACGCCCCGTCAGGACGGACGGGCGCGGTGCACCCGACTCGTCAGCGGCCTGCACCGGGTCGTCGGCGAGCCGCACCGGACACCAGGTGGCCCCGGCGACACCGGCAGCACCTGCGGTGTCCGCTGACACACCGGCACGCCCCGTCAGGACGGACGGGCGCGGCGCACCCGACTCGTCAGCGGCCTGCACCGGGTCGTCGGCGAGCCGCACCGGACACCAGGTGGCCCCGGCGACACCGGCAGCACCTGCGGTGTCCGCTGACACACCGGCACGCCCCGTCAGGACGGACGGGCGCGGCGCACCCGACTCGTCAGCGGCCTGCACCAGGTCGTCGGCGAGCCGCACCGGACACCAGGTGGCCCCGGCGACACCGGCAGCACCTGCGGTGTCCGCTGACACACCGGCACGCCCCGTCAGGACGGACGGGCGCGGCGCACCCGACTCGTCAGCGGCCTGCACCGGGTCGTCGGCGAGCCGCACCGGACACCAGGTGGCCCCGGCGACACCGGCAGCACCTGCGGTGTCCGCTGACACACCGGCACGCCCCGTCAGGACGGACGGGCGCGGCGCACCCGACTCGTCAGCGGCCTGCACCGGGTCGTCGGCGAGCCGCACCGGACACCAGGTGGCCCCGGCGACACCGGCAGCACCTGCGGTGTCCGCTGATACACCGGCACGCCCCGTCAGGACGGACGGGCGCGGCGCACCCGACTCGTCAGCGGCCTGCACCGGGTCGTCGGCGAGCAGTACCGGACACCAGGTGACCCCGGCGACACCGGCAGCACCTGCGGACCGCCTGACGGCAGCGGCAGCGCCCCGGGAGCAGTGTGGTGAGTCGTTCCAATTAGGGCAGTTGGGACCTGGGGCGGGGCATTTACTCCGGATTCCCGTCAGGATGGATGGACAGCCGGTGCATGCTCTTGTCGACACGGCCGCCAGCCACACGTATGTGTCGGCTCAATGCTCGAGCGTACGGGACATTGTCTCAGATGTGGAGGAGGTACAGTTAGCGACGCAGGGGGCGACAGCGCGTATTGTTGGCCGCTCGAACATCACCCTCTCCATCAGGGACCATGTTAGTCACACAACAGCACTAGTAGTAGAGGGACTACGGGAGATGCTGATCCTAGGTCTGCCTTGGCTGGCGCAGGAGGACGCCACTGTGGAAGTCAGGGAGGGGAGGTTGCACGTTGGCCACCACGAGCGGCGCACAGTTTACAGCCTGGGCTATCGGCCACCCGCCGAGCAGGGGACACCCATCACGCTCGCGGACTTGAGGAACGGTGTGCCCGCTGCCCATGTAGAGCTCATAAACAATGTCTTGTCTCAACAGCCACAGGTGTTTGCGGCCACAGATATGCTCCGCCGTACCACAACCACGGAACACACCATCCCCACCCGACCTCACCAACCCCAGTTCGTAAAACCATACGGGTTCGGACCCACTGAAAGGCACGTCATCCAGACCCAGATCACGGAAATGTTACGCGATGGAGTCATCGAACCCAGTGAGTCGCCATACAACTGCCAGATTGTCATGGCGAACAAGAAAGATGGCTCCATGCGTTTTTGTGTGAATTTCAAACCAGTCAATTCAGTAACCATACCCGCCCCACCACCGATCATCAACATAACAGACGCTTTGGCGGGGCTGGGCGACGCCCGCATCTTCACGTCCCTGGACCTCAAGTCTGGGTACTGGCAGGTGCCGGTACGTCCAGAGGACCGCCCGAAGACCGCGTTCACTGCCCCTGACGGCCGGCGTTTCCAGTTCTGTGCCATGCCGTTCGGGCTGATGGACGCCCCCGCGACCTTCCAGGCCATGATGGTGCGTGTGTTAGACGGGTACGCGGGCGAGTTCGCCGCCGCGTACCTGGATGACGTCATCATCTGGTCACGGTCGTGGGAGGACCACGCCCGGCACCTCGGCCTGGTCCTTGAGCGGCTGGCCAGACACGGCCTCACGTGTGCCCCCCAGAAATGCCACGTGGGCGCGGCTGAACTGGAGTACCTAGGGCACATGGTGGACGCGGAGGGTTGCCGCCCTCTGCCAAAGCACCTGAACCTTATTGAGTCCAAACCCGCCCCTCGAACCCGCAAGCAGCTGCAGAAGTTGATGGGCCTTCTCAACTGGCTGCGCTCGTTCATTCCGCATTTTGCCAGCGTCACCGCCCCGATGACGGACTTGCTGTCACCCAAGCTCCGGTTTCAGTGGACCAGCGAAGCGGACGCCGCCCTGGATGCGGTGAAACGGCAGTTCCGCGAGTGCCACCAGCTCGCCCGTCTGCAGCCTGACCTTCCCCTGTTCCTTCAGACAGACGCCAGTCAGGAGGGGATGGGGGCCGTCCTATACCAGGTGGGGGACAAAGGCGTGCGCCGGGTGGTGGAGTACGCCAGCGCCAAGTTCGGCCAGCCCGAACGGCGGTACCATGTGAACGAGCAGGAGTGCATGGCCGTCGTTTGGGCTATGCGCCGCTACCGCCACCACCTGGAGGGCCGCCGGTTCACGCTGCGGACGGACAGCCAGTGTCTCCGCTGGCTGGACTCCGCCCAGGGCCGCAAGTCGAAGTTCACGAGGTGGGCGTTGATGCTCCAGAACTTCGACTTCGCGGTCGAGCACGTCCCTGGACGGGACAACCAGTTCGCCGACGAGTTGTCGCGCCATCCCGACCCACACAACACGTTTCAGGATGACCAGGACTGGGAGGGGCTGTTGCCGCCAGGGGGAGTCGCGCCGCCGGTCACTCCAGGGGAGGCGCCCGCAACTCTATTCCACATCCCAAGGGCCCCCGATTATCCCGCCGTCTTGCCTGTGGAGACCCTGAGCGGATTAGTGGAATTCGTGAAACAGGCCCAGCGGACAGACGACCCCACACAGGCCGAGGTGCGGTCATGTGGGGAGCAGGTTCACCCCTACCACAGGTGCGTGGACGGGGTGTTGGAGACCCGGGTACCAGGGGACATGGACGCCTGGCGCCTTCATGTGCCGCTCGGTGCCCGCGAGCAGGTCATGGGCTTCCACCACACGCACGAGCTGGCGGGACACCCAGGTGCGCACCAAACCCAGTTAGACATCCGTAAGACCTTCCATTGGCCGGGGGTGACGCGGGACGTACGGGACCTGGTGCGGCGCTGCCAGCAGTGCCAGCAGAGGAAGACGAGGCGGTCTGACGGGGTGGAGCAGCAGCGCCCCCGACGGCCCCGCGACCCGTTTCACACCCTGGCCCTGGACATAATGGGGCCCTACCCGCGGACCACCCGGGGAAGGAGGTTCTTGGTCGTCATCACAGACATTTTCACCCGGTGGGTCGAGGCCTTCCTGGTGTCCAACGTGCGCGCCGGAACCATAGCCGCCCTGCTGGACCACGAGATATTCCCGCGGTATGGTTTCGCGCGCGTGCTGTTGACGGACAACGGCTGTCAGTTCAGCGGGAGGCGCTGGAGAGCTGACTGTCGCCGTTGGGGTCTCGACCACCACACCACCCCCATTTACCATCCCCAGGCCAACCCCACTGAGAGGCGGAACCAGGAGGTCAAGGCGCAGCTGCGGCTGAGGTTGGGGGACGACCACTCCAAATGGGACGTCCACCTGCCGAAGCTGTTGTATTGCCTCCGGCGCCGCACCAACGCTGTCACCGGTCATTCCCCTGCCGAGCTTCTGTACGGGAAGAACTTGGCTTTGCCCGGGGAAAGCAGGGTGGCCGATGTTGCCATGGGCACGGTGGCGCGCCCCAATCATGAGGAGGGGAGGGAGCACGCCAGACAACGGCAGGCCCAATTCCTGGCGGCCCACACGCCCATGACTAGTCACCCCCCACCCCCCATCCAGCCAGGTCAGCTGGTATATGTCAGGCAGCACCACTTGTCGTCCGGGGCGCGTAACTTTTGTGCGGGGTTGGCGCCTCGATGGTCGGAGCCGCGGGAGGTCCTGTGGAGGACGGGCCCCTCATCCTATGCGGTCCGGACGCCAAGGGGACGGCCCGCTAAAGTGCACCGGGACGACCTGCGCGTAGTCGCGCACGGGGTCAGAGTTGGCCCAACGACCCCCTCTTCACCATCCCCCACACTCCAGGAAGCCACAGATACGCCGCGGGAAGGAGCAGCACCTGAACCCACCACCCGGGGGGACATGCACACGGGCGACACAGACGTGGGTAGCCCTGATCAGGCACATGAGTGCAACCAACCCGACCTCCGGGACACCCCGAGCAGGTCCCCGGTGCCGCTGGCCACAGTTCCGCACGTCCCCGAGGAGGTGGGGAATCCGTTGGTCTGGTTTCCTGACGAGGAGGGGGAGGAGGTCTGTGAGGAGGAGGACGTCGAGCCACTGTGGCCGCTGGACCTCAGCCTGGCGGACGCCACGTTCCGGGTATCCGTGGACGAGCCCGAGGAGGGGGAGGAGGAGCCGGACAGTAGGGATAGGCGCCCCACCCGCAGACGTCGGGCCCCGGTCAGGACGTACTGCGCGGACGACAGCGAGCCGGTAGAGTTCGCTCCTGTCCCCGCCGTGGAGGCGAGCTGCCCGACCACCCAACCGGACACGAGGGGACCTACCACACTCTGCACAGTGGAGACCCCTACCAGCACAGTCCCCACCACACGACCACAGAGGGCCCGCCGACCCCCGGCCTACCTGGCGGATTACGAGTGGTCCAGGTCCCCGTCGAGCTACTCCACCCGGGCGCGGCCCGTAAGGGGCGATCCAGGTGTGCCAACACTCGTGGCCGGACCCCTATCATTCCCCCCGCCCACGTCATCCATTCCACCACCCTGCCACACCCCGACCACACTGACCCCCCCACCCACTTGTCACCATATTGAGCTAGAAGAGGCGCACGTCGCTGCCCAGTCCCAGGGGGGGAAAGGACACGGGTCAGGGCGTAACCCCTTATCATTCATTGAGTGGGAGAGGTATTCAGGGCAGAATGTTTACATCACAACACACCACCACTCCGCCGCGTAGTGTAGGGCTCGCAGTGCGGCGAACGTCAGTGAAGTGCTCAGCGTGTGAAGCGAGGCGTTGATGCACATAGCGGTCTCAGAGAAGGGGGGGCATTTGAAGCCGACCGCCAATGCTCCTCTGTCGCATAGACCGCTATGCCTCATCAACGTCTCGCAAAAGCGTGTGCACCGAACGCGCCCGTGCGCGCAGCAAAGTGCAGTTCGTGCGACGAGGCGAACGCCATACAACGAGTGCTACACCGGCGCAAGGATCCGGCCGGGTGTGGCATATCCTTCCGCCGCACTACAACAAATTGTTATAATTATGTTTTTCCACAGGATTTTATTAAACATTATTTTTTATTAATTAATAATTAAGTCTTTGCAAAATCATGTTTCAATGTGCGATTTGTCCCGAACCTGGCCGGTTCAGTTTCCCGCTAAATTCACACGTTTCCGCGGGAGGGCTGGCGGGGGAGGGGGGTCGCGCGCGGCGACACCGCTAGTGTCCTTCGAGAGCTCAACCAGGCCGGCAGCCTGCGCGCAACGCGGAACCTTCAAACTTTGCATTCACCGACATGTAGTTTTCCATAGTGTAATTTCTTTTCAACCTTTTGTACAGTTCCGCGGTCGGCCTAAATTTACCATGAGGTACTTAACTTAATTCAATCAGTGCTCAAGATGAGTGTTCCACGTCTTACGTAAGTACTGTGGGGAGATTATGTGGTTTCACGTCGGCGCTTCACGCCCAACCTAGCCTACAGGCTATTTAGTTTTGGCCCGCACGGGGCAGCCAGCAGGCGACACGTGCTATCAGACTTAATAACGATTCAGTCCCTGGGTCACACCTAGACACCACGTAGAGTCGCCGGAAACACGGGCCTACGTGCTGCTAGCCCAGTTTATCAAGTGTAATGTATTAGTGGAATAGTTGTTCGCCTAAGTGTAATTCGTCATGTCAGGGCTTATGTATCACCGTCGTACGGCAGTGCGCCACCAAACTTAATCCAGAGCTAGGTATTAGTGTAGTGTATTGTGCTTCAAAATATCGTGTGCCATGTCAGAGTGTCTTTTGTAACTTTCGCATCACGTAAACGAGTCTGCCCCTCACGCGCATAAGAATCGTGAGCCGCCACTGAGGAAGTGAGCTGCGCGTGTGACTAGTCGCGTCGGGCAAACCGTTACGGCCAGAACGGGCAGCACCATGTATTGGGCTGTGCTGTATTAAATTCACGAACTATCTGAAGAAGTTTTGTGTTATTATTCAGGCGTCCCGAGTGGCCTCAACAGCTCGGGGGGCCCTACTGCGTTGACCCCTACCTCTAGCCACAAGGCCGAACCTTCCCTGAGATCACGAACTGAACAAAATCACGTCTAAATACTCAGAGGTAGCGGGGACGGCGTCAACTTGTTAAAATTACTTATGAGCATATTCTTATTTTATGTTACTTAATAAATGGACCTTTTTTTTTAGATTTATTTTATGTATTATTAAAATACTTAATCGTTAATTTTAAGATACTTAGAAATAGTAAACAATGGAAGTTTCTTAACATTAGCTAAAACAAAAGGTTTATATTATCATATTATTTGTATTGTTAATATTATTTTAAGTTATATATAAAATTATTATGTTATATTTTAGTAACCCTAGATTAAGAAAATACTTTGTTGCTAGAATTAATGCAGTATAGATTATTTAAAGTGCTTGTTTTGTGACATAAATTTATATTATTAGGACATACAAAGCATGGGTAGTTTGTTTACAAAATACGTGCCCCATGGGTGGAGTAGAGAAGAGTTCCGCGCGGTTGGCGGCCCTGCCATATGGTGAAGAGATAACATGTCGGCGCGCGCAAGACGCCGAGAGACAAAAACAAAAAATACCACGATGTCCGAAAGGACTTCTATGATGAGTTTTTTTTTACAAAGATGGCCTGTTTTTCAGGCGGATGTGTTATAAAAAAAACACAGATAAAATGAGGAATTTAGACAAACTCAGGGCACTGTCGGCCGTGAGCAACAAACTAGATTGTGACGCATTATTTACGCCTCCGGACACGGGGGCAACGACATGACCTTGTCTCCTCCAGCCGGTGAGGCGTGTGGGGGAGGGGTGAAGCGGATGACAGGAGGAATGACACGCGTGCCTGATAAGGCACGCTGCCTGAGGGACGGGGCCGCGCGGTGTCTCACCGCGCGCAAACACAGTCACAGCGGGACGTAAAATTCAAAATAAATATTAAAATAGAAAAGCAATATAACTACAGGGTGTACCAGCGATCAGTTTACAATGTTACAAATACAAAATTGGTTTCACAAAAATTAATTAATTTTTTTTTTTATTTTTTAATTTTATTTTAGGTATGCCTACTTCTTTTAGGTATGCCTATAGACCAAACCATGCTCTGCTACCAATTGTAACGCCCCTCGTGCCTCAAAATTGAATTATTTTGAATTAATTAAAAAGAGCCTTGGAAACCTTGCTGGGTAAGAAAAATAAGACAATTAAGTTATTGACCAGAGGTGGCACGAGGTGGAGAACAAGATAATTTGGAACTCCCTGACACAAGCAACTGGGGAGCTGGTGGATCGTTTACGGGAAGAAGGTATATCGTAAATAAATTAACACTACACAAGTAACTTGGTCTATAGGTTCCTAGTTTATTATTATGGAATTTTGTGTTCGTATTATTCAAACCTGACAATCAAAATCTTAGTAATTAACACAGTTAAAGGGGGCGCCCCAGAATAATTTAAAACAATACACATAACACCTTAACAAAATATTATTACATAATCAAAAATTTAAAAATCGCACCAAATTTGATTTGTCCAATTATTACATCGATGATTAGTTTTATTGACTCTACATATTCTTGAGGAAAGCACTGTTCGCTGGTAGGCTATTCATTCGATTAATGTAGTTCGTAGCTAGAAGGTGGGGGGGGATGTTGATTTCACATTACCACCCGGGTCTTCAAAAAATAACGTCGGGTCGCGGAAACCTCTCTTCTAACGTGACCCGCAGTGGAGGTGCAGGACCACGAGTTGGGAGCAATTTGTCTCTCCAGCACTTCGACCGTGTCTGAAACCCAAATCAAATTCAAAACGAATTAGACTTGCTTCCAGACAGTCCTACACCGTCGGCGCAAAAGGCCAACAAACGGGAATAGGGGGGGGGGGGGGGAAAGGCCGGATAACTCACCAACCAGGGTGTAGAGTTCGGAGCTCACTAGGTGTCCCGCGCCGACATCAGGATGCCGCAGACCGAGAAGTCAGGATGCGCGGACGAAACCGAAATTTTTGAATTAAATAAGAATAAATAAAAAATTTAACTAACATGACTTTTCTAAAAACTACCTCTGCCTGGCTACTGTACAAACGGGATTACATCCCTTAAGCAAGCTGACTACATTCTCGTGCACACGAAAATCACCGTTCCCGCAAAAAGCCTCTTAGCGCAGAGGACGTAGCGGAGACGTGGTCAGTAGCCAAGGTCAGAGGGCTGAGTCCTCGCAATCGGACAAAGCACTTAATTAAATCGGGCGGTAAGGCCCCGGGTTAAAGGAGGGGGTAGGTTTGGTTCTAAGCCGAAAATTTCCGAAGGAGTCCGAGGCGGGCGTGACAACACGACATGCGCGCTCTCTACCGGACCGAAACGAAAGCAACGAACAATCGACTTCTCCGGGCCTCGAGAGGAAAGCATAGTGCCTTATGGCACCGCGACGCTGCGCTCTGGCGGTGTAAAGGGGAACTAACTGACGTGGTGAGCTGACTTGCCACCAGGTGTCATGAGCGTAGTCTCGGCTCGCTGGCCACCATGGGTGAAGTTGCTTTTTTCTGCCGCTAGATGTCAGGGATGTGTCTGTCGGACCCGGGAGAAGGTTTTTAATCAGGTCATCGTCCCGTCTGGTCACTGCTCTTAGCTTAATTTCTCAGAACTGAAGTGAGGAGGAGATTGAGGAAGGGGGGGGGGGGCAGAAATAGCCACTAAGGTGGGAACGCAGCTCCACTGGAGACTGCTTCGTGACGAGACATGCTTTTCTCAGCGGGCCTCTACAAGGTAGCAGCTTGCAGCCCAGGAGCTGCTCAAAGCAGTTTTGGTCATGCAGGGAATTAAAATTACAAACTCGGGACGTGACTGCAGGCGAGAGAAATTTCAACCGGGCTGACCATGTCCACATTAGACAGCAAAATATCAGATTGGCCCCCTGGGAAGGGGCTTCGGTCCACTGGCACAAAGTTTAAATCCGTGGCGTACACTGGCCTAACAAAAAGTAAATCACCCCCATTAACAACCAGATAAATTAAAAAAATAGAAACCCCAAAAAATTTTAAAATTATAAAAAAAAATTAAAAAGGTGACGAAATGCCTAATTTCCGGCACACGGTGAACAAATAAAAACTTACAGAATACATAAATCTACAATAAAAAATTAATTACAATAAAATATAAACTAAATATATATAAAAAAACGTAAAACAAAAATATATTTACAATAAAATAAGATGTCAAATCCTGTTGTCGACGTTAGGGCCGTTCCCGTGGTTCGGAGTCGCTGCCCAGCTGCTCCGGCAGAGAGGGTTCGTGTCACGTGGCAAGGGAACTAGCCTAACTCGGGTGAAATAAAATAGTTTATGACGTTATTTGTGTTTACTGCACATGTAACATACTGTACATGGGCTGTCACGGCCCCCATCTGTGACACTCCGTCAGGGCGAGGCCCGGCTCCACGTACTTTGAGCGTGACACGACACTAGCAGTGACCTGACTGGCGGTGACATGACAGTGACACGACTGACAGTGGCGTGAATGACGGTGATGTGACTGGCAGTGATGTGAATGACGATGACACATAAGACTGTGTCGTAACTGCCGACGCGAACGATGGTGACGTGACTGACGGTTACGTGACTGACAACACGAACGACGGTGATGTGACCGATGAAGATGCGAATGACGGGGACGTGACAACGGTGACACGACTGACAGTGTCCATTCGACTCTCACTCACAACTTCGCGACCGCACTCTCTCATCCCACTCAGGCGACTAACTCGACCCACGCTCCGCGACGTCTCAGCAGCCTCCCCCCTTGTCGCGCGTGCATGAATCCCCCTCTTCCCTTCGTGTGCGATTGCGTGGAGCCCACATGGTAACAGGCGGGGAGATGCGACTCAGTCGCCCGGGAAACACATCTACAGGTACACAACACAAATATATATTTACACACTCACATAATTACATAAACAAAATGCTTATGAAAGCCACATCACTGTTATGGTGGTAACTCTGCAGGGCGTTCCCCTCTCGGCCAAGGCCATTTGTTACACTTTTGCGCACGGGCACCGGCGCACACGCAAGCCTGAATCAGCAACGGGCAATAATGGTCTCAGCGAACCGTAGGAGCACTTGGGACGACCTCACTGCAAAGAAATAACACGTCGTACACCACCTACACTTGCATCGCACTAAAAACACGCAAGAGATGGCGCTGGCGAGGCATAACGGCCTGAAGGAGCCGGGGAGACACTTGGGTCGACGTCAGTGGTTTGGCGCGCGGCGGAACTTCAACCCCCCCCCTGCATGACAGCCCCCTCCGGCGGTTCAGATCAGCTCGCGGCCCAGGGTGGATGTGTTTGTGTGTTCGTTCCATGGGGAACCTTCAATTTAGTAACTCACCGATTCTTCACTCTGGTAAATATAGTCTTGCACCAAATCTTTTGTAACATCAATTCCCCAAGCGACCCCGGGTCGGATTTTATGGTGCAGGGCTTAACCCGGCCGTCGTAATTCAGGGCCTTAAGGCCACTGGCCACAGGGCCGCCTTAAGGTCAGTCACTTTACGGACCTGGCCGACTCCAGGACAACCAACGAACTCCCCATCTAATGTACTGCCTTAGGGAGAGACAATCATAATTAATCAAGAGTAGTGTCGTGTAATATTGTGTATCAATTATGTCCAAATTATCAACCAAGAGTAGTGTCGTGCAATATTGTGTACCCAAATATGTCCGTTAATATATATGTGTACCACACGTTTTCAGTTCCAGTGCGTGTATTACATCTGTAGTTAGGCACCAGCTACCTTATGCTGAACAGGGAGTATCACCATTGTCTACTAGCAGTTAATACTTAAGATACACCCACCGAGTCTAGAGAAGCACGCTGGGGCTGATTGACCCACCCCATTCGTTAGACGTACTAGCTAACCTGGCGCCCTCCCGGAAAAACACACAATAAAGCACCACCTGCCCCTTAGACTCACCGCAGGACTCGAACCCGAGACACCGGCCGACGGCAGTACCTTAACACATTATGCTAAATACCAGTAGAGTGATGAGGACTACTTGAGAGTGCATTCTAAGGTATGCGACTTGAAACTATCTTAAATTAATAATGAGCCATATTGGCATGAAACTATAACAAACCCTCACTAGCAATAAAAAGTACTAGCGCCGAAAGTTCTCGACACTAATTAAACAAATCATGAATACACATTATGCTACAATCAGCGACACTGTATGTGTTGACATCGTACCGACCATGGCCGTTAAGCCCGTGCTCCGCACCGCCAGTACCGTATCCCGTTTTCGGAGCGCGCCTCTGGCCCAGCCGGATTGAGTCAAGCGAGCGCCCCAGGCATGACCTCAATTAACTAAATTAAAAATCAGGACACGAAAACCCGGGGGCTCGACTACGGAAAACAATTCCCAGACGAGGCACTAGGTCGAAATTAACAAATCACAAGCACGCACGTAACAGAAAACAATCCTCGTTACTAGCCAAAGCGGCTACTGGCCTTGATTAATTGGCCTATGATAGTAGTCTAGCCAAACTAAGGGAATTCAAACCCAAACAGTGCTCATTGAGACAATTTGTAGTTAAATTTACAGTCGCCAACTTGGTGCCACTTTTTAAATTAATAAATCAATTGAAACATTTGTTAAGCCTTAAGCAACTACTTACCAGGTGCAAAGTTTTAATCAAGCACCTGGAGTATGTTTTTTACTCATCATATAACAAATTAAATTATTATAAGTTTTTGGTGCCGACTCACAAAGAAGAGAAAGTTTCTCTTCCTTGCGAGGCGGCCATGTTCGGCAGTCTCCAACCACTCCGCGCCGGGAACAGACGTGTGTCCGTGGGCAGCATTCAAGTTAGTTTCATTGATTATTTTATTCTGCACTTAATCATCAAATTTAAATCCTTTTATTAATTCACCCCTGCCCACGTCGACTCGGCGCGAATTTTGCGGAACCGGGCCTATCCCGACCATCTTCAATGTGATACCGCGCTGCGTATCGTATCACAGAACTTATAGTACTGGCCGACTCCACCGAGAGTATTTTTAATTAAGGACGCCGTGCATATGCCCGCCGGCTGCACTCACGTAAGTGTTTCTCCGAACTTAGGAGCCCGCTCATCGAGCCCCCCCCTGCACCCGTTAACTTTCGTTGCTGGCCATCTCCAGCGAGCATTGACCCACGTCCCGAGAAACTGTCGCGGTAACCATTTCAGTGTCGCGTAGTGTTGTGATTTTTGTTAATTGTGTAACCACTAGACGTCGCCAAGTGTTAGTGAGAGTTTTTGTAGCGGGACTAAATCAAAGGTAATTCTCACCAACTATTATACAATTATTTTCCGTAGTCTCCCGTCCTCCACACGGCCGAGCGGCCTTCACAACCAAGGGAGAACCATTCAGGTTAGATTCAAGCTGTTTACCTGGTGGGGCACGCGGGGGCAGAGTACCCACGACCCAACATCAACGGCCTATCAGCCCGTTAGCCTGGCGCCCCTCCGGACAACAACAGCATCGCTACACCCGTATCGCCTGTCAGGTACTCCCCGGGCCTTTCACAGAGGTCGGGTGACGGCAGTGTTATGTTTAAAAGGCCCAGAGGTCGTGTCCATTATAATAAAGTTGGGGACACCTTTATGCCCTGGCATGAGTTAAGTATATGGTGGCTAAATATGAATTTTTCACAATATTAATTAAGCAAAATGTGTCACCTTGACTTCACACCAGAGTTAAAGGAGATAACTCCCACACCCGGCCCAGGTTTGCAACAGATATGTACAACATTGTCAATGCAAACTTTAATTTCATTCATGCAAATTGTGACTTTAAATCCTTCATTGAGGGTGTAGGCAATATTAATTACAAAACTGACGACATTCGTTGTGCCCTCATAGACTTAGAGGCCGTTTTCTGCCCACCGCCGGGTACCTGAGGGGGGGCTATTCCCCCCTAACCCCTCGGTGCAGTGCAGTGAGTGCTCCGTGCTAGGGACGCACCCGCGTGCGCCCTAACTTCGCTTCTGAACCGCTCAAGGACGGAAATCTTTGTATAATTATTTGTAAATAACTAAATTTGTAATTGTGTATTCAAATAGGGTAGTTAGACCCGACGGTGACCCCCCCTGACCACGGTACGAGACGCCGACGGGGGTGCACCCGCCCGTGGGAGCAACGGCCGGGGGGCGGGCCGGTTGCTACGAGCGACACGACGGCCGACGAAGTGACAGTGCGATTCTTCAGCGGGGAGAGGGACGTGGACCGGGCGCAGCCCGTGGTACTGGACATGCCCCCTGAGGAGGCGACGATGGTAGTGCAAGCGGGGACGGGCCCAAGGTACGCTGGTTCACGCTGCTGTTACTGCACGACAGAGGAGCGACACTAGCACCGCTTGTGCCCCACAAAGGCCGCGCTGGAGGGAGCGCGCGAGGGAGGCGCGTCTTCGGTGCTGGGGGCGGACAGACGGCTAAGTGCCATGCCCCAGGGCGCCAACCACCAGCGGAACCAGCGGCAGAACTAATCCACCAATTACGGCATCCGTCGGAGACCCGGACGCCGCCTGCGGAGCAGCTGGCCATAAGGGACACCAGCACGACGGCGAGGGGCACCACCCAGGTAACACTGTACATCGTTGGTCATGTCAGTCGCATCGAGGCCTGGGTGGTCCCCGACCTGCGCGAGGGGCTGATCTTGGGGGCACCATGGCTGCACGAGGTCGATGCCGCTGTGGAGGTGCGGGTCGGATGGATGCACTTCGGCACCCGCGGGTGCTGGACGGTGTACGGCATCCACCAGAGCCCCCCTTCCCCTCCTCAGTCAGCCCCCCCCCGTAGGACCTCCGGCACGTCCCGGCAGAGTATGCTGACGCCATCAGTCGGCCCTCGAGTCCCGACCTCAGCTATTTGCGGCGGCGGACCGGTTAAGGCGCATGACGATGACGGAGCACAGTATCCCTATGGTGCCGCACCGCCCGCCGTTTGAGAGGGTGCATGGGTTTGGGCCTCAGGAGCGCGAGGCGATGCAGTCCCAGGTGGACAAGATGCTGCGCGATGGGGTCATCGAGCCCAGCACCTCTCCATATAACTCGAGGGTGGTGTTGGCCACTAAGAAGGACGGGAGTTTACGCTTCTGCGTAAATTTTAAGGCCGTCAACAGACTGACGATCCCCGCTCCCCCCCCCCCCCAAGATCAACATCACTGACGCCTTGTCCGGGCTGGGGAACGCAAAAATTTTCACGACGCTGGACCTGAAGTCGGGCTACTGGCAGGTGCCGGTATGCCCCGCCGACCGTCCGAAGACAGCGTTCACTGCGCCAGATGGTCGGCTGTACCAGTTCTGTGCCATGCCGTTCGGGCTCATGGACTCCCCGGCCAAGTTCCAGTCTATGATGGTGCGCGTCCTGGACGGGTACATTGGCGTCTTCGCCAGTGCCTACCTGGACGACGTCATCGTCTATTCTGGGACGTGGGAGGACCATGCGCACCACCTGGCGCTGGTCCTGGAAAAGCTGGCCAGACACGGACTGACTTGTGCCCCAAACAAGTGTCACATCGGGGCTGAGGAGATCGTGTTCCTGGGACACCTGGTGACGGCGGAGGGGTGCCATCCGCATCCTGCCCAGCTGGAACTCATCGAGAAGAAGCAGGCGCCGAAGACCAGGAAGCAGCTCCAAAAGCTTATGGGACTGCTGAACTGGCTGCGGTCTTTCGTGCCTGACTTCGCAACGATCACGGCCCCGATGACTGACCTGTTGTCGCCGAAGGCCAAGTTCTGGTGGACGCCCGCCGCGGACAAGGCCCTGCACCAGGTCAAAGACCGTTTCCAGAACTGTCACACGCTGTCGCGACTGAAACCTGACCAACCCATCTTCGTCCAGACGGACGCCTTTCAGGAGGGGATGGGTGCGGTGCTGTACCAGGTAGACGGCGACGGCGTCCGGCGTGTGATTGAGTACGCCAGTGCGAAGTTTGGGCCGGCTGAGAGGAGGTATCACGTGAACGAGCAGGAGTGCCTGGCAGTCGTCTGGGCTCTTCTGCGCTATCGGCACCACCTCGAAGGCCACTTGTTCACGCTTAGGACCGACAGCCAGTGCCTTTGCTGGCTGGACTCCGCTCAGGGCCGGAAGTCCAAGTTCACTCGCTGGGCCATGCTGATTCAGGAGTTCTCGTTCTCGGTGGAACACGTCCCAAGACGGGAAAATCAGCTGGCCGACGAGCTGTCCAGGAATCCGGATCCCACGAGTGTGTTCCGCGACGACCAGGGCTGGGAGGAGGTGCTTCCCCCGATTCACGAGCCCATTGTCGAGAATCCGGGGCCGCAGCCGTGCGAGTTGTACATGCTGTTCGGCCCCACTGTCCCCGAACCAGACACGCCGCCGGAGATGCTAGCCGACCTGCTTTCGCAGGTGCGGGCGGAGCAGCTCCAGGACCCAGACACCCAGTCCCGGCTGGCCGAGTGCGGAGAGAAAGAGATACCGGGCCCTCGTAGTCTTGACAGCGTGCTCCAGACCAGAGGGCCGCACAAGTCGGGCAGCTGGCGGACCCACGTGCCACCAGAGGCCAGGCGGTGGGTACTGTGGTACCTGCATGACCACCCCATGGCTGGACATCCCGGCACAGAGCAGACACTGCGGGAGATCCGACGGACATTACGCTGGCCGGGGGACACGGCGGAGGTACGTCGTTATGTAAGGGCCTGCCAGCATTGCCAGGAGCGGATGTCCCGGAGACCCGACGGCGAGGAGCAGCAGGTCCCACGACAGCCCCGGGATCCCTTCCACACGGTGGCGGTGGATATCATGGGGCCGTACCCTCGCATGTACTGCGGCAGGCGCTTTATCGTGGTGGTAACGGACATCTTCACCCGCTGGGCGGAGGTGTTCGCAGTTCCAAATGTGAAGGCCAGCACCGTGATTGCCCTGCTTGAGCGCGAGTTCTTCCCACGATATGGGTACCCTGGGGTCCTCCTGACGGACAACGGGGCGCAGTTCGTGGGGAGACACTGGCGAATGTCCTGTGAGCGGTGGGGGGTGGAGCATCGCACGACGCCAACCTACCACCCGTGTGCGAATCCGACTGAGAGGTGGAACCAGGACATAAAGACTCAGCTTCGCATACGGTTGGACGAGGACCACATTAAGTGGGACCTGCACCTGCCGACATTGCTGTACTGCCTGTGCCGTTGGGCGAACGTGGTCACGGGCTATTCCCCCGCCGAACTGGTGCAGGGGCGCAACCTCGCCCTGCCCGGGGAGGCGCAAACACTCGCTGACACTGACGTGACTCCTGTTGACGAGCTACGTGACAATGCCCGACGACACCAGGAGCTCTTCCTGGCACGACGAACACCCCAGATGACCCGGCCCCCTGGTCGGCTCAAGCCAGGACAGTGGGTGTAAGTCCGGTGCCACCATCTGTCGTCGGGCGACAGGGGGTTCTGCGCTGGACTGGCGCCCAAGTGGACGGAGCCCCAGGAGGTGGTCTCTCGTCTAGGGAGCACGACGTACCTCGTCCGTCGCGCTGATGGGCGCACGATGAAGGTTCACAGGGACAACCTCTGACTGGCGGACTCGACCGACGATGACGACCTACCGACCCCCGTACCTACCGACGACCAGGCGGAAGAGCCTGACCGGGCCTTGCAGTACCAGGCGATCCCTGAGGGTGACCAGGTGGGGGACGTCGGCCTAATTCAGGTGACAAAGGGGGGAGCGATGACATCTGACGCGTCAGACGGGGGAGACCACGTGGTGCGAGCCTGGATGAGCTGGAGCGCCTCGTGGACACGATATTCTGGGACGACGACAATGACGGACTGCGCGGGTCGGACGTCACCATCGAGGATGTGTCTGCCGACGACACCATCCTTGGGGATCCGGTCGACCTGAACAACCCGACGGTGACCCCCCTGACCATGGTACGAGACGCCGATGGGGGTGCACCCACCCGTGGGAGCGACGGCCGGGGGGCGGGCGGGTGACTATGAGCGACACGATGGCCGACGAAGTGACAGTGCGACTCCTCAGCAGGGAGAGTGACGTGGACCGGGTGCAGCCCGTGGTACTGGACATGCCCCCTGAGGAGGCGACGATGGTGGTGCACGCAGGAGACGGGCCCGAGGTACGCCGGTCCACGCGCTGCATGACGGCCCTTCACTATCTCCGGGACTATGAGTGGGAGGGGCAGTACAAGTACCGCGACCTACGACGGATGGACAGGAGTGGTCTGCGCTGCAGCGTCATGCAGCTGCTGCCGTGGTTCGCTCGACCTCAGACGAGCGATGAGCACACACCTGACCGAACTAATAACCAGACTCGACAGCACCTGCCGGCCTGAGCCGACGTCGGTGGGCAGGGCGGCCTCGTGGAGAGGGGGGGCATATGACAACATTCGTCGTGCCCTCATAGACTTAGAGGCCGTTTCTGCCCACCGCCGGGTACCTGAGGGGGGGCTATTCCCCCCTGACCCCTCGGTGCAGTGCAGTGAGTGCTCCGTGCTAAGGACGCACCCGCGTGAGCCCTAACTTTGCTTCTGGACCGCTCAAGGACGGACATCTTTGTATAAATATTTGTAAATAACTTAACTTGTAATTGTGTATTCAAATTGTGTAGTTATGTGTTTTTTTTGAATCATGTAGCTTTGCGGCCGCGCGGGGCAGGGAGTTGACAGTCGCCGCTTGGCTGCCGTCGAGGGAGGTTCTGTGATGCTGCGCTCCGCGAGTCCGCAGGCAATCTGCCACGCGCGTTGCTAGCGTCGCTACCGTCGTTTCGGCTAGCTCCCATGTTCGACATCTTCAGTCGTGGAGTAGTGCGCCCTCGTGGATGACCTGCAATTTGTGTTCGTTCACGGCATGGCGGGGGACGTGTCCCGTAACATCGTTGTGGGCCAGCCGCGCTCAGGGAAAAGGACTAAATATAACATCTCGTAGACTAACAGCGGACGTCTCCTGGTTCGATCTCCACTCCCATACTCCTCTGCCCTGTTCATCACCTTCCCCTCTCCACAGCTCCCAGTCCCGGCTACAGTAGTCACAAACCCCACCTCTCACTGAGTTAGTAGGCCAAAATAATTACAATCTAAATTCACAGCCGCACGTCGGGGATCGGGAAGGAGCCACAGCCTGGGGACGAAAAACATATCATTAAAAATTAAAAAAATTTCTATTAAAAAAAGGCAAGGTAGAACATTTTTAAGCAGCAGTTCAAAAATGATCAACGATTTTTTATGCAACTTTATTTTTAGACTGTTTGATTCTACACATATTTTAAACTCATTGAAATTATGTAACGCAAGCTAGAGTCTATGTATGTAACTGGTGTTCAAATTTTACATAAATAGAGGTGAAACATTGCGCACAGGCTGTGCATCATTAACAGATAAGATGATTAAAGCTAGGGCTGGCGTATGTCCAGACAGGGGGCCCCAGTGGTTCATGTATCTGATATATTCTACGCACCATAAGTGTCACAAGTGAATTGAGGGATAGTGAATTAGGTTATGCAGATGGTAATTGATGCCAGAAAGGGGGAGTATGAATATGCCACCAGCACCATCTGCCGGTGTTCCAAAATTTGTTGTTAAAAATAATTTGTGTTTGCTAGTGACATGTTTTTTATTTTGGATAATGACAACTGTATGTTGTAACTGTGATCGTCTTAAGTTCTACATGTGCCTTTTGCTTGATGTATAATTATGCTGCACTGATTTGGGACGACTCGGTCACCACACTCGGCGAGTTGGGCTCTGGTATTCGGGTCACTCTGTTGGGCATCGCGTACATGCACAACTAGGTTAGCCATGGTGTCGATAGTGGTGGGTGGTTCGGGTGTGCTAAACCCACGCAAGGCATACAACATGGCCGATGATGGAGATGGAACCTGAAGGGTGGTGTGGTGGACCGTGAGCAGGAGGTCATCACATCCCTGGCTGTCATGGAATGTGGTGTCGGGGTCGGGGTTTTTGGAAAGTTCGTCAGCAAGATGGTTTTCTCGGCTGGGGACATGCTCCACTGGGAATGAGCAATTCTGAATCATTAAGGCCCATCTAGTAAATTTCGACTTACCCCCGAGTGAAATCCAGTCACAAGAGGCACTGTCTGTCCGTGCGGAGGATGAAAGTTCGGCCTTCGATGTGCTGCCATCACCGCTTTAGCGCCTACACCACCGCGAGACACTCCTGCTCGTTGACATGGTACTTTTTTCCATCTGGAAAAATTTTGCACTAGCATACTCCATTACTTTGGATACCATTAACATCCTGGCTGGTATCGGTCTGCCCGAAAAGGGGCTCATATGGAACCAGCCAGGACAGGGTGTGGCAGTTGCAGAAGTGCTGTTTGAAATGGTTAAGGGCCTGGCCAGCAGCTTGTATCCAACTGAATTTGTATTTGGAGTATGATCATGGGTGCTGTGATTGGGGTAAAATTGAAAATAAAAGACTTCAACCAAATCATCAGCTTCTGGAGCTGTTTCTGTGTCCAGGGTGCCTGCTTGCCCTCGATGAGGGACATATGGGTGGGCAGCAGGTGGCAACCCTCGGCATCGACTTCGTGTCCCAGAAACTCAACCTCTGCCACCCCAATGTGGCACTTATTCGGGGTGCAGGTAAGTCCATGCCTATCCATTAAATCCATGGTGAGCCATTAAAGGAACAGGGTGAGATGGTGATCACGAATCTCCCAAGAATATGACTAGATGACGAAATTCTCCAATTATGCCATGGCAAACTTGCCAATGTAGCCATCCAAGATGCGGACCCTTATGGTCTTGAAGGTCGCAGTTGTGTCCATCAGCCTAAATGGTATCATGCAGAACTGGTAGCACCCACCACCAGGTCCAGTGAACATGGTCTTGGGGCGGTCAAATGGGCGGACTGGCACTTGGCAGTACCTCGATTTGAGGTCGAGGGTGGTAAAAATAGTGACAACTCCAAGAACAACCAGGACATCATTTATATTAATAAGAGTTGGCAGTAAGGGAACAGAAAAACGGTTTATGAGCTTGATGTTGACACATAATCGCAGGGTCCCATCATTTTTAGTAGCCATGACAATACGACAGTTGTAGGAGGCTGTATTGTGCTCGAAAATGCCACTCTCCAGAATCTTTTCAATCTGCAACTGTATGGCCTCCTGCTCTCGGGGCCCGAACCCGAACACTTTTTCAAATGAGGTTGTGTGGGATATGAGAGTGATGGTTGTCCTCTGAAGCCGGTCCGCTGCTAAAATACCTGTAAGTGATTATGAAGCATTTTATTTATAAGCGAAAAATGTTCTTCGTGAATGTTATTACAAAGCTTGTCCAAACCTGTAACATGACTGGGTGGGGAAGGGGTTGGCTTATGAAGCTAATACAACATCCAGTGTTCGTGGGTACTCAGGTGCATACGCCTGGACCATACATCGATGGTGCATCCACTTGAGCCAGCCAGGGAGCTCCCAGGATTAATTCCTATCGCAGGTCTGTTTTACATGGTCCCTGATTTTGAGTGTTACCTGGGCGCGCCCAATCATGGACATGCTACCTCCCTTGGTGGAAATTAGCATGGTCTCCACACCTTCTGTCATCTCCACCTCGGAGACGAGGTTGGCCGCGATGTAGTTGTAATTCGCGGCGGTGTCCACCAGTGGCTCCTGTCCATTCACTCGGATAGAGATCCGGAACAGCTCACCCACCTCGGGGCCCAAGTGCCCGAGCCTGGGTGGTTCCTTCCATAGTCCAGCAGCTGCAGTCAGGGTCGCTGAGACCACTGCGTATGCAGTAGAGCTCGCCGGCGACTCGGGTATACCCATTGTGGCAGTGCATGCTGGCCCCGCCGATGTCAGGTGGGCGGAAAGGTATGTCACGTGCGCCTGCAGCAGCTGGTGTGGGGTCGTCGATTACATAGTGCATTTAGAGAAGAGTTTATTTTGTTTGTTTGCATTTTTTATAGAAGTTTGACGCCGACCCAAGTGTCTACCTAGTTTCCGCAGCCTATGCCTTCTCCTGCCCTGTGTCGCGAGTGCGCCATATTGTGCAGTGCAGTGCAGCTATGGCAGGAAAGGGGGGGGGGGGGGTGGGAGAAGATTCGCGCGGCAGGGGGGCCAACGGCCGAAGAGAGGAATTTCCTTTGAGAAGACTCGGCGGTGGTGTAAATAATTGTATTAATTAATAATTGTAATAGTTCTGTAAATATTCTTTGTTAATTCCTTTTTATAGTGTATTTATTAATATTGAAGGGTTTGTGTTAATCAATGTTCACTGGGCGACCGCGTCACGGTCTCCTGCCTGCGACACGTCAGGGGTGGTGCGTGATGCGAGGGAGGGGGGAGAGAGTTAGTCGCGCGCAGAGCACGGAGTGGCAGTCGCTGACAGGCCTTAACGGTGGACAGATGTGCCATGCAGGACACCGAGGTGGGCAGCGCATACGTTGGCACCAATGTTGCGACGCGGGGAGCGGCAACGGCTTTCCAGACTACTGGGGACAGTGCCCTGGTCTGGGAGCGAGCTTGGTCGGGCAGCGTCGTTAGCTCAATAGGTCAAGCAGCAGGCACGGGCCAAATTGCGGCATGCGGACAGCGACAGGTTAGACTGCAAATTACCGGCACGTTAGCGTGGGACAGGGAGAGGCCAATGATAGGACTGCACACTTTATCAAGGAACGGTTATCTCTCTTTTCCACTTAGTTTGTACATATATGGGTTTACAGTTAGATTTTCAGTGTTGCATATAGTTTGTGCAGGACAGTGTGTCAGTGGTGGAGTATGTGAACAATACTCGCGTTGCTGTGCAAAGCTTCAGACTGTCGCAGGCAGAGCCGGGCCAGCCCCATGTAAAGAGTCTCTGTGCGAATAAAACAGACTTTCTGCTAACACAGGCTTTTAATAATTACATATTCGAGCTGGTTCCTCCCGGGCCAATCTGGCCGAACCCTTCTCTACCAAGAGCAGCTGGGCAGCCGGGCATAAATCAACGAGGGAGGGATAACATGGCGAAGTCAAATTTAAAGTTTTATTCGGAGCTTAATGAAATATTGCACCCTCGACCTTCAAAACATGATAAATGTCATGGTTGACATAAGATTCTTTAAAACAATTCCCAATAACTTTTTTACCCCTTAACGAAGAATTATATTAAGAAGAATATTATGATTGGCTAGATCTAATTTTTGAAGAAAAAGATGGAAAATGTTTGAAGAACCTTTATAGAAACCAATATAAATTTAATCACTTAGTATGAAAGAAAAAAAAGTTACATAATGCAATTTTTAATCATTTTAAATAATTATTTTTTATGTAATACTGTTTTATAAATAAATTATTTTCATACAAACATTAATTCATTAATCTACAACAACAAGATTTCAAACTACGAAAGAAAATCTGCTAGTTTGCCCATTGCAATACTAGGAAATTAGAATTTCGCGGGCGTTTTTCAGACTAGGCCGCTAGGATCTCTGTAGTCGGGTGTCACCAGCGTTCGTCTTATTAATATGCCCGAGTTTCTTATATTGTCCTACTACAATATTTGATGTTGGTATCTAAAAGTGCCATCGTAAAGTTTTCTGATACTGGTTGAATTGATTTGTGTTGGGAAAATTACGAAGTGGATAAACATAAAAATTTGTCATTAAAAATGTTTTGTGTTTGCTAGTGACATGTTTTTTATTTTGGATAATGACAACTGTATGTTGTAACCGTGATCGTCGATTCTTAAGCTCTACATTTGCCTTTTGCTTGACGTAAAATTATGTGGACCTGCAGTGTAAGTTTTAGATGTGTAGAAAGCAATTTTTTTATTAGTTTAGCATTTAAACGTGGTTTCTATTCCTTATTAACATGTGGGTCATAATACTGTTTGTTCCGAACCTGTTTGGACAAGTCGATTAAGATGGCTTTGTGACAGGATGTCGCTGAATGTTGGAAAGACGAAGGGGTCAGGTTCACGAGGAAGAGGAAGAGGAAGTGTATAGCTGTAAGGGGCAGGAGAGAGAGGAGGCCAAGTACAAGTACCTAGGAGTGTCCTGGGATGGACAGTTGCAGCGGGTGGCAGGGGTAGGAGGTCCCCGGGACAGGGTCAGGCCAGTGATGGAGTATGGGGCTGTGATCTGGGATCCCTGCCTGGAGACTGAAATAAGGGAGCTGAGGAGGTGCAGCGAGGGGGGTGATGGGCATGTGGTTGAGAAGGGAAGGGCAAGAGAGGGAAATGCACAGTATGTCGGTGTCTAAGGAATTGCAGGGGAGGAGAAGGGTGGAAAGGTGATCAGGGAGTGGGTGGCCGGGGCAGCTGGGAACTGGGTACACAGAGGTGGGTATGCTCTGGAGGGATTGGAGGCATGCCTGCCTAGTGACGACAGCGAGGAAGTAGAATGGGCTGGATTAAGGAATGCCGGGGGTGGGAGATTCAAGGGCCCGTAGATGTCTAAATGGGGAAGGGAATAATGAGAGAGGAGAACAACTTACCTTTGGGTGAAAAGCCCAATTGCAAGTTGGAAATCAAATCATAATTATATTATAATGGTTTAGCTTTAATTTTTTATGTTTAGTATGAAAATGTAATCCTCATTTTTTAAATAATTGCACAGTTTTATGAATTTTGGGTGATTATTGAATAAATAGGAATGAGGTATAAAATAAAATTATAAATATCATTTGTTTGCTTCCAAACTTTTTTTCTTCTAATTATTATGTACAAGGGTGAAGCAATAATAGCATTATTTTGTTACCTGAGACATCATTATTTTATAGTAGCATGTTCTTGTTGAATGTGATGTTCAATGATTTTGCTATATTTTGTGATGTTTCAAGTTAATGTTCCAAATATGGCATAGATTTATTATTTCATATTTGTTAATATGTTGTTTTTACTAATTTATGTAATTACTAATTAATGCTCATCAATGATTCTGTAAGGCTGCATGAATTCTGTTTTCAAGTGCGTACTGTGTAACATTTTAATTGCTCTTTGCTAAGGTGGTCCTTCCTAGCATTGCTGCCGAGTCTGTGGTGCAAAGATAATATTTTTTATGATGATTAAAATTTTATAATTGTCGAAGTTGCTAAATTTCTGGTTGAGATCTTGGCCAGCATGGGGGCGTAGCATCATATTTTGACAAGGCCAATAATTTCAACATTTTCCAGTGATAAAGTAGCCTCCCATGGCTTAGTTTGCCATGTATTGGCCACTGACAAGTCTCTGTGTTAAATGTAGTAAATTTGTTGTATCAAAAGACGTATAATTAAGCCAGTAGAGAAGTTTAACTTCAATGCCTACATCTCTGTATTCAGTAAGCCCTTTTCATGCACATCATTGGTGAATTATGTATTAACTTCACAAAGTACATTTTCAATTTATTGCTGAAAATCAATTTAACTAACCAAATTTATCTTTTTGACTTGAAAAGAATTCATTAGCATAAAATAGAAGAGTGATTTTCATTGCTACATAATACATCTCTGGAAAAAATTTCATTTGCACAAAATTAAAAGAATTTTTTTTTGTATATTGAATTACTGTTTGTTATATTCATTTTGCAACAGGTGCCTTAAGTGCCCTACAAAACACACACACACACACAGATATATATATATAAATAAATAAGTTGGTGATGTAAGTTAAAATTTAGATGATCAACATAAAATAGTCTATAGTTAAATTTATTCCAGATAGTGTTTATTTATTGTATAAGTAAACGACGAACTTTGCTAAATTATCAAATTGTTTGGTTGTCCGACTGTGCATTTTGTATTTTTGGCTTTGGTAGTGGTTTGAAAAGTTGGTAAATTTAAAGTTAGTGGCTTTTACTTAAAAAAATGGATTAATATTCCGACAATTGTGTTCTAGAACACCAAATATTCAGGGTGTCTACTGACCCTGGAAAACCTGGAAAACCTGGAAAAATCAGGGAATATTGAAATCAGGGAAAAATCAGGGAATTTTTGTTTGGTAGATTGTATGTAGTTTGCAATACGTTTTTTGTTTATTGATCTGCTTGCATTGACGTAGCATCAAGTGTATCGCGTCCCATTTTTTATTTTTGAATGGAAAATACCGAACAGTTCCCACGTCCATTTTCTTTTATTTACCATCAGATTCGGAAGTGGCGTTAAATCACGTGATACAAACTGGTTCAAGCTGGCCTGTTATCCTGCTGACGTGACGTGCTGCAGTATGTGCTTCCCACGTTCTGATTATACCGACAGGTGCATTTAATTTTAAGTATCTATGGATGCCCTCAATGTAAACTAGGCATTTTTGTTAGCTTTGAAAATACATATCACAGACACTTTTGGTGAAGTTTCGCCATTGTTGCTAGAAATTGGTAGGTGTGGGCTTCATACGTTCCATGGTGCTTTCAAAACTGGAATTTCTGCTATACAATTGGACGTTGTTAGTTTTTTGAGGCACAGTTACTATTTTTTTATGCATGTACCTACCTGCAAGGAGGACAGATTACATTAGAATAACTGGATCAGAGCTTTTTTCCAAGAAATTTTGTGCAATCAGATGGAATACTGCAGTTGCTGAGCGTGCCATGAAAATGTTACCCCACTTAAAGAAATTTGTTAGTGAAGTTTCTATTTCATCTCTCTTTTTCAGTGTAGTGAAAAGTGCTCTTGAAGATAATCTTCTAGAAGTAAAATTGACATTCTTCTACTCTTTGGCATCAGAGCTGGAATTGTTTCTCACAATGTTCCAAAGTGAAGCACCCATGTCACCTTTTCTCTATGATTCACTGGTAGACATTTTATTAGCTTGGCAGGAAAGTTTTTGAAACCAGAGGTACTGAAGAGCTTTAGGGAGAAATGCAATGTATCTCGATTGGATGTAGATAACCAGGAAAATCTATTGACTGCTAACAATATCAAGTTGGGTTATGCAGTACGCCATGCCATTAAGAAAGAGAAAGTACCAGTAAAGTCTGTCCTGTTACTGAAAAATGATGTTAGGACTTGTCTAAAGGTTATGGTAAAAAAAACTTAAAGACAAAAGTCCCCTGAAGTACAAACTTACCAAGGGAATTTCCTGCTTATGTCCGTCTGTGGCTTTAAATTAGGGTGTGAGGAAACAGCGTGTGAATTACAGTTTAGAATGTTGTCTTCAAAACAAGTGGCTATAAGGACAAGAAGCTGACAACATTGAGTGATCATATCAGTTGGTATGTTCCTCGGAAGATTCTGAAGCACTGTTCTCGTCTTTTTCTCGAGAAGACTGGTGCCTTGATCACTTGTGGATGCTCATTCTTAAGGCACATACAGTAGCTGCCAAAACAGGCCTTCTTAAGTTTGTGAGGATGATGTTGGTACTTTCCCATGGAAATGCATTATTGGAAAGAGGATTTTCAGTAAATTCTAATCTGCTGACTGAAAACTTGCAGGAAGAAATACTGATAGCACTAAGACAGATGTACGACTTTGTTCAACTTTCTGGAGGTGTAAAGCATGTTGATATCACCAAGTCCATGTTACAGTATGTAATAAATGCTAGTTGTAGGCGTAAGGAAGCCCTGCAAACAAACAAAAAGAAAAGGAAGCTACAGACAAGAAGAAGGCAGAAAAAGAAGAGTTGAAGAGGAGATCAAGGCTTTGCAGTTGAATATGGCTCGAGTGTTGGATTTGGCTCGTTCTGAACAAGTGCAATAGACGCAAAAGTTGAGTCACTGCGAAATTGATGGGAGCTTCCTTTTACTTATGTTTTTGCTAAAGTAAGTGTCTGAAATATTTGTAGCATCATATTTTATTTGCCATCAATTGAGTCACTTTTCCCACGTCTGGAAGAAGGTATTTTTTTTACTAATTTAAGTGAGTTGAAATACTTTGAAACCCGTCAATCTACTGTTATGCAGTTTTTTCAGTTTCGTGGAATTTCGTAATTGTGTTGCAGAAAACCTGGAAATGTTCAGTTTTAGACCTGGAAAACCTGGAAAAATCAGGAAATTTAATTTACTAGATCTGGTAAACACCCTGAATATTCCTCTATTTTCCCGAAAAAGCGCATTTAAAAGTTGTTTTCCTTCCTAATTTGTTTGCTTGGCCCCGGCTTAAATCTACTGACATTAAACAATCCTGCGCTTTGAAAACAGCCTTGGCTACGCAATTAATGCACAACACAATTTTACGTTACTGATTATGCAAAACATGTAATATTTACAATAACCTTAAGTTAAAAATGTTATTGAGATTTGTATGCACTAAATATGCACTAAACATAAAAAAAGAAAGAACACTCAACTATGTAGGAGGTGGGTAAGTAAATGTGGTAATACTGACATTAATGCACCACTTTGCTTATAAAATTTTTCTAAGATTCCAGTAGGAATTTTGAAATGCTCTTTACAGGGGAAATAGAGTAATGTCTGTGTAGTGTTCTAGAACATCATTGTTGAAATATATACATAAATACAATGGAAAAGCAGCTAAAATTTAAATTACTGAAATGTCGCTAACCTAACCAGGTAATACCGAATGTTATCTCAAATAATTTCACAATCATATTGAAACACTTAGATCAAATGCTAATAAAATGTTAGCGTTGATTAAATATATCACATTTAATGCATCTAATTTAGATTCAACACTTAGTCTTTATATATCCTTGGTGAGATATAAATTTGAATATGGTTCTTTGATTTGGAATAACATTAATAAATCAGATAGTGACAAATTGGATAAAATACAATTCAAACTGATCAAAATTATAAACCTAAAAAGTAACATTAATCTAAATGTAGATTTACACTCCCTTCTTGGTTCCTTACCATTAAGAAGAGAAGTATTAGATGCATTATTTGTACACAATTGTTACAAAAATACAATTAATTGTAATTATTTTCTTCACAACACTGGAATTAGAATACCTACTTTCGATAGTCGTAATCAATCTCTATTTTGTACGTTAAATAAAACTAATGATCTATTAAACAGAATAACTAAAAATTACAATAAATATGCAAGGTTATTTCCTGAATTTGATAGCAAAATTAAATTTAAAAAAATACAACTATTCCTAACTTAATTTTTTCTTTTTTTTTTTCTCTCTTGTGGTGAATAATCATATTGTTCCAAGTTAGTTTTTTTTTGTGTTATTCTTTTTTTCTACATTATAAAATTTACAAATAAATTATTTACTAATTATTAAATGTTGCATGTTGTGTGTATCGTTTTGTTTTGTTGTCTTGTATTTTGTATTGTTTTGTTCTGTCTGTATGTATATGTGTTGTTTGTATCGTGCCTACCACCCAAGGCCATAAGCTGTAGGTAGGCATGCAACAAATATTAAATAAATAAAAAAATAAATAAATAAATAAATAAAGATTTTAATGCTGTAACCTTAAATACCTAATGAAGTAAAAGTCTTGTAACATTGCATGTACTCTGTCCCGTTAACTTCCAGAAGCAAAGTGTTCGGGTTTAAAGAGAACTACAGTGCTATCAACGAGTTTTGGTATTTACTAATGTATGTTAACTTATGTATATATTTAAATAATATATTTTTTATGTACATAATTGTCTTCTAAATAATTTTTTGGTTATTGCAATAATGCTGGAAAACCCACAGGTGTGCAGGTAGTGGCACAGTTATGTACTTTTCTGGAAAGTTCTCACTGTCCTGTGAAGTCTAGCTAAATCTTGTTCCTGCCATTTTTGAAGATTGTTATCAGGGCATGTAAGATCTGTGCCGTCCCACATTGGGCACCAATTGTAACAGTCCAGACTGAGCATGACTAAGACAACCATCCAATAACTATTTTTTTGTGGATAAATAACAAGATTTGAAAATAAGTTTTGTAGATTAATTCACTTTTAACAAAAACACACAATGGTGGCCATACTCGCTTATGACACAGTTGCAAATTATTCACAAAAGTATTCCAATTATTTTGTTTTGCTGTTTCAAAAAAATCGGTAGAAACATTAGGATATTCTAAATAAATTTTCTGTTTAAAACTCGCGTTACAACCCTAAGGACTTCATCCTCAGAATGACTACAAAGTTCATTATGCATTGTTGTGGGCTTTCACCAATGACTCTGATTGAAATAATTTTAACGATTGTTCTGAAAGGTTAATAAATTGGCACAGTCTGAATCACAAGAGTGAAGTTGATACATTTAAAACATTTGTGATTGATCGCCCGACACGCAATTTCCAGTTACCACGACCAGACATTAGACTAATTCATTGGCAACAGAGAGTTCACCTCCTTCCTCACTAGAGGGAGCTATGCCCTTGGTTCAATCACAGAAAATCTCTAAAATTGCATCCAATAACAATACACTACAATACATTAAACCATCCACAATCCATTGTGATTTCACTACTGTGTATCTATAGAATGGAACAAGTACATCACTTTACAAAAGACACATCTGCTTCTCTGCCTCTAACACACTGACACCATTTTTGGGAACATTGTATTTTTTTGTTCCCAGTACATTATTATAGCATCTTCCAAATATTCTAAAACACGCTCAATATCCAAGCATTGGTAAATAAAGACATACACCCATTAAAATATAAAAACGGGTATATGAAAACATATCTGAACCGATCCAACAGTTTATAAAATATGTAAATACAAATATTAAGTTAATCTTCTTTATAAAAATAAAATAATTTAGTTACTGTGAATAATTGCAAGTATCTAGTAATACAATATACTGTTAATAAACTTAACTCTGATCTGAAACACATTTAAAACATAAAAAAAGAAGCTAAGTAATGAAGTCTTATCCCTCAATCAACACAGTTTCAGAAGCTAGGAGGGTAGTTGCTGTGTTGCAGCATGTGCATGTGATTGCTGGCAGTTGTCGGCTCCTATTTGGAGAATAAAATGTCTTTTCTCAATGTAGCCTAAATCTCGTGAACAGGATTGCAAAGCAGATGAAAAGGCACAATCTTTGAGAGCTTCAGTACTATTTTCTTTATCTTCTTTGAATACGTGTCTTCTTACCCTAAAATATAATCAAAGTATTACAGTTCTTTGTACATTGTAGCTCTATGCTACAATCTTGAAAATATGGTACACTTAATGTATGTGTTCAGAGTAAAGAAAGCACTGTTAATTCTTTTCACCTGCTGGTTGTTGCAAACAGGGGATATTTTTCCACTTGAAAAATTATAGAAAGTTATGGTCTTGTCATTAGTAGAATTATCATGACCAAAAATATGACATTACTTAAGCGTTCTTAAAAACATTTTTTAATCTTTGTTTTACTGCTATGTGTGCACAGAACATTACCTACACAGATACATGCTGTCCCAAATGCTTCATTCCTATGGAAGTTCTGTGCACGCCTTCAACACACCAGTGACCACTCCCTTTGTGATTGTGCCCAGTGCTGGGCTACTACCCTGAATCTTTTGTAAAATTATTTAAGCAGTTATAGCAGAAAAATTTGTTTGAAAACAGGTTAATCTTTTCTTCGTATTGACCCAAAGCAATTTAAAGTAATTGTGAATTTTTCCAATTTCATTGAGAGCTATGCAAATAATGGTCAAAAAACTAAAAGCTTGTTTAAATTAATTTTGCTAGAGTGTGGTTTGTTTATTTTGTGTTAGTACAAAGTGCCAAACTCAAACTCTGCCAGTTGTATTAACTAGTGTGTTGGCGGGCTTTGTTGCAGACGTGCGTGGCAGGAGCCACACGGTAGCGACCAGACACATGTCCGTGCTGGGACTGTGATGGGCCAGAAGTTGGGCAATCTAAAAGGTTATTTTGCAGCAATGGAGAGGCAAGAGAGTGCTTCAAGTGGGAGTGGAGAGGGCACGCAGGAGTATGAGGCAGGGAGCGTGTCACGTGTGAGCCCGGGTGGCCCAGCCAACGCTAACAGACTGGATGGCATGAACGAACTGTTCGAGAGCATCTACAGCAGTTGCATGGAGAATGCACGACGGGAAGGTAATGGGAACGTCGTGCCAGAAGCCGGGTTGAATATACCTTCGTGCGAATGTTCCGGAAAGCATGTCGACTTTCAAGGCCCGGGATCTTTGCGGCACGGACCGGCACGGAGCCTCTCGCTGGTCAGCGGAAAAAGGTCGCGAGCCAAGTCTGCCATCGTGGGCGGGGGCAAGAAGAAACGCAACAACTGGGTGCTCAAGTTCAACTGCGCGCGACTGAAAGGCAGTGGCAGGGGTGGGGGAGCGACGACGGACCCCGACACGGGCTGTGGCTCGTGCGTGTGCACCAGCTACCAGCGCACCGAGGAGTGTTCTCCCCGAGCAGCATCCCCTCCGAGCAGCAGCTCCAGCAGCGCAGGGGAGGAGGGGGTGGGTGCCGACAACCTCATAGACATGTCCAAGTTCAACGCCGACGACTACCCCATCGAGGACTGCGACGAGAGGGCGCGACTGGAGCGTGCCAGGGAGATAGCGGAAGGAGTGGACCCTCCCCCGGGGTTCCGCCCCGGCCAGGAGATCACCATCGACAGTTTGACGGCCTTGTTCCAGACACACCTGGGCATGGGCATTCATCCGGCGGCACTGACTGCGTTTTCGCGACTGGATGTTCCACGAGTGGTGCACACTCAGGTGGACTACGTGCACTGTCTGGTACCGGACCTGCTGCAGATCACAGCATGCTCCTTCTACTGGGGTAAAATGGACCGCTATGAAGCGGAGCGCCTGTTGGAGGGGCGCTCCGAGGGCACCTTCTTGCTGCGCGACTCTGCCCAGGAGGAGTACCTCTTCTCCGTAAGCTTCCGTAAGTACGGCCGCTCCCTGCATGCCCGCATCGAGCAGTGGAACCACCACTTCAGCTTCGACTCGCACGATCCAGGCGTGTTCTCGTCGAGCACCGTGTGCGGTCTCATCGAGCACTACAAGGATCCGTCGTGCTGCATGTTCTTTGAGCCCATGCTGACGCTGCCGCTACACCGCAACTTCCCCTTCCCTTTGCAGCACTTGTGCCGCGCCGTCGTCTGTAGTCGCACTGGCTACGACGGTATCGGCCGGCTGCCCTTGCCCAAGGCCCTTAAGTCCTATCTCAAGGAGTATCACTACAAGCAGCGTGTGCGTGTGCGCAGATTTGACCTAGAACAGTAACTACCCTCAAGGACTACCACTAGGAGCAGCACTGGAGGGTACTCAGGTTCAACCTTGAGCAGTCATTAACCTTCCCTGCATATTAAAGTTAACATCATAACATTTATAAGAAATGCTGTTTTTACCTTTTAATATTTACAAAAATATATATTGTATAGTTGAGGTAAAGTATATTCTTATTTCACCAAGTGGTGACAGGAGGGGGTAAGAATTGAAATTTCTAAGGTTGAACTTTGTTACAATTTATTGTATTCTTAACAATGGCAAGATTGTGGACTCCCAGTTTGTGTTTGCACTTGTTGACAACTCTTTAAAGTTGTGTTGGCAAATAATCTTATGAGTATTAACTTGTTAAATAAACTAAGCTGCATATGCATGAAATAGTTTAGCATATACTGTAATATAACAATTGTTCTTTGTTAAGTGGTTATGTCTATGTAAATACATAAATACATCACAGTTTTCAATAGTTGCATGTAACAGATGGGGATAGTGGCTAACATGATAGAAAATAAAATTGAATGGTTATTTCTAAGCAATTATTAGTTTCTAAAATATTTTGAACCACACTGTGAAAATGTTTGTCATGAGATGAACCCTATATTTGGTTCTTTTGAAAAGTAAGTGGTGTTGAAGAGCCAAACATAGATCTACAAGCTAAGTTTGCACAGCCATACAGCAGTGAGCAAAGCAGAGAAACCTCTTGTTTAAAACATTGTCATTGTTTATAACAGATTTGTGACATCAAGCCACTGGGAACGGTGAAGTCCGCAGCATGTAATCACAATTGCACCTCAAAAAAGCCTGTTCTCAGTGGATTTCATCGCATCTAATATTTTCAAGTGAATACACAAATTGATTAGTGGCATTAATTTGTATAGGTTCTTCATTATGCATTATTTTATTTGGAGTGGAGACAACATGCCTTTACTCAGCTCAACCAATGCTGTAAATTTTATTTTTTTCCTGCGGAACATTTCTTGACTGGGTTATGATTCTTTGTGTTTCAGCTGTCTCACAAGCACATTAACAACATTATGTCTACCACCCAGCAAATCTGTAAGCAGTGTGCCATTGTATACACCACAGCATGTCTGCCATCCATAATCATTATATCTTTTTCGCTCCATTGTTTTAAAATCTATGCTTTTACAAATTTCCCTGAAGTCCATTACATGCCTAATATGCTTAAGCAAAATCATTGCTTTTAATCTACTAGTGTAGATTGTGCTGAAAACCCAGTCCCGTCATCAAAAAATTAGGTCTGTGTGTTAGTAGAATGTTTGGTTACAGTAATTTTTTTGTTAGAAAACTTGTAATATTTGTCACTAGCAATAAAAGGTTTTATTTTCACAATCAAAAGAACCTACTGATTTGCCAACAGAAACTTCAAAATAATTTGTGTAATCAATGACTTAGTTTATATTGTTACAATATATTAAAAACAATAAATAATCATCATGGGAAAACTACTGGGTTCGTAAATGGATAGCCCAATTAAAGATTTTACTACACAGTTTTATTGATTGCAACTACTCACTTCTCTAACAAATAATCTTCTAAAAATGCCTAATAATCAATTACACTTAAAAATGTTTATTCCCCAGTCACTCGGTTGTTACACACCACACACCTCGCTGGGCCGCACCTCTGCCGCAACTCTTGCCACAGCACCCCTCGTGGACCTCTGTCACCGCACTCTGCCGCCGCCGTCGCCGCCAGATTTATCGGGAAAGGCGTCGGAGCTCGCACAACCCAGGCAGAATTCCCACAGCTGCCAGGTGTCAGGTTAACGTCGCCGAAGCAGAGCGTCGCGGAGGGGAAGCGGCAACCCTTGTAATAAACGAGGCACGTCTCACGTTGGGCAGCCACGAGACGTCAGTGGCTGTGCGGGGTTGCCAGCCAGCTCAGAACCTGCGTGCGCCGTGGCCCTGCTCATGTTCGTAACAATATTATGTAATTGCATGTGATTTTTCCAACAATATATTTCTGATAAAATATAGGATGACACAAATTAATACAAAGTAAATATTAATTTACAATATCATTTTAATTATAAAACATAGTAATTATTCCGTAAGACCTTGTATGAACAGCATTTCTGAAAGCAGTTTTGGATTCTATGACAAAAATACAGAAGTGAGGTGGAACACCAGTAAGTTAGATAAAAAGAGAAAAAAAAAAATGTTAGACGATAACAGATAAATGGGTGACTTACAATCTGATGAACGGCATTTGTTGTTATAATTATATTTCTTAGATTATTGTATATTAACTGAAACAAGAGTAGGTTAATAGTTGGTAAATAAAATGTTTATATTTTATCAATGCAATTATCAACATACCTTAAATCCCTTTCTAATGTTGTGCATACATGTGGTCTTCTACTGTAAAAATACTAATCAGATGAACCAATACCTATTTTATACATTAGTATCTGACACTGGGTACAAGACATGGTATTAGTCTTTAATTTAACATCTTCCTTTTTGTCTAAAATTAATATTAACTACTGCTGCTATTATGGACTTATTACTGCTTAATTGAGACATTTAACTTTTAATAATCTTTCATCACTCCGCCTACTAACTACAATACAATTTGGGCTTCCACAAAGCCATAGACTATCAGACCACAACATACACATATATTATATTTTCTTTGATTGACTGTGGCTTCAGATTATAATATTTTCCATATTTCACGTTTCATGCAGCAACACAAACTATAATAATTTAATGAGAATCTGCCAAAAATAATTTGCTAATGAGTGAAAAATCTTTTCTGCTTGCTGAGATACAGAAATCTTAGTGCACCTTTGCATTGCTAACACACAGATTTTCTGTTTGTGGGTACAGGATATTTGAGATCTGTCTTGGGGAATATGTGATTCACTTTCCCTTAGAATACTTTTCTTTTACAGTTCTAGTCAAACATGGTTTTCCCCATGTTTGTGGAAATGTCAGTTTTCAAAATAATATGCTCTTGTTAATTCAGTAAATACTGTCAAGTCTTTACAGAAGATAGTCCTGCCGGGCAAGGGCATTTTCTATTTATAATATTTCTCCCGCTGTCAATAAAAAAAATTGGTTGTCTGTAAAGTCAGTTTACGGACAATAGTTTAACGTGACAACGTCATAACAAAACATTGATGAAATGATTGATCCGGAAGAAAAGGAAATATTATATTCGGCCTGAGACTGAGCTGTAATAGGTTTTTGCAACCAAACCAGTTAGGCATTAAAAATATTATATTCTTTGAGGAAGAAATTTTTTTAATTTTTCTATCTTTTGTATGATAAAATCTACCTCTGCATACTTTTATGAATAAAATTGAATCATTTTTATTGAATTATCACTATTTTGTATGGATACAAAGGAGTGAAATGAAATGTACAATTTAATTAATAAATTTACTTTTATTTGCATTCATTAATTCAAATATGTTTATTACTTTTGAAATGTTGCATGTGCCGTATTTATTTTTACAAGTACAAAAAGAATTCGCAGATGCCGGGATTCAAACTGTCAACCTTTGGATTGGAAATTAGCAATGCTGACCGCACGACCACGAGGCCATTCTTGAAAAATAATAGTTTCAGATGTTTTATAAATATTTATAAACATTTTGTTCACGGTAGGAGAATAATATTATTTCGTTTTTATAACAAGATTTAATAACAAATACTCATCCCAAATACACCAAACTTATTTATAATGTGTTACAATATTTTTTAAAACATTGTGCAAAGGATCCCGGGTGTAATGTGAATTATTATGTGTAACTGTAAAACATCATTGTTGGTTCAAAACGTATTTGAAAATTCAACATTACTTTTAAATAACCGTACCGATGGTGCTGAAAATCGGTGGACGATCGTTAAATTACATAATATTAATAATTCAAACGACGAAAAAATGATTGAACAGTAAAATCGATGGTTGTTCCAATTGATGAGCGATGCCACGTATATTCTATAACGGTTGAACTTGTCAACTTTATATAACAAGATGGAGGAACTAAATTAATGTATCATATTTTATAATTTTACTTCAGCGCACATTTCTTTATTTCTCTATGAACCATAAGTCAGTAATTTTGTATTTATATCTTTTAATGTAAAACTTCTTTGCTCAAGGAATGAGATGTTTTGTTTAACCAATAAGGATAGTATTTTCAAAGTTCATGTTTAATATTATATGACTAAGAGTTTGTAAAACAATCTGGTATTGGTCGAAAAGGTATAACAAAAACTATTGCTGGAAAATAAAAGTTTGTTTGGAATTTTAAGTGAGAAAACGAAAAGGAGAATTGATATAGGAACCTTCGGATAAGCAAGACGTGACATTATATTACTGCAGAAATTGGAATTATGACTGTTGGGATACTTTGAAGAATTGCAAGAAATAATAGGAGACATTTATAATATTGTCACGGTCTGAAAATTTCATTACTTTTTTTTTTCTTAAATTTATTTTTCTTTTGTTTCTCGTTAGGTTAACGTGTTGGTGTACGTGCGAGTTTCCAGGCTCGGCCGGTTGATTGCGACACAAGGGTAGTGGAATATAGGTTGCTGCGACGTTAGTTTGCAGGCACCGCGGGCTTTTGCGAGGCTGCGTGGTTTGCTAATTCTCGCGGGTCGTTGGCCAGGGCCCGCCGAGAGGTTGCAACACGCCGTTCCAGAAAAACCCGCTGTGTAACGTCGATTTTGTTTGTCTCTGTCATTTTCAGCTTCGTGTACTCGTTTCGAGGACTCTGTCCTGATTAGTGTTGCCATCTTGCGTCCGAATTTGGAAACGTAGACAGAAACAATCGAACAGCGCAAGAGGGGGAGGGAGAGCTCGCTCGCGCCTGCGCAGAAGGATTTGTCGACTCCGCTTGTTTTTGTTTTTCCTTGCGGGAGGGAGGGACAGCCATTTTCCCCGTGGCTAAGTTTTCCCGGTGTTCGTGTTTTTTTTTTCGGAGTGGCCTAGTTTTGTAGTTAAAACCTCCTTCCAGGGAGGGACCGAGGCTTTTTGCCTGGGGACCTCTCTGGAAGCCGGGTCCACGTCGGTTTGAAACAACTTTTCTCCGCCTCAAGTCAGAGGGTAAGTGGTTGGCCATGGCTCGTCCGTCACAATCGTTTCTCGGGCGGTCTTCGTCCAGATTCTAAATTCAATGTGGTAATTCAAAGTAACTTAGTTTTTAGTCTTATCTTGTATTTTTTTTTTATGATTTAAATGTAAACAGGCGCGGTACCTGGTTGGTGCGAGCAGATATGTGCTGGGTTGTAGCACAATTAATCTGAGTGGGTGCTAATGGCTAGAGGGCAGCCATGTTGTGTAGTATAGCGTGATTAATTCATTAATCTCTTTGTTAAATTATTTATTATTAATTTATTTGTTAAATATTTGTTTAATTATTGTTATCCTAGTGAATAAAATCTGTGCTTGAATGGATTAATAATGTTTCTTTCCAGTGCATAAATCGTTCCCTACACTCCCTGTATGGGGAGAAGACTTGATCTCTAGTACCTTGACTCTGCCTAACTACCCCCCCCAATGTTATAGGTTATTTATTGTGTTGTGTATAGGTGTACGCGGGACGTCTGACGGAGTCACGTCTCAATATTGATAATTTTGAAATATTTATTGAATTGAAGAAGAATTAGTATTTGTACGAAGATTATAAGAAACATCGAGGCGTTCCCAGGATGAAGACTATGAATCACAACTACGAAGATTGGAAGTAATATTGAGGCGTTCCCAGGACGAAGAAAGAAATATTCTGAATAATCGACTGTACGAGACCCTCCGGAAACAGCGAGAGGCGTTCCCAGGACGAAGACAAATAACGAGAGGCGTTCCCAGGACGAAGAATTGCTACGAGGCGTTCCCAGGACGAAGACATGAAACAGCGGAGTGGCGTTTCAAGGATGAAGACGTGGAATATTCGTTGCTGAGTTCCCGTATAACGAAGAAAGACATCGTAATGCATAGTTCATTACTACTGAACTATACTAACAGGTCGGTCAGATATTTGTAAAGGAATTTTACCAAACTTACTAGCTTTGCAAAAACTAACACACCAGAATAGTTAACATCACGTGAAATTAGTTTAAGTACTCTTTACACCAATACCAGACTGCTTAAGTCTATTGACAACTTGAGTTAAAGTTTAAAAAGTTTGTATGTCATCTAGTCTAATGAACTTACGAATTTTTCCACGAAATACCCAGCTCTACCTACTGAATAGTCAGGACAATAAAAAAAATTAATAAATTTTGTATAGTAAACATTTGCTGATTGAAGACTTGCAATAAAACAGGTTCAAAGAGTTTGATACTACTTTACTGGTATTAAACAAATTATGAATATCTGTTGATAATTATGGAATGTCACTGAAAACTGATAACGGTTATTTTCCGATCACGTTGTGAATATTGTGTCATTCATAATCAAGTCAACATATCTAAATACTTTTAATGTTTACTCAGTATTACAACTTCTTAGAAGTTGTTGGCGCCCACAAATTAATATAAAATGATTCATTCTTTTGCTTTTATTCTATAAACACATTAGAACGAGTCTAATTACTTTCGAGTCATTCAAAGTCAAATCGATTTATAATAAGCAATAAATGTTATGATGATGAAGGCCCGTTTAGCGTACAATGAGCAAACAGGACACATCCGTAGTGGGACACTTTTTCATGCGTGCAGCCGGCGTTCATCGATTTATTAGACGTCACGTCAAAAAAAAAAAAAAAAAAAAGTTATGTATAAGCAAAATACATTTGCCAAATCACTTCTGCTTTTAATAGAGAAAAGTCGCCTCTCTTTACTTCCTTGACATGACCAAAAAAACCATATTTTTCTCTTTCGATAAACTATTCTCAATAATGATAATATATTTAATCAATACGAAACAGCAATTAATTACATTATCACATGTAATTATAGGACGAATTTATCTGCGTACTCAGTGACCAGAGATCAGTGGGTCACGACAGCCCTGCAAGTTCGTAAGTGAAACTACGCAGTGCCACCAGTATGATTTTCAGACCCGTGCACGGTGCCTACATCCCACTTGCTAGGATTTTCCCCCAAATGGAGCTGTAACTGGCCCTTAGCTTTGTTGTGTTGGCCCGAGTGTGTTACATTGGTTCATGTGGTACCAATCCAATAAATGATTATTCAATACAAGTAGTACATTAGAATGTTTAAATTTTTGAAAACTGGTTTTATGCAATTTTTTGAATAATAGGAGACTGCAAATATGTCAAAATATTGTCTACATGTTGAATGCACCTGTCCACATGAATTTGAACACTGGCATTGCTGTATGTAGCTTTCAGTTCTTCAGCTGTTAATTGTCCATCAAGAGGACATAGTGATGTTACAACAATGACCCCTTTGTTGGAGATGCTTGTTTTATTTCCTGAAAAACCCTTGACAGCCATGACCTAATCACCACATTCTGGTAGACAATAATTCACAATAATTTGTAATGAATGTGTAACTTGATCTTTCACTGAAGCATTTAGAAACAAAATCACAACCAATGTTTTCATTAATATCTGTTTGTATTGCAGACAGATATTACATTATAATAGAATCACCCATGGAACTTTCATTTTTTACAATACTTATATATTTACTCTTTTTAACCATTTGCAGCTCTTTCACACCTCTCGAAAGCGGTGCGGTGCTGCAGATTTCTTCTTATACTTGTCTGACAATATACTGGGTATGTATTCTGGAATTTTTAGACTGTCCGACCTTTTGTTTCTAATGAAATGAACACTATATTTTTAACGCTGTTGATTGTTACCTAAGTAAATCACCAAATAACTTATTTCTGTAAGCATTACTGTACCCAACCACAAATCAATTTGCAATACCTTTTCACTTTTTATAACCAACCATTCATATTGCTAATAGTTTTGAACAATTTCCCCTGAAGGTTGGTGATGCGCAGTATCTCAACTCCTGCCGTCCTGCAGTTACCACGCTCGCCCCCAGAGTAGCACGTTGCCTGTACACCTCCCAAAACTACTTTACTGCCTGTGTCGATGGACAAATGTTCTGGCTAATCCTAGGCCGAGCTGCTTCAGGGCAGACACCTCACCCTTCTGGGGGAGCTCCAGTTCTGGGACATCAGAGGGGATGTACATCAACAACAGGAACAGTTTCTAGCCACGTGAACTCCCCAAAACCCAACATTCACCTCCTCTCTTGAAGCCGGGGCAGTTGGTCTACATCCCGTCCCACCAACTGTTGGCAAACAGCAGAAAGTTCTGTGCGAGCCTGAGCCCCAAGTGGGCTGTGCTGCGATAAACGTTAAAGTGCGTCGTACTAACTTCATAATTGGTCCATATGCCCACCAGCAGAGCAGCCAAGGTCCACCGAGATGACCTGTGCCTTGTCACCACCGACGAGCCTACTAAACCCCCCCCCCCCCCCTCCTACAGACGTAGCACTCCACAACCACAGGGGCGAGTCCCTGATAACCTGGACGATCACCCCACTGAACTGGAGGTGGGTGACTCAGCCTAAAATTGCCCCATTTTGACAACCCCAAATACACGACGAAGCCACGACAGAGTGGCTCCAGAGTGTGCCCTTGTGGTGTCACCCTCCAGGAATGCACGCGGATGATAAACAAAATGCCCTGAAACTCCCCAGAAATTCTCAAGTCAGGGAATCCAGATGTTCCCTAATCTGACACAAACCCAGGCATGACCCCTTCCTGACGAGGAGGGCACAAGGGTGAGCACAACCGACTTGCAAGGGCTGATATGTCGGAGAGGAGTCGAAATTCACAATGTGATGCAACTCTCGGTGCAACTAACAACCCCTGCTGGTCATAGGGCTGTTTGTAGTCCCAGAGGACTATATACATTCCACGTGAATGAGACCCAGAAGGTCATACAGTCCGAGGAAGCCCAAGCCCCGAATCCAAATCCACTTTAAAAACAACAGTCTAAATGCACCCATGTCCACCCTTCCTGGTCCCCATTACCAGAGGAGTACCCTACACCTCTTGGCCTCCCACTAGGACCAAAATACCACCAAACTTATTCCATTGCTCAGTGATGCAACTTTTCCCACGTTTCACCTGGCTCATCACAAAAACCAAGGTCCCACACCATGTCAAACCGACACAAACCAATTTACCCAGTGCAATAAGGGAGGCAGTGCACAGAATGCGTGTGATACGTAGCATCTATGAACATAGCGTCCTAGGGAAAGGTACCTGTTGGTGCTCCCTCTGCTAGCACAGGCTGTTTCATCAATAACTCAGCAAGGAGTGTGCATGGGTAACACTGCACTTGAAGGGAATGCACCCAGTGCACTCTGGAGCAGTGTACCAAAGTGCAGTCACATCAGCAAAGTGCCGACGTCACCACCGGCAAGTCAAATTTTGGGGTAACATCCTGGGTCTTAATTCTGAATTAATTTTACATTATATAGGCTGATGTAATGAAACTAATTATTTGTTACTTATTGCTTCATGTAAAATACAATGATCTGGTGCAATTGTCTTATAACCATGGCCTAGCCTGGATGAACAGTTATGTTTTCATGTGGTAACGAACCCCTAGTGGTGCACTGCCATCCGGGGCTCGGGAGTTGCCTTTCAAGCAGCACCGGGGCTGAATGCAGAGCCCGTCAACCTCGTCCATTATTGAACTTCTCCACAATAGCATAAAGGTACTTTGGCTCCGTGGCCAACCCACAAGGACGTTTAACCACATGAAGACTCACCTTTAGCAAGCTTCACTCTACAACTTTACCAAAACTCGGCTAGAGACTGATTTGTGAGAAGATGGTGCCTTTTATTATGAGGGTACAAGAATTGCTTAAAGGGCTGTTGAGATGGCAAGCAAACGGAGTGGTCAGCTGGCAGACCGAGGCTTCTGTAGCCCATCAGTTGTAACCATTGACCACATGTCGGTACAATTAGGAAATAGAGGGAAAGGGATTGAAGCAAAAGTAGAGAAATTGGCGAAATGCTTCGCTGTGCCCTTTGGCAAGCTTGTTGCTGGTGTTCTGTGTGATCTAGACATTAAACTGCTCGCAGCACACAAATGAGAATACTTGGCAAAGGAACAGTAATAACTCTACAATTAAATAACTCTTTAATGTAATAATAGCCTATAATTTATGTCATGGTAAGGCAGTACAATCACACAACACATACAGAACACAACAGCCTGTTAGCTGCCTGAGAGTACGAGAAAGCGTGCTAGCACGGAAGATGTGGCGCTCAGCAGAACTGCGTAGTTGAAGTATGAGAGCACGCATAGCACCATCAGCACAGCTACATCTGTTCAGCGTCAAGGCTAATACAGCATGGCACTTCCAAACAACTTTCCAATACAGTTACGACATTCACACCATGTCACAAGTCACTGTCATGCATATAACACTACATTAGCATGCAAATGGTAAGTAAATAAAACAAATATACAAAGCTACAATACACCAAGTATCTTCAGTCCATTGTAAAAAAACAGAGAACAAATATGGACTAGCAGAAAACTTGAAAATGTATTAAAAAAACCTAATTGTAAATAAGAGGTACTTACAGCCCATCTTTCTACTACCTAATGCAATTATACTTCTTTTAGGTATTGTTACGGACGGGACACAATTTGGACACGATGGCAAAGGTGAGTTTTTCACTGAATATTTTCTGTGGATTATAAAGAGATTTACATCCAATTATTATAATATGTACATGGTATAGTAGTAGTTAGTTCAAAAATGCATAATCTCCTGAAATCAGAAATTAATTTTAATAACCATTGAGAGTGTGACATACTACAGATGGGACAAAAGTCTGAATGACAATAACTCTCTAAATTTTGCACTCTAGCTTAAATAATTTTCTTAATGAACAGAACATAATTAAATTTAATAATCTACATAATCCCAGGAATTATCTTTTCAAATTGGTAAAAAATCCTATCTCCAAGCTGTTTTAACTAAGGTTCTGGAAGTAAACCTATCACTTCTGAAAAGTTCACAACACATTTCTTCCTATTATCAGTTTTAAAAAGAATGTCCTGGCATCCATTGTATACAACCTGCTCAATGTAGAAAATCTCAATGCTGCCATCATCTTCTACTCCTTCCTGGCTCACCACTACATATTTATGTTTTTTCTGCTGTCTCCTCTGCCCTACTTGCTCAATGAGTAGGTACTGCCCTCCTTTAACATGGTTCTTGGTAAGCTTCTGAGAATCAGTGAACACTTTACAGTAATATGGAATTCTGTTGTGGCATCTGGTATATTCAAGTCTCGACTGGTGACTGACGATTATAAACCCCTGCGAGTGATCGGGTTTGAACTAGTAACTCTACTCGCCTCGTCACTCGGGCTCCCACCAGGACTCGCAGGATCAGCTGCCGAAGTGTTGGCGAAGTCTTTTCCCTGGCTTCCGTCTCGGCCCTTTGGCGTAGGAAGCAACGGACCTTGAAATGGATTGGACTGCGTGCGTGATGCCGACTCCAACAGGCTTCAGGGTGACTGGTACTTCGTGCGGTTGATGTCTCCTGCTAACACTTGGTATTTTTATGTTAGAGCAACGTCTCTGAAGTGCCCAAGGAGCGATTTCCTTAGAGGTTGTTAGTTTGATGTTGTTTGACTCGTCTAAGTCCCGTCGTGTATTCTGCCTTTTTACAACGCTGCCCCACTACTTGTTTAACTCTTCGTATCGACGTTTTACTTATTCTCGGCAGGTTGAGCGAACTCGCGCAGTCACTCGCTATTTCCCACTCGCGCAGCGAGTGCGTCAGACACACAGTCTCTAGTCGCCATTTTAAACCTTTGTGGGGATATTCCCATCGCCCAAGGAATACAAGACCAACGTACGACTTTTCCCGAAAAACTTGTCAAGCGAGTTCCTACTCGCTCTCGACGAGTTTCTTAGCGAGTTTTTACCTTTACTTTATTCTGCGGCTAAGTCCCAACCTCGTTCCGTTGTCAGCGGCTAAGTTCCTTTCTTACAAAATAAAACACAGTCCAACTTACATTTGGGTCGCGGCTCTAAATCCAAGATCCACCTTCGGACATAGCGACAGAGTTGGTAGTTGGAGCTTCTTCGGGCAGTGTAACGGCGTTGTTGATTCCGGTGTGTAGTTTCCGCCTTGGGCAGAGAGGCCAGGCACCTTCTGCGGAGGACCTCCTTCTTGGGTTGGAGGTGGAGTTCTCCGTCGTATCGCGCCGGGAGGCCCCTATTTATACCAGGAACTAGGCAAATGACATCATCGGTAGCCAATCCCAGTGCGCCCTGTCGCTAAAGGCTGTTTCTATGCGGGGTAGGAGCCCCTTTGCGAGCGTGATGGCATCGCCTAGTCGTTCTGTCACCCGCTTGTCTTGTATGTGGTGGAGGTGTCACGCACTATAGGAGAAATCGTTCGGGGTGAAAAATCACACTGTAACATTATTCCTTGGTTTCTCTAAGTAAAGATTTTTGTACTATACATGTTTCTAAATTTGTTAATATAATTATAGAAATTCTCATGTGAATGTTAGTTATTAGTACATGTTAAGGAAATTCGCAATAATTTACAAAAAAAAACAACAAAATGATTAATATATTATAATAAATCTTAAAAATTTAATTATTAGTCCAGAAAATTAATAGTCAACATTAAATTTTGAGGTTATGTTAGCATATAGTTGTAGTATCTAGTCATGCATGATAAACAATTACTTGATTAATATTTTATGTGTATAATAAAATTTCTTATTCTTTTGTTACGGGCAGGACACCATCATATAGATATGCAAAAAACATTAGTTGAAACCTCTAAAAAATAACTTTAAACCACAAACACACATAGATGGAGGCCAAATAAACATATTATGTTACGTTTTCATTCTACACAATTTGGTCCTTTTTGGCATGGAATGGCTCTGAAAGCCTATCTTTCTATAAGCAAAGAGGGGTCATAGCATGGCATGGACTAAGGAAATGTATCTGTGAACAGGGACTGCAAAGGGACAGATTATTTCAATTACATAAATTATTATTTAAATGGTTTTCATTTAATTAGGCGAGAAGCCTACTTAAGGTACACAATACACAATACTGACAGTAATACAATAACAATAAGTTATGCTGTCTGTGAATATTAATACATATAAATTTGGTATACAGACTTCAGAAAATACGTTTGCCTTAAACAATGGATACACTATTTAGGTAGACAAGCATTTCAACTATCAAGGCCATGAACAACGCAAGTCACATCTGCATAACAGTGGTATGGTCCCTATACGGACCATCTAAAGGGCCGTTGTGTTCACACAAGGCAGACACCACGAATACAGAAAATTACATTGAATCTGAAGGCAAAGAATATACGTGAACCACAAATTAATACGCGTGAGAAAATTTACATACTGTTACAGGTTTACAACGTCGACGTCTCGGGGGAGAACAGTTACTACCTGATAGAAATTACTGAACACACAAAAGGACAAACGGCAGAGAAGTTAATTGAAACATAATTTTCTAGGTGGCGACCGAAAGAGAATTTAAACAAAACAGCCAAAACGTTCAAGTTACATTAAAGCAAGGGCCACCACCTCACTCACAAGAAAGAATACACTTCCATGCTTTCCCCCCCGAGGTCGCTCTCACACGTCGTTAAAAAAGAAGACTAGCTGACTACATGTTCGTGACTGACAGAAGAAGCTAATAAAGCTGGAGAAGTAGGATCGACAAGACTGAATAAAACCCTGCCAGCTGCTTATATTAAATCGGCGCGGAACAGCGCGCATGCGCCAACCCCAGGAGGGGAGGCGAGGAGAAACAAAACACAACACTAGGAGGATAAGATGCGCCGACGCCCGCGGCAAAGCGCGAAGTTTGAAGGCAGCGGACCTGACCGCTGCAGCTCTATAGCAACATTCTATAATCTGGCAGGCCGTGGCACGAATGTATGGAATATCTTTCTCTGTAGTAGTCAAACTAAATTAGAAAAAAAAAAATCTACAACCAAAAATGTTTTTATTCTGTTAACAACTTGAATCCCTATCATTGTAACATAATTATGTGAGATTTGGAATTTTTTTTAGACATAGGATTTTAGAGTACCTACTCAGCTCCACAAATAACATACCTAACACTCCAAAGAAATTTATTTTATACGTTACTTCATTTATTTGGAAAAGCCTCTAAGTACAAAATAACCTTTTTTTTATTTTCTTTATTTACCGATCATGACAACCTAACTTGCTAAATAATTACAATTGGCATCATTTGGCAATAAAAATCTTTCAAATGGTAGGTTTTAGTGAAATTTGTTTGTGTTATTTATTTTACTTGCTGTCGGTTGCATGCCTCTACAGCGAAGTCTAGATGGAGCCAAACTATTGTGAGCATTCCCACCACAGCACCATTAACAATGCATTGCATTAAACTAACTGGTTTCAGTTTTAAAGGGTACCTAAATATGTAGGGTAACGGTATATGCGAAAAAAAATGCTAAAAATCCGAAAATACTTTTATTCTATGCTCTTTCACTTCCTCTTTTGAAATCAACCGGCGGAGATAAGAAATTCCCAATACTTTAGGAGATATCAAATTTTTTAATTTTTAACATGTAGAGTAGCGGTATTTGCGGGAAAAAAATTCTAAAAACCTGAAATTACTTTCATTATATGCTCTTTCACTTCCTCTTTTCAATAAAACCGGTGGAGATAAGAAATTCCAAATACTTTAGGAGATATCGAATTTTTTAATTTTGCAATATAACACCTATAAAACCATTCGACCGTCGCCATTTTTGTTATTTTGCCGTGTGTTCGTGAATGCGTAATAAATAAAATGGTCGATTAGGTCAGGTCAGTTACATTATTAATACTTTCAAACTAAGCGGACATAAAAAATAATGTGAATTAATTTTAATGGCTGTTTAGTTTTAAAATATTTATAATGTAACTGACCTGACCAAACAAACCAGGACAAAGGATGAACAGTATGAACTAAAATGGTCGATTATGTCAGGTCAGTTACATTATGAATACTTTCAAACTAAGCGTACATTAAAAATAATATTATTTAATTTCAATGGTTCTTTAGTTTTAAAGTATTTATAATGTAACTGACCTCACTTAACAAACCCGTACAAATGATGAACATTAACAACTCACGTAAAATTTTTTTGTTACTTATTACTTGCGCAACAATATCCAAATAAAAAATAAGACTTTAAAATTAGAAACGTTAAAAACCCACCTAAGTTGGAGGCGGGTACATTTCCTTTGCCATTAGAAGGAAATGATGTAGTCGTTCACCTACGTCGCGATACCTCCGACGGAACATGAATAAATAAATAATCACGTATTGGTTCATTTGAATACTGGCCAATCACGGAACTGTCACGTGACAAAATTGTCCAATAAGAAACATAATAGATACTCGTAAACCAGAAACAATGGTCATCGCCACATTAATACACAGGTATTGTGATGAAAATAAAAAAATTCGATATCTCCTAAAGTATTTGGAATTTCTTATCTCCGCCGGTTTTAATGAAAAGAGGAAGTGAAAGAGCTTAGAATAAAAGTATTTTCGGATTTTTAGCATTTTTTTTCGCATATACCGTTTCCCTACATATTTACCTTTTAAAGATATATCATTTTGGAAAGGGTTTCTACAATAGCAATTTTAACCATTTTCAAATTTATATTTTCTTGCAGTCGGTGACTTTTCCCACAATTTCCTCGGTCAATTCCCAGCCTTCCCATCACAGATCTTACAATACAGTTAGTACTGAATAATGCCCCATTCGTGGGATATGAGAACTCAAAATATCATTTACAGAAATTTTATTTTTTAGAAGAGCCCACATATTCCACAATTTCCTATAACATTTCAAATTCTTCAAATAAATACAAATACTATTTGTAGCTTTTATATTGATTTGTTAATTTATTTTTTGGTACCCCTATATCTAATGCACTGGCAGTCTCCGATTCTTGTGAAATGCAATTCCCAAAGCCACCCATCAGAGACAGGACTGACTTCTGGTAATCTGGACCTAGTATAATACCTGTTTATTACTTCAGAAGTCATATTATCCAGTGCACATTTGATCCTTCTGAGGAGGCCTATGTCCCCCTCTAAATCTGCCACTGGTCAGAGAGGTGGCAGCTTAACACCATTTTAGTTATGTTATTTCTTCCTACATTCTTGAAATCCAATTGTGTCGTAACACTCCTTCAAAAAAATAAGTATATAAAATAGGTCTTTCCTGCACTAAACATGCATAAATATGCATTCAGCTCCACACTGAGGAAGAATTAATTGAAATACTTTACAAGTACATAATTACTCAAATTAAAGTAACAATGAAAAAGAGTGTTTTATCTGTCACATAAGAACACACTATGGCATGTCTCTGTTGATACTTTATTTAAATGTGCGCATGCGCAGAACACTGCAGTCATCAATTAGTCTGCTTGCGACAAATTTGAAGCAGTTATTCCATGTTTTTGTCTCGTGTCCGATCGCCACAGTTGTGTGGTGCCATGCTGCATCTGTTTCTGTATTCATTTCTTATACAGAAATACATGGCAGTCAACTTCTATAAGATAACATGTTGCATTGTATCGTGTCTCATTGTGTGTGCTCAACTAACTAGTTCCAATGCCAAAATTTAAAAAAAATGTGATGAATATTGAGGAAGGCAAATAAAAATTAGAAATTACCTTATTTTATATCCTTACCTTCTTCGTAATTACTGTGTACAACAGCAATGCAATACTCCAAGCAGTTTAGCAGAAATGAATGTTTTAATTGTTAGGTTATGTAAACACAATAATTCAATAGCATTTATTGATATTTGATTTGTATGAAATTATTGTAAATATTTCTTTTGTTGTAATCATAGTGACATAAATATGTTTTGTGCTTTAATAGCATAGTTGAGAATACTTCATGAGAGATACACCTGATCCTGATGTTGTCACCCTATGGTTTACTTGCTACAAGCTACAACCTGATCTTGGGGATCTCTAGAGATCCTTAGGAATTTAGTGTAGCTTAGACTTTTTTCAAAAAGCAGGGTTGTTTAATGTCTCTACATTACAGCCTGAGCCAAGACTGATTTCCACCCTTATTGCTTTTCCATTTCAAGTGAAGGCACAATTATGGTGGAAAACAGTCTTGGCCATGGCCACAACATACTGAAATTAAACAACCCTGGGTAAATCTGTATTGTACGGATTAGCGCCAAAAAAAATCGTACAAATATGAAATAACTTTCATTATATGCTCTTTTACGTCCTCTTTTCAAAACCGCCTGCGGAGATTAAAAATTCCAATTACTTTTGGAGATATCGCCGTTCTTATTTTGCAATACAAGCCCTATGTAATCATTCAACAGACGCCATTTTATATTTTGCCGTGTGTGCGTGAATGCCTATATAACAGAAATTTTCCATTAGGTAAGGTTAGTTACATGATAAATACTTCAAAATAAATGGAAATTAAAAATAATATCAATTAATTTTACTTGTATAGTTTTAAGTATTTATAATGTAACTGACCTGACCTAACAAAACGGGACAAAGGTAGATTAGGTCAGGTCAGCTACAGTATAAATACTTTGAAACTGAACGGACATTAAAAATTATAAAAATTAATTTTAATGGTTGTTTAGTTTTAAAGTATTTATAATGTAGCTGACCTGACCTAACAAACCGGGAAAAAGGATGAACAGTAGGAACTCACGTAATTTTCATTTTACGTGATGTAGTCGTTCAACTACGTCGCGAAAAAAAAAAAAAAAATCATACTTGTAAACAAGCAACAATGGTGAACGCGGGAAGCCTACGATTCACTCATCTTTCTGGACATACCCGAATACTCACGTTGGCAAGCCTTCTTACAACAGACGAGAGCAAACGCCCGATCGTGCATCTTCGGTTTTTTTTTTTTGTTTATTGTTAATAAATATGCAACTCATGAAAACTAATGGTCAATTAGGTTATGTTAGCTACATTATAAATACTTCAAAACATTGTGGATGGTTGATTTGGTTAGGATAGCTACATTAAAAATACTGTGAAATCATGTAAACGGTTTCCTAGCGCTGGATAGCTACATATTAAAAAGTTATTTGCTAAGCAACCATAAAATGATTTTACAGTTTTTTTTAATGTAGCCATACTTACCTAATATAACCAACCATCCACAGTGTTTTAAAGTATTTTTAATTACTTCTTGCTAATTTTAAGAAAAGAAGGCTTGCCAACGTGAGTATTCGGGTATGTCCAGAAGGATGTGTGAATCGTAGGCTTCCCTCTCAACGCCGCATCAGTGCACATCATGAAAATTAAAAAATTCCATATCTCCTAAAGTATTTGGAACTTCTGATCTCCGCCGGGTTTAATGAAAAGAGGAAGTTAAAGAGCACAGAATAAAGGTATTTTTGGATTTTTAAATTTTGTTTTAAAAAAAATCGCCAAAAAATGAATATTAAAAAATTCGATATCTCCAAAAGTAATTGGAATTTTTTATCTCCGCAGGCGGTTCTGAAAAGAGGACGTAAGATAGCATATAATGAAAGTTATTTCATATTTGTACGATTTTTTTTGGCGCTAATCCGTACAATACAGATTTACCCAACCCTGTCTTTTAGAAAACAGTCTCTTCCTAAGGATCTCTGAAGGGCCCCCGTATCAATTTGCAGCTGGTATCAAGAATACTGCAGAAGGGTGGCGACAACAATCAGACTTTATCTCCCACTGAAAATAGTCTTGGCTATGATATAAAGCACAACATGGTGGAGGGCTGGTTAATGAATAGAATACACATTTTCAACTATAAATGTTTTTCTCAGAATCCAATTGGAATTTTATTTTATTTACGGAAAAGCCACTATTCAAGAAATTTACCACATCTCATATACAACTATAGGCATGCTTTTAACCTCTGCCAGCACACAACCTACTAAGTCCTCTGCAAATCCCTGAAACCACCATCACTTTGAATATCACACAATCATATGCAAACTTTTTTTCATCAATATAGTGAACATCAGGCGAACTTGAAATATACACTTCGGGACCCCTGAATCCAGATTCCCAAATCTTGGAGCATTCTCTCACACAAGACTATTGACAAGATTCTCCTCGTTTAAAATGACGTGGAATTATGAAAATAAATACAATTCGAAACACAAGCTCGCCAAAATATCTACGTAACAGGCGCTAACAATTACCCTCTCAAGACGGACCTTAAGATTAAAAAAAAAAAAAAAAGGATACTTATGACAGCTCTTTCCCATTTTTCTACCATGTACAACTCTGTTACCATCAAATATCGAAAATACCAATATGATACAAACGAAGTAGCAGAATTGACAATTCCCATTTCATATAATAATTCTGACATTTACATAACATAAAAAGTTAATTTTCTGAGTGAAATTAATTTAAAAAGTCCTGATTTTCGTGCAATTAAAGATAAAAATTTCCAACAATCAAATGATCGTATTAACATAGAGTATATAAAGAACTAGCATGTAAGTGTACACTCGATAGTACGGAATCATCACATTTTTTCCCGAACTATTCCGATGTTACCTTTCGCTAGTGTAACTACGATAGCACATAGATATTAAAAACGTGCGCGGTCCAGAGATTAGAGAAAGTTACAGATGGAGCATAAGCTCTGAGCACTGTGGCCAGTTTGTTCACGTAAGAAGATGGCAGCCATTTGTTTCTATTAGCGAACAGCTGGTATGTGCGTAAGATGTCATAATAACTCTCATCGGATGGAAAGCAAAAGACATCGTATGTAGTATGTCAGCGTATTTTTACGGGAGAAAATTTTAAATTATTGTATCTATTAATTGGATTTTTGCACTAAATTTTAATCGCAAATGATTGCTGTCACCACGTGTAGAGTCAAAATTGTTTTTCTCAGCTTTTTACTTCATCAAAGACAGAACATTTAACATATGGTAAACTACAAATATGTTTAGCACCCTTGCTGTTAAACAACACAATTAATGATCTTCCAAGGAATGTGATATCAAGTTGCTGTCGTCCGAGTTCTCGTGTTCGAGATCCGGCATGGTTCCTAGCGGAGAGGCTGGTTTTTTACTGAAATTTTATCCGGGAGGGCGCCAGGCTAGCACTGTGGCTAACCAAAAGTTGGGTAGTTGGGTGCGAATGCCCCTGCGTGGCCTGCTAGGACCGTCGGCGGTGGTCTTGGTTGGAGGGATCCCTGGCTATTGGTACGTTACGGGCCCTGCACAGTATAACACGCTGATTCCTGACTAGGTTAGGGAAGTTCACAAAATAACATACACGGGTTCGGTTTTGCACTGTTGTATACACGTCTCGCACGGAGTGTGCGGAGTGGACGTTTAATTGGAATCGACAGTTACACTTGCAGTTACAGTTACACTATGCACATTGATTTTCCCTACACAAATTACACTAGGTTGACACTGGGCGCTCTGACCCGCCATCACTAATATTAAATCCTCACGCCAGTCGAGGTTGAGGGGGGAAGTCGAGATTGGAGGCGGCCAATCCCGAAAATTGCGAACGGCGACGCCCGGGTCCACCTGCGTGGCCCGCGGCTCGCTATTAAATTTATCAAAAGTCTTTACGTCGTTGTTGCCGGTGCCTGTGCACTCGGCGATTATCCTAAAGTGTTTGGTGGCGGGAGTCGGCCCGTGCCGTATGCTGCACTTCCCCGTGTAATGCTTTGTGCGGGGAGTTTACGTTTAAGAGGCTGGGATAGGCCCTACACCGTAAAAGGACCGGGTGCACATGGGGCGTTAAATACGAAAAAGGATTTGAATAGTGACTATAATTACCAGTAGTGAATTCGGTGAAGACGAAAGTTGAGGACTCCCCGTGGGATGCACGTCTGTCCCGGTCTGCGAGTCACTCAGTACTGGCATCTGGCCTTGGCGTGAGGGGAGGGCTCAGCATCCTCTCGAGCCAAAGTTTCTAAAGTTCCATTATTTGGAAATTATTAAATTAACAAGAGATTGAAAGTGGCTCTAAATTCATACATTAAATAATAAAAATTAACCTAATACACATACACTCTTGACGTCGTCCGGCCGGAGGCCGATTCAAGCCCGACTTGCGACCGCCCGCCAGTAAACCCACCTCTTTTCGGAACAGACCCTTGTCTGAAAGACATTGTACAAGTCTCCGACCTGGTGCTTCTATGGAATGTTAGTTAAGCCAGCGCCCATAGATGGCAACTATAATTTATACACATACAGACTAAACAATGGTGTGTCTTGGCCTCTATTAAACTGTGGCACCAATTAGCATTCATGTGTAATATAGTAATGTTGTAAAGTATTTCTTAAATTAGGGAGGTGTGCCGAGATCTTATGGGTAACTGTATTTTGCCACTGTATGCCACTGACCATTGTACCAGGCTGGGGGATATATTACTCCAGCAATGTTGATCTGGGAGAGATCCTTACCCCAGAGAAATCTGAGGAAATACAGCAGTAATATTGGATTGGTGTTTTTTTACTGCTCTCCTCTCCTCTCTCTCTCCTCTTCCTCCGGAGTGGCCTTCGGGATTACGCTGTGGAATCCTTTGCTGGAGCAGCCTTCGGGATTACACTCTAGCATCCTTCCTCCCCTGGAGCGGCCTTCGAGATTACGCTCTAGCATCCTTCCTCCCCTGGAGCGGCCTTCGAGATTACGCTCTAGACTCCCTCCCCCCCTTGGAGCGGCCCTTCGGGGATTTCGCTCTAGGCCCCTGTTCTCCCCCCCCCTCTACCCTATCTTCGCTCATGCCCAGCAAGAGGGCAGGCAGATGGCATTCCAGGCAGGGCAATCACCAGCTGGACAAGAAGGAACTCTTCGGTAGCGCCTGAACCCGCTACACCTCGGGGGTTTTCAACCCTGGGACACGTCAGTACTGGATAACTAGCTCTACGAAAACCCCCCTCTTAAATTCAATCACAGCCGAAGGCCTAGTGGGCCACGCCGGGGCAGAAAGTATCCACGCCCAAAACCATTGGTTAGCGACTGTGCTAGCCTGTCGCCCACCGGAACATACCCACACACCACCACTTCCCACTAGGCCCCGCCCAGGTCTCGAAGCCAAGACCGCGGGTGACGGCACTCTTTAGGAATTAGATTTAACAAGTTTGCATTAATTAAGTTTGAATAATGTGAGTCACATTGGAGACTGTTCGTCACTTGTTTACTGCTCCAGTGGCAAGTTATACACAAAAAATGGGGAGGTCATAATTACATCACACACTATTCTAATTAATTTAGGCTGAAGGCTGCAAGAGGAGCACTCACAAATGTATTAACATAAATCCACATGTGAGTGACATGGGAACTCCTACGTCGCACTTCCTTTGGACAGGGTTTTTAATTAAAAGTGATGTTATCATTAAATTATGTTTAATTTATAATGCACAGGGATCACGGTGGCTGGTTAATTAGAGCGTGGTCTTTTATTCTACCTGTTGTTCCGGCGCTCGCCTGACTCGGGTGGGCCATGGCTAGGGGTGCGTTCTGTTAGCGGGGTCGGATACTGGCGGTTGCAGGTCGGGCTTTAGGGTGGCCTTCGGTCGGACGACGTCAAAGTCATATTATTTATTCTATTACCAATCTTATAAATGTTCATACTACTCGAGCTTGATAGGTTGACGCCGACCGCCAATGCTCCTCTATGTCGCATAGACCGCTATGCCTCATCAACGTCTCCTAGAAGCATGTGCACCGAACACGCCCGTGCGCGCAGCTAAGTGTAGTGCGTGCGTCGAGGCGATCGCCGTGCAACGAGTGCTGCGCCGGCGGAAGGATCCGGCTGGGTGTGGCATATCCTTCCGCCGCACTACAACAAATTGTTATAATTATGTTTTTCCACAGGATTTTATTAAACATTATTTTTCATTAATTAATAATTCAGTCTTTGCAAAACCATGTTTCACCGTGCGATTTGTCCCGAACCTGGCCGGTTCAGTTTCCCGCGAAATTCACACGTTTCCGCGGGAGGGCTGGCGGGGGAGGGGGGTCGCGCGCGGCGACACAGGAGTGTCCTTCGAGAGCTCAACCAGGCCGGCAGCCTGCGCGCAATGTGGAACCTTCAACCTTTGCATTCACCGACATGTAGTTTTCCATAGTGTAATTTCTTTTCAACCTTTTGTACAGTTCCGCGGTCGGCCTAAATTTACCATGAGGTACTTAACTTAATTCAATCAGTGCTCCGAGATGAGTGTTCCACGTCATACGTAAGTACTGTGGGGAGAGTATGTGGTTTTACGTCGGCGCTTCACGCCCAACCTAGCCTACAGGCTACTTAGTTTCGGCCCGCACGGCGCAGCCAGCAGGCGACACGTGCCATCAAACTTAATAACGATTCAGTCCCTGGGACACACCTAGACACCACGTAGAGTCGCCGGAGACACGGGCCTACGTGCTGCTAGCCCAGTTTATCAAGTGTAATATGTTAGTGGAATAGTTGTTCGCCTAAGTGTAATTCGTCATGTCAGGGCTTAAGTATCACCGTCGTACGGCAGTGCGCCACCAAACTTAATAACGATTCAGTCCCTGGGACACACCTAGACACCACGTAGAGTCGCCGGAGACACGGGCCTACGTGTTGCTAGCCCAGTTTATCCAGAGCTAGGTATTAGTGTAGTGTATTGTGCTTCAAAGTATCATGTGCCATGTCAGAGTGTCTTTTGTAACTTTCGCGTCACGTATACGAGTCTGCCCCTCACGCGCATAAGAATCGTGAGCCGCCACTGAGGAAGTGAGCTGCGCGTGTGACTAGTCGCGTCGGGCAAACCGTTACGGCCAGAACGGGCAGCACCATGTATTGGGCTGTGCTGTATTAAATTCACCAACTATCTGAAGAAGTTTTGTGTTATTATTCAGGCGTCCCGAGAGGCCTCAACAGCTCGGGGGGCCCTACTGCGTTGACCCCTACCTCTAGCCACAAGGCCGAACCTTCCCTGAGAACACGAACCTAACAAAATCACGTCTAAATAATCAGAGGTAGCGGGGACGGCGTCAAGGTTAAATGACAATTTTAATACTTCTTTGCATGAATTTCAAGAATAGTTTGTTGCAATGGTTTTATGTTATATATCAATAAAACCCAAACTGTAGCTTTTTTTTAAACAAATGTTACAACTGAATACATAATAAAAAAAATTGCTGGTTAGGTATGTAAAATATGTTAAATTAACTTGGTTGGGTCATATAAATGTAATGACAATAAGACTGTCATCTATAGTACACTTCTAATGAAACATAAACTAGGCCTACATATGTACTTCTGTATCTCGTTTATTATCAAAATTGTGTTGCAAAATGACAAAAATAGAAATGCAAAACTACATGACCATGATTTTATTAGTAGGCCTACTTCTATTTTGCCAAAAATGTGTATGTATATATTCTGTAAACAACATTAAACTCTACTAGGCCCAAACAAGAGACATGTTTTAACCTAACATGAACACTCGAGGACAACGATTAAAATTACTTGTGAAAAGTTATTTTCTTCTGTTTCTCTACTTCCAGCTGTTCGGCCCCCTTCCTTGCACTCCTGTTCGTGCAACCATATGCTGAACAAGACGACATTTCACGTAAATACACACTCCAAGAGCTCGAATTCCCATCCAACACGATCCAACGTTAACACAACTGTCCTAATTTAAGAAAAACACTTCCAATTTGGCGCTAAAAGTTTGATGCCACTCCCACTGCCTAAGTTTTTTTAAGTAATTGTTAGTTTGAAAAGTGATCTCAGGGATATTAAAGGGGGTTCGGCCTCATGGCTGCAGGCAGGAGCGCGTCGCAGTTTGGAATCCACCTGGGGTGTTCAGGCTACCCAGGACGCCATATAAAAAAATAGTAAACTGGTTAAAACGACACTGCACTTTATTAAGAACCGTTACATATACTGGTCCAAGTACTGGTAGCGTCTGTTGTCTGACCGTCGTGGTACGCGAGTCTCTATGCGTAGACGATGCGCACGACCAGGATAGTTGGCAAAATGGTATGTGCGGGCTTATACTGTGGCCGTTATCAAAGTGAAAGATGCGGTGGATAGTCGCGGAGTTGCTATGCTGCAACAGCTTATGCAGAGATTGACGTTATTATGCAAGACAGCACATACTGACGCTACTCCTGCTGCCTGTTTATGTTTTAAAATTAAATATGAATGCTTGAAAAGATCTCAGGGATTTTAATGGGGGTTCGGCCTCGTGGCTATAGGCAGGGGTGCGCCGTGGATCCGTATTCACCTGGGCTGTTCAGGCCACCCAGGACGCCTTGTAAATGATTAATAAACGAATTACAAAACACTGCACTTTATTCAACGTTGATACACTGATTGGTCCCGATACTGGCCGCGTCCGTTGTCGAACCGCTGTGACACACGTATAAATGCGGGCGAACAATACGCGCGACCAGGGTAGATTGCAAAGTGAAATCAACGGGTTGAAGCGGTGGCTACGTGCCCCTGGGTAAGAGTCAGTACACAGTCACGGAATTGGGGTTGCAACAAATTATGTAGAAAAATAAACGAATAGCGGAAACCCTGTGATCAGGGTGGATTGCAGTCTAGCCTGCGACGAAAAACTAAAGTCTCTAAAAATTACGCAATCACGTCAGCGTGCGACGTACACGTAAAGTCTCAATGAATGGCAAGATAGTCACTTAAAACACACGTTACAAATTGCACTAAAAAATGAAGAAAGTTACAATACGAAAGTTAGTCAGTATTTCACAAGATTCTCGACGATAACAATTAATTGGCTACTGGAGCCGAAAACTGCGTCCCAATATTACGCTGTCCTTAAACTGGACATGGCCTTACGTGTTAAGTTAAAGATCCCTGTAGGGAATACATTATTAAGCTAAGAGTCGCACGAAGTATCGTGCGACTGAAGTGGGGTCGGCGCCGAGCTGAATGAAAGATTTGTAGAAACTTTCACTATTGCTGAAATGTTGAAGAGAAACTAGAAGTGCTGGCCCGACGTTCGCGGAGCGTCCGACCCCTGAGAGCCCCTGATGGTAACTGAGCACGAGACCGCCTGGTGGCATCGCGCCTAAACGCGTGGAACGCGGGAAAACCGACCCGACCAGTTTTGGACTTAGAAACAAATTACACAACATATGCTTATAAGACAATTAGACATAATTTCCCTTACATGAACCCTTCTTTTAAATTGTTATTAATTTGGTTGTTTTAATTAACAAAATAATCAAGTGTTTAGTTAGGCGCATTGCCACACCCGGCCGGGCGCTGTCGTCGTCGCGGCGTTCGTTGCGGTGCACTTTCTTACACTTTGTGAAGATCACGCTCGGGCGTGTTCGACGCACTTCGGAGCCCATGTTGTTGTGGCATAAAGACCTTTGCGGACCAGAGGGAGCACCGGCGGTTGGCGTCAAATGCCCCCCCTCAACGAGGCCGTTATGCTCAACAACACTGCTCCTCACACGCATGGAAGAGGTACACTGATTGATGCACTGCGGGGTAGGCGAGGTGGGGACCTGGGTGTGGCATACCTAGTGAAACCGTTTATAACAGAATCAGGGGATGATCTGGCGTGGCCCGTCTGAGGGGTGTGAATCGTGGGCCCTGAGGGCTTACATTTGTTAGTGATTGCGAGCCTAATAGTGGGTCGAAAATTGCGAGTGGGTCCTCCCTCGCTGGGGTGGGAGACCGCCCTATCATCCCTCGGGACTCCGCCACCATGATCTGCCCCAGAAAGTAGTCCCCTAAGTGAGTGGGTACCCGTGGAACACGGCGAGATACTCTGGTAGGAATTAATATTGGTGTCGTCTGTTCCCGTCGCCCTCCCTGTTGTGCGCTAGTCACCTTCTGGACGCTTGTCATTACCTGTTTCTGTATGTTTCCGGTGACGTAGTCCTGTGAATGCACCGGGAGGCGAGGAATGGTATTTTCGCTAACACTAAAATCTAAGAGTGTCTGCTCCTCCCCTTCGCCACTGACCCTGTTGTTCTCAGCTGTGCGCCCTTTCTCAGAACTTGTCGCGTCTCCAACTGTCGGTTGTGGTTGTGAGCAGCACATGCGGGTCATCAAACGCCGCCGCCTCTGCGGATACCGCCTCTGCACCGTTTCCCCCTCATCCTCTGACGTAGGCTCCTCAATGGACATGGTAAACGTGGACTCACTCAAACTGACGTCCAGCGGCCACCAGGGCTCATTGACTTTGTCCTCCGCCTTGTTTGCGTCCGGCCGCCGGACCCGGTGTGTCGCCTCCCTCTTGTCCAGAGGAGTTGGTGATACCCGGTCCGCCGCCAGAGGAAGGACGTTGTGTGGAAGACTACTGGGAACTGGAGAGTCCATGATGTTTGGAGACTCAGCTGACGTCCCTGGCGTGGAACTCACAGTCCCTGACCCACGTGTAGGTGAAGGTGGTGTTGCGCGGCCGTTGTAGTGTCCGCGCGGGTTAGTCACGTCCGGTGCGGGTGGGCCCGGAGTCGGGCTCGGAGGTGTGTCTGGTGGCCTATCAGTCGGGGGTTCCGTACCTGTTGGGGCCGGGCCGTGTACCGTGAGACGCAAGTCATCCCGGTGCACCTTGGCTGGTCGCCCCCTGGGGGTGCGTACAGTGTATGTAGATGGCCCGGTTCGCCACAGAATTTGGCGGGGTTCCGACCATTTGGGGGCCAGCCCCGCGCAGAAATTATGCCTTCCCGACGACAAATGGTGCTGCCGCACATACACCCACTGTCCGGGTTCAAGTTGCGGAGGAGGGCGGGTGGACTGCGGTGTCTTCTGGGCCAGGAACTGTGTTTGTTTTGCGCGTGCCTCCTCCCTCATGACCGCGATCTCCTCCCCCCAGAGGTCCTCGGTAGCTGCTGCGGCCACCCGACACTCTCCAGTGAGGGCTAGATTCTGCCCCAGGAGTAGCTCGGCTGGAGAGTGACACGTGACCACATTTGTGCATCGGCGCAGGCAGTACAGCAATTTGGGTAGATGTATGTCCCACTTGGAGTGGTCCTCCCCGAGGCGGAGGCGGAGCTGAACCTTGATCTCCTGGTTCCTCCGCTCCGTGGGATTCGCCTGAGGGTGGTATGTAGGAGTGGTATGGTGTAGAATCCCCCACTGGCGGCATCCGGCCCACCAGCGCCCTCCGGTGAACTGACATCCGTTGTCGGTTAACAGTACCTTCGGGAATCCGAATCGTGGGTAAACTTCCGTTTCCAGGAGGGACAAGATGGTGCCCGACCTGACGTTGGATACTGGAAAGGCTTCGACCCAGCGGGTGAAAAGATCGGTAATTACCACTAAAAATCTTTTCCCGCGTGACGTGCGGGGGTACGGTCCCATGATGTCCAGGGCTAATGTATGGAAGGGTTCCTGGGGCCTACGGGGCTGCTGCTGCTCTACCCCGTCGGCCCGCCGCGACTTGTGCTGCTGACACAGCTGACACATCCGCACGTAGTCGCGGACGTCCCCGGCAACCCCCGACCAGTGGAATTCCCGGCTTAGCGTCTCTCGCGTCTGTTCTGTTCCCGGGTGGCCGGCCAAGTCGTGATCGTGATAGAAGTTTAGGATTGCTGAACGGGCAGCCGCGGGTACGTACGTTCTCCAGGCCTCCGTGCTCCCCGTTACCCGGGTCTGCAGCTTCCCGTCCACACATCTGTGGTACGGCTGCACCTGTTCCCTGCACTTGGCCACCCATTCCCTTACTGACTCGTCGTCGTGCTGCGCCTCCAGCACGACACGATGTAGGGCCGTGAGCGTGTCCGGGAGCGACGGGTCTGCTTCTATATTGGACCCGGTGGCGTACAGAACCATGGGTTCGTCTGTCCCCGGAGTGTGCACGGGGTGTCGTACAGGTGGTAACAGCTCCTCCCAGCTGCCCTCGTCGCGATACTCGGTGTTCGGGTCGGGGTGTCGTGACAGCTCATCGGCCAATTGGTTCTCGCGCCCCGGAACATGCTCGACGTGAAGTCAAAACTCTGGAGTGTCAGGGCCCACCGCGTGAACTTTGACTTGCGGCCCTGTACCGAGTCGAGCCACTTGAGGCACTGGCTATCAGTGCGCAGGGTAAACGGCCTCCCCTCCAGGTATGTGTCTGTAGTGCTCTACCGCCCACACGACCGCGAGACACTCCTGCTCGTTGACGTGATAGCGGCGCGCCGCTGGACTGAACTTGGCGCTCGCATATTCCACTACGCGCCGTTCCCCCTCCGGACCCACCTGGTACAGCACCGCCCCCATCCCCTCCTGGCTGGCGTCCGTCTGCAGGAACACGTGCTCCTCGGGATGGAGGCGGGCGAGGGTGTGGCACTCCCGAAACAAGCGTTTCACGTCAGCCAGCGCGCGGTCCGCTTCATCCGTCCACCTGAACCTGTTCTTAGGGGAGAGAAGGGCTGTCATTGGTGCCGTGACAGTAGCGAAGTGGGGAATGAAGCCCCTCAGCCAATTGAGGAGACCGATGAGTTGCTGTAGCTGTTTGCGGGAACGTGATGCGGTCTTGGACTCAATTAGGTCAAGTTGCGCTGGCAGGGGTCGGCAACTGTCGGCGCTCACGATGTGACCTAGGTACTCAAGTTCCGTGGTGCCTACGTGGCATTTGTGCAGCGCGCAGGTCAGCCCATGTCTGGCCAGCCGCTCGAGGACCATGGCATGATGCTGCGCATGCTCCTCCCACGTACGTGACCAGATGATCACGTCGTCCAGGTAGGCCGCTGCAAACTTGCCCACGAACCCATCCAGGACGCGGACCATCATGGTCTGGAATGTCGCGGGGGCGTCCATCAGCCCGAACGGCATGGCGCACAACTGGAACCTGCGGCCATCGGGGGCAGTGAAGGCTGTCTTGGGTCTGTCCTCCGGGCACACTGGGACTTGCCAATATCCTGAATTCAGGTCTAATGAGGTGAAGACGCGGGCGTCCCCCAGCCCCGCCAGAGCGTCGGTTATGTTAATGAGAGGTGGAGGTGCTGGTATGGTGACGGAATTGATGGGCTTAAAGTTAACGCAAAACCTGAGTGAGCCATCTTTTTTCTTCGCCATCACCACTAGACAGTTGTAAGGCGACTCGCTTGGCTCAATCACCCCGTCCCGTAGCATCTCTGTTATCTGCACTTGTATGGCCTCACATTCTTTGGGTCCGAAACTATAAGGTTTTACGAATTTAGGCTCGTGAGGACGGGTCGGGATCGTGTGCTGCGTTACCGTGGTGCGGTGTAGCATGTCTGAGGCCGCGAACACCTGAGGTTGCTGCGCTAGGACCTCATTGAACCGGCCCACGTGTTCCGTCGGTACCTCATTACGCAATTCCCCTATGGTAACGGCTGGCGCTGTCACGAGGGGCCTGTCCCCGCCGACGCTGTACACCGTCCTGCGATTCGTACGTCCCACGTGTACCTTACCATCTCTTACGTCGATGGATGCGTCCTCCTGGACGAGCCACGGGAGGCCCAGGATGAGGTCGTCCCTCAACTCCCGCAGCACCAGGGCAGTGGTCTGACTAGTTTTATCTCTTATGGTGATCGTTACCTGGGCGCGCCCAGACGTGAGCGCGCGGGTCCCACGAGTGGCCAGGAGGACGACCTCCTCCCCCGGCACCAGCTCTGCCTCAGGTACCAGGTGGGCGGCGATGTAGGAGTGGCTCGCCGAGGTGTCCACCAGTGCGTGGACAGGTCGCCCGTTGACCAGGACCGGCACACGGATCAGCGCCTCCGCGTTGCCCCCTGCACGCCCCAGCTGGTTTGGTGTTGCCATCTGCGCTGCCTGAGTCGCTGGGTGCGGCGCCGGGTCGGCGTGGCGCGGCGGCAACCCGGGGCGGGGTGGCGACACGTGGTGCGTGGCACCACCGCCTGACGTGACAGGTGGCGGTGGTGCGTGGTCGCGCCCCGCAGGTAGTGCTGGAGTCGCCGGGTGCGCCGACGAGTCGGCGTGGTGCGGCGGCGACCCGGGGCGGGGCAGCGACACGTGGTGCGTGGCACCACTGCCTGACGTGACAGGTGGCGGTGGTGCGTGGTCGCGCCCCGCAGGTGGTGCCGGAGTCGCCGGGTGCGCCGACGAGTCGGCGTGGCGCGGCGGCGACCCAGGGCGGGGCGGCAACACATGGTGCGTGGCACCACCGCCTGACGTGACAGGTGGCGGTGGTGCGTGGTCGCACCCCACAGGTGGTGCCAGAGTCGCCGGGTGCGCCGACGAGTCGGCGTGGCGCGGCGGCGACCCGGGGCGGGGCGGCAACATGTGGTGCGTGGCACCACCGCCTGACGTGACAGGTGGCGGTGGTGCGTGGTCGCGCCCCGCAGGTGGTGCCGGAGTCGCCGGGTGCGCCGACGAGTCGGCGTGGCGCGGAGGCGACCCGGGGCGGGGCGGCGACACGTGGTGCGTGGCACCACCGCCTGATATGGCGGTTGACGAGTCGGTGCGGGCGGGCCTGGTCTCTGGTGACGAGGCCGTGAGCTGGGGGCAGTAGCCCGCTGGTACGGTGCCCCCTACTTGGCGTTTCCCGCCGGCGACGTTCCTGAGCGCTGAGCCCGCTCCAGCGCGGCGCGGGTGGGGCAGACTTCGTGCCAATGATACACCACCCCTTGGCAGTACCGGCACCTAGGTGGCCGTGTGTGTTGCTCGCCTGTTTGTTGGGTCTGCTGGCCTGCCTGGTCGGGCCGGTGTGCGGCCGTCGGAGGAGCGCGGCCCCGTCTTTCGCCCGCCGGTGTAGCGTCTGAAGGCGCAGGGGCCCTGTAGGGCACTACCGCCAGTCGATCCTCCGGCGCCACATGCCACGGCAATGCTTGTACGTCCCGCTCGATCTCCCTGGCCAGCTGCACGAAGTCCTCCAGGTCCCGACCAGTGGCCCCCCTCAGGTGAGGGCCAGCTCCCGCCGTATCAGCTCGACCACTATCCCTAGCGCCTCACTTAAATAAACGCCCGTGTCTAGGCGGCGATGAAGTCGTACCTTGGCCCGAATGAACGCCTCCACGTCCTCGTCGTCGCCTTGTGGGGCGCAAAACAGGGAACGTCGACACTGCGCGCGTGCCCGCGCGTCGTCGAAACGGCTTTCTAGTCGGGACATGAAATCGTCCCAGGGCATCTCTCCTTCTCCGACCATGGTCCACCAGTCCCGTGCGGCTCCCCTCAGCTGTTCACTCACTCGCTCTGTCCATTCATCGAGCGGGACGCTGTAACGGGCCAAACGGTCTCGGCAGGTGCGGCCGAATGCTCCCGTGTCTTCGTGTGCCTGCCCGGCGAATTCGGGAAGCCTTATTCCGGCGCCTGCGCGGGCTGGGCCGGGCATGACTGCTACTGGCGCCGGCGCGATCGCCCTGCTGTCGCACGCTTGGCACATGAATAGTCCGTCCCGAAACGCCAGAAACTCTCGCGCGACTGTACATGTCCGGTGACGCAGCATGATGCACTGGTAACACGTGGCTAGCTCGTCGTCCCGTCCGCGGCACTGCGCGGCCCCGCACTCGCCTACTCGCGATTCCAGTTTCTGTGGCTCCTGTTTCGCGGCTTAGTCACTCTCGTCCCCGGGACGTCTTGCGGTGCCCGTCTCCACGGCGTGCTTTCCCGCCCGTAAGCACATCTCCCACGGGTCGTCCCCGTTCATATTGACTTGTGACCTGTTACGCGTTCGCGGCAGACTGTCCGGTCGACGGATCAGGACGTCGATGACAGGGCGCGAGCAGGTAGGGAGGACCGCCTCCCCTCACCCCCGGGTCAGTGTCCCGTGCTCGCACGCCTCCTGTCTCGCGGAAGTCCGGGGATGCGTACGCGGCTGTGCGCGGCTGTGCGCGGCTGTCTGTCCGGACGACGGATCAGGGCTTCGATGACAGGGCGCGAGCAGGTAGGGAGGACCGCCTCCCCTCACCCCCGGGTCAGTGTCCCGTGCTCGCACGCCTTCTGTCCTGCGGAAGCCCGGTGATGCGTGCGCGGCTGTGCGCGGCTGTGTCTGTGACGTCACTCCCCGCCGAGCAGCTGTCCCGCGGTTGCGATGCGCCGTTCCCGCGGTACCTAGTCGTAACCGATCGCGGTGAGACGCCATGTAACCGATCCCGACCGTATCTCACGATGCCGATGTTATCGCGTCGCGGCGAAACCGATTTCCCATCGTTATCTCGCCGCGCCATCTCCCGTCGCTATCTCGCGGCGCCGTATCCCGTGACCTGGCGCGCCGGCTTCCTCTGCCGCCTTGGCGTGAGACTCGCGTTGGAGTTATGAAATCAGTGTTAGAAAAAATTTTAAAATATAAATGTTCCTTGTTAAATAGTCCCGAAATGTACTTTACAGTTCAAAACACGTTCACCAAGTTCGTTTTTGAAAGCCCCACGTTGGGCGCCAAATGACTCTACTCCCGCTGCCTGTTTATGTTTTAAAATTAAATATGAATTGACGCCACTCCCGCTGCCTGGTTTTAGCTTTTTAATTAGTAATTAGTATTGTAAAATATCTCAGGGTTTTTAACGGGGGTTGCCTCGTGGCTGCAGGCAGGAGTGCGTCTCGGAGTTTGAAAATTACGTTCAGAAATTACCTGGGCTGTTTAGGCCACCCAGGACGCCTTGAAAATAATTAATAAACAGATTATCAGAACACTGCACTTTATTCAACGTCGATACACTGGATGGTCCTTTTACTGGCCGCGTCCGTTGTCGTACCGCTGTGACACACGTAAACGCCGGCGAATAATACGCGCGACCAGGATAGATTGCAAAGTGAAATCAACGGGTTGAATCGGTGGCTACGTGTCCCTGAGTAAGATTCAGTATTCAGGCACGGAACTATGATTGCAACAAATTATGCAGAAAAGTAAACGAATAGCGGAAACCCTGTGATTAGGCCTGTTTGCAGTCTAGCCTGCGACAGAACTAAAGTCTCGAAAAGTTATGCTGTCACGTCAGTGAGCGACGTACGCGTAAAGTCTCAATGCGTGGCAAGATAGTCACTTAAAACACACGTAACCAATTACACTAAAACACGAAGAAAGTTACAATACGAAAGTAATATTACGCTGTCCTTAAACTGGACATGGCCTTACATATTAAGTTAAAGATCCCTGTAGGGAATAAATTATTAAGCTAAGAGTCGCACGAAGTATCGTGCGACTGAAGTGGGGTCGGCGCCGAGCTGATTGAAAGGTTTGTAGAAACTTACATTATTGCTGAAATGTTGAAGAAAAACTAGAAGTGCTGGCCCGACGTGCGCGGAGCGTCCGACCCCTGTGAGCCCCTGATCCAGACTGAGCGCGAGACCGCCCGGCGGCCTCGCGCCTAAACGCGTGGAACGCGGGGAAACCGACCCGACCAGTTTTGGACTTAGAAACAAATTATACAACATATGCTTATAAGACAATTAGACATAATTACCCTTACATGAACCCTTCTTTTAAATTATTATTAATTTTGTTGTTCTAATTAACAAAATAATCAAGTGTTTAATTAGGCGCATTGCCACACCCGGCCAGGCGCTGTCGTCGTCGCGGCGTTCGTTGCGGTGCACTTTCTTACACTTTGTGAAGATCACGCTCGGGCGTGTTCGTCGCACTTCGGAGCCAGTGTTGTTGTGGCATAACGACCTTTGCGGACCAGAGGGAGCACCGGCAGTTGGCGTCAGAATACTTGAAAAGATCTCAGGGATTTTAATGGGGGTTCGGCCTCGTGGCTATAGGCAGGGGTGCGCCGTGGATCCGTATTCACCTGGGCTGTTCAGGCCACCCAGGACGCTTTGTAAATGATTAATAAACGAATAACAAAACACTGCACTTTATTCAACGTTGATACACTGATTGGTCCCGATACTGGCCGCGTCCGTTGTCGAACCGCTGTGACACACGTATAAATGCGGGCGAACAATACGCGCGACCAGGGTAGATTGCAAAGTGAAATCAACGGGTTGAAGCGGTGGCTACGTGCCCCTGGGTAAGAGTCAGTACACAGTCACGGAATTGGGGTTGCAACAAATTATGTAGAAAAATAAACGAATAGCGGAAACCCTGTGATCAGGGTGGATTGCAGTCTAGCCTGCGACGGAAAACTAAAGTCTCTAAAAATTACGCAATCATGTCAGCGTGCGACGTACACGTAAAGTCTCAATGAATGGCATGATAGTTACTTAAAACACACGTTATAAATTGCACTAAAAAATGAAGAAAGTTACAATACGAAAGTTAGTCAGTATTTCACAAGATTCTCGACGATAACAATTAATTGGCTGCTGGAGCCGAAAACTGCGTGCCAATATTACGCTGTCCTTAAACTGGACATGGCCTTACGTGTTAAGTTAAAGATCCCTGTAGGGAATAAATTATTAAGCTAAGAGTCGCACGAAGTATCGTGCGACTGAAGTGGGGTCGGCGCCGAGCTGAATGAAAGATTTGTAGAAACTTACACTATTGCTGAAATGTTGAAGAGAAACTAGAAGTGCTGGCCCGACGTTCGCAGAGCGTCCGACCCCTGAGAGCCCCTGATGGTAACTGAGCGCGAGACCGCCCGGCGGCCTCGCGCCTAAACGCGTGGAACGCGGGAAAACCGACCCGACCAGTTTTGGACTTAGAAACAAATTACACAACATATGCTTATAAGACAATTAGACATAATTTCCCTTACATGAATCCTTCTTTTAAATTGTTATTAATTTAGTTGTTTTAATTAACAAAATAATCAAGTGTTTAGTTAGGCGCATTGCCACACCCGGCCGGGCGCTATCGTCGTCGCGGCGTTCGTTGCGGTGCACTTTCTTACACTTTGTGAAGATCACGCTCGGGCGTTTTCGACGCACATCGGAGCCCGTGTTGTTGTGGCATAACGACCTTTGCGGACCAGAGGGAGCACTGGCGGTTGGCGTCAATATGAATGAATGTCCTAAAGTTAGTTGCAATCTAACCTGTTGCAAAACATAAAAGTCCCGAAAAGTCCGTAGGTCCGGTTAGATACAAACAAACAAGTTACAGTCACTTATTAAACAGTTATGAGGTGGTTAGATTAATTAGAACTCGACACACGAGGCTGGCTAGGAGCCTTTGACGAGAATGATTACTTGGCTTCGAAGCCTGAAAACTGCGTAAACTCATTTACGCTGTCCTTAAACTCTGGACAGGAAAATTACGTAAAGAGTTGAAAATCTCCCTGTTGAGAATAAATGATTAGTTAGCGAGTCGCATGAAAAGATGTGCGACTGAGTGGGGTCGGCGCAGAGCTGATTAAAGGATTTGAAGAACTTACACTGTTGCTGAGACTTGGATGAGGCGCGAAATCTGAAGACTCTGCGTTCGCGGAGCGACTGACCCCCGCGAGTCCCCGATGGCAACTGAGCGCGAGGGCACCCTGCGACCTCGCGCCGAGACACGTGAAGTGCGGGAAAACAGCTCCGATCTGTTTTGGACTTAATTGGCATATTTCACAATATATGATTATTGAACAATTGGACATAATTTCCCTTGAATTAATTATCTTTTAATTGTTTATTAATTTGGTTGTTTTTGATGCAAAAGAATAATTACTGCTTTAGTTTAGCACATTGCCCACCTGGCCGGGTGCTGTAATCGACTTGGTGTTCGTCGCGGTGCACTTACACTCACTCGGCGGACATCACGCTCGGGCGTGTTCGATGCACTTAAGAGTATGTGTTGTTGTGACATAACGGTCTTAGCGGGCCAGAGGGAGCACTGGCGGTTGGCGTAAAATGTCCCCCCCCCCCCAACGAGGCCGCTATGCTCAACAACAGTACTCCTCACACGCATGGACGTGGTGCACTGGTTCGTCGCACTAAGGAGATTAGAGCGAGGTGGGGCCCCTGGGGGTGGCCTACCTAGTAAGTATTTCTATAATTGAATTAATGGTGGTTCTGGCATGACCCATCTGGAGGGCATAAATAGTGAGTTATGTGGGATTTGATTTGTGCTCGACTGCGAGCCTACTAATGGAATGAAAAATGGGTGTGGGTCCTCCCTTACCGGAGTTGGAGACAGCCCCGTCATCCCTCGGGACTCTGCCGTCGTGATTTGACCCAAAAAGTAGTCCCTTAAATGTGTTGGTACCTGTGGAACGCGGTGTGATACTCTAGTAGGATGCAATATGCCTGCTCATGTCGCCCTCCCTGGTGTGCACTGGTCACCCCCTGGACGCTCGCATTTCCCTGATTCTGGATGTTTTCGGTGATGTAATCCTGCAGATGGGCCAGAGGGCGCCGTGCCCGCTTGGAAGGGATGGTGTTAGCACTAGCATTGATATCTGTAATGGCTTGGTTTTCCCCCTCACCACTGTCCTGGGTGTTATCAGCCGTGCGCCCTTCCCCAGGGCCTGTCGAGCCATTAGCTTATAGCTGTTGCTGTGAGCAGCACGTGCGGGTCATCAGCCGCCGCCGCCTCTGCGGATACCGCCTCTGTGCTACTTCCCCCTCTCCCTCTACCATAGTCTCCTCAACAGACATTGTGAAAGTGGACTCGCTCAAGCTAACATCCAGCGGCCACCAGGGCTCGTCGACATCGTTCGCCACACTGTCTGAGTTCCCATCGTCCGGCTGCCAGACAAGGTGAGCCGTCTCCTCCTCAGCCTGAGAGGTGGGTGCTAGGTCAGTCATCGGCAAGCTAGCGTCCGCTGCAAGAGGAAGGAAGCTGGGTGAGGGGCAGTCGGGAACTGGGGAGTCCATGATGTTTGTGGACTCGGGAGGAGTCCCTGGTATGGAACAAACAGTATCTGACATTTGTGTAGGTGATGGGGCAGTTGCGTGGCCGTCGTGGTGTCTGTGTGGGCCGGCCACGTCCGGTTCGGGTGAGCCCTGAGTCGGGCTCGGGGGTGTGCCTGGTGGCCTATCACCTGGGGGTTCCGCCCCTGTTGGGGTCAGGTTGTTGACTGCGAGACGCAAGTCGCTTGGTGCACCTTAGCTGGCCGCCCGCTGGGGATGCGAACGGTGTACGTGGATGGGCCGGTTAACCATAGAATTTGGCGTTGTTCAGACCACTTGGGGGCCAGCCCCACGCAGAAGTTATGTTTTCCAGAAGATAAGTGGTGCTGCCGTACATACACCCACTGGCCGGTTTCAAGCTGTACCGGAGGACGGGTAGACTGTGGTGTTTTTTGAGCCAGGAATTGTTCTTGTTGAGCACGTGCCTGCTCCCTCATGGCAGCGAATTCCTCCCCCAATAGGTCCTCGGTAGCCGCCGCGGCTACCCGACATTCCCCAGGGAGGGCCAGGTTCTGTCCCAGGAGTAGTTCGGCCGGGGAGTGGCCCGTGACTACATTGGTGCGTCGGCGCAGACAGTACAATAATTTGGGCAGGTGTATGTCCCACTTTGAATGGTCCTCCCCGAGATGGAGGCGGAGCTGAACCTTGGGATTCGCCCTGGGATAGTATATGGGTGTGGTGAGATGGGAAATTCTCCACTGGCGGCATCCGGCCCGCCAGCACCTCCTGGTGAACTGGCATACATTGTCCGTTAGCAGATTCTTTGGGAAGCCGAATCGTGGGTAGACCTCAGTTTCTAGTAGGGACAATATGGTGCCCGACCTGATGTTGGAGACTGGGAAAGCTTCGACCCAGTGGGTAAAAAGGTCGGTTATTACGACTAAAAACCTTTTCCCGCGTGATCTGCGGGGGTATGGCCCTATGATGTCTAAGGCTAGTGTGTGAAAAGGTTCGCTTGGTCTGCGGGGCTGCTGTTGCTCTACTCCGTCGGCCCACTGCGACTTGCGCTGCTGACACAGCTGGCACCTCCGTACGTGGTCGCGGACGTCCCTGGCAACGCCAGGCCAATGAAACTTCAGGCACAGTGCCCCTTGAGTCTTTTCCGCGCCCGGGTGGCCGGCCAGGTCGTGGTCATGGTAAAAGCTCAGGACAGCTGAACGGGCAGCTGCGGGTACGTACGTCCTCCAGGTTCCTGTGTCCCCCGGTACCCGTGTCTGCAGCTCCCCATCAACACATCTGTGGTACGGCTGCACCTGTTCCCCGCATTTGGCCACCCACTCCTCCACTGACTCATCGTCCTGTTGCGCCCCCAGCACAACACGATGTAGGTCCGTGAGCGTGTCGGGGAGAGACGTGTCAGGACTCGCATTGGAAACAGTGGTGTATAGAACCGCGGGTTCACCTGTCCCCGGAGTGTACGCAGTGTGTCCCACTGGCGGTAGCAGTTCCTCACAGCTGCCCTAGTCGTGGTACTCGGTGTTAGGATCGGGGTGTCGTGATAGTTCGTCAGCCAGTTGGTTCTCGCGCCCTGGAATGTGCTCGACGTGGAAGTCAAAGCTTTGGAGTGTCAGGGCCCACCGTGTGAATTTCGAATTACGGCCCTGTACACTTGAGACACTGACTATCGGTACGAAGGGTAAAGGGCCTACCCTCCAGGTGGTGTCTGTAGCGCCCTACCGCCCACATGACCGCGAGGCACTCCTGTTCACTGACATGATAGTGCCGCGCTGCCGGGCTGAACTTGGCGCTCGCGTATTCCACTATGCGCCGTTCCTTCTCTTGACCTACTTAGTACAACACCACCCCCATCCCCTCCTGACTGACGTCAGTTTGCAAGAACACGTGCATCTCGGGGCGGAGGCAGGCGAACGTGTGGCACTCCCGGAACAAGCGCTTCACGTCAGCCAGTGTGCGGTCCACCTCATCTGTCCATTTGAACCTGTTCTTGGGGGAGAGAAAGGTTGTCATTGGTGCTGTGACTGTGGCGAAGTGGGGGATAAAGCCCCTCAGCCAATTGAGTAGGCCTATGAGCTGCTGTAGTTGTTTGCGGGTACACGGTGCAGTCTTAGATTCAATCAGGTCAAGTTGCGCTGGCAGGGGTCGACATCCGTACGCACTCACAATGTGACCCAAGTATTATAGCTCCGTGGCACCGACATGACATTTGTGGGGCTTGCAGGTCAGCCCATGTCTGGCCAGCCGCTCGAGGACCATGGCAAGGTGCTGCGCATGCGCATGACAAAGGATGGGGAGCTGTTGATGGGAGTGGTGATGTCGGCGATGTGGTGTCCATGCTAGTGGGATGGTGGTAGGGTGATTGGCCGACTGGTGACGTGGCTCGTGAGGCTGGTGCGCTTGTGGTGGGGGCTCTTGGGCACTCCCCAACCTCAGAGGGATCCTCGACAGTGGAAACGAGACACAGGTCGTCCCTGTGGATTTTTGTGGCCCTACCATTTGGAAGTCTGATGAGGTATGTGGTGGGGCCTAGGCATCACAAGATCTCCCTGGGGGCCGCCCACTTGGGGCTCAGCCCCGTGCAGTAGTTCTTCCTGCTGGATGACAGGTGGTGACACCGGGCATAGACCATTTGCCCTGGCTCCAGTGGTGTTGGGGGAGTGGCTGACTGCGGGGTTCGGGTGGCCAGGAACTGGGCCTGGTGCCATCGTGCCTCTTCCCATAGGTCAATGGCTGGTGGGCGGGTGACTGACCATGCTGCTGTTTCGGCGACACGCAGCTCGCCCGGTAGAGCGAGGTTCTGACCGTGGAGCAGTTCCAAGGAGGAATGGCCAAAACGGCGTTGACTCGCCGGCGCAGGCAGTAGAGCAGCTTGGGTAGGTGTACATACCATTTTGAGTGATCATTCCCCAGGCGGAGGCGCAATCTAACTTAGATGTCCTGGTTGCGTCGCTCCGTCGGGTTCGCCCTCGGGTGGTACGTCGGGGTAGTGTGATGCTCAACTTCCCAGCATCGGCAGTCTGCCGCCCAACGTCTCCCTGTGAACTGGGTACCGCTGTCTGTGAGTAGCGTCTTTCGGTACCCATAGTGGGGAACACTTCGCTGTTCAGGAGGGCCACTATCGTCCCTACGCATGCGTTGGACACGGCGAACGCCTCTGACCATTGCGTGAACACGTCGGTGGTCACAACAAGGAAGCGCTTTCCCCAGGTCGTGCGGGGGTAGGGCCCCATGACGTTGAGAGCCACAGTATGGAAGGGCTCCTCTGGTCGTCGGGGGCGCTGCTGTTCTACCCCGTCTGCACGGTGCGCCTTGTGTTGCTGACACGGTTGGCAACTGCGAACGTGCTCGCGGACATCCTGCACTACCCCTGACCAGTGGAACAGCTTTCGGAGTGCATGTTGGGTCTGTTCAGCCCCTGGGTGGCCGGCCGGATCATGGTCGTGAAAAAATTGAAGGACCCCTTGCCTCGCCGCAGGGGTCACATGGATCTGCCAGCTGTCCATATCACCTGGGGGCCGATTCTGCTAAACCCCGTCCAGACTACGCTGATGGGGCTGAACCCCTTCCCCACACGCAGCCAGGTGGTGCTGTGTGTCGGGGTCTTAGACCTGGGCCTGCCTCACATGCTCCATTAGGGCGAGTAGGGTGGCTGGTGTGTCTGCCTGTGTGGTAGGTTTCGCCCGCTGGATGGTGTAGAGGGCCGCTGGTGCGGGTGCCATGGTGCCGCTGGCTGGCGGGTGAGGTGGTGGCAGGAGTTCCTCCCAGCCCTGGGGGTCCTGGAAGACAGTAGTGGTGTCAGGGTGATGGGACAGCTCATCTGCCAGCTGGTTCTCCTGCCCAGGGACGTATTCTACACGGAATGCGAAGCCCTGGAGCATGAGCGCCCAGCGAGTAAATTTGGACTTCCGCCCCTGGGCGGAGTCCAGCCACCGCAGACACTGGCTATCAGTGCGCAGGGTGAACGGCCTCTCCTCGAGGTGGTGCCGATAGCATCTTAGGGCCCACACCACTGCAAGGCACTCCTGCTCGTTTGCATGATATCGGCATTCTGTGGGGCCGAACTTGGCGCAGGAATACTCGGTGACTCGCCGCTCCTCGTCTCCCCCTTCCTGGTAGAGCACGGCCCAAGCCCTCTTGGCTGGCATCCGTATGGACGAAGATGGGTTCATCTGTGTCCAGGCACGATAGGGTGTGGCACTCTTGGAATCACTGCATGACCGCGGTCAGGGCCTGCTTGGCGACAGTCGTCCACCGGAACTTTGACTTGGGTGATAGGAGGTCGGTCATGGGTGCTGTGACAGTGGCGAAATCGGGTATGAACGATTACAACCAGTTGAGCAGCCCCATCAGTTTCTGGAGCTGCTTCCTGGTGCGGGGTACCTGTTTGCCGTCGATGAGGTCCAGCTAGGCAGGAATGGGCTGGCATCCCTCGGCGCTGACAATATGCCCCAAGAACTCCAGCTCAGCAGCACCGATGTGACACTTGGGCGGCGAGCACGTGAGTCCATGTGTGGCGAGCCGTTCGAGGACCAGCGCGAGATGGTGGGCATGGTCCACCCATGTCCGTGACCAGATGATCACGTCGTCCAGGTACGCGGTGGCAAACTCGCCGATGTACCCGTCCAGGACGCGGACCATCATGGTCTGGAACGTCGCGGGGGCGTCCATCAGCCCGAACGGCATCGCACAGAACTGGAAGCGCCACCCATCAGGGGCAGTGAACGCTGTCTTGGGGCGGTCCTCGAGACGTACTGGGACTTATCAGTACCCCGACTTGAGGTCGAGAGACGAAAAGATGCGGGCATCCTCCAACCCTGTGAGTGCCTCAGTGATGTTAATGAGGGGTGGTGGTGCTGGGATGGTGATGTTGTTGACAGGCTTGATGTTAATGCAAAAATGGAGAGGTCCGTCCTTTTTGCCATCTATGACGATCCGGCAGTTGTATAAGGATTCTGTTGGCTCGATGATGCCATCCTCTAACATCTCTGTGATTTGATCCCTGATAGCGAGCTGCTCGCGAGGTCCAAACCCAAACAGCTTCTCGAAAGGGGGCCGGTGTGGTATGGCTGGTATGCAATGTTCCGTGATAGTGGTGCGTCGCAGTAGGTCCGCGGCGGCAAATACCTGGGGCTGCTGCCCCAAGACTGCATCAAACATATGCATTTGTACGGGGGGGTACACCATGGCGGAGGTCCAACAGGTGGAGGGGCTCGCCCCATGGTGGCGGGGACCTATGGTTGAGTCCATATACTGTCCATCGGCCCCTGGTCCCCACATGAACCCGCTTCCCCTGGACCTCGACTGTGGTGTCCTCCTGTTCCAACCAGGGCAGCATCAGGATCAGGTCGTCGCGGAGGTCGTGCACCACTAGGGCACTGGTGCTACTCACAAAATACCTTATGCCGACCCTTACCTGGGCACGCCCTGTCGTGAACGTGCTGGCTCCAGCGGTGTCCAGCTGGACGATGTCGACCTCCCACACCAGGTCCACCTCAGTGATGAGGTGGGCAGCGAACTAGGTATGCGTTGCCATGGTGTCCACCAGCGCGATGATGGGTTGGCCGTTCAGCTCCACAGTGATGCGGATCAGCGCAACAGCCTCGGGACCCACTCGGCCCAGCCTGGGCCAACAGCCCTGGGTGGCCCCTGCAGCAGCGTGCAAGGGCGGCGCTGACGCCAGGTGGGCGGCGTCGCTCGCCGGCGACCTGAGGCAGGCCGTGAACAAATGAGGCGAACTGCCCCCACCAGCACCAAGTGGGTAGGGCGACGGCTGGGTGATCCCTGCAGCAGCGTGCGGGGGCGGCGCCAACACCAGGCGGGCGGTCTCGCTCACTGGCGATCTGGGGCAGGCCGTGAACAGGTGAGGCGAGCTGCCCCCACCTGCGCCAGGTGGGTGAGGCGGCAGCTGCGTGACCCCACTGCAGCGTGCGGGGGTGGCACCGACGCTAGGAGAAGCATCGCTCGTTCGCTGCGAACTGAGAAGGCCGCGAATGGGTAGGGTGGGTCGCCCCCACTCGCGCCAGGTGGGTGAGATGGCAGCTGCGTGGCCCCCACTGCAGCGTGCGGGGGCGGCGCCGATGCCAGGTGGGCGGCGTCGGTCGCTGGCGACCTGGGGCGGGCTGCGAACATCGCGAACAGGTGAGGCAGGCCCCCCAGCTGGGATAGGTGGCCAGGGCGGCTGCTGGGTTGTTCCGCGGAGCCGGTGTGCATCTCTCGGTGGAGCTGGGCAGCTAATGGGGGGGGGGGTGGTCAGCTGCATCACCACCCCCTAGACTGAGTTTCTCGGGAGCTTTACCTCGCCCCCTCGCGTTCGCCAGACTGCCTCGTGGGTCGTGCACACCGTGTGCCAGTGGTACTGATCCGCCATGCAGTAGCGGCAGTAGGGTTGCCGGCTGTCTTGGGCGCCCTGTGTTCCCCCGCGGTGGTCGTCGTGGATGTGTCTGTACCGGTCACAATGAGGAGGGCCCGGTATGGGCATCCCTTCCCCATCGTTGACGGGTCGGTGGGCCGGAAGTTGCCCCTCGGTGGCATTGTGCCTGTGTACGGCACTACGACGCGTTCATCCTCTGCGCGCGCCGCCCCCTTGGTGGATGGGGTTGACCGGGTCGTCGCGACTCCCTTGGCTCTGCGAGATGATTTGAGGTCATGCTCTACGGCTCGTGCTCGGCGAGGAAAATGTCCAACCCGCGAGTCACTGCTTCGTGCAAGAATGGGCGAAGTTCGGGGGAAACTAGCTCGACTATGAAGGGAAGTATGTCACTAGTTTGACCCCCGGGTGTTAGGCGGCGGTATAGTTTGAGCTTGTTATACACAAACGTCTCCACCGCCACCCCGTCCCCTTGGCAATGGCTGAACATCTCACTCCGACATGTGTTAAGGGCTGGGGTGTCATCGAAGCGCGCCTCCAGCTGGCGGGTGAAGTCCTCCCAGTCTGTGTCGTAGCTACCCGCCTGGGCCCACCACTCGCGCGCCTCCCAGCGCAGCTGCACGCTCATGCGTTCCGCCCGCTTTTCCTGCGGTATCTCGTGCCGCACGAGCTCGCCTTGCATGCTCGCAAAAACATGCGCGGATCCTCGTGGTTGAGGCCTGCGAACTCTGGTAGGGTAATAGGCCCGGTGGGGGGGCGGGAAGTGGTAGCTAGCAGACCCCCTGGGTGCCCTCTTGTGCGTCGCTCGCACCCCCCACACAGAAAAAGTCAGTCCCGGAAGTTTACGAACTGCAGCGCGTCTGCGCATGCGCTGTGTTTAATTGTTCCGCACTGCTGGCATTTCGCTACCTCGCCTCGGTAACCGGGACAGTTGATAGCGGTGCACTGGGGACCCGCTTGGGTTCTGGGCTGCCCTCCGTCTTGACGCGTACCATTTCGCAGGTGCAGTACAGGTGGGGGTACTCACGGGTGCTGTGGCTGGTGGTGTGCGGCTTGCCGCACCCGTGCAATAGCTCTCCATGGTGATGGCTATGTCCGGCCTCTTGTCCATGGGCGATCCGCGGCTGTCCGACCCCAGCGACGGATTGAAGGGTCGGTGGCGGTTGCGGGCAGATCCTGGGTTGCGCCCCCTTGCGCTTACAACCGAGTGGTCTAGCCCGAACGCACGCGCCTCGCGGTTGTTTACGCGGCCACATCTGGTGACGTACTCTGGTATCTTGGTGATCTTCGGGCGCGCTCGTTTGTCCTTGGTGCGCGGTAGGTCGGGGCAGTCCACTCTCCCACGAGGGGTTTGGTGGGACCGTGAAATGCGGGAGGGGGTGAGCGTACGATCTGCGAGCGGGAGGGGGGTGGTGTGGAACCGGGAATGCGGGAGGGAGTGAGCGAACGATCTGTGGGCGGGAGGGGGGTGGTTTGGCCTGAATACCCCAGCGAGTCGTGTTCTGCGGCGCCTGCACGTTTGCGCGCGCTTTCTCTTCCCTTTGTGCTGTTCCTACGCGTAACTCTGCCGGATTTTCTGCTATTTGGATGGCGTTTGCGGCGTTGTTATGTTGCCACACTAGGTGTGCGCCATTTGATGCCTTTTGCCTTCTGCCGAGGTGATGTTAGGGGTGTGGAGTTGCTTTTGGGTGCCAACTAGCAATATTAACTACGTGCTTGTGCGTATCCGAGACTCTTGACTCGGGGCGTGACGTCGCCACGTGGCCGGCAGGCAGTAGGGGTCGTTCCCTCAGAGTTACAACTGGCTGTTTTACCCACCAGGGACGCTATGCTACGGGCATTGTAACAGATACGCGGAGGCTTAATTTAGATTGTTTTATTATAAGGCACACTATACATGCGCTGCAACATGCATGGCCCGCTTACTTGCAGCCGGGCTCTACAGGCCACGTTTCTGATGGGCTTGTGCCGCGCTACCCTAATGTTCCGCTCGGAGCTGACCGGTTTAAAAACTCACACAATTCCGGTAGAGATGGCAAGGGCGGAGGTCGAGAGGCTCTGCGGGCGACTCGCGACTAATCTCCTTGGAGGGCGGTTATCAACTGGCGACCCGGTGCGGGCCGCTGACGGGCTGGGTGAGCGGCGCCTGTCCATCCTTACAGGGTGCGCTGGTGTGACAGTGGGCACCGCATGTGCTGCCTGTGTCGCCGGGCCACCTGGTGCCCGGTGCGGCTCGCCGACGACTCTGTGCGGGCCGCTGGCGGGCGGGGTGAGCAGCGCCCGTCCGTCCTGATGGGGAGCACTGGTGTGTCAGTGGAGGCCAGGCTACGGTTCCAGGAACAGTGGCTAGCCAGGGCACTACCCCCTAGCGGGTGTTTCCCGACGTGGGCCCGCCCATCCCGCGGGCTTGCCAGACCGCTGCCCGCGTGGGGCAGACGTGCCAGTGGTACTTCTCCTCGAGGCAGTATTTGCAGCGCGGGGCCCTCTGGTTAGTTGCCTCGGTAGTTCCCCTGGGTGCTGCGTGCTAGTACGGCTGCTCACCCTGTTGCCTCGGTGCTGGAGTCACATATGGTACCAGGGCCCTGGAGTCCTCGGGTGCCATTAACGCCGGTGGTGACGCCCCTGGCCATCGGGTAGATAGTTTGCAGCCACGGCGAACAATCTGCACGTCGCGCTCAACCTCGTTCGCCAACCTCACAAACATCTCCAGACCCTGTCAGTGGCGGCTCTGAGGAATGGTCGTAGTTTGTGCAGCATGAGAGGGACAACCACCCCTAGCATGCTGCTGTCATCCTCGCCTTCTGCCAGCCATTGGTGGAGCCGTGCCTTGGACCTGATGAAGGCTTACGCACTCTCCCCTGCCTCCTGAGGCCGGCAGAACAGCGATTGCTGGCACCGAGCACGGGCACGGGCATCGTTGAAACATTCCTCCAGTCTATCAGCAAAGTCGCCCCTTTCCATCTCGTATTCACGGGCTGTGGCCCACCAGTCCAGGGCACACCCTTTCAGCTGGTCGCACACCTTTACCGTTCACTCGTCTGTAGGAACCGAATATCGGGCCAGCCTGTCCCGGCATGCCCGTAATAATTTTACGGGGTCCTCGTGCTCCTGCCCCGTGAACTCCGGTAGCTTGAGAGTGCTGCCGGGGCACGGTGTGATAGGGGGCGCCGGTACTACTGGCGGTCTGTCTAGTGCGAGCTTGGATGCACGGCACATAAATAGCCCATCTCTAAAGTTGAGAAACTCGCGTGCCTCTGTGCACAAGCGGTGCCTCGTGGTACCGCATTGACGACAGAACGCCACCTCATCGGGCCGCCTATGGCACCCTACCACACCGCATTTAAGCATCGACGTCGGCCCGGGTTTTCCGTCGTCAATGTGTGTTTTGGGCTTCCTCTCCGTGTCGCAGGAACAGATGGCGAATGTCCCCGCCGCGGCATGATTTACCGGCAAGCCTGGCAGTAGGCATGCATGGCATACCCCTTCCATGTCTATGCTCACGGCTCCATCATGGCTCATATCGATGCACGCGGCAGCGACGCAGCTGCGTCACCCGATCCCTGTGTGATCCACTCCCACAGCCATTATCGCACCTTGCGCATAACTTGATGCGCGCCTTTATCGCACCTTGCGCGTAACTTGACGCGTGCCTATCGCCAGGTGCCCGCTCCTTTGGCCATCTGTGTGTCGCGTCTGTTCCCGCGCAATTCCTTTGTCCCTACACGAGCCCTTGCTGCTACACTAATTTTGATGCACTATGAATTTAAAAAATTGAGTTATTAACAAAAGAAAAGCCACTCTAGTTGATCGCCATTTTGACACCATCCCCACTACCTCCATTGAATTTTACGTGATTTTAATACGGTTCGTGATCTCAGGGTAGGTTCGGCCTTGTGGCTAGAGGTAGGGGTTCAACGCAGTAGGGCCCCCCGAGCTGTTATGGCCACTCGGGACGCCTGAAAGAGAACACGAAATTACTGATTGATGTCTGATGAATTTATTACGGCACAGCCCTATACATACTGCTGCCTGTCCTGGCCGTAACGGTTGTCCCGAATTGAATCGTCACACGCGCGGCCACTTTCTCAGTGGCGGCTCACGATTTTACTACGCGTGAAGATCATACACCTGCACACGATGTTGCGGTTACAGAATAAACCCTAACATGACATACTATACCCCGACTAATAAAACACTTCACCATTACACATTATGTATTACACTGGGCTAATGACACGTAGGCTCGTAACTCCGGCGACTCTACCTGACTCTTAGACTTGTCCCAGATATTGACTCTTTAGTAAGTTTGGTTACACGATACGGTACGGTGGTTACAAAATAAACTTTAACATGGCATACTATACCCTGACTAATAAAACACTTCACAATTACACATTACGTATTACACTGGGCTAATAACACGTAGGCCCATAACTCCGGCAATTCTACCTGACTCTTAGACTTGTCCCAGATATTGCCTCGTTAGTAAGTTTGGTTGCATGTGTCACCTACTGGCTGCCCCGTGCAGGCTGAAACTAGTTAGCTGGTTGGCTAGGTTATTGCATGAAGCGCCGATGTAACTTCTCGTAGATAACCCACAGTACTTACGTTTTACGATGAACGCTCATTTTGGAGCACTGAATAATTTAAGTAAAATACCACATGGTAAGTCGAGGCCGACCACGGAACTGTACGAAACGGATTGCGAAGATTATAACTATTGAAACTACATATAGGTGAAAAAACAAATTGCTGGACCCATATTGCGCGGAGGCTGCCGGCCTCTCTGAGCTCCGGAAGGATACTGCCGCTCTCAATGCGCGCGACCCGCCTCCCCCACCGGCCCTCCTATGGAAACGTGTGATTTTCGCGGGAATCTGAACCGGCCAGGTTCGGGACAAGGCGCACAGTGAAACATAACTTTGAAAGAACTAAAATATTAAATGATGAAAATAATGTCTAATAAAAACCTGTGGAAAAAATACATACATTACATTTGTTGTAGTTCGGCGGAGGTATATGCCACACCCGGCCGGATCCTTCCGCCGACGTAGCACTTGTTACATGGCGTTCGCCCCATTGCACTTTCTACACTCCGATGCGCGCCCGAGCGCGTTCGGTGCACACACCTTCGTGAGACGTTGATGAGGCATAGTGGTCTATGTGACACAAAGGAGCATTGGCGGTCGGCGTCAAGTGGTCACTCATACAATTATTTGAACAGTCCCCCCGACCAAGAGAAGCCCCGAGGAATTACGAACGAAAGATTTGTAATAGGTGGGGGCCAATTAAGGGTTGGAGGGAAGGCCAGAACCTGGCATGGGACTGGGATTTACGTGATTGGAACAGTTTAGGTAAGCAAGGTAAAAGGTATCAGGTACACAGGCATTTTATTCAATCAATAAAATCAAAACATTATGTTACTGATAAAGTTACGTCAATACAAATTTAAGCAAGGTTAAATACAATAATCAAAAAATAACAATGATGTTAAACAAAACGGGCTTCAATGGTAAGCCGGCTACACCGTGTAACGATCCCATTATACAACGCAGCGGACATGAGTTAAGAACAGCGTCAAGTATTACGATTCAAACATTTACATTTTACAAACTACTGCAAAGTGCAGTTATAAGCGTTACCATGATAAAGCTACTGCAAAGTGCAGTTATACTTAAAGATTTACATAATTTAAGAAACAAGAAAAGATCAAATACGTGCGACGATGTTTCAGGGGAAAATAGTTACCAATCAAAAAACTAAGTTTTCAGTTAAGTTACGTTAACACATTAATCCAAACTAATCAATTTTACAGGGGGCGGCCGAAAGGGAATTTAGACAAACCATTTACGAATATACGACTCTACATTAAGGCAAGGGCCACCGCCTCACACACAAATCAAATCAACTTACATGTTTCCCCTGAGGTCGCACACACACACGTAGGTATAACAGACATAAACGACTACATGCTCGTAGATTACTGCCACTGACAACCGAGCCTGACAAAAATCAAGGAAGAAAGAGGGGTTCCTGACCACTTACAACATGTTTTATAACATCGTGCCGCAGCGCGCGCATGCACCAAGCAAGGAGGGGGGGGGGTGAACGAGTAGACATAGAATCACTAGGAGGGGGGGAAAAGGAGGAAGAAGGAGGAGGGGAGCGGAATGCCGGAGGCCGATGCGGCGCGCACAGTTCAAATCGCTACAACTCCCCTGCCCTTAAACCACGGTACCCGCCGCCCACTCCATCTTCTCCATCTTCCTAATGTTACTGTTTATTTTCATCACGAACACAAATTTTAACTGTCAGTCTAAGGTTATTAACATACAAGGTTTACACGCCGTATATAATGGCCAAAGATTCTTGAAGGATTACATAGGTCAAATACAAAGACCAATAGGAGCATCTTCAGCGCTGAAGACTTTTCTTGATCTTGAGGGACGTCCCAGGAAAGTTCATTTTTAGTTATAATTTGTAGCAACGAGCTCTCAAGCTTGTACGTCGACAGAAAGGCGCAATTCCAGACATAACCGAAACAGGCGTCCCCGCAACAGCTGACGCCGATGGTGCCTGGCAGGGTCGACTCTTCACCTCGCACCCCTGTCGAGTGGGTTGCAGGCTCACAGGGGTTGAGGGCTTCCAGATGTCAATGCGTGCATCGTGCAGGCTCGCATGCGGCATGCATCACAGCTCCAGTCGCGAGCTCTCACGCCAGCACGCCGGCACGCCAGCACGTCAAAGCAGCCGGCCGCTCGCTCACCGAGGAACAGCATCCATCAACCGCGGCGACTCAGGGCGCCTCGGGGCGAGCCAGGGAAGAGCCGCACAGCATAATGCTGATGCGGAACTCCGAATGACGGAGTCGCATGGACGCATCCACGGACTCAGACAGCGAAAGAGGCGGGCGGCCTCATAGACACAGCAAATAGCGGGCGGGCACCAGTGACCACGACGGAGCGGGCAGGCGGAGGAGCCTCAGGTCCGTAGCTGCGCCGATCCTCTTGAGGGCACGGCATCCGCGACGAGGAAGGAGGGGGGAGGAATGATAACCAAACCAAACTGAAAAAAAAACACAAAACCAGACGCGCACGCCAAACAACAGCAAACCCTTTAATTAAGTATTAAACTTTTTCAATTGCCCAACATGGGCTTTTATAAATTTATTAGATCCAGTCGTACTGTGCATCAACACAGTATTCTCACCTAGAAACCTGTTTATAATGAAAGGTCCCACGTAAGGTGGAATTAATTTAACATTAATCTTTTCAGCTAAATTAGGTAGCACAAAATTCTTTACAAGGACCAACTGTCCAACAGAAAAGCCATGGGGCTTCCGGGAAGCGTTATATGAATTAGCCTCTGCTTGACGAGCCTTCGTGAGATTGCAAGCCACACTATCCAGCACGGCCTCCAGTGACTCGTCATCCGAGGCAGCCTCCAGGGGCGGCAGTCCCCACAGGTTAAGGAGGGGGTGGGTAAGCTCCCTACCTAGAAACAGAATTGAAGGAGGGAATCGAGTAGCGGAATGCACAGCTGAATTAAGGCCTATGTAGATAAAATCAAGATCGCTGTACCATAGCGACTGATCATCCCTGTGGAAAGCAGTAAGAATGCTCTTAAGCACTTTATTGACTCGCTCGGATTGGTTTCCCTGGTGACAGTAAGGACTACTGTAAATAGGCTTAATGGCCCATTGAAAACACATGTCTTTGAACAGTACAGAGCGGAAGTAACGTGCATTATCACACGTGATCATGGCCGGAGCACCAAAAAATTTCCATACCTGATCTCGTAAGGCTTTAACAATACTGCTTGCTTTCATGTTCTTTAAGGGGATTAGCAACACAAATTTCGAAAAAATGTCCAGAATAACCAAAATACAATTGTTACCTTTTTTAGAACGTGTTAGGGGACCAAAAATGTCAATGTGAAGCACATGCTAGGGGGCAACAGGAGCATCAGCACAATACAAGCCGACTTTGGCACACTGCGGCGGTTTCGAGACTTGACAATCTTGAAAAGTTCACACATGTTTTTGTACATCAGCTCGCAATTCAGGCCAAGCTAAATGTGCACTAATTCGATGGAACGTTTTGTCGATGCACAAAAGTGCACCCAATAAGGAATCGTGAAAATACTTTAGAACCATAGGGCATAGGGATGCAGGAACAACAGCCTTCCTTTGTCTACATAATACGGGTACATACAGGTAAAATCCGATAATACAGGTGAACTAATAATAATACGGGTAATCTCCCATTATACAGGTTCATAAGGGTGAACTCCGATAGTAGAAGTAAACTCCAATAATACAGGTACATACGGGTAAACTCCGGCAATACAGGTAAACTCCGATAATGTTTGGTGAACTACGATAATACGGGTAAACTTCCATAATCCGAGTACACACGGGTGCACTACGATGATACGGGTAAACTCCCATAATACGAGTTGATACTGGTGAAATCCGATAATATGGGTGAACTACGATAATATGGGTGAACTCCCATAATATGGGTAAACTCCGATAATACGATTTCGTACGGGAGAACTCCGATTATACAGGTAAACTTCCATAATACGAGTTCCTACGGGTGAACTCAGATAATACGGGTGAAATTCGGTTATACAGGTAAACTCCCATAATACAGGTAAACTCCCATAATACGAGTACATACGGATGATCTACGATAATACAGGTAACCTCCCATAATACTGGTACATACGGGTAAACTCCGATAATAGGGTAAACTCCGATAATACGAGTAAACTTCGACAATACAGGTAAACTCCCGTAATACGGGTTCATAAAGGTTAACTCCGATAATACGGGTAAACTACCATAATACGGGGACATACAGGTTTACTTCGACAATACAGGTAAACTCTTATAATATGGGTGAACCCCAAATAATATGGGTTCATATGGGTGAACTTCGATAATATAGGTAAAATCCCATAATACAGGTAAACTCCGATAATACAGGTAAACTACGATAATACGGGTAAACTCCCATAATACGGGTAAACTCCCATAATATGGGTCCATATGGGTGAACATCGATAACATAGGCAAACTCCCATAATACAGGTAAATACAGGTAAACTGCGATAATACGGGGAAACTCCGATAATACCGGTAATCTCCCATTATACGGGTACATACAGGTAAACTCTGATAATATGGGTAAACTCCAATAATTCTGGTGTTCTACGATTATGTGGGTGATCTACGATAATACGGGTAAACTTCCTCAATATGATTTCATACGAGTGAACTTTGATAATACGTGTAAACTACCATAATACGTGTACATACAGGTAAACTCAGATAATACACGTAAACTCCGATAATACAGGTAAACTCCCATAATATGGGTAAACTCACATAATATGGGTACATACAGGTAAACTCGGATAATAGTGTTAACTTTCTTAATACGCGTACATATGGGTAAACTCCTATAATACGGGTAAACTCCGATAATATAGGTTAACTCGCATAATACGGGTAAACTTGCATAATACTGGTAATCTCCCATTATACAGGTACAAACGGATAAACTCCGATAATATGGGTTAAATCCCATAATACAGGTTCATACAGGTGAACTCCGATAATACTGGTAAACTCCGATAATATGGGTGAAATACGATAATAAGGGTAAACTTCCATAATACGAGTTCATACGGGTAAACTCCGATAATACGAGTAAACTCCCATAATACGGGTACATAGGGTAAACTCCGATAATGCGGGTACATAGGGTGCCCTCCGATAATATGGGTAAACTAAGATAATACTGTTGAACTACGATAATACGATTAAACTTCCACAATACAAGTTCATACGGGTAAACTCCGATAATATGGGTAAATTCCCATAATACGGGTACATACAGGCGAACTCCGATAATATAAGTAAACTCCCATAATATGGGTACATACAGGTAAACTCCGACAATCCAGGTAAACTCCGATAATACGTGTGACCTACAATAATACAGGCGAACTTCCATAATACGGGTTCATATGGGTAAACTCCGATAATATGGGTAAACTCCCATAATACGGGTACATAGGGTAAACTCCTATAATACGGGTACACTCCGATAACACGGGTGAACTACGATTTTACAGGTAAACTTTAAAATTACGAAAAATATATGGGTGAACTACGTTAATACGGGTAAACTCCCATTATACGGGTTCATATGGGTGAACTCCGATAATACTGGTAAACTCCGATAATACTCGTGAACTACGATACTATGGGTTAACTTCCATAATACGAGTTCATACGGGTGAACTCCAATAATACTGGTAAACTCCGATAATATGTGTGAACTACGACAATACGGTTAAACTTTCATAATACGAGTTCATACAGGGTGAACTCCGATAAAACGGGTAAACTCCCATAATATGAGTTCATACGTGTGACTCCGATAATATGGTGAAACTACGATAATACGGGTAAACTCCGATAATACAGGTAACCTCCCATAATACGAGTACATACGGGTAAACTCCGACAATACAAGTAAACTCCGATAATACGGGTGAACTCCGATAATACAGGTAAATTTCCATAATACGAGTACATACGGGTGCACTGCGATAATACGGGTGAACTACCATAATACGGGTACATAAGGGTAAACTCCGATGATACGAGTAAACACCGATAATACTGGTGAACTACGATAATACGGGTAAACTTCCATAATACGAGTTCATACGGGTGAACTACGATAATACGGGTAAACTACCATAATAAAGGTACATACAGGTAAACTCCATTAATACGGGTAAACTCCGATAACACAGGTAGACTCCCTTAATACGGGCACACTCCAATAATACGGGTAAATTCCGATAATACGGGTAAACTCCAATAATACAGGTAAACTCACATAAAACGGGTAAACTCCGATAATACGAGTTCGTATGGGTGAACTCCGATAATACAGGTAACTTCCATAATACGAGTTCCTACGGGTGAACTAAGATAAAACAGTTAAACTACCATGATATGGGTACATAGAGGTAAACTCCGATAATACGGGTAAAATCCGATAATACGATAACTACGATAATACGGGTAAACCACCATAATACGGGGTGATAGAGGTAAACTCCGATAATACAGGTAACTCCCATAATACTTGTAATCTCTTATAATATAGGTAAGCTCCGATAATACGGGTGAACTACGATAATACGGGAAAACTACCATAATATGAGTACATACGGATGATCTACGATAATACGGGTACCCTCCCATAATAGGGGTACCCTCCCATAATACGGGTACATACGGGTAAACTCCGAAAATACGGGTAAACTCCGATAATACGGGTAAACTACGATTATATGGGTGATTTACGTTAATATGGGTAAACTTCCTTAATACGATTTTATACCGGTGAACTCCGATAATACGGTTAAACTACCATAATACGGGTACATACTGGTAAACTCAGATAATATGTGTAAACTCCGATAATACAGGTGAACTCCCATAATACAGTTAAACTCCCATAATACGGGTAAACTTCCTTAATACGGGTACATACAGGTAAATTCCCATAACACGAGTTTATGTGTGTGATCTCCGATAACATTGGAAAAATCCCATAATACAGGTTCATTAGGGTAAACCCCGATAATACAGGTAAACTCCGATAATACAGGTAAACACCCATAATGCGGGTACATACAGGTAAACTCCAACAATACGGTTAAACTCCCATAATACGAGTTCATACGGGTAAACTCCTATAATACAGGTACACTCCGATAACACAGGTGAACTACGATTTTACAGGTAAATTTTCATATTACGAAAAAAATATAAGTGAACTACGATAATACGGGTAAACTCCCATTATACGGGTTCATATGGGTGAACTCCGATAATACTGGTAAACTCCGATAAAACGGGTAAACTCCGATAATACTCGTGAACTACGATACTATGGGTTAACTTCCATAATACGAGTTCATACGGGTGAACTCCAATAATACTGGTAAACTCCGATAATACATGTGAACTACAACAATACGGTTAAACTTTCATAATACGAGTTTATAGAGGGTGAACTCCGATAAAACGGGTAAACTTCCATAATATGAGTTCTTACGTGTAACTCCGATAATACGGTGAAACTACGAAAATACGGGTAAACTCCGATAATACAGGTAAACTCCCATAATACGAGTACATACGGGTAAACTCCGACAATACAAGTAAACTCCGATAATACGGGTGAACTATGATAATACAGGTAAACTTCCATAATACGAGTACATACGGGTGCACTGCGATAATACGTGTGAACTACCATAATACGGTACATAAGGGTAAACTCCGATGATAAGAAGTAAACTCCGTTAATACTGGTGAACTACGATAATACGGGTAAACTTCCATAATACGAGTTCATACGGGTGAACTACAATAATATGGGTAAACTACCATAATAAAGGTACATACAGGTAAAACTCCATTAATATGGGTAAACTCCGATAACACAGGTAGACTCCCATAATACGGGCACACTCCGATAATACGGGTAAACTCCGATAATACTGGTGAACTACGATTATATGGGTGATTTACGATAATATGGGTAAACTTCCTTAATATGATTTTATACCGGTGAACTCCGATAATAGGGTTAAACTACCATAATACGGGTACATACTGGTAAACTCAGATAATACGTGTAAACTCCGATAATACAGGTAAACTCCCATAATACGGTTAAACTCCCATAATACGGGTCAACTTCCTTAATACGGGTACATACAGGTAAATTCCCATAACACGAGTTTATGTGTGTGATCTCCGATAACATGGGTAAAATCCCATAATACAGGTTCGTTTGGGTAAACTCCGATAATACGTGTAAACTCCGATAATACAGGTTAACACCCATAATGCGGATACATATG